>NC_137075.1:72640476-74107976 GCF_951640355.1 Cnephaeus nilssonii | reverse complement strand
ATCTAATAAAAGAGTAATATGCAAGTTGACTGTCACTCCAAGGCACAAGATGGCTGCCCCCATGTGGTCAAAGATGGCTGCCCCCATGTGGACACAAGATGGCCACCACAAGATGGCCTGCAGGGGAGGGCAGTTATGGG
Source organism: Cnephaeus nilssonii (assembly GCF_951640355.1). NCBI lineage: Eukaryota > Metazoa > Chordata > Mammalia > Chiroptera > Vespertilionidae > Cnephaeus > Cnephaeus nilssonii. The sequence goes on along the minus strand of NC_137075.1, from coordinate 74,107,836 downwards.
TGACCAGGCCAGCAGAGGAGGGCAGCAGAGGAGGGCAGTTGGGGGAAACCCAGGCCTGCAGGGGAGGGCAGTTGTGGGAACCAGGCCTGCAAGGGAGGGCAGTTGCGGGGGGGGGGGGGGGGATCAGGCCTGCAGGGGAGGGCAGTTGTGGGCGATCAGGCCAGCAGGAGGGCAGTTAGGGGTGACCGGGATGGCAGAGGAGGGAAGTTGGGGAAGACCAGGTCTGCAGGGAGGGCAGTTGTGGGCGATCAGACCAGCAGGGAGGGCAGTTAGGGGTGACCAGGCCTGCAGGGGAGGACAGTTGGGGGGACCAGGACAGCAGGGAGGGCAGTTGGGGGGACCAGGCCTGTAGGGGGAGGCAGTTGGGGAGGACCAGGCCTGTAGGGAAGGACAATTGGGGGGGACCCAGGACTTCAGGGGAGAGCAGTTGGGGGGGTACAAGACCTGCAGTTGGGGGGACCAGGCCTACAGGGGAGGGTAGTTGGGGAGGACCAGGCCTGCAGGAAAGGGAAGTTGGGGGGGGACCAGGCCTGCAGGGGAGGGCAGTTGTGGGTGATCAGGCCAGCAGGGAGGGCAGTTAGGGGTGATCAGGCCAGCAGAGGAGGGCAATTGGGGAAGACCAGGTTAGCAGGGGAGGGCAGTTGAGGAGGACCAGGCCTTCAGGGAAGGGCAGTTGGGGAGGACCAGGCCTCCAGGGGAGGACAATTGGGGGTGGGACCCAGGTCTGCAGGGGAGGGCAGTTGTGGGGAGACCAGGCCGGCCGGGGAGCAGTTAGGCGTTGATCAGGCTGGCAGGGGAGTGGTTAGGGGTGATCAGGCTGGCAGGCAGAAGCGGTTAGGGGCAATCAGGCAGAGGCAGGAGAGTGGTTGGGAGCCAGCAGTCCTGGATTGTGAGAGGGATGTCCCAGATTGGAGAGGGTGCAGGCTGGGCTGAGGGACACCCCCCCATGCACAAATTTCGTGCACCGGGCCTCTAGTTCTTATATATTAGAGTTACGGGAGAATGCTATAGTTTACAAAATATATTTAAAAAATCATTCCTATGTTTCTTCTTGTAATAATGAAAGTATTTGGAAATATGAATGAAAATGTAATCTTCAAACCTACTTCAAGCTATCAAAACATGCATAAAAGCTATGAAATATTCTCTTTACAAGATTCGTTGGTGTGAATTTCACTGTTTCATATTATAAAGTGAAATTATCTTTTTATACAATATTCTCCATTTCACAACCTCATCCAACTAAACAATTTCACTACAGAATACTAGGTTTTTAAGATTGTGATTTTGGTAGACAGAGTATTATCCCTACAAGTTCCCTAAATAAGTGAAATGCTATTTGAAATATATATTTCATTCCTTTTGGTTATTCTAAAAGCAAAAAAAGAAATATTCAAGGAAGCAAAAAGACAATCCCACAATAAAAAAAACACCTACATAATAACTGTGGTTCTTGCAAGTGTGGGCTTAAAATCTTTATTTAAAGCAGCTTTGGAATATTTTTGTGATAAACAGAAATCAATATAATTTATTCACATCACAATTTTCTAAAGCATGTTTACTAGTTCTTGTCTAATTCACACCCTGCCATCATTCTATTTTTCCATAAGTTCATTTAAAAAGATTTATCAAACATAAATAAGAATAATTACAGAATTACAGAGTGGGATTACTTGTGAAGAAAAAAATGATCATCTGTTGTATTCTCATCAGCTATCCTATTTGACTTCATCATTAAGAAAAGGATTCAGGATGTCTAGTGGGTGAAGAGAGCAGAAGTGTGTTTTCGTTTTGATATGATAGCTGCATTCAAGTTATTCTCCTCTTCACAATAGACTTTACCTAGCTTTATCTTCAGAAGAAGCCACTTTCTGTTGAAAAGCAGAAGTGAATAGAAGTGTCATGACATGGGATTAACCGTACAACCGGTTAGTAAATCAAATGTTTGAGGTGAAGAAAGTGGAATGTGACATGCATCAGCAGGATGGACTGGCAAGATTTCATGAAGACAAATGAAAAAAAATTTTTTAATCAGTGGTCGATGCTCCTGATATTGATACTGTTTGGAAAGCACATGATCTGTTTAACCAGTTATTCACTGTAATGACTCTGAGGGCATTAAGATGTTCTCAGCAATGTGAGTTCATGTTGAAGTGATCCCCATAGGAGAAACTAGCCCAAGTTCTGTTTCCAACTAATAATAATAATAAAAAAAATGTGCTTGAGGCAGAAAAACTGGCCAGTACGGTTCACTTTTGAGATGCCTGTGTATCTGCCCAAAATTTCACTGTGGGTTCATGTCATAACAACCACATGATTCACTAAAGAATTTACATATGGCCCAGCCAGTGTGGTTCAGTGGTTGAGTGTCAACCTATGAACCAGGAAGTCATGGTTCAATTCCCAGAAAGGAGTGCATGCCCAGGTTTCAGGCTGGATCTCCAGTATGGGGTGTGCAGGAGGCAGCCAATCCATGTTCTCTCTCATCATTGATGTTTCTGTCTCTCTCTCCCTCTCCCTTCCTCTCCTAAATCAATAAAAATATTTCTAAAAGAATTAACATATATCTACACACACACACATATATATGTATGTATATAAACCCCTTTATATTGCCATTTACATAGATTTTCCAAACTACTTGGAGTTAAGATTTTAAATTTTTGAGAGTGTTCACCCAATGTTGTAAACACACATAAGCAATCAATTTGGAGCATGTAGAAATGAATGTTTAAGCACATCCATGGGTTTCTTTTCTCATTCTGGTACGCATCCACATAAATATGTAAAAACTTGAACTGAAAAGGGTGATGCTTAAAGATTTATCTGAGTAGCTGGGGAGACTCATGTCATCATTAGTGTCTTCACATGGAAGATTTTTTAAAATTCCACATAGTTTGCATGTACTCCATAACTCCATAGTTTTCAGTCTTTGTGTTATTCACAGCAAGTTTCCTTAAGAGTAGGGTTAAAACTGTTATGTGCCTAATATTTACTTAAAACTTTGTAAAAAAATTCATACACACAAAGAAGCCCATTAAATATTCACACTTTAATATATGTTCCTCAGAAACAAATGTACAGTCAGATAACATAAAGAATTATGAATGACTAATTATATTTTGCATATTTACAGCAAAGACAATTAGCAAATAGCTTTTATATGCAAAATAAATGAAAAAGTAATTAAGATGCACTAACCAGAGCAGCAATATCAAGTCTGTTGTCTTGTGATTCATTCCTAACAAACAATAATTATGCATTCATTGTCATATAATTAAAACAGCTCTGGCCTTTAGAAAAATGGTTATTTACTGTATAATAACCTGAAGAGTGGCAGAAGTTCCTCATAATGGTGAGCAGGATAATTAAATATTTCTTCTTAGGAAATGCTCACCCAGTTTAGTTTATTATCATAACTTCTACCAGCAAGCAGCTGTTCCTCAGGAATGCCAAGTGTTCTCTCTCCCGTCTGGGAAAGTTGTTTTCCATTTCGGTTGCAAGCTCTCGGTTTCCTCCCTTTCTGTTAAATGGAGCAGGAACGCTCCTTTTCACCTATGTAAGGTTGGTCTCCCAGAGGCCATCCGAGATCCCAAACAACGTCAAGGCCTGTCTATCTCTGGGGCTAGGTCTGCGTTGGGCCATACAAATGTATGTCTGCTTTGCAAGAATGTAGTCTGTGTTTGAAGATATGCTAGGACTTCTACTTTGTAATCACTCAGATAGACCTAGAAGTTAACATGAGCCTTCAGGCAATGTATAGATTAATTAGTTAAATACATAACATCCAGTGTTTATCATGTTAGCTAAACTACCAGAACTTTAGAAATACAGCAGCAAAGTTCAAAAGGGTTAATGTTTTTGGTATGGAGTCTAATTCAAGTGATGTAGCCTATCCTCTGTATTCCCCACTGGTGGATAGCGAGGGCCATTTTGTTTCCCCAAAGCTGAGACGATCTCCATGCTGTGGCCCCGGTTATGTTACTGTCTATTTTTCATCCTGACATAAACTCAGTACCTATGCAATGCAATCAGGAATTATTTAAGCAGGAGATAGCAATTACTTTGTGTCTACTTGGTGTGTTGTTTTCACATATTGATACTATTATGTTGTCATGTATGTATAGTCAACAAAATTATTTCATATAATAAAATCGTGTGTGCTTTGGGAGCGGAGAGTGTGGGGGTAATGGGGAAGAGCAATATTTGTTGACTATCAGTTACCAATTTTTAAAAAACTATAATAGCAATTTTAAAAATTATTATTTCTAACACATTATATATTAGAGAAAGATAAATCTTAAGTAGGAAAAATGTATTTAATTATTAATTTAGGAATTCCTTATTACTTAGAATATTCTTTTTATTATACTTATTACATAATATGTAACAATATTAAATATAAACATCTGCCTCAGAGAGTAAGAAAATAAATGTTTTGGGTTATGTTTTGTGATTAAATATTTCATTAAATATTTGCGACTATTTTGGCAGTTACTAAACTGCCATTCATTTCTTTATTGAATTCAAGAAACAAATATCAAACAGTAAGCATAACATCTTGTTGTGTTTCATGTGAATAAAGAGCCATGACCTTATTTTGAACAGTTTATTCTGAACTATTTTGATATTTTCTAAATATTCTGCACCATAAGCTCCTTTAGGCTTGTGATGAAATGGAGATGGACCACAGAGAACCTAGGGAGATGAAATATGTTCCTTTCTCCGTGTTACATTTGGGATGATTTAACTGTAGCTTAGAATGCTAAAAAGAAATGACTGCCCAGAAGTGTAACTGGCCAAGTATATTAGTGGGGCTCCTGAATGCTACCAACAGAATTTTGGAATACAAGAAAATAAAATTTAAATACATAGCAAGGCATTCTGATCATTAATTTGTTAGTAAAAGGTAGAAGAGAAAATCAATGTAGTCACATCTTACACTCTAGTGCAAAAACAGTGCAGGATTATCTATTACCAACATATCAGAATCACTAGGAAAAGAAAAGCTAGAAAAATATTTCAGATTTTATAATTGATATTTTAGGGAATCTCAGCAATCCCAAAATAATTGTAGGTAGTCATCATGGGAAAATAATCATCTTCATTTATCCTTACATATGTTTGTGGTTTAGTATTGTTTTAGATTTTAGTTATTTGAGCTTTTGGAGAGGCAAGCAGACCATAGTGTTTTGTTTTGTTTTGTTTTGTTTCTTTTTTTTTTTTTTTAACTAAAATGTAGACTTTATGAAGAATTCCTTAGTTTTTACCTAATGTGCTTTTGTTCTGTTTTAAGAACCCATCCAGCAACCACAGCTTTTTTTAATTTTTAGTGCTTATTAAACTTGTTCATGTAACCATATGTACATATGTATTCATTGTTATAGTAGAAGTATCGGTTTATGTATCTGTTATGACAGAGTAAAAGTGATCAAACATTACACTAACTCTTAATAATGAGCTTGTTTCTCTCTTCAAGGAACGAAGTCCATAAGGGTAGGAGGTGAGAAGGGCCAAAAGTTGAATGCATGCACCTGTTTGTAAGCCTCTTGTCATCCTTCCTTCCCAGAGTACACATTTCTCAGCAAAATGGGAAATAGGAAGACCAAGCCCCAACTTTCAGACCATGTCATGAAAGTTGTAATTATTCAAAATTTACAATTCACCTTGAAGTTGCCCTTGGTACCTTTCAATGTGGAGCCTCATCATCCACCTCAAGTTCATTGTCCTATATGTATACTAGAGGTCCGGTGCACAAATTCATGCACAGGTGGGGCCTGTGGGGATCGGGCCCCAGCTCGTGTCCCCAGCCTTGCAGCCCCACAGACCCACCTGGCACCCTGCCTTGGCCTGGCATCGCCCCCTCACCTGCTCCATCATCCCGCCTGCAGGGCAATTGGTCGGGGCCAGGCCCCCTGCTAGCTCCCTCAATGCCTGGGAGCCGGAAGGTGGCCCTGCCCCTCCGCTGCTGGCCCCGCCCCTCTGCTGCTGCCCCCGCCCCTCCACCACTGCCACTGGTCACCATCTGAGGGGCAATTGGTGGGACAATGGGGCCCCCACACACACCTGCCTTGGCCGGGCACCGCCCGCTCACCTGCTCCACCATCCTGCCATGGTGCCATTCTGGTCGGGGTCCATCGGGGCCAGCAGCGCCTCCACTGCTGTCCGCTGCCAGTGCCGCATTGCCGATGCCTGCCATGTTCTGCGCTGCCCCCTGGTGGTCAGCGCATGTCATAGCGAGCAGTCAAACTCCCGGTTGAATGACCGCCCAAGGGGACAATTTGCATATTGGACTTTTATTATATAGGATACCACGGGACCATGCCCAGACTGCAGAATAGGAGATCTTGAGATGCAGGGACAGTGCCTTTTTCTCTGTACGTGTTCTACATGGTGCATAGAATGTGACAGCTGCTTAATAGATACTGTTGGGTGAATACTCCCATTACACATTCAACAGGCACACACCAAAGGGTGTGTGAACCTTTTCCAAACAGTGTTGAGGGAGAACTAAATTTCTGTCTCCATATTGTTATCCCCAATCTGCTCCTTGCTTTCCTTTCTACACCTAGTCTCAGTTCCCACGTATCTTACAAAAACACACACAGCCCAGATCTATCCATATTGCAGTAGACCTTTAATCAATACTTACTGAATAACTAATTGACAAGCTAAATAAATAAAAGGAAGAAATGGATGAATGAATGAATAATATACATATTAGTTGAATGTGCTCATAGAGGTGTAGAAGTACCCCTTTTCAGCAAAAGTAAATCTCTTTACTCTGTCTCAGCCTTGGCTCGGGTGAACTTTGTGGTGTGGCCATCAATGCCATGGCAGTTTGAACATTCATATGCCACGCTCATGAAGCTTTCTAGGTGCATTTTTTTTAAAAATAAATGTCTTACATTTAGGCATAAAAGATAACCAACAGGGGAGCCTGGAAAAGTCATTGTTTTCTGCAGACAGACATTCCATCTGACACTCCCTCTGGCTCGTAGGCCAGCCCCTACTATGATTGTTGACTTCCAGCATTCCATGTTCTTTCAGAGGGAACTGCACTGCATGCTCTGAATCCTATCACTCCCCTGTGTGTAGCTGAAAAATTATCCTGCAGATTATGAAGGAGAGCACAAACTAAAAGGAACATTTTCGAATTGATGGCCTCATATTAAGATTTTCTTTATAAAAAATTTCCAAGGTACTTTACTGTATTTTAATATAAAAGTACTCCTAAGGCTAATGTTTACTCTTAAGTCTAATAACCTAGAGCAAAAAAAAAAAAAAAAAAAGGCTTTTATAAAGCTCATATTCAAAAGCAGATCAGAGAGAAAAGATCGTAAGTGTAGATAGGATCCAACCTTCACTTCTGACTACTGGCTTTCATTGGCTTCATGGATCTTCCAATGAATTAATATGAGCAGGTACAAAGCAAAAGAAAGTCTATTTATAAGCTCCAAATGATGCCCTGTGATAGAAAACCGGGCTTAAAGTCACACTGGCCTAGAATGTTTTAAGTCCAAGTCAGGTGAGTCCTAGAGATTACATATAAAATCTTCAGGGCCCCCCTTTCCAACAAATCAGCAAGCATTTTCTGAACTCTGCCCTTCTGAGCCTTAAGACGCTCCTGAAAGTTTGGCTTAATTTGAATAACAGCATAGTCAAGAAAACCCTGGGAAAGTTGTTGTATAAGTATAAATAAAAACAATATCAAGCTAGAATGCTGTGCTGAAATTCAGGGTTAATTTATAGAATTTAAACACAGACTTTTTGGCCTGGCCGAGTGGTTCAGTCAATTGTAGTGTCATCCTGTGCACCAAAGGGTTGCGGGTTCAATGCCCAGTTAGGGTGCATACAAAAGGCAACTGATAGATGTTCCTCTCTCACATTGCTGTCTCTCTCTCTCTCTCTCTCTCTCTCTCTCTCTCTCTCTCTCTCTCTCTCTCTCCCTTGTCTCTCTCTAAATCAATAAAAATATATCCTTGGACGAGAATTTAAAAAACAATAAAGTAAAATAGACACCGACATTTCCATTTTGTAAAATTTTTACAGGTTTGTTAGTTTTGGAAGGATGGAATCATGACCATTACTCTCAGACACAGCTGATGGAGAAACCACAGGGAGGGTAGGTAAGTCTGCCCTGTGTACTGCACATACCCCAGGCCTGTCAGGACTTCACCCTGGGCTCCATGCTGGGTGTTCCCTTCCATTTCTGGGTTCTGGGAGTGGGAACTCCTGTTCCTCACATGTCCCAGATGCAGGGGGCATGCCGAAAGAACCTGTGTCTTACCCGGTCACCCACAAATGAGGCCAGATCATTCATCCTGAGGAAGCCACCTGCCAAGACTGTTTCAGGCCAGGGATGGGCAAGAAGCATTGTGGTGAGTGCTGCAGGTTCAAGAAAACCCCTTTACAGCTGGCACAAGGCCCCCCAATGTGGGATGAATCAGATTCCGCCAGCTTCAATCCGGCTACATTATAGTTGGATAATAATCCCGAAATGCACATTGATGCTGAAGAAGTCGCTTCTTCAAAACTTTAAGGCAACAATTAAGTATTCCATTGTCATGGCTCAATTAAATGGTTTGGCCTGAGAAAATTGGGGATTGTAAAGTGAGGATGGAATGTGCTTTGATCCTCTTTCCAGGGTTATTGTTTCATTAATAAATGAACATGTCATTTGTCTCACCAGAGGGAGCTCATGCCCTCCAGGCTTTTTTCCCTTTTTTGTTCAGGTTTTATAAAGATGAATTTCCAGTGCTCTGAAATACCATGGATTAGTCGTTAAGCCTGACAGCACTTCGGGGAGTAGCGAGCTTAAAGTGCCTCACACAGGTCTCCAAAGCACTTGTTTACTAATAGACGAAATCAGCGACCGTCTGCAGCTGCTGATATCGCATTACCATTTGGAAAGACAGTAGCTGAGATAACAAATCACACGGTTTTAATAATTACTCCTGCATTCCCGCTTTTTGTTTCCTGCATAACTGTAAAGGCTGGATGTCTTCCAAACAAACAGATAAAAACAGTATGAAACTTTTATCTTTTAATGATAATGACAGCACATCATGTTTCACTAAAAATTTCCCGCTGATTTTTTTTCTGATTTCTAGAGTTTCACTAAAATGTAATTATACTTTATAATTCCACTCTCTTTAACATTCACTTCAAAAACTATTCACAGCGAGCAAGTTTGCCAGGCACCAAGAGTCAGGGCCAACCTGCCTGGACTCACCCACGTTGACTCGCCCCTGAATTCTGTCTTGGGGTAAACCTGTCATTGACATTGCATCCTGTATGTTGAGCTGCTTTGCATTCAAATTAATAGCTAGTTTAATTTGAATGTAAAATAGCTTCATTTATGCCATCGTTTTTTTAAAAAAAAAATAACGAAGGCATTTGGCAATGAATGGATGTTTAAGATATGACACATTTGCAACATATTTTTAATTCTAAATTGAACCTATATTAGGATGGGGACATTTTAATCTCAATAGATAAGTCATAAAAGAAGCCCTTTTAGAAATCTGCATGGTAAGTATGTGCTTTAGGGGTCAAAGCTCTTCCATTGTACAGATACAGTACAGGGTTTAGTTCATATGGTTGGCGCTGGGCATTTTCTAGCAAATCTGTGTATTGTTACGTTTCTATAGTCGGAGAATGGCAATTGATTTTTAAAACACATGCTGCAACTTTATTTGCTCAGCAATTACATGGACTTTATTTGGAGGTCAGTGAAAGAACAACTGAATAGGAAAAGGAAGCCTTCCTCCCTTGTGCAATGAAACCATAAAAGTTGGCAGACAGAAAGGAATGCTAAACTTTTTCCCCGAGCCCTGAGTTTGGTTTCCGCTGGTCCACGTTTCATTGGGTGATTAGAGAAAGCTTTCTTAAAAGCCTTACTTCAGAATGATCTTAATTGGTGCAAGGTTGAGCCCTTTCTAGGAGGGGAGGGAAAAGGTTGAATAGCCTTTTCAAGTCACATGAAAGTTTCGAGGATGAATGTACGATAATTAGATTAATAAGTAGCTTAATTTATCACAGCTGAGGATTTCAACAGCCACACATTAGAGCAAGAAAAAAAGATTAGTGTGATTCTAGTTTGCAAAAAAAAATTGTACTGAAACTTGATTAACCTTAAACACAAAGTGCCTTTCTTCCTTAATATAAATGTCTAATTGGGGGGGTGAAAAGGGGGGAGATAGAACCTGAAATAATCAGAAAAGTCCTGTTTTATTCCTTTCTGTCTCTCAATCAGTGGTGTCAGGATTGTTTGAATCAAATTTTTCTTTCACTGTTTCTTTAAATGATGGGTTAGGAATCTTAAATTGTGTTGCCCACCCATGTCATAGAGACACACCTTTTCTGATGTGTAATTTGTGATGAGCAGATTCTCTCATCTCTGTTGGAAAAAGAAGTAATGTGGTTGGGGGCATAGGATTTGGGAGAGACAGTAAATCCAGTTAGTAAGTGTTGGGAGCATTGAGGCTTAGATTGTTGGATGATATTTCCAAGAGTCCTCTCAGGGTTTTAAAGCCCGAATTTAGTCCCATGCCTTCAAAAATCTTCGGTTACCCAAACAAGGAGCAGTGATGAGTTTAGATAAGCAGTACTCATTGATTGAAACATGATGAATCGAGACAGTTACTATAAAAGAAAGAATACTGCAGAATATTTACTGAAACAGGGTTAAAAGTCAGACAGGAACTGGCACGCAAAAATATGCATCAAATCAAATTATGGTCCATGGGGAGTCTTTTTCTCTGTCTCCTCCATATATGCATAATAAAGTGTGTTGATAAAAAGCAGAATTTGCCGGAATGTCTGATGGTCCTATCCAGCAGGGGTGGACTAACACTGGATTTGATGAACCTTAAATTTCCTAACTCCTGTCTGGCTACAAATGAAACTTCAGCGCTAAGTGGAACAAAGCCGCCGGCATCATCAGCGTGGGTTTCACCATGGAAGAGCCTGGAGTGTGAATCTATGGTACCTGTCAGCACTCAACAGTCACTGTGGTTGGGAGGCCGGTTACTAAGAGCCCAGTAGTGGAGCAGGGTATGGGACGTTCCCTCATGGCTGCCTGAGAAAGGTGTGTGTGGCTGGATGTGGTGGGCAGTTATGACACCCTCCAACCAGAAGGGAAAATACCAGACACCCTTGGGGACTGCACCACCTCTTCCACAGCAAAAAGCGCTGTGCCTTTCTCTTCAGTCTCTGAAGCTGGCAGAGGGTTCTGAAAGAGGTGCGGGTGTGGTCGTGCACATGACCCCAGCTAAAACAGTCAGAAGTTACCCGTGGCCCAGCCAGGTCAACCAGGGCAATGCCAAGGGCACTCATGCACGGGCCGGTGTGGGAAGTCCCAGAGTCAAGGTGCACTCATTTCCACGGCGGGGTCCTTCTCTCAGAACACATATCCTCTTCTGGGATGGAAGAGAAGCTTTAATTTGATTTTGAAACGTATAGTGAAAGACATCGCATTGTGGCTGAAATATCGTTTAAAGCATTGATATGTAAAATGCTGATGTAATTATGGATTCAATAAACTTGAAAAGCTAAGGCACAGTTTCATCAGCAGCCCAAGGCTGAGAGAGCTTGCTGCTTATATCTAAAATGGGTATCTCATTACTGGTTAACATTATTTAGTTAGAAGAAGATATGACCTCTAATTTGCTTTTAAGTGATTAATTTGGTGTTTAAATAAAGTGTCTTTTATTTGATAATGTTTTCTTCAACCATTTCACTCTGTCAATAAACTCTTTGTTTAACCTTCTTAAAGGAAACATTTTCTCTGCTCCGAGGCAATTAATGAGCTAGCAAATAAATAGTCCAGGGAAATGAACTAAAATTAAGAGCTGCCCAGGACAGCACATGTGCTTGAATCCATGGAGTGGGTAGTGTAGGTTACTGTCAACTATGACACACACTGTCTCAGTTCGGTCCTCATCCCATCACTCTCCTTTCTGTCACAGTTCTTGGCAGAAACAACACATGCTGTAGAACCTGCCAACATGGGAACACCCCATACACGGTTAGAGGCGTTTTCTTCGTTGTTGTTGTTTTTTAATATATTTTTATTGATTTCAGAGAAAAAGGGAGAGGGAGAGAGAGATAGAAACATCAATGATGAGAGGGAATCATTGATTGGCTGCCTCCTGCAAACCCTCTACTGGGGATGGAGCCCACAACCCGGGCATGTGCCCTTAACCGGAATTAAACCTGGGACTCTTCAGTCTGCAGGCCAACGTTCTATCCACTGAGCCAAACCTGCGAGGGCGAGGCATTTTCTTTGGGTGGCTGGTTCTTTAAATTTGATAAAAACAATTATAAATCTTCAACTTGGAAATAGGTTATCACTTTTAATGGGAAATTAGGGGAAAATAAAGGTATATTCAATATTAATATAAAATCCTAATATCAATATTAATATCAGAGTGTCAAATTGTATCTTTCATAGATTTAAGGACATAAAAGTGTATCATGGATAACTATCATTTTTCATGTAATTTATTTTAAAATATACTTTTTCTAGATAGTTGTGTAAGGGATTAGAATGTATTCTGCTTTTTTGCTTATTAATTGTTAAAAAGCTGTCAAATTTTGTTTAGCTTTCTATAGTACATGAAACAATTTTTTTAAAACTTGACCAGTAGTAACAATATTTCAACATTATTTTAAAATTCAGGACGTTTTTCTAACAGGAGTAAATGAGTCACCAAAATTTGCTCATTCTCAGAAGAGAAGCACACTGAGTGTGGCAGTGACTGCCGGCCACCCCCTAATAATGACACCCCTTTGTCCACAGTGTTAGACCTCTGCCCTAGGGCACGCAGCCAGCGAAAATATAGATGATGTTACAGCCTCCTTGTAACTGCTGACTGCAGCCATTAAGACCCAGCTCCGGCCCAGGTGAGTGAGCAGAAGTGGCGCATGCGGCCTCCAGGGGAGCCCTTAAAGGGCGGTCTTCCTTTTCCACTTTTCCTTCTTCAGATCAAAATAAAAAGAGCCCCTTAATGGCCTCCTGGAACAAAGATGCCATCTCAGCTCAATGTCCAGGCGAGAGAGGAATAAGCTATCTTAAGTCCCTGTGTTTTCAGCTAAACCTATATCCTAATATACTGTCCAAAAATATACACAAAATAAATTCAAACGTATCTACTCCATGTGTCACATTAAATTAATTAACCTGTCTCTTTCTTCATCTGTCTATTCGTCTACCTGTCTATCAGCTATCAATAATAGCAGTTTTTGCTTTTCAAATCACTCTTCACAAAATGCATTTTTGGTTGAGAATCACTCAAACCCTTTTGGATGCCTTCCTGCTGCCTTCTGAATTAAGGACAGTCCTTGCTAGACATTCAACACTCCACAATTTTTCCAGCTTCAGCTACTCACACTGCTCTCTACACACACCTCCCTGCCTTCTCTGGTCATAGTAGAGGTGCATTTGGGGGCCTTGCCTGTCCTTCCTCTCTGCCTGTACAAGTCTTACCCACCATCCTATCTAATAAAAGAGTAATATGCAAATTAACCATCACTTTGCTACACCCACAAGCCATGCCCACCAGCCAATCAGGAGCAAGTATTCAAATTAACCCAACCAAGATGGCTGTGGCCACGGAGTGAGCAGGAGGCTTGGGTTTCCCCGGCAATGGAGGAAGCCAAGCTTTCCGCACACCCTGGCTAGCCCAGGCCTCCACTTAAGGCTACCAAGTTTCAATTATAGAAGATAAATAAATCCCAACAAAAATGGTGGGAGCCACGGAGCTGGAGAGAGCAGGAGGCTTGAGTTGCCCCCGGCAATGGAGGATGCCAAGCTCCCGCAGCCTTGGCCTGCCTTGGTCTCCACTCAAGGCTACAAACTTTCAATTATAGAAGATAAATAAATCCCAGGTACCAGGGCCTCCACTTGGGTCACCGGGGGGTGTGGCCAGCCTGAAAACCACCACAGGCCCCTCTCCCAGGATGCCCCACACCCAAAGGGAACCTCCACCCTGATCCCGGACACCCTTCAAGGCAAACCAGCTGGCCGCCACCCGTGCACCAGGTCTCTATCCTATCTAATAAAAGAGTAATATGCAAATTGACCATCACTCCAACACACAAGATGGCTGCCCCCATGTGGCCAAAGATGGCTGCCCCCATGTGGATACAAGATGGCCGCCACAAGATGGTCAGCAGGGAAGGGCAGTTGGGAGGGACCAGGTCTGCAAGAAAGGGCAGTTGGGGGCGATCAAGCCTGCAGGGGAGGGCAGTTGGGAGGGACCAGGCCTGCAGGGGAGGGCAGTTAGGGGCAAACAGGTTGGCAGGGAGCAGTTAGGCATCAATCAGGCTGACAGGGGAGTGGTTAGGGGGTTATCAGGCTGGTGGGCAAAAGCAGTTAGGAGCATTCAGGAAGGCAGGCAGGTGAGCAGTTGGGAGCTAGCAGTCCTGTATTGTGAGAGGGATGTCCAACTGCCTGTTTAGGCCCGATCATACCGGGCAGTTGGACATCCCTCAAGGGGTCCCAGATTGGAGAGGGTGCAGGCTGGGCTGAGGGACACACACCCCTGTGCACAAATTTCATGCACTGGACCTCTAGTATTATTTTAAAAAGAGTTAGATAAAACATTGAGGGCTTTGGAGTCAAATGGGCCAGACTGGAAGCCATGGGGCCCCCACATGACACTCTGTGACTTTCCCTCATGGCACTGCCTGCAGCTTGTCATTGCACATTTGACCACAGCCTGCCTCCCCTACTGGACTGGAGCTCCTCAGAGGCAGGTTGCTGTCTATTGATCTCATCATGTTAACTCTAGGCATAGCATAGTGCCTGGTAATTGGTAGGCAGATAATAAATATTTGTTGAGTGAATAAATAAAGGTCTCTGGATCTATTTTCTCATCTAGTAAATGAGACTAATATCTAACTCACAGGGTTGTTGCTAGAAATTAGAAAAATAAAATTATATAAAGTCATCTACAAATGACTGGCACGTGGTACATACTAAGCAGATGGGAGGCGATATTGTCCAGTGATTCACGGTATGAACTATAGAGTTATATCCATTTGGATATGGCTTTAGCCAGAGACTTGTATGACATTGGACAAGTTATTTATCTTTTCTACTTCTCCATTTCTTCCTCTGTAAAGTTGATTTAATAAAATGTACCTGGCATTATTGTTTAATGTATTAAATTTGATCATTTATGTGGCTACCACAGTGGGTTACCTAATAGGCACTCAGTAATGGTATCTATTGCTACACACCAGTCACCTAATTGTTCATTTTCTTGTTCAACAGGTTGGGGTTTTTTTTTTTTTATTGATTTCAGAGAGGAAGGGAGAGGGAGAGAGAGATAGAAATATCAATGATGAGAATCATTGATAGGCTGCCTCCTGCACGCCCCCTACTGGGGATCGAACCCACAAGCGGGGCATGTGCCCTTGACCGGGAATCAAACTGTGACCTCCTGGTTCATAGATCAACGCTCAACCACTGAGCAACGCTGGCTGGGCTGTTCAACAGGTTTTCATTGACTGCATACTACGTGCCAGGCACTAGGCTATGTGCTGCAAATACAATGGGAAACAAATCAGAGAGGACCATGGGGTGCACCTCATGAAATCCACTGCCTACTGAGGCAGACTATTAAATAAATATCATGTCATAAAAATATAAGTATTGAGTGTGGGTAACTGCTAAGAAATGAAAGACAGGATGCTCTGAGAAGGTGCAAAAAAAAGGCAGGTGTTTGCAGGAATAGCTATTCTTCATAACCCAGCTCAAATGACAGCAGCTCTATGAAATCTGTCCTTTGTACAAAGAAACGCACAAAGTGTCTGCTTTACGTTAGGGTTAAGTGCTGCATGGAACATTCTGAAAATTGGAATGGGTTCTGCAGAGAGCAAATCAGATGCTTGTCAAATCTGTTCAATGGTCTTCGCCGGCATCTCACATTCTGTGACACTTCAGATGAGTCACCTGTTCCTAGGTTTATCTCTTCATGTTTTTACTGTCCTTGGGTGACAATGATCAATCTCTCTCTTAAAATCTTCCTTTAAATTGAATTGTCTTAGTTTTATGTTTATCTTAGTAAGCAAATATGATCTGACTGTGCCAGTTGATTCATCCTATGGATCTTTAAGAAATGTATGTAACATCACTGACGACTGTGACATGCCTACTGATTTTATAGCAAATGATGCCCCAGTATGTCCTCTTTTCATGATAGCTAGACTGCTGTAGGCAATGAACTTTGCTTTTGAATTTGTTCGGCTCAAGGGAAAGTCACTTTCAAAGTTCTAGTCACTTTCAAATAAAATTTGTCTTAGTCTCAATTTTTGAAGTCATTGTGAATAAGTGAAAGACAAGTAACAATATATACTCTGTCCTAAGTATTAAATTTCTTAAAGAGAAATGTTGACATTTTAGCTCATTTCAAGGAAAAATAAATTGAGAGAACTTTAGGGGAAAGCTTTCATTTGTCTCCACTTATTTTGATTAAGCAAAAACTGTTAGAGAACCCATTGAATATCTCCTATTATCTTTCTTGTTTTCCTCTTCCTCTGTCTCTCCTTAACCTCCACCCATCTTGTCTCTCTCTGCCACTCTCTGTCTCTCATTCTCTCTCTCATTCTCTCCCCCCCCACACACACTTTCTTTCATACACACACACACACTTTTTTTTTCTTTCTTTTTCTGCTCTGTCTCTCAATTTCCTCTTCCTCTACCCACTTTCATTCTTTCTTCCCTCTCTGGAATTCTCTTTACCCTTGCCTTCTCATTCTTCTCTTTCTTTTCTCCCATGTTTTTCACTCTTTATCTCCAAATGAGACCTGATAGAGGGATTAAGTTAGTAGGAGAAAATGGTTGTTTTCTCTTCACAGTGTCATGGAACAAATGTGAAGCTGGTAGCAGCGACAGGTCTGTCTTGAGGAAAGCTTCTCCCAGTTCCCTGTGGCCTCCAAACTGCAGCAGAGGACAAAGTCTTGGCAGTCTGGTAAGAAATACGCTGGTTTCACCAAAATTTTATGCATTAGCCAATAAAGGAGAGAAATGCCAGTCTCTTTACTGGTGAGCTGTGCAGTCTAACTCTTATCTACCTAATCCTCACACCACCCCCAGAGCTAAGAAGGCAGCTTAGTTTTCTCACCCCCAGGTCAGAGCCTGGAAGGACCAGTGAGCACAGGCCCTAATAGTGTGATAGAATGACCAGATTTTTAGACTTAGGGTATTCTTCTCTTTACTTCTGACAGATTTTTCAACTCTGACTTTCCTCAGAAATCTCCTTTTCAAATACTTTATCCATCCATCATTACCATTATCGAGGAGGATGACTCACAAACAAGAGACAATGACATTCAAGTCAAGTAAAATGTAGTAACTCTTGCTTATAAAAGAAAAGCATTATGCTTTGGGATCAACCTAAGCCAAATATAGTCCTCAGCTACATGAAACAAATTCTGCATTTTTTCATTTATTTTTATTATTTTTAATTTTTATCAGTAGTAGTATTTTTTAGTGGGGTCAAAGTTTATTGAGAGAAGCAAGTCCTGGAAAAGGTGTAGCTGGAGTTCCAGGAGGAGGCAGTGTCCAGAGCTTCCTTTCCGTGTTACAGCCGGGTGTAAGGTCTATTAGAGTCCCACACGGCCATAAGCCGCCTGGGCATGAGGGATGTGCTCCCCTGCCACAGCAATGTCAGGGACCCATTGCGTGCTGGGGAGAAGGGGGCCACTGAATAGTTTTTAAATATATTTTTATTGATTTCAGAGAGGAAGGGAGAGATAGAAACATCAATGATGAGAGAGGATCACTGATGGGCTGCCTTCTGCACACCTCCTACTGGGGATTGAGCCCTCAACCTAGACATATACCCTGACCAGGAATCGAACTGTGACCTCCTGGTTCATAAGTCAATGCTCAACCACTGAGCCATGCTGGCCAAGCTACTGCATATTTTTTTTAGGAAACCAGATATCATAAAAAGTTTTGAGTTACAGTTTTTAAAATAGCTATTTGTAGTTGTCTCTATTTGTTAGGGGATAACTGTGGAAATTAATACCAAAGCTCTTGTAAGGTATATAACATGGAAGCTTTGGCCAACATTTTCTAAATAGAGGCAATTGCTAATGGTAAAGGAAAAAAATTCTGTTCTTTGAGACGTAATTTAAATTCTCAGAGTTTGCTTACAAAAGATAGAAGATTAATGATCCTTTATGTTACTTTTATATTTAGTTTTAAGGGCTATTCCCATGATAACAAACATTCACTATTTTCTGAAGGTGAAGGATTTGCATATAACTATAATTTAATTTCCTTCAAGTTTTTTGTCTGATTCTGCACAGCCATTGTGGTTTATGGCCATTTGTACTAATGGAAGAATCACTATTGGAGTTCAGTCAATATTCAACAAACTTGTACTGAGTGCCTGCTCACTTGACAACATGCTGTACATCTGGCATTGGGCCCACCTACTTCCTGTCCTCAAGGATCTCATACTCTCATGAGGAAACTGACATTTATTTAAGTAAATAAATTACAATAAGGTAATCTCTATATTTCAGGTGTGTGCAGTATGCATTGGGAATATAAGAAGGGAATTAAGGCTCTATGATGGAGTCTGGAAAGACTTCCTAGAGGAGGTAGCTTTGGAGATGGCCTTGAAGAATGAGTAAGAACAAGGAGAAGTGAAGAGGGTTGCTCTTCCAGGACATGGAGGCAGGATCCAAGTTGGCCTGCTTAAGAAACCTCCAGTTCACTATTGCTAGAACATATAAGTATGTGCCTAGCATAGAAAATGAGGTGTGATCAGGAATCTGCAGGCAAATCACAACATTCATTTTATACCATGCTAAAGAATGTGGTTGCTATTCCATCCACCATAGAACATCATGAAAACTGATGAGTTGTGTTGCCTCTTTGACAGATTTATGGCTTCCTAGATCAGTGCTGTCCATTAGAGCTTCCCACAGTGATGGAAATGGGCTATAATAGGCACTCTCCAATACCGTAGTCACTAGTCAAATGTGACTATTGGGTTCTTGAAATTTGGTGAGTGTGACTGAGGAACTAAATATTTTATTTCATTTCAGTAAAAGTTAAACTTAAATAGCCACATGTAGCTAACAGCTACCTTCCTGGACAGTGCTATTTTAGACTAAAGCCCTTGGACTACACCTGAACTAAAGTTGCTATGTTAAAGTTCAAAGGAATGAATTCACAGGAGTTTTGTTTGTTTATCGCTTCTTAAGAGATGTCACTAATATCCTACTGGGGTTAAAAATCTTAGCAAGGGCCTGGCAGAAGTGGCTCAGTGATTGAGAGTCAACCTATGAACCAGTCAGGGCACATGCCCAGGTTGCAAGCTCAATCCCCAGTAGAGGGTGTGCAGGAGGCAGCCAATCAATGATTCTCTCTCATCATTGATGTTTCTATCTCTCTCTCCTCCTTCCTTCCTCTCTGAAATCAATAAAAATATATTTTTTAAAAATCTTAGCAAGGGCTTCATTTCACAGAGATTATCAGTATTATACATAGTTAATGAATAGCATACATTTGTTCTGGTAACCAGGATACTGGAATCCATCTACCATCATGGATGCATTATTTTATAAGAATCTTGCATTTTATGACCAGATATATTTTTGGAATGTCAAGGACAAATATCTAGTGACAATATAGATAAGTCAACTTGGGCTTTTTTTTTTTTTTTCCAGGTTCGTCCTACTGGGGAAGAAATTACCAAAAGTCTAATTTAAAAAATAAGCCACCTGTGATAATATTTTGAAAAATTATTTTTTATGATAAAGGATTTAAAAATAAATTTCAAAAAAAACTTTCAATATATAGGGAAGTGATAAGGGAAAAGGCTAAGAAAGACAAGGGACAGGACACTCGATTAGATCCATGACTTTGCGGATTGAGGCATAAACAGTGCAGAAGCTTAACAAGAAGGGAAGAGGGCAAGACCACTCACTGCCTCATGGACATAAATGGAAAACCTCAAGGTGGAAGTGTGGTCAGAGCACAGCAGTAGGAAGAGACAAAATAAAACTATGAAAGAGATATAAACAATAAAAGGAAAAAAGTTTCAATCTAGCGACTACAGAGTAAATCTATAGCCCTGATAGAGAAAGTTAAAGAGAGTTATGGATGGCAAATAAAATGTTTAATTAGAAAATCTTTCAAAAGGTGTCAATCACATGTTTCACAAATAAAAATATATAAAGCATTATTCTCCATCTAAACTTTAGTATAACCATCTAATGATATACTAATTCCTATGGAAAGAAAATAGGAATTTCCTTATACAGTTCCACTCCCAGGGATTGATGTCCTGTCCTATATTGTTAAATTGTTTTAAGGCAAGTAGAGAAAATTTATATATAAACATATAACTATAAACATATAAAATTTATATATAAACATATAAATATAAATATATACATTCTCCAAATGAAGAATTTATATTATGTTTATATTTCTCAAAGAAAGAGTGTGTGTGTGTTTATAATTTGCTAGTAATAACAAAGCAAACAATGGAAATAAAAACAAAAAACAATATTTAAATGGTTATATATTAGAGGAAAGAAGAAATAGGAGAGCAGTAAGAGAAATAAAAGTTAGTCTTCCTTGAATAGATATGTTTTATGATATGGCTTGGGAAACATACAAAATTAAATTTTAAAAGCAATCCTTAAAAATAAAAGGTAACATAAAATAAATAAATTAAAATGCATATCCAGTCTTTAGGAGGATAATAAGAACAGCAGAAAGAATTTTAAACTCTTTACAATAATCATGTTATGAGTGTAAGCTTTAGTACTAGTATCCTGTGTACTGTGGGAAAAGAAAATGAGAAAATTTTGATGACCTAATTCTATTCTCTGTGGTGTCCTTAATAATCAGAATTCTTTGGGAGAGAAAAAGGAGATATAGATGCAAGACAGAAGAGTTTGAATAACAAAACTTATGGTCCTAATTTTGATTTAGAAATATCAGTATGAACTATATTTTATCTTTTTAAAAAATCCTTGACTTTATCTACTGAAAAGGATTAGAATAGCTTTAAGATAATATTAAGTATGTAAGTGTTCTTAGCATTTAGATAGTGGACTTAAAATCCTATTCCCTTTAAGGGAAATAAGAACATCATAAGAAAATAGCTAGTTTCAAGTATGAGGCAGAATATGTACAAGAATAGACAGGAATATCTTGTCAACCTACTAGATAGTAAGGAAAACATCCAAGATTATCAAAGGCATGTCAGAAAGATACAGGAGCCAACTCAAAGACACTCCCTCTTGCCAAGGATGGAACAATTTGGGCATTGGTAAGGATGTGGTTTGAAGCCCATCAACTGTGCTTAAACTCATGAATTCACAATGGTCCTGAAACAAACTAATTGGTCACCATTAGAGGATGTGGGTCAACCAAAGTTATTATATAAAAAAGTAAATAAAGAGAAAGAAACAAGTATTTATCTCACCTTTCCTATATATTCTATACCACTGGTTAACCAAACAGTGTATTAGGAGAATTCTTTTTAAATATATTTTTATTTATTTCAGAGAGGAAGGGAGAGGGAGAGAGAAATAAACACATCAATGATGAGAGAATCATTGATTGGCTGCCTCCGGCACACCCCACAGTGGGGATTGAGCCCGCAATCCGGGCATATGCCCTTGACCAGAATCAAAACCGGGACCCGTCAGTCTGCAAGCTGACACTCTATCCACTGAGCCAAACCAGCTAGGGCTACCAGATAATTCATTTTTTGGAAGTATTCCAGCTAATAAACAAAGAATAAATTTAATATTACCATTTTATAATCCCTTAAGGAGTTCATGGATTTAGGCATGAAAATCAATGACTGATAACATCACAAAGAGAAATAACCAGATATTATGTGCCCCCAATAAAATAATAAACCTCTACTTATGAAGTAGCCTGGCTTAAAATTTCAAACCTGATTTGATCAAGCTTTTACATTCAACTATTAATTTATAGGGAAAAAATAGAAGACACATTAAACTATACCATGAGGATGCAATCAGAAATAAACAGTGCAAAGGACCCAGCTTCTTCAACAAATAAGTTACAAATGAAAAAGAGAGAGGGGGATATGGCTGGAGAAATCTATAGATTAAAAGAGGGTTCAAAGACATAACACCTAGTGTGGTGGTTAAATTTATATGTGTATAGTTGGCTAGTCCATGGCACCAGATATTTGGTTAAACACCAATCTAGATGTTGATATGAAGATATTTTTTTAGAACATATAAGTAAGTAACTTTGAAGAAAGCAGGTCATTCTCCATAATGTTGGTGGGCTTCATCCAGTCAGTTGAATGCCTAAGAAAAAAGACAGGGATTCCCCCCCAAAAGAGCAAATTCTTCTTCCAGACTGCCTTTGAACTTGAAATTCAACCTTAACTCATCCTGTGTCTCCATACTGCTGGCCTACCCTGCAGACTTTGAACTACCCTCCACAATTTCTCTCTCTCTCTCTCTCTCTCTCTCTCTCTCTCTCTCTTTCTTTCTCTCTCTCTCTCTCTCTCTCTCTCTCTCTCTCTCTCTCTCTCTCTCTCTATTTGTAGATATTCTCTCATTCCATGACATATATAGAGAGATATAATATTATAAGATATATAATAATAATAATATATTATATAATAATCCTATCTAATAATAGACAAATATGCAAATTGACCATACCTCCGACACACCCACAAGCCACGCCCACAAGCCACACCCACCATCCAATCAGAGCAAGTATGCAAATTAACCCAAACCAAGATGACTACAGCCACAGAGAGCAAGGTTTCCTAGGTAACAGAGGAAGCCAAGCTTTCCGCCCGCCCTTGCCAAGCCTAAGCCTCCACTCAAGCTACAAAGTTTCAATTATAGAAGGTAAACAAATTCAAACAAATGGCAACAGAATGGAGCTTGCGAAAACAGGCCAGGGTTGCCGCCGGCAACAGGAGAAGCAAAGCTTTCCGCACACCCTGGCCGGGCCCACCCGCTTAAGGCAACAAAGTTTCAATTATAACCCCAACACAAATGGCTGCCGGCCTTGGAGGGAGCCCCAGGCTTGGCTCCACTCCAGGCTACAAAGTTTCAATTGTAGAAGGGAAATAAATTCCAGATACCAGGGCCTCCGCTTGGGTTGCCAGGGGGCGTGGCCCGCCTGCAAACCACCACAGGCCCCTCGCTCAGGCCGCCCCACACCCCAAGGGAACCCCCACCTGATCTGGGATGCCCTTCAGGGCAAACCAGCTGGCCCCCACCCCTGTACCAGGCCTCTATCCTATCTAATAAAAGAGTAATATGCAGATTGATCATCACTGCAACACACAATATAGCTGCCCCCATGTGGTCAAAGATCCTGCCCCCATGTGGACACAAGATGGCCACCACAAGATGGCCAGCAGGAGAGGGCAGTTGGGAGGCACCCGGCCTGCAAGGGAGGGCAGTTGAGAGGGACCAAGCCTGCAAGGGAGGGCAGTTGGAGGTGATCACCCCTGCAAGAGAGAGCAGTTAGGGGTGACCAGGGTGGCAGAGGAGGGAAGTTGGGGGCAAACAGGCTGGCAGCAGAGTGGTTAGGGGGTGATCAGGCTGGCAGGCAGAAACAGTTAGGGGCAATCAGGAAGGCAGGCAGGCAAGCAGTTGGGAGCCAGCAGTCCTGGATTGTGAGAGGGATGTCCGACTGCCCGTTTAGGGATCCGACTGCCCACCAGGATCGGGCCTAAACGGGCAGTTGGACATCCCTTGAGGGGTCCCATATTGGAGAGGGTACAGGCTGGGCTGAGGGACAACCCCCCTCCGTGCACAAATTTCGTGTACCAGGCCTCTAGTATGTATTATAATATATAATATAAGAAGTATTAGATATCTTTCTTTCATAGACCACGAGGAAACAGGTACTCTCATACATGGCTGGTAGGAAATTCAAACTGGTATAACCTTTAGAAAAGGAATTTTGTAAATTTATCAAAATTATAAATCCATTTACCCTTTGACCCAGTGATTTCAATTTGGAAATGTGATCTCAATTTAGGCTTAAAGATATGCATGCATCTCTCTCTCTCTCCCCCCCCCCCCTTATAATAGAGAGAGACAGAGAGATATGCATGCATATCTTTAGATTAAGTAACTGCTTAAGTGGTTGTTAATGAATATGTGCGTTCTTTCCAATATTCTACTAGCATTTATTCTTTTTAAAATTTTTAGTTTTTTTCTTATTTTATTTGAACTTTTTATTGACCTTTAATATGCATCTCTACACAATAACTACTTGGCTTGATGAATTTTGCACAACTGAGCACACCTAGGTTAGGCAATAAGACATTACCAGAACCTCCCCATCACTATCACTCCCACAAGGGTAGTCACCATTCTGATTTTGTAGCAGCATAGATTAGTTTTGCATATATTTGTGCTTTATATGAATGGACTCATACAATTGAAAAAAGAAAACTCATAAATATATGAATGAGTACAGGTGGAAGTTGAGGATCTAGAAATTGGTTTCCTGAACACTTCCCATGCCTGGTACCCAGGTTCACGTGTGCAGCAGCTTGAAGACCCCTGGTTCAAGGTCCAGAATACCCCTTAGGATTATACCAGCATAATTATCACAATTTGAAAAAGCATTTTAAAATGTTTTCTCAGAGACATCTGTGAAGAAATTACATATTCATTTGGGTTATAGAATAAGTTGAGAAGAAATTATAAATATTAATATTTACAATTTTTCTATATAAACAAGCCACATCGAGTTCTAAGTGCTAAGGGCATATGAAGTTGAGTAGGACATAACCTGTACCCTTGAAGACCCTCAACTTTATTTGTAAAGATATATATTCAAATAATTATAGAATAAGATGGTTTGCAACAAGTTCCTTAAAAACACTATTTTAGGAGTCAGATTTTAGATTTCCACAATTTTATATCAAAGTGATAGTTTTCTCATATGTATCATAATTATTTTTAAAAGGGAGGATTAATGACTAATATAACTTAAAAATCAAAGGTGAGCACTTGTAAGCATCAGGTATGAATGGTTCCTATGGCCATACATTATCATTTTGAAAATTTGTGATGCTAAAATAAAGAATAAGATAAACTATTACTTCAAGGTCTAGAGCACTCAGAGGGAAAAAAAATAAGTAGAGAGAACATTTTTTAACATGTTTTAAAACCAGGAAAATTTACAGAGCAATTTGGGTATATCTAAATAGACAAAGTTTAAAGTTTATCTTCTCTAACCTAAAAATTTCAATTTTAATTTTATCAATTCTAGCACTTCTAATAAAATCTTAAACACAAGAAACCAAGATGCCAGCATAAGTAAACACCTATACTGCTGCCTCGCACAACAATTTCAAAACTGCAACTGGAAGACAGAGTGAACATCGTCCAGAACCACTGAAAAGCTGGCTGAGTGAAAATTCTACAACTAGAAGGAAAGAGAAAAGGACACTGAGACTCAGAGGAGCTGTTGGAGGACAGAGGTGCGAAGACCCGTGCACGCGTGCGCGCGGAAAGGGCGAGCGGCTGAATACGCAGCTGGCTTACTCGAACGGAAGGGAGACAAAGGCTCCCCTCTGCACTGAACTCCAGTTCCAGGCGAGATTCAGGGGACCCAGATTCATACGGGGTGAAACTGGACTGTCAGGAAAAAGCACACTGAGACTCAGGGGAGCTCCAAAAGACAGAGGTGCGGAGGCGCGGCACGTGGAGAGGGCAGGCAGCAAGCGCACGGCTAGCTTTCTTGTTCAGGAGGGAAACAAAACCTCCCAACTGCACTGAACTCCAGTTCTGGGTGAGACTTTGGGTACCCACACTCATTCAGGGAGAAACTGGACTGTCTGGCAGCAGGTGAAACTCCAGGGCAGCCTTCTCTCAGAGGTGCATGCAGCCATTGCCACGGGACACTGAGACACAGGGGCCTCTTAGGGTGAGGCTGATGGGAAACCAAGGCTGTCTGCTCCACCCTGACACTCCGCCCCATCCAAGCTGAGCACAGAAGCTCTACCAGCGTAGACACAGCTGATCCTCACAGCCAATTGGCCTGGAGGTCAACTCGCCCCAGTGATACTAACAACAATCTAGGCTTAACTACAACAAGACTGCACACACAGCCCATAAAGGGGCACACCAAGAGTGTCTACCTCAGGTAACTGGGGAGGCTGAGCCACTGGGCCCTATAGGAAACCTAGCACACAAAGCCACTCCATCAACTCAGGGAAGCAGCTAAAATGTGGAGACAAAGAGGCAGGTCACAAATGAAGGAAATGGAGGAAAGCAAATGACTGGATATAGAGTTCAAAGCTATGGTTATAAGGTTTTTCAAGAATTTCCTAGAAAAGGCCAATAAATTTAATGAGACCCTCGAGGATATGAAAAAGGACCAACTAGAAATTAAGCATACACTGACTGAAATAAAAAAATATTATACAGAGACCTAACAGCAGACTAGAGGATCGCAAGAATCAAGTCAAAGATTTGGAATACAAAGAAGCAAAATACACTCCTCCGGAAAAGAAAAAGAAAAAAGAATCCAAAAATATGAAGATAGTGTAAGGAGCCTCTGGGACAACTTCAAGCGTACCAACATCAGAATTATGGGGGTCCCAGAAGAAGAGAGAGAGCAAGATACTGAAAACCTATTTGAAGAAATAGTGACTGAAAACTTCCCCCACCTGGTGAAAGAAATAGACTTACAAGTCCAGGAAGCACACAGAACCCCAAACAAAAGAAATCCAAAGAGGACCACACCAAGACACATCATAATTAAAATGCCAAGAGCAAAAGACAAAGAGAGAATATTAAAAGCAGCAAGAGAAAAACAGTTAATTACCTACAAGGGGGCACCCATACGATTATCAACTGATTTCTCAACAGAAACTATGCAGGCCAGACGGGAATGGCAAGAAATATTCAAAGTGATGAATAGCAAGAAACTACAACCAAGATTACTCTACCCAGCAAAGCTATCATTCAGAATTGAAGGGCAGATAAAGAGCTTCACAGATAAGAAAAAGCTAAAGGAGTTCATCACCACCAAACCAGTATTATATGAAATGCTGAAAGGTATTCTTTAAGAAGAGGAAGAAGAAAAAAAAGATAAAGATAAAAATTATGAACAACAAATATGTATCTATCAACAAGTGAATCTAAAAACCAAGAGAATAAAAAATCTGATGAACAGTATTAACTGGTGAATATAATAGAATCAGGGGCATAGAAAGGGAGTGGACTGACAATTCTCAGGGGGAAAGGGGAGTGGGGGATGCGGGAAGAGACTGGACAAAAATCGTACACCTATGGATGAGGACATTGGGGGGGGGGGGAGGTAAGGGCAGAGGATGAGGTGGGAACCGGGTGGAGGGGAGCTAAGGGGGGGAAAAAAGAGGAAAAATTGTAATAATCTGAACAATAAAGATTCATTAAAAAATAAAATAAAATATCTGTAATGAGACCAAAAACATAAATAAATAAATAAATAAATAAATAAATAAATAAATAAAATCTTAAACACAGTCACAATAATTTGATTATTAACCCGGCTAAAAGAACTTAGAAAGTAGGAGGGAAAATATTTTTTTAGCCCCATGGAAGTCTTGTCATCCCTTTTCTGCAGTTTTCCTTCTATGGGAGCTTATGAAAGGTGATGTGTTATAGCTGAACTTTACCTTCAGGCAGAGTGATCTTAAATAAACTTTTGCCATCTAAACATTTAAAACTCAAAAGTTCAGTAATGTTTTGTTTACATAATAGACATTTTTATGAGGAAAAAAATGTTTTCGGACACCGCTATAGAACTATAGAATTATTAATTGACAAAAGTATGGCATTTTTGTGCTGATGTTTTCCATAAGAGGTGTGGGAAACTTGAGCTAAATTCTGGTGCAATGTGGAATACAGGAAAAATAGTTCTCATTCTTCTGATCCTTCGATTAAAGAGAAAATTGAGGATACCTAGGTACCTGATTTTATCAACCATTGACAATTCTGTAATGAATTACAGCTGTAAATGTTTTTAATAATGCCTTCTTAATATTTACCTGAAAATAAAATTAATTAACTGCTTTACTCTCCATGTCATGACTTGAATTAGCCTAACATGGCTGTCCTCAACTGGTCTTTTATGGAAAGACCAGAGGCCTTGTGCACCCCCGATTAGGGTGAGGGGGCTGATCGGGATTGGGCTGGCCAGGGGGAGGGGCCGCGGGAGGTTATGGGGGTCGATCGGGGGCCCAATCGGGCCAGTTGGCCGCCACAGTGCACATCATAGCTAGTGGTCATTCTGGTCGTTCTGGTTGCTTGGCTTTTATATACAGATTGGATGGTTTCCTTTGTTTATTGTTTAAACTGCCTACAGTGAATTGCCATGGGGCAAAACTCAACCAACCTTTCTATCAGCCTCCTCACTGATGGCAAACATTGCTTGTTTATAGATGTCAACTCATCAACATTTGAGAGTGGAGATAAATCTTTGGGAAATATGTGTAAAAGATTTAAAATACACTAATAAAAGAGAAACATGGAAATTAACCATCACTCTGCTACACCCACCAGCCAATCAAGAGCAAGTATGCAAATTAACCCAATAAAGATAGCTGTGGCTATGGAGCTGGAGCAAGCAGGAGGCCCGGGTTGCCTCCTGGCCGGCCCTGGCCTCCACTCAAGGCTACAAAGTTTCAATTATAGAAGATAAATAAATCCCAGATACCTGCTTCCAGCTGGCCCTGGCCTCTGCTCAAGGAGGCACTAAAAAAAAAAAAAAAGAAAGAAAAAAAGGAGGGGCTGGGAGCTTGGGTCACCAGGGGGCATGGCCAGCCTGAAAATGGCCATCAGCCCCTCACCCAGGCTGGCCAGGCACCCCAGCGGGACCCCCAACCCTGAAGGGGCTGTGGCCACCCTGCAAACAGCCCTCAGCCCCTCACCCAGGCTGGCCACACCCCCATGGGTTGAGGGTCCCCGCTGGGGGGCTTGACCAGCCTGCAAACAGCCATCAGCCCCTCAAGCAGGCTGACCAGGAACCCCAGTGGGGACCCCCACCCTTAAGGGGGTGTGGCCAGCCTGAAAACGGCCCTCAGCCCCTCACCCAGGCTGGCCAGGCACCCCAACGGGACCCCCACCCTGATCCAGGACACCCTTCAGGGCAAACCAGCCATCCCCCACCCATGCACCAGGCCTATATCTATACTACTAAAAGGGTAATATGCTAATTAGACTGGGAGACCTTCCAGGAGACCTTCTGGACATTCTTCTGGACAAAGCCATGGTGGTGGGGCCAAGGTAGAGGCGGTTAGAGGCCAAGAGGGGAGGGCAGTTGTGGGTGATCAGCCAGGATGGGATGGCAGTTGTGGGTGATCAGGCTGGTGGGGGGGGGGGGGGGCATTGGGAGTGAGCAGACCAGCAGGGGGGCCAGTTGGGGGCGAGCAGGCTGTCAGTGGGTGTCAGTTGGGGGTGATCAGGACAGCGGGGGGGGCAGTTTGGGGTGAGCAGTCCAGCAGGGGGGCAGTTGGGGGTGAGCAGGCCAGCAGGGGAGGGCAGTTGGGGGCGAGTACACTGGCATGGGGGGCAGTTGGGGATGATCAGGCTGGCGGGGAGAGGCATTTGGGGGCAAGCAGGCTGGCAGTGGGGGGCAGTTAGGGGAGAGCAGGCCGGCAGGCAGAGTGATTAGGGACAATCAGGTAGGCAGGCAGGCAGGTGAGCTGTTAGGAGCCAGCAGTCCTGGATTGTGAGAGGGATGTCCGACTGCCGGTTTAGGCCCGATCCCTGTAAACCAGCAGTAGGACATCCTTCAAGGGCTCACAGATTGGAGATGGTATAGGCCGGGCTGAGGGACACCCCCCCCCACCCGTGCACAAATTTTGTTCACTGGGCCACTAGTATATATATAAAAGCCTAAACAACCATTACGATGGAACAACTGGAATGATTGGTCACTATGATCCACACTGACCACCAGGGAGCAGACGCTCAATGCAGAAGCTGTCCCTAGCCCGCAGGCCCCAATTGCCGATGGGGCCTGCTGGCCAACCTCTTGGTCCCTCCCCCTGGCTGGGAGGCCCTGATCGGCAGCCTGCTGCCTGCCCGCCATAGTGGCAGTTGGCCCCTCCCCCCTGGCCAGCAGGCCTTGATCACTTCATCAGAGTCTGCTGGCCAACCTCCTGGTCCCTCCCCCGGCCAGCAGGTTCCAAACCCCCAATCGGGGCCAGGTCCCAGGTTGGGATGGGGAACCGGGGGGAGGCGGGGGTTGGGTGGTGGTGGACATAGGCGGCGAGGGAAGGAGGCGGGGAGGTGGGGAACCGTGCCGTGGTGGCACGTGGGCAGCGAGGGAAGGGGGAGGAGGGGAACCTGATCAGCCCTGATTGCCAGCCAAGCCTAGGGACCCCACCCATGCACAATTTTCATGCACCAGGCCTCTAGTATACAAATAATGGAATATTATTCAGCCTTAAAAAATGAGAAATTCTGCAACAACATGAATGAACCTTACAGACATGCTAAGTGAAATAAACCAGACACTAAAGGCCACATATTGTGTGATTCCACTTATATGAGACTAGAGGCCCGGTGCATGAATTCGTGCACTGGTGGGATCTAGCCAGCCCACCCAATGGGGGCCATCAGGGGTGGGCCGGCTGGGGTGAGGGGCCACAGACATTCCAGTCATTCCACCATTCAGTCAATTTGCATATTACTCTTTTATTATATAGGATACCTAGAGGAGTCCATTTATAGAGACAGAAAGTAGAATGGGAGAGGAAAATGGAGATTTGTTGTTTAAAAACGCAATTTCAGTTTGGGAAGATGAAAATATTTTGAAGAGGGATGGTGGTGATTCACAGCAATGTGAATGTATTAATGCCACTGAACTGTACATCTAAAAATGGTTAAAATAATATGTTTTATGTTATATATGTTTTATCACAATAAAATAAAGTATTTTCAACTACATTTTCAAAAGCAAAGGAAACTATGGCTGATTTTTTTAAACTGTATTTGTTTTGTCTTTTTAATATATTTTTATTGATTTCAGAGAGGAAGGAAGAGGGAGAGAGAGATATAAACATCAATCATGAGAGAGAATCACCAATTGGCTGCCTCCTGCACACCCCACACTGGAGATCCAGCCTGCAACTGGGCATGTACTCTGACCAGAAGTTGAACTGTGACCTCCTGGTTCATAGGTTGACTCTCAACTACTGAGCCATAGCAGCTGGTCAACTGTGGCTTATTTTGATTCATTGTAATATAAAGTAACTAGAAGATTTCTTTCTTCATGAAAAAATATTGTTACATCAAAATAAATACATTTGTAAAGGTAAATAAATGCATACATACATAAATATATAAATACATTTATTTTAAATAGTTATTAACGTCTTGGCCCAAAATTCATTTTATGAAATTGTCACATGTGAGATAAAAAGGAAATGTGATCATGTAGACCCCCCATCTTCAACAAAGTTCACGCTGTGGCTTCCGGAGCTTTCAGGAATTCGACTGGTATTGACTGCAGCTATAGTATCTTTGGGTTGAGAAGGCATAACTTAAAATGTTCATTTTGGTCGTTAAGAAAAATCAAAAGTGGAAACCCTGAAAAGGGGAATTTTTTAACCTGAAGGTTGTTAAACCACATCAGTACAATACATTGAAGTGAGGATATAAAAATAAATTGTATTAATGTACTTGTGCTCCCAAACTGTTTTCTTGGCCTGAAATTATTCAACACATAAAAAGATTCCCAATAACGTCAATGACTGTGTAGGAAACTGATAACTGCTCAACCTCCCACTGCACTTACCACCCCCGCAAAAAATAAAACACAATCTGAGCCACTGACTGCACAGTGCTCTCAGCCACTTTGTTACCCTGAGAAATGCAGAGGGTCGGCGGAAATTATCCTGTAATGAGCAATCCATCTGGCTGTACCTAAAAATGGAATAAAAATGCCACCCTCGACTTTTCCATGGTAGTAAATTAAAGCCTAATGTATAGTTCTAATTGCTAACATTTTCTCTCTAATTATGGTTCAGTTTGGCTAGGATTTCCGACAATCCCCTTGTTCCCCTAAAGCAAACACCAGAGAATATTCTAACCCCACTGGTGGCATTTATTAATAACCCCCTTGACAGATTAAAAAAATCATTATTCTATATTAGACAGGAAAAGATTTTCCCAGAAAAAGCTAATTGATAAAAAACCCATTTAGTCAGTATAGAGGAACTGATTTTAGAGAAGGGAAAAATACAATAGTGTCAAAAAACAAAACAGCCTCACGCATAGTATGATGCTGCCTGGCTACTATTTGGGGTGCCAGCAAGGAAAAAACAAAACAAAACAAAAAGCAACCTGATAAATGTAGGAGAAAATATCAATGCACACTTATGTACGGGATGAGGAGATGAGCAGAAGAGAGCTCTCTTGTGAGGGATTCTTATTTTGTACCACCACGAAAGAGATAAGATATGAAAAGTTGGTTTCTATAGATGGCAAATACAAACACATACAAAAACAATTGTCAGAATGTTGCCACATTCTTCTATTTAATCCTTTCCATTCTTATTTTTTTAAGGCATTATTCCTTTTATACAAATGTACAAAACATACTAAATACAAATCGGTATTTATCTATAGGTCTAGTTCTCATCAAACAGTATACAGCTTTCTGAGCGACAATTAATAATGTCGAAATAGTAAATAAAAATAAGATTTCTGATATACTGAGAGGAGGCATGGTTTGAAAAAAAAAAAGAACGAAAGAAAGAAATGCGCTGGGGAAAAAAATTATCTTTGAAAGCTGCACTCCAAAGTATATGAGCAGAAAATAAAAAACACAACTGTATAAAACACAGCAGTGGTGGACCCAAATGGAAAGAGTGGGCCCTGGTACAAGCATATGGCACGGTCAACAGAGTGGAAACCCAATATTAAAATCAACTAAAATCCAATCTGCCTTTAAGTATCATCATGCACTGACATTCTAAACAATGTCAGAAATAAAAGACTCCTCTCTGCAAAATTACTGTGTATAGGTTCTAAATAATGTCTGTAGTTACTATTAAATTTTGACAATGTAAGTGTCCACTTCAAGTTAGCACACTTTTAGCCCTTAGATTTTACAGACATTGCATTCTACATTGAAGTCCATTAGGAAAACTGCCCAGTGTACTGTCCTGGACTCACATGGACTCAACTATGTACGTTTGTTACTGCAACAGACAAATATGTAGGTATAATATTTCCCCTTTTGTCAAAAATGCATTCATGTGGCTCAGGGGTTGAGTATTGACCTATGAACCAAGAGGTCACTGGTTTAATCCCGGGTCAGGGCACATGCCTGGGTTGCGTGCTCAATCCCCAGTAGGAGGCGTGCAGGAGGCAGCCGATCAGTGATGTTTCTATCTCTCTATCCTTCTCCCTAAAATCAATAAAAACTTATTTTTTAAAAAAAAACACAATACAAATACACTAGGTGCTCAACTGAAGCAAAGAAAATATATTATCTGAATAACTGGAGGAAAAGGTCTTCTACTTAAATAAATTATCTAGTTAATGTAGATCATTGTGGTATACATATGCAGAAATGCTCATTAGTAGAAGCACCGGATAATGCAGTTATAGCTAATAGAACATTAAGGAGCTAAAATGAGGGCTTATGGTAAATGCTATTTAATTCACACTCCCGTCTCTCAAAGAATATAAAAGTTGTCTGTAGTTTACTATGTTCAGTTCAAATGAAATTTCCATGATCCTGAAATAAAATTTCAGAGTATTTTTATGAAGAGAAAAAAACAAGAGTAGTCAGACACCCATCGTCCCCACTGAGATTTATATGTTTCAATGAACTCAATGATATTTGAGGCCTTTGTGATACAAAAGACTCGGTCCCCCCAAATCAGCTGATCGGGTTTGTTCTTTGTTACTCTTTGCTGATCCATGTCCCGGCAAAGACTCCTGAACATGAAATTACAGACTATTTTGATGGAAAAATATCAGTGCTCTGCCATTTGGATCTCTTTGAATTTACTTTTCAGTTGTTGCTAAAAACCAGTTACTATGGGTCAAGGGTAGGTTGTGGACCTTGGTCAGGTTTTCACAAGAAGGGCTTCTATTTTCTATGCCAATAGAGGCAGGCAGGAATAGGCACCCACAGGTTCATTTGGGCAACAATGGAATGGCAGAAGGCTCAATATTCATGCTGAAGCTCCATTAGCTACACAAATCTGACATCCTGTCAACACATTGACCCAAATTTGTATTTGCAAAGATCTGCCCTAGCAAACTTGGCAGCTACCTACAGGGCTCTCCTGTGGAAGAAAGCCCAGGTGACCCACATTTGTATATGCAAAGGCTTGCCCTAGCAACCTTGGCAGCGCTCTACCGGGCATCTCCTGTGGAAGGAAGCCCACCGGTGGGGGCAGGAGACACTTCCTCAAAACCCACATATTTTCACATTCCTCACTCAAAGGGACACCACTGCATTCCATCGAGAAGTAAAAATGTCATAAATACATCGCATCCCACCAATTTCCATAAATTGTACTACATGGTTTTTACTGCAACTTTTGCTGGCTGTGGAGAAAACAATAGCCTAAACCAAAAGTAAAATAATCATACAGCAATTAGTAACTG
The DNA here is from genome assembly GCF_951640355.1 of Cnephaeus nilssonii. Taxonomy (NCBI): domain Eukaryota; kingdom Metazoa; phylum Chordata; class Mammalia; order Chiroptera; family Vespertilionidae; genus Cnephaeus; species Cnephaeus nilssonii. Next base: position 74,073,198 of record NC_137075.1, on the reverse strand, counting down.
AGTAACAGCTATGTTGGACCCCAAACTAAGCACTGTGGCTCTAACAAACACCACACGGTAGATACTCACAAAGCCGTATTCCTGCAAATAAACATATGCACTGAGCTGGTGAGATGACAGGCGTGTATGCTTATAAAATGAAACTGTCATTAAAAGTCTAAATTCCAAGTGAGTGGTATGGAAATAAGAGCTAGACATGTCCATAAAGACAGGAACCTCTGGGGACTGCAGTAGCAGGTGAGCAGGCCCGCATGCACTCAAATGAGTCTTGGATTAATGTGACCATTAAATTGCCAGCGCACTGTATGAAAAGTAAATATGAAGCTTTATGGGAAGTAAAACTTTTGAGTGGACAACAGCAATACCTCGTTACTATGCTGAAGTACAATATCTTTCTCCTTAATGGTAATACTTCTATGTTAAATCATATTCAGTTCCTGGTCCCCTACAATTTCCAAGTAATTTTCAGCCATTCTTCAGATCCCTTCTTATAGAGTCAATGAACCTGCATTTTTCCACTCTGATCATGAACGGTTATTCCTATTCCACCATGTTACCTTGACATAAAGTGACGTGTTCCTTCTCTGTTCTTCCATGTGTGCAGAATGCCTCTTCATCCATCTCCCTGAAGAGAAGGTTGATATGTGTCTTAATTTACTTCTAATTTGACTCCATCATTATCCCTGCATGTTCAGCTTGTAAAGTTTGAGCCGGAGTCAGATGGCTGGTTGCTTTATTTTACCCTGCTGTCAACGCCATTGAACACTCTCCAGCACTTTGTTCCAAGGGTCTCACCATCTCCCCCCAGTCCTCAAGGTCTCATTCTGTCAAAATCATGCTTATAATGTGTATTATCTTATCAAGAAAATACAACTTGGAGTCATTTGCCATCACCCATTATAGGAATAAAGATCTAAGGGAAGAAGGGGAGATAATACCTCTTTTTTGATATATTGGAGATACATACCACAGAGCTATCCTGAACAAGTGATGGTACAAGTGAAAGTTACTCATGAAAATGTTGTTATTGTCATATCGTTCTAAGATAAATGCTTGGGAACTCCCACTCCCACCACCCAACACACACACACACACACACACACACACACACACACACACTCCCACAATTTATAACCCACGTGGAATATTTTATTAGTAACAAGTTAGTAACTACTAAAATAAAATCAGTGAATATAAAAATAGACCTTTTTATTGGTGACTACTAATAATGATTTTATTAGTCACTACTATCCTAAAACAGAATTTCTTCTCATGTATGTCTAAAGCCATAAATTGTGGTCTTTGGCCACGTTTAAGATGCAGCATGGTGCATGGCGGGAGCAGGGAGTGGTGGAGAGATGCAAACTGGACTCAGGAGATCTGAGTTTACTTCCCAGGACTGCCACTTACTGGCACTGTGACCTCAGACAAGTCATTTCTCAGTTTTCCCATCTGTAAAGTAGGGATAATGATAATATTCGCTCAGGATCATTGAATGTTATCAAAATGGAAATACATGTGTGAAAATAGTTCATATGTTTTAGAAGTACATGTGCAAATGGTAGTTGTTGGTATTTTACAATATTTTCTTGATTAAAATTTAACATATTGGCTAAAAATGCAGTCTCCAGAATCAGACTACCTGGGTTTAAGTCCCATCACTCTCACTTACTAGATGTGAAAGTCCCTTAACTTCTCTGAGCTTCAGTTTCCTCCTCTGTAAAAGGTATAGTAAGTACCTAACACGGGGTTGTGTGAAGCACTTAGAGTACCATCTGGGAAATCATGAAATACTATTAAGTGTCCATTCATTAATTTATTCAACAAATGTTCATTGAATGCATACTCTGTGCTAAACTTATTCTAGGACTGGGAATATACTGCGGAAAACAAGAACAAAACATCCTTCCTCTTCTGTCACATATATCTTAGTTGGAGTAAGGAAGGTTTTATTAATAGAAGTAATAAAGTAAATGAGAAATATATTTGGAGGTAATATGATGAAAATTAAACAGGGCAATGTGTTACAGAATGACTCAGGAATCTGTGTTGGTAATTAGAAGCTGAGTTATCACTACCATTATTATTACTGCCTTGACTCCTCCTTCTAAATCTATACTGCTGTACCCCGGCCTGTGTTGTTCAGTGGTTAGAGCATCAGCCTGCACACCAAAAAGTTGTGGGTTCTATTCCCGGTCAAGGGTTGCAGGTTCCATCCCTGGCTCCCCTTGGGGCTCATGTGGGAGGCAACCAATGGATGTGTCTCTCTCACATTGATGTTTCTCTCTCTCTCCCCTCCTCTCCCTCCCTCCTTTCCACTCTTTCTAAAACTCAATGGAAAAAATATCCTTGGGTGAGGATTAACAAAAGAAATTTTAATAAGTAAATAAATAAAATAAATCTATACTGTTGAAGTGCTTCTTTCTTGTGCACGTGCTCATCTTTGGCTTAGATACAAATACTTTTAAAGCATTTCCCCTCCTAGTAATACTTAAGAACAATATTATCTCCAAAAAATATTGGAAATCCAAGTATCATGTGATGAAGTCACAGCTTGTGACATAGAAATGGACAGAGAGCTCAACTTTAATCACACTTAAACCTACCTAGGATTTTGATAGTTAATCTTTTATATATTGGCCTCCAACATTTTTCAGATCAACACATATTACTAAGCAATTACTAGTATGTGAACGTCCCTATAGAGAAAAATGATATAAGAAAATAATTCTTGTTGTCAAAAAATTAATAATCAGCCGAAACCGGTTTGGCTCAGTGGATAGAGCGTCGGCCTGCGGACTCAAGGGTCCCAGGTTCGATTCTGGTCAAGGGCATGTACCTTGGTTACGGGCACATCCCCAGTAGGAGGTGTGCAAGAGGCAGCTGATCGATGTTTCTCTCTCATCGATGTTTCTAACTCTCTATTCCTCTCTCTTCCTCTCTGTAAAAAATCAATAAAATATATTTAAAAATAAAAAAATTAATAATCAAGTTGGAGGAGAAAAGATAGTAATATGTTTACAGTTAAATAATCTAAAATGTTTAAATGACATTTCAAAATATAAAAATTATTAATTACCAAATACATTATTTGAATAGGTTAGTTCAAAAGAGAGAATAACATATTTAACTTGGGTAGGCAGGAAAGTTGACATTTGAATAACTAGGGAGAAGAAAATATTTCAAATGGAGAGAATCGTTTAAACAAATGTCTGCCGACAGTTGAGTGTAAATACATTTCACATAGAGTGAGCAAAACTGTTTGTAGAATTCTGAAGGAGGGGTAGACATGTGGTTATAAGACAGATGGCATCAGAATCTTAAAAAAAACATAACATAAATGCAGTGAAAATGTATATGCGTGTATGCAGTAAAATTCTACACCTTGAGAATGTTTGTTTTTTTCTGACTACTAGTATAATGAAAATGAAAAAAGGCAGTGTTAAGGATAAGCAAGTCAAGAGGAAGGGCAAAAAAGAGAAAAATTAGGAAATTAATGTACATCGTGAGGTAGAACACTGTATTGACATATGGTCATTATGCAGGCTTTGTGGAAACCTTGGGAAACGTTTGCGGTGGATTAAATGTACAAATCAAAAACAGCTAAGGTTCTGTACTACTGATTAAAAATAGGTCTGTATGCATGTTAATGAAGAAGCTATTTACAAAGGCTATTAACAAAGGGTTAAGGAATCCAGGAAGAAATGGTGAGGCAGGGGGGGGGGGGCGGCTAGTGAAGAGCCAAAACTTCCCTAGACCCAAAAGGGCAGGGAGGGAGTGGTTACAGGAACCTGGAAAGAGCAGGGGGAGGGGGGGCTCAGCAGCAGAAGCTGCGGCCAACCCAATGGGCAGCAGGGAGGGTGCCAGGATAGTAAACACCCTGACTTCTTCCTCTGACCCATTGGTCTGCCGACACCCCCTATTGACTGTCCTCAAAGAAAAGCCTCCTTCTTCCTCCAAAGCATGGGAAGGAGGAAAAGGGGGAAAGTGGAGCATGAATACAGAGGGGCAAATATACTTGTGTGAGCCTGTACATGTGAGTATATTGTTCCGTGGGTGGAAGAAAGGGGTTGGGGGGGTGGATAACTGGAAAGTAAGAAAATCAATTAGCAAGAGGCCACATTATGACATTCGTAGGCCAGAGGCAATTTTGTCTTTGTGGTCCTCTTCCTTCATTGAAAAAAAAAAGTTTAAAATTGCATCATTATAAAGGCAAATATGTTCTAGGCTGGACTGTATTCATATCTTTTCTTCTGATTTTAAAAGCTATTGAACCATTTTCATGGACTTCTGCAAGAGATCAAAAATAAGATGGCAAGATCTAAACCAAATGGTGGGGTTCTGCTAGAAAGCAGAAAGGACACCCAGGATGATTTGTGGGGTTTATGCACAAAGGGGCTCTTTGTAATCTGAGGGTGGGGTGGGAGTGAGATAGGGACTCACTAGTCCTGTGCAGGCCTGACGGGAGGGGCCACGGCCAGAGGCTGGAAAATGTGTTGTGAGGGGAAGGCATCCTTAGGAGGAACAGTCCCTTAGGAGGCTTCGACTTGAGGGACACAGTCAGCCTGGGACAACCTTGCAGGGAGGAATCCAGGTTATAAAGCCCTTCCTCCCCATTATCTGACCCCAAACAGAAGTCAAGGGCAGGAGAACCACTGATGCGGATACACACATTCATTTCCCAGGGCAGGGAGCTGCTGGAAGGGTGGATATGCAGGACCAGTCAGAAGCTATTGTGGGGGCTTAAAAAATACTTTCTCTCCCACCTTTGAAAACGTGGGCCCTTCCTACTTTGATTAGCTTTGAATCCTAGTTCTAGAAATCATATTTCTGCCTCTCTCCACCCCACATAGACATAGCCTTTCCCCGAGGCAGCAAAATAGTCTGGAACAGACTAATGATCATAAGGTCTGGACCTCTGACAGGCTAAAGACAGTGTCTTTTAATTTTTTAAATTTTAGAGAGAGAGGAAGGGAGAGGGATGAGAAAGAGAGAGAAACATCTATTTGTTGTTCTACCTGCTTATGCATTCATTGGTTGATTCTTGTATGTGCCCTGACCAGGGACTGAATGGCAACTTTGGCATATTGGGCCCATGCTCTAACCAACTGAGCTACCGGCCCAGCTGAGCTCCTGAGCCCTAAGTTGGAATGACTTCCTGGCTACTTTTCCATGAAACAGATAGAGGGATGCCAGAGCGGACCTCAGAGCTGCTCTTAAGACCTGAAGAGTTATTACCCTTATGTCCCTTCCAACCAATCAACTCCCAACAGGACCCTGAACCACTCACCCACAATGTCTTGTGATTTTGCCCTGTAACATCTACACACCATTGGAGAGTCAGATGTTTTATTTTTTTCTTTTATGTTTTAGTTCTCACCTGAGGATATGTTTAGAGAGAGGAAGGGAGAGAGGGAAACATCGATGTGAGTAAGAAACATTGATGAGTTGCCTTTCATCCGTGCCCTGACCAGGGATCAAACCTGCAACCTTTTTGGTGTACAGATGACACTCCCACCAACTGAGCCACCCAGCCAGGGTGAGAGTTGGGTCTTTAGAGTGCTAGCCCCCCACACTCCGGATTGACCAATTCAATATTAAACTGTTTTCCTTTAAACACTGCAAACTCCTCTGTGTGCATTTCTTTTGGCCAATGTGCCCAGGCAGACAAACTCAAATGTTAGAGTTTGATAAGTTCTTCTAGTTGGGGTAATAATTAGGTTAACAAAGACAGACTAATAGAAGAAAATGTACAAAGTTTATTACCGATGTACACGATGGGGATGTTAGGAGATATAAGACTCCAAACACATTGGGCAGCTGAGGTTTATATGCCATTACGGACAAAGGAGAAAGAGGGGAGGGATCTGAGATGTCAAAGGAAATAGGCAGCTTACAGGTAGTTGAGGAAGAGCAGCACCGCAGTGGCAGGCAAACTCTTGCTAGATAACCCAGAAACACTGGGACACAAAGGGTGGGGCGACCTACCTATCAGGCCCCTGCCTGAGCTTTCCTATCTACTGCTAAGTTGAATATGTTAAGACTCCATTCCTGGCGAAGGCCTTTCCATCTGAATCTCTTAGACAGGAAAAGGGAAGGTCAAAGATTCTTTCATAATTTTTTGTTTCTTAATAACCAGCTTAAAAATCAGTATCCTGAAAGGCACAGTTTTGGGGTGGCAAAACTTTAATTTCTCTCACTATACGACCACTGAGGGCCCCTCTAGCATGGACTTGGACTAGACTTAGCAGTAGATCTCAGCATCAGAATCACCTGACAGCTTGTTAAATTAGATTGCTGGGCTCAGCCGCCAGAGTTTCTGAACTGCTGGGTGTCGGCTGGGGTCCAAGAATTGGCATTCCTAACCAGTTAGAGTTTCCAGGTGACATTGATGCTGTTGATCGGAGGATCACACTTTGAGAACCACTGTGTAGAGTTCTCCATGGACCCTCTGTCCTAAACCTTATGATTTGATCGCTGTATCTGCCGGCATCTAGAACAGTGCTTAGTAACATAACAGGTCCTGAATAAGAAATAAACAATTGACCTAAATGAAACTTTAACTAAAGCAAATCCTCCCTGACTCCATTTAATCATCTAAAAGGTACTCAACAATCCATGAGCCACAAGGAGGCAGTGGCCAAACCAACGCAACAGATTTGCGGTTCTGACAGGCCTCTTCTAAGCTGGGGTCCTGTCCTGGGCCATTTCTAAATCTCACGTATCGTAGAGGCCTGTTTGCTATGTTGATATGATGGTCCAAATGTTTTATTCAGTGTTAACAGCATAGTGAATGACTCCATCCTTAGTGTTTCCATAGTATATTATATGTACTCATCCAGCCATCAAATATTAAGTTACAGAGCTAAGGGCCATTCAGAGCCCTCATCCCTGGGGAAACAAAGATGAATGACTCCTGCCCTCTGAGCTCACAGTCTAAAGAGAAAACAGACACGTACACAGAAAAACTATGGTAAATATTATCTTAGACATACAACGTGGTGAATAGAGACCTTGAATGGCTAGGCCAGAAGCAGGAAGAAGGAAGGAGGCAACTCTGCCTAGGAGTTTCAGGGAAAGCTTCACAAAAGTGACTTCTGAGATGGGTCTTAAAGAATGAACAGCGGTTTTCCTGGTGTGTAAATGGGAGAAGAGCCTCCAGACTGAAAGTCTCATTTGTATAAACAGGTCATATTTGGAAATTAGTGATAGTTGAGTATATGATTGCATAGGCCCTATGTGGTCGGCAAACTCATTAGTCAACAGAGCCAAATATCAACAGTACAACGATTGAAATTTCTTTTGAGAGCCAAATTTTTTAAACTTAAACTTCTTCTAACGCCACTTCTTCAAAATAGACTCGCCCAGGCCGTGTTTTGTGGAAGAGCCACACTCAAGGGGCCAAAGAGCCGCATGTGGCTCGCGAGCCGCAGTTTGCCGACCACGGTACTAGAGGCCCATTGCATGGATTTGTGCACTGGTGAGGTCCCTCGGCCTGGCCTGCAGGGATCGGGCCAAAACCAGCTCTCCAACATCCCCTGAGGGGTCCCGGATTTCGAGAGGGCACAGGCCAGGTGAAGGGTCTACACTGGTGCATAATCGGGGCCGGGGAGGGACCGTGGGAGGACTCCAGGGCATGTCCCACCCATCTCGCCCTATTCCAATCTGTAGGACCCCAGCTAACCTAGCGGTCGGAGCATCTGCCCCCTGGTGGTCAGTGCATGTTATAGCAACTGGTCGAACAGTCGAACATACGGGCAGACATTTAGCATATTAGGCTTTTATTATATAGGATATTACTTCTACTCAAATAGATGAATTTATAGAGGTTGTTCACTGCACAAGGACATCCATATAAGTGGATAAATGGGGACTCAAATCCAGCTTGAATGCTGTACAATAAACTATGTGCCTATGAACTATACATACCCAGAAAAGCCAGCTTTTTTTTGGATCCATGCAATAGTTTATTTGGTGCACAGGACAGAGCTCCAACCAACTGAGCCACCAGGCCAAGGCTCTCCTAGTGTCTTTTGAAAGGATGGGCTGAAATTTCAATGATGAAGTAACCATTACCATCTCCATCACATTTCAGTTCTAAGGTAAAAGTTATGATCCGAGGCTTCACTGGGAGGTGTAATGCCAGGGTATTAGAAGGGAAGAGAAGGAGAAGTGAGGCAGAGAAGAAAAGCAGATAAAACATGGTCCACTCTGAATTGACCACAGCATCATCCCCCCCAGCTGAGTGATGCAGGACATCCAGGCAGGCTGCAGGAACGCCCTGCTGTTCCCCACCTCTCATAGGTTGAGTCTGGCCTTATGGGACCCATACACCCCCTGAATGTGTTACCCAGCTGTCTCCATTGCCCTCTTCTTCAATGCCATTCTCCCACTCTGCTGCCAGACCAGCAGTCCCTCAAAGTGGATTATTTTATTTATGTGTGTGTATCCAGGAATAGTAAAGTTCCCAAAAGGGGTGGAGGAGGAGGAAGATGATGTAGTTTTAATAATCAGTTTTTAAAGATATTCTCATTCAAATAATATTTAATGCTTAATACATCTCAGAAACATCTATGATTTACTTAAATTACCACCTCTTTTGTAAATGAATGTTTTTCCTCTTAATGACTGCCTGTAATAGGCATTTGTAATAGTCTGTAACAAACCAAAATCGGAGCTTCCAATTTAAAATTGTCATTAATGAACACGACTGTTACCACCCGACAGTGAAGTTAGGGACACAGCCAACAGTCAGTAACCACTTCCGGAAATGTGCAGCAAAAATTCTGACTTTAAGACTTGTGCGTTGCGTTGTTTAGTGAGAAAGGAAATATTGAAGTATATGATCCTGCAAAGTTATTCGGTTCCCAAAATAGGCAAAGGGAGAGATTTCCCATTTTGTTCACCAACCCATAATTTGGTAGGAGGTGTTTGGGTTATTTTAATTAATTATTGAAAAATAAATATTCCAACAACTTGAAGTGAGCCCATAAAAGAATGTAAAAATATAAATTTAGCTCCCCTCTGCTAAAGCTGCAGTGAATGATAGAATTCCTACTGTCTATTCTATAAAAATAAAACGCGAGTTTTCAGTTAATTCCGTTTTCTCAAACACACACACACACACACACACACACACACACACACGGTGCCACCCCAGTTAGAGGCTTTACCATGCACGTTCATTTCCACTCACAGCTGGGGCAATTAGAGAGTGTACTTAATGGAGTGTCATGTTAATTGTTTTCAGAGTTAACCAATTTCTCCATTTAATTGTCAATTGATTAACCTATTGAAATGTTAAGTGACTCAGTTTCCTTCCAGAGTAAACAGCAGCAGCATATGGTAGCGTCCTCAGCCAAAGGCATCGCTCATTTGCTTGGAGTCCATGTGCTGGTATTTTTCTACACCCCCCTGAGCTTTTAATTAGAAGAGGCAACGTTACACGTGTTTGTCTGCTGGAAAGGTTATCAGTGCGGAGGCTGACCTGCAGAGGCAAGGCTGAGCCTAGCAGCTTTAATAGGAAAGGTTTTCAGCTATGACTGTTGTACTTGATTGCATTGTGATGGTAATTAACTCAAGACTGCTTTCCTCCGCGTGTGTGGCGTCTTTCCCGTAGCACTAACTCTGCAATGAGATGTTTCCTGACACATATATGCACTTATTAGGCACTCATTGGATTCTAATAAGCATGCAAATAGTCAAGGATTTCTTTAGGCGAACGCCACACCACTCAGATTGCGGTGCCGTGAAGCAAGTAGGATGTTCCTTGCCTGCAGGGCATTTTGCAGAGTGAAAAGCTGGCTCCCTTTAGTAGAGTGTTGCTGCTTTATTGCCATGTTGTCTCATCCCAGCAGATCTTCACAACTAGAAAGGAAAAATCATTTTAGCTTTTCAACTGAAGCATGCATGAGGCCACGCGTAGGGTGGAGAGGTAGACTTAGATTCGGAAGCATTTTTCTCCCAATGTTCCCGTTAAAGATGACTACTGTGTTTTAGTGCCAAATCGATATAAGGGCCCGGTGTTGAGCTATTAACTCAGTCTTCTGGTCTCTTGAAGACTGTTGTCTGACTCTGGGTGCGTGTTGCTCGCATGTGCGGTTTGACTGTACCGCACTATTGTTTCATTCTGAGCCAGTGCACAACCGAGCCAGCTTATCATCCTTGATAATGTTGGTAGCAGGCAACTGAGACAAAATGATTACAAACCTATGTTGTGTTCAATAGTTCTTTAGAGGATTTCTCTCTTAATAGTTCTGGCTCATTCATGTCTGATTCAGCACATTTGTTCTTGTAAAAAGGCATAGCTTAGGAGAGTTTCAGGGTGGGTTAATAACTCAACTGAAAATGGCTGCTCGCATTGTAAAACCTTGTTCCTCCAGTGGCTCGGGGCTTTCTTCAGTTTTGCTGCTCGGCAGCTTCGGCCCAGTTGGTAAACAGCTTAAGTCCAGACATCTTTTCATTCTCTGAGCAGCGGATTGAAATAAAAATGCATATAAGTGGCGACTGACTGGCGCTGGCCTAACAATAGCCTGTAACATTATGCAAGGGTATTTACATAGGAATAAGGCCTCGCTAAAGGAGATGGGGCAATTAATGATGTGGGCCACACATATAAGGAAAGTTTGTCCAATCCTTTCCTCAATAAAGATCTTTTGTAAAGTGCTATGGAAACTCAGAGGCCCCGGGGAGATTAAGGGGAGGGCTTTTCTGGGACTTTAAAAATATATGGATATATGTAATTGCAAGTTTCAATAAGCCAAATTATATTAAATAAATGCACAGGAAAGAATAGGAACTGATTTGTTTTGATCATTTTGGGTAGTTTCTCTAACCCTGGAAAAAGGCAGTTACATGTGTTTTCAGTTCTTCTCTCCTCCCTCCTTTCCCCTCTTTTAACTGAATAGAAAATCAGTTCTCTGAGATAGATAAATTCCTTAGCTACCTGTTTCCTGGAGTTTGAAATTCAAGCATCGTCTGTAAAATATTTGAAAAGTTTCACCATACTTACTTCTTCTTTCAAGGGACGTTTAGACGAGGGGTGGAAACACTGCCCAGGGGCCAGGCCTGAGGGGCAAGCCTCGGGATTTTCAGGGGTGTCGGGCAGCTGGCTGGCACAATGCAAGCGAACAGGCACCCAAACAGGGAGGGGCCCCACAGAAAAGGCAAGGGCTGTGTCCTAGGAGAATCTGAAAACACTCATTCAAACCTAGCCCTTTCTTAGGCCCGACGTCTTCAGAGAACAAGTATCTTGTTAGCCCAGATACAAATTGAAAAGTCAAATGCTGAAAATGATTTAATATAACTGTCCCAATATACTGATTTGGGGAGGAGGGAGGAGGATGTCCTCCCTACCCCACCCCAGCTGTAAAAGACAAATCCCGGGCAGCCGTGTCACATGTTTTCATTCCTATCTGAGGCTCACCATCTGCTTCTGATCTTGGCCAGATAGCAGTACTGTTATTACTTTGCATCAGAATACTTTTCATAAAAGTATCATCAGCACTCTGAGAATAAGGGTGAAAAAGAACGCAAGCCCTCTTTGCATGTCTTCTGACCAGTGAAAGCAATTCCTATCTTTTAAGCAAAGCACTTCATTTCTTTCTTTCTTTCTTTTTTTTTAATGTTTCCTCTCACTCAAAGGGCATTTTCTGAGAAAGCAGAACTTTGGCAGGGATTGCTCGGATCTCTGTTCACACTTGCTGGTGAACCTGTTCTTACTTCCAAAGTTGCTTTTTATCCCATTTTCTCATTTCGACTTGGTTCATGAAATGCATGCCCATATAGGATGAGTGAAATAAAATCTTAATGTGATAGCGCATAAGCTTTGGGTGCCTGTGTGTGTGTGTGGCATACAGAGGAAGTGATTTCAGCGGCAGCCTTGTCAGGCAGGCAGAAATCAATGCCTCATTGAGGACTATTGATCAGTACTAAATTAATTAGACTCCAAGGCCTATGGCAGTTGATAAGACAACTTGTTAATTTAGTCAATGATAGTGTTTTCCCTAAAGCAGCAAATACCCTCTTTTTTAGAGAAGGCATTTCTAATACTTGCTGCAGTTCTTTTAGTAAAAATACTGTTTTCATCTTTCTTGTTTCCTTTTTCTGGGAAAGGGGTGTTTAGGGGTGGGTGGGTTGGTGGGTGGGGGTGGTCCAATAGGTAAGGGTGTGCTATAAAAATGTATATGCTGAAGCGTCAGTCTAGAATTTTCATTCATCCACTCCCATTTCTGTTCCCTAGGCTAGTGTTACAATTTTGGGATGAAAAGAACGCAGTCAGATTATAACCCGGGACCTGGATTTCCCATGGGGCTTTGGCCACTCCAGCCCTCCGAGGATGTTCATTTGGAAGGGAGCTACTTCCTAAACCTGCCTTTAGCATTGACTGATACAGATCGCTTTTTTGCTTTTCACTTCAACCTGCAACAGTGATGGTCATAGTCAATAACAAAGGCTTCAGCCCCGTCGGTTATGCAAACTGTGAATGGAATGAAGGTATCCCAGAATGCCCTGGACATGGGGCAGTACTTCCTGCTGGCTTGGAAGGACAAAAGGACAAAGCCCGGGAGTGTAGGGGTCCCACCAACAGCTCTGGGAGGCGACAGTCTGCTATCAGCGGCACTCCAACCCTCCGAGAATGCTAATCAGCTAGTGAAGAGCTCAGCCTTCTTGCCATAATTCTATAGTGTGGTTGAGGACCCCATAGTGCTCACTAAATAAAGACAACTAATTGAGAATTTTTTTGCACATTTTGCCCAGGGGACTTGTTGTTCATTCGATTCTTTGGGGAGAATGTACCCCTACTGACAGGAGGGACTGATTGTTTTGGCAGCCTCATGTTCCTCTTCCCCGGGTCTAAGACTGACTTTTGAAGTATGACAAAAATGTTTAATTTTTATAAAATGATGTCGCTGGGAATTATTTGAGATCTCAAAGAATAGGCGTGCCAGTGTTCATCTAGAGGGGAAAAAAAAATGCTGGCAGAGAGTTTTTTGAATTAAAGCCCTGTTTTTTTTTTTCTTTTTCTTTCTTTCTTTTTTTCCCCCCCTCTTAAATTGTATTTTCTGTGGTGAGGCCTACATTTTTGTGTCTGCAGGTGACACGTTGATTGAAACTAAAATTAATAAATCAGCTGAAAAGCTCACACCTACAGCTCACAGCAGGGCCTGGAAAACACGTTTATAAAGGGAGCTTTATGCCCTCATATAAAGAAGGAATAAATTACAGAAGCACTTGTTGCCCTGGGATTTGATTTTGCTTTGCAATCTGGTATCTTATTTTTGGAGGCTTATTGTAAATCAACAGGTTCCTGGTTGCTTTAGCAGGTGACTTTGCTATTAATCTCTTACTTGACCATTACAGCATATTAATGAGGAGGCTTCTAAACGTGGCTCTATCTTCTGACCAAGGAATTAAGTTTAAAAGGTGTACTTTTTGCTCAGTGGCTTGCGGTTAGCCACGTTGAGGACCAAATGCAAAGTAGCATTTTCTACAGCGTGTGTAGTATTAAGGAGTGTTTTACGAACATATGCGTCATACTGTGCTTTTCTTCTCTCCTACACTTATTCCTTCGCCATGGAGGGCAATTATGGAACTTACCAGTCTCTGTTCATTTTTTTAACAAAATAAAATTATGTACAAATAACAAAATGATATCCTTTCTTATTAATGTGCACCCTCATTTTAATTAAACAATGTCAGTGTTCTTTGGAGGTGTGTTCAGAATTAAAATGTATGATTTGGGAAGGCAAGAGATTCAACATTTCTCAGCAGAGCCAGATTAATAAATGTCATTACAAGTGCGGGAATTTAACCATCACATTTCCCTTTAGAGTCGGAGGTAATTGGAAATGTTTAAGCTTGACAAAAGAAAGGAGTAAATATACCTATGGGGGTAGTTCAGAAATATAAAGAAGAAATGAGGATTTAAGCCTTAAATTTGTAATTACCAGGATCTCCAAAACGCATAATGGTGCAAAACAACCCCACATATAGGAAGAACCGCTTTGTTGCAGTCCACAGATGTTTCAAAGGACATCCTCTGGCATGATTATTAGTATTATGCATCTCCTTTCACATCTTTAGGGCTATCTGGTCCACACCTCAGGCATGCATGTAGCATGTAGTCTTTTTTGTAAACCTAAGAAACGTCAAGCTTGGGCTTTTCTTATTTTTAACTATTTTAAATCAAGGGTTTGTGCCAACTGAGGCATATATTTTTTAAAATATATAGTTGTATTGATTTCAGAGAGGAAGGAAGAGGGAGGGAGGGAGAGAAACATCAATGATGAGAGGGAATCATTGATAGGCTGCCTCCTGCACGCCCCCAACTGAGGATGGAGCCCACAACCCTGGCATGTGCCCTTGATCAAAATCGAACCCAGGACCCTTCAGTCCACAGGCCAACACTCTATCTACTGAGCCAAACCAGCTAGGGCGACTGAGGCATATTTGATGTCACTGTCTACCTTACCTTTTCAGGCTACGTCCTCAAGTATCTTCATTCTGTCGGTTGAGGTCAATACCATCATCTCTTTCCATAAGGAATTTTCTGGTTAGATTTCAGGAGAGGAGGAGGTGAGTTTGAGGCATTTGCAGATAAGTTGAAAGCTAATCCCAGGAATGAGTGAGCGTGAACATTTACAGAACCATCAGATGTGACATGTTTATGAAATAGTTGTTCATAAAAACATCGTCAGTGTTCTTCTATGGTTGTGATAGAGGCCTCTCCCACAGATGGGAGACTGCGGGAAATAGCACTGTCCTCTCCAACTGTTACCTAAGTTACCAGCTTAACTGGGCTTTGGAATTACACTACCAAGCTGCTCGGTTTGCAAGAACAAGGACCTTCATCTGCTCCCAAACCAGTGCTGTTCCCTGGAATCTGGGTCCTCGTTTTAGATTTTTGTGTTTAGACCGATAAGCTGGGAGACCTTGATGATAAGAATGGCCCCACCTCCCTCCAACAACCACAGAAATCGTTGACTTTGGACTCGTTTATCTGTTTAAACTGAGAAAGAAAAATAACACTGGGCACAAAGTTTATGCACCAGAGACACAAACTCAGTTGCTTTAGGTTCTCGTGTAAATGGAATGGTTGTCATGTTTGGTGGGGGCAAGGGTCTTGAAAGGAAGGAGGAGAGGAAAAAGGAAGAAATAAACCTCAAATTACCCAAAATTAAGGGATTTGCTAGTGTGTTCTGGGGGGGGGGGGGGGTGTCAGGCCATATATATATATATATATATATATATATATATATATATATATATATATATATATATATTTGTGGGACAAATTTCTAGAAAACCAAATCCCAAAGTGTTCAGACAGTGGCCGCTGTGACAGGGGCTTATAAAGGACAGTTACTGTGAGAGCACGTCTCCTCCCCCAGGCCCCCTCAAGGGCTTCCAGCTACGGAGGTTTTCAGCCCTTTTTTGTCTTCTTACAACTTAGCAGGATCAGGACACGTTTCTGCAATGCATATGCAGATTTCACCTCTTGTTACTTTCTCTAATGAGCGTTCACTTAATCAATTTGACAGTAGCCTTTATCCCCCTCCCAGTTTTCTCCTTCACATCCACTAAGAAAGTTTTCAGGGGGGGAAAAAAAAAGTGTTAACAGATTCAAGGAGACATTGGCGATGTGAAAGGAAGGGTAGGTAGCTGGTCCAAACGGGTGAATGGAAGGCTTCACAAGGACCCTACTCTCTGTCCAGCTCTTGAAAACAGGAAGTAGGTCTGCCAGTCTTAGAAGACAACCTGTACACTAATAGCCAACAGGAAGTGATCTTCCTTTTCTCTACAACAGTGAGTCTCAACCTTTTCATCTCATGGCACACATAAACTAATTATGAAAATTCTGTGGCACACCAAAAAATGTATTTTGCTGATCTGACAAAAATAGGTATGATTTTGATTTACCGAAATAATAATAATAATAATAATAATAATAATAATAACCTACTCTTTTTGCACCAAAGTAACATTTTTAAAAAGCAGGTGCCTGGCCAGCCAGCGTAGCTCAGTGGTTGAGTGTCGACCTATGAACCTGGTGGTCATGGTTTGATTCCGGGTCAGGGCCTTTTGCCCAGGTATTGAGCTTGATCCCCAGTAGGGGGCATGCAGGAGGCAGCCAATCAATGATTCTCTCTCTTCATTGATGTTTCTATCTCTCCTTCTCTGAAATCAATAAAAATATATTAAAAAAAAAAAAAAAAGCAGATGCTTGCTCTGGCCGGGTATCTCAGTTGGCTAGAGCACCATCCCTATACATAAAGGTTGTTGGGTTCGATTCCAGGTCAGGGCACATATAAGAATCAACCAATGAATGCTGGTTGATTCTTATATGGATGTTTCTCTCTCTCCCTCTCTTTTCCTCTCTCGTCATCTCTCTCTCTAAAAACAAAATTTTAAAAAAACCTAAAAACTTTTAACAAGAGACTATCTTGACATGAGATAAAAGAAATCAATTCATGTTGGCACTTCCCCATCGAATTTCCCAACAGAACACCCTAAATCTCATGGCCAGTCTTGACCTTGTTAGGTACCTGGGATTGAGGAACGCAGGGGTGGAGGGCAGGTGTGTTTCAATCTAATGTGTAGTTCAGTCTTCGCAGGGAATGAGTATGAGACCCAAATCCTAGGAGTTCTCAATCTCAACCTGAATCTGCTACTGGGCAATCAATGTAACATATGGTCCAGCTGCTGGGCTGAGAAAGAAAGCGAGAGAGGGAGAGAGAGAGAGAGAGAGAGAGAGGAAGGAAGGAAGGAAGGAAGGAAGGAAGGAAGGAAGGAAGGAAGGAAGGAAGGAAGGAAGGAAGGAAGGAAGGAAAGAAAAAAGGAAGGGAGGAATGGAGGAAGGGAGGAAGGGAGGAAGGTTCCTCTCTTGCCTGCAGGCAGCCAGTTTGCAGCCCTGGTGCAGCATCCAAGAAGCCTTCTTTACCTCTCATTGGGCCATTTTCTCCTTCCAGTTCCCTCTGCTCCCTCCAGAACTCTTGTCTTTAATCTTAGCCAGATTTGTAACACGCCCACTTGACTCCCTTTCACTGTTCCAGGGCCAGAAAAATCATACTGAAGGGAGAGAGGAGAGGGCAGGGGAAGGAAGGGGAGCAGAACGCAGTGGAGAGCAGGGGAGAGGAGGACCACCAAGCCCGCCCTTACCCCCATTCTGTGCGCAGTAGGTCTAGTTTTGCCTTTCCTGATAACCCACAGTACCTTTCTCCCCAACACCTATCCATTAAGTCCTCCCAACAGCCAATTGTTCACCTTTTACATTCAAAATGCACAATAAATTTGGTTTTAAGACAATCAGAGTCTGGTCTCTATCTAGAAGTCAGACTCAGGCTTGTGAGGTCGCTGACAAATCTTTCTTTTCGTGACTGTTTTGGGATGAGAATCTAGATGACCAGTTGTCTACCTTCTCTAGCTTGAGAGCCTGTTGGCCTAGCCTGGCTGGGTCTCTCTAACCACAGACAGGCTTCCTGCTGGGATTCCTCTGAGCTTGGGAATGAGCACAACTTTCGAGTTCGCAGCTTAGCTTGGACCACGGTCTCTTTGATTCGAAGGGCTGCACTGACATCTTCAAGAAGTGGAACTGAGTTGATCCACAGCTGAAAAGTATGCATTACGTAATCTGAACTCTTTGCTTCCAGTTAAAATGCAGAAATCCAGGCCCATCCCAAGATCTGCTGAACCCAGATCTGCATTTTAACAAGCTCCCGGGTGATTCATATGCGCATTTCTTTAATTACCTTGGGATTTTTGAGAAGGGACAGGTACAGAGTACTCTGGTGGGTTCTTTCAGTTCATTTTCTGTCTCCTAATCACAATCCCTAGTGAGTCAGGGAGGAGATGGAGTTTGGGTTGGAAGGGAAAGAGGAACAGTGGGGATGAGACTCCATGGTTACTAACATGGCTTTCTAATGTGCTGACTTTAAACATTATTTTAGCACATACACAATCAAAAATAGATGTTATTAATTCCCTATTTATTCTGGAAATAATTTAAAATTTTATCTAAATTTTCTCTCCTTTGTTTTACAAAAGCACCCTACAATGCCTTCTACTGCATTGGTCTTTTCGATTTAGTGAACTAGCAGTTTAGCCCTGATTTCTATTTTTACTTAAGATTGGTTTATATGTAGGCATTCATTCTTGAACACTTTATGGTTTTCCTGAGTTTACAGGAAACATCTGGAAGGGTGTTTCCAGCACATCTGGAGGCACCTTGCAGAGGTTCAGCCATTCTTTCTCTATCCCTGCCATCCCTGCCCTCTGTCCCTGAGCAGAAGGGCTGAAGTGAGCTCAGTATGCAGAAAGAGCACACGCTGAGGACAGAGAGACCTGGGTTCACAAAGTTGGTTCCCCCATAAAGAATGTCTGTCCCTGTGTGGCTCAGTAGCTGAGCATAGACCCATGAAACAAGACGTTGCTGGTTCAATTCCAAGTCAGGAGTTGCTGGCTCGATCTTCAGTGGGGTTTGTGCAGGAGGCAGCTGATCCATGATGTTTCTCTCTCATCGATGTTTCTATCTCTCTATCCCTTTCCCTTACTCCCTCTCTAAAAATCAGTAAAAGTATATATTTTTTTAAAATGCCTGTGATCTTTTGCAGGCAAGTGAACATTTCTTAGTTTCAGGATCCTGCTCTGTGAAAAGATGATGAAAATTCGAAGGGTTGTTGGGTTGATTGAAGAGGTAATGTTTCAAAATCACTTACTGCCAAGGGGGAGGTTGGTAAACACAGGCCTCCTTCCTCTCGTGCTTTCCGGGCAAGGCCTCTGAAGAGCTTGTCCAAAAGGAAGTGTGGCTGGCTGGCCCCAAGAGCAGAGGCCCTCCAACTTGAAAGTAAGTTATTTGGAGGTAGGTGAGAACCCAAGCTCTTTGGGTTGATGATTATAAATAGCGCCTGCTTATTAAACACCTACGATGTGACTGTGACGTTTGGCAAGTGCTTTAACCTTCTTGAACTATTCCCAACCCCACCCCCACCCCCACCCCTGCTCTGTGACATGGAGATGATAATGCCTAATAGGATTGTTGAGGTTGGTTAAAGAGGTTGCTTTACATTCATTATCTCATTGAATCCTCCCAGCAACCCAGAGAAACAGGTCTTACTTGGCCCCATTTCATAGCTGAAGACACTGAGGTCCAGATGTCCAGTCATTCACTCAGCGTCATGCAGCTGATCAGTGAGAGTCAGGTTTAAGGCTGGATCTTGCTAATCCAAAATTCACGTGCTCTCCGGCATGCCTCCCCGTGCCTCCGGGAGACAGGCAGTGAAAGGGAAACCGGACAATGGGAAATACTTTTGTGTTTCCAATCCTTGATAATATTTCCTTTCAAATTCTGGGAGGGACCGTGATTTTCAAACTTATATTTGTTAATCTGCAAAAAAATCTGCAACTAACCAAGGAAGGAGAAATTTCCCCCTAAATGGTTTCAATCTTGGCAGTTCTTTCACCTTGGAAGAACCTGAGAAGCAGCAAGATCTGCTTCTTCGCCCTGCCTCCCAACAGAGTCCGGAATTCAAGTTTCAGGAAGGACAGTCTCCATCAAAGGGCGACATGTCTGGGAGCAGATGGCGCTCAGGATTAAGGGGATGCTATTCACTAAGGTGAATTGACTCCCAACCTACACCCTCATTCATGAGAAGGTGAGTCACACCTATTCAACAAGAAGGGGCTTGAGGAATGATGGGAAATCCAAGTGCATCGCTTGGGGACCAGCGGAGGGAGAGGCAGAGAAAATGAATAGGGGGAAAAGGGGTTGTGCAAAGAGAACCAAGGACTCTCTAAAAAACAGCACCGATCAGCAACACTCAGCCTGTGATGATGAGCCAGCCTCACACATTTGCTCGGGCAGCCAGCATCAGCACTGGATCCCGGAACAGGTGGAAAATGTATTTCCTGGGCAGTCTGTTAACTGGGTGGGTAGCTGAGCCATGTTAAAAAGGCGTAATGTGCTCACATATAGAAAATTTCTTGGAAATCTAAAATGGAGTTCGACTTGATAATGAGTTCATTGTGGGTGAAGAGAGGTCTCTTGCCCTTTGCATTTGGGGCAGCCGTGTGGATAAAATGACTCTCACTCTAGGTGGGCTGGCCCTTCAGAACCCCAGCCATCATTGGCTTCACTGTTCCTTACTATTTCCTAGAACTAGGATGAGGTGTGCCTGTAGAATAATGTCAAATTAAGGACAGCCTTCAAATCAGATAAGGATTATTATTTGCGTTGAATTAGTGCTAATAAAGTGCCATGCTTTACATGAAGTGCAAGAAAAAATATTTTAATTTTATTTACCTATAATGTAATAGTGTTCTGGCTAATAATAAATTGAGCTGCATTTAGTGACCTTTAGATTTTTTATTTTTTTTTTAATGAAAGAAATTTGCTAAGATAAGCAACTTCCTTCTCTCATATACAGGACTTTCTTCTTTTAGCCATGTATTTCTTGCTCAGCAAAAGTGACAGGGACTCCAGATGTCTGCTTTACTAATAAAGATAGGTGTCATTTGAGTGACTGATGAAACCTATATAGCTTTCCAATTCAAATAGTTTGAAATCCTAACATGTCTGATATTTATAGTGACATATGAGCATCCTCTTCTTTTTATAAGTAACAGAAAGTCAAAGACCCTTTCCCAATACGATTCTAAGCACAGCAACCTCACTGCTCCAGGTTAATCGGCAAAGCATTTCTGTGTTAAGGTTCCACAACTCTTATCTTAAGGAACAACTGCCAGAAAAGCTCAGTCTCTTGGAAGCTGAAACCCTGAAAAGAAGAACACCCCAAATACCCAAAATATTCGGGGGTTTGGTATTGTTGTTGTCTCCCCCTTGTCCCCCTAGATTGTTGTTGGTTCTTTTTTCAATGAGCTTCTGGCCTTGTCCCAAGAAGCCCCCTGGACTGGTAACCCCCTGTCTGCATCCTGGCTTTACTAGACGGACACCAGGCGATACTGTACAACTTAAAAAAAAAAAAAGAAAACAAAAAACCACGGACAGGTTTGTTTCTGTGACTGTCAGCGATGTTTTGGCTATTTTGAGAATGTAGGACAGGGTTAAGGATTAGTACCAGCCTTCTCTCTTTTCTGTGTATCAGAGCCGCTTAGCAGTAATTAATCAGGACATTAGGTTTTGTACTCTTGGTTCAGGTCATTTGCCTATGAGCTGCTCAAGCCTTTTACAAAGGCACACTGCATATGTTTCTGGGTACCTTTCGGAGAGAAGATTTAAATTGGCCAGATGAATAATACTTTGTTACAAGTGTTTTGCCCTAGGCAAAAAGGGTTTCTTCATATTATCATAGCCCGGAGCTGCAACCCTCCAGCTTGATGTGACTGGTATTATACTGTCACATGGCAATGATGTAAGAGCAGGCCTCTGTGTCAGACAAATCTGGATTTAGGGGAATTATAGCAGATGTTGCAAAATGGCAACAGTTTAGCAAGTTCCTTTTATCCCACGGTTGGGAGGCAGGACCACTAAGTGTACCAGACAGAAAAGAATGTTTTCTTTGATCCTTGACACTCTAGGGTAGGGACTTCCCCGGTTAGAGAACATCGTTAATGATATAGTTATACAGTCACTGGTGGATCAGAATACAGAATTAAGGGTTGGGCCCCCCTCCCCACCCCAGTATTTGTTTTTGATGGAGCTTAGTATTTGTGGTCATTTACATTACTTCAGAACCCCTCTAAGGTTTTATTCTTAGTAAAGAAAGCTTAATTCACTGGAAGAAACTAAATAACCATAACAAAAACTAACCTGCATGAAAAATATGTTAACCTTGGCAATCTTATAATGTTCACATCTAGTAAGTATTAATGAGTGTATTCAACCACGTTGAATAACAAGGTGCACTGCCTTGTCGGTGTTCATGCAAGTCTTAGTTTCTTAAAAGACAAAGCTGTTTTCAAAAGCTGTGGATTCCTCTGATCTTGATTCTTTTCTATTCCATTCTAATAAAATTAACTCATACCCATGATCAAGGTGACTAGGTAGACAACAGTGACGTGGAGACAAAAACAAACACAAAAGCCATTCCCTGATAGAAGTGATGCCAGGTTTGATTTATGTGATTAGCTGTGGTCTGGGTGCATTTTGGGGACTATCTCTGAGTTTCTAGAACCTTCTTTTGGAAATGCAGTGTTAAATATCAGTACAGCAGGTTGTCCACAGTACTTCATTACATACCTGCAAAAGACAGCAAGTGCATGCTAGACAACAAGAAATAATTTCCCACTAGGTAAAGATTTCCAATGATTATTAAAAAACACATGCATAATGAATTTGCTCTTTTTTTATGCAAATGTTTATTGATCATTTCCATTGGAGCATTAGACAGTGAAATGTGTGCAAACATTTAGACAATTTCTTTAAAGGGCTTCTATCTTTACGAAGAGTATTATTTAAAATATTTTTACTTGCAAATTATGATCACTGCTGGGAGCCCTTGAAATAATCAGCATATCCTAATTTTTCAGACAGTTTTTGATTAAAATGAAGAGAAAAAAGAATAAACATGAGGTGTGTTTAAAGAGCATCAATGGAGGCAGCTATATTTTGTATATCTTTTGAAGATATCAAAGGTAAAGACAAACACAAAAGCAAACTGAGAGAAGACTGTCAATAATGTCACATTGTTCTTTATAAAATACCGTTTTATTACCTTTGTGCATTTCACTTATTTTACCACCATTTGATCTGGAGAAAGGATTTGCTTACGCAGTGCAAGGACAGAGGGTATTGAGGAAGATGTTGAGTTTTGTCATTTGAATAATAGATATTAGGCAGAAATAGACTATAATTATATATATTGCTATCCCTTTAATAAGATAAACATATGTTCTCAAAATACATGTGCTAGCTAGAGATCAATGTAAAACCCACATTTAAAAAAATTCCAAAATTACGTTTTGTTTAAAAATAAAACTCGGCACATCTGTCCTACTAAGAGCTTTCAAATTGGGAGCTTCCTTAACAGTGGCTCAGCCCTAACTTTGAATTTAAGATTACATGATAAAATGCACACAATTTTTGGACATCATTCGTCTAAACCCCTGACTGAATCCTTTCCCATGATTTAAATTAACCTCTTAATCACCTAAATCCAGGTCAGTAACAGTAACACATTTCACATTTGGTTACAAAGACAACCCTAATGATTGGATCAAGTATTGAGCTATACATATTGGTGTTTCTGTAGACATTAGAAGTGCGGGGGGCGGGGCGCGGAATGAAAGTGACTTTCTGAAACCTCTGTGTTTAAGAGTCTGGGGGTTGGGGGAGACTCTGTTAAAAAAGGTTTCCAATAAGAGGTTTTGTTTTTCTTCCTTTTTTCCCCCCCTTGAAACGTCTATCCCAGCTATCTCAAAACAAAACAAAACAAAAAACAAAACCCACAGAAAATGCGAATCTTTTTCAGAAATCCCAAACACAACTCTCAACCCTCCAGGCAGCATACACATTTGTAGCTCAATCTGAGAGCCAGTTGGGAGAGTTTGCAGCATGGTAGTCGCATCTGTTGTTTCGCTGTTCAATAATTCAGCTAGCCAAAGTAGGAAATGCAAACACTCCCTTTTTCATATTTGCATACTTGGAATTTGGCTTTTTGATTCACGGTTGTTCCCATTAGCTTTGAAAATGCACGTTCCTGTCTAGTTGCATGTTTTGCTTGAGTGAGCTCAAATTATGCTCTTGACTCAAATATTATTACAAGTGTAAATACTTTGGAGATGTAAGTGTCTGCCACTGATGTGGGGGGTGTTTGTCTTATTGATTTTCATCTGGCGAGTTTAAAATATGAGCAAACTTTTCATGGAGGGTTTGGGGCATTTGTTTGAACACTCCTGGAGTAATTGGAAATGCAACAATTGTTTAAAAAGTGGCATTGTCCATGAAAAGATTTAGTGAGGGATGAAGAAATTTCTTGAACCTAAAGACCTAATCTGGTGATCCAATTCTCCCCACTGTGTCCATTCCCGTGAAACTCCATTGACTCGCCCCTATCCATCACTAGCGCCCCGCATCCTACCTAGCCAATCCTCTAGATTTCCCACATTGTCTCCTCTTTTGTCTTTTCAGTCTAAACAGAAGAACAACAGATAGGGTTCTGAAGGGCAGGGAGCATCAGGAGCTGCAGGAGAATGGCTGCGATGAGGGTCAGAGTCCTGCCCCTACTGCCAACAGTTACTACGGTTTGTGCTGCCCGGCTGAACAGTGTTCAAAGGCTTTGCTGGGCTTTGTTCCACTGTGTAGGGATTAGGCCTGGCGGTCTGAGAATTTGCCTTCTAATTAAAAAGGATAAAAGATAGAAGTAGCATTAGACTAAAACAGAGCAGTGATACTTCACAGGCTGATTTCTTTTTTGAAAGTCACAAGACAACGCTGGAAGTTGTCGGGATATTTTATTTCTTCAGTATGCCATTCACATTAAAAAGAGAAAACTTTGGAAACTCTTCCCAGCTGTTGTGCGCGGCCCATGGAGGTCTAATTGCATCTAAAATATCGGCTGTTTACAGTGAGGCCGTTTGGGCGAGGGGGGTTTGCAGTCAGCGTTAGAGAACGAAGGCGGCTCCCAGAGCCACCTTCCTCTTTTTCAAATGCTGGCAAGAAATTAATTCTCCCAAAAGTGAATTCTGCTTTTCACTCCACCCTAGTGTGCCTGGCGCTCAAGCCTCCCCGATGCCTACCCTACCTCTTCTTTTGTCAGGGATCAATCATTCCTTTCATCTCCTTGCAGCTGTAGACACTATCTTAACCAGGTGTGAAATGCAATTAAGAAATAATTCTGACCTCACCGTCTTTTTTTTTTTTTTTCTTTTCTTTTCTTTATAGCAATCTGATGGAGGGCAAATGTGAATCTTTCACATCAGCCCTGTTCACGTTTTGTGACGGTAAATGTGCTCCTGTGCCTACATGTGTTCAGAAAGAAGCTGTGCAGGGACCCAAGGGCAGACTAGCAGCATCCACACAGAGGATGCACCACCGTGGAGCGTGCTGCCCGCCATCCAGCGCGCCCTTCCTGCCAGGTCTAAAGAACTATATGCTGACAGGAGAGATGCAACTGACACTTGTTGAATTGAACAAGCGCCTGGGAGTGATTTGCCAAGTACTCCACAGACGGGGTCTACCCACTCCATCACAGGAAGGAATTTGAGGTGAGACTTTCTGTTAGAAATGCTGATGAGATTATATAAGTTAGCTGAGGTGGGGTTTTTTTTGTGTTGTTTTTTTTTTTTAAGGGGGGAAAAAGGGAGGGAAGAGTTTTGTGGAGCACTTCAGAGCTTTCAAAGCCACTGAGCTCAGATTGCACACAAGTATAAAGGAATGCTCCCTCGTTCCCACAGAGCTCATGTTACGTCATGAGCCAAAGCACTGAATTTCCTATTTTCCCCTTATTTTTGTTTTCAATTTGCCCAGCGTAAACAAGTACAGCTCCCTCAGAGAAGGGGTGTTTTAAGTAGGAGATTATGAGACTAACCGGTATATTTCAGAGACACACATAAATATACTTCTGTTCACTTTCTTGAAAAAAAAAAACCATATTATTTTATTGTTTCTCTTGCTTTTATCAAATTGAGCAAGTTATCAATGGACCACATTGGATATGAATGGAAACATGGTGACTTTGAGAAGGACACAGAGCCATCTCACCATCCAGCGTATCATTTGGGGGGCTAAGTCCATGACTAATGTGAATATTGTTCTCATCACAAGACAGAATTCAGTATTTCTGATTTTCAAAATGTTAGCGCTTTTTTTTTTCTTCTTTTAAAGCCTCAATGGAATTAATATGCCAGTGGCTGTATTTTCAAAATGCATGAATTCATTCTGAAACTATAGGAACTATTGACGAAACAACGCTTGTGAAATAATCCATATTGATGTCAATCGTCACCTTTACGTGACAGAATGGAAAGGGTCTGTCCAGTTCTGAGTTCAGGGAGAGCCAGAACTCAGGGAATGTACGTTAAGTTTCAGCCCCTTCTTTCTGAGATGACCATTCCCCCTGCCAATTTTCCAAATGTAGCAAAGCTGGGCCTGCCAGCTCCACTCTAAGGAAAACAAAGATAATAATCTGATTTAGATGTGGAGGAACATCCGCAGAGATGACACCACCAGTAGGTAACAGCGAGTCGACGTTTCCGTTTGCAGTCCCGGAGTCTGCTCAGCATTTAAAACATGTCAGCCAGTTGTACAAAGCCAAAGCGTTTTAAGAATGTAATTCACAATATTTTGGCTTCTATTTTCCACCAGCTTCTGGGTAATATATTGTATAAGAAAGCGGTCTTTGTTGTGTTTGTAATACATGTATAACCTGGTGGGAAGCCGAATAAGAAATGTATATTATTTGCATAACTTGAACTAAAGAACCTAGTGCATTATTGGGCCTTGAATGTCTTAAATTTAAGTGAGCTGGCTTAAGAGTAATATTACTCTATTACGGTTCTGTAATTCATATAATGAAATCATACGGCTGAAAAAATGTCAGGTTTTCACCATGATAAGTGGAACCTGATTTTTGAGCTCCTTTTTTTAATGAAAACAGTAATTTGTAAACTGGCACATGTGTGCCCCTTTTTGTTTGCTGACAATAACCGGCGGCTGCATTTGCATCCTTTCATCTGCTCTCCCCTCCGCGCTCGCGAGAAAGGCCCATGTAGCCTAATGGTGCGGGCACCAAGGACGAACAGCCTCCTGCAAAAGCCGGGACCTGCTTCCCAGACAGAACCCCTGGAACGTTCGGGTCCCTGTGCCGGTGTCTGTGTCCTGACAAGCTCCTCTACCGCGACCTGTGTTCCCTTCAAGTCCACCCTGGGAGCCCTTAGAGCAGGTTGTGCTGGACAGACGCCCCAGGGTTCTCCCACTGGGCTCCATACACAGGAAATTAGGAGACATCCCCTCACATGGGTGGGGCTGGTCATCCTTTAAATCTTGTGGGTGAGGGATGTTTTCCCTTATTAGAAACAGAAACCCTAGCCGTGTTCCCTCTCCCAGCCGGGAAACAAGCCTTAAAATAGCTGAAGTTACTTAAGGTTTGTCTATAGAGAACAGTATCGTATAAGCATCTAATGATTCTATCACAGAAGAGCACATTTTTGCCTGGCTGAGGGTTCTTACAGCTAAGGAGAGATTATTCTTATCTCTCTATATTTGGGAATAAAGGATATAGTGTATAACCGGATGTCGGAATGCTCCCTTCTGGCCACACCAAATAGATATGATTATTATATGTTAAGTATTTTACGCCACAGGACTAAAATATTTCTTGGAAGGACGGAGGAATAACTAAATTAGTACACTAATCGAGTAAAAAAAATAAAGGAAGTGATCAAATGTGGAGAAGCACAGAGAAATTGTTTAAGATATTGCACATTTGGGACATATACTCATACCTATTATCAAATAAATTCAAAGGCCAAATACAAACTACATTGTCTTTTGTTAATTTGATCTAAATTCCTTTTACATTTTAAAACTGGTTGATGGAGCTGAGAATGCAACACTGCGGGCATAATTGTAATAGCAGTTAACTCTGGATTCTAAGTAACGCTATTGAAAAAGTAATAACTGCTTTTAATCTTAATTTTTTAAAGCAAGGTCTGAAACAGATCAGCTCAACAGGAATCGTCCTTTCTGAAGATTAAAACCATCACACTAGTTCTACGGAGGGCATCCTAGAGAGCCTGTGGTTGACTTTCTGCTTTTTGTTTCTGGAAAAAGGGCGTTGGGGGAGGGGAGGCCTTGGAGAGGAGCTATTGGCTTGAAGAATAGACTTGGACGCGTTGCAAGCTCTGAAAACAGATTTCTTTATCCGCAAGCCAGGTTGGAGCGCATCCCCAGACTGCGATTGGGAGCCCCCTTGTCCAGCTGAGAAGACTGCCATCTCTAGGAAGGCATCTGAGCGGGATGCTTTGTCACCTCCACGTCTCTGGGCTTTTCTCAGCCTCAGGTCTCTCCTAAGCGGGAACATTCCAGGTTTGCCTATCTGTGCTTTGGTGATACGGACTGCTGTCCACCTGTGTGGGGCTGAGATCACACGACTCCTGTCACTGGCAATGCGATTTGGATGGGAACCAAGGTCATAAGGTAACTAGCCAGTGCTTTATCCTCTCCGCCAAGCCCTTGGTAAGGGGTGCTCTTTGATGTGGAGAATGGTAGCTGGCTTTTCCAGAACTTATATCCAAAAGAGTAATACATAATGCATTTGCCTCTGTCCTATAGCTGCTGGCACGTGCCTGAAGCTTAATGTAAAGATTACTTAATGGCAAGAGCTACTTTAAATGAATCAAATGCTTCAGAAAGCAAAAAAAAAAAAAAAAAATGATCCTCCACTAACAAAAAATAAAAATTGCAAAAGCAAATACACCTACTTTTCAACTTCTGCCCAACAATTCACTGCATCTCTTGTTTTAATGCAAGGCAGCCTCTGGCCAGCAGGATCCCCCTCACTAATGGTGCCTCTTTCTCCGTGGTCTCATCACGATGAAATAATGTGCAGCTTACAGTGCCCCTTCTACAAGGTGTAAAGAGTTCTGCTGATGCATAGACGGATCACATCCGCTGTATTGGTAATAAATGGCTCCACCCTGGTGCCTTAATTGCAGTGAAAAGTTGTTTGTGTCTTTTCACCAACAACTGCCTTTGGTTCTGAAGACTGTGCCTCCTCTTTGCTTGCCTGAGCGACATCCACATAAAGCATATAACGCACTGGCTTGTCACAGGTTTGTGTTAGACACTTGACCAGGTCTGCAGTTTTTCCTTGATACAATCATTACTTCATCTGGGCACCCAGGTCACCTGATTCTTTCTTGTTTCCCCTGTGACACCTGGTTTTGATGAGCCACGCCCTCCCTGGATTTCAGAACATGTAAGAAAGAGAAGTGACCTACCAATGGGAGTGAAGGATCTGAAGGAAGTGGTAGGCTACAGCAAAATGGACGCCACATTGGTACCAACCTCAGAGGCTGGAATCACACAGCTGGCGTTGGAGCCGCTCTGACTTAAACCCAGTATTTGGCTTGAAAGCCCCGCCTTGAACCACTATTCAATGAGCAACCAACCACCATCCCATGGAAAGGAAGGTCCTAGAATGGCACATCCTCTGTTTTTATGAAATACGAGTGTTTAGAAGCACAGACTATAAAGCCCAACTGCCTGGGTTCAAGTCTTTTACTCATTTTGTGATGTGGGGCGACTTAACCTTCCTGTGAGCTTCCTCATCTGAAAAATGGGAATGGCAGCAGGCCCGTCTCTCAAAGCGGTGTCGGCAGGATCAGAGGAGCTGGTACGTAAGAACTCTCAGAATAGCACCTGGGTTGACATGGTCAAGACTTAATAAGTGTCTAGTTTTCTTTTGTTGGTGTTAAGTATCCCATGTTGATTTTTTTAGAGTTTAATCATTGTACTTTCCTGTGGCATCAACATGCCACTCGGTTCACTCTGCCAGGATCCGTGTCTACTATCGCCAAACCGCTGAGTGATCAAATAGCCCTTCCACTAGCAACCTGAGGGAAAATGCAGGCTCTCCTTTCCTTTCTCAGAACTCTCCATCAAAATTATACGTATATTTCAATGCCTAGGGAGGGCCAAAATGTTTGGGTTTAAGAACGTATTGATTATAACTTCGTAATTTCAAAATCAAAGTGCAAAACTCAAAAGCATCTTAAAATTAGCTCAGAAATAAAATTTTAAAAAGGCAAGTATCCTACTGATATTAAACATGAAGTCAAACTCCTGCAACTTATAAATTGAAGCACTCCATAACTTGTAAACGTGCTTAGCACTGCTGCGCACAGCCAATGGCGGCACGGCATACATTCTCTGGACTTCACTATGTGTTTCTGACTGTGATGTTAATGGCTCCTTTGAAGAGGTTAAAAGCATATTGAGAGCAGCAATCGATGCAACTGTATTTAGATGTTGCGATTTTCTCAAATATTAGGCTACACCTTAATCAGAAATGCATTCACCAGATTACAAGGTAAAGGACACTTGTCACACAATAATAAATATTGCTTATTGTCTTTGATGTTAACCTAATCACAGTGGGGTTTTGTTTTGTTTTTTTTAGCACAGCACATATAGTTATTATCTTGATATCTTAATTCTAAATGAAAATGTATTTATAGAAGACTACAGAAATTGGAGCAAAATTTTCAGAAATTTGAAGCCTAAAATGACTGCTTGTTACAATGAGCCACATTTTTATTTCAGTGCTTTTTTGGCCACATTGAAGTCATGGCCAGTTTCCCTGGGAAGTCAACAGAAGTTTGGCAGGTGCGTAAGCTCTGCAGGGCAGAGAACAAGAGGAGAAAGGAGATCAGAAGGTCATTGTAAAATGCTGGACACCTTTCTGCAGCTTTAATAACTCAGACTCAAAGAATGACAAAATTTGGGAGAATTCTGAACTGGAAGTTGGCGGATTTGGTAGTTTTCTTCTGGCTAAGATCTAGAAACAGCAGGAGGCCACCTCTGCTGTTGACGTAAACAGGATTCCACACACAAACGGGCCTCCCCTTCGAGTGGGGGCACAGCCACCCCTGCCCATGATGACCCACTGACACTGGATTTCTACTGGGGTCTGCAGCCCTGGACCCAGCAGTGGGCATGTCCCTAAGGAATAATCTGACATGTGAATGAGGAAAACCCGAAGCACAATGTGGATTGTCTTTTCTTTTTTTTTTTGCATTTCTTTGTTTTGATCATACTGTTCATTCTTTATCAAAACGCCTTTCTCCGATTTCCTCAGCCCAGCAGTTTGAACGTTTGCATGAAGTAGACACATATCACTGCATATGAACCGTGAAATGTATTTGAAAATAAATGTTTTAATTAAAATTGACATTTCTGAGCCTACTGCTGAGGGCAGCTGCTTTTTCTCTAAAATTACTTTGTCCTTCTCCATAGGAGCCCAATATAAGAGGAGTTTCCATCCCACTTTAATACTAATTTAATATCAAAAGAACAGCATTACTGTGTATACACAAATTTTCTTCTTTAGGTTGTTAAACCAGTTCAAAAAGATTACAAATGGGTTCTGCACTCTCATAAAGCATTCGCCTATTTTCCGAAACGTGTGCACTTAACAAGATGGCTGTCCAAGACTGGTGGCGTGGAAGCTCTCTCGTGCAGATCTCTCAAACCATGATCTCCTGGGTCATAGGTCAACTCTCAACCACTGAGCCACCACAGCCAGTCTTAAAAGAAGACTCACGGAGGTGAGGGAGCAATACGTGGTGACTGGAGAAGAGTGCTCCAGGCGAGAAGAAAGCGAGTGCAAAGGCCCTGAGGCAGGCTTGTATCTGGAGAGTTTGAGGAGGCAGCAAGGAGACTGCGGTGGGTGGAGTGAGAAGAGCAGACTGCAGAGATAAGGGCAGGGAAATAAGGCACAGGAGGCCATGGTAAGGACGTTGGCTTTACACTGAGCCACTGGAGGTTTTCATTAGTGGTGACATGATTTGACCCATTTTTTTTTTAAAGAATAATAACCCTGGGTGCTGTGTTAAGAACAGATCATAGTCCTTTCCAGACACATACATGTATTTGGTAAGTCTCACAACAGCCCCCCAGTAGCTAAAGTACAAAGAAGTTGAGTGACTTGCCCAAGGTTACACCTAGAAAGTAGAAGAGGTGGGTTTTCACACTCAAGTTGCCTGACTATAAGCCCTGCCTCCAAACTGCTATGCTTTGCTGCCTCTCCATGAATAGAACCAGAAGTGATACATGCTGCCACAGAAAGGGCTTACTATTAATTGGGCAGCCACACAAAGGCATATACGATATAACTTAATGTTGTGCTGATAAGAGTATTAAATGTGACATCCGTTCCCATACTTCAGGAGCAACCTAAAGGCCAATGGCTTGTCTTTTCCTCTAATCTAGATCTGGTCCTGCACCGACCGAGTCATTCATATATATATATATATATATATATCAGAGAGGAAGGGAGAGAGATAGAAACATCAATATGAGAGAGAATCATTGATTGGCTACCTCCTGCATGCCCCCCAACTGGGGATTGAGCCCACTACCCAGGCATGTGCCCTTGAGAGGAATCAAACCCAGGACCCTTCAGTCCACAGGCCAGTGCTCTCTATCCATTGAGCCAAACCAGCTAGGGCTGAGTCTTCTAATTCAACCATCTAAATCAGTTAAGTGAGCTCAGCAAGCTTGATTAATAGCCTATCATGTGCCAGGATTTACACTAAGCAGTTGCGTTATCTTTGCCCTTAAGGAATTTATATCACAGATAACAGAGAAGCAGGAGCATTGTTCAGTATAATGTGTCTCCTGAGCATCTCCACCTGGATGTCTTGTGGATGCTTCGCAGCAATAGGTCCTCAATCAACGACTGCCTTTAGCCTCTCTCTTGTATTTTGTATGTTGAAAAATGATACTTTGATTCTTCCTTGATATCACCTATTCTCTCATTCCCCACCTCCTGGCCAGGATTCCTGTCAGTTCAACCTCCTAAGGATTTTCAGGATGACCCTCCCCCTCTCCATCCTCTCTCCTCCCTTCCCCTCTTGCAGACCACCACCAGCTTTAAGCAGAGCTGAGGTCAGCAAACGCCTTTTTGTAAAGAGCCAGATGATAAATGTTATGGGCTTTTCAAGCCACAAATAGTCTCTGTCAAATATTCTTTGCTTTGTTTGTTTGTTTGTTTGTTTTACAAAACTTCAAAAATGTAAGAACCATTCTTGGCTCCCAGGCTGGAGCTGGCCGTGAGATTACAACAACCCTCAATACCTACCTCCAGGCCTACCTACCTCCAGGGCCTTCCCCTAGGCTGTGCTCCCACAGTGGCCTTCCCCTGCCCTTATTTCTCTATTAGACATTTTAAAGTCCCAAGGCTTTGGTTCTTTCCTTTTCATTTAAAGCAGCATAAAAGCAGCTCATATTACTCTTCTCATTTAAAACTTTTAACATGCCCCCTATTAACCGTGGAATAAAATACAGATTCTTATATGCAAACAGGCCTTCTGGCACCATCTCCTATTACCTCATCCTCCACACTGAAGGTCCCACAAAGAACTTATCTTTCTCCAAACACCCTGTAGTTCTCAGAAGCCTTCCTATCTTTGCATATGCTGTTCCTCTTCCTGGAATGCCTTCCCTTGCTTTCTTTTTCTCCTTTTCTTTTTTTTTTTTTTCTTTTTAAATTCTTAATTGATTTACCCTTCAAGGTATCTCAATTCACATTTACACTTCAAATAAGTCAACAAACAACAAGTGCTGGCGAGGATGTGGGGAAAAAAAGAACACTAGCTCACTGGTGCAGTCACTTTGGAAAACGGTGTGAAGTTTCCTCAAAAAATTAAAAATGGAACTCCCATTTGATCCAGTGATCCCACTGCTAGGAATATATCCTAAGAAACCCAAAACACCAACAAGAACGAATATATGCACCCCTATGTTCATAGCAGCGTTATTTACAGCAGCTAAGAACTGAAAACAGCTCAAGTGCCCATCCTTGGATACGTGGATAAAAAAGCTGTGGTACATTCCATGGTACATTTACACCATGGAATTCTATGCAGCAGTAAAAAAAGAAGGATCTCTTACTCTTTAAGAGAGCATGGGATGGACCTGGAGAATATCATGTTAAGTGAAATAAGCCAGTCAGAGAAAGACATACATCACATGATCTCACTCATATATGGAATCTAATGAATAATTTATCTAATTAAACTGGTGCATAAAAGAGAACCAGTGGCATGGAAACATGGAACAGACCTACAAATCTCAGAGGGAAGGGGGTGGGGGGGGTTGGGA
Source organism: Cnephaeus nilssonii (assembly GCF_951640355.1). Lineage (NCBI taxonomy): Eukaryota > Metazoa > Chordata > Mammalia > Chiroptera > Vespertilionidae > Cnephaeus > Cnephaeus nilssonii. The sequence continues at coordinate 74,039,417 of NC_137075.1, read as the reverse complement.
AGAGATAAATCAAAGACCTTATATGCATATATGCATTGTCCAGGGACCCAGACAATAAGGCAGTGAAGGAATAGGGTAGGGTGGGAACTGGGTGGAGGGGGACAATGGGGCAATGGGGCAAGAGGGGGAAATCTGTAATACGCTCAACAATAAAGAATTTTTTTTTAAAAGTCATCTAATCTATGAAGTGTTCCAGTTTCCTCCTTTGCCATTGTCCTGAATGGCTGGAAACAATGGCCTCCCGGTTCTCCCAAAGGAATCTGAACACCCTTTAACATAGTTGTTTCCAGTACAATCAAGGTTACCTGGTTTCAAGTTCAGCTCTGCCACTGACCAGCTATGGGACACTGGGCTGAGCTCTTCCTTGGTTCCTTCTAAGGAAAATAGGGGTTATGTAATGATTAAATAGAGAATACATGTTACATCCTTAAGACTCTCTGTCACATTCTCAAGATTCTAAGGCTAGATATTATCTCAGCTAAAACATTGAATGCGATGTCTGATAAATCTGTCTCCTCCTTAGATTCAGTTGCTTGAGAGCAGATACTAGATCTTCTTTATCTTTACTCAAGATCTAGAAGATAGTTTGTGTAGAATAAATGCTTGCTGAATGAATGAATGACCCTAAGTTTTAAACCAGGTATGTTTACTCACACAATTCCTTTGAAAAGAACTTCCTGCTGCCCAGTGACTGCTGATAGCATGGGCAGGAGGGATGTCCTTCCTTGGGAGCAGAAAGGCCAAGAGACACAGCAACTGGGACTATGAGTTCTTAAATAGGTGGTCTGAGTCTATAAACCGCCTCCCCCCGCCCTCCCCCTACTGACTAGATATGCAGCCTCAAGCACCTCACTTAACTTCTCTCTGCCTCATTTTCCACCTGTGCCTTAAGCATTGAGCTTATAGAATTTTTTTTTTTTGAGGCTGAAATGACTTACACATTTAAAGCACTTAAAACAGTGTTTGTGTATAGAGCACACACTCAGTAATTGCCAATGTCATTATAATTATCGACATCACTCTAAGGATTTAGGGCTATGTCAGGACAGAGCCATGCTTTGCTTCAAACCCTGGACACAATCCTATTGAGTTATGTCACTCCACACTTTCTTTTTTCGGGTCTCAGGTAATAGCAGGGCCAGCTCCAGGCATAGGTGATGTGGAAATGTTAGGTATGTCAATATTTTCTTGCCAAGGGCACATACCTCAGTTGCAAGCTTGATAGGGGCTCATGTGGGAGGCAATTAATTGATGTGTCTCTCTCACATTGATGTTTCTCTCTGTGTGTCTCTCCCTCTCCTTTCTACTCTCTCTAAAAATCAATGGAAAGGGATGTATTGGGATATCAAGGAACAGAGGCTTCTGATTAAACTGGCCTGAACAATGAGGAAAGTACTGTGGCAGCATCTGCCCCGGTCCTCTTGGAATGCTCGCTCTTGGGGAAACCAGCAGTGAGAAGGCTGATATCCCAGACTGACTATTGCCCTGCCATGAAAAAATCCATCCACGGAAAGGCATCATGAAGACATGGAAGCTGACACAGGAGTGAAGAAGAGACCCTAAGCCAGAACCATCCAGCGAAGCCCAGCAGATCCACAGAACCATAAGAGGTAATAATAATGTTGTGGGACAGTTTGTTACTCAACCATAGAAGACTAGAACATCCTCAAACTCAGCATCGTTATCCGTAGCATTAATAAAATACACACAAAAGGAAATTCAAATTCCAGACAGAACCAAGATCCAGCAGGCTGTTTGGGGAGTTGCATCCTTGCTCAGCTCACATGTTCTGTAAAGCATGGTGTTATTCAAAATTACAACCCTTAAATTGCTTTCACAGTCCACATCACACGACAAAAAATTACTATTATTCACGTGGCAGTGTAGCTTAGGAGTTGAGTCAAGCTCAGGATCAGGGCAGGATACTCTGGATTCTGCAATATTTACACCAGTGTCATAAATTTTCACAACTTCAAAAAAGAGATCTTGCAAAATAGTTTCAAAGGCCCTTTCAAGGATTATCAAGATTTAACTGCATCCTTCAGTGTTACAACAATGGCACAGCCGATATCATTTGAATGTATTATTGGTCAGTGTTTGGTTTTACTCAACAAAATTCTCCTGGGGAGAAACTAGATTATTACCACTAAAGGAATCAATGATTCCTTACCAGTCAAGAATCAGAACATTGATTCCATCACAGCTGCCTTCATGGGAAGTTGTCCACGAATATCTGAAAGATTTATAAGCTTATAGAGGGGAACCAATATCGTCCTCCGTGGATCTGACTATTGTATCAATGCATATATACCTTTTATGAATCTTGAAAACATCATGCCAAATGAAATAAGCCAAACAGACACATAAAAATAATATTATGCCCTAACTGGTTTGGCTCAGTGGATAGAGCATCAGCCTGCGGACTGAAAGGTCTCAGGTTTGATTCTAGTCATGGGCATGTACCTTGGTTGGGGACACATCCCCAGTAGGAGGTGTGCAAGAGGCAGCTGATCAATGTTTCTCTCTCATCGATGTTTCTAACTCTCTATCCCTCTCCCTTCCTCTCTGTAAAAAATCAATAAAATATATATTTAAAAATAATAATAATAATAATAATAATAATAATATTGTATGATTCATTTACATGAGGGACCTAGAATAGTCAAATTCATAAAGACAGAGAGTAGAGTGGAAGTTGCCAGAAGCTGGAGGGGAGGGGAATGGAGAGCTATTGTTTAATGATGGTCTTAGGCTCTACAGCAGCGGTTCTCAACCTGTGGGTCGAGAACCGCTAGCAGGTCGCCTAAGACCATCGGAAAACACAGATATTTACATTACGATTCATTAACAGTAGCAAAATTACAGTTATGAAGCAGCAACGAAAATAATTTCATGGTGGGGGGTCACCACAATATGAGGAACTGTATTAAAGGGTCGCGGCATTAGAAAGGTTGAGAACCACTGGTCTAAAGGAACCCTGCAGTCCTAGTCAGTTTGGCTCAGTGGATAGAGCATTGGCCCTCAGACTAAAGGGTCCCTGGGTTCGAGTCCAGTCAAGGGCACATACCTCAGTTGTAGGCTCGAGAGGGGCTCATGTGGGAGGCAATTAATTGATGTGTCTCTCTCACATCGATGTTTCTCTCTGTGTGTCTCTCCCTCTCCTTTCTACTCTCTCTAAAAATTAATGGAAAAATGTCCTCGGGTGAGGATTCGCTAAAAATAATAATAATAATAATAATTAATTAATTAATTAAAGGAAACCTGCAAATTCTGGCCTCCAATTAAAAAACCCATCTCTGTCCTGTCCATCCATCCTCTTTAAAAGGAGTAGACTTCTCCTATGGACTCAGCAAAATGAAACTGGATGTTCTGAGAAATCTTCCTTATTCTCTGCAGTTTAGGTATGCAAAGAGCTAATGCAGCCCCTACACTAGGAAACCCATGTCATGATCAGAGGGTCATTTTTGCCTGACTCTAACCCTCTCCTGCCTGCCCCAACTCAGCCGTCCCTCCTACATGACTTAAAAATCGCATTCCATTAACGTCAATCCTTCAGGTTAGACCACTGCAGCCAGGTCACGGTCTCTGGAAGATCACTGCTGCTATGCACATATGTTACCTGGCAGGAGAAGGGCTCCTGATTAGGAGGTAGGGGAAGGACAGCCATCTTCGCTAGGCCTCTTTCATTAGCACATTAGCATGAATGAGCTTATCAGATTAGCTAATTGTCACCTGGACACGTTGGACAGTGCAGAGATACTGGTGAGGCTCATTTCCACAAAAAGCGGGAGGAAAAGCACAGCGATGAGAAGTCCCAAAAGGAGCTTGGAGCATCCTGGAAGGGTAGGGCCCGGTGAGGAAGGACTAGCAAGGTGCTACAGAGGGCAGGAAAGGTGGAAGAAAAAGCTCTGAATGAGAAGGTGCTAACGATGAATTTCACCACTTTCAAGGTGTGCCTGGGAGCCCCCATTCCCTCTTTGAGGAATGGGCGATACATAAACAGCTCAGGTACCAGCAGATAACTTGACTTACGTTTCTTGACATAGTCCTGTAGGCCAAGACATGTTCTGGTAAGGTGGAAAACTAGATAACCTACAATCTCTTCCCCTACAAACACCCAGAAAAGCTAGATAAAATACACAAATATTTTAAATACATAAGATAAACATTAAAGGAAAAAAGGGAAATTAAAAGCCTCTGTAATACAGAACCTTGACTTTCAACACCCAAATAAGAACAGAAGATAAGACTTTGGGCTAGAGTAAAGTGGGGAGTTGAAATTAAGACCCTGGCATAAAACCAGGACTCTGACCTTCAGTGAAAGCAAGGACTGGGGGAATAATCTGCCCAATGACACTGAGAAATAATAAGGAAATTTATCTGAATCTTCCTCAATTCTTGGTGGGAAAACAACCTCCTTTGGAATTCATACCACAAGGTCAGAGAAGCCAAAAATGTGGAGACCAACATAAAAAGTGGTTTCAGGCCAGTGGTAGTCAGCCTTTGAGATGACCCTCAGTGATTTAGTGATACCACTTAGCTGCCAGGCAAAAGCACCTGCTCCAGGGAGTTGTACCTCAACCCAGGACCCACAGGTTTCCCACAGATACAGTCTCACTGGAGATGAACTCACAATCAAAGCACATCATAAACATTCCTATATTATCAAGTCAAGCAGACACAATAGACAAACAAAAACAAAAAACTTGGCAGCATTTGACCCCCAAGAAATTCAAATAATAGAACCAGCAGTGATATAAGTATATTTTAAACCATATAAGAAGGAATTAAAAATCACAAATGCAGGGCACTATGGAAAACATATAGCGAGAATAGAGAAAAAAATCTGAAACTTCTAAAAATAAAATTTTCACTTATTAAAAAGAAATGAATCTGGCCCAGCTGGCATGGCTCAGTGGTTGAGCATTGACCTACGAATCAGGAGGTCAAGGTTTGATTCCCTGTCAGGGCACATACTTGGGCTGTGGGCTCAATCCCCAGTGTGGGGCATGCAGGAGGCATCTGATCAGTGATTCTCACCTATTGATGTTTCTATTTCTCTCTTCTGCTCCCTTCCTCCCAGAAATCAATAAAAATATTTTATTTTTAAAAAGAAATAAATTTATTAAATAGTAGACTACACTCAAATGAAATGAGAACCAATGAACTAGAAAATAGATCTGAAGGATTCAGAATGACCCACAGATAGATGAATATAAGGCCTTTTCATTACCTTCTCAGCATTTCTCTATTTAGGAATTCCAGAAGGAAAGACAAGAGAGAATGAAGGAGATGCAATATTTAAACAGTGAATGGCTAAAAATTTTCAAAATTAAAAGACATGAATCTTCAAATTCATGAACTACAATGAGTCCCAAGTAGAATATCTATTATATAAAGAGTCAGGGTCCATAACGACCAAGGCTCGACAGAATAACGGAAATTAGTAAATTAGTGCTGGGTTGCCAGGGACCCAGCACTGATTGCAGCCAGTGCCAGCGCAGCGACCCAGCACTGACTGCCGAGGGGGCTGCGGATCAGGCCCAGAGAGAGGCCTGCAGAGAGAGAAGCAGGGTCTAATCCCCAGCCACCGTGGCAGCTGTTGATCAGCTGTTGCCTCTCTCTTTCTCTCCCAGCTTCGCCAGCAGCCATACCTCTGTTTCTCTCCAGGCCTCCTCTTTGATCAGGCCCAGACTCTTTGATCAGGCCCAGAGATGCTGACTGGCATAGAAACCAACCAATCAGAACCAAATCTGGGTGAAGTTCCAGGAGCTAATGGCTGCCTAGGAGGTGGAGCTTTTGACACTGACTGGCATAGAAACCGACCAATCAGAACCTAATCTGGGTGAACTGCGAAAGCAGAACCTAAGGTGGGGCTGAGGAGGGGTTTTAAGGCCAACAGCTGTTTGGTATAAGGTGTAAGAAAGCGGTTCAATTTTTTCATGACCGGTTTGGTAGTGTAGTGCATATGGCTAGCTATCATATAGGGATTATGTGTTTTTGTCTGCCAAGAGCATCTCCTCCTGCTGAAAAAGGCTCCCCCCCCCCCCCCCCCCGCCCATTTAAGCAATCCTATCCTATATAATCTATCTATACTACTAAAAGGGTAATATGCTAATTAGACTGATCGACCAGCCATCTTCTGGACATCTGACTTCCTTCCGGACAAAGTCATGGTGGGGGCTGAGGCAGAGGCTGTTAGGGGCAATCATGCTGGCAGGGGAGGGCAGTTGGGGGCAATGAGGCAGGCAGAGGCAGTTAGGGGCGATCAGACTGGCAGGGGAGGGCAGTTGGGGGCAATGAGGCAGGCAGAGGCAGTTAGGGGTGATCAGGCTGGCAGGGGAGGGCAGTTGGGGGCAACCAGGCCAGCAGGGGAGGACACTTGGGGGGCAAGATCAGGCCAGCAGGGGAGGGCAATAAGGGGTGATCACACAGGCAGAGGCAGTTGGGGGCGAGATCAAGTCGGCAGGGGAGGGCAGTGGGGGGCAAGATCAGGCTGGCAGGGGAGGGCAGTTAGGGGTGATCAGGCAGGTAGGCAGAGTCAGTTAGGGGTGATCAGGCAAGCAGGCAGGTGAGCGGTTAGAAGCCAGCAGTCCCAGATTGCGAAAGGGATGTCCGACCGCCTAAACTGGCAGTTGGACATGCCCCAAAAGAGGTCCTCAATTGGAGAGGGTGCAGGCTGGGCTGAGGAACGCCCCCCCCCCCCATGCATGAATTTCATGCACTGGGCCCCTAGTGTAAAAATAAATGTACGGCTGAACATATTGTAATAAAAATGCAGGTCATCTTATTAACCTACTGCCTTAGTTTCTCAGTTTGCTAAGTTAAGATAACACCACAATACTACTTATTAAACTCACAGCTTTACTTTAGTTTTGCTTAACAACATGGTAGTTAAAGCATGTGGAGTTTTAAGAAAGACCAAAGTTTGAATTCTGGCTTTGTCGCTTACTTTGTGCTTTTGGACCTGTCTAGGCCTCAGTTTTCTTGGCTGTAAAAAGGACCTCCTGCTGCTGGGTTGTTGCAGGAACCAGCCAGCAGATTCAGGTTGCTTGCTTTCTGAGCTCCCTGTAAAGGCTGCATCCACAGTGCAAAGCGGGATCCCCTCCCTGGCAAGCACAGTCCGTGGTAGGACATTCTGAGCGCTGGCAGGGCATGGAGAAGCTCCGTGGACATGCATCCAAGCCATAAAACAACAACAACAAAACACCCCCCAAAACAAAAAAGAACTCCTAATAAACGAGTGAGAAAAAATTTTAAATAAAAATTATGAATCAATTTATAAAGTGTGAAAAGCTGGTTGCCAAGTGAACTTTCATTATAAGACGAGGTTGTGGCACATTGAACAAAGTAAGAAACTTGAATGGCAAATAAACATATGAACCATATGTTCAACTTTCTTAACAATTAATGAAATACAAGCTAAATCAATGAGACATATGTCATACTCATCAGACCAGCAAACATTAGTATCTGATAATACCAACAGTTTTTAAAGATGCGGAGCAACGAGCAATTGTCCATTTCTATTGGAAGTATAAATTAGTACCATCACTCTGAAAAGCAATTTCAAAATCCATAAAATGGAAGCTTTTCATGTTATTAGATGTTGTCTTTTTTAAAAAATTATTGAATACACTAAATCAATCTTTTAAATCACTTTTAAAGTGTGATAAGTGGTTGCCAAGTGAACATCCACCATAAGACTAGGCACAGTGGACCAGGTCATTCCAGTCATCTTCGTCACCACTGCACATAGTGATACCTATTGCTACACTGTGTATATTAGAGAAAAATGTGCAATCATTCAAAATGTCCTTTAGTGTAGGGATGGATACATTCACTTAATGGAATACTGTATAGCAGTTAAAATGAATATATTAGATTTACAAGCATTAACATAAATAATCTTTAAAACATGATGGTAGGTGAAAACAGCACATTCCAAAAAAAGTACAGTATTTCTTTTTAAAAAACACACAAAACAATAGTTTATTTATCTATAAAAGTATTGTAAGAGCATCTGTGTGAAGGATATACAACAATCTCAGGGCAGTGGCCGACCCTGGGAAAGGAAGGACAGCAAAGAAGGGATGGAGGTGGGTCTTTAGCAGTATCTATTTTATTTTATTCCTTTAAAAAAATAGAGAATTATTTCAAAAATATAAAAATCTGAATTAAGTTATAATAATAACAGTAATATATAGTTAGTGGTGGTGGACAGAGAGAAATTTTGTACATTATTTTCTGACCTTTTGGAGGTATATGAGATGTGTCACAATTAACAATTTTAAAGAGAAATTCAGAAATGTGAGATTATGATTACTTTTTATCTTTTATCTTACCTGTTTTCTTAAACTCTCTATAATTGTTATACATCACTTTTATAATTAGGAAAGAATATAAGCCCTGGCCAGTGTGGCTCAGTTGGTTGAGTGTCGTCCCTTGCACCGAAGATTGCAGGTTCGACTCCAGGTCAGGGCACATGCCCAGGTTTCGGGGCTTGATCACCAGTAGGGGTGCATGCGGGAGGCAACCAATCGATGTTTCTCTCTCACATTGATATTTCTCTTTCTCTCTCTCACTTCCTCTCTTCCTAAAAATCAATAAACAAAACATATTTTAAAAAAGAAAATGATATTTAAGAAAATCTATAATAATAAAAGCGTAATATGCAAATCGACCGAAAGTCCAAACAGCAGAACAACCATCCAGACAACCTTTTGAATGACCACGCTATGACACACACTGGCGCCAGGACAGCCAAGGCGGGTGCCATGCGATTGATCGGGGGGGGGGGGGGCACCATCGCCCCACAATCGCCCCTCAGAGGGAGGCCTAGGCCACCAGCCAGCAGGGCAATTGATTGGGGGCGGGGGAGGGGCTCCACAATCACCCCAAAGAGGGAGGCCCAGGCCAGCCAAGCGATCGCACCCCACGCCTGTTGCCCGCAGGGGGAGGCGACCTGTGGCGGGGTGTGGAGGGGCAACATCGCACAGGTGGCAAGCAGTGGCAAGGGTGGGGGTAGGGCCAGCTGCCAGCAGCCAGGGGAAGGAAAACCCCTATCATCCCTGATTGCCAGCCAAGCCTAGGAACCCTACCAGAGGGGATCCTGGGTTGCAAGAGGGCTCAGGCCGGGCTGAGGGACACCCCCTGCCCCGCACTAATTTTGTGCACCAGGCCTCTAGTGTACAGATAATCCTTGATAATCTTTCAGGGCACCTCAATTCTAAATGTGGACACACTAAATCAATCTTTTAAATCACTTTTAAAGTGTGATAAGTGGTTGCCAAGTGAACATCCACCATAAGACTAGGCACAGTGGACCAGGTCATTCCAGTCATCGTCGTCACCACTGCAGCATCTGCACCACTGATCTGAACATAGTTACCACTCTCAGTCATTACCGATGGCAAACTGACCAGTTCTGCTGCACATACATATGTGAGAATTTTCAGGTGGCATCAAAGGTTTCATTTCCCCTCATTTATTTGTGTGCATATAGTAATGTGTGTGCATGTGTCCTTTCATATGTACATATACTTTTTAATCCCATGAACTGTCCTGCAGAGATGAGGAGCTGAGGTGATTCTGGAGTTAAGGGGACTCTGGGAGTTAAATGAAGCAGAGATTCTTTTACTTCTAGGTCATTGTTTTACCTCTAAACAGAAGATGTCAATAGTTGCCCAGTGACCTCCGTGAAATGTTTGTGGTCTTGTGTCAGTTCCTAACAACGAGCTGTCCACATAATAGGAGTACTTTATTTATTGTATGTACTCCTTTGATGTCTGTCAAGTTTTTTTAATGTTGCCCTTCCTTTTTATCTGGTTCCGCACTGTTGACATTGTCCCGTTATTGTCTTCCTAGATTGAAAGGACCATGTCCACTTAACTAACTTGGCATGGCAACCAGCACAATTTTGATGAGCATGTGGGGGCTTCATGAAGTGTTTTTATGGTGCTGCTATTGATGGCACCAAAACTAGGCTGACAATAGTGCCTTAAAATGATTACCCAGTTTCTCTATTGGTACCATAATGTGAAGACTTGGTGTCCATTGCCCGGGCATAGAGTTGCCAGAATTAGAAAGTTAAAATACAAGACAGAATGAATAGTGTTTTTTTTTTCCAATCATAATAAACATGTTCCAATCATTGCACAGAACATATTTACACTAAAATTTTTTTTAATCTAAAATTCAGATTTAAATGAGCATCCAGTATTTTATCTGGCAAGTCTACCCAGACACACGTCTTGAAGGTCTCTAAAACGTTTGGCAGAGGAACCACCTGAGATGGGAGAGTTGAGAATTTTCTGGAAAGAAACTATCATATTCATTTGGATAAGAAACAAAGAAAATGACCACACCTTTCAATCTGGTTCATGGTTATAAAGGTGTCTATCTCAGTGCACAAACGTCATGATTGAATTATTGTGAACTGTCTTTGGACAGAATAAAGATGCTTAAATACCAGATGGTTATTTTCTGAGTCACCAGAATTCTTCATTCTCCCCACAGTGGCAGCCGGCATATTCTCAGAGTTTTCACTAAATGGCAGAACTAGAACAGATCCAAGGGAATGCAGAGTAATGGGGAAAAATTCATCCAGGGAGAAGAGTTATTTTTCCCAAAGAATTTTCAACCCCTCCACACCTCCTGTCTCCCTTTCTACCACCACCCAGTTTGGTCTTCAAAGCTTTCAGATTTAGTGTTCTCCGAGGAAGTTATACTCTGAGGAGTAAACAAATATGCCAAAATATCAGGACAGAAGAAACTATAACATTCTCCTGGTTAAGCTCTGGCCAGGTAACTGGTTAGAGTATCAACTCAATATACCAAAGTTTCAGGTTCAATACCTGGTCAAGGTGCATACAAGAATCAACCTATGAATGCATAAATAAGTGAAACAACAAATCTCTCTCTCTCTCTCTCTCTCTCTCTCTCTCTCTCTCAAATCAACATATAAAAATTTTTTAAAAAATATCCTAGTTAAAAATCAACCCATGGGGGAAATAAACTAGGCTGGGGGAGGAGGGTAGGGGAGGAAGGCAGGGATCTAATACAGTGGTAGAATATGTGAACTGTGACTATCTGAATGTCATCTATTGTGAGACATATAATGAGGCAATTTGGAAGAAATCCCTTTCATAACAGGGCATCATAACTACTGACATGAAGAATGTTCATGCTTAGTTACTTGCTGCTGAAAATCACTGGCAGGAATACTCAAGGTCTAGTTTCTATGAAGCCTTCTGTGCCTTTCTGGATTGCCTCCTATCCTAGGTCTGTACCTTCCCATTTCCTCCTAAAATCACTGGTTGCTCTCCTTGCTGTATCTCTAGATCCTAGCCCTGTGCCTGGCACACAGTAGGTATTTAAAGCTATCTCTATAGTATATAAAACCCCAGTATGCAAATAGACCAAACGGTGGAACAACTGAACAACAGAACAACCGGTCGCTATGATGTGCGCTGAAAACCAGGGGGTGCATGCGTGGAAGGTGGCAGGCATCAGCCACAGCGGGTGGAGGAGCAGGTGAATGGGAGTGCCAGACCAAGGCAGGGTGCTGGTCACCATCATCGGGGCGAGCCTCTGGTGGTTACAGAAAATTCTTTGCTCCCGCACAGCGCTGTCCCATTGGGCACTCACACCTGCTGTTCGGTCAGTGCTGGCCCTGCTCGCACCCAATCGCTCGGCACTGTCAGTGGCTGCTGGCCCTGATCGCCCCTCAGGGCTTCTCCACCTCCCCTTGCTCCTGAGGGGCAACCAGGGCCGGTAGCCACCTCTTGCACCACTTCTGGCACTGGCCCCAATCATTCTGCACTATCAGCACATGGAAGCGGTAGCGGCAGGAGCGGGACACAGGGAACCGGGGGCCCTGGCAGGAGGGGCCGGGCAGGGGTGCGGAGAATGAGCCGAGACCCACCCCTGTGCCCAACCACAGCCTTGTGGCCCACAGTTCCTTTCAAGGTGCACGAATTCATGCACTGGGCCCCTAGTTTACTAGTATTAATAAATAAAGAAAACTTCAGTCATCCATTTAAAAATAATTTAATTGATTTTTCATTTTAAGAACATTTTAAGATATAGCCCAACAGCTGGGGAATAGAGCATTGCCATTGTGTAAATTTTTATACTTTTTCTTAGTTAATAAACTGCACAACAGAGCTTTATTTTTAAACTAAATTTAAAAGCAATACAAGTGTGAAGTAACTTATGCTTTTAAGGGTTTGTTTGCCTTATACTATGTGATCTAAAAGACTCAAATCCAAAGAGCAAAATGGGAAAACCAACATTCTTAAAATAAAATTTGTTTTTACTATGTGTGTTTTAACAAATGAGTGGTTAGATATAGGAGTTTAACCAGTACATGAATAAACCATAAAGCCCACCTGACATTACAGCGTGCTAAGGCTACCTTTATAACGTGGGCTCTCTGTGTTCTTGTGAGACTATTAAGCTAAATCTAAGATGCTTATTCTGGAAGTAGCACAAGGATAAGAACATTTACTCACATAAACCAGTTCTCTCAGGTTTTTCAATAGGAAACACTTTGGAATAGACATTCTTGACAAGCTATTGTATGTCTGGGTTTGCTGTGCATCTGCTCTTAAATATATACCTTCAAGAACTAAGGAAGCCATGGTCATAGCCTGAATTAGCATCGAATCTTTTTCTCACCAATGCTGTAGCAAATTAAATATAAATCATCCAACCATTACTCCTTTTCTAAAATTGATTTGCTACTTTACTCCCAACAAATAAAGAATATAGACTGAGAATCATACATTTCATTTTTGTGTTTGTTTTAAAATAGATTCCTGGCCTTATTCTATGCCACTGTGTAGCAGGCGAGCTTCCTGGAAGGGTCATGTAAGCATCTGTGACTATCCTCAGTGAACACATGCAACTTAATGCCGACACACCCCGCTGAAAACTGAAACCTGTGAGTCGTGTACTATGCATGAGTCTGACCATTGCAGAGCATCTGAGAGTTGACTAAAAGTTTTCACTGAAATGATTGTTATGCAGACATCACCGTGGATTGCAGCAGAAAGAGTTGCTCATCACACATGTTCTACCCTTTCTAGAATCACAGCCAAATTAAACCCCAGCCTGGCCAGTTGATTCCGTAGTAAACTGTTATGCAAAAAAGCTTCAGTCACATATCACTGCTTCCTCCTGTCCTTTCTCTGGCAAAACATTAAGGCCAAAGATATCAACAACAGTTAGAATTTAAACCTCTTCTCTGCTTAGTAACAAATCCTTTCCATCCCTGTCTACCCAGAAACATTTTCATGTCCTCTCCTCTCAAATTAACCTTGGTTGCCTTCCCACTTCCGGATAATGTTACTGATCTTGAGTTAAGATGCCTAGATGGTATAGAACTCGGCATGTGAGAGATGCTAATGAAGCCAGAGTTTGACATCTAGCCTGAAAATTCTGTTTTGAACATTTTCAGAGGGTGAAGAACTTTATCATGCTGCACAAAGAGCCCCCAAGAGTTCTGGTATTCTACCTATAGCATTGCTTCTGTAGACTTGGGCCTGTAGGATAAGAATTGGGTCCAGAAGTAGTATTGCGGGTTTTCCCTAGAAAAATCTTAGCTATAGGTCTCACTCCTCAATGGCTTCAATGCTTTCTATTGTTCTTAGAATATAGTCCCAACCACTTACCATGGCTGTCATACTCTTCTTCTAGCCCCCATCTGCTTGGTCACATGGAACATAACAACTACAGGGTTCTGTGCTTCTGGTTCTCACTTTCTGAAATGCTCCCCCGCCCCCACTCCGCCCCCAGCTCCTTGCATGACTCTGGCTCCTTATCACCCTTCAAGTGTCAGTTTAAACACCACCTCCTCAGAGAGGCTTTCCCTGACCACTGTCTCTGAAGTGGCTCTCCTTAAGTACCCCCCAGCCTCCCGCAGTTCTCTTGATCGCATCATCCTGTTTATCTTCTTTGTAGCACTTGTCACAATCAATAATTGTCACCAGACTATAAGCTTTGAGATATCACCACTATATCTCTACCATCTAGTATAGGCACATAGATGGTGCTTGATATTTGCAAATTAATTATTGAGTACATGAATGGATAATTAGGCTAATAATATGCATTTCTCTCCTTTTTCATTTTATTTTTATATAGTATCTAGCACCATATGACATTAGCTAGAATTTAACAAAATGCTATTATTGAGAAATTTTAATAATAAAGAAGAATATTAAGAAGCAAATGTTTGCAAATATCATTAGTCATGTGCTAGATGAGTCTGTCTTTTAGACATATTGCTGGTGTAACTGTCCAACAGATTCCCTGGAATTCTTTCCTTCCTTCCTTCCTTCCTTCCTTCCTTCCTTCCTTCCTTCCTTCCTTCCTTCCCTCCCTCCCTCCCTCCCTCCCTCCCTCCCTCCCTCCCTCCCTCCTTCCTTCCTTCCTTCCTTCCTTCCTTCCTTCCTTCCTTCCTTCCTTCCCTCCTTCCTTCCTTCCCTTCTTCCTTCTTTTACTCTCTCCCTTCCCTCCTTCCTTCCTTTCTTTCTTCCTTATTTCCCCCTCCCTCCCTTCCTTCCTCTCTCTTTCCCTCTCCCCCTCCCTTCTTCTCTTTCTCTCCTCTTGTTTTTTAACTTACATATGACATTGCTGATTAATATCTCAGCCCCCAGTTCTACCATCTTAAAGCCTTTCCTCCAACTTTTACTCAACTCCATGAGCTGATATGTAGCCTAAATCAGGAAATAGTTCATCTACAATCACACGGGCCCCTCAAAGACAGTCTTTCAGGGACAAAAAGCAAACAAACCTAGAGTACAAAGCATCACATTTATATTTGGAAGCAGCATGTTACAGATAAAAGACATTAGACTCAGGAGACTGTGATTCTAATCGTTTTGCCACTATAGATATGATAGAAAATCAATTCACTACTCTGTGTCCCAATTTTCTCATCTATAAAATTGAAATAATGTCTCCTATCTTGTCTTACTTCAAAGGAAGGAAAGGATCCATCAAAATGGTTATGTGAAAGCACTCTGCAAAATACTATGTAAACATAAAAGCTATTGTATTAAAAGAAAAGCACTATTTTATAGTTTGCTAGAAAAGGAAGGATAAACATAGCTGGGGAGCAATGGGTAGAATGACAATATTTTCAAAACCAAAATCAGGACATATCTTTTGGCATATGATCTGACACATGGTCTGACCACATGACAGAATATTTGAAATCAAAATGTCCTGAAAAATCCAGGACATGTGGTTGCCATAGCAATGAGGAGCCATAGGGAGGCTGTGGGCAATGAAAAGACAGGGTCGAATTGGCAAGCATGGAAAACTATTTTGCCAGTGGTGTGTAGGACAGTTTGGAATCAATCAATGTGGAAGACTGAAAAGGCAGGAAGAAAGAATTTTACTAATTTGAATGTGAGGTATAAGTAGTAGTCCTGAGTCATCCTCATTCTGGAAAAAAATTTCCCCTTCATTCTGGGAAATCCAAGGTAGTCTGGTTCATGTGAATGGGAGGCAGGAAGAGGTGTTTTGGATAACAATTTTGAAGGACCTAGAGAGCATTATGCTAAGTGAAATAAGCCAGTCAAAGACAAATACCATATGATCTCACTTATATGTGGAATCTAATGAACAAAATAAACTAACAAAATAGAAACTAACACATAGAATACAGAGAACAGACTGATAGCTGTCAGAGGGGAGAGGGGTTGGAGGGTTGGGTGAAAAAGGTGAATGGATTAAGCAAAAAAAGGAAAAAGAAAAATCACAAAAAACTCATAGACACAGACAAAAGTATGGTGATTACCAGAGGAAAAGGGGAGTGGGGGGAGGTAGAATTCTGTAATGAGGGTATAAATGGTGATGGAAGGAGACTCGACTTAGGGTAGCAAACACACAATACAATGTACAGATGATCTATACTAATAAAAGGGTAATATGCTAATTAGACCAGATAGACCAGACATCTTCCAGACGTCCTTCCTGACAAAGCCATGGTGGCGGGGGTCAAGGCAGGGGAGAACAGTTAGGGGCAATCAGGCAGGCAGGTGAGCGGTTAGGAGCCAGAGGTCCCGGATTGTGAGAGGGTGCAGGCCAGGCTGAGGGACCCCCCCCCTCCATGCACAAATTTTGTGCACCAGGCCTTTAGTATATTATAAAATTGTAATACATCATCTGTATGAAACCTATATAATTCTATTAACTGATATTACCCCAATACTTTCAATTAAAAAATAATTTTGTTGGAGTGGACCTAACCCCCATGGAGGTCCTGTATTTACTTTCAACATCTCTAGGGCACCTTTGAACTAAGAATTATTTCTTGGTAGCTCAGTCCTTCAGACCCAGGAAGATTCCCTAGAAGTACCACAGCATAGACCCTACTCTTCCTCCATCTGGATGAAAGTTCCATATCTCTCCAACTCTCGGAATCCTGCTCTACATGGACTGCATTCTGCCTCCACCTTTCTCCTCACAAAGGAAAGCATCCTCTTCTCTGTGGAATAGCACAAGAAATGTTGTTTGTGATTTACAACTCCATCAGAGCTCCTGACAACACAACCTGGTATCATATGATTTCTATTCATGGTTTTTAGGACAGAAAGTCAGATTTTTTTTTGGTGGCCAGTCAAAAGTAAGTTGCAAATAAATCTCATGGAGGTGTAATGATTGGACAGAGAAGTGGAAGGCTTATACAAAGGTCAATCTTTTTTGGCATTTTGCACAGATTCTTATTAAAATTAATAAAGCTCCTATTTCTAAGGGGCAAGCATTGTTTCACAAGGCAGATTTCCCATCAAGCCCTTATTCCTTGCCAGCCCTTAAAGACTCCAAGACCTCTAAATGCCATCCAGTGCCTATCACATGCTATTGAGTTGGCATGTTTGCAAATTGCATGCAGTGAGATCCTTCCATACCAACAGCCCTGCCTCAGATTCCCCGGCATCGCAGCCAAACTAGTATTGCCTGCACATTTTCTTCATCTTTTCATTGAGTTCAGTGTGGCAGCAGCACATTCCTCAGCACAGGCTCCAGTCGGCATGGTAACTAGTTAGGGGCTGCGAGCTGCCTTCTTGCAGACTCCTATTTCCTCCAGAGAGGGCTGTTTTTGGGGGGGAGGAGAGAGGGGAGCCCAGAGCGGATGGTGGTGGAGGAAGTAGTGAAAAGGGGGTGGAGAAAGAATTGATTGGGTTGGGCTGGGGGTGGGGGAGGGGCAGAAGAATGATTTAAACGCGCTTTTTAAAAGAGTTATCTGGTCCACCCATGGTGTTGGTGCTAAATTGCCTGGGCAGGGGGAAAAAAAAAAAAGTCCTAATTGGGATGGGGAGGCAGTGACAAAGCAAAGCTTGTTCAAGCCTCTGGAATCTGCACTGTTGATAGTGCAGGTACCTCAGGGCGGTGGGGAGTGATTGCTGTGTTGACTTTGTCTAATTGCAGGGGAGGAGTTATGTGAGCTGTGACGGGCAGTGTTACACCCAGTGGGGTGGTGGACAAAAACTGGCATCGTCACGCCGGGCTCAATAAACGGGCTGACAAAGCTCTTGGCATATTATTAAAAATCTGGCAAAATGTTCATCTCTTGACAAAAAATGTAGAGAGACTAGTAATGCATAACTTTATCCCATGTTGGATTTTAAAATGGCTAATGCCAAGTTGTCTGTCAAAATTAATAGGGCATTGCTGCTTCTTATAGAACAAAAAAATATTTCTCATACATTTTATTCATTTATTCATTGCTAAAAACTCATGTATCTGCTAAAATTTTCATTTGGGAACAGGGTTTGGAGGTGGGTAACCAGGATTTGAAAGGGCTGTGAATTAAAAGCTACTTTTCATCATGTTTGCTATAATGTAAACCACACCTTCATTAAAATGTAATCCATCTTATTCTTTGAGAATAAATTAAAACTCTGCATCCACACTTATATTAAGAGAGGCATTGAAACTGCAATTATTGATTATATTGGTAACTGAGTTGGGTTTGGGACTTTTTAAATTTGTTATATCAAGAAACATGTTAAATGGTTAATTGTTGAGCAGATACTCTGCATTGTCATCGGAATTAACATACTGACTGACTCTTCTACTTTGTTATTTCGTGTTAATTTGTTTCTCCTTCCTTCTTCGATTTCCATGAAGCCTTCATGCATGCTCTTCTACAAACCACTTTCTATTCAGTTTCATACACGTAGGGCAACTTTCTGTTCCAGAATCTGAGTTCAGAGTGTAAATAACACTCTACCTTGCCATATGCATATGGTGCCTGTGGGTAGCTATTTCCTTTCTTATTTTCCACATTCTAAAGCTTTGCCATGAAATGGAAATGAAGAAAGTCTCCCAGAAAAATTTAAAAGCCTTTTATAATGCATCCTAATTCCTAGTTTGCTTTATGGAACAACAAACTTTTATGTTTATAAGTTTAGAATTTTTGTTAACTTTTACCCCCCAAAATTCCAAAATGGCATTTCCCTCAAAATCTCATGTTTTTGCTCATTCTGATTTTTAAGGCCTCCAAATAAAATACAAAGTCGACAAGGCTGGTGGGGAGACTTGGCTCTTAAGCCCTAATAAATAATTTGGGTTTGTGGTTTTTTTTTTTTTTTTGCTCTTCTTTTCATGCTTAAAGCACCTCTCTACAGTAGAGTCTAGAAGCTCTGCTTGAAAACTAAGACACTTGAAGCATAAACACTGGGAGGCTTCCAGGTAAAAGGGAAATGTACAAATGTTCCTGAACTGCTGAAGAAACAAACGTGCAAATAAGAGATGGGCCGACTCCCCACTGTTCGTGTTTGCTCACTGCGAACATTTGGTTCACTTGGCTTGGCTCATTATTTCAGCTGGGAAAGCCACTATATGAATTAATAGCAGATTTCCCAGCTGAAAATAAATGTTTACCAGTTTAGGGGGCTGGGGATTTTTGGCAAAGACCTGGCTTTTTGTCTGACTGGCTCCTTTTTTTTTTTTTTTGGCCTGCACATCCCTGAGGTGTGTAATTAAAGTAAGGGAATTTGCACATAGTGCTTTAGGGCTTTAATGAACAGAAAACACAGGACATTTCAGCAATTTGATGCCTAATGTCAGAGTGTGCATTTCCTGTGTGAGGTGTTACAATAATAGGACTCCGTGATGATAAAGGCACCTGCAACCCCGTGTAAAGAAAAAGTGACAGTATTCGTTCCTAAATTCCAATACAAAATACATTTAAAAAGAGCAATTTACATTTTCAAACAGATGGACTTTGCATTTGAACATACCTTCAGAACTAATGGCTACTCAATCAGCCCCACTTTGCTGAATATTGAAATTCCCTTCAGGACAAAGATCTTGGCTGTTGATATCAGGCTACATTACAAAATTGAACACACAATATCAAGTGGGTTTAATCATAACCATTCTCACCTTGCTGTTGAAATTTTTGAACAGCTCAAAATCTGGAAAAGTATTTTTAAAATTCAGGAACCTTGAGGGACAGGGTATCAAAAAAACAACAAAAAAAAACCACCAAAAAACAAATCAACATTTATTGAGCACCTGTTATATGCCAGATACTTTTACATGATGTAAAATTTAATAATTAACAAAAATAACCTTTCCCAAAAAAAGTAAAAACAAAAATCTTTTGATACCACCTCTCTCACTCTTACTTCTCCACTTTCTCTTTACCTCTTGGCAACACAACTCCTCAAAAAAGTTGTTTATATTCACTAGCAATTTCTCTCCTCCCATTCTCTCTCGAAGCAAGCTGATCACCGCCTCACCCTGCAAACATCAACATTGCTCCAGTTACGGTGGACCAAGGACCTCCACATGGGCAAATCCGTCAGTCAGTTCTCAGTCCTTGTCTTGCTTGTAAACATTTTATGGAGTTGATCATTTTCTCCCCATTGAAACACTTTTAACTTGCCTTCCAGGACACCATGCTCTACTGAGTTTCTTCCCACTTCTTTTTTTTTTAAAAAATATATTTTATTGATTTTTCACAGAGAGGAAGAGAGAGGGATAGA
This sequence comes from Cnephaeus nilssonii, assembly GCF_951640355.1. NCBI lineage: Eukaryota > Metazoa > Chordata > Mammalia > Chiroptera > Vespertilionidae > Cnephaeus > Cnephaeus nilssonii. Next base: position 74,019,408 of record NC_137075.1, on the reverse strand, counting down.
GAGTTAGAAACATCGATGATAGAGAAACATCGATCAGCTGCCTCTTGCACAACCCCTACTGGGGATGTGCCCGCAACCAAGGTACATGCCCTTGACCGGAATCGAACCTGGGACCTTTCAGTCTGCAGGCCGATGCTCTATCCACTGAGCCAAACCGGTTTCAGCTTCTTCCCACTTCTTAGTTACTTTTTTGTCCATCTCCTATCTTGGTGCCTCATCTCCCTGCCACTAAGACTTGGAGTGCCCCAGGGATTAGGGTTGACTTCATCTTTTCCCTAACTATGTTCAATTCATAGAGGATCTCCTCAGCTACATGGCTTTAAATACCATCTCTCCTCTTTGTCCAGATTTGTATCTCCATCCTGAATGGCTCTTATGCCGGGCCGCTGTTGTGAAACCAAGATCCAGGTTCCAGCTTGCTCCCCAGTTATGTTGAGTGGGTTTCTCTTTTATGTCCCTGATGCTTGATGCCTTGTTGGTTTCCCAGCAAAGGGTTCTGAACCAGAAATCTGCTGACAGACCGTCCTAATACTGCCTACCTGTGTAGGTTGCTTAATATTATCGAAGGAGGAGAAAGAAGAGAAGAAAAAGGAGAAGAAGAAAGAGGAAGTATGGGAGAAGGGTTGGGTGTGGTGACTTGTGGCTGTTGTACATAGCCCCAGTGATATTAAGTGTTTCCCAGTCACCCTTGGGAAAAGGCAGCAGGCTTTCTCCTGCCACAGGCAAAATCATTAGTTTGGTAAGTTTGTTGTGGTATAGACAAAGCCTGATCCTTAGTATTGCAAATCAGAAATTTCATACTTTTAGAGAAAATAAATCAACCTTTCTTTTTTTAAAAAATATATTTTATTGATTTTTTACAGAGAGGAAGGAAGAGAGATAGAGAGTTAGAAACATCGATCAGCTGCCTCCTGCACACCTCCTACTTGGGATGTGCCCGCAACCAAGGTACATGCCCTTCACCAGAATCGAACCCGGGACCTTTCAGTCTGAGCCAAACCGGTTTCGGCTAAATCAACCTTTCTAGGGCAGACTGCTTAATCTATCTCATGAGTCTGATATATCAAATCACGGTACCATTTTATTAATTTACATTAAGAAACAACTGTTGTAGGATCTACACAAGCAATGTGCTGTATTCTCTTCCTGCCATCAAAAATTTTGAAAAGCCATATCATGTTCAAAGCTAGTATATTAATTTATAGTAAGGAATGGTTGTCTTGATGAGCAAAATTCTTGAAGTTCATATGATCTGCACATTCCCTGTTTCTCTGCAGACTTACACAGGGGACAAAATCATAACCAGATTTTAGAAAAATGGTAGTTAATCACAATGAGGCCAGAGTGGGGTTTTTTCAAAGCACACATTTGACCAGGTTACTTCTCTAAAACTGGACACTGCTGGCCCTACATGGTCCGGCTACTTCAGCCTCTGCCTTCAGTATCAGAAAAGGTTAAAATATGGATTCTGCAACGACACTTCCATGGTTCAAATCCCTGTTCCTCTACTTTGGAGCTCAGGTGATTTATTTACCTATATTGTGCTCTAGTTACCTCTTCAGTAAAATAGGAATAAAGACAGTATTTATTTCATAGGATTATGATGAAAATTAGGAGAATAAACCACTTTCAAAAGTGCCTGGCACCTACTAAGTACTCAAAAAATAGTATCTATTATTTAAAAACACCCTGGGTCCATCCATCCCTCAAATCTGCCACCAGCCTGGTACCCTGAGCAAACACTGGCCCTATTTGGCCCTTAAATGTACTTCCTTCCACTGTTTAACTCCTGCTTGGCCTTCACCTCTCCCATCTACACTTCCTCAGGCAAGTCTTCCTGGAGACCGAGAGCCCTCAGGCTACAGTTTTCTTCCTCATAGGAATGTGCTTCCTTACAGACTGTACCTGGTTCAGGACAGTCCTCTTCCTTGAGAGGTACTCTCCATCCTCAGCACTTTATCCCAAAGCTCGACATACACCTAACGCAGCAATGTAGCACTCCATATCCATTTGTTTGAGTAAACGTTTAATTGATGCTTCCCCCAGTCTGAAAAGACTTTGGCCAGGCCCAGTCCATCTTCCAGGGGCAAAGCCTGGACCAGCACCACTAACTTTTGCAGTAGGGACTCTTTTAATCACCTCCCAGAGCTGGCCAACCCCCTTCTGAGTCATGCATTCTTTCTTTCCATGTGTTAATATATTCTTGGGCTCCTGAGGCCTAAGAAAACTGCGTATCTATGCTCTATTTCAGTCCACATTGTTTTTAAAGTTTGGCTCTCAGTGGGCATCTTATTTCCCTTGTTTCCAATGTCTGGCAGGGGTGAGGTACATGAGGGCTAGCGCTTTATATCTCTTTATTACTGTCAACACACCTGGACCAGGATCCTATCTACCAGTGGAGACACCCTGGTGTTTTGTATCAGGTGAGTGTGTGCTCACCTTCCCACCTGAACACTCGACTTTCCACACTGAACTTCTCCTAAAGCCTGAGCTGGGTCTGCCCTGCCCCCATGGGCCTCTCCCAGTTGACTCGCCTTCCTAGCGGGGTCCTAAGATAGAGCCCAGCAGATACTCTCTATGGGGGCGGGGGGGGGGGGGTGTGCAACTCCAAGTGTGTTTTTCAATAAATGAAGAATACAGCACTGCTTTGGGGATTAATTATTCTGTCTTAAATGGAAATATCAAAACTGATTCAAGAGTGATATACACAGAAGTTATCATTACCGGCACATATTTGCACTGTACAATGAGATAGATGCAAATCCCCAAGTCAGTACCAGGTAAAAGCGACCACAGTTGTAGCGTTTCATTCCACTTCTTACAAAGCCTCTATCAGAAAGACTAAATTCTATGTTAGCAAAAATAATTGGTCTACAACCCATTCTGAAACCCTACAAATGTGAATGAAAAGCATTGCTCTGGGTTTTCATACTATTTCCATGATGTAGAGATCTGGTTTAGGCCAGAGATGTGTGTGCAAATGCCACAAGAAAGGACTGGTCCAATGCAATGCGGAATTTAGCAGAAGGTACGAAAGAACACAAAACTCAGGTTGAAGAAAGCCTCTCCCCAGGGTATTTCTCAGCCTTTATTTTTACCCCAGATCCAAGACTTGTGGTTAATTCAGATAAGCACTTGACCTTTGTGGGTGCTTATCCAAAGTCAACCTTCCCGTGTCTGAGGGTCACCTGTAACTCATTAATCTCAGTCCATTATTGTTTTGCAGGGATGTCTGTTCCATTTAAGATATAAAACTCCTATACAGATAACATGGTAGGTTAATGCACTCACCTTTCATTCCCTGATTGCTGGGTTCACACCAAACTCAATTCTGTTATGAGTAAGGATTACGTTTTGATATGTTCCCATCCCCAGGAGCCATTTGTCTGTGGGTCTTCACATCCTAAAAGGATGTTGCAGGCATCAGCATACTCTTTGGGGCCCTATACAGGAGATTCCAGGGAATAGAATGGCCCAGAGGTTACTGGGTCAGGACTGGAGAGGAAGAACTATTTAGGGAATCTTGCTGAGTGCATGCTTCTGAGGGTGCTATCAGACTTTTGCCACTCTCAACTCTTAAGATGAAAACAAGGCCATTATCATTTTTCAGAAAAATAATAAATTGCTTTATATAGAACCTAGTACTGTTGTGCTGTCCTTCCTTCCCCACAGCAAGAAATGTGCCAGCAGGCAGTCAGGGAAAAGGCACAAACTCTTTGCAGTTGTTTTTTTTTAACATCATTCTTTTCAAGCATCCTCTTGTTTATGATTTAACTTCATTCCCGCTTCCATTAGAAAATGCAAATCTATGTCCATCACCTGTCGCAAAACCTGAGATGTAAATCTAGAAGACAATGACAACCATGAGCTCAACCGTTCTCTACGGTAGGATGGCATAGTGGATGGCGCTGGAGTCAGACAGCCAAGGATAGAATCCCGAGCCTGCCGCTTAGAGCCTTAACCTCTCCCTCCGATTCAGTGCTGTAAAATGGAAATAATTAGAGCACCCACCGCAGAGAGTTATTGTAGGAATCAAATAAGATAATGACATGTAAAACACTCAGAACAGTGCCTGGCGTATATCAGGGGCTCAGTAGGTGTTAGCTGTTATTGGTCCTTAAATGCTCTGATCCATGCTATAGAAAATAAAAAATAATTCTTAAAAAAAAAAAGAAGAAAAAAAAAGCTGTGGCTTCCTCTCCAACCACCTGGCAGGTGACTGAATCCCAAAGGAAAGCTTCTGGTTCTTTCTATTTTGCAGGGCCACACCACCCTTCCCCATGCCCCTTGAATTCCAGCCAGTTCAAGTACCAGGGAGTGGTCGAGGCGTGAGGATGGTACGGCCCAAACTGCCTCACTTCGTTAATTTCTGCCAACCCCTGCTGCTGGCCCCGCGGCCACCGCCTCAATTACTCTCGGTGCGAACAACGGAAAGCAGCGCACAAAGGCTTTCCCTTGACAGCAAGAAAAGGGAAAATGTCCTGTCGATACGTGTGACTCGTCAATGTAAACGCTTTCAGGAGCCCTTCGCGGCTTCCTTTCATGTTCTTCAAGTCTAAGAACCATTTACAGAAGCCCCGCTGTCCTAGCACCCTAAGGACATGTAAGAGGATGCACGCAGGCAGCGGAGGAGCACAGCTTCTATTTGTGTGGAGCAAGGCAGGCCTAGATCTCTGACTAACAATAAGCGGAATATCTTAATCGCAAGCATTCTGAAGTCATGCCAGGTGGAGTGCTTAGTGTTGGCCCGCTCGCTTTTCTTCCTTTTTAAAGAATACTACCTGGGAAAGACACTGACACACGCAGGTAGGCTCTTATTTCAGGATCCGCTCTTCTCCTGCCCATCAGGAGGGTTGCGAGGGAGTTGGTCCAAATCCCCGCGCCAGGAGTGGCCTAGAATTCCTAGAAAGGACAGGTGCAAGGATGGCATTCTTTTGGAAAAGGGAGCTAAAGAACTCTGTTCGCATAGAGAACAGGCTGTTAATTGGAGTCCATGTTTATTGGGGGTGAATGCGTGGCGCTGATGGAGATTTGTAGGGCTGCAGTCCCACCAACGAGCCCTCACTTCCGATTCTAACAACTGCAGCTCCCAACTCTCATTCCCCATGCTTTTAGGAGCCTTTACCACGTGTTCTAGTGTCATGTCTCCTACAGAGACAGTATTTTAGAGTAAAGTCATTAGTAGGATAGGAAATAAGAGTGTTTATATGCCTTTAAATATACCCAGCACAATAGGTGTTCAAAAATATTTATTGAAAGAATTCTTGATTTGATAGAAGCTACAAAAATAAAAGCCCTGGAAAAGAAGCCACCTCCAGAATAACTGATCTCTACTTTTAGGTTTTAAGTTAATCATTAAAAATATTTAGAATGACTCCCTGTCCCGGATGAAACAATAAATTGATCTCTACATAGAATACAAAATTGTTTAGTAATATGCCACAATACTTTATAGAAACTCCCTATTTCCCAATATTTCCACAATTCTATTCTCCCCATCTTCCTGTAAGAATAGAACTCCCCATCTTCCTGTAAGAATAGTGTTATTTGCTTCCCAAAGAATCTATTTCTCAACTCCCACTCTCTCTACAGCTAGACATGGGTATGTCACTAAGTTCTGGCCAATGGGGTGTGAACAGAAGTAATATAACGACTTTCAGGTCACTTAAAACAAAGAGTGTGGCCTTCTTCTCTTCTTTTTCCCTTTCCCAATAGCTGGGATGCACATGTGATGGTAGGTACTGGAGCAGCCACTTTAAACTGTGAGTTGAAACTGTGTTGTGAATGACAGAGCAAACGAAAGAAGCGGCCTGCGCCTCTGACACCATCAAGCCTCCCTTTGGCCCTGAGACTGCTTATACTCAAACTGTTACATGAGATAGAAACTTCTATTTTGTCCAAATGGCTGTTTTTCAAAATGCCTCTATTACTTTAGCCCAATCTGTATTTAAACAAAAATTAACACCAGGCTACATTAGGAGAGAAAGCTAAAAGGAAAACTCCATTCATTTGAAACAAAAACAAGTTGAGCAGAATTGATTATTGAGATATGAGTTGGCTCCCATGTTTTTCCTCTTCTAGTATGGTTCCCATACTTTCAGAATGGGCTCATACTGTTGTTGGCTCGTGAAGAAATGTTGGTCCTGTAAAATCTCCCACTGCCGGTTTCCATTGTTTGCAAAGACATTGACTAATACAAGTGGTGATCCTTTCTTCTTCCAAACCCTCACAATACTTTACCTATACATTTCTTAAGGCCTCTAACATTTCCTATCTTGTATAATAATTATCCATGTCATCATTTTCTTTGTTTTGTGCAATGGCAGTTCCAGAAATCTATACAGGAGGAGCAATTGGGGTGGCAGGCGAAAAGTATAAGGGACTTATCATGAATCCTTATTGGAATATTAACTGTGTTTTTTTATTCTTATTGCACTTTAGAGTTCATAAAAGAGAACATTTTCTAAAGATGCTTTTACTTTAATTTAACTTTATACGATTTTTCATTTCCCTTTTCAGAGAACACTGATTTAAAGGAAAGATGACATTGGAGCTTATGGAGGAATAAAATTCCTCCTCGTCTTCTAAGGCTCCTTTGGGTGCAGCCGCTGACCTTGAACAATGTGAACCACTCGTAACCTCTGTGGTCCCAGCACAGTGCCTGACACACCATCAATGCCCAACATGTTTGTTGAATCAACCATCAACAGTGGTCACTGTACCAACTTGCATCGTTTTTCTTCTGCCTCTTTTCCTATAAGAATTCAAGGTGTGTGCTTTCCCACTTGGGATGTATTTGCCTTATGAATTGTTTTCAATAAATAATCATGGAATGCCTACCGCTATAATGGACACAGTTCTAAGAGCTGGGAATACATCAATGATCAGGCAAGATTCCTGCCATCACAGAGCTTACATTCTACAGGGATGTATGTCTACTCAGAGATGAGATAGCCATGCAATCATTCACTTCCTAACTTATTATAAGTGTGGGACCAAAAGTGTTCATCTTTCTCTTACATCACTTTGTGTTTCTGCCTCTTCTTTACTTTTGCCTTCAGCTATGATTCAGTTTACTTCTAAAACCTACCATGAACCCAGGGTTTTCTCTCATTGGTACTGTTGTTTTTACTTTTCCCGCTATTGGGAAAAGTCAGAACTATCCTTCAAAAATAACACATTATTGTTGAAACTTTTGACCAATGCTTCTAAAACTTAAGAATATTAGTCACGTAGAGCCAATATCTGAGAGTCATAGAGTCCTGGACTCTTAATAACATGCAATTAAAGGAAAAAGCTTCCACTGAACTAGCATTTAATTCTGCCACTTAAACCCAGCAAAAAGGCACCTCTGATGTATCACTAGCATCCAATGGAAACTAACGTCCTAAAGTAAAATTAAGCGAGAAGTTAACGTATTTTTTCTGTTTCTGACAGACCCAATTCTTGTGTTGCTTGTGGAAATGAACTATAATGGAAGAAAAAATCTGATTTAAAAAATTATGTACTCTATATTCAGAAAAATGTAGGTAAGTGCCTATTCAGAGCATCCTTCCCACAATTCCAGGAGTATCACTGTTACTTTAAGGCTATCTGTGAACTCTTAAGAGTTCCCAGATTAAAGAACCCTGCATTTGTACTTTTCTGAAGTCTTTAAAGTACATTTCAATTTTAAGTAGCATGTTTAATGACAGCACTCAACAAGTCATCATATTTAAATAGGAAGAACTACTTCCAAGGAAGGGGGAAAATAGTGAAGAAATGTCAGTAACAATCAAACAAATAGAAAATAATACAATTGTACTATTTTACACATTTTAGGTAGTGAAGCATGTTTCAAGTACCATTCAGGTTGATGAATTTGCAGCCTCACTGAGCTCTGCATTCCATTCTGCCAATACTGTAAAGTACATTGCAAAAAATCATGCTATTGTTTATTCCTTTTGATCCAATATTTTCACTTCTAGGAATTTATCCTAAGAAATTACTTCAGCCAAGTCAATGTTAATGCCTTTATATCTTATGTATAAAAGCAAAAATATGTCCATCTTAGTGATAAGCCTTAATAAACAAATTGCAACATTATAATTATGAAGACTATGTAAACCACAGAATAATATTTATTAGATAATTTATCTTTAACTTTTTTGTAAAGAATTGGGACACAAGTGACTACCCAAATAAATAAGAAATTTCCAAGTCACAGTAGCAAAATAGGAAATATGAGTATCTTATTGCTACATTATAGAACTATATACACACTTGGAAGGTAATTTGTACATACTCAGTTCAGCACATACTAATGGAGGTCCTGCTATGCATCATATACTCTGCAAGGCTGGGAAGGTGTGGACTGTGACAGAGGCTATTGGCTAGTCAGCAGATTTTGTATGCCCTTTTTCTTGAGCACAGAGCTAGGCTCCATTTGCAGTTAGGGAGCCATAAGACTAAGTACTAGCCAATGGAACAAGAACAGAGTTACAATGTGCCACTTCCAAGCCTTGCCCATAATGCCCTCCTACTCTCTCTCCCTTCGAGCTGCCTGTGATAGAGATAACCATGGTGATTATAGAAGCCACAATTTGAAGATGGCACAGCATCTGTCAAACTGGTACCCTGAATGAGTGCATGGAGGAGAGCCACTGACCAATCTATTCATCTTCCCAGGACTCTGACATGAACAAGAAATAAAATTCCATGTGTTGAGCCATTACTTGTTTGGGTCTACTCATCACTCTAGTCTTGCTTACTATAACCATGCATACATTAGACATGAGTTTTAAAATAATTATTCTAAATTTTTCATTTAAGTTTATTATAAACTATTAATTTACTAGGTTGAAATAAAACAAACAAACAAAAAGGTTGAACTCATATGATCAAGCCAACTATTTTTTTTCTTTTCTTGATTACTTACTAAAATACTTAAGGCTTGCTCAATAATAGTCTAAAAATCAGACTATCTTTTTTTATTATTGATAAAGGTTATTAAAAATAAAAATATAGTTAATTTTATTGTTTATTAATTATAATTTCTTGAGGTTCAGGAGACATTTCAAAAATGTTTAAATTATTTCAAATTATACTTCTCAACTTAAAATCTCATACTTCAGCCCAAAGCAGATGTTTATCTATCTCCTCCTCCCCTCCAACCTCCCCCCTCCCCCGTCAGGGAGGCACCCAATTGATGAAGTGTCTCTCTCTTCCCCTCCTTCCCTCCCTTCCACTCTCTCTATAAAAAAAAAAAATATATATATATATATATATATATATCCTTGGGTGAGGATTAACAAACAAACAAAAAACATTTGCTTTTACTTTTATATAGCATCCACAATAATAATTATGGGGGATTAAATATGCCAGTTTAATTTCATAATCTACACTAAAAATATTTGCTTAGAATATTACATATACAATTAGAAACTGAATGTTGGGAGATACATCTGCAGATTGATACCTGGGAATATTTAGTGGGGGGCGGGGGGAATCTTTAAAACAAGAAAAGAATTTCACACATTGGAACAAATACTCAGAACGGAAAGTAGCCTATGCATAATTCCGTTCCTAGCACACATGTTTAAAACATTTTTTTCATCCATGTGTTTCAGACTGCCTTCTCCTCTTTTATATTTGATTTTGTCTTAGAGTGTATGGGTTAAGGTTTTCATCACAAATAATCTTTTGTTCAAGTGAAAAGAATTCATCCTATCTCAGCCACAAGATTCTGAAAAAACCCCTCATCACAAACTCCGTCTCCAGGTCAGCAGGGTGCCATCAGCCCTAACAATCATTTTCTATTTCTTTCTAAATATAAACACGAGAAATTGGCGCACAGAGCACCTCGCCCACAATTGGATTGCAGTGGGTATTCCCAGATCTGAAAGACACCTGAAGCCTGGAGCTCCTGTCTCATCCTCCCAGAGGCAGGAATTGTTCAACGGAAAGCCGACCAGATGAGAAATCTGGTTATGTAAAATGTAATGCACCCCACAAGGAGGCCGGCCTGCTTTAAAGTTAAAATGACCACATATCCATCATCATCTGACAATATTCATCTTACCTTTCAATTTCTATGTAAGCCATAAAATCAGTTTGAACTTAGATCTCTATTTGTGTCCAATGGCAAATAAGAAATGAAATGTTTAAAAAGCCAGTAAATAGAAATGTACCCCCAGATAACACAATTAACAAGCCAGTGGGGTTAAAGCTACCCTGGAGAGGAGAAAACAACAACACTCCTTGTGGAGTAAATGGGGCTGGGGGGAGGGTGCACACCCCAGCTCCTTTCTCTAAAATGAATGTAACTCAGATTACAAATTAAAATAATAATCTATTCCGCACAGGTAGATAATTTTTCTCGCAGCTGTGCTTCTCATTTGGCGTTTATGGGGAGCACTTGAGAATGACTTAATATGAGTTTAATGGCAGTAGGAAAAGAAGATAGAGCTCTCAGAAAAAAGGAACAAGAGTAAAAGTGCAGGCGGCACTGAGGCGGACCACAGGTATACACACCTGGCCCCTGGCCAGGGACAGAAGCCCTGCATCTTCTCCTGTTGCCCTCATGGGTTGCCTTTCAAGGGTGATGCAGGACATGATTTTCCCTCTTTATATTTAGAGCTATTTAAACAACTGCACAAGGAATTAAAGTGAGGGAAAGTTACGATGTACTTACAAGGACTAGTCATTAAAAATCTGAAGAACTACTTGATGTACTGTAATGTTAACTACTTAATGTACCCCTCCTAAAACTCCCCCCAAGGAATGCCACCACCCCAAGCAACCTTACTGAAAAAATACTTGCTTCAAATATGCATTCATTTGTTACTTTATCCCAGCATTGACTCGGTAGATGTAGATTGTGCTCTAGCTCTGTACTGGGCTCCAAGCTGGGAGCTGGGTTACTTCAGTGGACATGACAAGGCCAGGTCTTTGCTTTCATAGTGAGTCTGCCCTGTGATTAGATTTTGGAAATCCATATAAGTGACCATCTTAACCGTTTCCATAGAAATGTACAACAAACACTTCTTCATTTTAATTACTTAACTCTTTCATCTCATTCATTGGCTCAACAAATATTTATTGAACACCTGTTGTGGATGCATTTGGGTATATTTTGGAAGAGTACACTTTATTTAGTTCTTGTCTAAACGAGGTGAGGTTTGGTCTGAGCCGAACTCTCAATTGTAGGCTCCTGGTTCTGGATCACCCCAAGAGGCTGTATCTGAGTGCCTGGCCACATGGTAGACGTTCAGAAATGTTTGCTGGATGAATTTCTAGGAATGAGTGAACACGCTTCAGGGATTACACATTCTGGACCACTACTTTTTTGAAACCCAAATACCAATAATTACTTGGGCATTTTGTCTATGTTGCGATTAACTAGTTAACTATTTCATGTGAATGGCAAGCAACAGTGCAAGGTTATTGGGGCCAGATAGACTATCTTCAAGGTCTTCTTCTGTCCTGAAGCTTTGCAGAGCACAAGGCATTCAGTGGGTACTCAGTAAAAATCTGGGAAACTTTCAGACATGGAAGCGAATCACCACTCCCACCGAAAGTCCCTGGCATTTTCATTATAGCATCTAGCATTCTGTGCTTTGGCCAGTTGAATACAGTCTCTCAATCATGTCATGTTTATTCTTATTTCCATATCTTTGTTCCCTCTGTTCCCCGCCCCCCAACCCCAACCTCCACATTCCTCTGTGCTAACCTAATCTTAACCCATTTTAAAAGACACAACCACAGAAGTATTCCTTTTCTTTCTAGGAGTCACCCTAGAAAGTGACACCCCTCACCCAGGACTTATTGTCTGGACCACATATCAATTATCTTGTGGCATCTTTTGTACTGTTGCCTTATTTTGTGGTTCATTTTCTTTGCATGTGTACCTTATGGTCAGTGTGCTGGGTATGCTGCTTGCCCCTCTAGAACTATATTGTACCCTCCTCACCCTGTTCTGCACACCGGGATGCTGAGCTTCATGGATTGTGTCAGTGTTCTCTGGTTTTGGGTTGAGTTTAACCAATGACAGTCACCAGGTGGAAGTCAGGTGGTGGGAGAAAATGTGTGGCATTTGTTGCTGGGATGCAGCATGTCAGCATTCCTTTCCTGAAGGCCACAGCTCCTATGGGGTGGCTCTCTCCTGCTGTCACAGCCTCAATCACTGCCACAGCTTGCTCTGAGTTCCAGAAACTGCTCCTTCCTTTAATCCCTTCAGGTTTCGGGGTGGAAATGGCTCCTCAATGTTGCTGTCTCCTGGTGCTTCACTATCCCTTAAGGGTTCCCTCACCCCAGCCAACACATTTGCAAATAGCCATTCATTAAATTCTCCCCAATTGCCATGCCCGAGGGCACCATCTATTTTTTGCCAGGACCCTAAATAACCCAGGGAGCAACTGTGGCTTTCGTCTCTTTGTATGCGCATGGATTGCACTGCCTACGGCCCCATAGCTTCTTGCTCACTGTGGGTTCTTAGTAGGCATTTGCTGAAGAAAATAATAAAGTCAAGTATGAACTACTATATCTGAATTAACATTTATAATTCACGTAAGAAAAAAAATCTCTAGGAACTATGTTTCCTCAGTCATGAAAATTCACCTCCATCTACTATTTATGCATAACTGTGTACAGTGCTCACCATTTCTTTTGTTCTTATTGTTTCAGGTTTCTGCTGAATCTGTATTTACAATATTAATATGTATTAAGTGTAGTTCATTTATTTAAACCCACTTATTCTTCTGGAGAAAAAAATTAGTTGGGTTAATTAAACTAAAATTTCCATTTTTTTCCTTTTTTTCTCTCTTTTTAACTTTTTTTTTTTTTTAGTAGTTCCTTTACTTATAATGACCCAGTCATACCAGACTCTGCCCCTCCTCACTCCCAGGCCTTTCCCTGAGCATGTCTTTCATACCTCAATATGATTGGTGAAAAAATAAATCTGATAAATAGCCAAGCTGTCAATCTCTTCAGGAAGTCCCAGTTTGTTCACCAGCTTATCTACTCCTGTTCTCCTGAATGTCCAAGGTGCCACCTGACATATGCCTATGACACATGGGTGAGAAAACAAGTGTGTTAGCTCTATGAAGTAGAGATGAAAAGCTAGGTGTACACAGATAACCTCAAGGACAAGATGACTCCCTAAGCGGTGATCTTTCTAAAGGACAAAGACTGGCCCCTCTCATGGTAAATGCAGTCTGGTCTTCCTCAAGGGTTTTCCTTAATATACATGTAAGTTTCTCTGCATTGTCTTTTAGAGTCAGAAAATGCCCTATGACCACAAAATCCAAGCTCTTCGAACCATGGGGCTCGCTGAACAGCACCAATATCTGATTAACATCCTGTTACCATAACTATTGTTGTTCACCAAGAATAATGATGTTGCAATTAGTGAATTTCTAGCTAATATAGTCCATGAAGAACTACTGTTTGAGTAGCAATGCAGGTTAATTGTGATAGGTATGCCAGAGTTCTGGTCAAAACTTTAACAATGGTGTAGCCAGATTGAGAGATACAACCATCAACCTTGAGGAATTAGAATAAGAGACAAAATCATCTCAGCTAAATGATTCATCATTTCAGTTGCTTTAGAATCAAACCTATGAGGGATATTTTAGCATCTGTGATTTCCGTGCCTAAAAATATTCAGAAAGGAAGAAGAAAAAAAAACCTATCACAAACTAACTCCAAATTTTTATTTTACAAGAGAAGAAATGAATCATGGTTAGTGGAAAAGAACTACATACTGACTTTCTTCTGATAATGTATCCAATATAATTTCTACTTTTTTCCAGAATAAAATTGTGGGCTAAACCTGGAAGGGTTTTCAAAAAGTAAATATAACAATCACTATAAAATGTAGAGGGTTTTAATCCTCTCGAGCCTCTGACCTTTATTGCATTTTGAGTGTATTTGGAGTTCAGATAGTACTACCCTGCCCACCCTCTTGAGATAATAAGTAAATAACCAAATGACCCAAATAGATTTACTCCAGAAATAAGGGGGTGGGAGCTGGTGAACAATAAGAAGCAGTGCCATGGGTGGTACAGAGTTTGAGCTTTAAGCTCATGTCTTTCCTTCTGGGTAGAGATGCTGACATACCCCGCCCCGCCGCCCCACAGCCGTCCCCCTCCCCAAGATGCTCATTTCTTCTTTACACTTACATAAATGACAACTACCTATAGTTCCTATGGTCATTCTTAAAAAAAAAAATCTGAAACCATTTCCTCATGACAAAGTAAAATAGTTTTAAAAGATAAGCAAAACAGATAAACACTTTACAACCCCAGCAACCACATATCAGGACAATTTTGCAGCATTAAAGAAAGTCTTTGAGTTGAGTAATTGAATTAGAGACAGCTAGCATAGCTTTATGAAAGCGATACCTCACATACCTTACTAGTTGGAGTGCGTTAGAGGGCATTTACTGCCATAGAAAGAAAATGGAACACAATGAATGTCATATAATTGTTAAAAAGCCATTGGATGTTTTCAACAATGAAGATTATTGGCTAAGGCCCAATCTATTGTGTAAGGTAAAATAGCTTGTTGGATTAAAAAATTGTTCAGAACCTGCAAAAAGTGAGTGAATGTTAATGGTAATTTTTATTTTAACTGAAGAGAGGTTATCAGTAAGGGTGAAATAATAGCTTTGAAAGAAAATGAAAAATTGGAGGGATACACACAATCCAACCTTATTACATTTGACTATTGTGATCTATTCTCTGGCACCACGTACTAAATTTCCAGGTATTTTTTAACCCTATTATGTTTACTGTCTCATAATAACCTCTCTTCCTGAAGAAGAGATAAAAAGAATGGGGCTTGTTTAACAGAATTCTATCCAGTGTGTTGACTGTGATTCGTGGAGCACACATCCTTGACTTTTCCAACTTAGTTACCTAAAAATTACCCCTATGTTCTTCTATCCATAGAAACAACATAGCCAGCCCTAGCTGGTTTGGCTCAGTGGATAGAGCATCAGCCTGTGAACCAAAGGGTTCCAGGTTTGATTCCAGTCAGGGGCACGTACCTTGGTTGTAGGCTCCTCCCCACCTGGCCCGGGCCCTGGTCAGGGCTCCTTCAGGAGGCAACCAATCCATGTGTCTTTCTCACATTGATGTTTCTCTTTGTCTTTCCCTCTCTCTTCCACTCTCCCTAAAAGTCAATGGAAAAGTATCCTTGGATGAGGATTAACAATAAAACAATCATAAATAAATAAATAAATAAATAAATAAATAAATAAATCATAGCCAAAAATGCTAGCTTACCTATGTTATTATTTCTCTGTGTATATACAAACTGGGCCTATTGCAAAATATTATCATACTGCATATCTACAAACAGGTAGGCAATTTTGAGATTGCTAAAATATCTGATTCACCTTGCCCATCAAAAAGACTCTGCATGTAGTATTAATTGCTCTTAGAAATTTCACACAAGTCAGAATGACCCAAACATTTTGAGGTATCCAATTCAACCATAAAAATATGGGCAGAATCTTCACATCCTTTTTTTTTTTTTTTTTTTTTTTTGTCCTGAGAGTAGTATTTTTAGGATGTATAAATCTGGCATGGTAAGGAGTTTTTTTTGTTCTGGTGGCTTGTGGTAGAAATCATATTTTCTGTCAGTTGTCTTAAGCAACTTCTAAAGAAAGAATAGAATAAAAAACATAATCAGGGTATGTTTTGCAGCATGTAAATGAGTAAAAATGCTCTAAGTTATAATTTGATTATAAATCCATGCCATAGTTTAAATTAGATTTTTAAAATTTTTTAAATATATTTTTATTGCCCTGACTGGTTTGGCTCAGTGGGTAGAGCGTTGGCCTGCGGACTCAAGGGTCCCAGGTTCGATTCTGATCAAGGGCATGTACCTTGGTTTCGGGCACATTCTCAGTAGGGGGTGTGCAGGAGGCAGCTGATCGATGTTTCTCTCTCATCAATGTTTCTAACTCTCTATCCCTCTCCCTTCCTCTCTGTAAAAAATCAATAAAATATATTTTAAAAATATATTTTTTTTATTGATTTCAGAGAGGAAGGGAGAGGGACAAAGAGATAAAAACATCAATGATGAGAGAGAATCATTGACAGGTTGCCCCCTGCACACCCCCTACTGGGGACCAAACCCACAACCCAGGCATGTGCCCTTGACCAGAATTGAACCCGGGACCCTTCAGTTCGCAGGCCAATGCTCTATCCACTGAGCCAAACCAGCTAGGGTTTGATTTTTTAAATTTTTGAACCTTGTTGAGGTACTATGAAATCTCCAAAATTTGGAAAATTGGTATTCATATTGACTTGTATATGTGCATATGTTATTGTCTGTTAATGATGACAGCTGTTGTAATAACAAGGAATTGTATAAAATCAATTTGAACACAATGGGTCTGATTCAGCAACTTAGGTCTTTTTAGAATATTTTAAATAAAGCACTGTACTTATTGTGGCAAACACTTACTAGTTTACATTTTTTTCAGTAAATATATTCCACTATTTGTTTTGCTGGATATAAACTCACTGAGGAATAACCTTACAGAATGGATTTCAGTGGCATAGTTGTTAAAGGATGGAGGTGTCGAATATTAAAAGAGTTCAGAGTACCCCAATTGTGGTGGCAGTTACATGAATCTATACATATGTTAAAAAGTTCACAGAACTGTACACCAAAATGGTCAATGTTACTCTAAGATAATTAAAAAAAATAAAAAAGTAATTAAAAAATAATTCAGGATATAACAAATGGTTTAGATATTTTTAAGGTTTATGCTGGCCTCTGAAGGATAAAATATAACTTATGACATGTAATAAATTTGTAAATAAATAGTAAATAATGCTAAAACTATAAGGAATAAGGGAAAATGTTTTAAAGTACATACCAAAAAATGTGAAAGAACTGTGCAATCTGGAATCGTGAGTTTTTTTAAGTGACAATTTCAAGTTTGGTAAATCATTTCACAACAAAGTTTACTAGTTGGGAGTGAACATTTCCCTCAGTTATTTATAAAAATAAAATTTTTTAATTTTAAAATTATGTTTGCATCCTAGACTAAGAACTGGAAGGAAACTTCAGGAATCATTTGATTATGTTCTGACAGATGTAAATAAAATTAGTTAACCAAATCTTCTCCAAAGATCTCCAAACATAGGGACTCCACAATGGCCACTAGTAAACATATTCCTGTTTTACCGCTGGGCTGGGTGAGTTGGGGATGTGACTCTATGTGATCAGCTGAAATAGTTCCTTTGTTAAGTTCTTTCATCATCTCTAATCTCAAAAAGAAGGCATGGAGAACTTCATTCAAAATTCTTCTTCTAGAAATTTCTATGCCTTCCACGACCTTAACTGGGTCATCACTGTAGCCATTCTTCTTCAAATTCAATAAACTTACCTTTTATGCTATGCTACAGAAGTGCCCATAAGACCTTCCTATCATAATATTTATTTCTGTTTACCTAGGGTTGTACACATGCTCTGTATTTTAGAGAACAGTGACTAAAGTAGGTCCTGTACTCTCATTAATTCTCAGCCCGAATCCTGAGGGTCAAGTGCTTCCTGGCCAGGCATGCTCCGTTTGATTTTTTTCTTTTTTTAAAACAATCTGGGAAGAAGTTGAGTGCTGCCTATACAAACCACATATAACTGGACATCATGTAAATGCAAAACTCCCAAAGGGGAGTAGGCACATGGTTCTTTGATTCATGTTTTAGTTAATGATGAAAGTGCAGGTAAGAATATGACAGAAAGTAGTCCTAAATCAAGGACCTATAAGTAATGAAAAAAGGAGATTCTGTCTAGATGGTGCTCAGAGGTGTTATCTCCCCATCAACACTGGGCTAGATGTATAGGCCCCTTCCTCCATAGCAGCAAAATAAAATAACACATGTGTTGTAACTGACAGTCATAGAAATTTCCAGACACAGAATTAAATGAGCAGCCCATTCAGACATTTGCATATAAAAGTAGGAACAGGGGTAACTAGAGGTATAAAAATGCAGTTATTGAAGATACTTGACATTAAATTCAAACTTCAAAGTTTAAAACAGAGACTCTGAATTCCATAACTCAGAGACCATGATTTCCATAAGTCAGCCCTAATTCAAAGAAATGGCCAGGCTGGCCTGGGCCAACTTTAGCTGTGGCCAGAACAGGACCCACAGGTGGCCAGCAGAGACCCATCATCAGTTGATGAGGAAGAAGATTCAAAACAGAACCGGGGCAAATAATTCTGTAGTCTTACTGGCAAAAGGTTTCATCCCTTCCTGTCTGTGGAAAGGATCCATACTTCAGTTGTATATCTTTCTTTACATTCTTTTTTTTTTTTTTTTACTAACTGTCATATTATTCATTCCACAGTATGTTTTGTTTCTCCTCAAATGATTCTTTTGCAACCTTTAGAAAGCACTGCATTATGTCCCCTTCCATGTGTCTGACCTTGGTGGACACAAGAGGGTGGGTGGGCTTCCTCTAAATCTTGTTGCTCAGAATAAGTATAAAGAAGAAGAAGAAGGAGAAGGAGAAGGAGAAGGAGAAGGAGAAGGAGAAGGAGAAGGAGAAGGAGAAGGAGAAGGAGAAGGAGAAGGAGAAGGAGAAGGAGAAGGAGAAGGAGGAGAAGAAGGAGAAGGAGAAGGAGAAGGAGAAGGAGAAGGAGAAGGAGAAGAAAAAGAAGGAGAAGAAGAAGAAACACCTCACATAAGCCTGTTACTGTTTGAATGTGCCACCTGTCACACTTCCAGGAATGAGACCTATTTTGCAAAGAAGGAAAGGGGTTCTGCTCTAGAAACTGCTCACTGAAGCTCTTGTTTTATATTCAAGGGGTCAGTTCCAAAAAAATTGTCATTTTTAACTGCATAGAACAAAATGTGTGGTAGCTGGAAAGCTAGTCCCTATTTTAAAGTCCTAGAAAAGATGAGCTCTGATGATTATGGGTCATTTCCATTCTCTCTTCTGCTTCCCTGACAAGCGGTAATGTGGGTTTGAAGAGGAAACCAAAGATTAGTGGCTTAAATAAACCAGAAGTCTTGTTTTGCATAACTGCCCAAATGCTCAAGCTCATTGTTGCTCAGTATTTAAAGCCTGTGCCTCATTCCATTAACTTCAATCTGTCCTTTTAGCTTCTGTACTTTTTCCATACTGGACCGGTGTACAATTCTGGCAACCCTTCCTCCCCTTCTGTGCGGGTTTCATTCCCTGACAAGGGCTCTGTGCCTGTATCTCCCTGCCAGGATCCATAAGGCTTACTGGTGACTGAAGTCTTAGTCTTGTTTAGTGCTAGTATCTTCACCCATTGATTTAACTGAGACAGAAGTATTACCCATTGAACAACAAATTTAGCATAAACATCGGAGCTAAAGAACTATTAGGAGACAAGCCCTACATAAGGTTAGATAAAAACAGATAAGGCAGGAGGACAGCCCCAAGTAAGTTTCTCTATGAAGAGATGCCTTCTATTTAGTATAATTGAACCCATTAAAAAAAATCACACTCAAAAAAGGGAGGAAAACTAGTATTGAGAAATATTATTAAAATGACTAAAAATTTCACTTTAATCTGTGTGCACAGGAGTTAATATCATGAAAACTTAACACCAGTGAAATATTTTATCAAACAGTATTTGTTCCTGTATTAAGAAATCAATGCCCATGTACTCAAGTTTGAGTTTATAGAAACTAAAAATTTGAGGTGATAGGATTAAGGATATTTTTCATTTTCTCCTTTATAGTTTTACATATTTTCCAAATTTTTTTTGTAAAGAATTTTTAGAAATAGATAAAAAAGGTTAAAAACTAAAAAAAAAACACACACACAAAACTCTCTAGTATAGTTTTCCCTGCTGGATTAGTAAGCTGTTCATGAAATATGAACATAACTAAAAGTTACTATGGATTTCATCAAGATGTGGCTAGCTATGTGCTTAAATAATAATTGAAGTGAGGATGAGAAACAGATTTTACAGAAAGTAAGAGTAATATTATGCTTTTATGCCTTGTCTATATGATCTCAAACCCGAAGATATTTGAAAATATTTGAGTGCCTGAGGTTTCTTTATTTTTCATCTAGATTAGTGATACTAGCTAGCTAGCTAGCTGTATTTTGGTAATCACCATAATTTTTAAATGTCAACATTATTATATACATTATATATTTTTCTACATTAGAATGTCTCAACCTTGGCATCTATTGACATTTTGGGCCAAACAGTTATTTGTTGTGGAGGGCTGTCCTCTGCATTGCAAGATGTTTAGCAGCATTTCTGGTCTCGATCCACTAGATAACAGTTGTGACAACCAGAAATGTCTCCAGACATTGCCAAATGTCCCCTAGGGGAAGAAATCACCCCTGGTTGAAAACCACTGCTCTATAGTAAGTTATTACTATCCAAATATTTTGATTATCTTTTTAACTATTATCTATTACCATGGCCACATTAATCGTGCCATGATTCACATTGATCATAATGATTAAAGAAATTACAGATTTACTCTGGCACTTGAGTACTTACTATCAGGCTATTAGACAAAGCCTGTGAATATTAAAGGGAAAAATTCCTATAATTACAAAAATAAAAGATTACACAAAAAAGAGCAAAGATTTTGGTTGTACACTGGAATCAAATTACATTCATTTGTTGAAGTGGTCTCAAAGACATACAGCAGCTATTATTCACTCAGCTATAGCATGGTAGATATTAACACATATTTTGAAAAAGAGGGCTTTTGCTTCGTGTGACAATACTACTGACATTTAAGGAGAGATGTTAGTGATTCACCAGTCAGGCATAGTTCTTCCCTCTAAGTGTCACCTATCATTTTTCTTACTACCTTTTTTATTTTAATGCACGTTCAGTGGCACCCACAATAAAAATTCTGTTGCAAAATTCTGATAACAAAATTGACTCTTACTTTTATTTCATGTAAATAAATATTATAAATGACCATAGCCAATAATATAAACCATAAACATTATCTTCATGACCATTCTTCTAGATTGTAGTGATTTTTATTTCATCACTGTGGATGGTGGATGGTCTTTTATCTCTTCTAAATGTCCCAGTCCTTAAGGGATAATTAAATATGACCCATGACAAAATTAGGTTTAAGAAGATTTTATTTCTCAAATATACAGCCTTGATTTGTGCTGTTGTCCTCCAGTTTCCTTTTTAAATTTTCAAAAATAACATGTGAGTTTTAAAACTTATTTAATTTAAAATGGCTCCTTTTTAAAAAAGAAAACACTATAGTGGGATGCTGGGATTGCATTCATCCCAGCATGCCCCACCACTGTTCTTTGGATGGCAATCACAGGACCCAGACATCAAGCTGTGGAGGAGATTCTTCCAAGCAACAGCATCTGGCTCTTTGGCAAACTGAACAGGCAGTTGCCCTGGTGGCTTTGGAGTTGCCTCTGGGTCTGTCACAGGGTAAGGCTGCTAATGGAGTGTCTGGATTTTCATCCCCTTTTCATTGCACTGTCTTTCTCATATACCTTTTTGGTGTCAAGAGACCCACTCTCTTCCATATACTACTCTCCTCAAGCCTGATAGATTCCTACATAAACCTTATTGTACCTCAATAAGTATCCCTTTCCACTGCCCACATCCCTTATGAAAGTGTAAAAATAGGCAAGCATTCTGGCAGCAGCCACACTGGCATTCTATTTCATACCCCACCTGCAGAGAGAATCAGAAATTAAATGTTCTATTTTCAGTCCTGGATATTGTAAGCCTGTATTTTCACCTTCTTTACTTGCAATACATCTCCTTGCCAGTTAAATTTAATAAAGTCATATTTATAATATGAATAGCTACCTAATCTCATGGAAACTTTTTTTTTTCTTCATTCTCAAGAACACACAATCTAAGCTGGTAAGGTGGTATAAGAACTATAGGGGCTTAGTTTCAAGAATTTGTGGTACTTTAAAATCATAAGTGCAGTCCCTGGAACAAACAAACACCTTGAACAACAGAATTGGCAGCTCCAGAACAAAGAGGCTCTCATATCCTCTTAGCTGTGTAGGAAATTAAAAAGACCAAAACTGGAAAACAAAGAATGAGTTTTTGGATGTTTTTAGGATTAAAAAACAAAAACAAACCCAACAAGCTTCTGAATAATTTGTACTAAAGGCATTCATCAATATGGCCTCTCTACAGACCACAGGCTATTCATGGGTGCTATGACCCGCAGATCATTCTCAAAAGATGAAATAACCATTGGTGAAGAGATGACTCAAAGACTCTATTAGGTCCAAACAGACATAGATCAGTAAGATAGCTTCTAAGAGGTGGCATTTAATTCCTCCTATTAGAGTTCACCAGCAAAAGAGAGGCTTTATACACCGGCCACCTCTATGAAGACTCAGTTCTAATCTACCATTTAATCACCACATTCAATAAGTCCATCAATGACCTATGGAAAAATCCATGGTGATGTCTGTTTTATGGGTGGGAAGCAAATTAAAAATGAGGGGGAAAACATCTTATAGGAAATACTATATTTGAGTGTAGGTTGTTACTTGGGAAATCCTGAATTCAAAGGGAAATTAAACCCTTCAACTTTGAGGACTGGCAAATAGTTGAAGCTAAAATGGCTCCAAACAAACAAATTTACAATAACCATTTCTAGCCCAGAAAGGGGGATTTTAAAAATAAACAGTATTTATAATTATTTTGAATACTACTTGTTCCCATTCTCTTAGAAAGAAGATAAGAATGTATTGATAGTATACTATACACACATATAGTCTATATTTTTTTTTAGATATCGGTTAAAATATATAGAGTTAAATCTCAAGTGTTTTTATTCCTATGCAAAAGATTATCTTCTACAAGACAGCACATAATCTATCTAAACACATAATAAATTATACACTCAGTTGCCTTCTGATTGTATTTTTTAGACACACATTAAATTTGAACATTAAGAGTCATCTGCTTTTGTCAGTCAATGCAAACCACTCCTACGACTTTCCCCGGGAACACTGCTGTGGATGATCAACAAGTACTTACAACTCTGAACAACTGACAAAGCTCTCCAGGCTTAATTTTGTTCCCAATGATGTTCTATACTCTGGAAACCAGAAAAACTAATATGACTTCTGCCTTCATATTTGGGATGGTGAATTTTTAAGAAAAGAATGGATAGGGTGAACTTTTAGATCAAATGCTT
Source organism: Cnephaeus nilssonii (assembly GCF_951640355.1). Taxonomy (NCBI): domain Eukaryota; kingdom Metazoa; phylum Chordata; class Mammalia; order Chiroptera; family Vespertilionidae; genus Cnephaeus; species Cnephaeus nilssonii. The sequence goes on along the minus strand of NC_137075.1, from coordinate 73,996,246 downwards.
ATTATAAATATCTGCTTCTGATTTGCATGAGAGGGAAAAAAAATAACTTCGTTCATGGTCCTGAGCACGAGTCAGTCTAGACATAATCAACTCCTGACATTGGCACAAAGCATAGTGGTCCCCAAATATCTTTGTTGAATTAATAGATCAATGAATGAATAAATGTGAGTTCATTTTACAGTCAACTTTTAAAAATATATGCATGCTCTGGAGACTTCTTAGATGGATAACCACTCATCTTTAGAGAAACCAGAGACTTCAGTGGACAATCCTACACATGAAAAGTAAGTAGATATATCCATTCACATGTGAATATATGGGTTAGTAGAGAAAATTGATCCAAATGTGCAGTCGGATTTGACTATATGGTCTATTGTAGAATGTTTTTTGCTTTTACTGGAATGTCTTCATTGGGATTCTAGAGTTGGTTGAGATTGTATATATTCAATGTTATCTACCAGGACACTTAAAAGTATTTCTTAATGATAATGGAATTGCTTGGTTTTCCTCCAAGCAATTCCTTGGTTTTATCAGAGACACTTTAAGTCACCTATTCCTTGGTGCATATCTAGTATCTATAGAATGTCTCTTTGTTCGAAAAAGCCTTCATTCAGGCCTTCGCTACTTCTGTTTCTTACTGAAACAGTAAGAAAAGGTCAGAATAAACTTAGAGCCATGATTCTATTGGTACTCAATATCTATAAACCATGTCTGTTTCTTTGACATATTTTGTGCTTCAAATATAAGACAGCACAACCAGAGGAAACTGCCTTTACAAAAGTAATCCAGAGCATACCACCTATTTTTGGTTGGGTCAGTGTGTACCTTAACTGGTGACTATCATATTCAGAGCTAAATATTAGAAACAATTATAGCTTTCTCTTTTTGCTTGTTCATTAATTGAATAAGCTGCTAGAAAACTGCCATTTAGTGTAAGAGCTACTGTCTGTTACTGAACTAGCTTAAATGGTATTCAATAAATGATTAGGAATGTCATTACTGAGTGGCTATCCAAAGTCACACACATGCTAATAAAGATGCCTCCAGCATCCATAGGTCAAATGCCAAGAAACAGATCCACAATACTAGTTAGTCTGTTGTTATTCTGATGTTGTTGGGCAAGTATGACATCTAAGGTTCAAGCTATCCCGAGAAGAGAACCACTTCTTACTGGTCTACGAGACCTGGTCTCCCCCTTGATATCCAGTTGATACACATGTTCTCACCACCAGCACACACCAAGGCTTGCTTCATAAATCGTAACTGCAGTACTTCAGTATTTGCAATCTGAAAAAGGCGGTCAAGAGGAACAGGAAAAGCTCTAGATACATCATAAAGAATGAGGTGGGAAAGGATGGCAGAAGCTTCCTAGACCATGCCAAGTAGTTGATAGCTGACTCTCACCAAAGGGAGAGTACAATGCAATAGAGATCCAACTGTCCTGAGGGAGGGAGATCCACCTGTCCTGAGGGAGGGAGATCCACCTGTCCTGAGGGAGGGAGGGGGAAAGCCTGGGCTTCAGAAAAAAACCTCCAGGTCTGCCTGTCTTCAGAGGCTTGGAGAGGCTCCCTAACCAGTGGGCAGAACCACAGAAAAAAGACGTCTGTAGGTAGTCTGTACACGAATAGATGGAATCGGGGGAAAGTGGGGTATGTTTGATTGAGGGATAACGAGGCTGACACTGAGGACTGGGGAGGGAGTGTGCATTTGTGGGAGTAACTTTCCTGCGATGCTGTCCCTCCAGGAAAAGGGAGGTACCTAGTTGGGCCTTGGAGGCCTGGGTCCTTCCTTCTTCCTTCGCAGAATGTGCCTGTGATTGTCCTGGGCAGCCCTGGAAGTCTGGCTACCTGCTCCCCTCCCGCTTCCCTCCCAGGCACCTCTCAGGGGCTGGGACCCCAGCGGTATCGCTCTCCCTGGCGCTGCTCCTGGCTGGCCAATGCAAGAAGTCTCCAGAACTCCTCCAGGGAGCTCGCCCCCCACCAGTCCTTTGGTGAAGGGAGGTGACCACCTGGTGCAAGTATGCTGATTAGCCTGGAGCCGCGCCCTAGTCCACACTGGGGGGAGGGGCGATGCCCGTAGAGGGGCACCCCCCCCACACACACAGCTGCTTGAGCCTCAGCTGGGAGACCGCTCTGGGGAAGGAATAAGGACCGAGAAGGTTCCGAGAGCTGTGGGACTGACTCCAAACAGCAGGCACCTGGCCCTTCGCGGGCTCCTCGGCGCCTCCTAAAGACCCCAATTCAGATCTGACCCTTCTCCAGCTTGTGCCCGCCCTCCGGGCCTGGCGACCGCTAGGGCAGACCGCACCCTCGAGTCCTAGCGACCCGGAGCGCGGGCCTGGGCGGGCCGCAGGGCCACGCCTGCCACTGAGCGACGCCGCTCGCTCGGCCTCCAGGCTGGGGAGCCCAGGGTCTCCCCCTCTCACGCCGGCTCCCACAATTCGCCCGCCGGGTCGTGCCACGCCTGAGACAGGAAAAGCCCGGAGGTGGCCGTCTCCTCCTCCCCGTCTCCCTGCCCCGAGTCGGGGCTCGCTGGAACCTAGGAAAGGTCGGATTCCTCCGCCCCACCCCGCCCCTTCTCCACACACGCGCGCGCACTCACACGTACACACACACACACACACACACACACACACACACACACACACGTTTCCCTCTCCTGGCCCGAGGGTTGGAGAAGGTACCACTGGAAAACTTGATCGATCCGTCGGATGACCATGGGCGCCTAGATGTCCCTCCTCCCCAGTACTCTGCGTTTTTAAAGATATTTTTCCCCCACGACTTTCCCGTAGCGAATCCAAGCAGAACCCAGGCTCCGAGGCAGCTCAGTCCCTTTGGGTAAACTTCTCAGAACGCGCCGGGTGGCCCCGAGCCTCCGAGCCCTGCAGCGCGCAGGGGGCCGCGGGCGCCCTCGCCGGGGTCCGCGCGCGGGAGGGCGGGCGGGCGGGCGGTTGGCGCGGAGGCCCCCGCGGTGTGAGCGCCTCCGGTCGGGAGAGGCTGCCCGCGACCGCGCGACCCGCGGACGGGGGTGCCTGGCCCCGCGCCGCACTTGCCCGAAACTAGCCCCGGCCACAGCTCGCCCTGCCGAGGGCACGTTAAGAAACCCAAACGGAGGAGTGGGTGAGCGGGGCAGGAGGGAGTCGGGGCAGTGTGCACCCCGTATCTCAGGTATGAGCACTGCCCAGTGACATTGATGCAACTGCATTAGCGTTAATGGCAGCAGCCTGCTTCTCATTATTAATTGTCTTTGTGTTTGGATAAAGTCTGTAATCTTCTCAACCACACCATTAAAACAGGTTGCCTTTTCAATTAAGCACTGTCGTGAGCCCAGCAGTCCATTTTCCTAATGAAGATGCATTATATTTATACATTTAAAAAAAATAATGGAAAAATCCCGGGTTTTCATTTAGACGCGATTGCGGAGAGATACAAGAGAGTTTCCCTAAAATGTATGAGGTCCTGTAGTGCATTCAACGCCAGGCTTTTCAATAAATTGAAATTTCTGCAGATGAAAGAAAAGCATGCGCATCAAATATGTTCAAACCCGCCTCGTTCCGATTTAAAAAGCAAGGACGATGAGCTCATTTTTTTTTTCAAATGCACCTAACAGCTATAACAACAACAACAACGAAGTCAGTGACTGTCTGAAATATGTCCATAAACTTTTGGGGAGATCCCTTTTAGTGTAGAGATGATCACAGGAGTGTTGGTTGGAAATGCACGGTGCACATTTCGACGCTGTGCAGCCTCTGAACAAATACCTCACTCGGCCTGATCATTAAGGAGCAGAAATTGTCTGGCCCGGCACCTGCAAATAGTTTTTGTTTCCTTCCTTACTTTCCTCCTTCTCCTTCTTCTCTTTCAAAAAACAAATGGAAAGCCAGTGACTCTGGTAGGACTGTTTAAAATGCTGTGCCTTTGTGACAGGCAACTTTTCCATTGTTGTAAAAAAAATTAAAATTGCAAAATTCTGATGTTGAAGTTTTAAAAACGGTCACAAATATTCATTCCTGAATATGAAAGTGAAAAGTTTGCATCCATGAGCAAAAATGAAGCAAAAATGAAGTGTGCTATTCATTTCCTAATCTTGGGGATTTGAGAGCCCATAGAGAAAAAGGACCTATCAAGATCTATGTTTTCTTTGTTAATAACAATTTTAAATTACATCTTTTGCATCTGAAATACTGTTTTAGACAAACAATTTCTTTTCCTCCTCTCTCCATTCAACGTGAATACTCCCAATGGAGCCACATGAAAGCGTTTGAGAGAAAAAAAAATAAGTCAAATTCTTCTAAATAGAAGAATAAAGTTCCCAACAACAGCCAGACTTTTTTTTTTTTTTTTTTTTTGAAAAGCAACATCAGTTTTTTGTTTTGTTTTTCAGACAGGATTTTTTTTTTCAGGTTTTAGGTGTTATGTCTTCTAAAAAATTGACCTCTTTTTAAAAAATCAACCAGCCCCTTAAAATGATCTGTAAAGAGTGGGAAATTAGATTTTCGATTAAAACCTTATCCCATCTCGAAGGATTACTTTATATTGATTCTTAAATATGGCTACAATTGATGGGCTCTAATTAAAAATCCAAAGGAAAGGTCTGTCGTGCCCATAGAAAAGAAGCTTTTCATATACGGGAAATAAAGCTTGTAAAAGGTTACAAATAAAAGATTAGAGATTTATCCAAACTAGTTTAAAGCTTCACTGCGGTTTCCTTTTCTTCCCTTTTTCCTTTCTTACAAAACCATTCGCGGGTCTTTTTTCCCCCAGTTTTAAATGAAGTTTGCAAACAGCCAAGATATTGGACTGTAATGGCTGTTTTATATCAGCTCTGTAAGCTCGAGGCTGCTGCCTGCAGTAGAATTGATTTCAAGGAAACTTCAGGAGCAGGAGATGAAAATTATATAAACTGACAGCAACCACCCTTCATCAATCCATCCACATTCCCGTCCACACCCTCCCAACACACACACACACACACACACACACACACACACACACACCCCTTACTTTGCTCTCCATCTCTCAAACTCACACATGCCCTTCTATCCCCCACCCTAACCTTGTCTGCACACACCCTTGGTCCCCACACACTCAGGGACAGGCGCACAGCTCCCAGCTCACACTCAGCTCATACATGTCTCACAGCCCCACACCTCGCACTTGTCACACAATCTTAATCCGTTTCATTCCGGAACAACATGGTCCTCTTTTCCTCTTTTTTTTACATTTGGAATTTGCCTCCTACTCTTTTATCAAGACAGCACAATCCTATCTTTGAAGTCATTTCTTTCCCCCTTACCCTCTTTTCTGAAGCAACTGCAATGCAGAGAATTAGCAAACCCAAGCTTAATTTATAAGTGATCTGTTGCCTGCCATTTCTCCCCAAATTCTGCCTGTATTGCCAATCTTCAGCCCTCATTAAAAATTTAATTAGAGTTAATCTTGTCAAAGTTTTTTTTAATAAAGACACATCTTAAAACCTAATGAAAAATGATTTTTTTCTAAATATCGTGGCAATTCTAAGGCAATACACGATCCCCCACTGTCCACTGAATCGCTGAAATGATTGAAAATTAATCTTCATATTTCTGAAGTAAGTGTTCAGGGAGTCTGACTGGCTCCTTTCCCCCTGAGAGGCTGTGTTCTCACAGAATATGAGTTTTGTTCTTTTTTAAAAAATTAGCCTAGAAGAACCCCTAGATCTGCTTTCTCCTCCCACTCCCCCACTCTCCCTCACACCAGCACAGTTAATAAACTTGGAGGAAAGTTTGGAATATTTTAAACTGGCTTGGCATGCAGGAAGGAGAAAGTAAGGCCAGCAAGTACCAGACGGGAATCTAGATTTCAAAATAGGAATATCAGCCATTTTTTGGAAACTGCATGCAAACTCTGACAAATAATTTGATTCTCTGTGTATTGGTTTTCTTCATTTAGCTTCTGAATACTTATATCTCATATTCGTAGCAAGATAATTGTACTCGTGGCCGTTAAAACCATCCACTTACTAATGAAAATTATTTAAAAACACAAACAATCTACCATAAGTCAGATTCATAGAGAAAAAAATTAAAGACACAGGATACGGGGTGGGGGGAGTTAAACATGAGAAAATACAATGACTATATAGTTAAGTATACTGGAAGTTCAAAGACTTACTGAAAATCAAGAGTTAGACTTTTCATCCAAAGAGCCTTTTTCTCCCACCAAGCGTCTAAGATTTTCAGTACAACAACAGCCCAGACCCCTCCCTCCCCCCAAAGCCAGTGGCTTTTGTCCTGACCTAGAGTAGGGTTTGTGGGGACTGTACCTGAGCCCGGCTGTCTGCAATTTCCAAAATGACAAGAAGAGACTGGAAGATAAAGAGCATGTTCTTACAGGTGAAGAGCAATTTTGCAACTTTTCCAGGAGACATCCAGGAGAAAGCTTGCTTGCTAGCAACTGCTGCAGAGTCTGGGCAGAATTCCTCTAGAAAGAAAAAGAAAGTCCTTTTTTTTTTTTTTCCCTTCCTGTCTGCCCCTCTCTGTCTCTAGGTTCTCTTTCTCCTCTGTCTCTGTCTCCCTCTCTCTCAGATCCAATCTTTTAAGAGCTTCAGCACATTGCTAAGCTAAAGGGAAATTCTCTTTGATAAAGCGGTGTTTCCAGCTTCTGGGTTTTAAAACCTAAATCTATATTCAAATCTGGCTGAAGGTGTGTTCTGGGATTTGTGAAAGCCTCTTAAAGGGGTAAATTTACCAAACCGTGACAAAATCATCACGATCTTACTTTAGACATCTGAAGTGGATGAGAATTTTAAAGAGACCCTTGTTTATTTAACACTGTCCGTTTCCCATTCCTGGTTTATTGGCCCCGCATTTCCGCGGAGTTATTAGACGAGAGGGCGAAGGAGCCGCGGGAGCACTCCGCTCCCGGCCGCTGCCCGGGAAAAAGCCCTCCCACTCCCCTCGGCGCCAAAAGCTGCTCGTCCCGCAGAGCCCGGGGGTTTGCAGGGGGGTGCCGCTAACCCCACCATCGAAGAAGACATCGACAACCTCTACAGCGGCCGTGAGGGGGTCCCCACGACACTGGACCCCAGAGCAGCTAGGTCTCCCAGCCTAAACAGGTTCACTTACTTGGTGGAGGTCGCCAGCGCGTGTTCTGATAGTTCTCCACCCCTCCCCGCCCCCACCGACCCCAAGGCCGCCCTCCGGCCCTTCCCCTCCGCCAGACCATCCACGTCCATTTTTCTCTTTTCGTTCTTTGATGCTTGAAACATCCTTGTGATCAAACTGGGGGCAACACTTTTTTTTTCCCTCCGGGTAGGAAAGAGGCTCTGGCTCAGGGGACCAGGCTGGGTTTGCCCCCCGAAAGCACGGGGACTCCGGCCCAGCGCTCCCCTCGAGCGCCGGGCGGGCCAGACCGCCTGCGGCATTTGTCCTCCCCGGCTCCCCCCGCCCCAAAGGAAGGCCTCTGGGGGCAGCCCCCAGGTGTTTCAGCACCGTGGGGGCGGGGTGAGATAAAAAGGAGGTCTGTACTCACCCCCCTCCCCCCCAGCCCGGGCCCCCAGAAAGCCGCGATTCCTGGGCACACGACAGGCGACGGGTCTCTGCGGACTGGAGCGGTCTCGGAGGGCCCGGGAGGAGCCGGGCAGAGCCGGGGCCGCTCGGGGGCTCGCGGGGACGTCGAGGCCCAGAGCTCCAGAGACACCTGCGAGGCTGCGGCCGCCGAGTGCCCAGCCCCGGGCCCAGCGCGAGCCGGAGCCCAGCCCGGCTGCAGAGCGCTCGCCACCTCGCGCGCACCCCCGTAATTCGTTAATTGCTGTAAATCCCAAGGACGGCCACATTTGATTACACATACAGCATAAGAACCGACAACAAAGCGACGAATTAATTACCAACTTCATTAACATAGGTCCCCCAAATTAAAGGCAGCGAGCTGTTTCTTTGGGCCCACTTGCCGTGGTGGTGGTGGCGGCGGTGGTTGGAGGGGAGAGGGTGTTTTTAGGAAGAGATTTTATTTTTCTTTTCTAGCCTGGAGAGTTGTGAGGGCAAAAACAGCCTCCTGCTACCCCCCTCTTCCCTGCCCCCCCCCCCCCCGCCATTCACACAGTCTCGGGCGGTGCCCTTGTCCCCCCCCCCAACACCCCCTCCCCCCCCCCCCACCCAATCTGTTTCTGCTTTTCTAGGGACTCAGGCGAGTTGGAGAGCTGTGGGGTCCCGCTCTCTGGGCCAGGAAGAAAGGCTGGGCTGGGGTCCGCTCTGCCGGGATCGGGTCCCCTGGCGCCGACACTCTCCAGCCTCCCGGTTCCCAGCCCCGCCTCGGGCCGCGGGGGCTGAGTTAGCTCCAGGCCCCATCCCCGCAGGCTTTGGGCGGCGTTTGCTGTGAACACAGACACTCTCATTCCAGAGGCGGGTCTCCCGCCCCGGGTGCCCGGGTACCCGGCAGACCCCGCTCTCACACACCCGCGTCCTGACCAAGCTCCTTGGGTCTCCCCAAATCGGCCCCGGGGGTAGCTTCGGGGTTCTTGTTCTTTGTAGCCCGCCTCAGGCTTCTTAAAACTCCAAAAACCCGGGAGGATCCGGGAGCCCGAGTCTCCCGCTTTGGGGCCCGGGGATGTTTAGGAAGGCGTCAGGAGTGGGAGAGACACGGAGCTTTTGAAAATAGTTGGTTCTTGGACTTGTCTGTCTGTCTGTGGCTTGCCTACACGCCCACGCCCCGCTCGCAGGCCTCCTTCCTTTCCCCCGGCCTGGTCTGACCCTGTTTGAGAAAGCAAAGGCGTGTTTTTAAGCTTCAGTCTGACTTGCTTTCTGCATCTGAGCCACACACACACATATTGCTAAGCGCAGAATTCGATACCCCAGGTAGCCCCAACCCGCACTCTTCTCCTGCCTTTACTTAAATACTTTATCTTCCCATCTTCCATCGCATGGGTTTCCTTCCTCCCCTTCCCTAAAACAAAACCAGAACAAAACAAAAGGGGTGGGGCGCGTAAAAGGGAGGACCGGGAGAGGAAGAGAAGGAGGTTAGGAGCGGCCTCCTGCCCATTATTTTAATTGTACAGTCAGTTCACTTGCTCTGGCCCACAATGGATATTTTAGGCGAGCCCAGTGTCTTTCAAGAACATTCTGGTAATGTCGGAGGCCTGGATTTGTTGCCTGCCCGTCCCCCCGTGCAGCAGCGGCCTGTTTTCCTCCCCCTGTTGTGTGTTTTTATTATTTTCCCTCTGGCTTAGATGTGTCAATCATTCTCTCCCTGCCATTGGTTGGAGAGTTTGCGTCAAAAAAGTTGCCAGAGAGGCGCTTTCTCAGCAAATCTCCTTGAGAGCAGAACCGACCTCAGCTCCAACTCAGCCTCCACTGTTATTAAAAATAACAACCGCCCGGGCAGCCCTCGCCGCGTCTACTTTTGTACGTATCGCGGCGGGGCCCGCGCGCGTTTCCAGCTCCAGCTACTTTCTTCGTTCTCTGTTCTTCAAATTTTATTTTTCGTTGTGCTTGACTTTTCACGGAAAGGTGAAGACTGCGAGGTGTATAACTCAATACTCTCGATTTCTTTTAGGCTGGCTGGCTACTTGGGATTTTGAAGGATAATTTGATTTTTTTTTTTCTCTCTAACCTCCCATGCGGCTGTAAGGTAAGTGCCCATCTGTGTAGTCTGTCTGTATCTAGAAGTCCCTCTGTCCACCATCACCCCAAGGCCTCCAATAGGCCGACCGCTGCATCTCCGCGGACGTGGATTTCTGCTAAAGGCGGATGCAGTTTGTCCCTTGTCCGTGTTGAGGTGTAATAACGACCATTGAGAAAAAATGTAGGACCTGGCGGCGGGGGCAGGCGTAGGGGGCAGGGAGGGAGCGCGCTCCTGGGCTCTCCGCTTCCGCAAAACGTCGTGGAAACCCTGTGAGTCTACCGTGGGGTGTTTTGTTTTTTTTTGGGGGGGGGTGTTGTTTGTGGTTCTGTTTTATGTCTACGCCCATTCTGGGCTTCTCCCTGCGACCTTTGCGTTTTGGCCCTCGGCTGTGGTTTGGGTCGTTCGGATGGATCAGAACGCAGGGCGTTTTCAGAGCCTGAGACAAAAAGATGCATCTGGAGCTAGAGGGACGGATAGTAACAACAAGAGTAATAACACGGGCACCTCCCGGGGCCGGCGCCCCCAAAGCCCGCTGGCTCGCGGGTCTCCGGGCGCGGACAGCCTCCGGTCCAGCCCTAACGCAAAAGGAGAGCCAAGAGGGTAACCGAGGAGACGGGGGCGCCGGCAGCTCCGGTCGGTCCCCTCTTCCCGGCCTAAAGCAGCTAGCAGCTCACCAAGCTTCGCTCCCCGCGTCCAGCCTCTTCCAAAGCTTCCAGGTCTCTCTCTCTCCGTCTCTGTCTCCCTCTCTCTGTCTCTCCTCCTCTCTCTCTCTCTCTCAACACCTCCCCTCCCCCGATCAACCTCCCCCCCCCCCCCCGGGACTGCAATATCCCCTCCCCCCGTGGTGGTTGTGGTCCCAGACCCAGTCACTAGGCCGGGCGAGCATCTGAGAGTCGTTTCACTGCTTGACTTTGCCGGCGACGGTCCTGGGTGCCTCCGCGCAGCCGTCCGCGCGCACCTGGGGCGGGCAAAGTGGCGCCGAGCGGCCCCTGCTCCGCCCCCGGCCGCGGCGGGACCCGGGACGGGAGTCCTTCCGTGGGCAGGCGGCCCCTCGGCGGCTCGCGGACCCGGGCAGCGGCGGGCTGGCTGGCGCGCTGGCTCGCACCCCTCCCGGGCTGGGCGACCACGGGCTGCCGCGGGCCCGGGCTGGGGTGGAGGGGTGCGCTGCGGCCCGGCCTCCGCTCGGGTTCTGCCCCGGGAGAACCTTCAGAAAGTCTCGGCCGTCACCCGGCCTCGCCAACGTGTCGCAAGGCAACGACTTCGGTGCTGATGCGTTCAAGGGACTCTTGAACGCCTGGTCCGATTTCAGGCCAGATTTTTTGAAACCCAAGTTCCCCATCAGACTTCCGAGTTGGCTTTTTCCCTTCCTTTACAGTGGGGTGAGGGAAGCAGGGCCTGGCGTGGCGGATTACTTGGGGAGGGGACGGAAGTCGCCCCTGGACTTGCTGCCCTCCACCCTAGGGCTGCATTGCAGCTGCGGGTTTCCGTGCGCACCTCGGGACGCGTTCCAGCCTCCAAAGTCGTAGCGCCGGAGAGGAGTTGGCGAGGAAACCCCTCCCCCAAGGAGGGAGCCACCCGGACCCCTCCACGCGCGCTAGCACCCGGCTTTCTCCTCGCCATAATTAATAGTCAAGGCCAACCCTTCTGGCACGTTCCTGCTCCCTCCCTCGCGGGTGGCAGCGTGGTGTGATCCCCGGAGGCCAGAAACTTTCACTCGAGTTCGCAGGAGAGAGGCCGCGCCGGCTGCTCCCGCGGTGCGCCCACGTCTCCGCGTGCCCCCTCTCCGCGCTGCCCGCCCAGCCGCAGGCCAGCCGCCAGCCCGCGGAGTTTTGTTTCCTTTCCATCATGCAGAAAATTAATCAGCCCGGGCGCGGAGCAGAGCTGAGCACGGCGGCCTGTAATTAAGGGACGTGTGCCCCTCGGATTATCTCGTTAGTTTATCAAGAAAACATTTATTATAATTAATTCTCGGACGGGGTAATTATTATTGAGCGAGGACACAGCAACTGGTAGATAGGCTCCTTGGAAGAAAACACACACACACACACACACACACACACACACACACACACACCAAGGCGGTCAGGGGGGGAGGGAGGGAGGGAGGGAGGGGGGAGCGACAGATTGCACGAATTGACCGTTAGATATAAGGCGGCGCGGGCCGAGGCGGGCAGTGGGGCCGGACCTGGGGCTGCGAGGCCGCCGGGCTGCGGGGCTGGCAGCGGCGGGGACGCCCGAGTCACTGGCCGACCGGCGGCGGGAACTTGCCGCGCGTCCGCCGCCCGCTTCTTCTAGGGTAGGATTCTCCAGTGGCCACTTCCCGAGCAGGCGTTCTGCGGCTTATATTCTTGAAAAGGTATTTCTGTTTTCTTCCTAGGCTCCGCTTAGAGAGGAAGGGAGGAAGGAGCGCGGGCGGGGCTTTGGAAGTTGGTGGAGGGCCCACGGGCCTCTCTCCTCTGGGAGCGGATAGGATACCAAGGCTGGCCGGTGCGAGTTCCCCCCATAGTTTTGCTTTTGGAGAGTACTTTCTTCTAAAGATGAGTTCAGTAATGATAAGGGGGAACAGTCTACCCGAGGATGTTAGCCATGTTGCGGTGGTAAGGGCGAAGGAGCACCAAAGAGGACCGCTGTCCCGCCGCTTTCGGTCTGCTACCACTTTTAATATTGAAATGTGCTGCTTGCATGTAGGATGTGTCGGGCGTTTCTAATTGGGCGAGAGCTCTGCATGCAAGGACGGACACTTCCATGTTTATCATGTGCACCGGATAGGATTTTAGTTTTTTTCTATAGTAGTTCAGAACTTGCCAATGTGGTGAGATTGCGTTAAACAAGAAAGAACTCCAGCTTAGAGGCGATTTAAACAAACGACTGTATTTTAAAAGCAATATTGTTTCCACCGCTTCCAAATAAGTGTCTTGAAAAGAGACGAGACTAGAAAACATCAAGTCTTTGTTGTAGGACCCACTAAATTAGTATTCCTGATGAGATCATGCAAACGCCCCCAAGAAGGACATTTATAAAAATTATATTAAATTAGGTCCGAGAGTGGAAAGAATAACTTTTGTGCTATGAATTTAAGTCGGGAAGTAGTGAAAACGAAAAAGGAAAAATAAAAGATAAATCGGGATGAACTTGCAGTAACCTCGTCCCATTTGTGAAACTTTGTGTCTCTACCTTTTAAGCAATCTAAAGATGAAAGCCCATAATCATTAAAAATGCAGTAGGACCTTTGTAAAAGTAAGGAGGAACTTCTCCTAACCTTGTATCCGCCATTTTGGAGCAAACTCTCAGAGTGTCAAAGTTGCAAAGTAGAGATCCTTGCAGGAGAAATGCCATCTCTTAGGGAAATAAAAAGCCAGACTTGCCAGCTGCCGGCCTATATTCACGTCCATTTGGGATCCCTTGGCTTGGGGGGGGGGGGGGGGGTGAGAGACAGTCAGCTGAAGAAAGTAAATAACTTCCTTTGCTTCCTTTCTTTTCTCTCCCTGAGCTCTTTTTCTTGTGGGATTGTAGGAAACTTGAACGGTAGGGAGAAATTGCACTAGTTTCACAACTTTGGGTGTTTGTGTATCTTACTTTCTTCAAAACTAAAATGTTCAAAAGGCAGCTAGAGTTAACAGGAAACTGCTGGAGCTGCTGAAGACCCAAATGTCCGAAAATTTGCCTCCCGCTGGACCTGCAGCCTCCACACATCAAAATCAACATGGAAGCAGCTTGCACTGCAAACCTGCACCCTTCCTCCTTGCAGATGTGGGGCCTCTCATTTTCTGATTGGCGGGATTCTAACTTTACTTCAGAATTTCTAGCAAACCCTGTGCCAGTCTTGAAGAATTTATATTTTTTTGCACTATGATTACATATGTGATGGGTGTCTATTAAAAGTTCGATTTTTGTTTATTTAGCTTTGGTTCTTTATACACATTATAATCAAGGTTCTCCAGAACCCTAATAAATCTGTTACTTGCCTCAAAATCTAATTACCCAGGCTACTAATTAGGTGAAAATGATGACTGGAAATGACTTTAAATGTGGAATAATAGTGGTTAAGCAGTTTTCTCAAGTTTGTCGATTAGCAAGTTGACATTTTAGATGTTAAATGCACTGATATTTTAGGTTAGAAGCTGTTGCAAGTGGTGAAAAAGCTAAGATAATTAAAATCAGCCTTGGAAAGGCAACAGTCTGGGGAGGTAGATTTCTTGAATTGTTTCTTTGTTTCTCACCAATGGGCTTTGTTATCAGCATTATTTATTTAGCCGAAGAGTTCTTTGTCTCTGCAAATGGCCCCAATCAAGTTTTGTTTGAGACAATTAGCTAGTGCCAGCCAATGAGTCCTATGCAAATGCAGGGATAGGAATGCAATGTGTGCATTTGAAGGCGTGGGGTTTTGTTCTTCGGGGCAGGCTGATGGTAATTGCTTTCTTCGGGTACTTTTTTTTTAAGTTTAGGGTGGGGGTGGGGAAGACAGGTTTATCAGGTCTCCATCCCTTCTAGTTTCACAGCAGCTTGGGGGGTTGGGTAGGTGAGGAGGAGGGTCTGCAAGCTCTTTAAAAGCCTCTGCCCCGAGTACCCCGGGCTCTTTTTAAGTTAGTGGTGAAACGTGGAAGAGCTGCTGCCTCCGAAGCAGTAAACCAGCACCTCTTGTTTGTTTGTTTGCTTTGCCCTTAGTTCCACCACTCCAAACCCACCCACCAAGGACCCTGAATCTGTCCACCCCCGGCGACGCAGGACCTTCCGGCTGGGTCCCCCCGGTTTGGGCTGACTTTGCGCCTCCTAACAACCTTAGCATGATGTCTTATCTTAAGCAACCGCCTTACCCAGTCAATGGACTGAGTCTGACCACTTCGGGCATGGACTTGCTGCACCCCTCGGTGGGCTACCCGGGTAAGTGAACCCCCGCGACACGCCTGCCCCGCCCTTCCGCACACCCGCCCCGCGGGGACGTGACACCCTTAACCCCCGGGAGCACCGGGCTGGTGGTGATGCTGCCCTAGCTCCAGGCCCAATCCCAACTGGGTTTTCCTTCGGGAAGCAGCTCAGAGCCCCTGGACGGGGGCTGGCGGAGGAGAGGACCGGGGCTGGCGGGGAGCGAGTCCACAAAATCACATCGCCGGTTCTTTGGGTGAATAGGGGACGCGTATTGGAGTGGGGCGAGTAAGGTCTCTACCCTGGTCATTTGGGGGCGACAGGCCCCTGCCATAGCTCGAAGCGCAGTTCCTCGGAAGCACCCTCTGCCTCTCCCTCGGGCTCTCGCCGCCCCACCTGGGCTTCCGCTCGGCCCTCCAGGCGCCGCGCTAATCCCGCAAGGTGTGATTGAGCGCGGGTGCGGCTGCCTGCCTTCCCCAGCAGACTTTTTTGGTGTGTTTTTTTAAAAGTCCTCACAGAAGGAGGAGGAAATGTGCCCCCATTTTAAAGGTGGGGGAACAAAGGCCCTTGGATCTCCAGTAGGATCGAGATTCGCCCCACCAATCCGAGCTGGGGGCCCCCGGGGATCTCTGACCCCCTGGAATGGGTCTTTTGTGTGTGTTGTGTTTTCGGGGTTGATTTTGGAGGCTTTTGGTGTTTGTGTTTTTTTTTTTTTTCTTTTTTTGTCTTCCTTTATTTCATTCGTTTTGTTAGCTTTCGAAGGGACGCTCTGGCTGGAGAGATCGCCGACGTCAGGCGGCCTGGGGGCTCCCCTGCTGGGGCGCTGTGCGTCCCGAGACCCCCAGTGCGCGCTGGAGGGGCCCAGGCCGCCGAGCGGGGTGGGGCAGACGCTGTCGGCTCCGGTTGGACGGCTGGGGAGGACCAGGGGAGGGCCGCGGAGTCCGGGTGGGGGGCAGGAGTGGGGGTGGGGGGAGTTGGAGCACCCGCAGAGACCCCTGTGACTGAGAAACTGCTCCCCCACCCTAAAGGGCCCTGGGCTTCTTGTCCCGCAGCCACCCCCCGGAAACAGCGCCGGGAGAGGACGACGTTCACCCGGGCGCAGCTAGACGTGCTGGAAGCGCTGTTTGCTAAGACCCGGTACCCAGACATCTTCATGCGGGAGGAGGTGGCACTGAAAATCAACTTGCCTGAGTCCAGGGTGCAGGTAGGGCAGCTGTAGACAGCCCTACCCTTCCGAACCGTGCCACCCCTCCCCCAGCACGGGGTGCGCAGAGGGCTCAGGCGAGTCCCCTGTGTTTGAGATGGCCCAGGGAAGGCTTGAAGCTAAACCTTCCTCAGGAGGCCGGCAAACTCGCCTAAGGCCCTGGAGTGCTTGATTTCTCCTAGAGCTCCTTTTTGTCCCTCCACCCCCATTCAGTCCGACCAGCAAGGGTCTTCCGCTCAGGTTGCAAAGTAAGACTGGTGGTCTAGCTTCAGGGAGGAAGCACAGCCCAAAAGTCTGGGGTACCTGGCCTACAGAGGCCCAGCCTTGGCGGCAGAAGGCAGGTACTGTCACACAATATTTTAGTACTTCCCTTCCCCTGTGTACAAAGCTGCCCCCATTCTCTCATTCACTTTTAAGGGTGAAAGAAGCTTAGCTCCCGGGTAGTCCCAGTATTTTTACAGATGAAGAAACCGTAGATGATTTGCTCAAGGTCACCCGTCGGCTGGTGGTAGAGCTAGGCTGTGGGATCAGCTGGTGCTCTGAAATTATGCAAGAGTGTTTTCTTTGACTTTTTAGGGATTGAACAGAATTTGCTAGCTCTGAGCCATTTAGCAGATACAATATCTGCCTAATATCCCTGGTGACCCCTCCCCCCTTCCCTGAGGCCCCCTTAACTTGACCTTAAGCTGGAGAGGGAAAGTAAAGTTTAACTTTCCTGGAACTCGGGTCCCATACAGAGTTCTGCAAGAATGATTAGCACCTAAACTTAGCATATACACCAGAGACTCCCCGTCATCTGGGACACACCAGAGTGAACTGCAAACCAGGAAAGAGGCTTTTTCAAAATGGGATGGAAGAACTTGTTAGGCTTCAACAAAAGTCGTCACTGAAAGAAAATAAATGACTTGAATGGTTGGCGATGCTTCACTCAGCCTTGGTAGCATCATTTTGACCACAGAACACTCACATGGAGAGTTCATCGAAGAGGGCAGCTAAGGACATGTTGCCCAGAAAATGCTGGTAGTTTCTCTGATAAGCCCCCTCCCACACTAAACACAGCTCCTTCATTATGGAACGTGGACAGTGCTGGTAAAAAGAATTGCCTGGGTTGCAGGCAGAGGCTGAAGTTGACAAGCCTATGAGCATAGTACAAGAAACTGAATCTAGGTGCTGATGGCACGACCCTGAAGGCACAGATTCTAATCTCAAACTTGAGACTAGTGGGGAAGTCTGTCCTTGAGCTCAAAGCAGAGCACCTAGGGGACACTCCACTTAACACAAAGAAGGTTTGGCCCAATAGTGGCTTTCAGACCTCCTTCCTCACTTCTCCTTGGAGCTTTCTTTTGTGAGTGAGTCTTTCTAGGAGAGACGAAAAGTAGAGTGATGAAACCAACCTCCATATTAGCAATTGCTCCCTAGAAGATGGACTGTAAACTGTTGGAATTTACACTGTTCTTGTTGGCATGTAACAACAGAATTGTTTTCACTCCCTTGTGTTTTTCTCCAAAAGACATAAATACATTCTATCCCATTGTGAGAGAGTCCCAAAATACAGCTGGGCCTGTGTGTATGTGTGTATTCGAGGTGAAGCAACATAGAGAAGTGAGGTGGAGAATTGTTAGCCATACGATTGGTCTTAAGTTTTATTCTAGGTTGGGAGTAAAGCAGAGTCAAATGCTTTTAGACAGAGCCTCCCCAACATTTTTTACAACTGTAGGAGCATATATATGAGAGTACTATATAATGGGTTTTCAGTGGCAGGAGAGTTTGTCAGCTCATCTATCCACGTAGGAGAGATTATATAACCTGGGAGCCACCCTTGTTCTTAAGGAGTTGTTGAAACCACATTAAAGAAGTTTCTTTCCCTTTCAAGGTATGGTTTAAGAATCGAAGAGCTAAGTGCCGCCAACAGCAGCAGCAACAACAGAATGGAGGTCAGAACAAAGTGAGGCCTGCCAAAAAGAAGACATCTCCGGCTCGGGAAGTGAGTTCAGAGAGTGGAACGAGTGGCCAATTCACTCCCCCCTCTAGCACCTCAGTCCCGGCCATTTCCAGCAGCAGTGCTCCTGTGTCTATCTGGAGCCCAGCCTCCATCTCCCCACTGTCAGATCCCTTGTCCACCTCCTCCTCCTGCATGCAGAGGTCCTATCCCATGACCTATACTCAGGCGTCAGGTTATAGTCAAGGATATGCTGGCTCAACTTCCTACTTCGGGGGCATGGACTGTGGATCTTACTTGACCCCTATGCATCACCAGCTTCCCGGACCAGGGGCCACACTCAGCCCTATGGGTACCAATGCAGTTACCAGCCATCTCAATCAGTCCCCAGCTTCTCTCTCCACCCAGGGATACGGAGCTTCAAGCTTGGGTTTTAACTCAACCACTGATTGCTTGGATTATAAGGACCAAACTGCCTCCTGGAAGCTTAACTTCAATGCTGACTGCTTGGATTATAAAGATCAGACATCCTCGTGGAAATTCCAGGTTTTGTGAAGACCTGTAGAACCTCTTTTTGTGGGTGATTTTTAAATATACCAGGCTGGACATTCCAGTTTTAGCCAGGCATTGGTTAAAAGAGTTAGATGGGATGATACTCAGACTCATCTTCTGATCAATGTTTCAGGAGGCATAGAAGGAAAAATGAAGGTCCTTAGAGGGACCCACCAACCAGCAACCTGAAATGGACAAACCAATCTACTTAAGATCCTGTCATAGTTTTAGATCATTGGTTTTCCCGATTCTCAAAGTGATCAAAAGCATTCTAGCCATGTGCAACCAAACACCACCAAAAATAAGCCAAACGAAATTGTGAGGTAAAGGCGGGGAGGACATAGCCTTCTTAAGCAGAGGTGTTCCAATGTTTTAGCCAATCCTTGGTTGAATCTTAGGAATGGACAGTGTCTCAAGCTCACTCACGTTTCATGACCAACTGTTAGTTGGCACTGAAAACCTTTTCAGGGCTGTGTGAATTGTGCGACTGATTGTCCTAGATGCACTACTTTATTTAAAAAAATAATGTTCATAAGGAGTCAATATGTAGTTTAAGAGACAATCAGTGTGTGTCTTATATAAATGGTACATCTGTGGTTTTTAATCTGTGCTAGACTTCAAAACTGTGATCTCCTGTTATTGTATGCAACCTTGAACTCCACCTCTGCAGGGGTTCTTCTGTGATTAAATAGGTTATAATTATAAGCAAAATCCAGAGCAACTGAGTACTTACCTAAAAAGATTACCTTTGGCTGAATGGGAGCTGTACTGAAACTTTACAACAAAATGTCTCTGGACAAGGAGAGTGAGAGAAGAGAAACGAAAGGACACTGATTCATCTGTAATTTACTGTTGGTAAACCTGGCAGTAAAGAGACATTGGTCAATTGCTCTGACCCTGATGAATTTATAAACTGAGATCATTGTTGTTTATGCTTGCAGATGTTAACTGGAAAAATGATATATGCATAAACCTTTTCTTCCTGGATTTGGCAGATATGTATAATTATATTAAAATGGTTCTAGCACAACATTGGGTCCAGTTTAATTGTATACCATTATTTATAAGGGAGAAGTCTTTTCTTTCTAAAACATGTTTTTCTTAGGTTAGAGAGCAGACTTTATTTTTAAATTTGGGTGGATCTAATCTAATGATGGAGTAGAAATGAATGACTGTGGTATGTAAAGTGTTTGTGACTTTCATCAGGATTGCTCTGAAACTGAATAGAGAGACCAACAATCTTTAGGATCTTGTCTCCTTGCTTTTCCCTCCCTGCTGCATATCCTGCTGATTGCTTAGGCATTTTATTAGTATGTTTTAACATAAATCAACTTTTTAAGCAAGAAGGGTAAAACTGTAGGACCTCAGAGAAAATGAGAATGAAAAGAATTCTGTGTTTTTATTCTCTTATTTGATTAAGGGGACTTTTTTTTTAGCTTCCAAAAAAAAAAATCTGAGGTAAACATGAGTGAATGTAATCAGAATCTGAAAGCAATCCAGGCAGAAATGATTTCTGAACAAAGGAGTTTCAGAAAAGTTTTAAAACCTATAATTTGAGTAGTTGAACATAAGGCACTCTGGTCATTTTTTTTTTTTTAAAGCAAGTGTTGAGGGAGAAAAAATAGGTCCCTTCTCAGTTGTATCTGCATTTTGTAGGCCAATCACTAGAGACAAATGGGCCAATGATCCTGGTACTCCTGAGGTCAAAGTAATATTTAATCTCATTGGAAACTTCTGATGCTCTTTAAGTTTGACCAAAATTAAGTGACTTTTGATTGTAACTATTTAAATGAAGGTTAGCAGTTGCAACCATTTTGTTTTCTGGCTATTTTTTTTTCCCTGTCCCTGGGTGCGCATGTTCTCTTGAACCCTACATCATCTTGCCTAATTGTTTTTGTTCTGCTAAAAAAAAAAAAAAAAAGGCAATCATTCACACCTAATACTAGAGGCAAAATTTGGTGGCAAGATTTCCCAGTACCTACTGATAACATCCACCCTACTATAGATTACACCGAAGTGAAATCAGGGCGGAGACAGACTTTGCTTTATCTAGACCTTTTTCTAGGTTTGGGGTCCTTTGCTCCCAGCTTTTCTCACACAGTTAAGTAGTCAAGCAGATCCAAAATAACTTCTCACGCAGCCTTCAGCTTTCAGGATGCCCCACAAAGCGTCAGGAAAGCCATTCTGTCTTTAAAAACAACAAAGGCTACTCTGCAAATAATGCAGTTAGGTTAGCAGTTTCTCTCCAGATGCTTTTTCTTTTTTTAAAGGATGAGGTCCGAAAACGGCGCTAACTGCCCTCTGAAACGAATTTTTTTCATCACTTTTGCACAACTGTGTTTTAACAGGCCACTCAGTTAAGCCCCTAAGAATCGACTAAGTAGAGATGAATTCCCCCCTCCCCCCCAACACCCACAGGCACCGGAGGGAGGGACGGGCCGGGAGGAGCCGCGTTGGCCGAGGCCGAGAGCCCTGACCATCCCAGTCAAGGCCGGGTTTAACCACCTTGGGCCCAATGATGATGGTAATGATGGTGTTGAAAGGACGCCCCCCTCCATCAACCGCGCACTGGCGATCTACGTTGACGGGAAATGGCAAGATAATGGCCGTTTTGGGGGGCGGAGGTGAGGGTCGGGTAGCTTGCCCTACCGAGGTCTGCTGCCCCAAACCTTTATCGTTCCCAGAAAGACGACTCTTTGTGTTTCACCTTGGGAGTGCCTCTTCGCCGATAAGAGACACTCAATCAGGCCAGCGAGTTCCGGCTTTCGAAACCGCTGAGATTTAGATAATGGTCAGTCTCCTCACCTCCTCGGCCCCTCGCCTCCCTCTAATCTCGCCTGTCCCGGGGCGACCCGCCCTGGGCCGCCCAGCCCGGGGGGCTGCGGGCAGGATGCGCAGCGGTGGGCGCGGGCCGACGGCCGCCTGCAGCTGTGCGTCCTGAGCCTGGGCTGCCCCATCGGAGGCTCCGGGGAAAGCTGGTCCCTGCCCCGGGCCCAGCCGGCCGCAGGCCCTCCCGGTTCCCCTCCCTCGGGTCGGAGCGGGACCTCTGCGGAGCCCAGCCCGTCCCTGGCCTGGTCCCCGTGCCCAGGGCGCTGTGGCCGCGCGAAGGCCCCAAGTGCCCGCAGCCCCGGGAGGAGCGGGCGCCGCGACCCTGAAGTCAGACTCGGGTTCGGGCGCGGCCTCGGCGCCCTGACTTCATGGCCTGGCTCCGGTGCGCGTGGGAACGTCCGGCCGGAGGCCAGCGAGACCCCCGGAGAGGACGGCGAGCTGGGCCCAGCGGGCCTTGGAGGGGACCGGGAGGCGCGAGCGAGCCTGGCGGGGCCCGCGGCCTCTCGTTCCCTCGTCTCCCCGGGGTCGGGGGGGGGGGGGGGGGGAGGGAGGCGCCGCAGACGCTGGGTCTCCCACCCGCGGAGAAGGGCGAGACGGCCGCCCCCGCCGCAGCAGGGACTCCAGGCCGCGTTTGCGCCCCCGATCTCCGGGGCGGATTTGGCGCCAACAAGGGGTCCAGCTGGGCCTGCCTCCTCCCTCCTCTCCCCTCCCCCCCAAGAAAGCCAGGTGCTTCGGCTTGGGGGGCGGGGGGGCTGGGGGGTGATGCTTGGGTGTTCTGCCTCCCCTTGGGGTCCTGGGCTCCGAGCTGGGGCTTTCCGAGAAGCCTGGGGAACAGGCGACCTCGCTCACCCCTGTTCTCGGCCCCTCTGTTTCCAAGTTTAACCCGGGGGCCCTGTCTCTTCCTTTCTGGACTCGGGTAGCACCGATAGGCCCCGGATGTCGGCTCTGGGACGGGGAAGCGGCCTTTGGTGGTCCTGACAGCGCCTGGCAGCCCCTTCCGGTTACCTGCAGGGCCGGCCGCCGCCGCGGACCCGCCCCACTTAACCAGAAGCGGGCGCTCCGCCGGCCAGCCCTGGCACGCACGCCGCGTGTTCGAACCCGCATCCAACATGACAGCTTTGCTGTGTTTCCCAGACAAAGCTGTAACCCAAAACCAGGCATGCCCGTGTTAGGTGCTGGTTTACTGCCTACAAAGACGTGTATTAATTATTGCAAAAGAGAAATGCAGAAATGCCAGGCAGGAGACAGGCGCATCCCTGCCTCCCACACAAATGGAAGCTGAAGTCCTAGCAAACAACTAGAATTGGAAGATGTGAGGTGGGGCTTAGCCATGACCTCAGACTGCTTCTTGCCTTGCTTGGAAACCTTTCTGGATAATTCTCTCTCTCTCTCTCTCTCTCTCTCTCTCTCTCTCTCTCAAAAGGGTCCAAGCCCCAGACATGTATCTGCATATCTGCACGCCCAGATCTGCGACCAGTGCCTTGAGTATCTGTTTTTCTCCTCAATGGCCAGCGCCCTATAAGGGACGCGTGCCCTGATAAAACCTGGTCCCTTAGTTGCCCCATTTCTGCCCTTGGGTCAGCCTGCTAGGAAAGATGGGGAGCCCCCGGGACTGTCCCCTGGGATGGAGAGAGAAAGCCCACAAACAA
The DNA here is from genome assembly GCF_951640355.1 of Cnephaeus nilssonii. Taxonomy (NCBI): domain Eukaryota; kingdom Metazoa; phylum Chordata; class Mammalia; order Chiroptera; family Vespertilionidae; genus Cnephaeus; species Cnephaeus nilssonii. The sequence goes on along the minus strand of NC_137075.1, from coordinate 73,973,611 downwards.
AAGTCACTCTGATGTTTTTCTGTATTAGGCTCTGAAACTGCACAGATTATGGGATTTGTCTCGGACAGAATTAACATTACATGTGAGACCCCAGTGCTCTGCTGTATTGGACACATTGTATAGGATTGCTCGGAGCATCTCTTCCAAACTGCCTGTTAATAGCAACATAAAACCTTAAAGTACTATGCAGGTTTTTTTGTTTTAAACCTGATGAAAACAAAATTAAGGCATTATTTAGAAAGGGCAGTTTTTCTGGTAGAAGCAGTTTGAAGGAAGCGGAACCCAGTTGGAAGGAAATGGGTGGGACCCACTCGAGGAACTGGAGGAAGCTTCTGCATGCCACAGTGGCCTGAGAGGAGAAGTAAGCAGCAGTCCCTCCGAGGAAGGGAGCTGCCCCCAGTGCCAAAGAGAATCAGCCAGACTTCCTCTCTTGCAAGCAGTGTGTTTTATTTTTATTTTTAAACATATTTTATTGATTTTTTTCCAGAGAGGAAGGGAAAGGGATAGAGAGTTAGAAGCATCGATGAGAGATAAACATAGACCAGCTGCCTCCTGCACACCCCCTACTGGGGATGTGCCCGCAACCAAGGTACAAGCCCTTGACCGGAATCGAACCTGGGACCCTTCAGTCCGCAGGCCGACGCTCCATCCACTGAGCCAAACCGGTTTTAGCAAGCAGTGTGTTTTATATTTCAAAACCAACCTGCTCTTGACAGCAAATTCAGATAAAGGAGTCCTCCCAAGTCCATCTCCTTTGGTCAAAGATAACTGCAGGTGCCAGCGAGTTCAGGTTCTCACTGGGGGGTGGGGGTCAGCTTTGAATTTTGTTTTTCTCCCAGAGGAAAAGTGGAGCAGCGTGAGGTCTACCACTCACGTTTATTCCTTGGTCTCCCCCACCCTTTAGTTCAATTCTTAGCATAAGGAAACATGGTATTTGGGGGTGAGGGGGGACAAGAAGACAGAGAATCCCACAGCAAATAGAACCGTAAGTGGCCGAAGTTTGAGTTGACTTCCGTTGCAGCACCACAAGGAGAAAAAGCTGCCCAAGAATCAGGGGGGCTCCTGTGCCGCCCCAGGGAATCTGCCTTCGTTTGCCTACTTTGGAGGTGGTAAGGGGGCCTTTGGGACGAAGGGTTTCTTACTCCACTGGACATCGCTAGGAGCCACTTCCAGCCAAGGGCTTCTTTAGAAATAGGATGTCTCTTTCTAGCAGCTACATCCGATCGCCAGTTCCCTCCCTCCACCCCCCTATGGGACCAGCAAGTGCTGCCTCGGGGAGCCAAAGGAGCAGCAGTTACTGTATCCTGCAGGCAGTCTGCTCCCCCGCCCTCCATCCCGGGTCCCCAAGGTAGAGGAGAGGCCTGAAAGCGCCCCTCAGAGGCAGTTTTTGGGCGGAGTGAAGGTTTTGCCTTAGGCCCTGCCCCCAGTCTCCCAAGTGGAATCTCCAGAGGCCCGAGGCTACGCTGAAACCCGAAAATCACTCACCCCAGCCCCCATTTATTAAAATCTGTTCCTAGGACCAATAGTCACCTTTTAGGCTCGGGGGCCATTAATAACAATCTCCTTAACATTCAAATGGCTCTAAAACGCGTTGATAGCAGATTACTGGAGCCTAATGGACATCGTGTGTGATAACATGGCCCATGAGTGGCGAGGTTCCTGAGTGGGTGTTTGAGCACAGCTACTTGATTATCAGCTTACAGCCCAACCATTTCTGAGCCGGGATCCTTCTCAGAAGAGGCGTTCTTCCTGACATCCGAGCGGGAGACGCCTGTGTTCTTCATTTAACCCATTTAACAACCACAGCGTTCTGGAAAGGGGAGGGGAAAACTTGCCCGTAGGCACAAGGTCACCTCCAGACCTAGAGGGGCGGACCGCGGGACACTGCTCCTCCCCTCTCGGCTTTTCATGGCGATGCCCCAAAGGCGGTGGCTAAGGCAGATAGAGGCCCTCGCCTGGGAGGCCGAAATTGCCTGAAGGCTTCCCTGCGGGAGTCCCGCGCCCCTGGGCCTCGGGGCAGAGGCCCCGGAGCGAATGCTCGGTCCGCCCCGTCCGGAAACCCGCGGGGCTCTCCAGCCCGCGGCGCGCGGCGGGGAAGCCTTCGGGCCGGGTGGCGCACCATCGACGGCGCTCAGACGCCGTGGCAGCCGCGCGGCACCCGGGAGGGGATGGGTCCCCCGGTTTCAGCGAAAACTCTGGCAAGTGCGCCGCGTCTCTGTTCTCCACCCTGACCCCCTCGCGTAGCAAATGAAGCTGGGAAACTCCGAAATCTGGGCCTTCCGCGGCTGCAGAGCGCACACGGGCGCCGCCCCGGGCCCTCCTCTGCGCGCGGCGCCCCAGGCTGGGTTGTTTGGAGTCCGTACAAGAGTGCGGGGCGGCGGGAGTTCCTGGAGGGGCTGACAGGCAGCTTTCCGGCCCTCTGCGTGGCACCCCGAGATTCCGATCTACGACTGCGACTAGCGGGCCTCGAGCCCACGGCTCCCGCGCCCTGCTTGAGGCCGCACGTGGCCGGGTCGCCAGGTCCCCCCACGGAGTGGCAGGCTGTGGGTCGCGCCCGCCCGGCAGAAGCGAAGGCTGGGGCGCAGGGCATGGGCCACCGCTCTGAGGAGAGGCCCGGGGAGCCCGTGGCCCGGGAGCTCCGTCTTCTCCCACCGCTTTCGTGGTCCCGGGGGCCAAGGGCGGTGGGTGTGGGTGTAGCGGCGCCTGGAGGCGACCAGGCCCTCGAGGCCGCCTTTTTTGCCCAAAGCCCCGACCAGGGCTCCAGGCTGGGCGGGCTCCGCACGTCCAAACCCCCCTCCCTCCCGTCCCTGGTGGTGAAAGGACGCGGGGACGGAGACCGGCTGGTCTTCAGAGCCGGCGACCAGGCGCACCCCTGCCTCCTGGGCCGGGCCGGGCTTGGCTTGTCCCGGGGCCCTCGCGAAGGTGCACCCATGAGCCCCCGAGGGCCTGGCCAGCCAGCTGGTGGCGGCTTCCGGTCCCAACGCCAGACGTCGCCAGCCGGAGCGGCCAGATCCCCGTGCCAGGGCCCGGTTACATGACTGGCAAACGAAGTGTCCTAACATGCATTTTGAGTTAGAGTTTTAAACACTTACAGTGCACATACCAAACTCCCCTCCCCCGCTCCAGTCCTTCTTGGCCACTTTGATGAACTTTGAATTATGTCTGGTTAGAAATTTCCAGCCATTAAATTTTAGTACTATGGCAGTGCTAAGGCATTTTTTTTTGCAATATAGGGTGCAGATATTTTGAGCAATTTTATATGTACATATTTGTTTAAAAAATGAAATGAGGTAATTTGGGGAAAGATCGTATTAATATTTTAAATTTTAAATTGATGCTAGTCTCTAATTGAAATGCATTCTTCAATAGCTCTTATTGCTGATTAAGTTGATTCTATTTTTAATTTTAGTCTAAGTGGGCCACTTGAGGTTTTAGAAGGCTAACAAGAACTCAGTCTGTTTGTTAATTACCTTCACCAAAAAAAGCCTAGCCTTTATTTGGTCTTAAAATTGACCATAGATGGGGCCTTCTGATTTTGCGATGGGAGAGAAGTGGAAAACTTCATACAAACATGCATTCACCATTTTCAAGGACAAATAATTAAACTGATTAAACCGATAATCTTGATTCCTGACCATTTTAAATGGACACATTGCTCCCCACCCTGTTTTTTTCCTTCATATCTATTGATAAAGGTGTGGAATATCTAATACACACATATTTACTAAAAGATGCCTGAATCTTTTTTTCAGGAACTTTTAACCTGTGGATCAAGCAATTTTGAGGGGATGGTAGTTCATGGATAGAGGATGGGTGAATTTTCTCAATTGTATAGAATTTGTTTTTGTCTGTGTGTTCAATGAAATTTTTCTGGGCAGAAGATCTGTAGCTTTCATCAGATTCACAAAAAGGTCTGTAACCACCCAGAATTAAGAGCTATGGGTTTTTATGATGCATGTATTGTGAACGAAGGGTGAACTTGGAGATGGGAACTTGTAGTTCTTGGTGACAACGGGACAAGATGCAACCCTATGAAATTTAAATCTACCCTTAACTTTTTGAAACCTTGATTTTAAAAAAACACAACACAAAGTAATCTACAAAATTATCTTTATTTCCCAATTCTACCTAGTTAGGCCTAATTTGAATGATTATCCATGAGGCTATTCATATAACACATTCTAAAATAATAAGTGAAGTAAACATGAGTTATTTTTAATGCTATCTACACATGCAGTGTAAAGTAGAAAATTTAAGCAAGTGATTCAATTTAATGATTCAAACCAAAAAGCCCCTTTAACCAAAACAAAATAACCAACAACAGCAACAAAATATTATCTGGCCCTAATTAAAAATGGCAGAAAATTTAGTGTCCATTGGTTCTCTCTCTCTCTCTCTCTTTGCACAAACATAAATTTTTTTAAAAATATATTTTTATTGATTTTAGAGAGGAAGAGATAGGGAGAGAGGGATAGAAACATCAATGATGAGAGAGAATCACTGATTGGCTGCCTCCTGCATGCCCCCCCTACACTGGGCATCGAGCCCGAAACCCAGGCATGTGCCCTTGGCCGGAATCTAACCTGGGACCCTTCAGTCCGCAGGCCGACGCTCTATCCACTGAGCCAAACAGGCTAGGGCTGCACAAACATAAATTTATCAACCATGCCTGGGTTCTCAAAAATTTCTGTTGAAAAGTTTTTCATTTTTCTTAAGTGTTGCTGATTGTCAAAGATGGATGAAACAATAAGAGTGGTGAGACCTTCTGACTGAATCAGAAGGAGGGCATGGTTATGCCATCCCAGGGAGGAATTTAAGGTCACGTGGTATAATCACCTGTAGGGGACCCAATAGAATTTAAATTAAATACTCAGAGGCCTGTCATTGAGAATAGCAGACTGCCCATTTCCCCCCACCCACAATCCTCAGCTTACTTCTAACCTTGACTGAGAGGATATCTCCCATTATTGCAAGAGGAAGCAGAATCTACGGGTTTATTTAGCATTGGAGCTTTGCTCAGAGGCTTCCATTTAGAGTAACCACTGCAGCAAAGATTCGGATCTGGTCCCCAAAATAGCTTGAACCAGGTGACCTCAGGCAAGTAGACGCAAGATACTAGCAATTTATTTCATATCAGCTCCCAAGCCATCCACCAGATGATAACAACCCTTGGACACCGTTAATCTCTGCTTGACTCAAACTGGTGACCGCAAGGTGAAAGGCAGGGCGTTATCTCTGAGCAATTCTTGTGGCCTTCCACAGATTGCCAGTTGGGCCAATACAATTGAAGCCTCTTCTCCAGTGGTTACTTTAAAAATTTCATATCCAAAGTCTTTGGTCTTTGTTGGACTGGAAGGTAGGAGGGCTTTATCAAGGAAAATGCCCAAGGGCAAGATGTGGGAGCTTAGAATCCAATACAAATTTAAAAGGTTGAAAAGGTAACTGTGTGTGTTCCTCGCCCAATAAACTTTGAACAACATCACTGTGACTGTGACTATGACTAGAAAAAGCCTCTGGAAAGAAATGTGTGGTGTTTTTTTTTTTTTTTTTTTGCCAAACAGCAAAGGAAAAAATGCACCTTAAAAAAATAAGTGGCAAAATGCTATCTGGAATTGGTTTTACTGTTCTGAAAATGGCTTTATTTTTGCAATCTGTGAGGTCTGTACAGATCACTGTATACTCATTTGGCATCAGTTCAGGGCTAGAAGGGGCAATGGGAAGTGGGGGGGGGGGACAGTGGAGAATAAAGGGAAGGGGTTTGCTGGTGAACAAAAGCTGTCCTGTGTGTTGATACCCAGAGGGAAACCAGGCTAGGTTACCTACGGGGAACCGCCACTATTTGCACTTTTCAAATATGTGGAGAGAATAGTTTTAACCTCACATCCCAGGGTACTCAGCACTAGCCTGAAGTCATAGAAACGTACCTTTCCCGCTTGGTGGAATTATTCTGCCCCCGCTACTCCAATATTCTGGTTGTAATGATTCTGTGTGATTTGTTAGATGGCTCCAGAGAGGATTGGCAAATAAAAACATTGGAGAGGTTTAAAAATATTGCAGTTACTTTTTTTTAAAAAAAAATATTTTATTGATAGAGAGTTAGAAACATCAATGAGAGAGAAACATCGATCAGCTGCCTCCTGCACACCCCCTACTGGGGATGTGCCCGAAACCAAGGTACATGCCCTTGACCAGAATCAAACCTGGGACCTTTCAGTCCGCAGGCCGACGCTCTATCCACTGAACCAAACCAGTTAGGGCTGCAGTTACTTATTTTACTAATATATTTTCTAAGGTCCATGTGTTGAAAGTAGGTTATCGATGGTGAAAGTAAAACCAAATTATTTTAGGTATTTTTAGCAATAACCTCCTTGGGACAGGATCAAAGATCAACCTGACATGTGCAGAATTTCAGTTGTTAATAAACAATGTCACTGAGACACCCCACAATGTTGTTTCATAACTTCATTCCTAGACCCTGTGTGTGATGCCCTAGCTTTTTAGTAACTGGTACTAGTATTTGCAAACCCTACTTCATTGTTTGGTACCTTCTCCCCAAAAGGATAAACTAAATAAACCCAAGCCATAATTACTAATCACAGGAGGGGTGCATTACATCCAATTGGTACAGGGATATCTCTTAGGATAACAAGTCACTGATTGATAAAGTGTGCAGTTTGTAACATCAGGCCATTGTCTGATTGTTGGGAAACAGGGCATGGAATAAACAATTAAGTTTGTTACTGCTTAAGGTTTGACTGTGGCTCACTGATATAAGGCTCTAGAAGCATAAAGAGAGCCCTGGTTAGTGTTTCTTTCTCCCTTTCCCCCTCTCTCTCTAGAATCAATAAAAGCAGCCCACTGGCATGGTTCAGTGGTTGAGCGTCGACCAATGAACCAGGAGGTCACAGTTCCATTCCTGGTCAGGGTACATGCCCGTGTTGCAGGCTCAATCCCCAGTGTGTGATGTGGAGGAGGTGGCTGATTAATGATTCTCTCTCATCATTGATGTTTCTATATCTCTCCTTCTCCCTTCCTCTCTGAAATCAATAAACTATATATTGAAAAATCAATCAATCAATAAAACCTGACTTGCATTCTCTTGATCTAGTTCTACCACATCTTTATGGTGGTGATGCCAAATGTAGGATCAGTTTCCCATATTGAAATGATTTGCATATATCTTAAAAACAATAAGCAGGGCATTGGACCAGGTGATGTTTCCAAATTAATAAATTTCTACTTCCCAGAGGTCAGTTTTTGCTGTAGGACTAGGATTTCTACATTTGTGTTTCATTGATAACTTCCATGGATTTGGTGCCAAGGGAGGTCTGTAGCTTCCCTTGTGGAGGTGCAATCTGTGTTCATCCTGCTATCATTTCTGAATATTTTGAACTTTGCTTGAGCTTTGGATAACTTTACTTCAACTTCATATACAAATGGGTTTGTGTTTTTGGCCTACATTTCTGGCTCTTCTAACATTGTAGAAACCCTCATACAACATTAATTAATGAGATGTGACTTCCAGGTGCTTTAGAACATGCAAGTCAGTACATATTTTTTTGTTATGTGAGAAATTGGCCCCTAGTTTTGCCAGGGGAGTAGTTAAGGATAATGTTGATGCATTCAGGCTTTCGAGTTGGATTGTCTGGGTTTAAATTTAAACTCCTCTATAGCCAGGTAGATGTTTGTCCTTAAGAAGATTATTTAACCCCTCTGTTCCTTGGTGTCCTCATCTGAAAAATAGAAAAAGCAATAGTTTCTACTTCCCCAATTGTTGTGAGAATTAAAGAACTTTGCTCAGTGTCTGGTAGGTACTAAGTGCTTAATTCATGTTCCCACCATGATTGTCATTGTCATAGTCAGTCTCCGGTCAGTGACACTGAGTCAGAGTCAGAAGTCTTAATGAATGAATGTTGACTGTACTCATTCTACTAAAGGAATAGGATCACAGATGTAATAGAAAGAATGCAAGAAGAGTGATTATGCAATGTTGTATAAGTATCAAATTATAGATGTAGCATAACTACATGGTTAAATTCATTTTGTGTTGAGTTGCCTTTGTTACAGAGTCTGTATTTTTTGTTCAACATGTGAAGAAAGCCCAGCCCGTGTAGCTCAGTGGTTGAGCATTGACCTATGCACCAGGAGGTCACCAGTTTGATTCCCGGTCAGGGGACATGCTGGGGTTTTGGGCTTAATCCCTGGTAGGGAAATTGCAGGAGGCAGCCGATCAATGATTTTCTCTTATTATTGACTAGAGGCCCTTTGCATGAAAATTCATGCACTGGAGGGGGGTCCCTCAGCCTGGCCTGCCCCCTCTCACAGTCCGGGAGCCCTCAAGGGTGGTTATAGACCTGGCAATCAGGGGAAGGCGATGCCCCATCACACCTCTGCTGCTGCCACTGCCAGCAGTGCAAGCCTCAGCCGGCCCTGGTTACCTGAGCCTTGGGTGGCCCTGGGCTGCTGGAAAGCCACCATCTGAGGCTTGCCTGCACCTTGGACCAGCCCTGGGCAGCTGGGCAGCCACCATCCGAGGCTTGCCTGCACCTCAGCCTGGCCCTGGGGAGCTGGGGGGCTGAGGGGACTGGGTACTGCCATCTTGTGGCTGTGGGTGCCACCATCTTTGAGGGCATGACAGTCAATTAGCATATCCCCTCCTTATTGGCTGTGGATGCCACCATCTTTGAGGGCGGGGCAGTCAATTAGCATATCCTCTTCTTATTGGCTGTGGGCACCGCCATCTTTGTGATGGCGTGAGGGTCAATCAGCATATTCCCTCTTTATTAGATAGGATGTTTCTGTCTCTCTCTCCCTCTCCCTTCCTCTTTCTGAAATCAATAAAAATCTAAAACAAAAAAATAGTAGAAGAATTCACACATCTTTTAAAATCTGCAAATATATTTGAAAAGAAGGAAGTAAGATGAAAACAAATTTGACAAGGGGGGGTCAAGGTGTAACAAAATAAACTACCCTATTATCTTTAAATCACACTTCTAGTCCTCTCCTTGTAAGATTTAGAATATTTATCCATTACTGCAAGTAGTTTTCCCCCCCACCTCCAGCACTCTGAACACCAGCCTGTTCTCACTGTACTTGAGATTGATACTGGCATCTTCATTTCCACATAATGGAGGCTAATCCAGTCTGTGGGAAATATTCATTGCCTTCTCCTCATCTCTAAAAGCACTGTCAAAACTTGGTTTTAATTTCCTTTTAAACCGGGCTGTCAATACATTTCACACACCCCCCCCCCACCCTTAAACACTGGCATTTAACAAAAAAAGTGAGCAAAGTAGTTTAGTAATAAAATAATAAAGACCTTGTAAATTGGGCTCTTGGTTTAAAGAAAGAAATAGGAGAATAATTGGAAACAAAAAAAAAAGGCATTTTATGCAAATCAACTAGTATGAATGATGGCAGAAGGAGATCAGAACAGCGTAATAAATTTACTGAAGATGGCAATTCCTCTCTCTGAGGAATTACAGGGAAAACTAGTAAGTGGCTGGAGGGGCTAATATCTCAAGAAAGCCTGAACAGGCAAAATGGACCACATATGTAAAGAGCAAAACTTTCGTCATCAGCTTCCACAGTTCTTCAGCACACGGTCTGTGCAAGCAATTTGTTTCAGGTTGCAAAATTGAAACGTGTCTCCCAGGTCACAGACAAGGAGGCAAGACATCCCTTGTGATGTCTGCAATGGAGCAGGAACTTGACAACCACTGGCAAGTGTCTGAAAAGGCATCACCTGCCAGGCAGGCAGAAGAATTGTCCAGGGTCATCCAAGGGGCTAATTTGGAGTAAAGAGACATGAACAAAAAGATCTCTCAATGGTGACCTCTCACGGGCTGTGGAAGAGCCAGTCCTTCTAGGGAAGTGGCAGAGTCTCCGGTTTGGAATGTTGAAAGGTAGGGAAGGAAGAACTCTGAGAATTAAGCCTCAGGAACTGTCCAGCATTCTGGACTCAGGGCTAAACGACCTGATAGGTTTCCACCCATAGTGTACCTTATTGTGTGCTTATTAATCATCACTCTTATTTTTTCAATTCTTTTGACAGTTGTGACACTAATGGTGTCATTGCCAAAGGGATTTCTATAGGTTTATACAGATTTGCATTTGTTCCACGAGGAAATATAGTTATTTAATAAGAGTCAGTATTTGCCTTGCAGACACTTCAGCTTTGACCTCCTCCCAAGATTGACAGAATAACCAAGCACATTGCCAGCTTCCCGAGCCTGCTGTAAATTTCTCCAAACAGCAGACACTGTCTGCGTTACCAGCAATTATAAGAATAACAAGATCATAATGTTTTCCTGGCCCCAGAGACATTAAAACAGATGCTAAAATGGCTATAGGAAAGGCTTCTCAGGTGTCAAGTTTATTAAAAATTAAGTTTCCACTTACACTTTCATTAGGATTTAAGAAAACTAGGACCATCATATGATGTATCCATTCATTATGCAAATATTTGAGGCTCTTCTCTGTACCAGGCAGTCTCCTAGGTCTGGTACACACAAGGCTTCATGGAGCTCACATTTAGGTTCATGGGCGAACATACTAATAGGAGCCAGAAACTTCTGAGTCAAAATGAAAACACTGGAGGGTTTAAAGATATAAGGAAAGGTAAGTGACACCGGAAGCTTGGTGTTTATCAGCGCTCTAATGAATGAAAACACAATGGAATAAAATTCTGATGTCCTGGTGCTCCGTACTTAAGTCTCTCTGGATGTCCTGGGTGTGTGGAGGGAAGTGGGAGTACATGGACTGCTCCTCGCTGAGAACATACATGGGTCTGTGGCTGCTGAAGCTCCATATGGTGTCCTGTGCCCTGGCCTTGTTGTGTGACAGTTGCTGCTAACAAGCTTGGCTTTGGTTTGAACGTCTTTGAAACGACCCCCTCCCTCACCCGCTCCAATTGCCTCAATCAAACGGACTCCTTAAAAACTGGGCTGTTAACAGAATGGCCAAAGTGTCACTGGAACAGGAAAAATCAATCATTTAGTGTTTTCTACAGACATACTGATTGCAAATTAAAGAAAGGCCAATTTGGAAAAGCCAGCCCATTAAGAGACCGCTTAATGTGTAATTACTTAATGCAGTCGGAAACTCCTCGGAGCAGCAGCCCAGCCAAACGGCATCAGAATCGAAGACAGATACAGTGGCTGGTGCAGAGTTTCCTTTGGAGGTTCAGATGCAAGAATTCAAACCCAGGGCGGTTGTATTCTCACACTCTGGGGCTGCCATAATACTTAATTATGACTGTCCCTGTGGTGTAAAATGATCTTGGAAAATGTCACACAAGAATTCCTCCAAATTGTTTGTTTCATTACTCTTCCTCCTCCTCCCCAGTTCCTATTTCTTGGCCCTGTTCTTTTCTTTCGTGGCCTTTCTCTCTCTCTTTCCTCTCTCCAAATGGCATTGTGAGGTTGAATTCACCAGGTGTGCAAACTTCCTCCCTCATCTGACACTTCTTTGGCAGAAAGCACAGGTAGCCCAGCAGGTATTGTCAGGGTCAAGTTAAAAAAAATAACAAAACCTGCCAATGCAGATTTCCGTCTCATGGCGCCTGGCATCAGTCGGTTCTCAAAAAGGCTGCTGTGGCTTTAATATTTCCCTTTTTACAGCTGGCATGGATTTCACAGTCCACCTGAGGCTCACCACCTTTCTCCCACTCAGGCAGGGAGGGTAGTGACAGGCACAGGGTGGTGACCAGCTTTATTCTATTTCAAAAAAAGTTAATTGGAACAAGTACTATGGTTAGGTCTCAAATTTGCATGCCAGTGGTCACTGTTAGGTCCTTGGTTCATTGGAAGTGAGCTGACTTGGTAAAATATTGGAGATTTTTAAACGAATTCCTGTGGTGGTCTTTTAAAACTTAAAACCAGAAGGAAGAGTGGTACTGTAAGTAGTGAGTTATATGCCAGATAAATCCAAAGTTCTTCCCTTCTAGTTACACTTAGAAACTAGTTGATTGTGAGAGAAATAGTACCAGGGTATTTTTGTGGTATTGTTCCCCACTCACCCTCCCCGTCATGATCTGGTAGTAATTCTACTAGAAATCATCCTACTAGGGGAAAAAGTGAATATACATGTCTTTAAAAACCAGATATGCGCCCTAGCGGGTTTGGCTCAGTGGATAGAGCATCGACTTGTAGACCAAAGGGTCCCAGGTTCGATTCTGGCCCTGGTCAGGACTCCTGCAGGAGGCAATCAATCGATGTGTTTCTCTCACATTGATATTTCTCTCAGTCTTTCCCTCTGTTTTCCACTCTCTCTAAAAATCAATGGAAAAATATCTCCGGGTAAGGATTAAAACAAAACACAAAACACAAAAGACCAGACCTGCTCCTGGCATTAGAAAGCTTTGTTTGTAAGATATCTAGGTGCCATGGCTCTTCCTGAGACGGAGTTCGCAGACTGTCTCTTTCTCAGAAAGGCGAAATCTGCAGTGACATTGCTGAGCCTTGACAACAGCCAGTGCTCCCAACACTCTCCTGATCAAGTTACATAATGGGTTTCTTTATACAGGTTTGTATTTTCTTTAATAATAAAGTGGGATTATGTTTTTTCACTTTCCTTAATTTAGTTTACAAGTTCTTATCTTTTTCTGTGTCCACTATGGGGCTGGCCTTGTTCACAATTGACTCCAGTGAAGAAATTCCTGAAGAAAGGAGACAAGTGTGTGTGTGTGTGTGTGTGTGTGTGTGTGTTTGTGTGTGTGTTGATGGTGGTATATTTAGAAATTGTAGGGTTTGTAGCTAAGCTCTCCTCTCCTCATTCTCCTACTCTTCCTGGGTCAGGTAGGAAGAGGGAATAATGTTCCCAGAGGCTGAACTGCTATAAAACATGTGCAGTTGTGAATACTTCCACGACATCATTCTGTTGTCTATAGCAACAGTAAAGAATGGACCACAGGTGCATATTAGAATGCAATATTGATTAAGGTGAGGGATTTTCTCACAGCTAATACTCTTTTATTTTAAAAGAACAGATAGTCATTTGCTAAGAATTAAAAATAGTTAATATATTTGGAATAATCACTATATTTATTAGGTAGTATTAAATACTACTAATTCAGTAGGTCACTAAAGTTTACATCAAATATCTAACAAATTATAATGTTAATGAAGAGATAAACAAGTGGATTGCAGAACTCTTTGTTATTTTCTTTTTCTTCTTTTTACAAAAAAAGCACTGCTAGATACAAAATCCTATATAATAAAGTGGTAATATGCAAATTGACCATCATGCCTTCACAAAGATGGCTGCCTATGACCAGGCTGGCAGGGGGGTTAGTGAAGGACGACCAAACGACTGAACAGCAGGCTGCGTGGGGCGACCAGGCCGGTGGGGGTGCTGTGAGGGGCGACTGGGCTGGCAGAACGGACAGTTGGGGGCAACCAGGCTGGCGGGGGGGGGGGGCAGTTAGGGATGACCAGACTGGTGGGGGGAGCAGTTAGGGGCAACCAGGCCAGCGGGGGTGGGATGCAGTTGGGGGCAACCAGGCTGGCGGGGGGGGGGCAGTTAGGGGTGACCAGACCAGCAGGGGTGGGCAGTTAGGGGCAACCAGGCCAGTGGGGGGGCAGTTAGGGGCGACCAGGCCGGCAGGGGGGACAATTGGGGGTGATTAGGCTGACAGTGGGGGGCAGTGAGGGGTGACAAGGCCAGCGGGGGAGGGGGCAGTTAGGGGCAACCAGGACGGCAGGCAGGTGAGTGATTAGTAGTCAGTGGTCCAGGATTATGAGAGGGATGTCTGACTGCCAGTTTAGGCCTAATCCCCGGGATCAGCCTAACCAGCAGTCAGACATCCACCAAAGAGTCCCAGATTGGAGAGGGTGCAGGCTGAGCTGAGGGGACTCCCCCCGCAGCCCCCCCCCCCCAGCCCCATGCATGAATTTCATGCACCGGGACTCTAGTATTATCCATGTTTAAACATCCCAGGATGGGGCAAGTGATAGCACTATCAGTGAAAAACTGCTTCCCCTCAAGTTAATGGCTGATATGATGCTCTAACTCCCACTAACCGTCCATTCCCATTTCTTCAGTTTAGATGAGCACATCCATAAAACTGGTTTTGGTTGCTGTTTCCACACTACCAGTTTCATCTGGAAAATGTGACCAGTGATTACTTTATCACAGAGTGGAAATCAGAGAGAGGTGACAATTCACCTCTATCAGCATCACATTCATGTATCCTATCTAATAAAAGAGAAGCATGCAAATTGACCGCACCTCCGCTATGCCCACAAGCCACGCCCTCAAGCCAATCAGGAGTGAATATGCAAATTAGCACAACAAAGATGGTGGTTAATTTGCATATGCAGGCGCCGAGTGGCCTGGGTTCCAGGAACACTTGGGACCCAGGCCACTCCTAGCCTGTAGGCCTGCACTTAAGCCCTGTGCAGAAGGGGTCCCAGAACACCCCCGGCCACTGCGGGCCTATGGGTGCAGCAGACAAGCGGCTGGGGGTGGGGTGAGAAATGGCAACGTGGGAATGTTCCCGCCCCGCCCCAGCTGTTTGTGCGTGCTCTGGCACCAAGTGGCTGTTCGGGTCCATGCCCACAGCCCGGTGCCCACGATAGGGGGGGCTGGCTGCTGGCCTCTGGGGTGTGCAGAGGCCCCGGTGGCTGCTGCTGCACGCAGCCCGGGGGTCTCCACAGGCCCCCCAACCCAGTGCCCACGACGGAGGGCTGGCTGCCAGTCTCTGGGTTGTGTGTGGAGACCTCAGTGGCTACCACCGGGTGGCAGGGACACCCCCCTAGCCCAGTGGATACAACGCAGGGGCCGCATGAGCTGCAGAGGAAACACCATTTAAAAAAAAAAAAAATATATATATATATATATATATATATATATATATATATATATATATTATTGATTTTTTTACAGAGAAGAGGGGAGAGGGATAGACAGTTGGAAACATCAATGAGAGAGAAATATCAATTAGCTGCCTCCTGCACACTCCCCACTGGGGATGTGCCTCCAACCAAGGTACATGCCCTTAACAGGAATCAAACCTGGGACCCTTCAAGTCTGCAGGCCCAAGGTCTATCCACTGAGCCAAACCAGTTCCAGCGTAAACACCTTTTCTGACCGCTCATTGGCTAAGCTCCTGTATGCCACCACTTGCAGTGTTCTTGGTAACTTGGGTTATAAGAATACGAGAAGGTGATCTAGGGTTTTTCCACCACACTCCTGGAGGAGAAAACGAAGGTCCACTGCTGGAGGGGCTAAGAAATGTCATATCCTGCCCTAGCCGGTTTGGCTCAGTGGATAGAGCCTCAGCCTGCTGACCGCAGGGTCCGGGTTCAATTCTGATCAAGGGCATGTACCTAGGTTACAGGCTCCTCCCTGGCTGGGTCCCAGGTCAGGGCTCATGCAGGAGGCAACCAATAAAAGTGTCCCTCTCACATTGATGTTTCTCTCTGTCTCTCCCTCTCTCTTCCACACTCTCTAAAAGTCAATGGAAACGTATCCTCAGGTGAGGATAAAAAAAAAAAAAAAGAAAGAAAGAAATGTCATATCTTATGAAAGACACCTTTTACATAATCTTGAAAATGCCTAAAGAAAGTTGTCATTTTTTCACAGTGAAGGGACTAGAGTCCATGTTGATGAAAACACCTTGGCGGCTACCATGGCTGGCAGTGGCTGCAGCAGCAGGGTAATGCGGCTGGCACCTTCCCTTGATCAGCCCAGTCACCTCCCACAGAGGGTGGCCAGATTGCGGCTGAGGCCCGCTCCCCATAGGGAGCAGGCTAAGCCATCAGTAGGACATCTCCTGAGGGCTCCCTATCTGTGAGAGGGGGCAGGCTGGGCTGAGGAACCCCCCACCGTGCACGAATTTCATGCACCGGGTCACTAGTATGTATATGTTTATGTAACACACGCACAAACACCCTTATTTTTTGGTTGACTTTTCATGTGTCCTTGTCATCTCATTATGTAGGATAAATCTTCATGGGATTTTACTTTAAACTTATTTTTATCCCCTCAGTGCCTAGCCCAGGACTTGGAATATGGCAGGTGCTTAATAAAAGAAGTTATTGATAGGTAATGATGACTCTAGCAACCGAGGACAAGGCCAGAGGGCATTTATCTGTCTGTTTGGCCCTTCTCTATGTTGACAGAGCCCTTACTTTGGTCTCTTATCTGGTCCCCTTGCTCTCTACCTTTCAATCTGTTGGTTCATGCTATTACACTTAATTAGAAACCAGATTTAGAACACATAAAAGCCACAGGATAAAGGCTTAACATCTTAGCCTGAAATTTAAGGTTCCACAACAGTGCTTCTCAAAATTTAGTGTGCATGCAAATCACCTGGGGATTTCACCAATGCAGATTCTGATCTGGTAGGTCTAGGGTTGAGACCCAAACAGTTTTAAGGATCTCCCAGGTAATGCAGATGCTGCTGGTCCTGTGGCCACATTGTGAATAGCAAGTTGCTACAACAATTTGCCTGGTCCAGGTGTTCAATGCCTTTTTAGCTTCATCTCAACTTACTCCCCACCCTGCACCCTACATTCTAGCAAAACTGTTGTTCTTGACATTCCCTGGCAATTCTCCGACTTGCACTTTCATTCATGTTATACCCTTTCTGCATGCTAAACCATCACTCATCCTTCCAGACAGCTCAAATATCACCATCTCTGTTAAGGCTTCCAGCTCAGTCGCCCTCCTCCTTGGCCAGCTAATCCCTCTGTCTACCAAGTTCTCACAGCTCTTTGCTAGTTCTGATATTTAGCACTTATTACAAGTTATCTTAATTGTTTGTTTACATAATTGTCTTTCTAGCTAGATCATGAGCTACACAAGGCAGGGGGCCAGGCCTTATCTATCTGATAGTCTCAGTACTGGGTACAGAGCACAGCACACACAATAGTTCCTTTACAAGTACTGGTTGAAGCAAATTGAACTGGATTTCTCATTATTGCTCTTTTGCAGAAGACCTTCAATGATGAATGTTTTGAGACAAAAATATATCTGGACGGAGTTGAGGGGGAAGTCACAAAGGATCATCATAATATAATAATGTTATGGTCAGCTATGATAATAGTTCATTCTAATTACTATTAATGATTGCTATTATTTATCTATTGAATGCTCACTATGCACCAGGCACTGTGCTAATCACTTAGATATAAGACTTCATTTAAATTTTACTTCTTACTTTCTAGATAAGGACATAGACACATAATTTAGAGGGAAGGTCCAATGCTGCAGCCCCAGGAATGGTGGAATTGGGATCGGAAGCCTGACTCTTCGATCCAGTCTATGTTCTTAGCCTTTTTAATTCTGATGCTGGAAGGACAGTCTTGTGCCTTTCTGCCTAGGGAATTTGCCAGTTATATGTGCTCTAAATGCAGCAGGGTCTCCTCCTGGGCAGGGACCCTACTCCCTTTCTGTGCCTTGGACTCCTTGACAGTCTGGTGATGCCCATAGACTCCTCAGAATAATATTTTAAAATGCACTAAAAACATAGAATTACAAAGAAAACCAACTTATATTGAAATGTAGTTATCAAAACAATAAAAATCAAAGGTGTGATATAGTAACATGTGCCCTTTGTCCCAGTTTTATTGATATAGTTTATGTATGTGCTGTTCTTTATCAATGACATTAATAAGATCTAGCTATGATTCTGATAATGACTTTAATTTTGAAGTATTGATGGGCCTAAACAATATTTTGAGATATCTGCAACAGCTGAACTATGATGAAAATATCTGCAATTTCTCTATACTTAAGACAAAGTCACAGGTATTGTTTAAGATACTATAGTGTGTTGCCAAAATTTATAATGGAAGAAAATATTAAATTTCCATAAGTGGTTAGTGCAATTAAAAATGTAATTTTTTTCCATCCAAGTTCATGGACCCCCAGAATTCTATGCATGGACACCTTGGATATGTATATGGGGGGACTGGTCCTGTGAACTTCTAGGGAAAAGGGATTTTCTATCTTTTTTTTTAAATTGCCAATTTGTTTTATTTATTTATTTACTCATTTTTTTTTTACATTGTATTTTTTAATCAACCTTTTTGAAGAGGTTGGAATGTCCACAGATAGAAGTCAGTCAGGTAGAAAAAATTGTCATATATGCACAGAAATCCCCAAAATCAGTGGCAAGAATATGTAGAGAAGGATAATAAAAGGGGGTGAGGGGGATGAGGAGGAAATTGGCAATGTTAGATCCCTGCAACAGGTAAGCAGCTCTTCCCTTGGAGGGTGAACCCAGAGATTTTTCAGAAGTGGAAGAAAGCATGCTTAGAGAAATCTTAAAGTGTACATCAAAATCTTAGCAATTGGAGGAAATTCTGTAGTTGTCCCCAGGAGAAAGAAACACACTGTGGTAGTACTGTGCTGAGGATCTGTGCCTGGAATCGTCATGTGATGGCCAAGCGGGCAGTGTCCCCATCTCTCCCTACCATATGCACTGATGTATGGCAGGAGTCTTCAAACCCCACTAACCTCTGCCTACTTAGACTGATTCAAATGGGAAGAAATGACAAGGTGTACACCCAAACCTAGTATACTGGTACATCTTTATTGACTTTGAAGAGATAGGCACGCCAAGGCTTAGAGGCACAGATGGTATTTTGATCACTCTAAATTGAAAGCTTGGCATGCCAATGGCATCAAATGCCTCCATTCGGCATTCAAGTGTACTGAAATCTGATCCCTTTTTCCTCTCAGGGCCTTCACTCCCTTTATATTCTTGGCAATTAGACCTACCAGAATTATTTGCCCACTCCCACATCATACTTCTTTGCAAATCCCAACACCAACAATGCCCTTTCTCTTATCCCAATCCTCAAATCCTATCCATCCTTTTAGGCTCACCCCAAATTCTGTCTCTTCCAGGAAGATTTTCCTGTGCCTGTCTGTCACAGCCCCTCAGCTGCAAGCAATCTCTTCTGCTCTGGAGCTTTCATAAGACTTTATCAATATTTCTCTTATGACATGTACTTTTCATCATGTTACTATGGACAATAACAGTTGTGGCCTTTGAAGAAAAAACATACTGGAAAAAGTGCCCAGTAATGGCAGGAAAAGCAGAATAAGGAGTAAAAAACAATACTCGTGGCCGTTCTAATACTTCTATAGCAATCCATAGAATGTGAGTAATAAAGTGAACTTGGGGTATTAATCTAAGTTGTAAATACAGGGATGGGCAAAAGTAGGTTTACAGTTGTGAGTACACAGAACAGACTTTATTCTTGTATTATTAATTATTGCATTATTTATTTGTATTACAATTGTAAACGTAATTACGCAGGCATCACCTAAACAGTATGATGGGATTGTAAATGGAATGTGGCACATAAAATATATTTGGTTAAGAAATAAAACAAATTTCCATGAGAAGTGGAGGGAAAGTTTAAGAAGATACATAGTATATATCCACTTGGAGTGAAGTGATGCGAGCCCCCCTTATGAAGATTACTGTGGTGGCAGCTGAAGGATGGATTACAGCAGAGAGCAATTTAAGGCAGAAAGACCAGTTGGCAGGTATTTAAATAGTCCAAGTCAGATATAATAAATACCCACTTAGGACTTCAAGGTTTCATGTCTAGGTGCCTGGCGGGATGATGATGTCTTTAAGAAGAGTGTGTAGTGAAAGGATTTGGGGGGCAGTCACAGGATAAAAATGGTGTTGGCTCTAAGAGCTCTTGGGTGCAGGAAAAGTGAGAGACTCTCAACCAAAGAATAAACATTAAATGCAACTGTAGCCCTAGCCGGTTTGGCTCAGTGGATAGAGCGTCGGCCTGTGGACTGAAGGGTCCCGGGTTCAGTTCCAATCAAGGGCACATGCCTGGGTTGCAGGCTCAATCCACGGTGGGTGGTGGGGGGGGGGAGGGGAAGGAGGGCATGCAGGAAGCAGCTGATCAATGATTCTCTCTCATCATCAATGTTTCTATCTCTCTCTCCCTCTCCTTCCTCTCTGAAATCAATAAAAATATATTTAAAAAATAAATAAATGCAACTGTAGACTGAATTAATAGAAATACAATGTCCGGGTCTTAACTGCAGAATTGCCATTGGTCTTGGTTCACACTTTATGGAGGATTTTTATAAACATGGAGACTTGCAGATTCTTTCATTTGAAGAACACTGGAAGAAACTTGGAATATTTAAAACTGAAGAATGTGCCCTGGTCAGTGGCTCAATTGGTTGGAGCATCATCCCATGCACCAAAAAGTGTTGGGTTCGATTCCCGGCCAAGGCATACACCCAGGTTTTGGGTTCGTTCTTGGATGGAGCACATGTGGGAGGCAGCCAATTGATGTTTCTTTCTCACATTGATGTTCCTCCCTCTCTCTAAATATCAATAATAAATAAATTAATAAAAAAATAAGACTGAAGAGGTAAATAGGGAGAATATAACCACTGTCTTTATATACACTGAGTGGCCAGATTATTATGATCTCTGAACACATAAAAATCTGGCCATTCAGTGTATATCCTATATAATAAAAGGCTAATATGCAAATTGTCCCCTCAACCAGGAGTTCGACCAGCAGTCAGGCTGGCCAACCGCTCATGTCTCCTCCCACTGGCCAGGCTAGCCAGACCCCACCCATGCACGAATTCATGCACCGGGCCTCTATTACAGTGGCCAGATTATTATGCGTTCAGAGATCATAATAATCTGGCCACTCAGTGTATATGAGACACAGAAAAAGTAAAGAAGGAATTAATTATACCTGGTATTCTTAAGTGAAGGTGGTAGGGTGCTGGTAGATGGAGTTACAAGGTGAACATTTTTGGCTTATCCTAAGAAATGATTTCATAACAACGAGAGATGCCAAATAGTGGCAAAAACAGACTTGCAGAGCAGTGAGCTCTTATATGTGAATGAATCAAGCAGAAACAGGATGAACTTGGGTCATATGTTTTGTAGAGGCATTTCTACAGTCTATAGAAGGGAGGTGGAATTACAGGATGTTTAAGAGGGCTTGCTCCTCTAAAATTTTCAACTCCTTTTCTCCAAGGAAACTTCCTTATTTCGTCCTGCCCTGGTGGGAGTGAGCCCTGTTCCCTGTGCTCATGAAGCACCCTGGGGCTACCCCTGTCACACTGGCACCCCACCTTGTGGTAACAGCTTCTCCATCTTCCTCATCAGGCTGCATTTCTTTGAGGGTAGGGATTGTCTTTTACCTACACATGCTCAGTACAGAGTATTAGCATTCAGCAAATGGTTGTCACATGTTGAGAAATTAAATGGATGAAGGGGATATAGGTTCAACTGCTATAAAATGTGGACAAATGGAGCGAATGCTGGGAGGTTTCAGTTTGCAAAATTACCTGCAGTGGGAAAATCACATGCTCATAAATCACATGCTTCCCTTCCCTCTTCTTCCCTAGTTGCAGACTCAGTTATCAGAAATGTGAGGGAGTTTGATCATAATGGAATGACATCATCTTATCTGAAAAGTCAGAATGTGCTTCCAGGGTAGCAGAAAATCAAGGGACTTTAAAGTTGCACTTGATTTTTATTTAATTAATGAACATTGAAAAGCATAAAACACCAGTGGCTATTGAAAGTTTAGTAGCTAGAAACATACCAAGGTACCTATAAAAAAGAACAGTATTACACAGCTTGTGAGAAGTTGAGCACCATGTTATCACACTCACATTCCTGGGAAATCATCTGACATCGCAGGTGGTTCTCGCCAAAGATCCAATTTCTCATCTACCCTTTGATGGTACTGGCACAATGATTACAGTGCCCATAGTTGTCAGTCTATGTTAATGCACAATGTTGCTGCAATCGATATGGAGCTGAAATATACCGTTCCCTGGGTGGGAATGGTCCAAACATAGCTAGTGCCTGGAATGCATGGAGATGCTCCTTCCTGCTGGTTTGCCTTCAAAAACATGATGTAGAACAGCTGCAAATCACATCCTGGAAGATGTCCTATGTCAGTGGTCGGCAAACTCATTAGTCAACAGAGCGGCAAACCGCGGTTTGCTGACCACTGTCCTATGTGCACCCACCACCCAGATGTGGAATTGAAAGCTCCAATCTGTCCTTAGATATATGCTGGAGCCTATGAGAAATGGCATTTGTTTACAGAGGAAAGAGGCAGAAGTCTTCATATGGGGAGAGGAGGCAGTACATTGCTTTCCAACACATTTCAGTGGCAGAGCTCTTTGCTTTCCCCTTGACCTCCAAGCAGTCCTGGACACTTCTTGGTGCTTAGCGCACACTGAGGTCAGTGTGGTGCATGTTAATAAATGTTGTCTTAGAGATTACAGGGCCGCAAAGAGAGTTATTACATCATAAGTGGGTAGTTGTAACTGTAATGGCAGTCATTATAAAGGAAGTAAATGAGGTACCTACTGCAAATGTAAAGGTTTCTTATCTTAACAACATAATAATTGTAACCACGACTGAGAGAGAAGATAAACAGATCCTGACATTAATATTAACACTGTTTTACCAGCCGGAATGGAAACATATTCAGCTGTCACTTGATTAATTTTCATTAATAATAAAAGTCTTACATGTCTAAATCCCCTACTATATTTGCATTGTCGGTGTTGACACTGCAGATGGACCAGTCTGCTCATTCATATAATTCATCTTAAATCGCCCTATCATAAGAGACCGAAGAAAGGATTTCTGTGAAACATAGGACTGTATATATGTGTGTCTGTGCTTGTGTGCATGTGTGGTCTGTGTTTCTGTGTGTATGTGCATGTATGTGTTTATGTTTGAAGGATGCTATTAACTATATGAAACATGGCTTTAAAAGCTCAAGTTTCAATGCGTTAAAGGTTACATAAACCGAAGTGTATAAATACTACCGTGGAAACTAAAGCCTTTAGCACATCTGTACTTAGTAGTTTCTATCCGAATATCCAAAACAAGTGATCATGTGAATGTACTTATGGATCTCATTCTACTCATATCTTCATTCCTCCCCTGCCCCCAAATGTATTCACTGTGAATAAAATTAATATCGAGATGGTGAAAGGGAGAACTCAAACTAAAAGAGAAAAATTCCCCCTTGCACGTTGTCTTACACTTCAGGGAGTGTTAGAAAGCAGGGCTGTTTCCTATTCTCCATCAGGGATGGGCAACTCAGTGAGCTGATAGTGGTGAATTCTAAGGAGAGATTTAATTCCTAAGGCCAAGGGATTTAAGCAGAATGGGCTTCTTTCTCTGACAAAATCCCCAAGATGGTCACGGACATCCAAGTTTGACCTCTAATTAACTTTGAGCTCATCAAAAATTTGGCCTAAGAGGATGCCAGAGAGGGAACCCAAGGGTCCGTTGCCACTCAGCTACACGTGGACCTGAGGACTCTGAGCCGCTAGCTTTACTCGGGAGGAAAGACGGCAGTGGAGAGTGGAGCAGATGCGGGTTTAAGCGTGTTCCAATAACATTTACGTTAGACATGTGGGGTGCTCTCATCTTGTCTGTATGGGTCTAAGATAAGCACACTCCAAGTCGGCTTGCGGATTGCCCAGGGGGCTAGAAGTGCCACCGTGGATTTTCCTGTATGAGCAGGATATTGTGGAAATGACCAGCTTAAACGTGGCTAACGAGGAAGCATCCCAATAGAAAAAAATTTTGGCAGAGGATTTAAGTCAACCCTCATGAACTGAGAAGTGATGAAAAAGAAAAGCTACCGTGACGATCCCAAAAGCAGAGATAACCAGAAGAAACCACGATGAAGGTTACCTGCCTGACATTTGCCCTGATGTTCAAGAGGCGCGGAAGGGATGGTCACAACCCTCATCTCAAGAGTTGACTCAAGCCCCACTCGTGGCAAATTCTCTATTAAGAGCAGAAAGGGAAACGCTAAAACACCTGTTGGTACACTTTCCCTAAGCAACGTTTTTGTCTTTCAAAAGACCCAATCAAGGCTGAATTTGAGGTTTCCCTGGTGGAAAAAGAGCAGGCCAGTAGCACCTTTAAACACTTCCCTGTTTTTCAAGCAGCCGAGGGAGGTGAAGCCCGCAGAGAGCGGCGAGGGCGGCACGAGGAAGGCCCTGCAGAGGTGCTTCATTAACCCGATTAAGCAGGTGGATGGAGAGGGCCTCGCTGATAATTTACACCTTGCTAATGAAGCGTGTGACTCTTAATCTCCTCCAAACAAGATACACTCATGAAACTCTGGTGCAAGGAAAGGGGAAATTAATTAGGTGAAAAAACTATGAGATTATAGCAGAGGGATTCCTGCAAGGCAACTGTAACCCGGGCGGTTACTCATTTTAGCCTGTCTGAAATTAATGGCTGAGCTGTCAAGTAAACAAGTTGTGGCACTTTTTGGACTTGCGAGAAGTTCAAAAGCAGTGCCTCGTTTCGTATCTGGGTTTTATAGTTCGTGTGTCTTAGAAATTCGCTCTGATGGAAATGGTTGCTCTGATTTCTAGTGAGTAATTTTAATATGTTCAACTTATTAATACAGCAGTTATAGTAAAAGTATATAAAATGATTCATTTATAGATTACCTATAATTTTAAAAAGTGTCAATTTGCAAAGTAATCCTTATATCTAATGCAAGATGTGAAAGAATTTTGTGTCCTGAAGAGAAACACTTTATTTCATATTTATTTCCTTTCCCAGCTATATTGAGATATGATTTACGTATAGCACTGTGTACGTTTAAGGTGTGCAACGGTGTTAATTTGATACACTTAGGTTTTGCAAAAATGATTTACCACCGTAGGGTTAGCTAACATCTGCACCATGTCACATAATTACCATTTCTCTTTCTGTAGTTAGAGCAAGAACATTTAAGATATACTCTTAGCAACTTTCAAAGGTGTAATACACTATTATTAACTACTAGAAGCCCGGTGCACGAAATTCGTGCACGGCGGGGGGTTGTCCCTCAGCCCAGCCTGTACCCTCTCCAATCTGGGACTCCTGGAGGGATGTCCGACTGCCTGTTTAGGCCCAATCCTGGTGGGATCGGGCCTAAACGGGCAGTCGGACATCCCTCTCACAATCCAGGACTGCTGGCTCCCAACTGCTTGCCTGCCTGCCTTCCTGATTGCCCCTAACCGCTTCTGCCTGCCAGCCTGATCACCCCCTAACCACTCCTCTGCCAGCCTGGTTGATGCTTAACTGCTCCCCTGCCAGCCTGTTTACCCCCAACTTCCCTCCTCTGCCAGCCTGGTCACCCCTAACTGCACTCTCCTGCAGGGTTGATCACCTCCAACTGCCCTCCATTGCAAGCCTGGTCCCTCTCAACTGCCCTCCCTTGCAGGCCGGGTGCCTCCCAACTGCCCTCTCCTGCTGGCCATCTTGTGGTGGCCATCTTGTGTCCACATGGGGGCAGGATCTTTGACCACATGGGGGCAGCTATATTTGTGTTGCAGTGATGATCAATGTGTATATTACTCTTTTATTAGATAGGATAGAGGCCTGGTGCACGGGTGGGGGCCAGCTGGTTTGCCCTGAAGGGTGTCCCGGATCAGGGTGGGGTTCCGTTGGGGCATGGGGCGGCCTGAGCGAGGGGCCTGTGGTGGTTTGCAGGCCGGCCACGCTCCCTGGCAACCCAAGCTGAGGCCCTGGTATCTGGAATTTATTTTCCTTCTACAATTGAAACTTTGTAGCCTGGAGCGGAGCCAAGCCTGCTGTTCCCTCCGGGGTGGCAGCCATTTCTGTGGCAGTTAATTCACCTTCTACAATTGAAACTTTGTAGCCTTAAGCGGGTGAGCCCGGCCAGGGTGTGCGGAAAGCTTTGCTTCCCCTGTTGCCGCCGGCAACCATGGCCTGCTCTCTCAAGCTCCATTCTGCCGCCATTTGTTTGAATTTGTTTACCTTCTATAATTGAAACTTTGTAGCTTGAGTGGAGGCTTAGGCCTGCAATGGCTATGGAAAGCTTGGCTTACTCTGTTACCTGGGAAACCTTGCTCTCTGTGGCTGTAGCCATCTTGGATTGGGGTTAATTTGCATACTCACCCTGATTGGCTGGTGGGCGTGGCTTATGTAGCGGAGTGATGGTTAATTTGCATATTACCGTTTTATTAGAGAGGATAATCACCATGGTGCACATTAGATTTCTAGAACTTATTAATCTTACACCTGGAAGTTTGTACCCTTTGACCAACATCTCTCCAGTTCTCTCACCTAGTAACCACTATTCTGGCCTCTGTTTTGAAAAAGAAACATTTTAAATGATTAGTTAGAATTATTACATGAATGGAATTATCAACTTAAGTCCTAAATTCATTTTTCCACCCACCTATTCATCTAGTCAGTCAAACATCATTTCTCCACCAGGCATTGAGTGCTGGGCTAAGTCACAAGGACCCAAGGACAAAAGAGATAAAGTTCCTGGGTTCAAGGAGTACATTGTTTAGAAGGGACAGCAGACATCAAGCATTCCATGCGAGGGAAGGAGCGCAGTGCAGTGAGGAGGGTGTGTTCATTGCTGCCTGGTGTTAGGGTGACATAAGAAGAGCTGTCTCTCAGTGTGGACGAGGTTGGGAAGCTAATTTCCGGCAGAAGGTACTCAGAGGCATGAAGTTATGAAATGTCAGAAGATTTAGGGGAATGACAACTGCTTTGGTACTGCGGAGGTGGGGATTGTATATGTAAACCTAAGTTGTCTGAGCTCTTTTCTCTGGGCAGTGGAAATCCCATGGATCCTGGGAGTTTACAGTGTGAATGTAAACGGTGAATTATAGGAGAGAACGACTAGAAGCAGGGAGATAGATGACTTCAGTCAGTTGCGCAAGTTGTGCTGAGAGGTCATAAGGGCAAGGGCGGCTCAAGGACTGGGTGGCTGTGGGGGTGATGGGATGGCAGCCAATTAGAAAGATTTAGGAGGTAGAAAGAAGGTGGTTGCTAAAACTGTGTGACACATAATAGAAGCTCAATAAGTAGCTGGTGAATGAATGAATGAATGTCTGTGCTTTTTTGGTTTCTGTTCTATGGTTGCAATTTCTTCACCTAGACCTCTGAAAATATCCTATATAATAAAGAGCTAATATGCTAATTAGACTGAACAGCAGAACAACCTTCCAGACGAAGCCAGGGCTGTGAGGGCTGGCCAAGCCCCTTGCACGAACTTCGTGCATCTGGTCTCTAGTTAATTGTAGTTGTTTTGGAAGTCTTTCCCTGCCCCCACCCCCTGCTCCTTCCTTGCCTCATCCTTGCCTCATCTGTTTCCTCTGAGTTCTGTATTTCTATGTAGTGATCTATAATAATAAAAGTGTAATATGCTAATTAGACCAGACAGCCGAACGACCTACCAGACATCATTTGGATGTCCTTCCAGACTAAGCCACGGTGGTGGGGGCTGAGGCAGAGTGGTTAGGGGCGATCAGGCAGGCAGGCAGAGGGGTTAGGGGCAATGAGGCAGGCAGGCAAGTGGTTAGGGGCAATAAGGCAGGCAGGCAGAGGAGTTAGGGGTGATCAGGCAGGCAGGCAGGCAAGCAGTTAGGAGCCAGCGGTCCCGGATTGTGAGAGGTATGTCCGGCTGCCAGTTTAGGTCCAATCCCACAGGGCCTAAACCAGCAGGGGTCCCAGATTGCGAGAGGGTGCAGGCTGGGCTGAGGGACCCCCACCCCCATGCACAAATTTTGTGCACCAGGCCTCTAGTAGAAGTATAATTATATGAACTATACGTATTATCTATAGTTTGTTTGGTCCCCATCTTCAACGGCAGAGGCTTTTATCAAAAGTGGAGTGTGCCCTAGTTGGTTTGGCTCAGTAGATAGAATGTCAGCCTGAGGACTGAAGGGTCGCAGGTTTGATTTCAGTCAAGCACGCATGCTTGGGTTGTGGGCTCAATCCTCAGTAGGGGGTGTGCAAGAGGCAGCCACTGATGTTTCTATCTCTCTTCCCTCTCCCTTCCTCTCTGAAATTAATAAAAATGTATTTTTTTTAAAAGTGGAGTGATCCTGCCCCAGCCAGTGTAGTTTAGTGGTTAGAGTGTCAGCCTGCAAACCAGAGTCTCAGGTTCAATTCCTGGTCAAGAGTATGTACCTGGGTTGCAAGTTTGATCCCCACCAGTCAGGGCACATTTGGGAGGCAACCAATTGATGTGTCTCTCTCACATTGATGTTTCTCTCTCTGTCTCTCTCTCTTCCTCCCTCCCTCCCATTCTCTCTAAAAATCAATGGAAAAAATATCCTCGGCTGAGGATTAACAACAACAACAAAAAAGTGGCATGATCCTGGCATGTTCATTCAGGTTTAAGCACAAGTACTAAAAGCCAAAGGAAGTTTCATGTACATAGGCAGAGTTTTGTTGACTATTGGGAATGACTGGATGTGACCTGGTCTTTATATTTGGGGACCCTACATTTTTGGTATTTTTCACCAGAAAATAATTGAGTTTCACCAGAAGAATTTTCTAATTTCCTGCCTGCTGGTATGAACAGGGGTGATATTCAGCTGTGATATACACACTAATGCAGCTATACTGGTTATTACTATTCTAGAGGCCTGGTGCACAAAATTTGTGCCCTTGCAGGGGGGGGCGGGGTCCTTCAGCCCAGCATGCACCCTCTTGCAGTCTGGGAGCCCTCAGGGGATGTCCTTAGCACTGCCACAGAGGCAGGAGAGGCTCCCGCCACCACCGCTGCGCTTGCCAGCCATAAGCCCGGCTTTTGGCTGAGCGGCACTCCCCCTGTGGGAGTGTACTGACCACCAGGGGGCAGTTCCTGCATTGAGCATCTGCCCCCTAGTGGTCAGTGTGCATCAGAGCAACCGGTCGTTCTGCTGTTTGGTCTATTTGCATATTAGCCTTTTATTATATAGGATTGAAACTCTTGGACTAGTGGCATATAGTCACTGCCCTGAGCTCCCAACTGCCCATCACTCTAGTCACCCCAACTCTTCCAAGCCCCCTTTAACCCCCCACAACCTAGCAACTAAAAGGTAAAAGACTGCAGGATCTGTCTCAATGCTAAGGCCAGTGTCTGCTCCAGCTGGTTGGTGTTCGTGCTGTACTGGCTGTATTTAACATCTTAAGAATAGGGCATACTCCTGGCCTTCTGAAAGAGCAGGAAAGGGGGTTGGGGGGTCCTGATTCCGCATAAAAACTGTCAATCATCACCTCCACCTTTCAGTGCAACATTTCACCTTTGCTCCCCTCCTTGCCTCGTGAGCCCATGTTCATGGCTGGAGTGCCCCTGGTTTAATTTCTCCAGAGTTGCCCTCCTATTTCCCACTAGTGTGAGAGAGGGCTGGTCACTGGTTCTTGTATGGGCCATGCAAGACTATATTCTTCAGTGTAAAAGGTCCACCCCAATTTACTCTTTTTAATAATATCTGGTGTCATCCCAACCCCATCTTGGGTTCTGTGGCATAAATCCACTTCTCTTGTTTTTGTTGTTGTTTCTTTGCTTTGTTAATCCTCATCTGAGGACATTTTTTTCCATTGCTTTTTAGAGAGTGGAAAGGAGGGATGGAGGGAGGGAGGGAGAGAGAGAGAGAGAAACATTGATGTGAGAGAGACACATTGACTGGTTGCCTGCTGCATGTACACCGACCGGGGGTGGGGAACAAACCTGCAACCCAGGTATGTGCCCCTGACACGGAATTGAACCCGGGACCCTTCAGTGTGTAGGCTGATGCTCTAACCACTTAGCACACCAGCCAGGGCACTCTTGTTTTATTTTGATCTTGGCCTTTCCCATCTGCCGGTACTGATAATTGTACTTTTCCCACTTTGCTGCGTCCATTACTACTTGGCCATCTGCTTTCCATCTTTCAAACTTTTGGACATTTTGGCATTAGACTTTCATGGATATTAGTGATTCTTGGGGGTCTCTTCCAGTCACTTTAAGCTATTTGGGAGAAAAATGTCATCTTAATTAGTCAAGACTCAATGGTTTTATAGAAAAGAAACCAAGGTAAATTGCTTTAAGCAGCAGTGGGAAGCATATTTCAGGATTCAGGGGTTTTCTTTCCGAATCAAGGGTGTGGACCCTGAGAAGAAAAATTCATTTGATTTGAACCCCAAGAAGAAATTTGCTGAAATGGACTCTCCATGGTCAACCAGGGCCCACATTTTACGAATAATAAGAGTCTAGCGGTCATTTACTGAAAGGATCCTCACATGCTCTGTATACCAGGAAAAGCTCAGACTGGACTCTTAGTTTCCAGAACTATACTGGGCTGACTTACATTAGCTGAGTCAACCAGGGAAGCCCTCGTTTTATTTTTCAACCAATGAACTGAAAAGTGCCTCATCCAATCAGAGCTGCACAATTGTATCTACATTTGCATCTATACTGACCAATCAAAACTGCATGATTCAAACCGATTAGGACTGCCTGAATTTGAAAATCTCATTTGCATAAAATTGGACCAACTGGGAACTTGGCGGGGAGTAGGGGGCAACTTTCTCTTTAAAAGTGACCTCCCCTCTGTCTCAGAGGAGCACTTTGCGCTTCCACGGGAGGCTGAGGCTATGTTTCCTAGGTTTGCAAACTGTTTTACCTGGAGAAGTCTCTCCTTTTCTGCATTTCTTTGGGAATTTCTGTTGACAAGGGAACGACTCTTGAACCTAAAGTACAAAGCCTCTGGGTTTTCTGTTTCCTTTATTTCTGGGTAATTTTTCTTAATTCCTTTCTTTTTCTCTGACACACTCTATCTCCGTGGTCCATGTGGCGTACCCTCTATGATTTCTAGGCACCAGTGGAATTTAGCTTGCTGTCTCTCCGACTCAGTTCCAAATCTGAGGAAGGAATTAATTGGCCTCCCGGGAGACAGGTGATCCTCCCCACCTAAATCCAATCAATAAAGATCCTGGTAGGTCGTGGAGAGCAAGCCTTGTTACCATGTTAATAGGCGGAGCAGGAGAACTGTCTCTAAAACTGAGGGGAACTGTTTCTAAAACTGAGGGGTCCATTGCAAGCCAGGGAGACACACCAAAAGGTGTCAACTACAACAGAGGGGAAAGCATCCGTTCTTTTCACCAAGTTCCTTTACACTTCCCTTCCTCCAACTTCTTTGGGGAGGACAGAGAGGTAGGGCCTCGGAGGCCTGCACCGCTGCTCTGGAAAGTTGCAGTCAGACTGGACCTGAAGCTTGGGCACCGCAGCAGGGGCTGGACTCTCCCGGGTCCTTTGCAGCCAGGCTGTGGCTCTGTCTCCTGAGAAGAGCAGCCTGTGCTCTTGCTGTCTCTTCCTAGGACGACTCTGGTCTGCTGCCCAGGGAGCCTGGGTCAGCCGCTCTTCCCAGCCTGGGGCCAGGACCTCACTTCATTTGTCTTTTTTAACTTTCTCTGTTTAAAAAGGGAAATATTGATCAAGATCCGCTTAAAGAATTTATCAAATAAGTACGGCAACAGGTACACAACACGGACTATGTATCAAGTTCCTCTGCATATTACCTGCCAAGTGAGAAGTTTATGCATTGGAGCCCCATCTCCCAAGCGACAGAAGTCATTTTTCTAATGAAATGTTTATTAAATAGGGCAAGAGAAAGCAAGCACATGTGCTACTTATGCTAATCAGCACTTGATAAGTAGAATGCAATTTTCTCTTTAATCAACCTAGTGCCCATCATGTCCAATTAGTAATGCGCTGGTGACAGTCTACGCAGGGCTGGAAGGAGGCGATCAGCAAATGCTGCTCAGGGACCTACAACCCACTGGTTTGACACCACCCAACACCATTCAAATGACCTCAGAGTTATGAGGGTCAGAACTCGCAGGTCTATAATTCATGTCTAGTCCTTTCTGTAGATATAGGAGCCATACGGCATGTAGCATGACATTCCTTTGGAATTGCAGTCCGTTTGAAATGAAGTTATAACTATAGTATTATATATTGGCTGGCTTTATAATAAAAGCTGTGAATCACTGAAATAGAATGTACTTTTCAAATGATACCTTATTTAAACATTGTATGGCTGCTAATAGCAAAATTAGAATTAAAATAAAAAGATGGATGCCCTTATTTTTCATTCTAATACTAGAGGCCCGGTGCATGAATTTGTGCATGGGTGGGGTCCGGCCAGCTTGTTCTGATCTGGGCTGATTGGGCTGGGCCGACCAGGGGGAGGGGCTGCGAGTCGAGGGGACAATTTTCATATTAGCCTTTTATTATATAGGATTTTTGGCCTTTAGAATGGTCCCTGCTGCAAATATACTGAACTATATAGAGTGGGTATGGTCTGCATATACAGTGAATGGTACTTAATCACTCCTCCAAACTTGTATTACTGTCTGGTGGTTTTCTTTGAAACTAGCCCTGAAGAACAAACGTAAGTTCTCATTCCATTTTATTTTTTATTTTTTAAAATATATTTTATTTATTTTTTACAGAGAGGAAGGGAGAGGGATAGAGAGTTAGAAATATCAATCAGCTGCCTCCTGCACACCCCCTACTTGGGATGTGCCTGCAACCAAGGTACATGCCCTTGACCAGAATCGAACCTGGGACCCTTCAGTCCACAGGCTGACGCTCTATCTATTGAGCCAAACTGGTTAGGGATTCATTCCATTTTAATAAAATGTTTACAGATTGCTTTTCCCCCTATGCCAATTCCATAAGACAGACTCTATAAAGAAATGCTTAACATTTGGAATCACTCCTGGATAATGCTAGATTTATGCATAGGGGTTGTCTATTCTTGAGAAAATTAGTTTCTAGATAAAGTCTAAAGTGACCATTTAATTTAATTTTTGCAATGTGCTTCTCTTTAGTGTTGGTGTTAGCATATTTAAAAAATAATGTTTAATAAATTTTTCTACTAGAGGAATTTTACTTTATCCTCAGGTGCAGACAGTTGAGTTTATCTTATTCTTCAGTTCACATCACACCATCTTCACCCCAAACCTCATTCCCATTTGTCTGCATATGTCCGTAGGTACCTCCCTCCTCTAATGCGACTGTGGTTTTCCTTGGATATGTATGTATCCTTGGGAGATATGCAATGTTTTTTGTATATGTATTATTCTAATATAAATAAATGATGTACCTTTATGGATCTCATTCCAGTTCTAATTTTTCCTCCCACACTGTATTTAAGATGTGTTTTGTTGCCCTATGTATTTGCAGTTCATTGCTTTTGACCACTACATAATTGTTACATACATCTACCTTGTTAAAAATCTCAATTTTAATGAAAATGTGCCATGAATATCCTTGTACATGATCATTTTAGGACTCGTGTGAGAATTTCTCTCAGCTGTATACTGTAAATAGCATCAGATGATATTGTAACATAATTATACCTAGGCCTACACTCCTACCAGCAATGTATGAGGGTTCATAATTCCCCAAATAGTCTCCAACACTTGTCATTATCTGACTTTTCAATTTTGTACCGATCTGATAGACATAAAAGTTATTTTATTGTTTTAATTTACATATCTCTTGTGCAGATGCTGTTTTATTGAGTTGTACACTTGAAACCTGCATGCCACCCCAATAAATTCAATTAAGAATGTACATATCTCTGATGATTAGTATTGCCTATTTTCTCATGTATTTTTTAGCTCTATTTTCTCTACTGTGAACTGAATATTTATATCATTGGACCATTTTTCTATTGGAGTTCATGGTTTTTCATATTGATCTGCAGTTCTTTGTGTAGTCTACAGATTAATATCCTGTTGGTTCTACTCAGGACAAATAGTCTCTCCTTTCCTTATATGTCACCCATTTTTTAACTTTGTCTGTCATGTCCTTTGTTAAATGATAACTTTATTTTTTATCAAGTCTATCAATTTTTCCTCTTATGATTTATGCCTTTAAAATTTTTAAAACAAATCCTTTCTTACCCTAAGTTCACAAAGACATTCTTCAATATTTTTCTTATGTTAGCTTGCTAATTTTATCTTTCCCATTGGTATCTCTAATTCTCTCTGAAGTTCATCATTTTAGGTGGAGATTGTTTTATTTTTCTTCATATAGTGAATCTGTTTTCCAATCATAGTCCAAATGATTTATATTTTCTTTACTGATTTTTGATGACACTTCCCTTATGCACAAAGTTCTTGGTATATAAAAGAAATGTCAAATATCTAT
Organism: Cnephaeus nilssonii; assembly: GCF_951640355.1. Taxonomy (NCBI): domain Eukaryota; kingdom Metazoa; phylum Chordata; class Mammalia; order Chiroptera; family Vespertilionidae; genus Cnephaeus; species Cnephaeus nilssonii. The sequence goes on along the minus strand of NC_137075.1, from coordinate 73,939,658 downwards.
ACTAATAAAAGGGTAATATGCTAATTAGACCAGATAGACCAGACAAAGCCACGGTGGTGGGGTCAAGGCAGAGTGGTTAGGGGCATTCAGGCTGGCAGGGGAGAGCAGTTAGGGGTGATCAGGCCAGCAGGGAAGAGCGGTTAGGGGCATCAGGCAAGCAGAGGTGGTTAGGGGCGATCATGCAGGGAGGCAGAGGAGTTAGGGGCAATCAGGCTGGCAGGGGAGAACAGTTAGGGGCATCAGGCAGGCAGGCAGGCAGAGGTGGTTAGGGGTGATCAGGCAGGCAGGCAGGTGAACGGTTAGGAGCCAGCGGTCCCAGATTGTGAGAGGGATGTCCGGTTGCCAGTTTAGGCCCAACAACCGGCAGTTGGACATTCCCCGAGGGGTCCTGGATTGGAGAGGGTGCTGGCCAGGCCTACGGACACCCCCTCCCATGATGAATTTCATGCACCAGGCCTCTAGTATATATAATAATACCACATGTTTATTTATTTTTAGACTCCCTATTTTGAATCATTGATCTATTCCTATATCTACAAAACCTTTTTCCAAAACAACAATTATTACTATCTAGACTTTATGGCATGTCTGAATATCTGGTGGGCTGAATCAGGCACTTTCCTCTGCTATTTTTTTTTTTTTAAAGCATCTCAGCCACTTCTGGTTCTTCATTCTCCTATATTCAAGTTAGAAGTTTGCCAATTTTTTCAATAAGTCCTCTTGAAATTTTCATTGGAATTTCAAGAAATGTGTAGGTTGTAGTCAGCTCCTCTCTACAACGGGGCCTTAAGGCTGTTCTGACATTACCTGCAGCCAGTGCCGGGCACTGATCGTTCAAGGCCCTGGATGCTGATGGCTTGTGCACAGGGCCTCCCGGGGCCTGGTGGGGAGAAAAGTGCACAGCAGGAAGCAGCGTGCATCTGTCTGAGACACCTGATCCTGTCTGCCTTCCCTTCCCTCCATCCCCTGTGTTTATTAGTGGTTTGTAACTCTGCATTCATCAGTCCCCCTCTCACATCAGTTTAAGGCTGGTTTTATCTCAAGTTGTTGGCCATCTTGTTGGGAACCACCTACCTTTCACTACAGCTTTTCAAATATGTTTTCCTGTCCTCAAAATAAGCAAACAAACAAATCTCTTTATAGATTTTTACAGTAGTTTCCTGTATGGTACCTCTGTGAAATAAGTAAGGCAGGGATGATCATCCTGGGCTTCAGAAAAGTGTGATTTTCTTCAAACTGCCACGTCAGAGGAAGCTAAGATGGACCGAGAAGTCCAGCGCCTCCTCCTGTTCAGCAGAGCGCTCTGTGTAGGTGAAGTGGCAGACACAGGCCCTGCGTGGGCAGCTGACGAATCTTGCTGCCTTCCTGTATGCACCCTGTCCTTGGAGTCACCTGTGGTCTGGGCCTTGGATTCCTCACGCCTGGAATAAACTAGGTGTCCCCCAAGCCCTTGCCAATTCCCAAATGATGAGCTTCTGAATACACAGGGGAGCTTCTGATGTATGGGAACTTCAGCCTTCCGGTTGTGTTTGTCCTTTTTCTGCTGAAAGTGCTAATAATAAGTGAAATGGCCCCAAGGCCAACAGCCCGGAGGGTAGCTGTGGAGCTGTCCAATGAACAGGCTGCAAACACAGCTCTGGATAAACTCAGTGGGTTCTATTGTGATGGTTGCTGTTTAGCAACTGAAGGGGGCAGTGTTCCTGAAAATTAAGCACCGCTCTTGAGGAAAGGGTGTCAGAATCATGGAGGGAGTTCAGAAAACAAAACAAAGCCCAGAGGACGGATCTGCTGTCACTGGTACCAGAGCTGAAGAGGGGATAGAAAGGGACAGGGGTCCCTACCTGGCAGACAAAGGCAAGGACCATGCCTTTATACAGAAGAGTATTTCCCTCACAGAAAAAACAAACAACAAACTTTCCTAGACCTCAGGAAGAATGGGCAGAGCTTGGAAAAGACCTGGAACAGTGGTCGGCAAACTCATTAGTCAACAGAGCCAAATATCAACAGTACAACGATTGAAATTTCTTTTGAGAGCCAAATTTTTTAAACTTAAACTATATAGGTAGGTACATTGTCATTAACTTAATTAGGGTACTCCTTCAATCGCGCTGTACGTGCGCGCCCGCACGTGGTATTTTGTGGAAGAGCCACATTCAAGGGGCCAAAGAGCTGCATGTGGCTCTCGAGCCGCAGTTTGCCAACCACTGACCTGGAAGAATCAATGAATGAAGTCTGAAGAGTCAAGGTAGTGGAGGCTGTCAAGGGCTGAGGAATGGCAAAATTGAGTGCTGAGTACTGTCTTGAACATCAGCACGGTCTCTATGGAAGTAGGCTAAGAAAAACAAAGATGCTTTCTTCTGTGATGTTGGAGTCAAGTGTAACAGGGATGTCAGCACATCCCTGTTAGTGACGCGGCCTTGCGTTCCCTTTCATGGAGCCCACTTTCCAATGACATATAACACTACTCCTTACCTAACTGTGTATCTACATTCAATCCTTTCGTCCACACTGGCAATAGGATCCACTCACATAACAAGCTTGGCTAACTTTTTTGGCCTTGCTTGTCTCTTTTTTCAGGAATTAGTTGCAGGACAGTATCTCATGCTGGTATTTAAGTTAAAATCTCTTGAATAGCTTAACAGGTTTACCAAGAAGACACTGAAAAACAAATTCTACCATGAGAGAATCAATGTTTTATCTACAAAGGACTAGAATTCTGTTGAAGATAGGCCATTATAAAGAGAGGTTATTCATCTGCATGTTAGTGAAGTTCCTAACTCAGAGGCCGACCTGCATCTGAGGAGGACTCAGGATACAGGAAGAGAACACGGGCTACAGCTCTGAATTTCTTAGATGGTTAAGACTTTAAAACTGCATTATAAATTGCAAAACAGGAGTGGGATATCTGAGGAGCTCAGACTGCACACCCTAGTTCCTATATTCCACATTATTTGTAAGTATTTGGGAATAGTTAAACTTTGAGAATTTTCAGAGTAAGACCCTACACTCTTTCTTACAACGTGGTTGGAAAGACTCTACGAGTAGAGGACTTAGTAAGTAAAAAGGCTTTGGGTTTCTGTAATTATACAAGCCCGCCCTATAGTCAGACCCCTGCCTGCTTCTGTTGTCTCTTCTAGTACCAGGCACCCTTCGCTCCTAGCGTTTGAGTCACTGGCTTTCTTCCAGTTTTTTCAGAGAATCTGCCTCCAACCCACCTCAGGGCCTTTGCCCATGCTGTGCCCTCCACTTTCCATCCATGGCCTCACCCAGCTCATTCCTGCTCCTCAAGATTTCAGCCCAAATGTCACCTCCTCAAGGAAGCTTTCCCCACTCGGTGAATGATCTGGCCTCTTTTTTTCTTCTGCACCCCTCCCTCTGGAGGCAGGAACCCCGTGTTTTTGTATGCCGTCCTACCGCCCACCCCAGTGCAGTGCTCAGCGAATACATGAACAAATGCTGAAGACACAATCAGCCTGCTGTAAAAACACGTTCGATTTTGAAAAACAGGGCTGGAAAGAGTCTCAAGAACTCCATCTCCAATCTTGAGAAGCAGGCGATGAGCAGGTAGAAGAATACATTGCCAAAACCATAGCGCGAGTTGAGCATCTTGTTAGGTGAGCAAGCCTGCATGAGGGATTGCGGCCAAGATGTCCATCATTAGGTTACAAGCTGCAGGGCGCACAGGCAGGGGCGTGGTCAGTTACACTGTGGCTGCTCTGTTCGTCTGTGGGCAGGGTGTCCTGGCCGTGAGCAGCCCATGTTCCTGCAGGCTTTCCTTCGTGAAGCTCGGGAGCCGCTGGCCGAAGGAACCACAGCTCCTTGGCCCATTATTCAGACGATGGAGCTCTGTCGTTGCTGTTTTGTTTATTTGTTTGTCTAACAGCTGCGGAGTCCCTGCAGAGGCAGAGGAGTGCGGCTTTCCCTGGTTCTACTGAGAGGAAGAAGCAGTTAGCATTTAGCAATGGCGTTTCTTGCATGGGCGATGTTTTACTGCGAAGCCCTAAGCATGGAGGCTGTTTTATCGCTAATGTTCCGATTTCCAATGGGTGTCTGTCAGCTCCAGTTCCTCTCTAACCTTGAAAGGCCTATTTTCTCCTCTTGCCAACTCCTCGGCGTGGCTTATCAGGGAGAGAGGATTGCTGTTGCTGTCTAGTGCCCTTAATTAATCCCGGAGACAGTGAGGATTTAGGACCACTGGTTGTGGATGACTCCAAATTAAAAAGTCACTGTTAGCATGTGAAACAGACACCATATGCTATAAACAAACCCTCTGTGTGGTTGTAGACGGTCAAGGTAGCTTATACATCAACACAGGTTGCACTTTGTGAAGGGGCTCACGTGAAAACCCCTCCTCTCATTTCAGAGATGCTATGGACCCACAAACATGGGGAACCACCATGTTTCCCCTTCGGCGGGTCCCCGGAACAAGTGTGTGAATTTAAACATGAATGTAGCGCAAACCTCAAATTACCAGTTATGAAAGTCGTCTTTCTCTTTATTGTCAATGTGGCGAGTCCAAACAAAGGCAGGCACCGGTCCGATTGGTTAGTGTAATCCAATTGCCAGGCTGAGCTTCTTTTCTTGTTCCTGCCATGACTAATTTGTGGTTTCGCAAAGTGTTTCTGAATGTCAGACACATCAATTATGAGGAATGGGCAGGATGCATAAGGAGAACTGTGCAGGGGAGGGGCACATGCACGTGTTTACAAGGAACTGAAGTCCTGATTGTAGGCAGAGGGCTTCCTGTGTGTTTGCAAGAGCAACCCTCTTATTTAAGAAGGCGGCTGGATTGTTTCCCAATTAAAGAACAAACTATCTGTCCAGCGCCAATTGGAACCGTGGGCTACGCAGTTAGCGGCCCCATTTCTGCTCACTAATTGGTCCTCCTTTTCTTCAGCTGGTCCCTGAGATAAACACAACCATGGCACCTTCAACTCTGTAGGCATTGGCCCTTTAAGGGAAGGCCAGGGTAGGTGTTCACAGATTCTCAAAAGGTGTTTGTTTTCCATAGCTGGAGTGGTGTTTCCCCCCTACTGAAACTCCGTTATCCACCCTTTTGTTGTCCTGGCTGAGGCCTGTTGTTTCTGCAAAAAACAACAATAGGCCTGAAGATTAGGGTTGCATTTTATGGGCCTAGCAGCCCAGCAGGGCCTCATATTTGTATCAATCCTACGAATTCCTGGCATCAGGCCTCTTTACTCCTAGTAATTAATCTTTTTCATAAATGCTGTCATGTTTAGCGCCGCGTTATTAAGTTTCTGATCTCTACATTCTCCATGTGCCACCGTGTTGCCTCATCAGTGTCCGAAATGAAACTAGAAAAACAATTATTAACAAAGCAAGCAGATAGGTGGGTCTTTCCTGTTATGACTTTCATTTCTTATGAAGGACTGTCGGGTAGTCTGGACTCAAGAGCCATCCTTTCCATCTCTATGAAGACTGGCTCCCACCTCCCAGCTCTGGGCCTGGCTCGCTTTGGTTCCAGGTTCTCCTTGTTTGTGCGGGTGACCGGCTGGTGGGAGAAGCTTAAGAAGGATGCCGGCTTCTTCTCTCTCTCCTTTGTCAAAGAGAGGGAGCTACACGAGGAAGACCTGTTTCCTGCCACTGCACCGGCCTTTCCAATGCAGGCCATGGGGCTGAATCCTGTCCCTTTTGCCTCTTTTGGGATTGCAATTGCATTGGTGTGTGGTGGTGTGAGCAGTTTTTTGTGTGTTTCTCCCCCCCCCCCCCCCCCCACTGACCTAATTGCAATAGGGGAGGTAAAATATTTTCATTACCCTCTCCCCCAGAATATAGAAATCTTCAAAGGGATCCCAGGAGGGAGGTTAGCCTCTTCACCCTCATTTCCCTACCACTACCTCAGGTTGGCTGTGCATCACAAAATGAGCCTTTAGTCGCCAAACATCGTGGCGCTAGGATTGCTGTCGGTTTAGCTTTAAAAAATAATTTCATCTTGTAAACCCAGCGATTATTTCATGCTGTTTAAACTATTTTTGTAGTCTTTGATCATGTATAAGTAGACTCGAGTTAACTGCTGATAGAATGATGATATTGTTCTCCGTGTTTCTTTTCCTCCCCCCCCCCCCCCCCCCCCCCCCCCCCCCCCGTCTTTAAGGACTCTGTACCAAGGAGCTGGCATCCAGAAACTTCCATTACTGCATTACAACGTGCCTTTGTTTTTTAATTGCTTCAGCATTACCTATTTGCATGACAAGGAACAAAATTCAGTCAGAAAAAGCTGCTGTGTGTATGGTATGCATAATATATATTTACTGAATTTTATAAATTACTGATTATTTAAAAACTTGAAAGACCCTAGATGTGCAGAGAATGCCAAAAAGAAGAGAGGCGCTAGTCGTTGCTGATTATTGTTATTTTAACTCGGGCTGGTTTCTTCTCTCCTTCCTCCCCTTCCATTTTCCTTAGGCGCTCCTTTCTCCCAGCCACCCCTCTCAGCACTGGCTCCCCAAGGGGAAGATACCGCACCTCCATGAGTGGGGGCTGACAATGAATAACAGCGTCAAATAAATTCAAGGGCCTTTCTAAATATATGTCAAGATTAAGTAATTAAGGATTGGAAAGCACTTGGAAAAATAAAGTGCCAGGAAAGTGCTAAGTTACAAGGAGTAATCATAATAGTAATAAGAGAGTGAGCTGCTAAATCGTTCTTCCTTCTTTTCCTCTAAGGATTTTCATCATTTCAGATTTGGCTTCTGCGTACAAATCTTTTTTTTTTTTTTTTCCTAATGATGAACTGGGGCTGAAAATAAGAATAATAAGGAGGTTCTTTTTTTTTTTTTTAAAGGTTTTTTTAGTGACTTAAGGAGATCATCCCCTATCCAGCCTCTCCCAGTATGGCTGCCCGCCCCCCTCCCGCCCCCCCAGCAAAGATTTCAGCTTCATGGTCATGGGTGGGATGCAGAGGAACATGGACACAGAACTCCCTCCAGAGGACAACTATGTGCCAATCATGGCCACGCCATCAACCCAGTGATGGACCTAATGATTTATTTGGCGTTTTATGATTTGTGTCATTTCTTAAAGAACTTGGGACCACCTGCAGTGATTGTTACTACTTCCCACTGTGGTAGGACCCCCTTGGGCAACTTTTACAACAATCTGACTAACCCGGACTTCTGGATGCCCTCTCTGTTTGACCCTATTTATTAAAAATTGTATGTGTCTATTTTTAAATAGGACATCCATAATAGTTACTATCAGTGTTTATTTTCCACTTTCTTTTTTAAAAAAATATATTTTATTGATTTTCCACAGAGAGGAAGGGAGAGGGATAGAGAGTTAGAAACATCGATCAGCTGCCTCCTGCACACCCCCCACTGGGAATGTGCCCACAACCAAGGTATGTGCCCTTGACCGGAATCGAACCTGGGACCCGAACCTGGGACCCTTGAGTCCGCAGGCTGACGCTCTATCCACTGAGCCAAACCGGTTTCGGCTATATTTCACTTTCTTCAACCTTTGGCAGGAAAGTATCTTTGGTTGCACATCCATATCCCTGTCTGTCTGGAGAGCTCAAAGCCTCACACAGGTTGGGACTCTGATCTCTGTGGTTTTTGTGCCCACAGACATGCAGGCCACACCTGTGATGTGGATGAACCAGGAATACAATTCGAATACTTGGACCTGGCACTGGCTGATTTTCAGCCTGTTGTTTGGATATGCCCAATGAAGGCTTAGTGATATTGATTGAACACCGTCATTTGTTTCTCACTTTCTTTCAAACAAGGGCTTCAGCCACCTTACAATAAATGTAGGAAGTCAGATTTTGTTTTCTACATCTTTTCTGTACTCTACCATCACACCACATGTATGACCGACATGAAACCTGTTTCACAGCCTTTCTGTGATTGGGATTCAACAGAAATTTTATTAAACCACAGTAACAACTAAACAATAAAATTATTGCTTGTTATTTCATTTTTTTTTAAACAATGGCCCCAGAAAGCGCTTCATTGAGGCATGTAATTATATGAGCGTATACTCAATAGAATCTGGCCTCAAGGGAAGCTACCTATCATATAGAAATCAAAGAGGAAATGTTGACTGATTTTTATTTTGGAAAACAGGAGGTAATTTTATTACTGCCTCATGAAAATTAAAAATTCTCCAATAAATCTTAAATCCAAAACATCACCCGCATTGGTGGGTAAGATTTCATTCTTAGGAAAACACAACTCTTTCAAGTATTTAGAGGTGGTCCCAGAGCACCCAGTCAGGCTTCGGGACCCACCTACCACACTGGTTTGGCCCTTTGTTTACTCATGAGCACAGTTACCCGGATTCTGAGCTTTCCTTCACGTTTAGTAACATGGGAGACACAGGCAATTTATGGCAGAGGAGCAGACTCAAAGGTGGGACAGAAATTTAAAACGAGGTGAGGAAATTTTGAGTCTATAAGGAAAGTCTAAAAAGCAAAGTAAGAAGTTCTTTGTTTAAATCTAAATTCCACTGAGGATTTTTTATGCATGTGATGTTAGTCAAATTCATTATTTCTTTGAGTGCTTTCTGGCATTAGTCAGTCATAGTGTTCAAAGAGGGGCTGTGAGGATGAATAATAATTACTTATAGGAAGTTTTGAAAAAAATAATTTTGATATAAATTTCTAATAATTTAAAATGGTCTTTTAAAAATCCTTCATGAGTTATTTTGTATGTGAAATGTAGATGAGCTAGGCAGTAATTATATATACAGAATAAATTCCCAAACATTCAGAACTGTGGAGCTACGACTCTTGATTAGATTTCATGAAGTGTAAACAGATCTGGACATTTGAAAGACACATTTTTATTGTACTTGAGTCGATTTCCTGAGAAGAAAGTTAACTTTTTTTGAGACTGCTATAAAACTGTTTAAGATCAGTAACTATAGTTTTTGTCTATACTAACAGCAAATGTTAATGTGAAACAGAGTCACCACTAACCCTTTTGAAATGGGTTGGGTCCAGGGAAGAAAGGAAAAACAATTTAAAACAGGAACTTTTAATTTTCAAAACTATGGAAAAAACATTCAGACAAATGAATGAACAAACATTTGTAGTTTATAGCAGAGGACACAGACATTTAAAACAAAAGAAGTTACCCTCAAATTACAGTTTTCAAGTATAGGCATTTATGTTTTTACAACACATAAAATATGTCAGTGATAAGGTCAGCAGATTACAGATTGAAGGAGCAAGACAGTTAATGATTTCTTCCAGGCCCAACACACTTACTTCTTCCCATTGTGTTGACCTCCCTCCTCCTCCTCTAAAAACTCAAACCCTTCATTTTAATTAGGCCAATTGGAACATCATTAAACTTTGCCATTTTTGCTTGTGGGAACCCGAGCACCTTCATTTGCTTTAGAGGCCTTTCCAATTCCTCTTTTGCCCAAGGGAATGGCTCTTCCCGGCTAGGACCATCTCCTGGGTGCCTTCGGAAAGTGCTTATGGGCACCCTGAATTGAGGGCATCGTGGCAGAGTCTGGGAGGGGTCCTGAACAGATTGTGTAACTGTTGCACAACCAATGTGTACACGTGTGTCACTAATTTAATTTGAATTTTACTGTATGCGTTTGTATAAGATCCTGCAGCTGTCATGTGCTCATCATCTGTCACTGAACTATCACTAAGCCATGCTGGGCTAAGACAGGATTATAAACGATGAACTGCCATGTGCTCTAAATCTTCTTATTTGCCTAGCCTGGAAGGTATGCCCTGTAAAATGTGATTGGCAGTGTGCTCGGTGCTGGCCATTGACTTCTGAAGGCCTTTTCTATTGGTGCTTTGAGCGGCTCTCAGTGGCCGTCTTGACCATCACCTGCTGATTCCTGCACGTGCCTGACCTCCAACCTCCACCTCTCATCTTTCCCCCACTTGTTTGGTTACTAGCTCAGAGGCTGCAAAACAGGCCCCGTCGCTCTGGTGGCACGTGCACTATATAGGGCATATGGCTGACTGGTTGTATGCAGAAGGGGATAACCGAAGCCAAGCAGCCCCGGCACTGTTATTACAGCAGATGGGGGAAGCGTGGCATTCAATATTTAGACAGATGCCACCTCCTTATCCCACCTGTCTGGAAGTTGGACATTGTACAGAACGAACTGTCTGCCTAATGATGAAGGAAACAAAGGGCACATTTATGAAGCACAGCCGAGCAGCGTATTTACTGAGCATGCACAGTATAATTGTTGACCATAACAATAAATGCAAAGTGCTGCTGGCCAAGGCCGCTGATACAATTACAGTTGAGCAGGAACAGCTACTTTTTACTCGCTGTTTGGGTGTCTTTAATTTTGATGACTGTGGGCAAAAAGTAGGACTCTAAGGTTGGTGATGAATGCCTGACACCATCCGCTTTTCTCAATGAGAGCCCACATTCCTTTTTTGTGGCAGTCCTGAAAACCAGAGTCATTTCCTCTCTGTGTTGCGTGGTTCTTGCAAATTCTGTCTTTCGTTTTCTTGCCTATGAATGGTTTCTCACCCAGCAGAAAACAAAAAAGTTATCTCTATCACTGCTACTATTTTGATGTTTAGCTTCAAAGTGAATATCTTTTTCTTTTAAATTCAAAATACTGATGTTGCTGACCCATAGCGACTTAGAGATTTGGTTAAAAATGAAAAATTATGGTGTATAGTCCTCGAGGGTGTGGGTTTTTTCCTGGTAGATCACTCAGTGTGGTCTTTTACATATTTTAATTTGTAAATCATTTTATCCCTTCCTTACTGATGAATTTTTTTGTCAGTACTAGTCTATGTGTAAGGCCGCTTCACATCTTATCAGTAATTCGTAAGTGGGAATAAGTATGTGCAGTTTATGAATTTCCCATAGACTTCTCACAAGAGTATTAGTCAAACTTGCTGTTAAGAAGCAAAATAATCCTTGTTTTAATGCACCTAATATTTATTTATTATTTTAACCAAAGGCACAAGGTAGAAGGCTTCTTTCACAGGAAAATAGTTCATAGAGTTCTCCCAGCCGAAAGGCTGCAGGCAATCATTTACAAACAGTAACAAGTGATTACACTTTTTCAGAAGCATAGCACATCATTTCTGTTTTAGAATCGGCCTGTGTGATTAGACAAAACCCTATTTTAAAAGAGCCTCTCATACCTATTATCAGAAACATTGCTGAATTATTATTTTTAGGGGAAGCCACTAATTAACCACCTTCGTTGAATAAATAACTGAGAAGCACTTGAAGAATGTCTTCTTTTTTGTTTTCATCCAGATCTAATTTTGGGGGGAAGCGTTCGATTTTGGTTCGTTTTTCTTCAGTGATTATTTCACATTAAAACCCATCCGACGGAAGGCATATGGAAGGGAAGGGAGGTCATTCCTAATTGAACAACCTAGGACTCGTGAGGTTAATTACAGATATTAATGCTGCGGTTCTTCAGCTTCTTGCCCTCAAGAAGCCTCTAGCTTCCAAATGACCTGGCTCCAACAAAAAGACTCTCTTTAGCCCATTAACTAATTGATAAAAATGTGAGTGTTTAGAATGAGTCTAATTAAATCACCGAGCTTACAATTACTAGTCCATTTGGTAGCTGTTGGGAGATGGGTAACCTCAGCTGGCATTGTGGGGGAATAAAAGATAAAAATAAAAGGGAGCTTAACCAAGATCATTTTGAAAGCTGTTCATTTGAAGACAAAGTACACATTTGCCTGAAATGTCTACATTTGCTCCTTCAAATGCATTCCCTTTCTAGGACAGCACAATCTCTGAAATAGAAAATAATGTCTTTCTTTTCTTCTTCAAGAGCGGGCATGCTCCACTTTGTCTAATAAAGTTACATGAGTGGCTGGGGAATTTTTCCTGCATTAGCATTAAGCTAAATTCCTTTAGAGCTAGGAACACTGAAGTTCGTCCATTGAGTTTTTAAGGGCCGACAAATGTCTTGAATAATAGACAGTTAAAAACCCAGAGTGGGCTCCGGGACATCTTACTCTGCCCGAGTCTGTTTCTAACTCGCTGTCGCTGCAGCAGATCCGCGGCCTATCCCGAAGCTGGCTGGGCTGGAGCCTGCCTGGGCCCTGGGTAGAGGATGAGGACCACCGATTCAGCAGAGCATGTGCAATGAACCAGCCCCGACGCTGACTTTTTGTCCCCAGTTGGAGACTTTCACAGGCTCCCTAATGGGAGATAACACAAGGATACTTTGGTATTTCCCACTGAAGTTTTCAAAGCAATCCATTCGTCAAGGAATTTCAGAGGGGGAAACATAATTTCTAAAGATCCAATGAATATTTTCTCCATTTATTAAAATGCATAATCAACAGCCCCAAAGCTAACATATCCTGATGTATCAGCTAATGTAGGCTGACCTCAGATTCTATTGAAACAGGTAACATAATGGGAGGGAGAGAAATTGGATGACAGTCCTCTGGTTTCTGTAGCGTCTTTGTACGAGTTGGTCATAAAAGTAACATTGCAGCTTCTTGAACAAGGATGGGTGCTCCTATACTTCCTCAGGCGTGGTGCCTTTGTGAATGGCTCTGAGAGACTGTTACCTGTTACTGTGGGGAGCATTCAGATAGTGACGAAGCAACAGTTCTTTTCAAAGTTTTTGAGATGTCACATGGATGATTATACACATTCATTGCCAGAGATTAATATTGATAAACCTTGGGCCCATCCACCCACTCCCCATTAATATAAACTCAAGCAAACAGTGCTAAAAGCACACTCCACGTTTTAATCATTTACTGCTTGTCTCCAAGAGGAGGTATTTCCTTTCTGATTATCCTGTCATTCAACTCATGCTAATTAATGAGTGTAACAGAACTTTCGCAGACAGTTTGGTTGCAGGTGTATTCAGACCAAGGGAGATTTAATTACTTGCTAATTGCCTGGTGTCCAAGGTAACGTAATATTATAGTTGCAAATGCTACGGTATTAATCCATCTTAAAGTAGTGAAGCGTGGCTCAGTCTCTATGTTCATAGACTCCTGGAGGACACAGTTGGCATTGCTACAAGTGCACTGAGGCTGAGTGATCGTGTCTTTGTATTTGCGACTGCATACCCAGTGTCTCGCACAGGGTCGGACACATGGGCACTCAGTAAATATTTATTAAGTCAATGTGAATGACAGAAAGGAATTATCTGAGCACAGAAAAGAAAGCTGTAACTTAGGATATTAAAAGTAAAAATGCAGCCGAAACCGGTTTGGCTCAGTGGATAGAGCGTCAGCCTGCGGACTGAAAGGTCCCAGGTTCGATTCCGGTCAAGGGCATGTACCTTGGTTGCAGGCACATCCCCAGTGGAAGGTGTACAGGAGGCAGCTAATGGATGTTTCTCTCTCATCGATGTTTCTAACTCTCTATCCCTCTCCCTTCCTCTCTGTAAAAAATCAATAAAATATATATATTTTTTAAAAAGTAAAAATATAGGAAAAAGGAAAAAAGCTAACATTTTCTGAGTACTTTCTGTAAGCCAAGTACTGTTATTTACCTAAATGATCTCATTTTAGCTTTTCAGCATGGTACCATAGTAGTTAAGACTATGCACTTTAATTTTTGTTTCATTTTTTCAATAATTCTTTATTGTTGAAAGTGTTACATATGTCCCCTCCTTCCCCCCATTGACCCCTCCAGGCCTTCACCACTCTATTGTCTGTGTCCATGGGGTATGCATATATAAGACAATGCACTTTGGATGAGAAAGCTGTGAGTTCACATCATAATTCTACCTCTTACTAGCTCTAGGTACTTGGTCAGTTCATCTAAAAGCCTGTTTTCTCATCTATAAAATGTGGGATGTGGGAATAATGCTTACGTCAAGGAAGAGTTGTAAGAGTTAAACAAAATATATAAAATTACAAGCATATGATAGTCAGTGAATTAGTTATTACTTTTTTTACATAACAGTATATGAGGTAGGCATTATTGTTTCCATTTTACAGAATGGATACTGGAGACTCACAGAGGTTAAACAATTTGCCCATATTCACAGAGCTGGCAAGGGACAAACAGCAGCCTGGCTCCAAATCCCGTGCTTTTTCCATTACACCAGACTACTCAAAAGGTATTGGCGAGCTAAGTACATGTGGCTTGATGACACTGATTCTGCAGTGACTCAGCCCTGACAACCAGCCCTGAAAAGTAAGCTGGGTAGTTTTGGAAGCTACCCTAAATTTTGGAGCACAGCATATAGCATGGTGGTGACGAATATCTGTGTCATGGATTGTGGTTTGCCAACATTGAAATACTGCCTGCTGCTTCACTCTGATCCTCGGGTTGACCTGTGGAGAAAGGGTAGTAAAACCCTCAGTAAAGTGCTGCACAATTACCTAAAGTCAAGTAGCCAAAAATCAGATCAACAAAAGGAAAAATGTAAGGGCACACTGAATTACAAATCAAACTTCACAGCCTCCCACAACTTTGTGTGGGAGAATGCACCTTCTAAGAGGCCAGATTTTCATTCATCTTAAGCATTGGAGTGACTTCGTTAGCCAAAAGTTGTACTGTATTTTGGGCCCAACTTCAGGCCAGTCTGTAAATGTCTGTTGCAGAAGAAGAAAGCGTTTCCTTGTGAATCTGATTGGCCCTAACCTTCTGATGCTATCATTGGTTCAGAAGGGCCTGGCTCCTTTAGCCTGTGGTGATGAATGTTTGGGAGTGAAGAAACCTGGATATTCGACATGCCATTTCTGACCCTGGCTTCATGAACCGAAATTGACCACATTCATTCTTCTTTTCAGAGTTAACTCTGTAAGGATGTCAACTTTGTGATCTTTTCCATGTCTCTGGCTGAGGCTCACAGGTTCCATCCCTCTGTGTGAGTCACTTAGATCTGTTCCCTGCCAAGCATCCTACAGTTGGCTACAAGCAGGACCTCGTCAGGCCTTGTGAATGGTTCTGGGTGACGCCATCCTACTGGGATGTCATCATAAAGATGGTCCATCAGGTATAGCAGTCTCCTTTCCCTACTTCCCCCATAGTGCTTTCTCCTTCCTCCTCATGTTTCCTCTGTCCTTTCCTTCCTTGCAAAACCTGTTGCCAGTCACTAGCATTAATAGCCGATGCTTTCTTTTCCTCAGGGATCTCTGCCTTATAAGCTGTGGGGCAGAAAAATCAGCTGCTCACCAAGAATCTGGTTCCTTTTCTTTCTGGTACTGAGTTGTTCTACATTCCTCAAATTCCCTTGCAGTTATGTGTGACCATGTGAATGTCTCAGAGTGACATCCATGTTCTTCCATGCTTTTCCCACTTTCAGGCTGACTAGGATGGGGAACGACCAAGGTGACTTTGGAAGTCATGTGTTGAAGATGGCAGAACCTCTGTCAGCCTGGGTCCCTGACTGGCCTAGAGTATTTCAAGAAAAAGAAAGAAATTTGATGTCTATTTGTTATAGTCACTCCTATTACCTTAACTAATATGATCTTACCTGTATTGTGGAAGAAAAGTCATGATCCAGTGCCAAAGGTACAAACAGGTGGGAACATTGAGGCCTAGGATTATTTTGCCTTCTGTCTTTCCTGCCATAGAGGTGACTCCCCTCACTACATGGATCCTTGGAGATTGATGACATTTGAGAGCAATTAAATTGATGCTGTTCCTTGCCCTAGCTGGTTTGGCTCAGTGGCTAGAGCATGGGCCTGTGGACTGAGGGGTCCCAGGTTCGATTCCGGCAGGGGGCACATGCCCGGGTTGTGGGCTCGATCCCTAGTAGGGGGCATGCAGGAGGCAGCCAATCAATGATTCTCTCTAATCACTGATGTTTCTATCTCTCGCTCCCTCTCCCTTCCTCTCTGAAATCAATAAAAAAAATATTTAAAAAAAATTGATTGCCGAAACCAGTTTGGCTCAGTGGATAGAGCGTCGGCCTGCGGACTCAAGGGTCCCAGGTTCGATTCCGGTCTAGGGCATGTACATTGGTTGCGGGCACATCCCCAGTAGGGGGTGTGCAAGAGGCAGCTGATCGATGTTTCTCTCTCATCGATGTTTCTAACTCACTATCCCTCTCTCTTCCTCTCTGTAAAATATCAATAAAATATATTTTAAAAAAATTGATGCTGTTCCCCCAGAGCCTATTCATTTGTGAGGTGGGCTTTATTTTGGTAGTTCCTGCCCCGAGGAACCTCTCAAATGGGAAGCTGAGCCACTGACTAGAGGAGACTGCTGTCCCTGGTGCAGGGAATGATGTGGGGCCGTTAGGGGAAAGTCATTAAGCATCCTGATTTTTATGCCTTCAGTGTTTTATCATCTTGGTAGTCACCTTTCACTCTGTGCTCAAGCCACAGATGAAGGCTGTCCATACATGTTAGGGGAGAAATATTTCTCACCAAGGCTCATAAGTCTGTTCCTTCCTAACCTGCTGTCACCAATTAACCATTTGGGGAGGGAGGTGTTCATTTTAATTTTTTTCAGAATCAATAGGATGCTCATCTTACCGGTTCATGGTTGAGAGATTTATGTAAGTTCACAAATTGCCTTGGAGGACAATGAGCCAATGGATCTTGTCTTGGGAAAATGTCACATGGACATCTCCTGTCTGCAAAGGTGGGTGTTTTAAAATTAGTTAAACCCATTCTTACATTAGCTACTGTAAATTTCAGGATTTGCACTTCACATATTTCCTTTCTCGGTCCTATGCAAACTCCTTTCTCAAACTCTGGAATGATCTCAAGAAACTCAAATTTGGTGGGATTCAGATTTCTCATCACACTCTCTGACAGAGGTTAGAGGCTTTCAATCTTTATCCAAGGCAGGAGGAGAGCATCCGACTGAGAGAAACAAAAAGCCAAAGGCAGCTGTTGGATCAGAATCTGAAAGTCGAACAAATGCCTCAGACTTGAGTAAATCCCCACCAATAAGCACATTCTCTATCACAGCAAAGTTGAGAAATATAATCTAAAACCAGAAGGGAGGCATCAGGCAACTGGGAAGTATATGAAGATCAGCCCAATCCCCCAGCCATCCGTCTGTGGGCCAAAGTGCACCATATGCACTGTACATTGATTATGATAGTAAAGGGATTACAATTCATCATGGGCATTTTGTATATTACTCAAATCCAACAGATGGGAAATTGGCAGGTCCTATCAAATAGAAAATTCAACACTAACTCAAGTGGGCTGATAAAATCATCATAAATCATTTTATGTTGAATATCCTTCAACCACAAAGCTCAATAATTAAATCTCAGTTCTCATTCAATGGTCATTCCATGGTGTGTGAAGTCTGTGGGATGTTTTGCTCCTAAAGTTTGGAGGATAAGACTTTAGCTTACATCGACTGAGGCTTTTGACACTGTACAGGATTAAAGAAACCTATTGAAGTCTGTCCCTAAAGAACATTTAGTTAGGTAACATCTCAAAAGGACAAGTATTATTCAAAGTGGTGTGGTCTTGGAGAGATCCACTGTGCAAGGGCTCGATTCATGTAGCATAGATAGATTAGATCATTCAACAAAGACCTAACCATAGAAAAGCATTAAGCAGATGGATGGAAGATCACAATGTCTATACATTAGGTTGGAAGCTTTCCAAAAGGGGATGCCAACATCTGACCCTCATCCATTTGTTGCTGAGCGATGAGAAGACTGAATGTAAATAGGCAGCTTCTACTAAAAGGTGAATATGGCAGATGAGTGGCAAGTTTCTTCTGAGCAGGGCAATGCCTGGGAAAGTGGGTAGGATGGTATAAGGGTGGTGAGTAAGTACCTCAAGATCTGGTGGTGGGATCCCCAAAGTGTGTTTTTATAGACCAGACCATATAATATGTGATATGGGTCTGAAGTGGCCCTTCCACTTTGTTTCATGAGCACCACTAGTCTGTCCATGAACTCCAGGGGTGTTTCTGTGGGAACAAGTGGTCTACTCTGGAACATGTGCACTACTCAAGTGGTCCATGACCTGGGAAAAAGAAAAGACACACACACATACACAGGAAACCTGCTGATTGGATTATGATTTAATATTTAATTCCTGTTGCCTCTTATTGCAACCTTGCTGATTCAGAGCCAGTGATTAAAAGGTGTGTGAAAAAACAATGCTTTTTTGTTATTTGGAGGTTTTTTTTTTTTTTAAATGAAAGTAAATTAAGACAATGTTTAGAAATTCTTGAGATGATCATTGGCATCACAAAAATTTGAGCCAGGAATGATCTCTCCAGAAACTTACTCTTCTAAGCAAGGCTCAGGCTTTCCAATGAGTCTGTCTTTCAGTGGACATTTCTGCCCAGAAAAAAATCACAATAAAAAAGCACAGCTGAGAGTTATGTTTTCACTTGTCCTGGAAACTCAGAAACATCACTGAGAGCTATGTTTTCACTTGTATTGAAAACTCAGTATCTCTGTGCATCTCTCTGTTGAAGTGGAGATGACCATGGAGGAGTGTCTGACTTGGTTGGGAGAAAGGCAACTTCCCAAGGGAAGAGACTCATTGGCTGGACACACAGGCCACTTTTTACAGCTATGATCCTCAAGCCCCCAACCATGGTGACCTGAGCAGGCTCGTAGTGTGCACAAAATCACATAAATGGACCTCTCTAATGGGTAGGTTTGTCCTGGACATCATCTCATCATCATCATCATAACCCCTTCTCAACCTCATCATAAATAGCAGTCACTATTTATTAAACACCTACTTTATGCCAAGCACTGCACTTTATTATAGTTCACATATAATTGCTAATCCTCTCACAAATCCAAGAGATAATCTTATTTCCATTTTTACAGAGAGGAAAATGAGGCTCAGAAAGGTTATGTGGTTTTTCTCAAAGACACACAGATGGTAAGCAGCTAATGTCAGATTTGGGCCCAGGCCTGTCTGATTCTACTATCCCGTGCTGGATTCCCTTAGCCCGTTGTCCGTGGGACGTGTCCAAGGCCTAACTATGCACCAGAATATTCAGTCCAGGTAGAATGAGGTTTTCTCATGGAAGATATTTTAGAGCAATTTTGTTGCCATGTATTCAGCTGGACCTGTGCCTTTCTCTCACCCCAAATTGCTTCCTGGAGTAACTTGAGCATTGGGGAGAATAGGAACTAAAAATTATATGCTGTGAACCTCTCCCAGGAGAAAACATCATGCTGATTTTGCACAGGACAAAAGCTCAGGTGTATTTTATGAGGATTTTCTCAATTGGTGACTTCAACCTTTTTGCATTTGGCACTTATTAGGGGCTCTCCAGGGGCCTCCTGCTCCACGGAACCTCTTTTCTCCAAGATATTGCAATCTAGTCAGGAGGCAAAACAGACACACAAAGTAAGCAATTAGAGAACAGGGAAGTGTCAAGTTGTGTGGAGCCACTGCTGGAAGTAAAATACTGTTGTTTGGAAGAGGAAATGCATTCTGTGTTGTGTGTGTGTGTGTGTGTGTGTGTGTGTGTGTGTGTGTGTGTGTGTGTTTTGGGGAAGAGGGTTAGTAATGGGCTTATTTGAGGACATGTTGAATTTTAGGAGATGAGGCTTTTTCCAGGCACAGACATCTAGAAAGAGCTGGTAATCCCGAACCAGAGTCTGGTGCATGGTCAGGACTGGAGAAGGAGGTTTCCAAGTTCTGTCTAGGGATGGTATGAAGGACACAAAAAATAAATACATTCTAGAAGGTTTACGTTTAGGAAGAAACAGGAGAGGATTAGGAACACCTGTAGTCAGAGGGCCAGGAGAAGAAAGAGCCGTATTATAGAAGCCAAAGGTGTGTTCTTTGGAGAGCGAAGTCTGTGATGTCACCAGCCACAGAGCAGGTGAGCGAGGTGAGTGTGGAGAAAAGGCAACTGGGGCTCCCTAGTGCGGGGCCTGGATACGGTTCTGTGATTCTGACTTCTCATAGGCAACTGGGCCAGCCCCTGGGAAATCTTGTAATTTCATAGCCTCAACTTACCCACCTTAACAACCTAGACACACCCTACCTGGGAGCCAGAGAACTCTATAAAGTATTTCATTTGTACAGATCTCAAGGTGAGCCCTCGCCAGTTTGGCTCAGAGGATAGAGCGTTGACCTTCGGACTGAATCAAATCACACCCCGGGTTTGATTCCAGTCAAGGGCACATGCCCAGGTTGCAGGCTTGATCCCCAGGGGGGGGCATGCAGGAGGCAACTAATCAATGATTCTCTCTCATCATTGATGTTTCTATCTCCCTCTCTCTTCCTCTCTGAAATCAATAAAAATGTATTTTTTTAAAAATGATGTAAGTCATTGAATGAAATTAGCAAGTCTACTTATAAATGAGTGCATACTTTATATTTCAATGTGCTATGCATGAGCCTGCATCCACATACCCCAATTCCCAGCCCCAGGATAAAATCATTTTCTGGCAAGAGAGAGAGAGAGACAGGGTGGGAGAGAAAGAGAGAGAGAGAGAGAGAGAATTATTTTGAGAATTTGAAATGTTCACAGGTAGTCTGGGGAATACAAGGATGCTCAGAGGGGATCTAAGCAGTCACTGCCAGCTTCAGAGGCTGGTCTTCCTCATGGGCAAGTGCAGGGTCAATCTGCAGTCACATAACTCTTCAGAAAAATCATGTGTCATCTGCAAAGTACTCTTTAGCAATATCTATAATCATTTTGTAAGAGCCTACATATTAATGATTCATGTACTAGAAATAAGTAAGAGTTTATGATCCAAATACATATATATTTTTTTAATTTTGTGAAATTATAATTCACTCTGAAAAATAAAAGGGCATTAGGATGTGCTGCAGGCAAAGGATTTGCCAAAAGCTAATGAATTAGAGACTAAAAATGTTTTATCCAAATTGTTTCTTACTTACCTATGCTTTGGGCCAGTAGAACAAGGAGGATACACCCGTAGGCCAGATGTGGCCCAGAGAGGTTGATGAGTCTTTCAAAGTAACACAGCCACAGCTGGGCTGAGGAGCCAACCCATCCCATCCTCCTCAAACTCTGGTATACAAACCACCTTAATTACAGTCCTGACAAACATACCTCAACCCGTGCCTGATCCCTTAACAAATATTTGCTTATATAATGAATGAGAGCCCCAGACTGAAATGACCCAACTGTGGAAATAAATACAAAACAGCTGTCAGAGCTGCTGGCATAAATTCCAGCGGGTGATCCATCTTCAGGGTATGTCCTCAAAGCCGTAGGGCAGGGGTGTTTTGAAAGTGCACATGTAAAACACGCACATTTTAGCATATTTTCCTCTCTGACAGCCAGAGAAGAACAAGAAAAGCCAAGTTATAGACTTAACTAATGAAAACACAGTCAGTTTCAGCAAAGACCTGGAATGGGGTCCTGGTTAGGCGCTGGGCCTGTGCCCTGACGAGCGTACACTGGGAGCGGCCCCTGCAGGTGAGTGAGCTGTGCCCTGACGCAGAGCAAACGGTGGGCATCACGTGGTTACTCTGAGACCTCTTCTACTAGCAAGAATCTTACAGATTTCGACCTCTAATGATAGCAACTTTCTTAATATCTCTGTTGCCCCCATTTCTTTATTTGAAAATTATACCCTTCAACATTTTTTTACGAATTGTTAAGTTTCAGTAAAAGAGTCAGCAAGCATTTATTAACTGGCACCTGTGGGAGATACAGAAGAAAAAAACATGAATCTTACCCTTCAGGGCTGTATCATTTATTTGGGAAGATGAAATGTACACACACATAAAATACACTTAGCAGATAATGGTCGGAACAATTGGATCAAAAACTAGGCTTTTTGGGTCTGCTATAAATGTAATGGGAATTCAGAAAACGGCAGGACTAGCTAACAGTGACTGCGTTTTTATAATTTGTGACGCTTGATGCCCAGTGAACTCCCCAAGGCAGCCTGCGAGGCAGGTGCTTTTTATCGAGGGGGCGATGGGATCTCCAGGTTAAGTGACTGGGAAACAGCAGAGCCAGAATTTCAACCCACATCTCTCGGCCTTCAGGACTCCACGCTCTTAACCACGGCCTGCTACTGGGTGTTCATTCAGGGATCCAGGATTCAATTATCCCACATTTGCCCTCCTCACTCCCCGACCGTTTGATTCCTGGATTAGGGTCAGGAATATTTTCCTCCCTGTGTGATCTGTCCCTGGCAGAAGGCAGTGGCAGGTTGAGAGTGGCTTAAAGAAACCTCAAGATGCAGAGCTGTGGTCTCGCCACCTCTCTTTTCAAAGCGGAAATGAAGCATCAGATGATGTTTATCGGGGACTGG
The DNA here is from genome assembly GCF_951640355.1 of Cnephaeus nilssonii. Taxonomy (NCBI): domain Eukaryota; kingdom Metazoa; phylum Chordata; class Mammalia; order Chiroptera; family Vespertilionidae; genus Cnephaeus; species Cnephaeus nilssonii. Next base: position 73,917,548 of record NC_137075.1, on the reverse strand, counting down.
GATGAGACAGCTTTTATAGGTGAGTGGATTTCTGCACCCTGATAAATCTGTGCTTCATTACCCGTGCTGAGAAGTCCAGGATGGTTTGGAAGCCAAGGGGGAAAGAGAACACGGCAACCTAATTGGTCACTGCCATGAATCTATACTCCGGGGACAGATAGCACGACCAGAGGTAATAGCTTACACACGTATTCTTGAGCCGTGCAATAGATGGAAAAGGGTCCCAGATGGATTGGGCAGGGGCTTAGTTCCGGGATTATGATGAGACAGTGGGTAATTATTGAGTGGCAGGGCCTCAGCCCTGATTAGTATCTGCAGGCTTGTTCCCCTCCTTCAGAGGAAAGCATTGATAAAGATAAACCATGCTGCTCCCTGTCCTTCCTGCAGCACAAAACAACACACTTCAATCTAACAGGATCAGGTCTCCACTTTGATCACAATCTGTTACCTAGATGTCTTTGCAAATTAATCAGTCCTGCTTGTGTAGCCCCAGTGCTGCTAAATTAATAAATGTACCAGGAGCAACAGAACACATAATTACATTCTACACTTTAATCCCCACGTAATAATTTTGACCTTAGTCTGGGTCTTCCGTTCCAGCCGGCAGAATGCAGAGCAAGCACCTTTGCTGGGTGGTTCACACTAGTTACCTACAGGTGGGCTCCATGGCTCCGAGAGCCAGAAATCCTGATGTAAAAATGCAACCAAAACAAACACATTTTTCTCAAAAAGCATGTGCTGGGGTGGGCTTCAAGGCAGAAAAGGCAGGTGAACTAAGCAGTTGGGATTTGGGGCTGTCTTTAAAACAGAAAGCACCCTTTGGCAGAATTACAACAACTTTCTTGTTTTAAAAACGAAGAATATATGTTTGTCAAACTCAAGGCCCTAGTCTAGGAGATGGAAACACAGCACCCAGCTAACAGGCTGGGAGCTCTTCGGGAGAGAACTTGGAACCTTAGTGTGGGCTCTTTCATAATGGCCTGCGGTAATGTTTGCTTTGCTTGAAGGTCATCCAGCTGATAACCTGGTTCACGGGTTTGACAAGGAGGCAGATTTGAAGCTGGTACAACACCCTGGGTCTGAGTTTTCCTCTGGGTCTTAAAAGTTTTTGTAGATTTTTCAATGGGCACCTATTACAAATGATGGAAATGTATTTTGTTTCTTTTGTGAAGATTCATTCATGTATACTTTTAAAAAATATATGTTTTTATTGATTTCAGAGAGAAAGGGAGAGGGAGAGAGAGATAAAAACATCAATGATGAGAGAGGATCGTCAATCGGCTGCCTCCTGCCTCCTGCCTCCTGCCTCCTGCACACCCCACACATGTGCCCTGACCAGGAATCGAACCCTGACCTCCTGGTTCATAGGTCGACCCTCAACCACTGAGTCACGCCAGTCGGGCTCATGTATACTTTTAAAAGCTGATCCTTTTAGCGTTAGTAGAACATGTGCAGAGAAAATTGTTTGATAAACAGCGGAGGGGAATTATTGCATTTGCTTTGGGGTCAAGGTCTTGGGTGGCATTTTGCTGTCTTTAGTTAAAGTTTATTGTGCTCACCATTTCCTTGAGGTCCAGAGGTAGTGGAACTAGGGTGAGACCGTGTCAGTTGTAAGAATGCTGAGCTGGGAGCCGGGAAATGTGGGTTCATGATGGAATTCTGCCACCATCTGATGACCTGGGCAGGGCACTTGACCTCTGTGGGTCTCAGTTTTCTCATCCGAAAAATAAGGGGGTTGGGCAAGATAATCTCCAACAGACCAAAATTCTGTGATTCCACTCACACTGAGTCAAATGGGAATTAAGGCAATTATGGGGATAATACAAACCAAAGGGACACTCCCCGCCCCCTCTCCATGATTGAGGTATTTCAGGCAAAACTGGTTGTTGAATTTAGTTTTTAACCTGAATTATATAGATAATTGCCTTAGTTCTGCCACTTAATTGTGTGTCTGTCAGCATAGGATTGATGGTTCTACCAGATAACCGATGATTAAAGTATTTGGTTAAATATTCAGCAGTGTGGAATTTTCATTCAGCTCTCCTAAAAAAGGGGGTCAGAGGCTGTGGGGGGCAGGAGGTGAGGGTAGAGGAGGGGTTATGCATAATTTGAAAATGTGTAATATTTGGGTCACTAGTGTTTTACCTAAAGTGAATTGATTTTATTTAAAAAATAAGTTGGTTTTGCCACAAAAGATTGCCAACATAAATTAAACATGAGGAATGCAGCTGTACAGTAAGATGTTAAAATACAGATGGTTTCTGGGGAAAAAAAATAACGAGGAAGGCTTAAAGGAAAGGTTTTAACCTGAAATTAATTCAAATATTATTTTCTTAAATGCTCTTTCATGCATTTGTGTAAATACACCATCTATTTTTATAAGAACGACTTTATTTTGGCACTCTGATTTATGGATTAGAAATGTCTGGTGGAGGGAGGAAGGACTAGTTTATACACCTGACTATCTTCTAAAAAAGGTTGACAGATTAAAACAATTAGCTTCATTTTTGTAATAAAATAACTCATTGCTACTGACACAAAACGATTCCTATTGTGGTTTGCCTTTAAGTCTTTTCCAAAAGCACCATCAATATTATTTAATATGTGGAATTCCCTGAGGGAAATCTATTAAAGTGTCCGTATGTCACCCATGTGAATAACAAATGAATTAATTATGACTGGTGCAATTACAAGGAATAGTTAATGAAGTCATAATGACCAGACTCTGGTGGTTCATTTTCAAAGCACAGTGAGAGGGAAATGTGGCAAAAGGTCCCCAAAGGAAACAATAAGCTTTGTGTACTCACCTTGGAGTCGGGCCTTTGAGTGTGCCGTGAAATAGGGCTCATTTGAACGGAAAATGCCATTCAAATCCAGCTCTTCCTCCGTGGGTTCAGACAGCCTAGCAGCAGCCCAACCCCACCAGCAGCACCAGTCACTCAATCCCAGTTGACCAGGGCCCCCAGCAACTGCAGTGTCTTTCTTTGAGGGCATAACAAGAGGGAAGGATGGTGGGGGGGAAATTTTAAGGATGATAGAGTGTTGATTGAACCTATTCATTTACACTTTACCTTTCCTAGGAATAATTTAGGGACATTTACAAAAATACATGGGATTCAGCAAGATAGATTAAAAATAGGTAACATGAAGGAAAGAAAGTAAATGGAATCAGGAGGGAGGAGGTTGGTGGACAAACTGCAGGCCTTTCACGGCCTCTCGTTTCCTTAATTGGGGTCAGTTTTCTCATCTGAAAAATGAGGGGGTTGACTAGGTCATCTGCAGGAGACTGAAATTCTGTGTGGTTGTGATTCATGTACATTTCTTAGTTCTGAAAAGCTGTTTTAACAGGGGAAAGCAGTTCCGACTTCATTTTCTGGTGTTCGGGTTGGAAAGGGAAAGACCGTTGGTTATGTTTTTGAAGGAGAAAATCAAACCAATGACTTGAGAGAAATGCTGGTACTCCTCGTGCTGAGACCAGAGAGCATGTTCCGTGTAAATAACACGATGGCAAGATTACAACCTGGTAACTGGCTATTTGCCTAAAAATCTACCTTCTTAAAAAAAAAAAACCCACTCACAAATCAGGCTATTTAAAGACATATTTTTAAATTCAGGGATGCAAAACCATATTGCCATGTTATTAGTAATTAAGGGGCCTATTTGTCAATTTTAAAACTATCAGGCCAGGGAGCTTGAGTCCTTACAGCAATGAGGAAACACCTGGCCAGACCCATTGGGTGCTGGCGCCAAGCCCCTCTTCCTGAGGCCGTGTTCTTCCTGTAGGAGCAAGGACTGGACAACAGTCAAGAAGGGGAAACTGGTGATAGTGCGTTAGCCAAGCAGAAACCCAGAGGATCAGGTTCCAATGCCACCCCCACCCCCTTCGCCTCCATGAATGTGTTTATTCACCTCTGTGGATGGGAATTAGCTATTATCTGTCAAAATAACAACTAACAGGATCCAAAATACACAGAGGACTAAGTACATACTACATAGGTATTTTGATAGTGGTTTATCTATATAACCTATCTTTTTTATTTATTTATTTATTTTTTAGTTTTAAATCCATGTCAAGCTGTCCATCTCTGGTTGGCTCACCATTTTTGAATGTCAAGAGGCATTCCCATAGGAAGCTCTCTTCCAACCCATTTGTGAGCACTGCCTCAAGGGAGAAGGTTCTTATGCATTTTGTCTAATACAAACGACCTACTGTGTCATTTGATTCGGTGCCATGTATGTAATGATAAACCTTCTAAAAACCCTCTCCTTGTGAAACTTGTAAGGTAGTAGATGCCATACAAGTAAACAGACATTCATATATGAATGTAGCATGCTCTACATCAGCGTTGTCAAGGGACTGGGAAGCCTAACGGAAAGGCACCACACTGAGTCATGTCTGGATTTCTGACTTTTAAGCTGTGACCTAAAGAGTGAGGGAAAGGCAAAAAGGCATGCCTGGAAAATGGGTGTTCCAGGTACAGGGAAGAGCGAGGGCAAAATCCTGGAGTTTATATCATGATGATAGCTCACATGTATCAGGTGCTTACTTTTTGCATGGCACAATACTAAGCATTATATCTATAGAGTGCTGTATTAGAAATGCATTTCTGATTCCATGCACTGTAAATTCATCTCTATGTCCATCTTGTTTTTATTTCTCTTAAAGAATTAAGAAATTCGACAGAATGTTTTTTTATTGAGAGGTGTCACAATCAGTTTTAAACTCCTCTGTCAATCCTGTATCTGAACCCACTTTAGAAATGCAGGACAGTATCTCTGCTTTAAAATCATAAAAATTATGAATAACGTGCATTATAGCAATCAGACCAAGCAAATATCGGTGCCTGGAGTGAAAACATTTAGAATGTACAAATGGCAATTTAAGACACGCTATTTATTTATTTACTTATGCATTATCCTATATCAGGGGTCCTCAAACTTTTTAAACAGGGGGCCAGTTCACTGTCCCTCAGACCGTTGGAGGACTGGACTATAGTTTAAAAAAAACTATGAACAAATTCCTATGCACACTGCACATATCTTATTTTGAAGTAAAAAAATAAAACGGCAAAAACACCCGCATGTGGCCCGCCTGTCCTATATAATAAAAGGCTAATACGCAAATCAACCGAACGGCAGAATGACCGGGCACTATGACGTGTACTGACCACCAGAGGGCAGACGCTTAATGCAGGAGCTGCCCCCTGGTGGTCAGTGTGCTCCCACAGGGGGAGCACTGCTCAGCCAGAAGCCAGGCTCACGGTGGGCGAGCACTGTGGCAGTGGTGGAAGTTTCTCCTGCCTCCGCAGCATGCTAAGGATGTGCACTCCCTGGGCCTAAGCTGTCAGTCAGACATCCCCCAAGGGCTCCCAGACTGCGAGAGGAGGCAGGCTGGGCTGAGGGACCCCCCCCCTCCCAGAGGGCACGAATTTCACGCACCAGGCCTCTAGTTTAGAATAATAAGCTAATTGTACAGAATGCAAAACTCAAAAGGTATCACAGAGGTATGTAGAGAAGTATCTCATCTCCACTTGTTCCCCAGCCACGCAGTTTCCTCACCAAAGGCAAACAATGTTAACTGTTGTTTGCTTATCACACCGGAGACATTTTATATGTAGATCCCAGCTATTTGTATGTGCTTGTGCAATCTATTGCAGCCATTTAAAAAACTGGCTGGTCAGTTCAGAGTGGTACCTAAAAAGCTTCCTTATTTTTTATGGCTGTCCTAATAATTCCTATAACCACTCTCCCATTGACCTACAGAAATGATTCTGTACACGAACAAGTAAGTCTGTAGGAAAAATTTCTAGAAATGGAATTGCTGGGTCAAAGTCTAAGTGCATTTGTAAACTTCATAGATAGCCCCAAATTGCTTTCCACAGAGGTGGCGCTGATGTAAATGCCCCCGGCAGTCTATGGCTATGCCTGCTTCCCCACTGTCTTGCCAACACAGCCCCATCCATTTCTTAATCTGTGCTAATCTGATGGGTGAAAACACGAAGTTGAGCCAGAGATGCCAATTTACACTGGTTTTATCCTTCTGGTGTCTCTTGTGATGCGAAGCACATAGTCAGGAATGACTAATTGCACTCTTTGAGGGATTACTGGGGAAATGACATAGGCACACTAACATGGTCTGAATCGTCATGCCTTAAAAAAGAGAAAAAAGTCAAAGGCAAAGCTCATCGTTCTCTGAAGGAAATATACAAATCAACAGCAGAGAAAGTAATGCAGAAGGTGAGGCCTCGAGTTGTCAAAATGATGTTTCCTTGACTTGCTACTTAGCGTTTCCTAGATTGGGGGAAGGCCCTTCACAGCGTGGAGTTTGCATCAGGAGAGCTCTGAGAAGTAGCTGCCAGGCTGCCACCCTTAGACACATCTTTGACAAATTCCTGCTTGGAGGATCCTGGGAAAAGACCTCACTCTCCTTCAAAAGGGTCTCAGGATCACTTTAAAGTCGGCATTAAATCCCAATTGCTCCTAATTAGGCCTATGTTTTGTTAATTGCTCTGGGAACTCCCTGGGAGAGCGTGGCAAGCCCCTGCCTGTGGTGGTTTGGCTCTAAGTGTGTGCGATGGCCCGTTGAGAGCAGGACCCTCCTAGCTCCAAGAGGCCTGGCTCAGGGCAGAGGCGGGAGCCAGCTGGGCCCGGGGTCAATAACTGTAAGAGCAGCACACCCTGCTGCCTCCTTCCTTAAGCAGGAATCTGGAAAAAATTGCCTTTTAAACATAGCTTTGGAGAAGATTCTTTTGCAAAACCTGCATAGTATTTTTTTTTTTTTGGGGGGGGCTTTTGCACAAGTGTCTGAAAGGATACAATATGTTCAACCCTTTAACAAAAAGTCTAAATATGAGCCTTCCCATCCCCCCTTTCATCCCGACTGCCATTTGATTGCTAGCAAAGCTACTGCTCTGTAATTGTTGAAGTAAAATCAAATAGCAACTTGGAGGCACATTAGAGTTCCCAGGCATTGTCATATACATTAATATATGTTTATTATAAATGAACACATTTGCTCCTGCTTCTGGTGGGCAGAGCTGGATTGCTATTAGTTCCATCCTACCCCGGAGGACCCTGGAGCTCTGGGAGATTAGGAGACTTGCCCAAGGGATACACAGAAAGTCAGAGCTACAATTGAAACCCATTTTATCGTGCTAGCTTATATATATATATATATATATATATATATATATATATATATATATACATATATATATATATACACACACACACACACACACACACACACACACACACATACACTAGAGGACCAGTGCACGAAATTTGTGCACTGGATGGGGGTCCCTCAGCTCAGCCTGCACTCTCTCGCAGTCTGGAATCCCTTGGGGGATGTCCGCCTGCCGGCTTAGGCTCACTCCCCGGGATCGGGCCTAAGTCGGCAGGCGGACATCCCTCTTGCAGTCTGGGACCCTTTGCTCCTTACTGCCCGCCTGCTCCCTGCTCCTTACAACTCGGCTCACTGCTCCTTAGGGCTGCCGCAGAGGCGGGAGAGGCTCCCACCACCACCACCGCTGTTGCTCGCCAGTCCTAAACCCAGCTTCTGGCTGAGCGGTGTTTCCCCTGTGGGAGCGCACTGACCACCAGGGGGCAGCTCCTGCATTGAGCATCTGCCCCCTGGTGGTCAGTGTGCATCATAGTGACCAGTCGTTCTGGTCGTTCTGCCATAAGGGTCACTTAGGCTTTTATTATATAGATATATCTTTCTTTATTGATTAAGGTATTACATATGTGTCCTCATCCCCCCATCAACTCCCTACCCCCCACTCATCCCCTCACCCCCCTGTTTTCTGTGTCCATTGGTTGGGCTTATATGCATGCATACAAGTCCTTTGGTTGATCTCTCCCCCTTACCCCCACTCGTGCTAGCTTCTTAATACTATTCTGAATGACTCATCAAATATCACTCATTTAAAATATATTCACCAATAACCTAGCAAATACTGATTGAACATCTATGTGTCAGCATCAGCCAAGGTACTGATGGTACAACATTGAACAAAATACACAAAATCCCTGCTGTCATGGACCCTGCATTCTAATGAGTCAGAGGAACAATAAACAAATAAAATATATATGTCAGATAGTAATTTATCATGCAATTTGAACTTTCCAAACCCTTTCCCTTTTGAGCATGTTTTTTATAATTACTCCAGACAACAGGTATAAAGTAGGACTTTCATGAGCAAAAGTGGACATCTGGTCACCAAAGACATGAAGAAAAATAAAGCTAATAAGGTTATGGAGTATGGTGACAATAAGCAAAACCAGGGGACCTGGATTCTTTTCTTATAAATATATATATATATATATATATATATATATATATATATATATATATATATATATATATATATATATAGTTTTATTGATGTCAGAGAGGAAGGGAGAGGGAGAGATAGAAACATCAATGATGAGAATCATTGATCAGCTGCCTCCTGTATGCCCCCTACTGGGAATCGAGTGCCCTGACTGGGATCGAACCATGACCTCTTGGTTCATAGGTCAACACTCAACCACTGAGCCATGCCAGCCGGGCGGGGACCTGGATTCTTAATCTAAATTGTCCTTGGACTACCCATATTCCCTTTGGTTAGTCACTTCAGTTTCAATGGGCCATTTTTCTCCAACCTTAAAATAGTTATCAGCAAATCTGCCACCTGTATCATTGGGAAAATTCAAGATTCCTATCTGCAAAGCACATTGTCTCACAGAGGAATTATTCATAGTCTAGGAACCTGGATTCCACTCCTGTCTCTTCTAGAAAGTAGCTATATGTCCTTTGGAGTATATCCCTGTGGCTTCGTTTCATTCTCTTCACACTTCACCCTTTCATTCAACATTAACTGAGCAACTACTACATGCTCCCATCAGGATTATGTTTCCTCATTTTTGTAGGATGGGAATAATAACACCTCCCTTACCTGCTTTGTCCATTTACTAGGGGTATAAACCACAGCTCTGAATGCTGAAGGGTCACATAAGATATTTGATCCAGCTTGGGCTTTTGGGGAGGGCAGAGGGTGGGTGGGTAGGATGGGGAGAAGTTCAAATCGTATTTTTTACATTTTAGAAATGAGGTCAAAGGCCCAGGAGTGAGAGAGGACACACATCTCTGGTTGGCAGTGCTAAGCTTTGCCCGCTATTCCCAAACCAGATGCAGTTGGAGGAATGCTTTCATAAGTGAAGAGCATCTTGACTTAAATGAAGCCATTGTTACTCCTTTCTCTCAGAGCTTGGGGTTGCCTTTCCCTTTCCAGGTTGGAAAAGACTCATAGAGTCACCAATCTTAAGTGTAAAAATCTCTAAGAAGATGTTTTGTCTGGCTGCCTCCTTTTTAAAACATGAAAACCACCGAGTTCCCTCTTCTGGTACATCTGCACTAAATTCCAAAGGCACCTGGGCCACCACACAGTAAATGCAAAAGCAGCAAGGCATTTTCACAGCAGGAAAGGGCCACATGCAAACGAACCGGGACCGCGAGGTGAGTCCTCCAGTGCGTGCATGGTCTGCTCTCCAGGTCGAGGCCAAGCTTGCTGACCCAGCCTTCCCCTGAGGTCCTGTTTACCCAACAGGTTGATATTTTTCTCAGTTCTTGGGAGGTGATAATGTGTTCCACATATGAAATTCATAGCATTTGTGTTTGGCCTCCTTTGCCATTCGAAGGGTTGTGAGGGGCACCATTTTAAAATTAATTTGCTGGGTGTTCTGTCTATCTGTTCGGAACAGGAGGAAGCCAGCCTGGTCCGAGTATTTATCAGACACATGCCGCCCATCTGCCAGAGCTAGGTCGAGGAGGATTTGCTGTTAATCCTTCAGACCCATCTGTAGGGGTTTCAAAATGCTGACTAGGAAGCTAGACAAGATGAGGTTTATTTAATTAGAAAAACGGCTCTGGAGGTTACTGGAAAGCACTCTGAAGAAGGAAGGGCTTGGAGCACATCACTCCTGCAGGGGTGGGCGTGGGCTCAGAGCGGTGGGGAGAGAGCCGAGGTGGTTTTGTGTTGGGCTGGGGGTGCTTTGTTTTGATTTTAAAGTTATGTGGTGTGGACAGGGCAGCCAGCTTCCTCTCCAGTCATGCACGAGGCACACCAGCCTGAGCTTGGACAATTCCACAGGAAGTTCCTAGGTGGGATGTGATGCTGAGCCAAAGAAGACCAGCATTTGTTCTGCAGGTTTGGGTGCAGACTGCAAATGACCAAAGAGCTTGATGAGGCCAGGGCAGGGCTAGGCGGGCAGCTGAATTCCTGGCACTTATGCTCACCTGCTAGAGGCTGAGAGCAGCTTGGGGCCAACACTGTTACCTACGCTTTAGTCCTCAAAATTCGCTGGGAGATGCTTGTAACTGGGGCTTATTACCATTTGAGATACATTTTTGAGGAAAGGGAAACAACAAAATTGCATTTAAATTTTCCCCAATGGAAAAAATGACATCCGTTCAAAACAAAATAACCAGCAATCGCACATTTTCTTTTTAGTATGAAAATATTATTAGCATAATTGGTTTCTGCAGGGCTGCCATTTGGGACAACCGGGCAGGGGAAATTGTGTGCCTTCCCCCAGCTTCTGATTGTTATTTCACGGCAATAGAAAGCATGACAATTTTCATTGAAGTGGGTCGAGATAAACGGTCCCCTCTCTGCCTAGGGCTTTTTGAAATGGTGTCCCTGTTGCTACCCAGATTCCTGGACACCAGTTTCCCAAGGATTAGTTTTTGGAGGCTGAGATTTTTTTAGGGTTATCATTCAGGGACCACAAGCTCACCTGGGAGTAGGTGTCCAATCAAAGCAATTGTTTGCTGGAAAGAACAAAAATATTTACAGGGTGGGGAACAGGAGGTTTACAGTTGTTTGTATGAAAAATAATACAATCTATATATATATAAAAGCCTAATATGCAAAGTGTCCCCTCAGGAGTTCGACTGAGAGACTGGGAGTTTGATCGCTGGCTGTGACGTGCGCTGACCACCAGGGGGTGGCGTGGAACGAAGGGAGGTGCCGGTCAGCAGCAGGCAGCCAGTAGGGACCCTACCCTAGCACAAATTTCATGCACTGGGCCTCTAGTAATTAGTAATAATACAAGAATAAACTCTGTTTTGCATACTCATACCTGTAAACCTACTTTTGCCCCACCCTGATTGTCCTCCGTTCAGGGGAGCATGGAGCTCTGGCCTGCTCTCCACGTGTGTCTGCTTCTTTCTCAGAGTGGGGGATGCAAGGTTGGCCCAGCAGAGTCGCCCCAGGGCAGTCAATCTTTCCATTTCACCTTCCGCCTTAGAATTTCCCAGAAATCCTTTCTTCTTCCACTCTGGAAACTATGGCGGATAAGGGATGCCAGGAATCCTGGGAAGGTGAGGAGTCAAAGTCCCCTCAGCTGTCCAAACTCAGTAACATCAAGATGTCCAGATTCTGGCCCAGCCAGTATGGCTCAGTGGTTGAGTGTAGACCCATGAACCGGAAGGTCACAGTTAGATTCCTGGTCAGGGCACATACCTGGGTTGCAGGCTCAATCCCCAGTAGGGGGCGTGCAGAAGGCAATCAAGCCATTATTTTCTCTCATCATTGATGTTTCTATGCCTCTCTCCCTCTCCCTTCTTCTCTCTGAAATTAATAAAAACATTAAAAAAAAAAAAAGATGTCCAGAGCCTGACTGAGAGGAAGGAGGGAGCCGAGCAGCACTCACTGGCGGGGGAGTTTCAGAGAGCGCATTCCTCTGTAAGCAGAGCTATCCCAGGCACACTGCACCCAAGCCTGTGTGTTTTGAGAGGGTGGACTGAACTATTATTTCAGTGGAAAAACAGCCAGTCCAGTTTCCAGGGTCATATAGAACCCATGGCCATTTAATTGCTTGCATGTCCCACCATGCAACTGGTTCCACTGGAATGTTAAAAAAAAAAAAAAAAGGCAGCAAAATCCAAAGATGACTCTGATTATTGAAAATAAAATGTAATTATGCTGCAAAAGAGAAACTCCTTTGTGTCAGCCTTCTGTTTTTGCTATTGAAATATACTTCATTTCTTTTCAGATACATAAGAAGGGATCTTATATTGGTGAATAAAAATTTAAAAAAAGAATATTTCATCCCTAGCTGTTGATGACTTGTTTTATCTTTTAAGTAAGAGCCCCAAATGCCTTTGAACAGCTGGTTTCAGGAAATGCAATATTCAGCAGCAGGTGACTGCATGTTGGAAACATGATGGCTTAAACTTAATTTTTTAGATTATTATCTAAAATTATCTATCTCCTTTCATATAAGTTGAATAAAGCAACTTGAGTGTGTGGAATATTTAGTCTGGGCAATCCCTTGCAGAAGTAAAGACCTTGGAAGATGGATTATACCTTTTTTTTTTTTCAACCAGAAATTTTCTTCTGCATAGATTTTTATTGAATACTGGGCAATTCTATGCATTTCTATTTTCTGGAGTCATTTCAAAATTTCCCTACCATTGTAATTGGGTTGAAGATGTCACCAGTAAGCTGAGAAATATCAACTCAGGCACTTCACTTGGGGCTGGCTTTAAAGATGATTAAGGAATGATCTTTTTTAACATGTCAAATGAATCATGAGCCTCGCAAGCTCACAAAAATCACCTGAGCTGACTTCTCCTTTTGTTCCCAGATCCGAAAGGCATTACGCTGAGCTCTCCTTACCTTGTGAAAACCTGGAGCTTAAGGCCAACACATTCTAATGCGCCTGGAGAAAGTGTGGTTTTCAAACCAGGGCTACCAGAAGGGTGGCTTTCCCCTCTCCCCCAGACTCGAGGGGTCTTGTCTCACTGCAGGGGTGTCTGGCTCAGTGGGTATGGATTGGCAGGAGGGCTCCTCTTGGCATCATTTCCCTCAGATACTAATTAGTGAGCTTGGTGGGTGCCCTGAGATTGGATTTGACCTGGAGGGCTCTTAAATGGGTCTATGGTGGGCTTCAGAAAGCCCCAGACCCCTAGAAATGTTAACACTTGGGTGTGTTTTTCAAGAGAAGGATCACAGTTTTTACCAGATTCTCACAGTATTCCCCCCCAAATTGAAACAATGAATTTTAAAGCAAGAGTGATGCTTACACCTTCCCCTTATGCAAAAGAACGTGAGCAAACCAGGTGTGGCCTTCCGGGCAGAGGCAGCAAGACCTTGTTTTATCTTCCAGGCCCTTATCATTCATTGCCTGTATTCCCATATTTGCTTCTAAACACATTCTTTGTCTTCACTGTCTTGTCTCTCAAGAACCTTTTAAAAGGTAATATCTTTGTATTTCCTGCCCTTGCTTATTTTTTGTTTTGCTGTTGATAACACTCAAACCTTTTCTGAACGGGTCATTCATTCATCTTTTCTAGAGTTCCCATTAAGAGCTCTGGAATCAGGCTGTTTCTGTGCGCATTTAGATCCGCCCCTTACCGGCAGTATGCCTTTGAGAAAATTAACTTTCCTAAACCTCTTCTGAAAACCAAGATGATAATTGTACTTACCTCACAGATTTATGGTGAGAATTATCATCACGCATGCAAAGAACTTAGTTCAGTGCTGAGACTATTGTACATTATCAATAAATGGTTAAAAATATGTATGCATCCTGTTGGGGAGCACAAGAGACTTGGTTGAAAAGTTGTAAGGGGGACATTCTGATAAAAGGGAAGTGTGTGGAAGGCCGCCTGCCCTGTTTATCGGGGGACTTAGGGGAGTGTCAAAGGCGGCGCCCCTAATTATTCCTTGACCTTTCCAAACAAGTCTGTGTATGTGCAGACCCCCCCAGGTGTTTACTGGAATCCTTATGCTTAGTCCCTGGATACCCTTGCCTAGAGGACAATGCAAACACATGTGTCCTCCCAAGATTACTCACCCTACTGATTGCATCTAGAGATAAAAATTCCAATAAAGGCCTAAGGAGGCAGGCAATAGAGGCTGCCCTGGCCACTAGAGCCAGGGGCCCCTTAGCCCTCTCTTGTACAGTCAAACTGTGAGTAATCTCTTCATCCATCATTCAGGAGCTGCTGGTCAGCCTCGGCATCATCCCACAATATTTAAGGACCCGTTGGTGCCAGGCACTGTGCTAGTTAAAATCAGTGCTGACTAACAGGCTGAGTGCTTTGTTCTCCTGGGGCTCATGGTCTTCCCAGTAATTACCAGGTGTCCTTGGCAGGACAATAGAAAGACCATTTGCAGCATTTAATCAACACCTCTTTGCCTCTGCCCTGGTCACTCCTACCAATAACAATACGTAGTATAACAGCCACAAAAATGGCAGCAAATACATATGCAGGGTGTTCCCAAAAAATGTATACATACTTTAACAACTGATGGCTCCATTTTGAAAATGAAATGTATTTTAATAAACACTGCCTTTGTAATTATTCAAAGTGTGTGTGTACATTTTGTTGGGACACCCTATATAGTATTACTACATGCCAAGTACCAATCTAAGGACTTTCCACATGTGGACTGGTTCAGTCCTCACAAAGTCCCTTTGAGGTCGTTTTTCTCTTCATTTTATAGATGAGGAAATTGAGACACAGAGAGGGAAAGGAACTTGTCCAAGATCACACAGCAATGAGGCTCTAGAGATGGTGCCCGGGCCGCATCATTCTGACTAAGAATACTACTGAATAATGAGTCAGAATGAGACCCTCTCCCCTTTCAGTCCTGCCTCCTTTAAAACCTGTCTCAAAACTCTCTTCTCCCGAAAAGCCTTACCTGACATCATTTGTACCATGACTTTGCAGCTGCTGATCGCTTCATTATTCTTTGTACAGCCCTGATTTATCCCCTCAATATGTTGTTTGCAAGTGTTCAAATCAAGTTCCTCAAAAGCAGAGAGAGTATCTCTTCCTTAACTGGAGAGCTTCATGGCGCCTACTTGAGGACTTTGCCCTTGCGGGAGAATCCAAACATTCTTGGTGACACATAGTTATTTTGGGACTTATTTATTCAGTGAGTGTTTATGGAGCATCTATACCAGGGCCAGGCTGGCCCAGCACTGTGGATACAGAGGTGGAAAAAGACAATTATGGCCCTAACCGGTTTGGCTCAGTGGATAGAGGGTCGGCCTGCGGACTCAAGGGTCCCAGGTTTGATTCTGATCAAGGGCATGTACCTTGGTTGTGGGCACATCCCCAGTAGGGGATGTGCAGGAGGTAGCTGATTGATGTTTCTCTCTCATCAATGTTTCTAACTCTCTCTCCCTCTCTCTTCCTCTCTGTAAAAAAAATCAATAAAATATATTAAAAAAATAAAAGACAATTATGGTGCTCATGACACTGAGAGCAGTTGGGGAAGGGGAACATGTCAACAGCCCCCAAGCAAGTGCTACAAAGAAGGGCTCACAGTTGGAGGGTGGTCTACATGGGATGGAATTTGACTCCATGGAGAAGGTCAGGGAAGGCTTCCTGGGAGAGGGGGCGCTTTAGCTGAGACCTGAGGGATGAGCAGCACTGACCCAACAAAGACTGTGGTAGGAGGAGAAGCTGGGTGTGAGAGCAGGAGGGTTCTTGGGACACCAGGAACATGGTGTGAGGTGAAGTGGCAGCGGGGCCCTTTTGATCAGGTCAGAGTTAGTGTTTATCCAAAAAGGAAGGGAGACTTTTAAGATGATGGTAACTTGTACTACAATGGTGATGTCAAAGGAGAGAAGTGAGTGTATTTGATGAATATTTGGAAATAAATGCAGAAGTACTCAGTGATTGATTTGTGGGGAGTTGGGAAGAACCATTTTTTTATCAAACACTTTATGTTCCTCGCACTATTCTTAGTGCTTTACAGATAGAGATTCATTTAAGGCACACCTTAGTGGTAAATGTGTTCTCCCCAGTTTATAATGAGAAAACAGAGGCATGGGTCAGTAAGTGGCAGAGCTGGGAGTTGGGCCCCGGCAGCTGGGGTCCAGGCCCTTCCTCTTGACCACTGTGCTCAAGTGCTCCCCATGTCCAGCTGGCTCCACGGATGAAGGGTGACATCAGTCAGTGAGATGGAAACAGTAGTAGAGAGCCTGCTGCAGGGGTGGACAGTGAGACTGGGGGGTCGTACTTGGTCATGTTGAATTTGATTTCAACTACCTTGTGAAAACCAAACTCATGGGACAGTCGCTTACACCTTCCTCTCCCTCAGGTCTTTGCTTAAATAAGGGTTGGGGAATCTTTTCTCGGCCAAGGTCCATTTGGATATTTATAACATCATTCGAGGGCCATACGAAATTATCAACTTAAAAATTAGCCTGCTATATTTGGTCAAACATTTAACTAACTCATCCCTAAAGCCTTAGTAGGGCCAGATCAAATGATTTTGAGGGCCTTATGTTCCCCACAGGCCGGACATTCCCCACCCCTGGCTTAAATGTTACCTTCTCAACAAGGTTTACCCTGACTACTCTGTTTATTTTATTTATTTATTTAAAATATTTTTTAAAATTTTTATTTTTAAAATATTTATTGTTAAAAGTATTATATATGTCCCCTTTTTAAAAAAATATTTTTTATTGATTCCAGAGAGGAAGGGAGAGGGAGAGATAGAAAAATCAATGACGAGAGAGAATCATTGATCAGCTGCCTCCTGCACACTCCCTACTGGGGATGAAGCCTGCAACCCTGCCCTGGCTGAGAATCGAGCAGTGACCTCCTGGAGCAAAACCATGGAGCAACACTGGCTGGGCTGACCACTCTGTTTAAAATTGCAACCTGCCCTGTCCCATTAATTCCCTGCCCCAACTCCTCTTATTCTTGCTTCCCCCGCCACACACAACATTTATCACCTCTTAATATATTTCATATTTTACTTATTTGTCAAGTGTATTATCATTGTCTGTCTCCTCTTTGAGAATGTAAGCTTCTCTAGGGCAGGGATCTGTGTTGTTCGATGATGTAACCCAAGAGCCTGGAACAGTGTCTGGCACATAGTGGACACTAACTCATGCTTACTGAGTAGATAATTAAAATTTACTTTTCAGCAGGACTGGCTATCGAATCCCAAATTTGTCTAGAAGACTAGAATTCATGTTTACATGTCAAAATCCTGGCACTGACTAACTGGAATAATTCCATGAGCAACTTCTACTGATTTATATGTCATCTTAGTGACTACTATTATGTAAATTAGTGGATTAGATCCATTATGACCCTTTGCTTCCTAGTTTTATAAGGAATGACTCCTGTTCTATGACAGGCAGTATTTGTTGACCTTGTAAGATGAAATAATGTGCTATGTTTTCTCTTTTGCTCCCTGTTTTTTTTGTGTGATTTTTTTTCTTTACTCACGTTGTGTTGATGTACTAACATCCTTAATACATTCAGCTAACTGAGCAAGGCAGAGCTGGTCCGTGGTGTATTTCCTTGCTCCTCTTCTATCTGAAGGCTAAAGCAAATGGCTCGCAGTTTAACTACCTGGACCCTCACATATTGTCACGAATATGCACTTATTGGAGGCTTCTGTCATGAATGGGCAGTATTCAACACCAGCCAGAGAATTTTAGAGGGACAGCGAAAGGCATGCTTCTTACCCATTCTTCGGGATCCTCTAGGTTCTCTCACTTTATTAATAGAAATTAGGAGAAAGCAAAATACTTAGTACTACATTATCTCGCCTGCCACTCTCTCCCCCAAAGCCGTAATTCAGCTGTGAGCATTAAGACGCAAGGTGTGTAGGGGTGGGCGGAAGAGTCCTTTCTGAATATGTAAAGCCCTAGCAGAAAGGGCTATCCTGTTGCCCAATGAACTATACTCAAGACATAACTTCATGCATTTCTCCTGGAAATGAGTTCCCAGAAAAGGATTTCTCTTTAGTCAAACGTGTGAGTGAGTGTGTGTGTGTGTGTGTATGTGTGTGTGTGTGTGTGTGTGTGTGTGTGTGTGTGTGAACACGCAGTGCATTTGGTGAGGAAGGACACCATGTAACCTAACACACTTTGCTCCTTGCCTTAGTTACCTAGAGACTTAAAGCCAAAATCAATGCTCGGCAACACTAATTAACTCTAGAGAGTTCCTGGAAGACCCACTTCCCCGCTTCCCCAGGGGGCCTCTGTTCTTTTCCATCTTTAATTGTGCCGTTTGCTATGATTTTTCACTTTGGAAGTCACCCGCAGCCTCTTTTGGAAGATGTGAGAGAGAATCTGAATTGTGGTCAGCGCCCCCGGCCCAGGCTCCCATTTCTTGGTGGGAATTTGAGACTCTCTGGTAGGAATGATGACAGTAAAGGTGGACTTCTACTTCCTGGCTCTGGAAGGTAAAGTGCTAAACACTTTCAATCCTCCACAACAGTCCCGATTTTCTGCACATAATTATCTGCTCACAGCAAGTAAATGCAAGGTCAGGATTCTAAGTGCAATGGCCAGATTCTGGAGCCAGTGTACCTTAGGACGGGGCCATGGAGTTCGCCTGCTTCCCCTGTTTCCCAGCCGCACTGGCTCAGGAAGGGAGGGCCCAGGGCTCTGGGCCAGGCTGGACTCTTCATAGCATCTTCCTCTGTCCCCAGTGACTCCGCCTCACTCAGCCAGACACCAAGTGGTGGACAAGATGACACCAACTCTGAGGCAAGGACTCAACATGGACCCTCCATTGGACCCCTACTCTGGTCTCCTCCCCCATGTCCCCATGAAATGAAAAAAATAACCCTCCCTTTCAGGTTTAGGTAAAAGACCTTTCCAATGACAACTGTCCCGCAGGCTAGGGCCAGCATAGGGCTTCTCCCCTCTCTCTCCAGCCATGCTGGGTCCCAGGGGACATGAGAGTTACTATAACCATGGCTCTTGGGGGTAGGGTGGGGATTTCACTTTGAGATTTTCTATCCCCCATCTCCATACCTTCTCCTTGTCCTCTGTGAGTTACAAAAAGCAGATTTCCAGTAGAGCAGGCCCTGGTACTGATCTCCATTCTCCTCCTGCCCTGCCCTTCCTCCCCCACAATCATCTCGTCTCCCTACTTGGTTTGGATTTTCTCCCCACTGGATTTTAAATCTCAAGCTCCAGCCCTCCCTCACCCCCTTTATTTTTTCTGTTTTCTTTTTATTTCATTTTTTTTATTTCCCTGAATAGCACGGTATCATGTCGTGCCTTCCGTCCCGTACTTCAGCTATTAAGTTGTTGGCTCTATTACACAGTGGATTTTGATTTGGATCAGTTAGAGCTAATAGCAATTTTCAGTAAAATATTAACCAAACACTCACAAAAATCACTCGTGTGGCTCCATCCTCTCCTTCAATAGGATTAATCAAGATAGCTATTTACTCTTTCCACCACTCCAGTGTTTTCCCACCTTCCACTCCAAACAAGAAAATGACGCTAAATTCATTTAATACAAATTTATATTATTGTCTGAGGCATTTTAAGCAATGCTTAATTTAATTTCCTTGTTTGGAGTGTGGTATTGGAGAGCAGGACCAGTGTAATGTAAAAATGGGATTCGCCCCTCCACCGGGCACCCAGCTACATTCTCCAGTGATTCACAGGAGCTCTGTTTACATTCCATTGCAATTCAAATGCGCCAAATCATCTCTCTGTCCTGCAGCAAAAAAAAAAAAAAAAAAAAGTCAGCCTCTGAAAGCAGATCATCCCACCCCTGGCGGGCTTGACCCCCGGATGTGGTACAAGTCCTCTTATTTGATTAGACTGCTGACGACAGGTCAGATATGAGGACTGTTCATGTTCTCTTGGCCTGGTACTCAGTTAGCTAGCGTTCTGGTCTTTCCTGCTTTGGGAAATGGAAAGAACCTTTACTGAGCACCCATAATATTGAACACCTATAAAGCTGGTTAGAAACAAAACAAAAAAAAGCAAGAACAAAATAACATCAGCATCTCATTTTTAATTCTACTCAAAAATCCCATGAGTAAATGGGGTAAAGTTCCTATTTTACATCTAAGAACAGTGAGAAGCAGAGAGGACACATAATCTGTCCGAGGCCGCATGGCCAGTCGGTGGTTGCAATGCAGAGAACCAGGTGCCGCACGGCGCTGGACTTCGCATTATCTCCCAGGCCTAAGTGCACAGGGTCACTCCATGGTGGGACAGAGTTTCTCAGCCAGGGGCTGGGAATGGTGAGCCTCAGCCAGGACATGAAGGCCCTGAAATGGTACCTGCGCCTTTTGGAGGAGGGGGTCCATACCTTTCTTCAGTTCTGAAAAGGCTCCTTGACTTAAAAAATAATAATTACTGGTTCCTTGGGCTTTTTGTGAGGACCGGTGACCGGACACACATGCTCCCTATTCCACACTTGCACTTGGCCAGATTCTTGAGTAACATGAACACATCAACAGCTACCATTTGTTGAGGACCTACTATGTGCCAGCTCTGCTGGGTGCTCTCAGCCATTGGAAGGGCTGGCGAAGGGCAGCAGCATTCCTCTTAGAAGCCTTCAAGCCAGCCTGGTAGTAATAAGAACAGAGTTGCCTGTAGCTGCTGAACATGGCAAGTCTCCAGGCAGCTTAGATTTCTGAAGTGATGCTCTCTCTCCTCTTCCACCCAGTGTTCCTGACTAGTGTTACCCCATCTAGGCTTACTGGTTCCAGTGCACACAGAGCAGGGAGTAAGAGATGACTCATAGTTCCTCTTCTGCCATTAGCTCCAAATGGCAGCTCCAAATCGCTTAAGCAGAATACCCTAGTTACTATAATATCGCCACCTATGAAATGCAATCAATACCTACCTCCTTCTCCCACTCTTAGTAAGTCAGCAAATCAAAACAAAAACAAACTGAGGAAATATGTGGGAGTTACTTATGAAGATTATGAAGCTAATAAGGTCCTGATCATTTAATGCAATGTTAATCTATTTCATTGACATCTTGGAATACTGGTTTCCAAGCAGTGGTAAAATAATGAGGACAGTCCCTGGCCTCAGGGAGATTAATATCTAGCATGTATAGAAAGGCAGGTTTACAAAATAGCTGTAGCACAGGAGAGAATAGAGTACACATTACAAGAAAGCTCTAAATTACTTGCTGTGGGATGTCAGAAGAGGGAAACATACCTTGCTTGGGGGATGAGATTGGGGAAGGCATCGTGTAGAGGTGGGATTTGAAGTCCTGAAATAATGGAACAGGCAGAGAATGTTTCTGAAGGTGTGAACAGCAGAGGCTATGATAAAGGGCATGGGATGTCTGGGATATGTTTGGACACTCATGAGCAGCCAAGGTTGCCTGGATGGTAGCCCTGCTTGGCCAGCAGTAGAAGGTAGACTGTTAGGCCGGAGTGAGGGCCAGCTGAATTCACATGTCACCCATAGAGAGTCTGACTTAAAGGTCTCTCCTGAAGTTTGGACTTTGGAATTTTTAAATAATCCTCTCCCCTCAGTGATTCTAACTTGCAGCCAAGGTTGAGAACTACTAGGCTAGATGGTCTTCAAGGTTCCTTTCAGCCGCAGAGAGAACTGTGCCCTTTTTAGCAAAAGGAACTTGGTTTGAGAATGTGGGTGGCTGGCTGTAATTGCTGAAAAGCTGGTTGAAAGCTCTTCGTCCTCAGGCAATGGGTCCCTGACAACCCTGGAGGGGGATTCTAGGAACGAGGCCCAAAGCCCACCTACACGGAGTGCAGTGGGCCCGGTGGGGGCAGGCAACCTAGTAGTCCTGCTTCATCAGAGGGGGCAGCCTCTACTCAGCTCTTGCCAATTTACTGCAAAGTGGGAATGTGGGCCTCGGGTTGCCAAGTCTTGGGACTTTTCAAGAGAAATGAGGAATTTGGTAAAAAATTCAAATGCTTGATAAAACACTACACAAGCCAAATAAAACCCAATGGCCAGCTGGATTCACTCAGCATGTCTTTAGTTTGATACTTATAATTTAGAGTATTTAGAGTTTTGATTATTAAAAAGAATTGGGGAGGGGAGGGAGGGAGGTGGAGCTGGAAGAGGGTATGGGGGGATAAATTGTGATGGGGAAGAAAATAAAATCAAATAAAGAATTGTTTTTTCTTTTTATTAACCAATTGCTACCTGACATGTAATCTTTACAGAGACAATGTTTATGTTGACTCAGTGGTTTCTTTTCTTTTTTTTTTTTTTACTGTAATATCTGGCTGAGGAGACATAAAAAACTCCCGTATACATTTATCCACTAATGGCCAATAGGGTTTGCCTATACTCTCACTCCCATATTGTTTTGAAGCAAATCTCAGATATTATCTCATCCCCTCCATAAATATTTCAACATAACCACAATACAACAATCACACCTAAAAATGAATAAACATTTCTTAATGATATTCAGTCAAAGTTTAATTTCCAGTCATCTCAAAATTTTAACATTTAAAAAGAAAATTAGTTTGACTCAGAATCCAGACTAAGTCCACACATTACAATTGGTTTACATGCTTATGTTTGCTTTTGATATTGTTGTTCGCACATTGATTTTGCTGAATTGGCTATTATGAATGTGTTTGTATGTAACCCTCCACTAAAGGATTTGTAAAAATGTAATGAAGGTTTTGCAAGGCCAAGCTCTGTGATTATATTAGAAGTTCGCTTGATAAAGTCAGTCTTATAAACAGCTAAATTCTGTCAAAGAAAAATCCATTTTTAATGCATGATTGAATATTGATAATTAATGGGAACTATGAGGAAGTCATATGCAAAGATTAATTACCAGCTGAGCTCTGAGAACGCTTTTCTTCCTTTGTAATCTCACCTCCTGAGAGAAGTAGTCTATATTGGTCCTAGAGCGAATTGACAGATATGTCCAGAAAGAAAAGCTACAGACTTTAATCTTTATTGGTCATGCTTAATTGGATGTACTATTATTTTTTATTTGCAGAGAGAGTATTTGTCAGTTAATTCTTTCTGTAATGCTGGAACGGGGAGGCGGGGTCCTGAGGCCTTTTCACTGTACTGGATGGCTGAGGCTATGAGTTTTGCGATTCTCAATATTTCTCCTTATTGGACGTGTTTGAAATCAACTCCTTACAATAGAAAAGCAAATTGTCTGAATCCAGGTCATCCTCTACAGCAAGCATGTCAAACTCAAAGGCTAACACAGGCCAAATAAGCAAGGTTTAAGTTTATGTGGGCCGCAAAAAAACAAAAGCTTCAATTGTCATAGAAACTTAGGTTTATTTTGATAGAGACATGCTGAACACAAAGGGCTGAAATAAACGAGTAATCATTAACATAAAATAATAGAACATTTTAATAAAAATTAATATTTTTTTCTTGAACATTAACTTACCAGACACTGAATAACTGCACAAATTAATAAGCGTAACACAAATAAACCTATTTTTCTTGTTCTCCAAAAGCGAAATATTTCCTGTTGTGCACACCAAACAAGTCAGTCCAAGACTAATGATGTGGCAATCGGCTGCTAAAGTATTCGCTGCTGGTATTAGTGGAGAGAAATGGTGCACCTGCACATTAGGTGTGTAAGGGAAATGAATGCAACACGATTATAGTAATCATTCATTAGAGAATGTTGTAGTTCGTTATTAACAATTATGTATAACAGGATATTGTAAAAATTAAGTTACAAAATTTTTATTAAAACGTTTCTTACATACTGTTGTATTGGCTGGGCCACAAAGTATTCATTGTGGGCTGCATGCAGCCTGTGGGCCGCGAGTTTGACATGCTTGCTCTACCGGCCAACTGTCTTCATGGCTGTAACTAAACTCTGACAAGAAGTGACGCCCTCCCTGCTTCCTGCTTTAGAAAGGACTTGAGTGAAATTGACCCCTGAATGAGGAAAACTACAAGGTGTTCCCAAAAAATGGATCCACACTTTGAATGATTATAAAGTCAGTGTTTATTAACGTACAGTTCATTTTCAAGATTTAAAAGAATCTACAAAAATAATTTTATTTTGTCAATGCCTGTTTTTCACGCTGATGATCATTCTGGTCCAGGCACTGCTGAGAATGTGAAGCCAAGGACTCACAAACATCAAGAATCATTTCGTTCGGTATTTGTGCGCCCTCAAGTCGTCAACTGTTGCTGGTTTTGTATTGTAAACTTGATCTTTTATTGTTATTTTTAAAATATATTTTTATTGATTTCAGAAAGGAATGGAGAGGGAGAGAGATATAGAAACATCAGTGCTGAGAGAGAATCATTGATCAGCTGCCTCCTGCACACCCGACAGCAACCCAGGCATGTGCCCTGACTGGGAATCAAACCGTGACCTCCCGGTTTATAGGGAGATGCTCAACCACTGAGCCACGCCGGCTGGGCAAAACTTTTATCTTTTATGCATCCCCATAAAAAAAAAAGTCTAGTGGCACTTCAGGATAAATTTTCTTTGTTCAAAGCTTAGTCTGGCTTCACCCATTATTTCAAATCAGTTGAAGCTGAAACGGAGTGAAAATTGAGTTATCAGCTGTTAAAGTGTGTATACTTTATTTTTTTTTGGGGGGGGGGGACACCCTGTAGTGTGAATCCATCAAATAAGAAGCCAGACAGGCATGGCTGTTTGCACCTCTTGGTGCGCATTGCATTTGCACACCTGCCGGGGCTTCTGAGAGACACCCGCAGGCCAGTCTGTGACCAGCAGCAGCTCCGGTCCGAGTGCAAAGGTGGCTGGTGGCTGGTGGCTAATTACACATTTGATGAACTTGTTGTTAAGACAATGCCGCACGTGTCCTCCCTCAGCTGCAAATTGCCAGGTTACTGGAGAGTTTCCTGTATGGTTACCAATTATGCCTAATTTGGTCCTGAGATTTCCGAATTTGCCTTCCTGTCACCAAGTTTGTGATGACGAATCGCTCGTGTTGATCGCGAGTGGGGCTAAATTTCTGATGGTTGACACATGTAAGAAAGCCATTCAGGAACCCAGCAGTGCTTAGTCATCTTTACAAAACAGAACATCTACGGGTATTTGCATCCCTGAGAAAAGTTTGCTTTCTCTAGGTATTTGTTTTCACAAGGAATTTGTTACCTGAAAAACATAGACAGGCTTCCAAATGGGCCACTGTGCCCAAAGGACAGCCACATGCTACCTGGGCAGGGACCGCCATCACGTTCCTGAGGGGTGTGCATTCAA
Organism: Cnephaeus nilssonii; assembly: GCF_951640355.1. Classification (NCBI taxonomy): domain Eukaryota; kingdom Metazoa; phylum Chordata; class Mammalia; order Chiroptera; family Vespertilionidae; genus Cnephaeus; species Cnephaeus nilssonii. The sequence continues at coordinate 73,892,599 of NC_137075.1, read as the reverse complement.
CCCACACAGGGGGTGGGGGTGGGAGAATGAGGCAACCTCAGTGCCCAGAGGGGGTGTTGGGTAGGTGTCACCCCGGCCTGGAGACCCTGGAGAAGAGGGCTTTCCTTGAATATGGAAATGGCAGGCAGCCCCCTGACATTAGCAGCTTCATTAGCCAGGGGGTTCTTCTGGGCCAGGCTCCTGTCTGTGGGTGGAAGGAGCAGAGCAAGAGCTGAGGCCCTCTTGCTCCTCTTCACAAAGGTTTTTGCAAGGAGCCTGATTAAGACACCAACTCTCAAATATTCTCCTAAGATTCCTCTATCACTTCCTTCCCCCTCCCCCCTAAAAAAGAGCCTGGGGAGGATCCCTGTATCCCTGCTGCTGCCCAGAGAAGAGAGAGGGCCTGGTTGGAAGCCTGAGGCAGAGAATGGTGTGTGGTGAAGGAGGGGAGGGAGGGAGGTGAGCAAGCAGAAGGAGAGGGCAGAGGCGAAGATAGATGTCCATGCTAGTGGGGCTTTGGGGACAGAAAACAGGTGGACATGGAAGTGAGGGGGTCCTGCCAGAGCTGGCCTGGCTGCGGGGAGTGAGACAGATTTGAGCAGGTTCTGCAGTCTCACCCAGGGAGAAAACGGGCAGTCGAGGACTGTGCCATCCCAGTCCAGAGGCCAGATCTTTCTTTGCCCTTGCCAGGTCTCTGAGCTGGGCCTCGGGTCTGCGGTCTTTACCCATCTTTAATGGACGGCAAGCATCTGGAAACAGAGTCACGGACTGGGGAGCTACCTCTGAGGGGAGCCATGTGCGCTACCTTCCCATCAACTGAATCCCTAGGTGCTTTTTGAGATATTTTTAATCAGTGAAGGACTAACTGTTAAGTTGCTCTGAACTGATTTTATTCGACTTATGGGGTGGTCTGCTCACCCAGGAGATGGAGGTCGCCTTTGGGGCTCTGTCAAAAAAGCCTTCTATGTGACCACAAAAATCAGAAATCAGAGGGGTTTAAGGTTTCCCTGTGTTAGCATAACCAGGAAAAGACAGCTCGTTGCTCTATGCAGGTAGTCTCTCTTCCAATAGGTGCTCATAGATCCATACAGAGCAACCAAAAGCATCCATGTGACCCTAGAAATGAGAAAACCAATCCGGTTAATGAAGAACCCAGAGAAGGTCAACATCCTACTAAGATTAGCCAAGTGGCTACTCACAAAACCATGGAGAAAAGCTCAGGTAACCTTGCTTTCCTTTAAGAATGGGAAGGGCCAGGTGACTCTTCGGCCCTTGTCTGACGCCATTAGGGTTAAGTATAAATCATACCTATATTAACATCACGCAAGTTCAAGCCACAGTGGCCTTCTCAACCACTGGGCTGGAAATTCCATAAGGACAAAGACTTTGTTTTGTTTACCATTATAACTTCATCACCTGGAATGGGGCCTAGTACATAGTAGGTGCTCAATAAAGTGATGCATCGATGAAATGGATGATGTGCTGAAAAACAGGGAGGGTTAGTGATGCCAGTCCTTACAAGTTACTTGACCTTGTACAAGTTTTATTATTTCTCTTAGCCTAAGTTTTTTAAACTACAAGATGGAAATCTATTCCTTGGGTTGTGCGAATTAAAATTAAATGGGGTATTTTGTAAAGCCTCTGGTCTATAATGGATATGCAAGAAAAGGTCCTCGCTACATGCCCTCCACTTTGATCCTAAGAGAGTCAAGGCAGAGTTCCAACTCTGATCTTAGTGATTCAAACTAGCCTCCAGCATGGTGGTTTCATCTAGCTTCCTATGGAGGAAAAAGTTTTAAATGTCAGAGAATGAGTTTTCACGGTAAGAACTGCATTTCATAAAATGCTTTAACAATACAAAATAACAAGATTACTCAGAAAAGAACTATATAACATTTTCTAAATGAGAATTTAACACATAGTAGACTTTAAAGAATATTTGAGTGGATAAAGGAATGAATGAATGGACGGTGCGATCAATTTAGCCTAAAAGGCTTTACTAAACCTTGCCTTGATTATCAGTAAATTTCGTTTTAATCAAAGCAGCCTATCCTGTTTTCAAGTGCTGTCATTTTGTCAGCGGGCTTCCTTTGATCCTGCTGAAATGCAAAATTTACATTTCTGCATGGAAACAACAAATTCCGTTCTAAATTTAATTTTCCCAGCAAACATGTTAAGTCCTTAGTAACTACATGAGGTTTAAGCACTTCAAACATCCTTCATTCTCTCCTGTCCTTGTGTGTGTGTGTGTGTGTGTGTGTGTGTGTGTGTGCACACATGCACGCTTTCTATATTGTACAGAAGGTGTTTCTCTGTACTTGCAAGATTCTCACTAGTGCCCAGGGAAGTTCTGGGCATGGAATAGGTAGAAGGAAATGACGCCAAGAGGAAGGTTGTGCTGTTTGCCGTTGATGAGAGAATAACAGTGCGCTCCAGGGAGGCTGGGGAGAGGCTTCCTCAGGCTCAATTCCAGAAGGGAAAGTTGAAGACTTCTTGGAAATGCTGTTTTTGGCACAAGAAAGGTTGGGGGTGAGTGGGTAGGGCTCTACTTTGAGATTACTTTCCTAGGGCAAATTGACTAGATGACTGTGATGCAGAATCTGTCGAAAGGGGGCGGGGGGGGGGGGAAGAAAAAGGAAAGCTTCTCCTTGGCTTGAGACGTCCCATGCCAAATTTCTCCTGCAGCACATTTTCCTGGCAAAGCCGGGAGCCAATGAACCTAAGGCTGTGCTGTTGGAAATGACAGCCCGAGGAATATAGTACTACAAAAGCAGCTTCGACTGGGAGAGAATGGGAGACACTGTGCCCACCCTGGCTGTTCTCCCTCCAACCCCACCGCCCTTCACCTGCACCCCATGCATACTTACCCTGTCCACACCTAAGTCTTCAGGTCTGCTCTTCATCCAGGCTCTCCGGGAAAGGCGGTGACCTGCTCCCCGGGAGCACCTGCAGCTGCGGGCCTTGCCTCTTTCACTCAGGAGAACATGAAAACACCTGGACACGGAAGCTCTCATGTGGAATGGGGTGGAGGGGCTGGAGGGACAACAGTAATATTGTCTTTAAGGAGCACCTGTTTTTACAGGCAATGGGCTTGATTCTCTCTTCCGCAGTAGCACAAGGAGCCAGGGCATCTCTGAGACTTCTCAATGGGCAGCTCCAATCTGAGTGCCTCCCCAAGGGATCTCCTGGGAAGCAGGGCTAGAGCATGCTCCCAGCTCCGTGGTCGGCAAACTGCGGCTCGCAAGCCACATGCGGCTCTTTGGCCCCTTGAGTGTGGCTCTTCCACAAAATACCACGGCCTGGGCGAGTCTATTTTGAAGAAGTGGCATTAGAAGAAGTTTAAGTTAAAAAAATTTGGCTCTCAAAAGCAATTTCAATCGTTGTACTGTTGATATTTGGCTCTGTTGACTAATGAGTTTGCCGACCACTGTCCCAGCTCATTCACTAAGTTCCGGTGGCCTGTGTTTGGGGGCCACAGGGTGCTAAGAGCTTTATTATACTCTTTATCATGTAATCTGCTCAAGTCTCTGAGGCAGGAATGGACTTTTACCTGGATTATGAAATCAAATGCATAGAGACTTTGGGATGCTTGTCCCCGGTCAAATAGCTAGTAAATGTTAGAAGATCCTGGACTCAAAACACGATGCCCAATTCAGGCTCCAGGCACATATGCTGGGGCCGCTATCAGGTAGGTTTTTCTCTCCCTGTCAAGCAGATGAGGAAACAACAGAGGAAGCCTTGCGAGATCATCCAGTCACCCCTGTGCCCTCCGCCCCACCAGGTGTATTAAATCCATAGGAAAACAATAGCAACTCTGAATCGTGCTTTTCTTTAAATCCTCACTTGAGGATATATTTTTTCATTGATTTTTAGAGAGAGTGGAAGGGAGGGAGAAGGGGGCAAGAGAGAGAGGAAAGAGAGAGAAACATCAATGTGAGAGAGACACATTGATTGTTTGCTTCCCACAGTATGTGCCTTTGACCAGGAATCTAACCAGCCACCCCTCAATCCCCACGCTGATACTCTAACTACTGAACACCCCAGCCAGGCCTGTGTGGTGCTTTTTTTAAAAAAAGCAAACTTGATTCTTGTTGATTTAATTCCAATTCCAATGTAAGTGGTTGTTCTCAGCAACATTAACCTGGAGAAAACACATGTCACCATAGAGCCCTGATGTTGGGCAGAGCTGAGGAGATGAAGAAAAATAAAGCAGGGTGAAGGGATGGAGGATGAAGGGGGGAGGTGGCTGTCACTCTCAAAGCCAGGCACCTCTAGCAGAAGGCACTGCGTTACCAATCTCTTTCTTGGATGAGAAGAGGGAGAACGTGTGGGAGTGCTGTGGGCACACACATGGGCACCTGCACTGCATGGAAGGCTGTGTGGAGCCGGAGAAGAGCTGTATCTGTCAAAATAGACTTCTCATGCTTAAATGGGCCCAAATCCATAACCAGAGTCTAGCGGCTGGTGCTGCCGGAGGCCTCTTCATGCACTCTTCATTTCGTGAAAAGCCACAAACTAAGCTTTCAACCTCCTCCCGTACTGTGCATGCCCCTGCCATCTGAGTCAACCACTATAAGGGAGTTCACGGTTTTGTGTTTCAATCAGTGGACTGAGAGCGGCCCCTCCAATCAGAACTGCATAACTATACCCTCATTTGCATTTATACTGACTAATCAGAATGCATGATGGCCACCAATCAGGACTGCGTAATTTGGATCAATTAGAACTGTCATTTGCATTAAGTGGACCTAATTGGGAACCTGGGCAGGAACTTTCTCTATAAAAAGCAGCCCCCCCTCCCTCCAACACACACACACACACACACACACACACACACACACACACACACAAACATTCGCTCACTCGCTCTATCTTGGTGGAGTGTACTTCCCGTTTCTGCCAGAAGTGTTGCTTTTCTCTGGTTTGCAATCTCTTTCTCCTGAAGAAAGTCTCTCTGTTTTCTAATATTCTTTGGGGGAGTTTTTGTTGACAGCTGGGAGTGAGGGCAGTGAAGAGTGGGGAGGAACAAGGGGATTAAGCAAAATTTGCAACGAGTTGTTCCGTAGGCTTCCCTTTCTGTTTTCTTTCAACTCTTTAATGATCTCCCAGCGCACCCCGTCTTTCTCATCCGCACCTGTGACCTCTGCTGCATCCTCTGCTTCCTGCAATTTTGCTGTGAAGACCACAGTCATTACCTCTTTCCCCATCAACTGCTCAGATGTCACATTTCCTAGAGACCTTGCTTGTCTCCTTCATAATGTACACATCCTGTGTCTCAGTCCTCCAGGGCCCTTTAAGTGACCAGATAGCTATTTTTTTCCAGTACCCACTTAGCTCATTTTGCATTTGAATTACACTTTGACAGGCGGCAAATATGCCTAATGTTGAATTGCCCCAGGACCTCTCCTTATCGTTACACTGACTTCCTTGGTGCTCTCATCCAGTTTCAAGGCTTTAAATACACCTATAATTTGATGACTCTCCGATTTATATTCCGTGCAGACCGCTCTCTCTACCTATCTGACTTTTCCACTGGGAAGTCTAATATATCTACCAAAACGAAGACTGTGTGACCAAATCCTGGCTCCGTCTGCAGCCTCCGCCATCGAGTAAATGGCAATTTGATTTTTCCAGCTGCTCAGGATAACATATTTGGGGCATCCTTAACTCTTCCTTTATTCTCACACCCTGCAAGGACTAGTTCACCTTCAAATAAACCCAGACTTCAACCTGTTCGCACACCTTTGCTACCACTTTGGCCTAAACCCGTGGTCGGCAAACTGCGGCTCGTAAGCCACATGCGGCTCTTTGGCTCCTTGAGTGTGGCTCTTCCACAAAATACCACGGCCTGGGCGAGTCTATTTTGAAGAAGTGGCGTTAGAAGAAGTTTAAGTTTAAAAAATTTGGCTCTCAAAAGAAATTTCAATCGTTGTACTGTTGATATTTGGCTGTGTTGACTAATGAGTTTGCCGACCACCGGCCTAAACCACCATCGTGTCTGGCTTTGCTTCTTCCAACAGCCTCCTAACCGTTTCTTCTTTGGCCTGCTTATAGCTCAGCAGCCAGATTGATCTTGTTAAAAAGCAAAGCAGGACACCTGGCTCCTGGTTTACACCTTCCAGTGGCTCTCACCTCACTCTGAGGAGTCAAGCTGGAAACTGCTCTCTTTACCTCTGCTTCTTTGGAAAAACAAACAAACAAACAAAACAAAAACAAAGCCAAGTCAGCTCTACGCCCTTTCCTTTTGCTCTCCCTCCTTCTCTTGTGGCGTGTCAGGGCCACACCTTGGCTGCAGACTTCTCCTCATGTGCCAGTCACTCTAAAGCTGGTCAAGGTTAGATTTGCCCAGAAATGTTCTCCCCAGATCCGAGAACTCTCCCCAGAAGCTCTGGAAGAAAAGACCTTCAAGGGCCCTGATCCAAGGAAAGACTGTCCCTTTTGTCCCCACCCACACAGGAATCCCCATTCTGTCACCAGCTCAGAGCCCACACCTACGGGGAAACGCCTGTTTCCAGTAACATTCAACCCAGCAGCTTTCTCCTACTTGGGCCTTCAGCTACTTTTCTCTCTCTTTTTCCCTTTAAGAAAACCAAGTCCGTTTTAATTTTATGGGCTTGACAGAACTAGGACAATAGGGCAGTGTTTGCTGGGATCAAAATTTTTTGTGCGAATTTTTTTCTGGCAGAATCAGTGTTTGCAAGAAGCAGATAAAACTTGACTGTGGGAGAACCTCGCTGTAGCAGGCAGCTGCCTGCCAGCAAATCTCCAGTTAGCAACAGAGCCGGAGTCATTGTTAGCCAGGTAGGAGAGACAGGGGGAAGAGAAGACCCCAGAGCTTCCTTGTTAGGCTCGAAATGAAATGAATCGCCGCTCGGCAATTACTGTAAGACAGCAGACCTGGTACATGAGTCTCTGAAGATAACATCTCAACTTGGTTTGCCCTCCTTACACAGCACAGGTGCATCTGCATCAAGGAAGCCCCACAGCCCCGGGATATTTTATTCACCTCACACTCGGAGGAGTTCACTGACTGGAATTCAATAGAAACGGTTCTCTGTGTGAAAGTAATTTCAGAAAGTAATCTAGTTTATGGAAATGAAAGGCATCAAAACACAAAAAAACACTGTTTCTCTACAAGTGCTTTGCCTCAAATATTTGACATGGAAATTTGTATAATCCCTCTGGGGGCACGTGGGTTTCACCAGTGTTAACATCTTTTGAAATGAATTTCACAAATGTTTATTTGCCGCACCAGGCTGACAAATAATTTAGAATATCGAGGCAGCTTACCGGAATCAAACTTAATGATATGGATCTCAGAAGATTGTGGAGGTTAAGTGTGAATTTTAATTGGGTGTTGGGGGGTGACTTCGCTTTCAAATACTGTCCCTGGGGAGCAAAGGTGTCACTTAGCTGCTCTGGGCCCCCCCCCTCCAAATCTCCTTGCTATGTAATGCACCTCAGAAATGGCAGTGGATGTCTCCTGCCACATTCTACTTCATTTCTCACATGGGAAGCAGGGCTTACTGCACCTACCTAGAGGGAGAGGGGGAGGGGAAGGAGAGGGTAATGAAGCAATGGGCAGGCTCAGGTGGGATGTGGGCACCTAGGGAAATGGGGTGGCTGGCTTCTCACCAGTCCTTAAGAGAAGAGTAGGCACAACATAAGCCCTTACAAAGACAGGCTTTAGGTTAGAGTAGAATCAAGGAAGCACGAGAGGAGGAAGCTTATGTCTTCCATCATCTGAGTGTGAGTGCTCATCGCACCCCTCTTTTCTTCTTTGAGGGGCTGCTTTAGAGAACCCCTGTGGTCTGTGAGAACCCTTTCCCCTCACGATCGCCAATGAAAGAGTTGGAGTTGGCACAATCCTCGTGGCTCATCCAGTCGTTCTAACACCCTGTTTTACACAGGCCAGCAGTTTGGCTGGATCTGCCTGGGGAGTGAGAAGCAGAGCCAGTTGCAGATCAGGGTTTGCTGCTCCTTGGTCCAGCATCCTCCCTGCCCCTCAATCACCCTTTTTGGCCTCAATGATCTCTAAATGCTGGTGACTATACCCAGGCCAGAGGGAGGTCTTCTGGAGCAGGGAGCCATGAACCTTATATATGACCTAAAGTGGGGGTACTCAGGCCCTGCAGATTGGTGGAAACCAGGGATGGGTTAGTGGGCTTTTCAATACCTCCATCCCATCGCCTGTCTTCTGAGTGTGCCCTGACCGCCATCCTGCTGTCTGTGAGACGCCTCCATCTGGAAGCCTCAGGAGCACCTCAAACTCTTCAGCTTCCACCCAAGCCTGTTCCTCTTCTTGGATTTCCACTGCTGTTTATGATGCCAGTCAGCAAATCTAGACACCTTTCACCTCCCTTTTTGCTTGACCTCCATGCAATCACTTGCTGAGTTCTATTGTGGAGTCTTCTATCTACTAGGATAGGACAGTTCTTCATGGTGTGGGACTTTCCTGTGCATTGCAGGTTATTTAACATTCCTGACCCCTGCCCACCAAATGCCAGTAATGCCCTCCAGTCACTGTGACAATCACAAACAGCTCTAGACATCCCCAAATGTCCTCTCAGCTCAGTGTCATCCCTGTGGAGAAACACAGGAACTTTTCTTCTGCTTTTCTGTCACTCGCCTGGATTCTGACAATTCACTTTTCGTCTGAGATGTTGGACTTGGGATCATTGAATTGGTCTTCTCACCCCTAATCTCGCCTTCCTCCAATCCACTTTGCACAAAGCTGTTCAATGATGTTTTTAAAGCACAGCTCCGATGGCATTACTCCCTGTTCAAAACACTCAGTGGCTCTCTACTGCCGCTCGTAAAATCGCACTTCTTGGCCTTGAATTTAAGACTTTACAAATTGGTTTAATATTCAAACCAGTGACTTTCTTGCTTCAAAGACTTTACTGCTTCCTTTTCTTATGTCCCCAAAGGAATGATGAGTGGGTGTTTGGCCTGTGTGCTGGTGTCTTCCTGCAAATGGAGCCAACGGCAACGATTTGCAGGGCGTCTGGTTAACTAATGCTGCAGCATAAACCACTCAAAACTTAGTGGCTGAAAACATCAAGCATTTTTTTTTATTTGAGAGAGAGAGAGAGAGAGAGAGAGAGAGAGAGAGAGAGAGAGAGAAGGAGAGAGAGAGAGAGAGAGAGAGAGAGAGAGAGAGAGAGAGAGGAGAGAGAGGAACATTGATGTGGAAAAAAAACACACATCTGTTGGTTGGTTGCTTCCTGTACACACCCTGACTGGGGATCAAACCTGCAACCTTCTGGTGCACGGAACAACGCTCCAACCAATTGGGCCACCGGGCCAGGGCCAACCATTTCCATGTTTATTACAAATCCTTGGGTCAGGTATTTGGGCAGGGTTCTGCTGGGAGGTTCTTTTGTCCCATGTGGTGTCAGCTGGGGTGCCTGGTGTATCAGCTGGTGCCTAGAATGGCCTGGAGGACCCAAGGCGACTTTACCTGCATGTCCTGCATCTCAGTGCAAACAGTTGGCAGGTTGGGCTCAGCAGGTTTCCTTTCCTCCGCGTGGTCTCCAGGCTTCCCCAAAAAGGGAGTGGGAGTTCTTTCATGATGGTTCAAGGCTCTGGAAGAAGGAAGCGGAAACGGCCAGTCCTCCTAAAGCTGGGCCTGCAAATGGCAGAGCAGTCACAGAGCTGCCCACCTTCTGCTGGTGGGGGAGGGGGGGGGCGGGGGCGGGGAATAGACCTCCTCCTGATGGCAGCTGACTCTAATCTCCACAACAGCGTAGATTCAACTGTGAGGGTGACATAATAGTGTGGACATTGATCTGCTGCTTCTACCTGTACAATTCTATGAGTTTCTGTCAGACAGAGCCCGAAGTGGAAAACAACATTACTTCTGCCCTTACTTAACTCTGTCCTCTACCTAGTCTTACTTAACTCTGTCCTTACTTAACTCTGTCCTCTACCTAGTCTCCTTTAGTCGGAGTTACTCTCACCTTCTGCTTCAGAAAATTTTTAATCAATGAGTCATTGTGGCCACACCTAGGACCAGCGCTGGGCAACGGGGTCTAGAGCAGCTCACTCCAATAGAAACATAACGCAAGCCACGTGAGTTACTCTGCATTTCCTTGTTACATGAAAAAGTAAAAAGAAACAGGTGAAACTAATAATATATTTTATTTAACCCCATGGATAAAGAAGTTCTCATTTCAATATATAATCTTATCTAAGAAAAGAGTAATATGCAAATTGACCATCACTCCAACACACAATATGGCTGCCCCCATGTGGTCAAAGATGGATGCCCCCATGTGGACACAAGATGGCCGCCACAAGATGGCCAGCAGGGGAGGGCAGTTGGGAGGGATCAGGCCTGCAGGGGAGGGCAGTTAGGGGTGACCAGGCCTTCAGGGGAGGGCAGTTAGGGGCGACCAGGCCTTCAGGGGAGGGCAGTTAGGGGCAATCAGGCTGGCAGGGGAGCAGTTAGGCATCAATCTGGCTGGCAGGGGAGTGGTTAGGGGGTGATCAGGCTGGCAGGCAGAAGCGATTAGGGACAATCAGCAAGGCAGGCAGGTGAGCAGTTGGGAGCCAGCAGTCCTGGATTGTGAGAGGGATGTCCGACTGCCCGGTAAGATCGGGCCTAAATGGGCAGTCAGACATCCCTCGAGGGTTCCCAGATTGGAGAGGGTGCAGGCTGGGCTGAGGGACAACCCCTACCCCCCCGTGCATGAATTTCATGCACCGGGCCTCTAGTCAATAAATAATGTTATTGAGATACTTGGCATGTTTTCACGTGAAGTCTTCAAAATGTAACTTACACATGCAGCCTGTCTCAGTCAGTCCAGCCTCCTCTCCAATGCTCAGCAGCCACATGTGACTATGGCCACTGCACGGGAAGTGCTGGTCTAAAGCTGTTCCTGTTACTCCCCACCCCTCCGCCACCCAAATGAAAACCTGCTCTACAAGTGGACTTGTGCTCAAATAATCACGCAGGCATCCTCGGAGGGACAAGCCACCAAGAACGTGCCAGTGAAGCGAAGTACCCCCTGTCACTTAGGTGGGTGTGGTGATCGAGGTGCCTGGTGCATTTCTAAAGCTGCAGACTCCTCACCTTCTTCCTCAGTGATTGTCTTTCCAAGTCAGAACCCTCAGACTCTCCACCGGAAGAAAAGCTCTCTCTGAAGATGCGGAGTTGCTAAGGAGCTAAGTCACCGTTCAGTTTAAGTAAGAGTCTGCTTTACCAAAGGATTTGCTTCAGCAACACTTGAACCAGAGCATTTCTCTTGCGTGTTCCAAACACATCCATTTATTTTTTAAAGATTTCATCACATTTTACAAATGCCTATTGAATGAAATAAATTATCCCTGAAAGTTGATTTTGGGGATGAGCATGAGCACAGAGAGGAAATACTGGTAGAAGGCTAGGACTGTAAGAAAACTTTGAGTTCACAGAATCTAGGCCAGGAATGGCAAGTGCAGGCACCTGCACCATCACGTCTCCTGGCAGACAGTGTGGTGGCCTGCCCCCATGGCAGTCCAGTGTGGCCCCAGACCTCTTCACACTTCCACTTAGGCAGCTGCTTCCAATACATCTGCAGCAGCGGCGAGATGAAATCTGCTATCCCTGTTCTCACAACATGCAGGGCAGCTGGGGAGTATCTGCTCCCCCCCACCCCGCCGCCGCCCCAGTATTCTGACATTCTCCCGGGCCCCCCATCCAGGGCTGGCTGGTGTAGAGTTGGCACCTGACCTAAGTGAGCCGGGGAGGCCCTTTCCAAGCGTTGGCATTTGGGAGACCAAGAGTATGTCCGACTGCGAGTCTCCCTGGAGGCTGAAGCTGTAAGATGGAAAATGCAGGAGCTGTTGGTTCTGTTTTACCATCAGGGTAGGTCTGAAGGAAGAGGACGGAGCTGCTATCCTGAGGAGAGCAGAGATGAGAGAACAGAGCCGGGAGGCATCTCTTGGGCCCTCAGGTTTTCAACTGTCCCTTGGTTTCCTCGATACCACAGTAACTGTTCACTAAATTATCTTCAGCGTCAAGGGTGTGGCTTGGCTTCTCTCGTTTGTAAACCGAGAGTCGTAAGTAATGTACAGAGCAGACTCCCAGGCGGGGACCTGGCCCTTCACACAGGGCCCGAGCTCAGAGAGGCACTGGGCTTGGTCTGAGGCTCTGCTGCTGCCATCCTGAAATTCTTCATTTTTCAGTAAGGGGCCCTAAAATTTATGTCTTTGATCCTGAAGATGTACCTTCCCTAAGGAGGTATCAGACCGAGATGAAGTCAGGAATTCATTTAAAGTCGCAGAGCTGGGTACAGAATCCATTTTCAGTTGAGTCCTGCTTGGGACCGAGAAACTGACATAAACAAGTGAAAAGGAGGAGAGGATCATTTTGTTTCTCTTGCTTCTTCATCTACACAGAAGCTCCTGAGCCCTCGACCTTAAGCCATTGTTTTGCTTCTCCATTTTTTCTGTGAATAAACAGGAGAAAGGGCGAGTAGGAAAGGGCTGGCTGGTGTCACAGAGCAATTGTTCTGAGAGAAGGAAACACTTGCCAAGTAGCCAAAGCCGACCTCATTTCCCATTTTCCCAAAGACCCAATTTCCCCAGCTGCTTTGTTGACATAGCAACAGTGAATTCTGAAAGGGTTGTTATAATATTAATATGTATTTCATGGTGGGCTTGCCCTGTGTCCGTCCCTAACCGTGATCCAGGTTTGAAAAGAGGTGCTTTTGGCACCTGGCCACTGGAAATAAGAAACCCAAGGTCCAGTTCTCCCAGTGGGATGGCAAGTAAGGAGCAGGTGCCTCCATCAGCACAGTCAGACAATCGGTGGAAAGGTGGGATACCCCAGCCCCTGGGCTTCTCAGCCTTCCCCAGAGGGAAGGCGTTGCCACTGGATATTTTCAGTACAGACTGCACCTTGGGAAACATTTCCATCCTCCTCCTACTCGGGGTGGTAAATGTAGCACCTGTGAGCTATTGCGTGGAAAACCAATTATATCTTGGGGCCAGTGATAAGAATTCATCCCCCCCTGAGCTCAATTTTCAAAAGGCTTCAAAAGGCCTCCCACCTCTTTCCCTTTTTCCAATGCAAATGAGCAACACTCGGGAAATTTGCATGCCAGATTCCAACAAGGGTTTCAAGCGAGTAAATGGTCATATTTGTTAGTAATAGCGGTAGTGGATGAATAAGAGGTATTTAATAAATGTATGTTGAGTGTGCAGCATTTCTATAGCACTTAACAGTTTTTGAAGCTTCTCCCTGTCCCATACTTCATCTATTTTATTTTTCTATATTGAATTTATTGGGGTGACATTGGTTAATTAAATTATATAGGTTTCAGGTGTACAATTATGTAATGCATCATCTGTATATTGTATTGTACGTTCACCACCCAAAGTCAAGTCTCCTTCCATCACCATTTATCCCCTTTAGATCTTTGTATCTCCCCCACCCCTCTTTCCCTCTGGTAATGAACATGCTGTTGTCTGAGTCTTGTGAGGTTTTTGTTTTGTTTTTGCTTAATCCTTGTACCTTTTTTACCCAGTCTCCCAACTTCCCTCTCCTCTGACAGCTGTCAGTATGTTTTCTGTGTCTGCGTCTGTTTCTATTTTGATTGTTAGTTTATTTTGTTCGTTCTATTCCACATATTAGTGAAATCTTATGATACTGTCTTTCTCTGACTGGCTTATTTCAGTGAGCATAAATAATAATTGACAGATCCATTCAGGCTGTCACAAAAGGTAAGATTTCCTTCTTCTTTATGGCCAAGTAGTATTCTATTTTGTAAATATACCACAGCTTTTTTATCCACTCATCTACGGATGGACTCTTGGGCTGCTTCCAGATCTCGACTATTGTAAATAGCATTGCAACAAATATAAGGGTTCATAGATTCTTTCAAATTAGTGTTTTCTGTGTCTTCGTATATATTCCCAGAAGTGGAATCACTGGGTCGTAAGGCAGTTCCATTTTTAAATTAAAAAATATATATATATGTTTATTGATTTCAGAGAGGAAGGGAGAGGGAGAGGGAGAGAAAAACATCAATGTTAAGAGAGAATCATTGGTTGGCTGCCTCCTGCATGAGAGCCTGCAACCTGGGCATGTGCCCTGACTGGGAATCAAACCATGACCTCCTGATTCGTAGGTCGATGGTCAACCACTGAGCCACCAGCCGGGTGTTTTTAATTTTTTGAGGCAATTCTATACTACTTACCACAATGGCGGCACCAATCTATATTCCCACCAACAGTGCATGAAGGTTCCCTTTTCTCCACATCCTCGCCAGCACTCCTTGTTATTGATTTATTGATGATAGCCTTTCTGACAGGTGTGAGGATACCTCATTGTGGTTTTAATTTGCATTTCTCTGATAAGTGACCTTGATCATCTTTTCATATGTCTATTGGCCATCTGTATGTCCTCTCTGGAGAAGAGTCTATTCAGGTCCTTTGTTCATATTTTAATTAGATTGGTGTTTTTTGGGGATTTTTTTTGTGTTGAATTTTATAAGATTCTTTATAAATTTTGGATTGAACCCCTTATCAGATGTATCACTGGCTAATATGTTCTCTTATTCCCTGGGTTGCCTTTTCACTTTGTTGATGGGTCCCTTTGCTGTGCAAAACCTTTTTACTTTGATGTAGTCCCATTTGTTTATCTGTTTATTTTGCTTCCCTTGCCCAAGGAGATATACCAGGAAAAATATTGCTACTTGAAATGTTTGAGAGTTTACTGCTTATGTTTTCTAGGATTTTATGGTTCTGAGTCTAACATTTAAGTCTTTAATCCATTTTGAGTTTATTCTTGTGAGTGGTATAAGAAGGTGGTCTAGTTTAATTTTTAAATTTTTTTAATTTTTATTTTTAGAGAGGAAGGAAGAGGGGGAGAGGGAGAGAAACATTAATTGGGGCTGCTTCCTGCACACCCTATACCAGGGATTGAGCCCACAACCTGAGCATGTGTCCTGATTGGTAATGGAGTCTACAAACTTCCAGTGCACAGGATGATGCCCAACCCACTGAGCAACACTGGCCAGAGCTGATCTAGCTTCCTTTTTTCCTTTTTTGTATCTATCTGTCCAATTTTCTCAACACCATTTATTGACTAGACTATCGTACTCCACTGTATGTTCTTGCCTACTTCGTTAAATATTATTTGACCCTAAAGGTGTGGGTTTATTTCTGGGCTCTCTATTCTGTTCCATTTATGCCAGTACCGTGCTATTTTGATCAATATGGCCATGCAATGTAGCTTGATAATCAGGTAGTGTGATTCCTCCAACTTTGTTCTTCTTTCTCAAAGTTGCTGTGGTTATTCTGGGTCTTTTGTGGTTCCATATAAACTTAAGAAGCTACAAGTAAATGGAAGCGTATACCGTGTTCATGGATAGGAATAATTAAGATAATTAAAATGTCTAAATTTCCCAAAGCAATCTGTAGATTCTACACAATTATCATGAAGATATCAATTGCTTATTTCACACAACTAGAACAAATATTCCAAACATGTAAATTTGATTTTTAAACAAGCACACAAACAAACCCAAAGCCCTATGATGAGGACACAGGGGAATGATAATATTCTCATTTCCCTGATGAACAAAATACGTTTTGAGAAAGATTTTATCTTGCCCAATGTCAAAGCTGATTCAGTAAGTGTCAGGTCTGATGAGAACTTGAGTGTGACTCCAGCAAGCACTGCCTTTCTGCTGTAACACATTACCTCCTGGTATTTCAGAAGGGACAGAGGACAAAACAGGAGTGGTATTAAGTCATTGCAGTAAAATGCAATCAATAATAGTTAAAATACATTGAAGGCTTACTCTGTGTCTGTCATCAATATCAACTCATTTAATGTTTTAATTAAATTTTCGGTTTGAGATAAATATCTAGTAGTATTCACATGCAATTGTAGAAAATAGGAGGAGAGAGTCGGTATCCTTTACCCAGTTTCTCCCAGTGGGAACATCTTGCAGAAGTATAGAACAATGTCAGAGCCAGGATAGTGACAGATTGCTGCCAAGAAGCACATCCCCCCCCCACCCCCCCGGATCCCTCATGTTGCCCTTTTATAGACACACAGGCTTTCCTCTTAAGCCCTGGCAACCACTAGTCTGTTTTCTATTTCTATAAATTTATCATTTCAAGAATGTTATATAAATGGAATTATACAGCATGTAATCTTTTGTGTGTTTTTTCCCCATGTAGCATAATTGTCTGGAGATTCAGTCAGGTTGCTTCACGCATCAGTAGTCCATTCCTCTTCATTGCTGAGTAGTATTCCAATGTATGGATGTGCCACAGTCTGTTTAACATTCACCTGATGGAGGACATCTGCCTTGTTTCCAGTTTTTGACTATCATAACTAAAGCTTCTATAAACATTCATGTACAGGTCTGAGTGTGAACATAAGCTCATTTCTCTGGGGTAAATGTCCAGGCATGTAATTATTGGGTTGTACAATAGTTGCATGTTTAGTTTCTTAAGCAATGGCCAGACTTTTTACATTCCCACCAGCAATATATGAGCAATCCAGTTTCTCCACATGCTCACCAGCTTTTTGTGTTATCAACAATCTTTTATTTTAGACTTTTAATAGATGTGTATTGATAATTCATTGTAGTTTTATTTGATATTTCCCTAATGATGTTGAGCATCTTTTCATGTCATTTTTTATCATTTATATATCCTTTCGGATGAAATATCTCTTCACGTCTTTTGCCCATTTTCTATTGGATTATTGTTCATTTTTTTACTATTGTTTTGTGTATTCTAGATATATGACTTGTAATATCCACGCCCCCATCCCCCCTGCAGCTTGTTTTTTCAGTGTCTTAACAGGGTATTTTGTAGAATAAACCTTTTAACTTTGATGAAGTATAATTTATCAATTTTTCTTTTATGGATTATGCTTTTGGTGTCAAGTAAAGAATTCCTTGCCTAACCTTAGATCCAAAGATTTCCTGTGTTTGTTTCTAACAGTTTTATAGTTTTCCATATTCCATGTAAGACTAAGAGCCATTTTGAGTTAATTTTTATATAAGACTAAAGGCCTGATGCATGAAGTTCATGCAAGAGTAGGCCTTCCTTCCTCCAGCTGCCGGCAATGGCTTCCCTCTGGCACCAGGGACCGGGCTTCCCTCCAGCCCCGGCTTTGTCCAGAAGGATGTCCAGAATGACATCCAGAATGACGTCTGGTCTAATTAGCATATTACCCTTTTATTATTATAGATTATTATTATAGATGTGAGACTAAAGTCTTTCCTCTCCCTCACAGCCCTCCCTCATTGATATATTCATTACTCCCGCATCAGCAATCTGGGGAAGGCTATTTTCCTCTATTGGATTTTTTTACACCTTCGTTAAAATTCATTTGGGCATATTGTGTGCATCTATCTCTAGGTTCTCTGTTCTGTCTTATTTAATTTTTAACAGCCCTTTTTGAGAGATGCTATTGCTATCTCCACTTTACAGATGAGTAAACTGAGTGCAGAGAGTGGAGGTAATGTTCTATGATTCAATATTTGCTGCTGTCAGGGGCGAACCATGAGCGGTAGCAAACAACTTCTGCTTATGAGAGGATATGTTCAAGATGGGCTCAATTATATTAAAATTTATTCATCAAGAATCAAATCAGAAAGAAGCATCTATGCTTCCTTTAGAGATATCCTCTTTAATTTTTTAAAACTTGGTTTTATTTATTGATTTGAGAGAGGGAAGAGGGAGAGAAGGAGAGAGAGAGAGAGAAACATTGATTTCTGTTGCACTTATTTATGCATTCATTGGTTGATTCCTGAATTTGTTATATGTGCTCTGACCAGGGATCTAACCAACTGAGCTATCCCGCCAGGGCCCATCCTCAAGACATCCTCCTTCCGCCTATCAGAAAAGCATCAAGAAGCAAAATAACTAATCTTAGACACAATAAAGTGACTGCAAAGTGGATTTATTCTTCTATTAGGCTCAATAAACATCACTTTGTTGCCCTAATGACCTACTGAGGACTATCATTTGTTAAATAAACTAACCATCAGGTGAAGAAAAAGCTGTCAACAGGGGGCCCTTTACCTGTTGACAGACAGCTGTGAGGTAGAACCTGGAGACACATCCTGATTACTTGAGAGGCTCTTTTTAAAAAACAGATTCCCAAGGCACATTCTAGGGCTACTCAAGCCAAATCTCCAGACTTAAACTGCTTCTATTGATAGTTATTTATTTACCTTTTTTTTCTGTTTGTGCATGGTTTGAAAATTCTCTGGGAAATTTTGGTGCAGTTGGGGCCACTGGATGGGCTAAAGGACTGAAATGAGCTTTTTAAAATGTGGTAGAGGCTACTACTTTTCAGAGAAGAGTACAAGTCCCATTTTGAGTAATTGAAAGGACATGAGGAACCCTTTCATAGGATCCTGTGTTTAGTTCTTTAGGAAAAAAAGAGCTTCCAAAAGTTTGCCCACCGGCTTCATCCTCACATCCAGGACTGAGTCTGATTGCTAAGGATTTAATCAAGTTTTAATGTAATAGAGATTGCTCTGCAGGGTCAAAAAGACTTTATGGACCCTCAAATATTCCATTCTGATGTGCCAATGAGCCCTGATATTGTTGAAAACATCCATACCTCCAAATTCAAATTGTTTAGGCAGAAGAGACTTCTCAGGTAGAGGGCAATGGTATGTTTAAGTAAGATTCTAACACAGGTAACTGGAATTGTCATTCTCCTCCTTTTCTCAGTTGATCAAATAAAAAAACTGCATAATCAATACATGCGCAATCCCAAATGAACTGCTCTTTGATTTGTGTCATCTTCCAAGAATCTCAAAGGTTTATATTTGTTGTCTTTTTAACTTTCAAACCACCTGGAGGGGTTTTATGGTTTACTCCCCGACATCCATCCCACCTTAGATTACCTAATCTTATTCCACTGCTCTCCTCCCACTGGCCTGGCCAGCGAATGGTCAGACTGAGCACAGCTGGGGAGACTTCCCAGTGTTTCCCATCTCTGGTTCCACTATGCTTCCCTGGGACATAGAAAGATTACACTTCCCCATCCAGTTGCAATTGGATAGAGGCCATATGACTAATGTCCATAAAGTGACAAGTGTCATCACTACGTCAGATTGTTGCACAAGACCCTCCATCACTCTCTTCCTCTGCCACAGTGATTGTGGAAGGATGTTTGGAGGTGCAAGTGCCCACAAGATTTCCCAGCCTGCGCATAGAGATCTCCACTCTAGAAAGGTTCTGGAGGCTTTGCATAAAGCGAGAATTACACCTTTGTTGTGTGAGACCATTGAAATAAGGGATTCGTTCTCACTAGAGCATTAATTTAGCTTGAGCTATGACCCTGTTCTAGAGTGGGATGTGAGATAAAGTCTGATGGAGGGCTTCTGGGAAATGTTTTCTCTCAAAAGAAACCACAGAAAAAGGTGGGCTCTCCTTTTCCTCTGGTTTTGGGTCTGAGAGTGGGGCCTGGGACTGACTGCTACCCCCACCCAAGGGTGAGGCTGACACTGAAGGTGGCAGAGTAGGAGAACTTGGGTCCTTGGTGACATCTCTGAGCTGCTGCATCAACCAGCTCTGGAACTCACCATAACTATTTCTGTTATGTGATGTAATTAATTGCTCAGAGTGGTTTGCTTTGAAGTTTTCATAACTTGCGACCAAAAGCATCCTAATGATAAATCATGGCTGTTAGCAAAGCAAGATGAAACTTACTTCAGTTCTCTGAAACGACTGCTCTTGTAGCAGCGACATTGCTGAGTTTCTCATTTAATTAAACGGGAAACTAAACTTAAAACAAGCTGATGTACAAACCTGCAATTATTCCCCAAATGCTTTACAGTAACTAAAGCCTGTGAGAGAGTCTGTCTTCCAGCTGCAGGGACGACACGGATGTGCAAGGCCTTCCTGGCTGCACAGGGGGGCTCAGTCACTGCAGCTACGTCCTCCCATTGAGGCCCTGCCTCCCGGCCTTCTGGGATCAGCATCTCCCCGAGTGGAATGTACAGATTTCAGAGAAAAATCTTACAGCTACACATGATGTTTTAGACAGAAGATGGGGACCCTGAACAGGGCTTGCTGGCACCCTGGGATGCCTTTTAAAACGAGTTTCTATTCTTGGTGCCAGTTTCCCAAGATGGCTTGGTTTTGTATTATGGGGAGTCCAGATAAAAGATGTGCATCACTCCGGTCCTGAGTGGTTCTAAAACTTTACAGAAAGGACCTGATCCTCAAGCAATCCCGAAGGAACGTCTATAGGGATCCCAATGATACCTAAAGGACAACCTTGGAAAGCAGAAGAAAGGGACTAAGATGGGATCAGCTCCTCAGTAGCCAGAGCAAGAGAGGAGCCCCATTGAAAGGGTGTATGCAACAACAAAAGTGTGTTGTTGTTGTTGTTGATGTGGGAGGCATTATCCATTAGAGTTTTTCTTCATTTCCTTAAAATTTAATTTAAAAACTTTTTTAAAATTGTATTTTGGGGCTGTAGATGGGCAATAGGTAAATAGTGAGCCAGGATATATGATATGGGGCAGCCATGATTCTCTTGTATTCATTCATTCATCCATCAGAAATATGCTTAGTACTTGTTGCATGACAGACACTGTGCTAGGCACACAGATACAGAAAGAGAGACACTGACCCTGAATTCAGGATAAAAGAGAGACAAACAGATAGGCAGGTCATGATGACCTCATATGACAAAGCCATTGGAGATTATGCCTTGGCAGCTATGGGGGCTCAAAGGAAGAACTCTGTCCCAACATATATTCACAGCCCAGAAATCCCATCGGTGGAGAGGTACTGGTGGGGCCTTCTAAATTCTCTGTTGAAAAAGATGTCTTACCTTGGCTTCTCCTCGAAAGGAGAGCCTGAGATAAGGGCCGGTGTGCAGGTAGTTTATTTTGAGAAGTGAACTGGAGTGGGGAAACCAGGGAGCATGAAACGAGGAAGGGAAAGCCAATCCAGGGGTGCCTTAGGGAGCTGGTTAGCACTGTGGGCAAGTGGAATCAGTCCCCAGGGGGGCAGTTTCTGAGGAACCATGTGACAGAGAGTGGCAAGGGGAACTTTACCTATTGGCTCTTATCTCCACTGGTCAGTTTGCTCTGGGAGTGCTGACTACCTCGCTCCTGCAGGTTTGGGCCTGGGTGCGTGGGCACGGCTGAGCTGGCTGCCACAGGCAGCGCTAGGACAGAAGCCTGTGCAGAAAGCTGTGGGAAGGAAGCACAGCCACGGAAAGTGCTACACCTGAGCACAGGTGTTGTCACAGTAACAGCTGGAGCTCAGAGGTGGCCTAGGTCCATGTGAGAAAGGGCACCACAGCTGTCTGGCACCAAGGAAATGTTATCTGAGGGAGAATGTCACTATTCCATGAGGCTAATGCCAATCCCTGATGCATACATTGAATTCTGATCAAGCTTTTATCGAGTTTTTCTCCTCGAGTGCCAGGTGGCTCCCTCAGTGTCCTTCTGAGGAAATGAAGCAGAAGACAGGTACATTGTGGTAAGACAGTAGGAGGTGAACAGTTTGGGGGCAGTGAGTGGGGGTGGAGAGGGAAGTCCCACGAGGGCCTATTCAAGTCACCAGCAGCCTGAGGACAAGATGGAAAGAAGTCTGGGGTCCCCTATGAACAGGAGGAGAAAAGCACGCAGGCACATCACTCCAACTTTACTCAGGAGGACTCCCTCTAGGGCGAGTTCAAATGAAGGCTCCTAAAGACGGGAGGACATGCGGGACAGCAAGGAGAGGCAGCTGGCGGGTGTGTGAGCAGTCGGGAAAGTCTGAGTCTTTGCATAGTTTCTGAACCAACTCCACGTTGCTTGAAACATAAGACATGTTTCCCCAGAGGCGAGGCCAGATTCTTTAAAGATTGGTCATGATGAATAGCCTTCTCATGGCTTCACCGAACTTAGGTTTCATTGGAATTGAGTTACACTTTGCTGCTTTGAGCATACAATACCCCTCCTCCTGCTGGGAGCGAGCACCCCCACTCCCCGTGGCCGTAACTCTGCACTGTAATAGAATAACTGTCAGAACCACTAGGCATCAGTTCTGACTCCTCTTTCCTTGTTAGTGTTGGACAATGCCTTAGACGTGTTTAAAAAGAAATGCCCTGGTATTCTATTCCAGAAGCCACACATAGCAACCTGGGCCCTTGCAGACCCCACTTGGCTTACTTTATTTTTTTGCACGTGCAAACCTATAGTTACAAAGATGCATGGGCTGCCATTCCCAAGCCAGGAGAGGATAACAGAAAAAATGATCCGAAGTCTGCGATTACTTGCAGGCTTACTATGTGCCAGACGGCCTGAACATCATGCAGTGACCTCATTTAATCTGCACAACAGCAGAAAGTAGGTGTCAGTTTCCCCATTTTACAATCAAGGACATTTGGTTATGTAACCTGCCTGAGATCACACAGCTTGAAGGGGAAGAGCCAGGACTCACACTTAGGACTCATGCTGAAGCTTTGTACACTGAGTTGGGAAAAAATATTTATAAACAAAAATAAAAAAAATATCGCCCTTGAAAGCATGTCTCCGAAAGGGTAAGACTTGAGACATTGCTAACAATTTGCCGTAACTGCTCTGGGTTCTTGGCTTGACGAGCAGAGACGTTCTTGTCCTCCTTTCTTCTCCTGCATTGTCCCTCTGCAAAACCAGGCCATCCAGCCACCCTCCTCCCCGCAAATCACAGCCAATCAATCCTACACACTCTTGTTCATCACACCCAGTTTTTCAGGCCCTTTAGGAGACAGAGGAGTAGTGGGACCGGTTGGCCATAAAATATCTTTATTTTGGGGGGTGGAGGGGAGAATCTTATTAATTTTATTTTTTATTGGTATTACAGCTATTACATTTTATTTTATTTATTTTTAATATACTTTTTGTTGTTGATAGTATTACAGGTATCTCCCTCTTCCCCTCCTTAATCCCTTTCCTCCCAGCCCCTACCCACTCCCCCATCTTCACTACCCTATTGCCCATATCCATGGGCTATGCCTATCCTATATAATAAAAGGGTAATATGCAATTGACCCTAATGGCGGAACAACCAGGAATGACCAGTCGCTATGACACTCACTGACCACCAGGGGGCAGACGCTCAACACAGGAGCTGCCCCCTGGTAGTCAGTGTGCTTCCACAGGGGGAGCACTGATCAGCCAGAAGCCGGCTCCCTGAGGGCATAAGCCGTTAGTCAGACATCCCCTGAGGGCTCCTGGGCTGCCAGAGGGATATCTGACTGCCAGCTTAGGCCCAATCCTCTGGAGAGCAGGCCTAAGCCGTCAGTCAGACATCCCCTGAGGGCTCCCGGAATGCATGAGGGCGCAGATCAGGCTGAGGGACCCTTCTCCGCCCCTCTCCCCCCCCCCCCCAGTGCATGAATTTTCGTGCACCAGGCCTCTAGTAAGTATATAAGTTCTTTGGTTTATCTCTTGTCCCCCCAATCCCATGTCTAGGTATGTCAGTCTGTTCCTTGCCTCCAAGCTTCAGGTTTTATTTTGTTGGTCAATTCATTCTGTTCATTAGATTCCACAAATAAGTGAGATCATGTGACATCTGTCTTTCTCAGATTGGAAAATATTATGCTAAGAGAAATAAAATATCTTTCTCCCATGGATATTCCTCTGGGGCGGTAGACTTCTCCGCTGCCCGGAGCTGGGAGCCTAGTAACGCCTGTGAGCTGGGCAGAGAGCCTTTCTTCCTACCCGGCTCTAAAGGAAGTTTGATTGCATCCTGTGGAGCTGAAAGGGGAACGGACTCTGCAGATTAGTTGTCAGTTTTGACTCTTGCCTCTGGTTCGGCGGTGGGATGATTGATTTGCCTCCCTGTCACGGAGACTTCCTCTTTCTCACACGCGGATGCCTACTGGACCCTTCAGAGGCCACTCGTCAAGTAAATGAGGCCCTTGAAAACAACCGAATGAACAACCTCCCTCTCTTTACAATTTTAATCGATTCTTTCATTTTGCCCTCGCTCTTGGCGGGTGACTTGGCATTTTAAATGCGCACCTTTCCTCCATGGTGCCCTCTTACCTGCTCCCGGCGCCTTCCACCTGCTCGTGGAGCAGAATCAATACTCTGTTATTCTCTGTCATTTGGATGTTACTTTGTGCAAACAGTAGCTTAAAAAAAAAAAAATAATTCCGCCAGGAGCTCTGCTGTCTACACAAATCAACAACCACGGGAACCAAGAAGTGGATTACTACGGAAATCCTTTTTGTTCTAAATTGTAATCAACTATATTGGATGCGAGGTTTGTCCATTTAAAAAATTTAATAATGGGTTCTGGTCCTCCTGGTTCTATAAAAAGGGCATTTATAAATATTAATATGGAATAGCAGGGAAAGAACAATACATAACAATAATGAGAATCACGAAATCCCATCACATTTGACACTGTCATATCACCAGCTTAAGGATTAGCAGGTTAACCTTAGAGTTAAAAATATTGCTTCATGATTAAAAGAAAAACCTCAGAATGAAAAAAAAAAGCTCCTTGTTGCATTATATATTCCTTTTGGCTTCCTTATTTTTCTTCAGGTTATGGGATCACTGCTTTGATTAACATTTTGGGGGAGAGTGGGCTGAAGGGAAGGTGGTGGGTTGACTTATCTGCATTCTTTCTTGCCCAAGTCGTGCTGAGCTTGGCTTTTGTCTAATTCTAACCCCTGACACTGCTTGAGTCAAAGGCCTGGTGACTAATACCCCCTTTTAGCTGTTTTTATTATTATTATTTAATTCACCCGAAGCTCCATTTTAAATGATAAAGTTACCCAAGGTGTCAGTTTTCACCAGTATTTCTAAATACATCTAGTAAAAATACAGCAATTTCATAGAAAATCCAAGCTATTGAGATCTAATCACTGCTTAAGCTGTGGCTTTATTCAAATCTGGATCACCAATATGGCTTAAGATGTAAATGAAGTGCAGAGAGTAATAAAGCAAGAAAATCTCCGATGGCCTTTCTCTCTGCTATTTGATGCCTGGGCCCTTATCAGTCAATTAATGCCGCTAAACTTCAGTGGCAGCATCCGTGTAAAAGCCCCAATGGTGGCTGTCCTCCTCCAGCCTCAGCCAAACAAAACACACTTTCAGGAGCCTTAATATGAAACGGAAAAAAAAAGGTCAAAATAGACGGGCTTTGCCAAATAAATCCCGAAGATCCATTCTCATTTCCACCCGTGGATCTTTTAAGTCCTCCTGGATGCTCTTTATGATATGTTGATCCACATTTAGTTTCATTAAAACTTTGTGACTTGGTATTTTTCACCCTGATAGCTTCCCTAAACTAGTTCTCAGAGTGCTCGCTAAGCCGCTCTGCATAAAACTCCTTTGCCGTCATGGTGGCTTCTAATATCACCTCCACGCAGGCAGCGGCCGTTCTGGAAATGAACCTGATCTACATGCATTCCATCTGAGCTTGGAAGTACTTTGCCTTTGCTTTCACTGGGTGTCTCAGGAGGGAGAGGTGCGGTCCTCCGCAGCCCCCACTCTAAGCCCTCCTGAAACCGAATGCTAAATGATCTACACCCCCCCGCCCCCCCGCCCCCCGTATTTGTTCTGGAAGCAATCTACACAGAACAAGACTGTTATCTTGCTAAGGTTTCCAACTGGGATTAACAGATGCAAAAACATCTGGGAGGAGGGAGAGAAGGAGGGGCCCAAGGAAGGGAAAAGAACGAAAATGAAGGTCTCTTCCAACAATGGTATGGCAAATACACAGGAGAGTCAAACTAAGCTAACGAAGCAAGAGGATTCCCAGAGGGGCACCCCAAGAACCTGGCTTAGAGTGGTAAAAGGGGGGAAAAGCCACCCTGCGCTCCTGGCTGTCCAAGCTGGCTGGGCCCCCCTCCGTGCAAGAGCTCCCAGTGTTTCCCTCCCCCTTGGATCTGACAGAAGCCTTTATTTCTTTAGCAATCGCTGTGGTCAGTATGCGCTCCTGTAGTCAACAGAGCTACTGGCAAAGGTTTCTAAAGAGATGAAGATCATTTTTTTCTAGGGGAAAAGGGGACTAAACATAAAATAAATAAATAAACCAGCAAGGCACAATAACCAGTTTTGAGTCCCAGCTGAGTCCCCAAAAGTTCCACCCATCGTGACAGGTGGACAGCCTTGGTTAGCATCCACTTTCTGGGGTACAGTGTGGGAAATCGGGCCTTACTTTAGTTGATCTTGCCTTTCTCCATAAGCTTTGTGTCAGGTGTGGGAAGTGATGGCTAAGACCTGACCAGGCCTGCACATACATTTATAAACAGTCAGGCTTTGCCATCAAATCCACCTGGATTGGAAACCTGACTCTTTTGGGAACTGGCTGTGTGACTTTGGTACCTTCTCTGAGTCTCGGTGTCTTCATTTATAAACGCAGATGATAATAGAGCTCTCTGTGAGAGTTGATAACTTACGTGGAGCACCTAGGCTGATGACTTACGGGGAGCACCATCAAGTATGCCTGGCTCATACTTGATGCTTAATACATGACAGTTAATATAATGAAACTTATTGTTGTCTTATGACTCTGCAAATACAGAGAGCTGGGCTGTTCACGACTGTTCACTGGGACTACTGAACAAAACATGATGCATCCTGAAGCGTGAACCTCCGCTTTGTTGTTGAACTGGAACCAAACTGCACCTGGATGCCCCATTAGTTGGGAATCACTCTCCACGCCCCATCCCTCACCAGATTGTATGTTGTAGAAAGATGTGACAACCAGAGGCAGGCTCGAGTTCCCAGGAATGTTGGGGGAAGGTGCAAGGGCCTTTAGGAGAACTCAGAATGGCACAGTGGGCTCTGCTTGGGGACTGTAACTCCACCTGCCTTACCCTCTTTGCTCTCCCCAGGACACGCCAGCCACCCAACAGCTATGGAGCATGCTCAGTTCTGTTTTCCTTGTTGAGAATCAGTAACCTGTGGGAATCTGGTTCAGAAAAGTGAAGCCTTGTGATGAGAAATTGATGGGTGCCACGGTCAGAAGGTTGGAGGAGGAATCAGTCGTAGGGGGGGTCCTATAATATGGAATAATCAGGTGTTGAGGTGTGGCTTCTCCAGGGAAGCGTGCTGGTCACCCAAGCATGAGAAATTAGTCACCTCCTTGTGGGTTGCATCAAAGTATCTGCTATCTGGGGTGCTAGGAAAGGCCTCCCTCAGAGTCGTAGGTGGAGAGAGCATTGGGCAGAGAGGTGGGGACTCCTGTCCTTGCTCTGCCACAGAAGGGCCAACTTCACTTTTCTGAACCCCAGCATCTTGGAAATGAGGTGGTTGACCCTAGTAATGGGTTATCTCTGAAGCGTGAGATTCTGGGGAGAGCTTCTACCCCCCACTTGGAACACCTCTACTTGTTTTAAAAAATTACTTTTAACAACACAGAATCCTTGCATTATTTTTACAGTATAAACTTGTATTGAAAATGACGCTAAACGGCTAGGCCTAAATATTCTATAACAACCAAAGAAAATGGTTTGTCTGGGTTATAGAGGCAGCCAGGGAAAGACAGCATTTGGCACAGCCCAGCATTTGAGCTCTTGCCATGAAAAGACAAGGTGGGACCTGGAATATTATCACCAAGAGCATCAGATGAAATTGGGCCTATAAAATCCAGATCCTACTGAGACCTGCTTCTCACCAACTCCATGGTTATATGCCCCATCCATCTCCCTCCCCTAACTCTGCCGTTCCTTTCAAACAGCTCCTGGCACCATGAAATGGCTCTCTCGGGGGAAGGCGAGCTGCCCTGCAGTCTCTCCTGGCTTGGAGAGTGGCCCCTATTGCTCAGGCAAGGGTTACAGATGGTCCTTCAAGATGAAGGTTCATTTGTACTTTGCAAAGAGTGAGCCTGCCTCCTAGCAGCTTTAGTCTATAATTGAGGCCAGGGGTTTACTCCCAGTGACCAGCCTTTTCTGGACCAAGGTGACCCCCCCCCCCCAGGGTACCCAAGCCCTTCTCCCCACTTCATGCCCATGTCCTTTCACCAAAAGGTCACCAAATGGTTTCGATCACTAGTCTGCATATCAAACCCAGCTGCACATCAGAAGCCCTTGGATAAAGAGTTAACACAGATTCCTGAGTCCCATCCTAGGAGGTTCTGGTATAATAGGTCTGGGTGAGACCCAGCATCCTCATTTATTAGGAAGCACTCCAGGTATTTAGGATGCCACCAGGCCACTGATACCTGCTGTGACACATTGCCCGATGATTCCCTTAGGGCTTCCCAGGTGCAGCGGTCTGGATGCAGCCAGGTGAACTGAAAACTCGAATCCCAGCCTGCCAACGCACCACGCACAGGTGGGTATCAGTGATGAGAACTCCACATGAGGCTGCGGACGTTTTGACAATGCTGAGGGTGCCTCCCGCCGACCCTACCCACAATGCCCCTCTTCCCCCTCTGCCCTCTCCCCTCCACCCAATGGCAAGTTAATGCACAGATGGAACAAACCTCCCAAAGCAAGAAAAGCTCTGCATGAGGCATTCTTGGCTTCCGGAGAACTCAGTCCAATTTGCCACCAATATCCAGGCTGGCTTTTGATTATGTTGATGATTAGGACTGTAAACAAAACAGCCTTTCTCTACTAATTAATTCCCTTCGAAGAACTCTGAAGGTCTTTAATTACACAGTTTGAAAAGCAGCGGTTACCCGATCGGCCGATGGGCCTGTACGCTCCTCTCTCTGCCCACCTGAACGCAGTATTTTCTTGTTTCCCCTGCTTCACACACCTAGGATGGGCTGCAGCAAATCCTGTCAACCAAACGCCTGCCGAAAGTGCTCTGATGTCAGGTATAAAGAATACCACCTACAGCTTAATGTCTGAAAAAAATTCGGAGGGCTGCAAACAATGAAGGTTTTTGTCTTCTTAATGCCCAGTATGCAATCGAGTGGAAATGCTACTTCCATCTGTAATCTACGAATGAAATTAAAGTTGTTGAAAGACAGAGTGAACCAGAAGCTTTTGTTTCTTTGCAGAACAGGAAAAATTTAAACCATTAAATGTTTTAGCAGATTTACTAAAATTCCAATTAAATCATGAAATCTATTATTGCAGAACTCTGAGAGAACAGTGTCTTCCTTCTCTCTCTCTCTCTCTCTCTCTCTCTCTCCCTCCCTCCACTCCTTCCCTCATGCCCCTCCCCAACACACATATGATATCAGCAAACCAAAGTCTGCCCCTCCCATATTTAGCCTCATTCTATTCCACCTGTGGGAAAATCAAGGTGCAGACAAGGGACACACAAGCTTGACGGGGAATGAGGCCAGCTCAGCAGTGGTTTTGCAGCATGGCCTAGGCCAGCCCTTGGAAAAACAAACAAACAAACAAACAAACAAACAAACAAACACGGCAATTTGCCCCACGTGAGGGTTTCAGGGCCCCCAGGTGAGGGTTTCAGGGCCCCCAGTGGGTGGAGGCAGCCCGGCTGGAGCAGGAAAGCATCGGGAGCTCCTTCGTGGGGAGGGAGTGAGATCTGCTATACAAGAGCACCCTCTGTCAGCTGGCACCGAGGGCCGGCTGGAGAGGCCTGTGGCCCGGAGTCAGAGAAAGGACCCGGGAGCCTGGGTACAAAGCCGATGGGGCTGGGGCCAGGCAGGAGGGAGATTCTATCTTCAAAACTAGACAGAACACTCACCTCTGGAACAATAGCCAGTGCAGGCAGGGGCGATGCTGATTTTCCAAGGGCTCTCCATGTTAATCCGTCCCACCAAATCCAGCCACTAGGAGCCTGAATGGTCCTCCAGACACCCATTCAGTAGAAAATGACGGGTGATTTTTGCCCTTGTCTCCGGAGATCTCCGGTGAGCACCGCTACTCTGGCTGACATGTGTTTGTAAAGATAAAGCACCAGGCTACTTTGGGGGCCCTCCCAGGCTATTACAAAGAGCAAGTGGTGCCAACTCGGGCTCTGCATGGCTTTTTAGACTTGAGCTGTTAATTTTTTTCATATACGCACCTCTTTCTGCAAAGGATTTGAAGCATCTTACTATAAAGGCAAACACAATAAGTTTATTCAACTAAAATTAGAAAAGCAAAAAAATGAAAAGAGGGAAGACACAGGCACTGACTGTGAAGTGTAATAGTTACAGTGATTTAGCATCATATTAGGTTTGAGCTTCCTGGCAGCCATAGCAAAAAGGATACCCAATTAGATGGTCCATATACCCTGCTAGAAGGAAGTGGAATAAGAAAGAGACATATACATTTTTTTCTGGCATTAAAGTTTTTTGGTTTTTTTGGAGACTTCATATGGGAACACTGAAAACATCATAGAGTGTGTATGACAATCATTTTATATACAAATGCAGAGGCTATTCTGGTACAGCTATTTCTTGCTATAATCCTTGGCGCTTGGCATACATCAGTCACAACTCAATGGTAAATTTTAATGAAAGAAAACAGCAAGGGAAGAGGAGTAGCTTGACAAATGTGATTCAGATTTTAGCTCTTCCGTATTTCAATCGTTTGTTTGGTGCATTAGGTAGTTAGGTACCAACTAAATGTCAGGTTTTAGATGTGGGGGTTAGAGCAGTGAACGAGCTGACAGAGGCCTACTCTTGAGGTCTGATGTAGCATGATACTACGAAGGAACTTAGCATCCTCAGAGGGGTGGGTGGATAGCAGGCAAGCTTCCTTTAGCTTAGTTGCTGAATAAGGATAGGTGCAATAGATAGGATGCTTTCAGACGTAAGTCTCAGAAATCCCACCTCATGTTGCCTTAAACAGTAAGGAAATGTAGTGCCTTTGATTTAGCAGCTCAACAATGCTTTGTCTACCTTCACTGTTGGCTCCGTCCTCAGGCCTATAGCAGTGTGGCTGAGGCAGTTCTGGGAGTCACAAAGACATGACGACCTTCAGAGCAGGGCAGGAGACCATTGCTTCCTGTGGTTTTCACTGGGGATGGAGGAAGTATTTTCCAGCTCCTGTCCCCACCCCATTCAGCAGACTTCCCCTTTTCTCTCATTGCCCAGAATTAGCCCACATGCCCATTCCTGAGCCAGTCTTGGCAAGGGGGATGGAGTCACCCTTAGACCAATCAGGCCACCCCTGGAGCTGGGGCTGGAGTTTTACTTGGCCAGGTGGAGGAGGATACTTGAGAAAAATTGGGGTTATGTTAGGCAGGAAAAAGGGGGCTGGGGGAATAAAGGCATGCTGGATAGGCAGCTATCACTGCTGTTTTTCATCTCTAAATGCCACCTCCCTGGAATGTCAAGATTAGTGTAGATGAACAGTCCTCAAGGGTTAGAACATCTGTCTGCTTGGCTTTCTCAGAAAAAGAACATTCTTACTATTGCCTTCTTTTTTTAGTTAGACCTACCATTTATTTTTTAAAAAATATTTTTATTGATTTCAGAGAGGAAGGGAGAGGGAGAAAGAAATAGAAACACCCTACCTAATAAAATAGCAATATGCAAATTGACCGCACCTTCGCTACGCCCAAGCCATGCCCACCAGCCAAAGCCACACCCACCAGCCAATCAGGGCGAGTATGCAAATTACCCAACAAAGATGGCAGTTAATTTGCATACGCTGAGGGAGGGAGGAGTGAAGACTGAAGACAACTTAGAAGGAAGAGGGAGGAAAAGCGGAAAGCAAGGTGGCTGCCAGAGGGAAAGCCCGGGTGGGGCGGGGCAGGGCGGGGCGGGGTGGGGTGGGGCGGGCGGCAGCGGCACTGGGGTGGGGTGGGGCGGGCGGCAGCGGCGCTGAGGCCACAACAGCAGCAGTGGTGGCCGCGGCAGCGCACGCGGCCGCAGCGGCCGCTTGCAGGATTCTTCCTGCAAATGGGCTACTAGTCAATGATAAGGGATAATCATTGATAGGCTGGCTCCTGCACACCCCCTACTGGGAATTGAGCCCACAACCTGGGCATGACTTCCTGGTTCATAGATCGATGCTTAATCATTGAGCCACGCCAGCCAGGCTAGATTTATCATTTCTCATACCTTCTGCCACATCCTTAATTTAGGTCTTTACTTCCATTTGTACACATTAAAAATAAATTCTCCTACCTCCAGTTTTACTCAAATCTAATCCATCTTCCACATTGTTAGTACAACCTTCTTAAAAAAAACAATTATATGACATTACTCCTCTGCTTAGCAACTTCTTTGATTTCCTATTGCCTATAGTATAACATTAACAATCTTTGCATTAGCACACAAAAATGAAATATTTAGGTATATACCTAACAAATATGTACAAGGTCTATATGAGGAAAACATAAATACTCTGATGAAAGAACCCAAAGATCTAAAAAAATGAAGAGATGTTCATGATTATGGATAGGAAGTCTCAAAATACTTAGGATGTCAGTTCTTCCCAACTTGATCTATAGACTTAATGTAATCTCAATAAATATCCTATCAAGTTATTTTGAGAATACAAACAAATTGGTTAGAAAGTTTATATGGAAAGGCAAAAGGCCCAGAAGAGCCAGCACAATATTGAAGAAGAATAAAGTTGGAGGACTGATACTACCTGACTTTAAGACCTACAGTAAATTGTGATAATGTGGTATTGGTGAAAGAACAGACAAGTAGGTCAATGAAACAGAATAGACCCTCCAAAAAACCCCACACTCATACAAATATAGTCAACTGATCTTTGACAAAGGAGTATAAGTAATGCAATGGAAAAAGAACAGTTTTGTTTTTTTTTAAATAAATGGTGCTGGAACAACTGGGCATCTACATGCAAAAAAAAAAAAAAAAAAAAAAGAATCTAGACACAGACCTTACTAGTACACCTTCATAAAGATGAACTGAAAATGGATCATTGACCTAAATGTAAAATGCAAAACTGTGAAACTTTTAGAAGATAACATAGGAGAAAATCTAGATGACCTTGGGTTTGGTGATGATATTAAATATAATACCAAAAGTACAATCCATGAAAAAATAGATAAGTTGAAATTTATTAGAATTAAAAAATTCTTCTCTGCAAAATATACTATTAGAATGAAGAGACAAGCCATGCATAGCTGATAAAGGACTTGTATCCAAAATATACAAAGAGTTCTTAAAATTCAATAATAAGAAAACAAAGAGCCCAATTAAAAAGTGGGTGGAAGATCTGAACAGATATTCCACCAAAGAAGATGTGCTTATGAAAAGATGATCTACATATTAGCCTTTAGGGAAATGCAAATTAAAATGAGATACCACTACACACCTGCTAGAGTGGCCCAAATTGAGGAGAAGACTGATAACACCAAATGCTGGCAAGGACATGCAACAACAGGAGTTATCATTCATTACTGATAAGGATGCAAGGATGGTACAGCTGCTTTGGAAGACAGTTCGGTAGTTTCATGCAAAGCTAAACAGTCTTACCGTATGATCCAGCAGTTGAGCTCTTTGGTATTTTACCCAAATGATTTAAAAATGTATGTCCATGCAAAACCCTGCCTTTTTCGTAATTGCTGAAAACTTGGAAATAATCAAAATATCCTTCAATAGGTGGAATAGATAAACAGAGGTACATCCATACAATGGAATGTTATTCTGCAATGAAGCCACAAGAAGGCATTGGAGGGGGTGTATGCCCTTAAATACACATTGCTATGTGAAAGAGCCAGTCCGAAAAGGCTACATGCTCTATGATTCCAACTATATGACCTTCTGGAACAGGCAAAACTATAGAAATAGTAAAAAGATCAGTGATTGCCAGAGGTTTCAGGGGAGGTGGGGAAGGAAGAAGAGAAGATTTTTAGGGAAGTGAAGCTATTTTGTATGATACAGTAATGGTGGGTACATGACATCAATCATTTGTCAAAACCCATCCAACATGCAACACCAAGATTGAACCTAATGTAAACTATGGACTTTAGTTACTATTAATGTGTCAGTTCATCAATGGTAACGAATGCACCACACTAATGCAAGATGTTAATAGTAGGGGGAGCAGTGTACACTGGGGGAGAGTGAGGAAAGGAGGCAGTATGAGGAACTCTACTTTTTTTCCTGAAAACCTAACATTGCTCCAAAAAAACAGCCTTTGGCATGACATGAAGATCCTGAGCTGTCAGGCAGTACCATTTTCCCCAGCTTTGCTTCACAAATTCTCTTCATACATCCTTTGCATTTTTTAACTTATTGTTCTTAAACACGCTATGCCGTTTTTGTGTGTGTGTCTAACATGTACTAATGCACTTTTCTTAGAATACTGTTTATTTGTTTTTTATTCACTGACTGGCCAACTCCTATCCATTTAGTAAGCATTGCTTGTAGGCCTACTATGTGCCAGACCTATCGAAGTCCCTATCTTAGAGAAGTCCACAGTCTACTGGAGAGACAACTCAGACAACCAGTATTTTACTGAAGTGTTCAGGTTCATTTGTTCTTGCGGATTAGTCTACATGTCAGAATTAGCCTCATGGTTATAAGATGGCTTCTGAAAACTTCCATGTTTCTTCAGATGGCAATATCACTACCCAATGATAGAAGGATAAAATGCATGTTGGAGTATCAACCACCACGTGTATTACCAATGTATATATTTCCAGGTAAGTGTGTGCCCATTCTTCAGGGTAACAAGTGAGGCTGAGGGCAGCTCAGGAATTTGGGTGATGTTGTTCAACTGGAAGAACAGAGACCTGGTTCCAGGACCTGGGAACAGTCAAGCTGTCCGTACGGCCTGAAAGTGAACAAACTGAGTCTGAATCAGAGCTTGAGCCAGAAGAGGAGACAGACCAGCTCAGACTAAGGGAAGGAAGGGAAGAAGAGTTAGAGGAGAGCCACTGCCAAACTCTGGGTAGTGTGTGTAACAGCAATGGATTGTGAATGGGCACTTAACGATGGGCCAGGTCGCATTTATTACGTCATGTTATTCTTCAAACCTCTATGGAGTAAATATCATTGCCTGCATTTTACAGATGAAGAAACAGCAGCTCAGAAAGGTTAGGTAACTGGTCCAAGACATCCCTCCTCACCCAGGGCTAGTGGTCCTGGAAGAGGGTGCCCCAAGACACAAACCCACAAGGCTGGGGCAGGCAGGCTCAGCTCCATCTTAAGAATCAGGGCAACATGCTATCATCTCGAGAAAGCAAACAGGCTTGGCAGTGAAATGTAAAGGGGTGTTAGGTAACAGACTTAGCGGGGAATGTTTGCAGGCTCACGTGGTTCACTGACCTCCCCTAGAAACAGCTCAGTTCACAATAACATTACACATTTCGTTCTAAATGTGTAAATAGGAAGCTACGTGGGACGCTTTCTGCCAATCTCTGAAGGCAGAGAAATAGGGCTGTGGCTAGAAAGTGGTACTGGAGGGAGTGTTCCTAAGTGGGGACCCAGGGACTGTGGGAGGCTGGCAGTGCCCTGCTTCTGGCCAGCAGATGAGAGGGAGGAAGGCTGTGTCCGGTGTCACAAGCACAGGGCCAGGGCGTGAAGGGTCCGGGAGCTGTGGGGCAACGCTGTGAACCTGCGGCACCCTTGCCCTGAGCTAAGAGGAAGGGCAGCAGCGTGTGAAGGATGTAGCAGAGGAAACAGTATCACGATGCTAAGGCCTCCTCTTTCCTGGTGTTTATTAATTCCATTCGGAACACACAGAGCGATGTGAGAGGCGGCCCTGTGGTGGGGACAGCTAATTACCGCCAGCCTCCGAGGGCACCAAAGGTTCCAAAGCGGTCCTGTGGGTTTCTCGACCAAGCTCCCCGAGGTTCCTACAGATGGTATCTGCAAGCTCTTTGGAAAGATGGAGGAGGATGAAATACGTTTCATGCCTCCAAATCGGGGATGAATCAAAGATCAAGTGGAAGATCAAGCCCAAGTTAACAGGCCTGAAAGTGTAGTTCACTCCTTGGCTGCCAAGGGCAGGAATGAAGAGGGTCTTGACGGTGTTGGGGCAGCCCTACCCCGGCATGGGAGTCACTGTCCAATACCCTGGGAGGTGGTCTGGACTGAGAACCTGGAGATCGTCTGGGAATGGGAAACTGCTAAGTCATCTCAAAGACCGCACTTTCAGGTCTGAGCGGAGGCATCCTAACTGGGAGACAGGCTGTAGGATGGCCCGAGCCTCTCACTAACACTTAGCACTTGGCTGCTATTTGTGCTCCTATCTCCTTCTGTGTCCTCTTCTCTTCCTGTGAGGACAGCGGCCATTCAATGTAGGGCCCACCTTATTCCCATAGGACCTCATCTTAATTGATTATATCTACAAAGACTCTATTATCAATTAAGGTCACATCCTGAGGTTCTGGATGGACATGACTTTGTGGGGGGACACTATTCTACCCAGTGCAAATGGTAAACCTTTTTCAGGGAGATGGAGCAGTTTTTGCACAGGCCCTCCAGGTAGGAAAGAGCTTGGAGGTTTGGGGCCAGGAATAGAACAGAATCAGGGGATCGTGGTGAGAGAAGCAAAGCCAGATCATGGAGGGAGAGGAATGAGACACCACTGATGCAGGCACGAAGAGACCGGGAGGAGCAGAGACCTTGAGGAGGTGGCCAGCATAGGCTTCCAGAGTTGGCTTGTGAAGGGGGCAGGTTCCGGACTGGAGAAGGGGGACATTGGCACAGAAGCAGGTTGGTCTGATGGCAAGGAAGAGAGAAGAAATGCTTTCCAATGGCTTCTATTTTCTCAACTAAATAGGAGATCGCTATGAGGTGGAGGAACAGGAGAGAAGAAAGCTTGTGGGGGTCCTGGGGAGTAGAGATCATGCTAACCAGGAGTGCTAGGCAGTGTCAGGAGCCTTTCGAGGTGGGAGGGCCACTAGAATATGCCCATTCTGCTTCCTTCCCACTGCACGTACCTGGCTCAGACCACAGCACCACCTCTATGTGACAGCAACCACCTCTGATTGGCTTCCCTTCTCCCTGCCTTGCTCCTGCTCCTGTCTATTCTCCACATTGTGGTCACCCTAGTCATTCTACATTCACAGGGCACCACACCCCAGTCCAAACACTTCCAATAGTTTCCCATGGCCGTCAAGATGCAACCCAAGCTCTTTTTTTAAAAAAACATATTTTTATTGATTTTAGAGAGGAAGGGAGAGGGATAGAGAGATACATCACATCAATGATGAGAGAGAATCATTGATCAGCTGCCTCCTGCACTCCCCCTACTGGGGATTGAGCCCACAACTCAGGCATTTGCCCTTGGCCGGAATCGAACCTGGGACCCTTTAGTTTGAAGGCCGACGCTCTATCCACTGAGCCAAACCAGCCAGGGCCAAGCTCTTTTTTAAAGTTTATTTTTCAATTACAGTTGGCATGCAATATTGTATTAGTTTCAGGTATAATCACCCAAAACTCTTTAATGTGGTCCTGAAGATCCTGTAGGAGCTGGTCTGTGCTTGCTTCGCAGTTGCGTTTGTTGCCACTTTCACTTCAAATTCTGCCTTTTAACCACCCAGAATGCCTATAAGTTCCTGGAATGTGCTGTACTCTCTCTCTACTCCAAGGCTTTTACTTGGGATTCCCTCTTTCTGAAATACTCTTTCTCCTCCTGCTCCCGCCTCCTGCTCTGTCTGTCCTTCTCCTCTCCCCCTCTCATCCTGGTCTCCCCATCCCCCAGCTTTTTGTGCCATTCCTCCACTTTGAGTCTGGGTAGGTTTCCTCTATGCTTCTCTTGTTAGAGCAGTTACTACATTATAATGGAAATGCATCTTTATTTTAACTTGGGCCTCATAAAATTAACACCCCCCCTCCCTAAAATACCATACCTATCTTTAAGTACTTTTAAAAAATATATATTTTATTGATTTTTTACAGAGAGGAAGGGAGCGGGATAGAGAGTTAGAAACATCGATGAGAGAGAAACATCGATCAGCTGCCTCCTGTACACCCCCTCATCCCCCACCCCCCGGGATGTGCCTGCAACCAAGGTACATGCCCTTGACTGGAATCGAACCTGGGACCCTTCAGTCCGCAGGCCGATGCTCTATTCACTGAGCCAAACCGGTCAGGACTCTTTAAGTACTTTTAAAAATCTGTTAGTTTTATTTTTTCAATAAGTGAAAAGATTAGAATAGTTCCTGTCTGCACTGAAGGTAATTCAAAGCTGTAGAGCAGTTGACTCGGCTTGCCTTCAAGGCCCAATGCGACTGAACCTTACCCTGGTGACTGTGCGTGGCCTTCCGGACTCAGCTACCATTTCAGCTCGGGTTCTCCGCTGGACTTCTGACTTTCCATGGGAGGCTGCATGAGCCTCTGTGAGGGCTCCCTCCCCTCAGGATAATTGCCGCTGTCTTTAGCTCCTGCCCACCTCCTGTCCCTTCGGCATCTGCGGTTGCTGTTATTCTGTTGTAGATTATGTTTTTCTTTACAAATGTCTTCCAGCTTCTGAAAGCCTTGGAGCAATGCACGTGGGTAGTCTCTTGGGTCACTTGATTTTGAGTTTCCAGAAATTCTTTCTTTAGCTGCTCTTTAGCTAAACAACTTGGCCCCAGGTCTGACACTTACTCTGCCTTCCAGCAGGGCCCCCAGGAAACACTCCACTGACGCGCAGGTTGTCCTCGGATGGCTTCTCAAATGCCACTGGGAAAAGGGCAGATTTGTTTTGTCCCCTTCCTATCGGCAGGCCCTCTGATTTTGGCTCATGCAGCCCCAGGTCCTGCAGACCCACCAGATATTCCTTCCTCAGTTCTAGCCTTCACAGCAGGGCGTTCCCACCAGCTTCCGCGTTATTAGCGGCTAAACTCAGCTTCCT
This sequence comes from Cnephaeus nilssonii, assembly GCF_951640355.1. Taxonomy (NCBI): domain Eukaryota; kingdom Metazoa; phylum Chordata; class Mammalia; order Chiroptera; family Vespertilionidae; genus Cnephaeus; species Cnephaeus nilssonii. The sequence continues at coordinate 73,854,021 of NC_137075.1, read as the reverse complement.
TTAGCCCTTCTGCACCACGTTCTAATCATGTATCGATTGACAGGCGCTAGATATAACAAAACAGGCACAATGCATTGACCTTTGCTGGTTCATCTATTGCTAAAATGGAGGAAATACTTCCCATCCCCCACCCCCACCCCTTTTTGTGTGTCAACCTCAGATCCTATAAATTCTTGTTGGGACAATGCTGCATTACTAATCTGTCCATTTCTGAATGCACACTTATTTTGTGGCTCAAAAGAAACTATTGGCTCTTTTTTTTCCTCCCCCAGAATGCAGTTCTCATCTCTGTCACCTGCAGTGTAGTAGATGGTGCACTGACGTTGACCATTTCCTCCAGCAGCCTCCGTGCAGCCGTGCACTCCAGGCTTCCGGACGTGAGCACGGGTCGGCCGCTCAGATGCTCTCGTGGGGGCCCGAAGGCGGCAGTGAGCCAGCCCTCGTTTCTGTGTTTTCTGCTGGCAAGCACCGTCACGACGCACATTTAGTTTCGCTGTGTCCGATCACTAGCTTCGTGTGTGTGGAAAGCCGTGATGGCTCAGCCATTTGCTGGTGTGGATTCCAGTGGGCACGTGGGTGGCTTCCTGCGGGTGTCGTGGTTCTGGAGTTGGGGGCAGGGCAGTAGCTTCCGGCTCTGGCACGGAGCTGCCTGGCTGCAGAAGGCACAGCTCTGTGGGTGACTGGGTTCTGCAGAGCAGATTGGGGGCATCCTGGGAAGGTTAAACTTAGAGCTTGTCTCTTCACCCTCCGAGTCTGCTCATGCCTTGTAATAAGTCCCTTTCTGCTGAAATGAGCTGGAATAAATTCTGTTCATGGCAACAGGACCCTGGCTGATGTACCAGGAAAGTAGTTACCTGCAATATTAAATATAGCTTCTGGTTACAAAGATTTTAAGGAAGAGAATCTGTGGGGAAACATGGGACCTGGTTGGACTATCTGGAAGGAGGATTCTCCCAAAGGTCGGGGGCCACTGAGGGGACTTTGCTGAAGACGGCAGCCCCTACCTTGACTTTTCCAAACAAGTCCGATCCCCGGGGTGTTTTGCTAGAATCTCTATGTTTAGTCTTTTAGACCCGACCTTGTAGAAGCATATACTTTCTCAAGAATGCTTACCCTGCTGATTGTATCTAGAGGTTAATTTGAGTTCCAGCTGTTATGACAATAAAAGTCAAAGAAGGCAGGCGAACAGGGCTACTTGGCGGCGATGGCCCTCTCTGTCACAGAAACGTGTGTGAGAGTCATCATTCATCCGTCGTTCAGGGTCTGTGGATCAGCCCCGGCAAGAATCAGCTATGTAAGATGGGAGGCAAGATTTGTGCTTTTTATTGGTAGCTGCAGCTAAAGCCTGGCTCTTGCCATTTTGGGTGCATACACAACCTTCTGTGACAAGCCACCAGCAGGATTTTCGAGGGCTGGGTGGGAGGCAGAGCTTTGGAGACCTTAACTTTCACATGAAACTTGAACTCAGCCTAAAACTCAACCCTTAAATGTATACGCCTGCAGGTGGGATTCTCCCACCACACCCACTGGTGGTGCACGGCCTCTCCCCAATCTCCCTGTTGTCTCCCTCCTCCTCGCCCTCCTGCGGGCAGCCTTCAGGACCACCCTCCTCAGCCACCTCACACATGGGGGAGGAGTCCATCTGTAAAGAAGCAGCACAATCGAGACAGCTAAAGTTTCCAGGGAGCAATGCTGACGAGATCCTCAGTAGAGAAGGGTGCTTATTTTTATGTGAAAAACACTGGAGCGAGAAAGTGATGCCCTTGGCGGGGAGAGGGGTTGACAAGAGCAGGTCCGGGAATGGGCGAGCCACTCTTTCTCGATGGGTGTGGGTTCCATTTCGCCGCAATTTTAAGGTCAGGTAATACTTGCTCATGGTACAGAAGTCAAAGCTGAAAAGGGGACACAGGGAGCCTCCTGCCACCCCTGAGCCCACCTGCCTGGCTCCCCACCCAGCGGCCAGCTCACTTTCCCAGGCGGGTGTCTCTGATCCTGGGACTGAGTGGAAGGCTCCACAATGGTGGAAAGAGCTAGGAAGAGTCTGTGGTGGAGGTGGGGGTGGGGGCAGGGGCGGGACGACAGGGATTCCAGACCCACCTGGCTGGTGCCTGGCTGAGGGACAGCGTGGACAGGACAGCCGTGCTTGCCCACTCCTGGCCACTTGATGCTCAGGAAAGAGCCGATTCCCTGGCAGGAGCTAGGCCTGTGACTTTTTCTTTAGCATTATTTCCTGTTCGGCTTTATGATGTGGTAGTTTATTCCCACAGCTTTCCCTTCAGCTGCACACGAGAGTGCTTACGGATGAAGGTTTGTTTGTATCTGTCATGTTTCTGTCTTTCAGGATCCAAATGTGTGCATTGGGGACAGGGGACTGTTTGTTTTTTAAACTAAGTGGAACTGCCAAACATCCTTTACCTAGACCGTGGAAAGTTTACACAAGAGAAATCTGTGCCAGAGAGAGAGAGAGAGAGAGAGAGAGAGAGAGAGAGAGAGAGAGAGAGAGAACCTGAATAATCCTTTGGCAATTCCGGTTGTGACACAAGATTCTCTTCTTTCTTAGCATTTCTGTGCCTTATTCCTGATCATTTCAGGGCCTGCTATGTTTCTTGCTATGAGAATTATCATCAGCAGCTTTCAAAATGACTTAGCGGTTAACCCCCTCCAGAAATCTTAAGACATTATTCTTTTCTTCCCCAAATTTCCCATCTCTAAGCCTTCTAATTCTCCTTCAAATATCCATCTGTAAAGTTAATACAATCCAATAAGAAAATAACGTGCTCTTGAGACGCTGACATGCTCAGAGCCATTTTATCCTGCCTTGAAGCCTGGAAAGTTTGAATTTTCCTTAGGCTAAGAAGAGGGGAGAAATAATAGAATAATTCACTGTACTGTAACAATTAAATCCAGCAACTTAACATTGCGCATTGGTAAACATAATGCTCACAACAACCAAAGGTCTCCCATGTATTGACAGATGAAACTGAAGTTATAAACCTAAACCTCCTATTCTGAACCACATTCCTAAATGCAAATGAGCATCCAAGCATGTTGCTACATATCTTTGCAGAGGCAATTACAAACAAGCCTTATCAGTCTCCAAGTCGCACAACCCTTATCTGCTGTGCCCTCTACTGGATAGAGTACACAAGGCAAGCCGTGTTATTTCCAATTAATTTTTGGCATCACCATTCCGCATCTGCTTTAGGAATGCAAGGCGTGAAATTTATAGTAGCAGGTTTAATATTCCATCCAGCCAAAATTATTTTGCTACAAGGACTTACCTTTGGTGGAATATTTCAGATTGGTGGGTTTTGTTTGTTTTTTAAATACATAGATTGCTTTGCTCCTTCTTGCAATCCACTGTCCAAACTCTCAAGCTGTCACCAAGCTCAGTACATGGCAGGAATCATTTCCTGCTGAGTAAAATGTGTTTAATTTCACATCCTGTAAAAATAATTACTTAGCATAATGCCACTTAAAATGTATTTCTATCTGCAAATGCTAATGAAGCTACAAAACATGAATCATCTTGGGAAAGAATGAGGGTATTATGGGTGCTTCGCCTTCACTCCCTCTTCTTCTGTAGTGACTGCCTGAAGAGAGAAACCCAACCACAGGCATAATCTGAGACAGACCCTGCTGTTGTCCGTCGGGGTGTGAGTCCAAGGATTTTGTGGGGAATTTAATCCCACAGACCTCTTCTGAGCCTCCCCAAGATGGGAAACAAAGCCTTGGGCTCCCTGGAGATGCCCGTCCTCACCCAGGACCCATTGGACAGCCACTAGGAGGGGCTCAGTCCCAGGGCCAAGGAGGACCACCTACCCTAACACAGCGCCGGTGGCAGGCCTGTGGCCTTTGGCCTTAAGGAACTGTCTCTTTGATCATTGGTGCGCCCAAGTAATAAGACCACTGTTCTATTGCTCATGTTGGGGATTAAAGCAGTCAACAAAGAATGACAAAGAATGAGAGGGGGAAGGAGTGCTTTGCCTTAAAAACATTTTCTTTATAAAAAAAAAACACAAACCATTGTTTTTGAAATATTTTAGAATTACAGAAAAGTGGTAAAAATAGTTGAGTTCCTATATATGTTTTCCCCAACCACCCCTGGTTTACTATCTTACATGATACGGTGCAATGATCAAAACCAATACTATTAGCTGCACGGTGGACTTTAACTCAGAGCTCACCGTGTCTCCACCAGCACACGTTGCCCTCGGTTGTTATGTGTCCTCAGTCTCCTTCAGTCGGGGACACTCTGCCTTCCCCCGTCTCCCATGGCTGTGACACTTTTCAGTGTGGGTTTCAGGCTAAATTGAGGTTGTGCATTTGGGGCCAGAATACTACAGAAGCGTTGATTCCTTTCCATTGCTCTGTGCCAGTGGGACCTGCTTTTCCAGCAACATTCAGCAAGGTGTGAGCTGAGGGCCTGAAAGAGTAAGTCCCCTCCCCTCTGGGAATCTGAGCGGTGGGTCTCAGAGTCAGGCACTGAGCCCAAGCATACACATATGCTTCTCCTCTCTCTCAATCTCTCTCTCTATCTCTCTCTCTTTCGTTAATCCTCACCCAGGGATATTTTTCCATTGATTTTTAGAGAGAGTGGAAGAGAGAGGGAAAGACAGAGACAAACATTGATGTGAGAGAAACACATCAATTGGTTGCCTCCAGCATGCACCTCGACGAGGGCCTGGGCCAGGGAGGAGCCTGCAACCAAGGTACGTGCCCTTCACTGGAATCGAACCCAGGACCCTTTGATCCACAAGCCAATGCTCTAGCCACTGAGCCAAACTGGCCAGGGCACAGGTAGGCTTCTGTTATGTGCATCCTTCTTCCTCTGTTCCTATGGGTGGCAATGGGAGAAGTGAGAACATTTCTTTGCTATAGGTAGACAATGAGAAGTGGTTTTTTGTTTGTTTGTTTGTTTGTTTGTTTTTTAATCTAGTGCTACTGAGATCAGCAAGTCAAGGCAGAGGATTATGGGTTTTGGATGGGAGAAGGGGTGTGGGGAGAGAAGACTAAAATGGAAGTGTGGGTAGAAGGACTGTTGTGTGGATTCAGGGGGCTCTAGATAACCTAAGAATGAGATGCAGACATCGCCATGGGTGGGAGACTTGTTAGTTTGTGCCGAGGGGTGGTGTAAACCTTTCTCAGTCAGCACCTGCAACAGGAGAAGCAGGTTTGACCTCCTCCATAGTGGCACTGAAGGAGGATCCTCGGGCAGATGTAAGACTTGCATGTTGGCTTCTTCCCCCTCTAGACTCTAGCAGCTCTTTAGGGGACAGGCCCTTGTCTGTCTGGGTCCCCTGTCCCTCCGAAAACCTAGCACCTGGGCCTGGCACATTGTAGGAGCTCAAAAAAACGTTTATTGATTAAATGAATAAAAGAAATACGTGAGCGAATGGGGTCCTCATGTATAAAACATCTAGATGGTCACTGTCCTCCTCCCCACTCGGAAATCTCTGACCCCGGCCCCAGCATGGTTGTGAAGGCCCAGCAGTGGCCCTGAGTGCAGGACCCCAAGCTTCCTGTCCTGCGTCTGTCCTGGAGGTGCCTAGAGAAGCTGTGCTGGGAGGAGACTATTTTTTAAGAACTCTCTGGGACCAACGGAATCTACACTGATTAATAAAGGAGAGAATCGTATCAAATGTAGAGATGGCAAAATGTAAGTTTGGGGAAAGGAGGCGAATGGCAATGTTGAAGCTTCCTTACAGGTGGGCCATGGTGTGTGGGAGCCGTGGAAAGAGAAAAGGGTGGTCTTGCTAATGGGCCCGCCCTTGTGTGGGTGTGCGCATGTGCCTGCAGGCTGACAGGTGTCTACCTGATTGATGGGACTGACTTCTTCATCTGCTCAGTGCTTCTGGTTCCCTTCCTTCCTCCCTTCCTCCCTTCCTCCCTTCCTCCCTTCCTTCTTTCTCTCTTTCTCTCTTCCTTTCTCTTTCTTTCTTTCTTTCTTTCTTTCTTTCTTTCTTTCTTTCTTTCTTTCTTTCTTTCTTTCTTTCTTTCTTTCTCTCTAATATATATTTTTTATTGATTTCCAGAGAGGAAGGGAGAGAGAGAAGGAGAGAGAGTAGAAACATCAATGATGAGAGAAAATCAGTTCATAGGTCATCCACACCAGCTGGGTGCTCTTTTTTTTTTAATCTAGTTTTATTGATTTCAGAGAGGAAAGGAGAGGAAGAGAGAGATGGAAACATCAATGATGAGAGAGAAACATTGATTAGCTGCCTCCTGCATGCCCCTATTGGGGATCAAGCCCTTAACCCGGGCTTATGCCCTGACCAGGAATCAAACCATGACCAAGTTCATAAGTCCACATTCAACCACTGAGCCACGCCTGCCAGGCCTTGTTGCTTTCTTGTAATTGCCAGTTTTTCATATAATTTAAATAACCTGATTGTAATTACCATTGTAATATAAATTGATTTATATAAGTTTTCCAGGTATCTGTTTGGTGAGGACTTTTTAAACATACAAGAGAGAAGCAAAGTAGCAGGAGGCTCTGAAGACATCTTTTACTCCGTGTATAAAGCAGATGGAACTGGTTTCATGGGCAGATTATGAGCAGTTGGCATGCACCAAGCACTCTTCAATGCACCTGCTATGTACCAACTCATTTCAGCCTTACTGACACACCATGAGCTAAGTCCCTTTGTCATGTCCCCATTCTACAGAAAAGGAAATTAAGGCCCAGAGACACTTGCTTCAAGTCAGCAGCTAGTAGGTGGCAGAGCTGGGAGTCTGGCGCTAACCACTATCCTGAACAGTGCTTCTGGTATGATCTAGACAAGGGAGGCCTGTGCTTTCCAACATAGCCTGTACCCTGGGAATGTGAATGCGAGAGGTGGGAAGGACTGGGTTTCTGCTCTTGGCTCTTTGAGGCACAAACATGACTCCACCAGGCACCCATCCTTGAGCATGCCCCTGCAGGGAGGTGGTGGGAAAGACAGTCGTCCTCCCTCACTGGCAGGTCCTACTGAGACCTGCAGGAGCTTGCACACTGTTATGGGAGCTTTAAGGTGAATTGAAGGTGTTGGTTAAGGAGTTTATGTATTCTGCCCGCACTATAATAAAAAAGGAACGCAGGCTATATCTCATCAAAATTTCAAGCAGTCACCTGTTTCACAGACAGTTATTATGGAATCTCATGGTATTGCTTTAAAACAAAGTTCTAATGCATACCCCATGGACACAGACAATAGTGTGGTGAAGCCCTGGAGGGGTGCGGTTGTGGGATACAGGGGGGGAAGGGACATCTGTAATACTTTCAATACTAAATTTTTAAAATATAAAATAAAACAAAGTTCCAGTTTTGTTTGATTCTTGTATAGGTTCACACATTTACCTTGTACAACTAGCTCATGGTGTTCAACAGGGTTAGGCTCTGTGGATCAGCTACTTCACTGTTCACCAGGGGACGTGCAAAAGGGGAGGAGAAAAGTATCTTCACACAGATGCTCACCCTGTGACGTAGGTCATCTTCAACAGATGCGCAGATGGGCAGCATGGTTTGTGTGGTCACATCAGGAGTCACTGTCTCATGCGGGACACCAAATTTAGTTGTCTCCCCAAGATGAAAGGCCAAATGCCTTCCAATTCTGACAGCAAATGCAGGAAATGTAGGTGATTTCAGACCATTGAAGCCGTTCAGTAGATAGTGAGTGGGATTAGTTGTTACAATAACAGTAATTGTGATTATTGTTATGTATTTTGACAAACCATACATATGACCCAAGAGCCAAATTTGGAAGAAATGGTCACCTAAACACTGAATAGGTAAGGCTCATGATTAGAAAGCCAGGCATCGAAGTCTTCAGAGGCCTCTGCCCTCTGGACACTGTTACAGTTTTCAATAGAGTGGCCGAAGCTAACAGAACCATCATGAACAGTGGCTCTCGATGGTCTTAGATTCTGGCAGGAAAAGTCAGATTCCCAACTCAATGAACATTCCAGTGGAGCTGGGACATATGCCCTTCTGCCAAGCAGAAATACTAGTATGTCTTGAACCCTGCTCGGGAGGGGGAAGGAAAACATAAATGAGCGCAACATTTATTTATTTGTTTATTTATTTAATTATTTATTTTCAGTTCCAGTTGACATATTATATTGGTTTCAAGAAGTGCAACATTTTCCAAATGGAGTTTTTGGTAGTTCATTCAGCTAGCCTGTAATTTATGCTGCTAAGTCACTAGATTTCCAAGTGACGTTTTCCTATCACACTAAAACCTTTTAATTTGGACATACATTCCTAAGTCCAGAATGGGTAGGAAAATTCTCTGCCAAAAGCTAGAGATGTGCCCTAGCCAGTCTGGCTCAGTGGATAGTCAGCCTGCGGACTAAAGGGTCTCAGGTTCGATTCCGGTCAAGGGTCAAGAGCATGTACCTTGGTTGTAGCCCCGGCCCTGATAGGGATGTGTGCGGGAGGCAACCAATCTATGTGTCTCTCTCACATCAATGTTTTGCTCCCTCTGTCTCTCCCCCTCCCTTCCACTCTCTCTAAAAATCAATGGAAAAGATATCCTTGGGTGAGGATCAACAACAACAAAAAGCTAGAGATGTAACTGGCCCTGCTGAAAACAAAGGGAAAAAGCGAAATTGCATTCCAGAGATTTGGTCGAGGGAAGAAAGAAGTTTGGTGCATGGATTGTAAGCAATTTTCTGTGACATAGTTCCTGATTTCACACACCATTTACCTCTAGAAAAGTTCATCATCATTTTAACATGTCCGTGTTATTTGGGGACTTTAAGGTGACAACGTTGGTAGAAGTGGCTGGTGTCATTTAACCGCGATGGAAGCGGGGAAAGTATGCAGACTGAGCCAAAAACCGTGTGTTCTGGGAGCAGCTCTGCACGGCCTGGCTGTGTGACGTTAACCGGGGCGCTCACTCAGTGCAGGCCTCAGTTTCTTCACTCATTAAGCTAGATTAGTCATGCTAGTTATACTAGGTGAACCCTGACTAGCCCTTTTGGCATTAACATTTAATAAAATTGGGTTAAGTTCTCCTAGGCCAACATAGGTGTAGTATACTAGTACACATGTAATACATACAACCACACACACACACATATTCCTATGTGAAATGAGTTTCATGAAGCAATACTTACCCTTGTTATTTCAGATGCATTATTGTATTATTTTAGTTCACTAAGAAAATCTGTTCAATTTCCACTAAATTGAACCCATTTCACAGTCACCACAGCCGGGCACAATCCTGCACTTTGAGGGCCTGCTGCCAAGTGAGTGCAGGTGATCGCATAGGTTAATGGTCAAAATTCTGATCGCTGAGAAAAGTTATAAAAACGGTATAGATACTAGTCCACATATTGAAGAAATATGCTATAATTTTAGAGAAAAATTATGACGCATTAAATAAAAACAACCTCTAAGTATAAGTACTCTCCAATCAAAGGAACCCTAGTGTTGTACTAAGTGGATTATCTTCTGTTTATAAACAACCCATTTTAAAGTTTCTGTCGTTTTTGTTAGAGTATTTCAAAAGAGTCCTTAACTTTTTAAATATTAACTTTTAAAAGCACTGTTAATAATACAATTATTAATTACACATGTATTGTTAATACAAAATTATATAATGTTTCCTCCCTCTCTCTATTTTGATGGAAGATACTGTAAGAAGACTGTAGTCCTCGAATACTTCACTCTGTCCTCAAATCCTCGATGGGCCCTCTGTGGCACTTTTTGAGTTAAGTCTCGGCATGCCAAGGTGTTACTGGGTTCTCTTCTGCCTTAGATGATACTCAAGGGTCTAAAGTAATAGGTGCTTCTCCTAGGTCCCATCATACCATAATCCAAGGATGAGAAAGCTGGGTCTGATTTCCCAAGCAGGGTTCCCTTTCTTTAATCACATGCACTTTTGTATATAAGCAACAGCCACAAGAGTTAGGGATATTTTCAATGGTTCAACCATTGGGACTATTTCATGTAGATGAGAGAAATCTCAAAATATCTTCTTAAAAAGGTTACCTTACAGCCCTAACTGGTTTGGCTCAATGGATAGAGCATCGGCCTGCGGACTGAAAGGTCTCCAGGTTTGATTCTGGTCATGGGCATGTACCTTGGTTGTGGGCACATCCCCAGTAGGAGGTGTGCAGGAGGCAGCTGATCAATGTTTCTCTCTCATCAATGTTTCTTACTCTCTGTCCCTCTCCCTTCCTCTAAAAAATCAATAAAATATAACAAGAAAATAAAATAAAATAAAGGTTACATTACAAAATAACCCCTTTCCCAGTAATACTTCTAAGTAGAAAATAATTGTGGTTTGTGTGTATATTTTAAAAAACAGGACATAATCTCCATTTATAAGTTTATAATATTTAATGAACTTAACAATATAAAGATTGTACTCCATCAATCATACTTTCCCCTCCAATACTATTTATACAGATTTATAAGAAATTCTAGCCCTGGTCAGGTGGCTCAGTTGGTTGGAGCATCAACCCATACACCAAAAAGTTTATGAGTTTGACTTCTGGTCAGGGCACATACCTAGGTTGCTGGTTTGAGTCGGGAGCATATGGGAGGCAACTGATCAATGTTTCTCTCTCACACATCAATGTCTCTCTCCCTCTCTCTCTCTTTCTCTCTCCCTTTCAAATCAATAAACATATCCTTGGGTGAGGATTTTAAAAAATCTAAACAAAATTATTAAATCTTAGATCTGGCTTATTTCTACTTATCTTTCATTCGACCTTATTTAACATTATCCTCATGTGATGACAGCTATGTACAAAAGGACGTGATATCGCTTGGGTGCTCTGTGAAGTTGGGTCACTGGGATGGGAATGTGGGGCAATTATTTGCCTGTGTGTTTTTTAGCTGTATCTTGAAACTTTCTCAACCTTACCAACTTGACTTTTTCTAAAATCACGATATTTATATTACCAAAAAGCCTCGCCAGTATTACGTAGGATTGTGGAAAAGACCCAGATAACTGTGTATAGAAAGGTCAATAATTTTGGGTTTCATGGTTACAGTTTGGGAACGTCTACCCATCCTCCTCACCTTTCTGTTTTTTTCCTACATGACATAAGCTAATCTTCCCAGTACAATTTCCATCAAATATATGTTACATCGTTGAAAAGCAATCGGGTTTTTTCCCCAGAAAAATCCCTTTCTCAAGCTATAGTCCTCCTCGTTTACTTTCCTATATCCAGGTAAGCACACTGCGCTTCCCAAGGCCTTTTTACACCATCCATGCTGATCCAAACCAAACAGACCTTGCGACGGTACTGACAATGACGTCTTCATCGAATATGATCGCTGCTCAAAGCTTCAGCTCCCTGTTTGCTCTGTAATGCTGTGCCAAGATCCTGGCCTTTAGATGTTCCCAGAATCCCTGGAAACATTACTTATTTGTTTGTGAGTATAAGCCTCCACAACAAAATATGAGAATGAATAAAAGCAGTGTGATCTCTTATTGGGTGGGAATATTTTTCTTTACCTACCATACAACTTGGAACCAGTTAGAACAGAATTTTAAGTAATAACCCACCTTGGTGCATTTGTAAAATACACCAGAATTAAAACAGAGGGAAAGGATTTGCTGTAACAGGTTCCATTCCCCCCCTGCCCCCAATCTTTGGTATCAATTATTTGCCTTAGTATTAAAAGTACTAACATTTGTAAATTCTGATAAATACTGGTGGGAACTATGATTAAGAACTCACATTATTTAACTTTTAAAATATAAATTAAAAAACAACAACCACTCTTTATACCCTATCATTAAGGTATCAAACATACCCTGGCACTCAAAATGGGCTGTATTTAGTTATCATAAAGGCTAAACATCATGGTTCCATCACCAGAAAATACTAAGAATATGGACAGAAATAACACTTCCTAATTTCTATTTGAGGATTTCAAAAGAGTACACTAGTAATTGATTCCCTTCTATATTGGCTGCATTGTGAGTAATAGAACAAAAGCTTTTTTTTTAAAAAAAAAAGGGTCCTTTAATAAGGAACCAAAGTCAACATGAAGAACCAAGCACAGCTCCCGTCAGCGGGAACAGGGCAGGGGAGGAGGTTTGTTGAACATGGGCCGAACAGCCCCTTCTCCACTCGCCCTGGTGTGTGCCAGCCCCGGGCCGGGCAGCAGGGCACAGCAGCATGTGGACAGGCAGACAGTTTTGCTGGCTCCCACTGGCTCCTCAGGCCAAAGTCCAGGCAGAAGTTGGCCTTGTGGGGTTCCTGTCGCCCTGCCAACCCCTGGCACTCCGGGGACACTGCTAGGAAAATGCTGGCCAAATCCGCATGAGAAGTCACCTCTTCACATTGTCTTCCACGTCGGGGGTTGGACCGAAGGAAACCCCTTCTGTCAGATGTTATGGTGCTTGTGCACCAGCCAAGGAAAAGTGAGAGAGAGAAAAAGAAAGCAACTTGTTTAACCTCAGGCAACGGAGAGAAAGGATTCTCCAAGGTAGGTGATCTGGGAATGAGGCCCAACATGCCCAAATCTCAGCTCAGTTTGCTCTTTTTTCACTTACTGATGGTTTTCAAAAATTGAAAGAATTACGATCCTATCTACATTGGGCCATTATATCATTGCTTTCTCAAAGAGGGAGTGGTCCAAAGTCTTTGTTGGACAAATACAGAAAAATCTGCACACCATTTGACAATGGTCAATACACAAAGCACAGTCAGATATGTGTGTGTGTGTGTGTGTGTGTGTGTGTGTGTATATATATATATATATATAGCATATAGACAAATTGAAAAAGCAGATATGCTCAAAAAGGAAAATGTCTCCATTGGCCATTCTTAAGGCTCTAAGTAGGAAATACTACTTTTAATAAGGTTCCTTCAACACCACATGTATGTGTAGATGCTCAAAGATTTACATCCATGTACATATAGATGTTCAGAAACAAACATGATCATCTCATGTAGGCAATCTCTTTTCTGAACCAATAAAGACAATGCATTTCTAGGGAACGTTTATATGATTTTTATTATACTTGATTTTAGAAAAGTGGAAATCATAATCTTACATAATTTCCTTCCAATGGGTAAACTTGGACAATTTGCCAAGGCTTCCTTAAATTTTCACACCACGCTGGACTCCAACAGGTTTTTGTTTTAAGGTAAACCAGGTTTTCGGTTCCTCCCTGTGGAGAAGTTACTTTCAAGTCAGTGAAAGTTCTTGGCCCATGATTAAAAGTCTTTGCCAATTAGTACTCAACAACTTCAATTCATTTTTTTCTGGTTCAAGATGAGTAGGAGCCTAATAAGGCTGTGATAAAAGGGCAAAAGGCACTGAGAGCCAAAAGCGGATTAATGAGCTCCTCCATTTATTTGTCTTCCTAACAGCTGAACTGTTACAACTATTGACACTCTTCAAAAGGTTCCGCTCTGAACCCTGTCCAGGCACTGCAGGCTCCAATGGACATCTTCAAATCCAGAGAATGGAGGGGCAAGAGCTTCCCCTGTGTGGTGCCAAAACCAACAAAGCCCCATGGATCAGGTAATGAAACTTCAGCTTTTCCCCCTTTGAGATTTATTTACTGGCAGCTGACAAGGGGCAAATTCAGCTCGAATTGTGCAGTCAAGGCCCTGTCAAGCTTTTAGAGGCACCCTTGTCTTGAAGCACCTTCATGACTGGCATTTCACTCAAAAGCCCTCGGCGCTGGTCCTTAACAGCTTATGACATCACAAAGGACACTCCAGACAGATGCCTACATGGCATCCTGCAGCATTTTAAAAGAGAATTAGTGGTTTTAATTATGGTCGTAGTATGAAAGGGAACCATGCAAGCTCCACGGGAGACCTTTGATCAGACCCTTTTGCTAGTACAATGCCACGGAACTGTGACTATTCCTGGTAAGGGGCCTTTTCTTGCTGAATGACTCACCAGTGATCTTTGAATGCAGACAAGCTTCTAGCCCTCCCTCTTCATTAGTGAGCATTTCTATACAGGGGCCTATATAGTGCTCGGAGTCTCGGAGCTATACAATCGGGGGGAAAAGAATCCCTACGGATTCGGGCCTCTACTTAGGAAGTGCTGAAGGACTCTGAGTGACTTTATTCATTAAAACAGGTTGCTATTAATTAACTGTCATAATAAAATAAAGAACTATTATTTGCATTTCTTACTATGTTCTCTTTAGTAATATGTATAAAAGATGCTTGTAACAGAAATGAATTTATCGAACCATTTCCCCATCCTCCCCCTTGAATCCCCACCTTTTTTTTTTTCTTTTTCTTTTTGCATTTTGGCAGCAGGAGCCTACTAATTATTGGGCCCAGATTTATGAGCACAAACAGAAGCAAAACATAAATATAAAATTAATTAAGGAATTAAAAAATTCTTTTTACTGACCAACCAGTTTACACGACTGAAAAAAAAGCAAACAATGAATTAACTTTACTTTTCAGTGGTTTCAGAGAATTGCCTAAGACAATAAAACCCCAACTTTTTTCAAAATATCATTGCTTGGTGTTTAGCTTGAAACAGGAGATTATGTAACAACCACAGCTAATAAAAAATAAAAGAATTCTGACTTGCAGCATAACAAGATTCACTCTTTTTTTTTTTTTTTTAAAGCCACTTTTGGGAAACAGAAAATGTCTTTGGTATGGTATTAATGTTTGAAGAATTTAACCTTCAAAACTGATCCCAATAAGCAGGGCCCTTAAAAGATTCACAGTCAATATTTTAAGTATATGAATAGAGTCCATTCTCTTTTAGAATCTAATGGAGCAACATCATTAGGTGAAAGGTTGCAGAAGTGGGAAGGATGTCCGGAAGATTCTCCCTGAAATGCTAACTTGGGGACAGGGGATAAACAGATTTTGCATAAACAGCATAATTCAGTCACAACCACCCTACTCCCAACCCCCCAATTACTTCTATCTGGGAAGTGACCTTAAGTCTTCAATTTTTTATACAGTTTCTTTTCTCTGAAGGAAAAGTTTGGGACCTCAAAATTTTGGAAGCAGGATGACAAGCAGGTTTCCCACATTTTGCTGTCTCAGGCATTTTTCCTATTTCTCAGACTCTGCAGTTCTTTTCTTAGGTGCTGCAGAGCGGCTGAAATATCAGCCAGCTGCGGGTCATTCTGCGCTCTCTGAGTGTAGAGGCGGAAATGTCTGATGGTTTCCGATAACAAGACTTCGGGGTCTGCGCCTCCTTCCCGAAGGTGCAGCATCCGCTCGCAGGCGATGGCATAGTTCTTGTGCCAATTCACTGGGTGTTCCTTTTGTGAATAGACAATCTCCTTATAAAGCTGGAAGACAGCAAAAAGGATGGTATTTCATTCTTATCCCTTTACTTTTTTCCCCAAAACACCAGAAAACACAGAGGAATTAATAACACAAGAAAAAAAAAAATCCAAGCAGCCTGCGGTAGGAATCTAATCGTTGCCAGGCCATGCAGAAAATGCAAGGATGCTCCTGTAATTACTGCAGTGGCAGGAGGCAAATGTGCTTCGTCTAAAACTGCTTCTGGGGTTTTTCAGATGTTGCAGAGGGAACCGAGGACACACTGCGTCAGGACAAATGCTCTTCCCGCAGAAAGATGTTCCGGGAAAGAGATTTAGTTCTAATTCATGGAAAGCTATTTACTCACTAGGCAGAAAGGTTGAAACTCTAAATTTAGCTGTTGGAGAAAAAAAACAGCTTTCTTTAGAAAACTGCATGGGAAAAGAACTTGAAGGAATTTAAATTTTGTCCCGCATTTTTACATAAATTTCTCTGTACATTTAAAACAACAATAATAACAATAGCAATATTAAAACAAACCCAGCATCAAACAGGCCAAGCATAATAGACTTTAAGAGATATCTTTAGAGTGAAACATTAAAAATCTTCCTAGTATCCTATAATTACAATTTTGATAGTGAAAACGTTGCCCACAGGAATTAGAAATTTTATTTCTCAACACCAGAGGTAGTATTAATTAAAAAGAGCTGGAATTTTTTTTTTGATACAGTTTTCTGGTGGAAAAACATGAAAATTTAACAAAAGTAGATATATATCTGCAAAATGAAAGATTACACTTGTTGCATGGGAATTTCGGCCTTCCTGGGATTGTCAAGTTGGAGTGGGATCCAAAGGAACTTGAGTTTCCAGTAGACTCCATGAGAGCACAGAACAGCAATGATGTTTTCTCTAGGGACAAGTGCTTTCTGAATTACGACTGTATTCATCATAGCACTCACTTGAAAGGAACCCAATATATTATCTATTTCCCCAATGCCTACTCCAGAGCAGACAAATGCATTTTTAATTTATTTTTAAATAGCGTCCACATGGAAAGTTCCACAATCCATGCGTGATATGCCATTTTGACATTTTATAATGTTCAGTGTTTAAGTTGCTTTTTAAAGCAATTTTCCCCTAAATTTCCTTCACTTCACAAAACAGGAAAGTCATCCCACACTTTCATGAATATACTTTCAAATACACCAAAGCTAGGTAGGAAGTTAACCCCCCACTCTTTTTTTTTACATTTAAATTAAAATTGTCTAATTTATTGATTTGAGAGAGATTTGTTGTTCCACTTATTTATAAATTCACTAGAGGCTTGGTGCACAAAATTCATGCACTTGGGGGGGGGTGGTCCCTCAGCCAGGCTATGCTCTGTCACAGTGTGGGAGCCCTACTATCAATCACCCCAAAGAGGTAGGCCCCGCCCACCCATCCGGGACTCCTTGATGGATTGCCTCAAAGAGGTAGGCCGGAGCTGGGGGTCCCACTTCCAGGCAGGCCTAGCCGTGCAGGGAGGAGGGGGGACCCCTAGGCAGGCCTTGCTGCGTGGAGCCAGGGGACCCGCCTCCTCCCTGCTCCGCGCTCGGAGCTGGGAGGAGGCGGGACTCCCAGGTAGGCTCTGTGCCGTGCATGCAGCATCAAGCCCAGCCCTGGCCACCTGCACGTGCCCGCTGTGCACCCAGCCATCTTGTGATGGCGTGAGGGCATCACGGTGTGACAACCACTAAGGCTTTTATTAGTAAGGGTGGGTTGATTCTTGTATGTGCTGTGACTACAAATCAACCCGCAACCTTGGTGTATCGGGACAACTCTAACCAACTGAGCTACCCGGCCAGGGCCAGCCCTCCACCCTTTCACTCGCTTGGCAATGTTTTCTACCTTTCCCCGTAGTCTTTTTCCTCTTCCTATTTCTCTTTCTGAGCCTCCCTCTGATGAGGGACACGTGGAAAGGGTGGGGCACACTCCCCAGCACAGAGCAAGCGCTCAGGAACAGTTCCTGTTCTTTATATTGATCAAGTTTTCAAAATTCTACTAAGACCCTTAGTGTGGTTGAGTCTCAACGTTTGTTTGGCTTCCTGGGACCACAGAAGACAAAGCTATGCTCTTCCCCTTCATCTTTCTCATGAAATCTCCACCAGCCATGGCCCTGTCGTTTAAAGTGTCGCAGGGTCATGACTCCTGCAATAGAGGGTGACCTGTCAGAACTTCTTTTAGAAATAAAGTTAATTTCCCATTACTGTGGTAACAAATCACCACAATATAGTGGCATAAAACAATATGAATTTATTATTTTATACTCTGGAGGTCAAAAGTCATAAAATCAAGGGTACTGTAAAATCAGCAGGCTCTAGAATCCGTTTCTTGCTTTTTCCAGCTTCCAGAGGCTGCCTGTACTCCCTAATTGTGGTCCCTTCCTCATCTCCCAGGCCACCCGCATAGCATCTTCAGATCTTCCTCTTTGACCTGTCTCCTTCCCAGATTCTGATTCTCCCGCCTCCCTCTTCTTAAGGACCCTTGTGAGGACACTGGGCCCACCTGGATATGATCCAGGATAATTTCCCCACCTCAAGATCCTTAACCACCTCTGCCACATCCCTGCCACCATGTAAGGTCACAGGTTCTGGAGATTAAGACCTGGACATCATTAGGGGGACCATTATTTTGCCAATGACAGCCATTTACTTTAGATATTATTTGTGATACATTAGTATTTTTCCATTTATACTGCTTTATAATGGTAAATAAAGCTGGAAACTAAAAAGTAAAAATTCTGTGACACACCCTCTCTCCATCCCAACTCCAACCCTCCCACCAAATCCTATATAATAAAAGGGCAATATGCAAATTGACCGAACGGCAGAACAACTGGTTGCTATAACGCACACTGACCACCAGGGGGCAGCTCCTGCATTGAGCATCTGCCCCCTGGTGGCCAGTGCGCTCCAACAGGGGGAGTGCCGCTCAGCCAAAAGCCGGGCTGACAGATGGAAAGTGCAGCAGTGGTGGCAGGAGTCTCTCCCACCTCTGCAGCAGGGCTAAGGATGTCCAACTGATGGCTTAGGCCTGCTCCCCATGGGCTCCCGGACTGCGAGAGGGCACAGGCCAGGCTGAGGGACCCCTCCCCCCGAGTACACGAATTTCGTGCACTGGGCCTCTAGTATACTGATATATGTAGAAGTATACCATACGTCATATGCGTGAGTGTAGAGTTGAGCTTTCACATTTGAAGGCACATTCACAGATTCTGCCAGGTTAAAAATGAAGAACGGTGTTTTCATCCTGGAAGGGTGGGGGAAAACACTTCATTAAAATCATGCTGTCAATTTCAAATTTATCTGCCAGACTTTTCCGCTGATAAAGAACATACAAAACCCTTTACTGCATCATTTTTACTTCTCTCAGATTCAAACGTTTACTCTGAACCAACAGTAACCCCTTCTTCCCCCAACTGCCAAGACACTGCTTTCACATTGATTGCCAGATCTTTTAGAAAAAAGCTATGTTCATCATCACTATTATCCATCATTTCCCCTCCAGATGTGCACTATTGTTATGCAAGAGAAGCGGGGAGCGTGGGACTTGCTGAGTTCGGTGCCCATCGCAATGGCTCAGGCCGTGTGTGACCAGCATCTCAAAGGTGGCTGCACTCTTTGACCACGCGAACTCATCCAAATTGTATTCAGCACACCAATTAAATCAACACCCACCAGAATAATAACCTGCTTTCTTCTTTTATGTGACTGCTCCCCCAGCTTTCCCGCACTCAATCATAGGGAAGAATTGTGCAAACATATGGTTAATCTTTGTTCAGTTCTTCAGAGCAAAGTATTTGTCCCTATAACTAGGCTGATAACTTGAAATATGCCATTTTCTGACATTTTCATAAACACTATTGCATAAACTATAGTATGACTATTTTTATAATTGTTATTTTGGAACTGGGTTTCTTGACAATTTTTTTTAAAACTTCTTTAAACTTATAAGTAAACCCTTTATACACCATAAGTCAAGCCTCAGTGCAAAGCACAGTCCCTGGCCCGGAGTGGGCTTCTTCCTTTGCAGCAGGAAGTACGACCTATGTACGTGGGACCCCCATCTGTATCATTTAGAACTTTTACATTAATATTTAGGCCAAAGTCTGTTAGCATTATGTACTTTGAATTATTTTTAAATGACAGGAACCAGGAGAATCAATAGCATCATCATGAAGCGTTCCATACAGGAACAACAGAAATGTATAGCATCAAGCACATTCATATTCAGATCTTTTAACATATCTGATTGCTCCATAGTCTGAGCAGCTTAAGGGTAGGGACTATGTTGTATTCACGTGTGCAGTCTCAGTGCCTGGCACAATGCCTGGCCTCTAGGAAGTATGCAATATGTGCCTAATTATTTTATACTTCTGGAGGTCAAAAGTCATAAAAATCAAGTCATAACTAGAACCTTACACGTGGGCACAGTCATTATCAACTTCTCCTCAATCACACTCACTCTGGCTTAGCTGAGGTGGGAGAGGACAGGAGTGGTGCAGGTCCGAGTCAGATCCAGCACTAGCAGCTAAGTGGCCTTGGACAAACACCCTCTCCACCTCCAGTGTGGTCTTTTGTAAAATGGAGATAATAATAACTTTCAGATAGGTTGTTGTGAGGATGAAATGAGGTTACTCATCATAATGACTAGTACACTGTCTCAAACAAAATGATTGCCCATAAATGTCATTTTTATTATCATCACCCATCCCTGTTTCCTCAATGAAAAGTATTACAGGCTACTTCTCTGCCATGTTAACAATGAGCTGCAAACAGATATACAGATTAGTCACCTTGCTTGCCACATCTCCTCATTGGCCACAGATTCCCAAGAAGATGGATCAAACCTGTAGTTACAAGAAAACAGTAACATTTTTCTGCCAACCACATTTATTGCTATGGACATGTAATCTATATATATAAAAGCCTAAGTGACCATCGCAACTGAACGGATGACCGAACAGGCTGCGTGTGGTGACCAGGCTGGCAGGGGGGGTTTGTGAGGGGCAACCAAACGACCGAACAGCATGCTGCGTGGGGCGACCAGGCCGGCAGGGGGGTTAGTGAGGGGCGACCAAATGACCGAGCAGCAGGCTGTGTGGGGCAACCAGGCTGGCAGGGGGGTTCGTGAGGGGTGACCAAACAACCAAGCAGCAGGCTGCATGGGGCGACCAGGCCGTGGGGGGGGGGGGGGGGCAGAGAGGGGCGACCAAACGACTGAGGAACAGGCTGCATGGGGCGACATGGCCGGCAGGGGGGTGAGTGATGACCAAACGACTGAACAGGTGGGGCAGTTGGTGGTGACCAGGCCAGCAGAAGGGGGCAGTTGGGGGTGACCAGGCCAGCAGGGGGGGCAGTTAGGGGTGATTAGGCAGGCAGGCAGGTGAGCAGTTAGGAGCCAGTGGTCCCAGATTGTGAGAGGGATGTCCAGCAGCCGGACATCCCCCGAGGGGTCCTGGATTAGAGAGGGTGCAGTCTGGGCTGAGGGACTTCCCAACCCCCAGTGCCCTAATTTCATGCACCGGGCCTCTAGTCTTTTATAATCTTCCAAGGCAAATGAAATAGACTGGATCTTGCCCTGGATGGGTTTGCTCAGTGCTTTAGAGTATTGGCCTGTGGCCCAAAGGGTCGCAGGTTCAATTCCCAGTCAAGGGCATGTATCTTAGTTTCAGTTTTGCACCCCACCCCCAATAGGGGCTCGTGCAGGAGGCAATCAGTCGGTGTCTCTCTCACATCAATATATCTCTCTCTCCCCTCTTCCTCCCTCCCTTTTACTCTCTAAAAAATCAGTGGAAAAAATATCCTCGGGGGAGGATAAAAAAATATAGACTGGATCTTGATGTACCAATAGAGACTGAAATAAAAAACTTATTCTCCTAGAAAAGTTGGATTGTTAGCAATTTGAAGTTTTGGTAAATGTGTTCTTAATTTGCATAATGAGCCCCAGTGCCTCATGGGAGCAAACAAAGGATTGGTGGAAAGAGGCTGGAGGCATTTAGGGAGCCAGCTGTTCTAAGAACTGTCACTGTCAGGCAAAAGGGCAGGGCTGAGGCCTCAGTCACTCTATGGACACAGCTAAGAGCCAACGAGCTGGGAAACAAGGGGACAGGCCCGAAGAGAAGGGACTCCTGGCTTTGCCACATCACTGCTGGAGCTAGATGCTGCTCAAGGAACACTGGCTAAACTATTTACTGCTTTTCTTTCTTTCTCTTAATTAAACGTTCTCTTATGTATCCATTTTGACTGAACGGAGATGAGTTATGTTGTGTCCTTGTACTGTCATCAGCTGTTTACAGAAGAGGTTATTTTCTATCTTCTCCCCACGGTGGTCTCAGAGTGCTCTGATGTAGACCTACCTACCCATCTCTGGTTGGTGCACAGCAATGTGGTCCATTTGCTCAGTTTGATTAAAAAATCCTTTAGAGCATTTCTCATATGATCTTGCCTGTTGTCCTTGAATTATAAGCAATAATTATCTAATCTTTAAATAATTCATATTTTAAACATAGGCAATGGAGGCACCTTTCTTTAGATGGTGACTCAGTTTCCAAATGGGAGAAAGTTGCTTCAAGGAAGAGTAGGCATGCCCAATATAGCATAACCAGGCTGATGACAAACAATTGTGAAGAAAATTTCAAGGCCCAGTCTTCCCTATAGAGAAGTTAGCTGCCACTCTAGAAGAAAGAAAAATATGACAAGTGTATGATGTAGAAACTATCACATGCTACAGATTGACTTTATTTTTGTTAATCCTCACCCAAGGATATTTTTCCCATATTTTTTTAGAGAGAGTGGAAGGGAAAGAAGGAGGGAGGGAGGGAGGGAGGGAGAGAGAGAGAGAAACATTAATGTAAGAAAGACACATCAATTGGTTGCCTCTCGCACCCACCCCGGCCAGGACTAGGAATTGAACCTGCAACCCAGGTACATGCCCTTGACTGGGAATGGAACCCACAACCCCAGACGGCCAACTCTATAACCATTGAGCAACACCGGCTAGGGCCCAGAGTGGCTTTTAAAGCTCAGCCGTAGTTAATGAATCTCTTCCACCTTAAGGATATGAGATACAGGCTGGCAGACAATATGCATTACAGGAGTTTCATGCATCTAACTATTATGTCAACTCAACCACAACCTCCCTTTCCCTTCCATTGTCCCATTGTTCTTCAAACATGAGGACAAGAAATACATGTTCTCTTTCTCTATTATGATACTCTGTGGGCAACAAATGACTATTTTAATAACTAATAAAAAATAAAGTATCCAAAAAATTTAAAGTCATCTCAAAACAGTGTTTTTTTAGGCACACAAATTGCTATACTCCGATAAAAAATATTACTCTATTCGTACCGTCCATATTCTTCAGTCCAGTTATAGATATTTCTTGTAAGTTTAATCCACTCCTCAGGGTTGAATACTATCTCTGAAGGAACCAATTTGTCACAAGAGCCCCATGGCCAAAGTGAATAGTTCTTTTGCCAGGTTGGGTCACCTTCATGAATTCCTATGCAAACAAAAGTTTCTTTTCTATAGAAAACAGAAAAAAATATATGATATATTTTTACCTTAAAGTTCTAAATGTTAAATAAATGTAACTCATGATGGGTCATTTTTGACTCCTTAAACCTTAGTCACCAATAAGCCAGTTGCAACCATTTCAGTTTATTTACATCTTTCCCAAACAGATTGTTGGAAATTTACATTAGTGTGAAAAAAGCTTTGGGGGGCTGGGGAGAAGTAAACAGACATAAGTGATAAAACCTATCTGTTTGTAACATTATAAGAAACCACCTGTGGGGCAAAAACATTCATATCATCAGAATTCTAAAAGAAGAGAAAAATGTTTAAAAAATAATGTCTGTCAGCTCCCAAATTTTGGAAAAGACACACCTTACTGATTCAAGAAACTCAATGAACCCCAAAAAAGTTAAATTCAAAGAAATCCATGGCCACGTACACCATACTCAAACTCCTGAAAACTAAAGACAAATAATCTTGAAAGCAGACAGGGCAAACAACACATTTCATCACACAAGGAAGCAATGATTTGAATGACTCTGGATTTCTCAACAGAAACTATGTAGGTCAAAAGTATGTAAAATAACATTTTTAAAGTGCTGGTGGCCCAGCTGGTGTGGCACAGTGGTTGAGCATTAACCTATGAACCAGGAAATCATGGTTTGATTCTCGGTCAGGGCACATGCCCCAATTATGGGCTCAATCCCCAGTAGGAGGCATGCAGGAGGCAACCGATAGATGATTATCTGTCATCACTGATGTTTCTCTCTCTCTCTCTCCCCACCCTCCCTTCCTCTCTGAAATCAATAAAAAAATAAAATAAAAAATGAAGTGCTGGAGGTGGGGGGAGAAGAATTATCAACCCATTATTCCATATCTAGAAATATACACCAGAAATAAAGGTGAAATACATTTTCAGATAAAGGAAAACTAAGAAAATTCACTGCATAATAGTCTTGTTGTAAAATAAATGTTAAAGGAATATCTTCAGATGCGAGAACAATAATACAAGAGGGAAACTCGGAATATCAGGAATGAAGGGAGAGCAACAGAACTGGTAAATATATGTATTAATATTTTAGACAATTTTTCATCTTAAATTTTAAATATTTATGTCCTAGAGGCCTGATGCATGAAATTCATGCAAGAGTAGGCCTTCCTTCCCCCGGCTGCCGGCACCGGCTTCCCTCTGGCACCCACGACCCAGGCTTCCCTCTGGCTGCCGGAAGGCACCTGGGACTTGGGCTTCCCTTGCAGCCCCAGCTTCGTCCAGAAGGCTGTCCGGAAGGACATCGGGTCTGATTAGCATATTACGCTTTTATTATTATAGATGACAGTTGAAAATGATCACATGTTGATATAATACATATGACAACACAATCAAAATGGGATGGTTAAAGGGATTTATGTAGGAGTAAGTTTTCTACATTCTACTTGAAGTACTAAAATATAATCCTAAACAGACTGTGAAAAGTACAGTATGTATACTGTAATCCCAAGAGCAACCACTAAAAATAATTTACCAAAAGACATGGTAAAAATCCCAATAAAGAATTTAAAGTGGAATTCTAAAAAAATAAAGTTATCTAAAAGAAGGCAGGAAAGGGCAAACAGTGGAATAAAAAACAGAGGGAACAAACAAAAAGCAAATAATAAATGGAAGACATACATCTAAACATATCAATATTTATACTAAATACAAATGGTCTAAATACACCAATGAAAAGTAGATATTGTCAGAATGAATAAAACAAGATCCCACATATATTATATCTACAAGGCACCACATGAAAATACTAATCAAATTAAAACCAATAAAAAAATCCCAGAAGGATTTTTTTTTTTAATACAGAGAAAGGTACAAAGGCAATTCAATGAAGAAAGGATAATGTTTCCAACAAATAATATTTGGATAATTTGACATTCATATGCAAAAACACTCAGAATGTTCACCACCATGCTGTATTACAATAGCAAAAATCTAGAAACAACAATATCCAACAGTACTTGGTAAGTTATCATGAATCTATGTGAGAATACTATACAGCCCCCAAAATGATGTTAATGAAGACCACTTATTGAGTGCATGGGGGAATGCTCATAATAAGGTATTAGGTGAAAAACTGACAGGAAACCCAATATTATTCCAGCTATGTAAAATATATTATGCAAGTGTATGTATGTGTGCATATAAATAAATAATTTCTGTTAAAAATAAATGGAATCCCAAAAAGTTTCCTAAAGTGTTAACATGATTATCCTTGAAAGACAGATGATATTGATCTTCTTTATACTTGTCTGTATCATTTACAGAGTTTTCACAGGGAGCATGAGATATTTCCATAATAAGGAAAGGCCTCATCCATGCTTATAGAATAAATCCCTTCGTGACCAGGGTCCCACCATCCCTCCACACTCATCGCCTCACCTAGCCCTCTAAGCCCTGAGCTCCGATCTCACTGGGCCACCCCCGTGTCCCTGGAGCTCAGCAGGTGCTTTCCGTGACTCTGCACATGCAATTCCCTTGAGTCAGCCTTCTCCCACCCACTTGACAAATTCCTACTTAGCCTTTAGGTTTCAAACATTCTGCACATACTAACATTATCACACTTACCAGATGTTACTATAATTTATCTGTTTCATAGTTAAGATTGATCCTGCAACTGTATCGGAAAACACTGTAATAGCAGGGATCATATCCATGCAGCTATGCCTAGTACAGTTGTTCGGACACGGTGGACACCCAATATTTATTAAATAAATGTTGAACGAATGCCCCGAGGCAGAATTAATTGCTTCCTCAAGCATGCTCCCAGAACACTTGGCTTATACTGTCAGTTAAATCATCCATTCAGGAGACACATACTGAACACTTACTGGGTCTCACATTTGACAAAGCTCTGCTAGAATAGAGCTTATCCTATCATATTATGGCCAGTTGTATTTGTACCCATGTTTATATACAACTGGGCTGTGGTCTACTTAAATTTGGAACTGGTCTCATTATATTGCCAGGGCCAAATATAAGCTAGAACATGACATATTCAATAAATGTTCAATAAATACCACACACACACACACACCCCTATTTGGTGATGTTAATGGTGCTTAGAATTTTAATCCAAAATAGAACAATTAAATGCTACTGTCACAGCATGTTTATATCCATTACCTTCATATTACTTCATGAGCCACAGTAAACTCCAGGTTCTGAACACCAAAAGTATATTATTATGTTCTTAGTAAGGGATAATTTAACTTTGCAATTTACAAAGTATTTCTGAAGTCCCCTTTAGAAGAGAATAGAAATTATGAAATAAGTTTTCTTCTTCACACTCTGGACCATCGCACGCATTTCACAGACAGGAGAAATGTTCAATACTATACTATTGGATGAGTTGTTTATTCTTGACCTTAACTTTGAATAATTTTATGTTCTCAAGTATGGAATTCACAATTCTCATGTTATCTCAGCCAATACAACTGTAGATGTTTTTCTTATTTATAAAAATGCCTTATCCTTTATAAGAAATTCTTAAGCTATTTTTATGTAGTGATTATTCCTAGAAGCCATTTCCTTTACACTTAAAAGGGAGCCATGGTGTTGATCAGGGGGAAACTATAATTGCTTGCGATTCACCTGAAATGATTTCAAGTAGGAGGCACATCTCCAATTTCTCTGAATTGTACTAAGATCTTATTTGCTATTCTTGCTAATCTGTCTTTATTTTTCCTTTACCCAGAACAATAACATTTATTTCTGCCTGGTCTCATTTATGCACAGATATTCAATTTAATTACAAAGATAATCTCACCGGTGACAGGAAAATAAGTGTAGAAAATTGGTCTTTTGGATGAAGCACAGCTGCTACATAAACAATTTTAGAACAGCTTAAGATTTTAGAAAAGCTATTATACTAAAAGAATGCTTACTGTTTATTTATTTCAAGAAAATGATAAAGATTAAATGTGACCATTCCACTGGGTAATACTCCTTCCACAGGATTCCACCGGTTCCCAGGAAAGTTGACACCTGGTAAATGCTTTGCCATCTTGGGTAAATACCACTCATAAGTCATCATCTGCCAGAAAAATAACATATGATGTCATGCATTTATTATACCTCTTTAAGAAAAATCAAATTTAGCAAGTACCAAAAAAGTTCTAAAATGTAGGTATATGCTCATTGAATATAAACATAATTGGTCTGGCCAGTGTTGCTCAGTGGTTGAGCATTGACTCATGAACCAGGAGGTCATGGATCGATTCCCAGTCAGGGCACATGACCAGGTGTCAAGCTCAATCCCCAGTAGGGGGCATGGAGGAGGCAGCTGATGGATGATTCTCATAAATGATGTTTCTATCTCTGTCCCTCTCCCTTCCTCTCTCTGAAATCAATGTAAAAAAAAATAAACATAATTGAAAAATACATACAAGCACAACTGAGGTATGTGTCATTGACCAGTCTTGTAATGACTTAAACCTAGGGTTTCATGTCTTAAGTTATGACTCTCATGGGTAAGGTTAGCATCTAGTTTCATTTTGCTTTCATGCATTTGAGGGACTATCCAGCATGACCTTCCCCCATTCTGGAGAATGTGTACTCAACTTTCAAAACCAGCTTACATATCACTTCCTCTAGGATACCCTCCCCAATTTCCACAGCAGAATGACATGCTCCTGCAGCACTTGCACCTTCCTCTAGTATAGCTTTTAGACTATTCCTCGCTAGACTATGAACTCCTAGAGGGAAAGGACTGTATCCTCTCTTCTTTGTGCTTCTGCTCCCAGCACACTGCCTGGCATAGAACAGTTCTCAAATTATGTTTGCTGAAGTTGAAATGCCTTTGATGGTCAGACTAGACAATTTAGGCAAAATAAAGATGTGCCATTACTCTGTTCTTTCATCCATTCAAAAAAAAGGTATTGCTCACCTATAATGAAGAAGCTTTAATCCCTGCCCTGGAGAAGCTTGATCATATAATAATCTAGGCTTCAAAGATAAAAACCTTTTGGCTAAATTATCTGAATTTAATAGTATCTCCAAATTAATTATATATGCTGACATTTAAAATAAATAATTAATATCAGAAAAGTCATTTTTCTTAATTCTGTAGTTAATATATACTTAGATATACTTTTATTTGTATAGATTTTCTTTTTTTAAAGAAAATATTCCTAGTCCAGCAGGCGTGACTCAGTGGCTGAAGATCGACCTATGAACCAGGAGGTAACAGTTTGATTCCTGGTCAGGGCACATGCCTGGGTTGCCAGCTCAAACCCCAATAGAGGGCGTGCAGGAGGCAGCTAATCCATGATTCTCTCTCATCATTGGTGTTTCTATCTTTCTCTCCCTCTCCCTTCCTCTCTGAAATAAAAAATTAAAAAATTTTAACTTAAAAAATACTCTTATTTATACTTTCAAGCTTTGTTAAAGTTTGAATATCATTGTTTGAGCAATTATGCTTATGTTTTACTTGCTTTATATAAGTCATTTAATTAAAAATGAGTAATTTTAATGTAAGTGTATATGGCAAATATTCACAAAATACTTATTTTTTTATTTATTTCAGAGAGGAAGGAAGAGGGGAGAGAGAGATAGAAACATCAATGATGAAAGAGAATCATTGATTGGCTGCCTCCTGCATGCCCCTTACTGGGGATCGAACTGGCAACCCCGGGCATGTGCCCTTGACTGGAATCAAACCTGGGACCCTTCAGTCCACAGGCTGACGCTCTACCCACTGAGCCAAACCAGCTAGGGCACAAAAAACTTATTGAATTTGATTTTACTACCCAATAGTTTGTTCTTGGGATATTAACATTAATTAAATACCCACGGTATGCTATGACATTGTTTCTCATTTAATTCTCATAATAACCTTATATGTGAGAACAATTATATCTGATACTGTTGAATGCCCACTGAATAGCTAGTACCTTCTTCTTTCTCACCAACACAATCCTGACTTTGATCAGGTAACCAGGGAGCAATATGCTTGGGTCTAGTCATTCCCCTTTGTGTTGGTGATAGGTTAGGAGTGGGCATATGACAATTCTGGTTAGCGTGGCCCGAATGGAGGTCCGCTCGGGGCTTCTGGGATACATGTTACTCCCAACAGAGAAAGGGGGTGGGGCAGGCCCCAGAAGAAGTCTGTGGCGTGGTTTCATGATGTGATGTTTGGAAGAGGGCATCCATCAGGTCAAGGTACCTGCAGAGAAGCTGCCCCAGAACACGAACATCACTGAATTGCTTACAGTAACCTAAAACCAACTGTCTCCAGACTACTTGTCATGTGAGATTAAAAACTCCATAGTTTAAACTATCTTAATCAGGTATTTTGCTTCTTGCATTCAAAAGCATTCTATGTTTATATGATGATTATTTCTGTTTTATAAATAAGGAAACAGGCTCTGAGAGAAAAAAATCATTAGTTCCATGTCATATATTCAAGAAGTGATGAGGACTTGAATTTAGGTCTAATTAACATTGAAATCCATGCTTTTCAACTATAGTAGTTGCCAACTCAAACAGTATTTAAAACCATACTGTGATACCATATTATCAACAAATAACTTAGCTTTTGTCAGAAGCTAGATTGAAGATAAAATTAATCAGTGTTAATTGGTATAAATCAATTAATAGGTATAAATGTGAACTGCTTATAAAAATGTATCATTTGTGCCCTAACTGGTTTGGGATGGAGCGTCAGCCTGCAGACTGAAAGGTCCCAGGTTCGATTCCGGTCAAGGGCAAGTACCTTGGTTGCGGGCACATCCCCAGTAGGAGGTGTGCAGGAGGCAGCTGATCAATGTTTCTCTCCCATCGATGTTTCTGACTCTCTATCCCTCTCCCTTCCTCTCTGTAAAAAATCAATAAAATATATTTTTTTAAAAAGGTATCATTTGTAAGTTTCTCTATATTTGCAAATCTGTTTATAAAGTTTTCTCCAAAAAAGTTTTAGTTATTCACTAACTCAACAAAATTTGTTAAATAAGTAATGCGTCTAATAATTTTCTCAACCAAACTAATCATAGTATTTTTTTTAAGATTAAGAATTTCTCTTTTCCTATGACTGCTCTAAAAATAGATAGATTTGTTCCCTTTTAAATATTTATGGTTTAAATAATAAATCTTATAGTTTAAATATATTTCTTCAGTTCTAGAAGATTCAGTTCCAGGATGTTTCACAAGTCCTTTCTGACCATATATTTTGCATATAAAGTTTACAAAAAATTCTATAGCAGAATCATGGTTAATAATTTCTATTGTGAGTGAAATGTTTACTTACCTGCAGTATGACTTATTTTATATTCAACCTAATTTATTCTAATCCCTGGACCAGTGGGCAGTGTTAATTTGTATATAAAAGAACAATTTAAAAATAAATTTACAATAAAATATTCCCATGGTTTGTCATGTGAACTAGAGACCTAGGATATTATTTGAATCTAACATAAAACACATTCTTAAAATGTGTTTTAACATTCAACACTCAGTTTAAATAATGCAGAGGCAACTCATAGGACTTACACCATTATTTAAGAAATAAACAAAAAAATATGATATATATTCTAGAGTGATCACGATAACTGTACCCATACACTGTTAAAATATAGTTTTTTTAAAAAAACATGTTTTTAAATGATTACAATTACTATATTCTCAGTATATTTTCCATATACTCACTTCCTGATCCACTAGTGAAATGTCTGGCCTCAGTCCCTCACAATAATGCATATAACGGAGAGAATTTCCTGGCAAATCTCCTCTGAGTAAGATAATTGCATCATGAGGCATAGAGGCTAGAAGGTTCTTTGCAAATTTATCAATCACATAGTTGGTCTTTTGGTCACAAATGCTAAATAAAAGAATAAAAAACACCATTAAAATAGCAGCATATTGCTTCAGATTTAATATTTTCTACCTCATTCCTTCCCCATCACATAATCTATATTTAGTGCTTCAAAGTATTCAAATTTATATTTTCCAACAACATGCTTATATTTGAAAGTGAACTTTATCATCTGAGGAAAAAGGAACTAATTGTGTACTTGAAAAAAAATCAATATATTATTTCACTTCTAGAATTATAATCACTTTCATAAAAAGAGAATCAGTTAGGGCTCAAGAATAAGACCTTTACTTTTTCCTAAAATCGTATCCAATTTAACTAAAAAGAAGTTAAGGTTTCTGATTCCACCTGGAATTTAGGTAATTTCATGTTAATTCCACGTAGTGCAAAGGAATATTCAGAAATGCAAAAAGAAATCTGCCAGTTTGTAGCATAAATTGGGATGCCCTTTGTCTGACTCTTGCATGCCAGATTGACCCTTTGCACCACTTCCCTGATGTAAATATTTCTCTCTTTTCCGCGTCCAGTGCGGCTAGAGAGCGGGTCCAGTTCCTGAGTAGGGGCGGCTGGGGATTGAGAAAAATAAAAGAAAGAAAAAAGACACAGAGATGGAAGGAAAAAGCTGGGACCAGGTGGGACAGCTGCCCTCTTCTGATGGAGAGACAGTGACCCAGAGCGGATGCAGCGTGTTTATTTTATACCCCCAAATACCAGGAAGTTTTCCTATTCGTTCCTGGTGCTTGGCTGGATTTACATAATAACACCCACCCCCTGGCACCTGGGCTGAAATGAAGGTCAAGCTGATAACATTTCTGCCTTTTGGCAGAATGTGTTTCCAGGGTGTGGCTTTGCCTACCACCCTGGATTCAGCTGACAATTTAAAGAAATGCCCATGTGCCTTCCCAGGCACTCTCTACACCTTGAGCCACAGGCTCTCTGTGTTTCTCTCTCCCTTCCAGACTAAGAAATCATTAGAGAATGGGGCCCAAGAGAAGAGAGGGAAGGAATAGAGGGTTGAGTTGTTACTTCTTTCCAGGCATTATAGCAAAAGCAGCACAACTCCCTTCAACGATGAAGTGAACGTTCTAACTTCAAAGAAAAACTGGCATGAATTCTGAGCATTTCCCATAAAATAAGAAAAAGACTACAAGAGCAAAAGCATCAAAAAACTGAGCAAGCAATGTCCTTCCTAGTCTCCTCAGGTCTATTGCATTTAATGATACTGAGAAACACAGCCGAAACTTGAATTGGCAGGCTAGTATCACAAAGCAAATAAGCCTTACCAGAAACAAAATATTATCCTTGCCTTTGTAACTGATGCAACCCTTTCCTCCTATGATCCCCTACTTTGCAGGATGATGCTTCACATTTACCACCCAGCAGTGTTGCTATCTATTCCATTCACCTAGGGCAAATAAAATAATCAAAACAAAATAAAACCACCCAGCCTGTGCCGACATCCCTGGTGTTGAACCTGGATTGCCAAAGACCGGAGCCAGAAGACTGGGATAAAAGCAAGGTTGGGTAAACACACACTGCGGGCTTGGCAAGCCCTTCTGAGCCAGCTATGGAGTTGGGTCTGGAATCCCACCAGGTGTCCTGGTGATGCAGCCTTCCTAACACTGGCTCTACCCAGGTATTATAAACAACATCGGTTTTTAAAGTTAAGTTGACAGAAGAAATTTAACCTGTAAAATACCAATCAAATCTTATTATAAAAATACTCCCATGGACTCTTCCACTTCTGTAATGTTTACTCAATACTGCTGGAAATAAATGAACTATCACCTAAAACTTGGACATCTTTTAAGTTAGACTGAGATTTTCATTAGAATGATTATTTAAAAGATTTTGAAAAATACATACAATACTAATAATGCCTAAGGGTTAAAGAAGCTTTTAGACCAAGCATATCAAACTCAAAGGCTAACATGGGCCAAATAAGCAAGGTTTAAGTTTATGTGGGCCGCAAAAAAAACAAAAGCTTCAATTGTCATAGAAACGTAGGTTTATTTTGATAGAGACATGCTGAATACAAAGGGCTGAAATAAATGAGTCATCGTTAACATAAAATAACAGAACATTTTAATAAAAATTAATATTTTTCTTGAACATTAAGTTACCAGACACTGAATAACTGCACAAATTAATAAGCATAACGCAAATAAACCTATTTTTCTTGTTCTCCGAGAGCGAAATATTTCTTGTTGCGCACACCAAACAAGTCAGTCCAAGACTAATGATGCGGCAATCGGCTGCTAAAATATTCACTGCTAGTATTAGTGGAGAGAAATGGTGCGCCTGCATGTAAGGCGCATAAGGGAAATGAATGCAACATGATTATAGTAATTAGTCATTAGCGAACGCTGTAGTTCGTTATTAATAATTATGTATAACAGGATATTGTAAAAATTAAGTTATGAAGTTTTTATTGAAACGTTTCTTACATACTGTTATATTGGCTGGGCCGCAAAAATATTCGTTGTGGACAAAAATATTCATTGTGGGCCACATGTGGCCCATGGGCCACGAGTTTGACATGCTTGTTTTAGACCTTTATTTTAAAACTAGAGTCGCGATGCACAAAAATCATGCAAGAGTAGGCCTTCCTTCCCCCGGCTGCTGGCACCAGCTTCTCTCTGGCACCCAGAACCTGGGCTTCCCTCGCAGCCCCGGCTTCGTCCGGAAGGTCATCTGGTCTAATGAGCATATTACACTTTTATTATTATAGATAATTAATATTCACTTCTACAGTATGAACTAGGTAAGGGCCAGGTACTACTCAAAAGATGAAATCTTTGAAGCCTAGTGTGAATTATTTTAGGGCATACGACAATGCCCAAATATCTTTACTCTCTATCTAAGTGGTCTTTTACATCATGGAATTTTACACATACTGCAGACTCTTCTAACTCTCTCTAGAGTTCCTTAGAGGAAAATACACAAATGGTTTACATGCACCACCCTGTTTGCAATGCCCTGAACTACATATCACTCATGCTGAGATTCTGGTTCAAAAGTTTAAGGACCATGGCTTTCAGACCAAGCTGTCTCACTCTGAAAAATGGTGGAAGGCGAAGATGAAATAAAGTTCTTGAATCTAAATAATCCAAACATCTCTGGCTTGCATGCTATCTGTTATAAAAATAACTACTTCCTACCTGTAATTAGAATATATTTGGTAAATTACAAAAAGAGCTGCTGAAAGCCACTCCAGATACTGAAGGCCTTTGGTGTTCAGCAATCGGTTACTCTCAGAAACCAGCGTGGCCAGCCCGATGCCAGCGAGGACTGCCACCACAGCGTTGCTCTGCATCCAGAATCGCTCCACCTGCGAAGAAGCACGCAAGGTGACTGATCTGCAATCAATCTGGTACTTACATATCTTACAAATATATTGCTTATACCTAATTGCTTATGCCTGCTGTCATTCAGGTCTTGCTTACTGACTTCCCCAATCCAACTCCAAGTTACTTTAGTTTTCAATTTTCAAACATTCCTTCCTCCCAGTTTGACATGTGAAGCTCCCTTTTGGGACCCACACATTCCTTTCGATACTATGGACTTGGCGTTGAACTCCTGCAATATGGAAAGTGGAAGAGGTGGAGAAAGGCGTTTGCCTCACTCCTGACGTTCCCTTCCATGCGCAGAAGTGCCGTTAGTTTAACACTCGCTGCCCTCTCACTTATTTCTTCCTGCAGGACCGTATGGACTGAGCTGACTAGGCAATTTGGGAGCTGGGACTGGACCTGCATTGCCCAGTGGCAGACTCTGTCCCTGTGGCACCAGTGGGGTGGAGTGGGGTGCAGAAGGCCTGGCCTATGCAGCACAACCTGTGACTAGTGGGTAGGTCTGCCTACTTCTATTGTGGATGCAGAATGAGGAAGCCCCCTCGCTCACAGACATAAACCACATTCTCCAACATGAACATTATCAGTGATAAAGGTGATTCTACTGCTTGTTATCTTGTTTCTCAACTGATTCTGAACTCAGGTGATTAAATAGGATACTATCTACTGGGGCCACTTGAACACACAAAAAATTGTTTCAGCTGTTAAGAAAGAGTTGTCTACATTTACAGAGTTTCTACTACGGAGAATCTCAGAAATGACAGCCAGGGAAAAACAGAAATGTGGTTGCTCTTTTGCATAGGCCTGGACAGGTGAGATAAGAAATAATAAACTGTGTTGATAAGAGCCCCCAATTACAACCCATATTTCTTTGCTATTTAGAAAAAATCAGGAGAAATATAATAGTACCAATATCTATTACACACATAAAATGCCTAACTTAAATCGACCTTGCATTTATTTTTCTATTTAACTATTGTGTTAACTAAACAATGCATTTTCCCTAAAAAGAGGCCTTTGCCTTACTAGTTCAATAATTTAACTTTTGATTTATAATAATGCACATACAAGATTCATGAAAGACATACTGATATATTCTTCACAAACTTTCTGGTCAAAAGATATATCTAAATAAAACTTACCACACCCATGAAAAGTGGTTTTGAAATATCTAAATTTGCCCTCCAAGCAAAGAACAATGAATAAATGCAAAACATTCCAGTAAAAAGCCACACTAATGATGGGTTCTGTCTGTCCCTATAAAAAATCAAAATAGGTCCAAAATTATTGGTGTACATGAATACCAATACTACTATTACATAGTTTTAAACTATAGGAAATATTTGGAACTCTAAAACTTTCCATTTTTAAGTAGAACTAAAGAAGGATCTCAGTGTTTCAAATCTGAATTGGAATAGATAACCAAAACATAGTCATAAAATACACTGTCTCTATATTCTAGACAGCTAGGAAATATGCAGCAAAAGATACAAAGTTAAAATATGCAGGAGAAATACAAATTATTAATCTTGTTAAATTAAAATGTAATTAACAAATGCAAAACAAAAGGATAATTTCATGCACCAAAATAATAAAATGACAAATCTCAATAGTATTGGCGAGAATGCGGTTGCATGAGAATGTATATTGGTACAGTCTTTAAGAAAAGTTAATTTGATAATATATATCAAGAACCTTAAAAATATTCACATTTTGACCCTGTAATTTGACATGTATAAATAAATTTTTAAGCAATGACCAGAAATGTGGATAGAGATTAATCTCTAAAAATGCTTTGGTATCACTTATAATAGTGGAAAAACTGAAAACTATCTGAAGATTCTCAAATAGGAGAATATTTAATTATACAGACATTTAAATGATTTTAAATATTCTTATGGTATAGGGAAATGCTCACAATATAATGTTAGGTATTAAGGAAACAAAACTATAAATGTATATAGTACATATACATTTAAATAAAAATGTATTTGACGGGTTAGAAATTAATGAAGGTTAATAGTTCTATTTTTTTAGGTTTTTATTTTTAATCATTGGAGGTTACTTTTATCTTTAGAGGAATTCAAATAGTTGTTTGCTTCTTTTGTAAAGCAATAATAATTGGCTATGGGCAGAGTAAGGGATCAAACCAAAGTTTAAGACATTAAATGACTCGCCTAGTTAGATTGTAATACACTGCTCAATCTTTCAAAATCACTAATTTATAATCAGAACAAAAACTATGAAAAAATAATACATATTTGCCTTCATAGAAGTGGTTAGAGCAATTTATTTGAAATATAAAATACTAGTGGTCATGTTCTACAATAACATATTAAAATATTAATTTAATTAATAAACATGGGAAAGATAACAGGAAAAATTATATTACTCACCTTCTTACTAAACATATATTAGCCCAAACTGCAAGGGCTTGGATGTTGAATGAGAGTTCAGTCCTCATGTTTGTTACTTGAGAACTGTAAAAGACCATCAAACTTATTGTTGACAGAAAACAGATTTGGTTAATTCCAAATAAAACATCCTTTGTAAAATACATCAGATTATGTACTGAATAATTTTAAGGGATGAAGTCAGATTGAAAATTATTTTTTTTCTTTCAAATTCGGGGGAAAAGTACTTCAAGCAAGAGTTAAACAGTTCTAAGATATTTTCCAATTGTAACATCTGGTTATCAATTTATATTATTTGGGATAGCATCAGAACAAATAATTTTTCAGTGTTTGTGATACTAGTATACTGTATTGATATTGTAAAAACAATTTGTATTCCTAATTGGCTTGATAAGAAGTCATCTGAAATGGGTTTCTGAACTTATTCCTGGCCTCTAGTGATTAGCATTAAAAACAAAATTAATTCAAAGCATTTTTTAAAGGTCCAATCATGAATTTAAAAGAGGACAGAAATGATCTCCAACCATTCATTTCTGGGTTACCTTTTTCCTTAAAAAGGCTTCCTTGTTTTCTATATTATTTGGTTCAAAAAATGTTCAAGGAATCTCTGAGAAATGCATCATTTTTCCTTATAATTATACTAAATTCTTCCATTGGCTTCATAAACTAATTAACAAGCATTTTCCAAGTGGCATCTGAGCTCTAGCAGTCTCCATTTTTTGAAAAAGAAATGATTCTATATAACATCCCAAAGAACTTTCTTCTCCCTACTGGCAATTTTACTGGAGAAAATGTGATGCCATAATTATGGAAACCACACAATGTGTACTTTACTAATGGAGACTCATCAACTATGGGAAGATATCCTTACTCATTTTCAAATACACTTGAAAAATTGATTCCAGCATGAGGCCCATTTCAAGCCATTCTTCAAAAGGAACGAAGTCAGCCTCAAAATTAATTCTTGGAGATCTGTTGCTTAAATGTAAGCTCTAAAACATGGTCACTGCCTAGGGTTAGATTCAATAATTTCCTTGTACAGGATTGCAATTTAGAGATATGCGTGGGGAAAGAATTTAATTTGCTCGACTGGCAAAGGGTTGATGATTAGGTTCCATCATTTTGAAGGATTTTCTAGTAAGTTAATTATGAGTTCCCTTTCTCAACGCTCTTGTCCACCTGAAACAATTAAACACTAGAAATTCTCTTAATCAGAGAGTATAAGGATTATGCTTCCATTTTTACATTATAATCTTGTCCGAACAAATAGTGTAAGTGGTCATCACTTTTGTCAGGTCTTTTTTCTGGGTGTACAGCCAAACTGCCGTTATTTCAATGTAAAGGGGGCCTATAACTACCTAATAGATGACTTTTATGTGCTACTTATGAAAGTTAGATGTCTAGTCTAGGGCTGCTCTTGAGAGTTTTTTGGAGTTCATGTGGGATTTGTTAAAGCAAATACACCAGTAATCCTGAGTGTGATAGTAACCCCGACAGGTAGGTAAAAAAAGAGCAGGCAGTGAGTCTTTGACGCGGAGCAAAGAAGGAGAAAGTAAAAGCCCCTAGACACTGGCAAAGCTGTCTTTATCTTTAAAAGGGAAACTGAGCTTCTTTGCTGTCTCCCCAGCAAAACAGGAAAGTGGGCTGAAAAGTCTTAGACATAAACAGAAATATTTAAAATCAGCTGTGAGAACCATCAAAGGTTATATACAAATAATTGGTGGCAGGAAAATGTTTTCAAAGTAGAGTACAAAATGAAAAACAAGAGGCTAATAAATCAGTATGTACAGAGGTGAGCAAAAGTAGGTTTATAGTTATTAGTATGCAAAAGTTTATTCTTGTATTATTATTTTTCCATATAAAAAACTATAAGCATACTTTTGCCTACCCCTGTATATTATGAGCCCATTAAAAAAAACAAACATATTAAAAATATTGGAAAAATAGATAAAAACATTAATGGATTAATAATAGTGGTTACCTCTACATGCTGGAATTATAGTAATTTGCATTTTCGTATTTTTGCTTAACTGTATTTTCTGAACTCTTCATAATAATTTTGTGTCCTTTTTTAAAAAAGAAAAGAAGGATGAAAGAAAAACAAGCTAGCAAGTAAGAGAAATTCTGAGAAACTATGAACTGATTTATATATAGAGTTGAAATATTCTCCTGACAATTTATATAAAAAATTTTAAGTTGATTTTTAGAGAGAGGAAGGGGGGAGAGAGAAAGAGAGAGAGAAACATCGACGTAAGAGAGAAACATTGATCAGTTGCCTCCCGCATGTGCCCTGACCAAGGATCAAACCTACAACCTAGGTATGTGCCCTGATCCAGAATTGAACCCCCCACCTTTTGGGGTATGGGATGATGCTCCAACGAAGTAAGCCACACTGGCCATAACCTTCCCATATTTTTTAAATGGTTTTCAAATTAATAATTAGAATCCAAAATTAATAATTACAGATAACTTGAGTGTTATTGAAAACCATTCTTCCCTAATTTCATATTGAAAATATTAAAAAAATATTACAGGATTGGTATGGGTATTTTCCAAGTTGTCTTAATTTGTGTAGGTTTTAAAGCAAACATTAATCCATTTTTTCAAAAAAAAAGCTAATAGATAAAATATATTTGCTTGAGCTGGCTTTAATAAGGTTGAATGTTTAAAAATGTATCTCAGAAAAAGAGCTTAAGGACAGTCTAGAGAGGAAAAGTCTTAAGAGACATTAGATATACTAAGCTCCAAAGAATTAAAATGCATAGCTCACTTCAAGATAACAAGAAAATAATTGTTCACGTTGATAAATACTATGTTATAAAATGTCTGTGGGAGAAAGAAGATAGTCAAAATCAGAACAAAGCATGAACTTTTAATAAAGGAACACTACATTCGAAGCATTTAGTTTTATAGGTTCTATGCAGTCTCCTAATAGCCGCATTCATTGTTGGATTCATTGCTCATTTTCATTTTTCTCTTATTGAAGGAGATGGTAGAATACCTGACAATGTGCAAAACAACTGCCAACTATGTGGGTGAAAACTACTCACAGACACACCACTTCACAAAGAGAGAAACTCAGAAGTCCCTCAAACCATTCAAAGGAACAAATAGAGAATTCATTTTAAAATAGTTCCAAATATTTCATACTCACAGTAAAATTTCAGACATACTGGATCCTATTTCAGATTTAGCCTAAACATAAATGAGAAAAGTTTATTTGCACAAGCATTAAACTAAAACTCTGGTAAGCTATCGTATTTAACTATCTCCATTTAAAAGATACATGCTTTAAATATACAATGCAACATTTCTCTTCATTCCAAGTCTTTACTTCAGAGCCTTACTGAATTTTTAAAGCAAAGTCAGTGAAACTAAACATGAACATCGTTTAGGAAGAATTTCAGAAATAATAATTGGCTAAAAATCAGTCAAACTATTCCAGCAGAAATGTCTAGCACATTAATGAATTAACAGTCTTTACACTTAGAATCTCTTTAAGCTCTTTTTTGGGGCACTTTGATTAGAGCTCATTATCACCTGTTAGTCTATAATTTCACAATTCTGTGTGAATTATACAAATTTCAAATCTGGAATGGTCCTCAAACAATATTTTAATGGAATGACCAATATAAGTAAACCAGAAGTGTCAAATTCTCAAGTCAAAAAATAATAATTATGCTTTTATTAAACTATTTTATTATTAAATATCTCTAACTTACAAACAACATATCAATATATATAAAAGCTAAAGGGACCAACTGACCAGTGGACTGGTTGCTATGATGTGTGCTGACCACCAGGGGGCAGATGCTCAACGCAGGAGTTGCCCCCCACCCCTTATCAGTGCGCTCCCACAACCAACCTCCCGCGGTTCCTCCCCCCCCCGCCCCGCTCCCCCGCCTCGCTCCCTCGCCCCCCCTCCCCCACCCCCGTCAGCCAGCCCCTATCATCCCCGATCGGGACTGGGAGAGATGGCCCAATTGCCAGCCAGGCCGAGGGACCCTACCCATGCACCAATTCGTAAAAAATTCGTGCACCGGGTCTCTAGTATAATGTATATTTAAATGATAGTTTAAAACAAATCTATAGATCCACCATTCACTTAAGAAACAGAACTGCATGAGTATATAAGGTATCTCACACAGCCTGGCCTTCCTCATCTCCCATAAACTTTCTAAAATATGTAGGTTTACTACTTTTGTATGTATCCTTGAGAAATAGATTGTTTAATTTTTGCATGGCTTAGAATTTTGTATAAATGGTATGATATAATATGTACTCTTTTGAGATTTGCCTTCTTAAGTAAGAAACAAAAAAGCACAAACAGTGAAAAGTCTGATACAACTGTCTATATTAAAATAAAAACCCATCTGTTTATACTTTCATTTTTCAGATAACCTATACAGTAACCACTTTAAGTGTTTTCCCCTAATACGTTTTAAGAAAAACAAGCCCTTTTGAACTTCTTTAGGACACAGCAAATTTTACACACTTAATGAAATTATACTTTATAAAGCCTTTACACATAGGCATTACACTAAATACTAACATGAACACTATTCATCAAATATATAAAAAGGAAGTTTTGGTCCAAGTAAATTAAAAATTTCGAGTTTTCTTTTTCCTTCAATCTTTTCCAGATATTTTAAATCACAGACCAAGAGCCCAAAGTGACTCCCAGCACGATGGAAATGCTTCCACGTGCTGGCGGCAGAGCCTTTCGAATGCCTGTTACCCTAAAACACATTCAGGCTATATAACGGTACAATGTCAGGTTAAGGGATTAATTTTTTTCCCTTACATATGTTAAAGGTCACATTTCAATGGGCAAGTTTGCTCCATAAATAACTGAAATAAAAATTCTACATACTGCCATTGACAAACATTGTTTTTTTTTTTTTCTTTTTTTCAATCGAGGTCCAGGCAGAACACGGGAGTTTTGCCACTTATTCCTTATAAGAGCTTTAAGTATAAATTTACCAGATTGAATGTTCCATATTCTTCCCGGAGAAAATGAGTCAAAAACCCCAGCACCGTTGTCTGGTCTCCCCAGGTCCAGCGGGCTTGATTGAGGTAGGATGAGATAGGAAGATAGACGTAGGGCAGCAAACCGGCAGAGAAACACAGGCTCAACTTCAACACGGAGCCCCAGGAGAGTTCCTGCATCAGAGCACAGTGTGTTGTATGACAATGTTTATCCTAGTAGATTTGTCCTGGAACTTCAAGAACACATCAAGGAAAACATCAACTATGTTTACTCAGCTCTGATCTCTCAATTTATATGAAGTCACCACAGAATACTATGTTAAACCTTCTGATTACCAGGGATTACTAGAAAATTGCATCAGCCTGAACTTCTTTGCATGGCAGGTGAAATCTGAGTGAAGCAAATAATATTAGCGAAGGCTCTTAAGTACCAATTTTATTGCATCTTTTAAAATTAAAACCATGTCATGACATGCAGCATTGCAGAGATAACCCAATTGGAAGGGATTAGGTTGTTCAGTTGATTTTGAATATGCCCCCAAATATTGTCCTAATACAAACTCATGTCATCACCTTCATCAGGGGTAGACTTTAGCTATACACTCTATTATGACTATACATTATAATATGAAACTTTCTACAAGAATTTGGGTCATATCATGGAAATATGTGGCACAAATGAAACTAGCTTTTAAATAACCTCCCAGCTCACCCAAATGCTCTTTCTCCTCAATTTACATATAGAATGAAGTACTAAAGGAAATGTGTTGCTCTATATAACAAGGTTGCCTCTATAGAGAATATATTTCTCATTTGCACACCTCTAAAATGAAGGATAATAGTGACAAAGTCTTATATAGATTAAGTCCAAAAGAATTCTGGTGTATTACTACAAAGATTCAAATAGTGGTTGCTTTAGTAATTGGGAAAGGGGGTCTCTTACAAATATCATCATTGGAAACTGCCCATTTTTTCTTTACAAAAAAGGGAAATGTTATATGTGATAATGGATAGAAGAATCAAGATTCACATTCACCAGACGTACAACAAGTAGCTGACATATTAATATTTTCAAATAAACATTTTTTAACTGATTATGGAGTGGTTTTATTATAGTACTGATTTCATTTGCTATTCCTAAAGGGGTAATGAGATACATAAAAAATGACAGCATGAAAAGAGTGTAAGAAATAACTAAATGAACAACGTGCCTTTGCTATTCTTAAAAGTAGTCTTAAAGAAAGTAAATGCTTGCATTTTGGCAGTTTCTGCATATTACAGAATAGCAAGATGCAACTGCTGCAGAATTTTCCTTTTGTGCAGGAAAGAAACAGGAGACAGTTACATGAAAGCTATCCACAGGGCCCAGGAGAGTGGTTCCATGTCCTAGCTGCGCATACACTAGAATCACCTGGAGAGCTTTTAAAAAATATCAGTGTCTAAGCCTCACCCTGTATGTAGATATATACACACACAAATATATATATATATATATATATATATATATATATATATATATATATATATATACACACACATACACACACAGATACATACATTAATATACAGGGTGTCCCAAAAAATGTATATACACTTTAACAGCTGATAGCTCAATTCTGAAAATGAAATGTATTTTAATAAACACTGCTTTATAATTATTCAGTGTGTATGCATTTTTGGGACACCCTATAAGTACACACATACAAACACACACTTACTCTTTCAAAGCTTCTCAGATCATTCAAGTGAGCAGCCAGAATTGCAACCAAGTGACTCAGGACTTCTTCCTCTGCCTCAAATCCAACTACCCTGTCACTCCACTGGTAGACCTTATTTTCTAGCCTCTGTTATTTAAATGATGGAAATGGCAGGTCCTTTGAAGAGTCATTCTTCCCAAAATGTCATTCTTTGTCAGTATCTGGCCTCAGTACAGGGCCAAGAGGCTCTCAAACCAGCCTCCTAACTTGTCAGCTCTGAGTCCTACATGTTTTACACAAAGCATGGCTTCCCCTCTCAATCATCTAACACTGGTTGTCAGGTTCTTGCCACAGGACACGCCTCTCAGACTTCTCAATGTACCTTCTCGGAGGTCAGAAACCTGGCTAAGAGTGACACCATTAAGTTGGTAACATAGATCATTCCTGACTTCAGTCTCCTCACAAAGAGACCAACCAGCAGCTATCCATAGACAAAACACCATTGTGCAAGTACCCGAATCTGTGTCCCTGGAACACAGAGACTGAGAAGGACTGCATTGGAAGCGACTGCACCACCCCTCCGGCGGGCCAGCACAGCACTGCATGGAGAGGACACCCTGGGGCTACGGTTTCCCAGTGGGGAAAGAGTCCCAGGGGACATCCAGCTCCTTCAGCATTGCGGGACGCTTTCCAGGAAGCCCACTGGAGTCTCACCTCATGGGGACCACTGGGGGCATTTGAAGGGCTCAACCGCTGAGGATCAGATAGAGATGGAGAAGGGAAGCCGGGCTGACAAAGCAACCAGCGCTCAGATCTTGGGAAACTGCATTCCTGCTGCCTGAGCAGAGATCCCAGCCATTCAGAATCCATAAGAAAATTATAAAATAGGCCAGATGCCACTGTAATCAAGACTGCAGAATTTTTGTCAAAAATCCTGTTTCTTCAATGTTGTTAGGACCTAAGGTAATTTAAACAATATATAAAACTAAAAAAAAAAAAAAAGTAAAGTCCTATGGTGGCATACGTTGTATTGGGCATAAATAAAATATTATGAACTTTCATTTTTACAAAATTCAAAACCTACCTTCTCTTTGAAAAGTCGAAAGAGAATCCATGGTATTATGCACAAAACATAGAGTACTATTGTGTGCTGATTACATAAGCTAAGGCCACAGCAGAAAGCACCAATTTTAGCTATCTGAAAATAAAATA
This sequence comes from Cnephaeus nilssonii, assembly GCF_951640355.1. Lineage (NCBI taxonomy): Eukaryota > Metazoa > Chordata > Mammalia > Chiroptera > Vespertilionidae > Cnephaeus > Cnephaeus nilssonii. Next base: position 73,809,731 of record NC_137075.1, on the reverse strand, counting down.
AAAATAAAAAACAAGTTAAATATCCACCTAAAATTCTAAGTAAGCACAATAGTAAAAAGCTACTCTTTATATTAAAACTAGGCATACCACAGGTCAGATTAAAAATCAATTGCTTAGACACAAGCAGTCAATTTTTTTACCAGTCACTAATATTTATTATCACTATTTTTATTAATATTTTTCATTCTCATCAAAGCATTGCAGTTTGACCTTAAATAACTGTCTTCAAACTAAATTTCAGAAAGTCCTGTATGAGGACTAGATAAGTCCTAACAGTAATCAGATATCATGTAATTCTTATTTGAGTAAAATCTGTAACTAAAATTCAGCAATTATTTGCTTTACTTTTTTCCCCATTAAATGAAATATAACACTATTTATTTAGAACCTGGTTATCAATGGGTAGTGTTTTTACTTTTTTTTTTGAACACGCATTATTTTCACAATCAGAAAAAAGTGTATTTTAAACAACAACAAAAAAACTCTAATAGCATCACAGATCTGTTTACGGAAGCCACAGATAACCACAATGGTTTTTTGGTTCTATATTCCCTAACAACACAATGCTGCCTATACAGAGATGATTTGGCATTTTCCAATGTGTAGACTGTAAGTTCTAAGGAGACAGGCTTCCTTCGAGCTTCAAATTATCTTGATGATAGTGCCTACCTTAGAATTCATTGTAATCTCTTCTGAACTACTTCATTCTTACATTTAGTGCTCTCCTCTTAAAAAGTACAAATTTGGGGAGAGGTCAACAGGGAAAAAAGGAGACATATGTAATACTTTCAACAATAAAGAATTTTAAATTTTTAAAGAAGTACAAATTTGACCCTTTTTTTAGAATTGGGGAATAAGTCACTGTACCATAATGGTATATAATTTAAAGTGATCAATCTCGGGGGATTGATGACAAATATGTGCTACCTTAATCAATAAAGTAATTAAAAAAAATAAAAAATAAATAAAGTGATCAATCTAGAGCTTGGCATATTACAATGTCTTTCTCTTTTACGCGCGCGCACACACACACACACACACACACACACACACACACACACACGATGGTGGAATTAACCAACAAGCCTATCTTTCCCATAGGACTCAAAGGGGATTTCAAAATCCCCTCCTTCTCCAAAAAACTTTTGAACTCCAAGGGGGCGGGGGAAATCCCATCTTTTATAAAGACTCTCATGGTCCACAGTAAAAGACCTGAGAATATTTTCTCTCTCAACATGCCTAGATTACTTTGACAGTAATCAGGACAGATAAACAATATCTAAACCAAAGTTTAAAAGAAATACAGCATCTATCTAAAAATAAATACACAAAGTGATTTCACTGTGCTCAAAATAGGTTACCTTTGATCTTTCTTTTGCGGTTGCTGCCTCCTCGAAATGTACAGTAAGAGCCATAAGCAGCCCCACAAACAGATTGTTTAAGCTAAAGACCTCCGCTGCGATGGACCACTGCCATGTTAGACGAGAAAATGAAAACACCCCCGCAGCAAGGATTCCTCCCGCATGTGAGCCAGAAAGCCTGCAAATACAGATAACATGAAATCTTCTTTCCCAACAAAAAGAACCGACTTTATTCTCCTTTTCATAACTGTAGCAGTGGAAATCATGACAGTCACCCAGCACTATCCCAACACACTACATGGTTGGTACATTCCTCCACATAATAATATTCTCCAACAGATTTTAATTAGGAAGTCCATATGTTAACCTAGTAACACACAAATGAACAAACCTGCTTGGTATCCTGTGGGTGACATGACGTTTAGTTCTCAGACGTAACCTCTAGGGTTCAAGCCAGTTCAAAAAGCCTGAAGAGTTAGTAGCTAGAGAGATAACCTGTGTCATTTTTCTTCCTCTATCCACAAAGCATGATGGTCTGGTTAAGACTGGAATATGCTTAATTATAAAAATTAAGGAAATGGCAAAATATCTACTCAGGAATCCTCATTCTCACTTCCTGTGAATGTCTGGGTCCAGGTACTTTCCATACCCATCTCCCAACATATGGCGAAGCATCTCTTGGTCACGATATCTGATTTTAAGATCTTGTTAGCTAAGTGCTTAGTTTCTCATGATTTCTTCTTTACACAGAATTGAAGTTAAAAACAATATATTTTTAAAGAGAGAAACATGTATGGCAATTTTAATAATGCAGAAAGAATCAAATGCTGCACTTAGAAACAAATTCCTCACCCCCTAAATGCCAACAAAAGCCATACATTTCAAATCAGTCAGGAATCCGGATCTCAATTCAGACATGACTCAAGACTGGTAACATGGTTGAATATACTAGTGCATATCAAACCAAAACAACATCCTATTTCATTATAAGTCTAAAGCTATGAAAATTAAAGCGATTACAAATATCTATGTCTAGCAAGTGTTATAAAATTCAGCAGGCACTTCTGTATCTAATAATTTTGATTTATATGACCCTACATCATTACTTTTTAACTGTATTGTTTTGTATAAAAATTATGGAGTAATTATATGGTTCTTAATCAACCATTATAGGGGGAAAAAGTTACAATAAAAAATTTTAATATCACCAAACCTGTTTTCCTTTGAGTTTCTCTTTGCAATTTATTTGTTGTCTTTCCTTCATAAAAATCACCAGTTTCTTATTTTATCAGAGTCCCCCATTCTCCCAGTTATCCTGATTCAACACACTAAAATCATTTCTTTATTCCAAATTCCTGTCAAGTTGTATCCCTATGGCCTTTGTCTCAATTATTTTAATCGTTTTCTAACTTGTCTTGTTTTTCTATTCTGCAATATAACAGCAGATTAAACTTCCTAAACATACCCTTTATGACTACCTAGCCCCCAAGCTTAGGGGCCCTTCACTGCCTGCAGGATAAATTTCAAATGAGTCAGCCTGAAGTCCAGGCACCCCATACATGGAACCCTGCCCACCTAGCCACAAAGTGTCAACATTATTTTCTCCACCAATTAGTCAGGCTTCTCAAAATTCCCTAATAAAACATGCCTATTGCCAGTGTTACACCTTTGCTTGTACAGTGCCCCTGAAATGAATGTCCTCCCTGCTCCTTTCCATTTATTCAAACTCTACTCTTTCTCAAATTTCTCTTCAATCCCCAGGTTTCTAGCCCATCTCTGAACATCTGTAGCATTTAAATGTCTGTAGCCATTATTTTGACATTGTTTTTGAAATGTGAGCTGGAGTTAAACTTCACTTCTATTGAAAGCATCTAGCCCCAAGCACAGGGGCTAGTGAAATGAGAGAATAAATTAATCTTAAAGTATTAGTAACATTTTAAAAGGAACTTCTACACATCATCTGTCGATATTACTTTGGAAAGTCAGCAAAAGATAGAGGATTCCTTCTTCTACTGAAATATCAATTAGCATCTTTGGAGAAATGGCTGATTTCAGGCATGGGTAGCTTAAGTACAAAATGAATCTGAAACACCTTGTGTCAGAAATTAAGGAAGTGCTCAAACAGAGACATGACAAAGGACGCAGGAGCCAGCTTAAAGGAACTCTCACTCGCCAAATCAGGAATAATTTGAGCATCAAAATGATTATAATAATAGATTGTAACCCAATGAATAAATAAGAATCTATGAATATGTAGTATTACAAATAGAGTAGGTCCTCGGGTTACATCGGAGATCTGTTCCTACGGTGGGACATAACGCGATTTTCCCGTAAGTCGGAACCCACCTACATAAGCACCTACGTCACTCACATGGAGCACATACACAGCAGTAATGAAGTGGAACAGTAAAAAAGTTTTAAAATAAAGATAACAATTCCTGACCTTTACTTGTGGTAAATAAATAAAAAACATAAAACACATATGTACATACGTTGAAATGATGTAACTTTTTTTATTAAATATATCTTTATTGATTTCAGAGAGGAAGGGAAAAGGAAAGAGAGATAGAACATCAATGATGAGAGAGAATCATTGATTGGCTGCCTCCTGCACGTCCCCTACTGGGGATCAAGCCCGCAACCCAGGCATGTGCCCTTGCCTGGAAACGAACCTGGGACCCTTCAGTCCGCAGGCTGACACTCTAGCCACTGAGCCAAACCAGCTAGAGCAGAACTTTTTTTTTTTTTTTACAAATACTGTAAATGGGAGATGGCAATGTAACCACGAAACAACGTACGTCGAGTCGGAAGTAACCTGAGGACTGTCTGTAAAAGGGGGGAGAAGGAAGAGTCCATAGAATGCCAACTAATAACTGTATAAGAAATGATGGAATTAGAAATCACCATTTGACAACCATAACAACAATAATCAATGGGTATTAAACTAATGGGTACAGTTTTAGAGTAACAGAAATATGTGCACAGTCTAACCGTATCTCCCTTTACATAGATTAATTACATGGGGGAAAAGTGGTAACTCTACACTGGCAGACCCCATCTTATCCACATGATCAAGGTTAACAGCCCAGTAATGGGACAAACACAGTATATCTATGATATTCCTACAAAAAAATTCATTACCTGAGTCTAAACATGAGGGAACAAACTCAAATTGAAGAACATTCTACAAAATAACTGGCCTGTATGTATCAAAAAATTTCAAGGTCTTAAAAGACCAAAAAAGCCATGAGAAACTGTTCCAGATTAAGGAGAATGCAGGAATATGACAGAATAAAAGGCACAATCTGGGATTTTCTTCTGCTAGAAAGGGCATTATTGGGACAACTGGCAAAATCTGAATCAAGTCTATAGATTAGACAAAATGTTGTATCAGTGATTAATTTCCTGATTTTGAGAACTGCACTGTGGATACGTTAAAAAATGTTCTTGGTTTTAAGAACCATACTCTGAAATAGTTAAGGATGAAAGGGTGCAGTGACTGCAACTTACTCTTTAAAGGTTAAAAACAAAATGATACACACAGAATCAAGGACAAAGCAAATGCGGTAAAATATTTGGGGAACCTGGGTGGAGGTTATACAAAGACTGGGCTATTCCTGCCACTGCCCTATAAATCTAAAATTATGTTTAAAAAAAAAAGTTAAAAAATAAATCAATAAACTCCGGAAATAATTTGCTGACATTTATTGAGTTTTTTGTCTGCCATGTACCAGGTATTGTTCTAAGTGCTTACCTTATATAAATTCATTTAAATAGATATTATTTATTTCTTTTCAAATGAAGAAACTGAGGCCAAGAGAAGCAAAGTGATTTTTCCAAGGCCAATGGCAATTAAGCAGCAGAACCAGAATTTAAACTGTTCATCTAGCTATTTAGTGCCATTACATTATGGGGTAAAAGGTGGTTATTTTAGTTTTAATGCCAAATAATTCATTCTATATTAATGATATAATGTACTTTATTTGGTGTGAAGAATAGAGTAAAAGTTTTATCAGTTATTAGAATTGTGTTTATTTCTCTTTCATCAAAGCAACACACTATCAGCTTGAATGGTGTTCTACATCTCTCAAGACTGGTTTTAACACTCCATCTCACCCTCCGCCCCCTGGAAAGGGTAATTAGTCAAAGTTTAAAACCGTCAGTTAATTAAAGAGAACTGAAGAGATGACAGTCCTGATATGTCTGCATCCTCAGGAAGAAAACTCAAGACTCATTAATCTATCATGATTTTTAACACATTTTTATGCTCAGGAAGACATCCTGAAGTGTTTGAATTGTTGCCATTAATTATTGGAATAACTGCCTTTCACATATTTCATACAGTTTTAAAAATTGAAGAGAGTAAGATAAAATGATAAACTTCAGTGACAAAATTTATCCAGTCACCTTAGACTATTACAGTTACTTGCATACATTAGCATTTTATTGAAGACTAAGCATACATCAACAAGGTCTATAATCTGAATCTCCCCCCGCCCCTCCCGCCCCCCCCCCACCCTCCCCCCCATGCCAAGGTCAGGATGGTTTTGCAAAGAATAATCAATAGATTCTTAACACCCAATTTTCCTTGGTATCAGAGAAATGATTTATTAGACTACTGAGTATGGTTATAGAAGAGAGGTAGCATCATAAAACCAGTAAAGGAAATCAAACCTATAATCTTGATCTTTTTAGTATCTCAAATGAGCTTGCTTAGAAATCAAACTGTCTTACAGGAATTTGAGTTGTAGTCCTAATATAAAATGAGAACAAAGGGGTAATCTAAAAATCCCTTTCTATGCTTGAGGGATTCCCAGCTAATGAGGTATAGCCCTCTCCTATTATACATGCTGAAAATACAAAATACTTTTCCAGCCTCCCTTGCAGCTAGAGCATGGGTGTATGACCTGAGCTCTGCCTATCAGAAGCACCCATTCCATTCTTTACTTGGAAGCTGGTGAGGCAAAGAAGCCTCAAAATACATTCAGACATGGCTGGTGGCATTTTTACATAATTTCCATAGAAAATGACGACAGCACTTTCAGGGGCAATGTTTAGAATCCAGGTCAGTTGGTAGTGTGAGCTGGGGTGTCTGGTGCCCAGAGACAACAGCCAATGGTGGTTTCACTAGAACATACCTGCCTAGAAATTCCCTGGGCTCTCCAACTTCCTTTTCTTTCTTTCTTTCTTTTTTTTTTTTTTTCAATTCTAGATTTGAATATTTCCTTTTGTAAAAAATAGCTTTATAGAGATAATCCATTTAAAGTGATAATAATAGGTTTTTAGTATATGTTATAAATCAAACTGTGAATGTCCCTTAAAACGCACACACTTGAACACACTGCCTTTAAAAGTTTGATTTATGCTGAGTTTCAGAATCCGTCGACACTTACTGACCACATAACATGTACAGACGAGTGGGTTAGAAAAATAGAGATGCCTTGAGACATCCGTTGTGAGAAAACTCCACAAGCTGCAGAGGGATATATAATGAGGACTCGTTGGTAGCACTCTATGCTCAGCAGCGGCTAGCAACTGCAGACTGTGGATGTGGAATGGCAGCATCAGTCTGCATGGCTGCGGCCTGAGCCAGGGTTAGCGGCTTCGCTAGGTAGGTAAGTCAGAATGGCAAGATGGAAAGAGAGTTAAAGTAATGAACCATGGGGCCTGCATTAGATAGGGAAGGAAGTAAAGCCACAGGTGGCAGATGGAGGAGACAAAAAGGATGAACAAAGGGTTCTCAGTCTCAGTTAAATGGGAGCAAGTATAGGGGCATCAAGGAAATGAGTGGACTGAAAGCTGAAGTCCTGCAGGGAGTGAAAAGTAGGCTGGGGAAGGGGACATCAAATTGTTGAAGGACGCAACCGCCTGTTAAAATAAGACTGGACTCTACTGTTTAAAATAGCCAAATGGAAGTTTAATGTGAAGCTGTTCTCAAAATCTTAAAATTTTCATTAAAACTAAGAATTGGTCCTGAAGGACAAGCCACACATGAGTAAATCTGCAGGGTGAGTACAGTGTAGGCCCAGTGCCACAGCATCGCATGCATGCTAACAAGGACATGTAATGCCCATGTCAGTACACAGCAAGCTGAGCCCTGCTGACAAATCAAACAATGATGTCAGCAATGGTAAGGAGGAGGACTTTCTGAAGACTTTGGAGAAGGTCTTCAATTTATTCACTGACTCTGTAGGCAGGCAGTCCCCTTATATTGCTCAAGGCATATTGCATAATCTGAGCACGCTTCCTTTCACCTTCCTGGACAGAGATAACGGACTAAAGAGCAAGCTGATGTCAGGATGCTTTCATAAAGGGAAGTTTCAGGGCCATGGCTAGGCACAGTGTTAGCTAATAGGGTCCACATCTGCAGCCTCTACCCTCCGTTCTCACCCTAGCACTCTATGGATATTGCTCTAGCAAGGTCCCCAAAGACCAGCTAACTGCCTCATACAATAGGCTTTTGGGACCTCTCTGCTGTCTTGATTACTCCCCCAGCCACAGTCTACTGAGTTGACATCTGGGACCTCACATCCCTCTGGTTTTCCTTCTATAGCTTTGATCTGCCTCCTGTGTTTTCTCTGAATGGCTCCTATTCTTGCATGAACTCCTTTAAAGTCAGTGTTCCCCAAGATTTCATTACCAGGCAATTGTTCTTCTCACTCTACTTACTCTGCCTGGGTGGCTTTATCTAGTCTCTTGATGTCAATTGCCTGCTACAAAGTGGAGAAACCAAACCTTTCTCTAGCACTGCCTCTCCCTTAATTTATGACTTACATATCTCTGACTGATTGTTGTACACCTCACCACAAAGCCACTCCAACTCTGGATGTCCTGGAGAATTTCAATGTCAATACGTGCAAAACTAATTTCTCATCCTCTTCCCTGAAATGGCTCATGCTCTTAGGTTCTTTTAGTGATTTTCATTATCTACCTAGTTATCTAAAATAAGAAACCTAGGAGTCACCATCAAAGCTCCCTTCCCTCTCTCCCTGTTGAACACATCACACCCTAACAATTTTACTTCATAAACATTTTTAAAAACTCATCCTCTTCTCTCCATCTATATCACCACTGCCCTATTTCAGCTATTACCATCACCTCAGGCTCACACCATGCAACAGCTTTGTATACTGTCTGCCTTCCAGTCCTAGGCCCACCATTGCCACCAGAGTGAGGGATCAAAAACTTATCTGGTCTTGTACTTTTCTGCCTCCAACCCTTTAATAAGTCTTCTTTGATTATAAAACACTATAAGCTCCTCATCATGATACCCAGACCTTTTATGATCAAATCTCAGCTCACCCATAGCTTCATTTTTGGATATAGCCCATCTCACACTTTGTGTCTCAGCAACACTAAATGACTTGTAAGTCTCTGTACCTATGAGCTCTCTCTCTCCATCTCTGGGTTTCTTTGCACATGAAGTTTCCTGTATCCAGAATAATTTTGCCTTCACTTGGGCAATTCCCACTGATTGTTTACAACTCAGCATAAGTATCACCTTTCCAAGAAGTGTTGCCTGCTTTTGAAGACTACGGTTGTTGCCCTTTTTCCAGATTCACATTAAATGTATTAAATAGGTACTGGACAGACATTTTTCTATATTTCTAAATAAATAAAATCCTGAAGAATAGAAATGTTTAACTGTAACCTAATGAAAACATAGTAAGGAAACCAGATTTGAGGAACTTAAGATTCTCTAAATAGTATATTACAGAGCCAACAGAATTATTTTTGGAGCACTGATACCAGAACAGCCATGTTAGCATATTAGTGCATTTTTAAAATTAAAAGTATGACTGAAATAAATAAATACATAAATAAATAAATAAATAAATAAATAAGTGTGTGTGTGTGTCTAGGAAAGCTATTTGATTTTTGAAACTAAATGTTTTCATATATATATTTATTGTTTTATATATATATATATATATATATATATATATATATATATATATACACATATACACATATACACACATATATATACTTCAGTCATACTTTATCTTTAATTTTCAATGCTCTTTAAATAGCAAGAGCTTCTGTTTACCTCAACCTAAGTCAATTCATTTCCAAATAATGCTTTATAAAATTACTTCTGCCATTATCTAGAAATTCAAGTTTTTTCAATTGTAAAAAGTGGAAAGGAAAAGGAAAGATGTTATGGTTTTGGGGTAAATTTTGTTTCTTTTAAGAGCTACATTCTATATCATTGCTATCCTTTACTGTTATAAAAGTGGTCTTAGTAACAAAATTAGGGGGAAATTGAAGGATTCATTTTTATTTTTTTACTTAATTTTTTTAATTAAGTGGCTTCCATATGGATATATCTTACAGATACTAAGGAATAATCATTTCAGCATTCTGTACTTTAATTCAAGTGTTTAAATATTCTTTCAGCAAGAGTACAGAAATTATAATTTACTTAAAAAGCATTTTTTATATTGCAATTTATTCCTTGTCTATAACATAAATATTTCAAAGGGAATGATAAATAAAATACAGAAGGTTCACATTACTCATATTGCCTTTCACATACTGCTATGCAAAGGAAGCCTTTACATTTTCTCAATTTTTTTTATGTTAAACAAAATACCTCAGAATTTCCGTCTTATACCTTATTGAACCAAATATCAATGAACCTTCCTTATCGGTAAGCCATGTGAATTTGAGATAGAAGAAGATATTAAATGTGCAGTAAAAATGATGCTAAGTGATGCTGTAAAAATCACTTTGATGAAAATGTCTGAGACTAATCTAGTCTTAAACTTGTTGAGTAAATGATGTGATGGAATAAGCACTTTTATTATCTATTTATTTATTTATGAGTTTTAAAAGAAAGGTATAAATCCTATGAATCTACAGAATTCATAGAGCCTACAATTAACCCATTACCTGTTTTGTTATCCTAGGAGCCAATTAGAATCCCTCTCAATGAAGGGTGCCTTGGATTGAATGATTAAAGAAGTTAGCTGTAATCTAACTCTTTAGGGGAATAATTCTAACCAGAACACACGCTCTATAGAATTTTTATTTTCCTGAAAAGGCTACAACATATACTTATAACATTCTATGGGAAAGTTAAATTGTATAAGTAGAGTAAAATACTATTCATAAATCTGACTGCATATCAGACTGTTAAATTAATTGGTAGTACAAATTTCTGGTTAAGTAATTTTTTTTTAGAAATATATAGAAGGAATGTCCAATCTCACATTATTATTTAAACACTAGAGGCCCGGTGCATGAATTCGTGCACGGGTGGGGTCCCTTGGCCTGGTCAGTGATCAAGGCCTATGGGGGGGTGCGGCTGGCAGGAGGGAGGGACCATGGGAGGTTGGCCGGTCAGGGGGGCCAGCCGGCCGGGTGGGAGGGCCGCAGGAGGTTGGCTGTGGAAGCACACTGACTACCAGGGGGCAGCTTCTGCATTGTCTGCCCCCTGGTGGTCAGTGCGCGTCATAGTGACTGGCCGACCAGTTGTTCCAGTCATTCTGGTCGTTCCAGTCGTTTGGTTGTAACAGTCACTTAGGCTTTTATATATATAGATGAATTTTAAATAAAATTGCTGTTCTGAGGCCACAAAATGAGCTATATGGTATCATCCATAAAGTCAAATGTACAGACAGACTATACATGTATGTGTTCCTCAAATAAGACAATTGTGATCTACCCAGAGACTAAATCTGATGTTGGTATTTTTTAATTAAAAATGACATAATCAGAAGCATCTTTGTGGTTTCACTTGGCAATCTGGGAGTCCTACTTTCAATGTTCCTTTTATTGTTTTAAATAAATATGCTTAATAGTTATTTTTTAAAAGACAACCAAGAAATAAATAAGTTTATTTATCTACACTTAGTGTGTAGAGTGGCATCTTAAAATTAAAAGACACATTTTTCTACTGAAATTGATAAAATACTTCAACAAAACTAATAGTAAACTGGAGAAAGAAAAAATTCAAATGAGATTGTGAATAAAATAAAGTCTTTTCACCAGAACTCAACTCTAAATTGCCAAATAGTCTAAACTATTTTCCATGTTAACTTAAGAACACCTTGTGATAAATTAGATATAAGATGAGAAAAAATGTTTTCTATTCTCATAGAGCCTCACAGAAGAAGCTCAAGGGAGACATTTCTTCAAATGAAATACATATTTTTAGAATCTAACCTGACTTACAGAGATAACATCTAATGAGGCTATATGAAGATCACACTTCAAACACCATTACTATGATTATTTTAGTAATGCAATATTGTATTGTAAAAGACACATCAATACTAACTATCAAAAGCAAATTTTTACAGAGTTATGCTCAATTTTCAAGGTCTCATACTAACAGAGTAAATCAATTATATGGATGATTCAAAATAGCAAATAATCCAAAATGTATTGAAGTATCTTTTATTTTATATAAATACTAGAGGCCCGGTGCACGAAATTCATGCACGGGGGTGTGTGTGTCCCTCAGCCCAGCCTGCACCCTCTCCAATCTGGGATCCCTCTCACAATCCAGGACTGCTGGCTCCCAACCGCTCACCTGCCTGCCTGCCTGATTGCCCCTAACCGCTTCTGCCTGCCAACCTGATCACCCCCTAACCACTCCCCTGCCAGACTGATCGACGCCTAACTGCTCCCCTGCCAGCCCGATTGCCCCTAACTGCCCTCCCCTGCTGGCCTGGTCACCCCTAACTCCCTCCCCTGCAGGCCCGGTCGTCCCTAACTGCCCTCCCCTGCTGGCCTGGTCGCCCCCAACTGCCCTCCCCTGCAGGCCTGGTCACCCCCAACTGCCCTCCCCTGCAGGCCTGGTTCTCCCCAACTGCCCTCCCCTACAGGCCTGGTCCCCCCCAACTGCCCTCCCCTGCAGGCCTGGTCACCCCCAACTGCCCTCCCCTACTGGCCTGGTTACCCCCAACTGCCCTCCCCTGCTGGCCTGATCGCCCACAACTGCCCTCCCCTGCTGGCCTGATTGCCCACAACTGCCCTTCCCTACCAGCCATCTTGTAGCGGCCATCTTGTGTTCACATGGGGCAGTCATCTTGTGTGTTGGAGTGATGGTCAATTTGCATATTACTCTTTTATTAGACAGGATATTTTATGTTACATATTATATTTACTACATATTTATTTTTTAAATATAAAATCTATTTTGCAGTATATGTGCAGTAAATGCATCTACCTAATTGTGTTTTACTTGGGTTGATACTAAAATCATGCAGCTCTCGTTCTAAGACAGCAACTGGTCAATGAGAAAAGATACACCAAGAGTATGATAGTTGTGTGGGAAGGGTAATCAAGTATTTAAAATTTCACTCAGATAATGCAAAAGACAAATATTCTCCACTGGGGGGCGGAGATGAGGTAAGGAACACGTGATGCTATTAAGAGCATCCTAACAAATGTGACGTTCAGAATTCCATGATTAAAACGTAACTGCCTTCTCTTCAGTCCACAAAATCCATGAGACCTAGATACGATGCCTTAGAGAGGTACTGATTGTGCAATAGTTTCCTACTGATGGAAAACTATTCATCTGTTGACACAGCGGATAAATCAGGAAGTTACAATTTACACCACTGACACAGGTTGCTATTGATGATAAATATATTTTTCTTTCCACTAACCCTCCATCAAAAGGCAAATAACAGAAACCTGAGATTCTTTCAGAACACATATTTGACGTGCTTCATAAAATCCACAAATGTATTTGTCTGCGATGTTACTTGCATGCAAAGAATCCAACATGGAGAGTACACTACCTTCCTTCTACATGGAAAACTCCTTGAAGTAAGTGGAGTCTAGCAGAAAGTCCACAATTCAGGATCTGGGCACTATTGGTAAGTAAATTACTCTTAGTGTCGACTCATATTGATGACTAAAAAATGCATTGGATTACAGTGTGGTAAAACAAGATACAATTAATAGCAAATCTACCACCTCCATCCTCCCAAGCTCTTATCTTTCTGGGCCTTATTCATGAAAATTATATAAATGTTACCTTCTGGCTCATTCACATAATCAACACCCATATATTTATCTCTTCAGTGCACCTGGAGAATGGTCCATGGGGGAAGCTAAGCTACTGAAAAACAAGGTGCACTGCTGAACCTTTCTCTTTCTGTGGCAGTTAACTCAGCACCCAACAAATACACACTGAGCATCTACTATGTGCCAGGTAGTCTGTGGGCAGATTATAGTCAGTGGCCATTTAGAGAGCAGGACAATCTAAATTTTTTCCTTTCATTTTCAAGTTTAGATTTAATGAACATAAATCAATACTTCCAAAGCCACCACCATGGCGCCTAAAAAATGCCAAACATTTCCATCTTTAAAATAAATTTGCAAATAAGTCCTTTTTTCCACATTTCATAAAAATTTACTTTCACTCCAGATAAAATCCTACCACAGTTTGTTTTATTTCATGAGACTCAATCAAAAGGAAAAGAATTGTTCTACCCTGAATTTTCAGCTACATGAATATCAACCACCAGTACACGAAAAGTAAAAGTACAAAGTATTAGTCCTGATTTTAAACCACTGAGTAAAATTGGAGGTAAAAATGTAAAAGCTTTCAAAACAAAAAGAGGAAAAAGCACCACTGAAATGGAGGGAATAAGATTATGAATAGCTTCCATAAATAAAATGCAATCACACAATTTCCATTACAAGTAAGATTTATGCATTAACCAATAAATGAGAAAGCTATTCACAGCTTAGAACAATTCACTTTATTATATCCCATCAACTTACACCTGAATATCTAAAAGAAAAACTCTGGACTGGGCTTTATAGAAATCACCATCATTTACTTTACATTTTACTAAGTGTTCATGGTATGCCAAATAACCTGCACAACGGGAGGCATTATCTTCTTAAGCACAACCTAGTTTAAAATAACTCCCAAATTACAGATTTTTGTCAATATTGTTTGAAATGTTTAAAAACACACACGACCTCAATATTAGCTTGTTACTCAATTTTGATAGTGTGTTTTGTATTCAGTAGCAAAATCGAAATTGGTTGAAAGTATATTCCAGCATATTAGTCTCAAAGGCATGGGCCAACTCATCATAGTAAGTCGTTTTTAACTCAAAACTTAGAAAATGCTGCATAATTTTTAAACTGTTAAGATCCTAAAGGTGTATGAGTAAACTTAAAAGATTGAAATAATAAAATCAACAAAATGACGGTATTGAACTACTTTCACTAGCAACCCTAACCAACTTAATAAACAATAGAAAATTAGCATTCAGTAGTCTTGTTATGCAAAGTTACAAGTACATCTTAACATTTGAAATCATCAAGCCTGTTTTCTATTGCTATGGCTTTGAAAAGCAGCAAATCTATAGGAGTTATGATCTGTAATTTTATTTGTAGTTTTAAGAAATATATGCATTTATTATTATCGCCATAATGACTGATGACTAGTTCCAGTGGCAAAATCTCGGCAGGAAACAGATTTAGCAATTTAAATGTTTTATAAGTTTTTGTAATTGAGGAAACTTTTCATAATCTGACATTTGTTAAAACCACTTATTAGAAATTATGCAGCACAGTAGCTGTGGAAATATGAGCTAGCTTCACAATTATAAAGTCAGCCTATGTAGCCCTTTCCTATTGTATATAGTGGCATAAACCCCACGGCGGCCTATCAGCTAACTGGCAGGCAGGGGGCTGCTCTATTCAAAGTGAGAGATACAAGCTGCAGGGCAAAAACCTGGCAGCTCCCATCTGACCCCACAATCCCCTACTGGTGACAGCTCCAAGCTCCATGGCAAATTAGGCCTTCTCATATTACAATTGGAGAAGACAGATTCCATTAGCAGTATCTGAAATTGAGTGGAGAGCTGCACTGTTATCAGACTTGACTCATAAGCACTGCTATTAATCAGAGCTATGATAGCATTTATATATTTCAAGCTATCTGCTGCCGCTGTGATATTCTGCTACAAAGGGTTGATGGGACTTAGGAAAGTGAACAATAGAGCTTTCTGGGAAAAGCAGAGTAAATCAAGAAAGTCTATGACTTCCGTACATTCTGAAGGGATTGTGGTTTACATAAATTTTCTCCCAATTGGAGATTGAGCTCTTCCTCATCTTACACATGGGATTTAGTTGTCACTCAATGGTAACAGCTGTGAAAAGGTGAAGCGGCCCACCGCTCAGAATATTGCCTTCGCTTTTAAAGCAATTAACCCATGAACAGGAGGATACCTGGTGATATCAAAGGGATTAGGCCAGGCGGTGCATTATTAACATTTCCTTGAACTAATTCTAACTCTGACTAGCTGTCAGAAAAGACTCTACCGTCTTAAAAAAGAGTTTTTGCCCTGCTTTTTTCCCTTTAAAATGAAGTGCTGTTATTTGAGCCTAATATGTCCCTCTACTTATAAGAAAATGCAAATGAACCAAGCTCTTAATATGCTTACCCAGTCTGAGTCAATGCAATTTTAATACAAGTATGAGAGAAATATATGATCAATTAACCAGGGATCAAAACAGATATTCTCCTGAATGGAAATGAATGCTCCAGTACTTTTTCATTCTTCTTCAACTACAAAAATTTGGTGACTTTTTGTTACTTATGCATAGTTACCTCTGAAATTAGGCAGAGTTTCACATTATTCTCCACCGCAATCATCTAGAATGCTCTTTGAGTTGGAAAATCCAAATGTCCCTTAAGCAGAAGAGTCTACATTCTCTAAGGTATGCCATTTTTCTCTTCTTTATTGAATGGAATCTTAGCTGAAGCTATACGAACAGCAGACACAGTGCTCAGAATCAAACGTTCTTTTTCCTAATCAAATTATTTTTAGCAGCAGCATAATGTTTAGAAACATACAGCTCATAAAAAATTAAATACCCTATAAGGAAAATAATGGCACAAAACAATTTGCCAGAAGATATTTAAATATTACTGAAGTTGGTTGTAGGTTCTTTGTAGTAAACAGGCAGAGTTTCCATGTACCTTTAATTATTATTAATATTCATATATTCCAGGTAACCTGCTTGACATGAAAAGATCTGATTTCTTACTGTGCAATATTAATGGCCTCAGAAAGTTGTTTAGTGCAGGTTTCCTGAAACAGTGCCTTTTAGAGAAAATATTTTAAAAACTGCCTGTTTAAAGGTTGGTAATTTTGTCTTTCTTTAAAGTAAGCACTGAATTTTGATTATAAAAACTAAAAGAAGTTTACTTTTGACTCACCTGGGTGCTCAACAAATACTGCTGAATCAATCCTTATATAGCTCCTTTTGGCCCCTAACAGTTTGAAAAGGATAGGCTGACTCTCAAACCTGTTGAGACTATACTCTCTGCCTTGTAGCAACCAAAGTAAATGATACAAGATATGCCCTCATCTGAGATCATAAACCATTTAAATTTTTCCTGAGGTAAAGAGTTTTTATGCAATGCTATCCATTCTCTTTTAGTGATACCAGGATATATGAAATGTAAGCACATTGATGTTTAATGATAGTGATTTCAGTATTCCTTCCTTATTAGTATATAGGACCTAGTCTCATGTTTCTTAGGAAATAAGTTTGAAATTCAAGTACAAGGCAATGCTAAGTGGTGTTCATATTAGTGATTTACATTTTCTATAACTTTTTTATGTTATATTAATGAGATTTGTGAATTTCAAATTTAACACTTTAAATATCATACAATCAAACTCAAAAATCATTTACTTTAATGGCCTTAAAAAAGAGAAAATCTCAGTTACTATAAAACACTAACTGTATTACAGTCTTAAATGCACAGATGCACACATTAATAAAATAAATTCTATGTAATATAAATTAAATGTATTACATTAAACTCCCTTAACATAAGGCATGCTTAAAAATACCCTAGAAGGGGACAATACATAAATACATACAGAAGCAACTGGCACAGTCTTACTATTTTTAATTCAATAAACTACAGTGATACAGATAGCTTTCAATGTGCTGTTTTACTCATATGCTTTCCACATTAGGGCAAAGCAAATATATAAATGAGTTCTTGCCAACCACTAGAAAAGATTGACAAAAAAATGCAGTGTTAATGACATCTTACTGCTTTTAAAAGCAAGAGTAAGATGGAAGAAAGGCAAAAATTACATAGTAACTGGAAACAACGAATAAATCGGTCTCTCAATCAAGTCATGTTTACTGAAAAAAATGGAGCTTTTAACATCAACACATTTAAACAGAAATTTGCTTTTGAAATACAATCTTTGTTTAAAAGGTACAGAAGGTCTTTATGTCCACCCAAGAGCTAAATATAGTGAATGCTATGTGAACAATTACCTGAAAAAAACCCAAACCTGTTAAAAGAATTAATTTACTGCACACCAGTCAGCATTAATCCCATATGTACAGTAATGTTCTCTTAAGTGACAGGAAAAAAAGAATAAAACAGCTTCCTGGATCAAAACTCCTCAATATGTAACAACAAAACAGAATGATGACTTGGTGTATAAATGAATAAAGTAGTGAAATGTCTCCTCAACGAATTCTGATAAAGGAGTCAACCTGTAAAGGAATACATTTACTGTATGGTAGAGCTGGAAAAAAGCCGTCACTGTAATGGCTGTACAAAAACTGCATCCTGCTGTTGGGTTTATATTCACAGAAGAAAGGTTTTAAAGGTTAAGTTCAGGTCATACAACAAATGAAATTGTAACAAGCCAGCTGACATTGTATAATGTCTTCTTCCACTCAATCAATAGGCTACTGTTAGTCCTATTACCATAGAGATGGCTTGCTCTTTCCTGAAGGGTGTCTATTGTTTGACAAAACAGATTTGCCACTTGAACTAGGTTGCTCCCAAAGGACGTGTACCTTGTCAATTATTTGTATTCAAAATAATGAAGTATTTTCATATTAAAATGCATGTAAGAGATAATATTGTTAGAGCCCTTTTCTGAAAGAAAGCAACTTTTTCAAAGTACTATATTACTAAAACAACTTAAATATTCAGTTTATCATATTAAGAGTTTTTGGTTTAAAACATGTAACAGCAAGTATATAAATTTATCACTAAGACTATATATTAAAAGAAAAGGGTTACAGACTAGTGTGCTAATCCAAAACCCATTATAGACAAGCATAATAATTAATAAAAGCTATTTTAAAATCTAGAAAACTCAAAGGGAAATTATTGTCCAGAACTATTTGGATTCTATAAAGATAAGGATTTTTACAGTGGTTTTCATGTAGAATAGCATCAACAATTCATATACTGAAAAATATGGAAAAGTTTTAGAAAGCAAAGCTCTTTATTTGCATAAAAGCTATTTATAGCCACACAACATTTAAACATATGTATATGTTATAGAAATAGTCTTTTAAAATATAGATGAACTACCTAAATACAAGTATTAATTTTCTTTAAACGTCTGCCTTAAGTGTGTTGTGAAAATTAATAACTCACACATTCAATACAGAAGAGGTAAGTCTAAATTTCAACCTGAATACTTAAAAATAAAAAAGATCAGTTTTCCTATCAACAGAAATAATGATAGATTCTTAATTATAAAGACTCAGAAGGAGCAATCTAATAAAGATTATTCTAATCATTTAGAAAAAGAAAATATTAATAGCATTCATAATACAAATAAATCCAAGCAGAGATGTTACTTTAAACATTTCATGCTTAAAAAATTAGCTATCACTGAAAACCTGTAAAACTGAAATATAAACAAATTAAATAATATAAATAAAAATTTAGTGAATGATCAACAATTATAACATCTGAATCTGAAAGCTTTCTACAAATAGATTTAAAAGTATAAAGTCATAATTATGTTAACCTTACTATAAATAATTAAAAGAGAATTTAAAAAATAATTTAGCGTAGGGGCAATATTATGACTAATCAAAATGAAAATATTGGCCTCCAAAATGACATTTGAAATTATGTCTGTTCAAATTCTACTATATTTACATACAAAAGTTATTTGTTTTATAATCAAACCTACAATAGTTTTTGAAAGAAGTGTTTTAATTTGGCGTTCCCTTTGCAGGAAGTATAATTTGTATTTTTCACTCTAATCCTCTTAGGCATAGGTTAGACTGAGTTAAGAATGAAGGAAACAGAAATAGCAAAGACAAATGAGTTCACCAATATCCTAAACTAATGACCCGTTTTTTAAAAGCAGCGCTGTAGCCTTCAAAACTAAGAAAGCCTTCCATCAATGAAATAAGTGGGGTCTAATTTGCCTATTTTCCCTACAGCTATAATGGAACAAAGTGAAACCTTACTAAAACCACATCCCAAATGATTTCTTTAGTTAATAGCCTCATTTCAAAAGGTATACAACATGTGCATATTTAAATACAATAGAATTGGGTATTAGCTCTGAACCTGATAGGCAGCTGCCCATCAGCAATACCGTGAGTAATTAAAGGACATTTATCATTTACCCAAAGATGAACTTCATATGGTTGAGTTAAACTGGCCCATCTGCATTTTCATAAAACGACAAACCTTATTAGTTCTGCCTAACCAGAGAATTGTGATAATGAAGTGGTGATACTTTCATGCCATTGTATGAAGCAGAATTAACTGTGTAATCATTTAGGGGTCAAATGCATATGAAATTACTACAGATTAAGAAAGTGAAACCGCATGGGTGATATTGGAAAACCATTCAAACGATAACAAAAATCATTTTTTAATGTATGTATTTGGGCTATAAGAAAATTGCATCTCCGGTTAGTCAAAATGGATTTTAACTAATCAACTACTGTACCTGAAAACGGTGGAAAAGAGTAATGAGGCAGCTGCTGCTCCAAACAAACCACACAGAAAATTGACTCGGTAGGCAACGGAGCCAACAGGAAACAGTGCAATTGCCAGTTTAGCCACCAGAGTGAACAAAGGATAGCCAGGAGGATGGGCAACCTGCGGGAAAATTCACAACGGTTAGAAGGTTCTCATCTAGCAAAGGAAGAAGGGTCACACCGGCTTTAACGAACAAGTAGCCCTTTCCTCAGGCAAGTATGAAGATTAAGAGCGAATGACTGTTTGAATAGTGGCTTTCTATTGTAATCCCTCTGTGCCAATACAAATAAATATTTTCTTCAGTGGATTTGGCAGGGTCTATCACATGGTATGTCACCTAGAGAAAGGGTGACATATTTCATTGTCAGTTCTTAAGCAGTTTGTTCACTGGGTTCATAGTACATTAGGGTCATTTAAAAAGGCTATTGAAAAAAAAGAAGCAGGTTCTGAAATATGGCATTGGTGAGAAAGTTGAAAGACCACACTGCTATCGGATTACCACCATGCTGACAGTCCTAAGGTCGTGCCTAAAGGGATCATGCACCATAATAAAGTTTATTAAATAATAAACTTATTAAAAACTGTTAACCCGATTTATTTTATTCTCCACAGCTTATACAAAATTTTAGGGTGATAATAAGCCAGCTACTGTACATATAGTAAAGACTTTGCTTTATAATTTAGTGTAATTGGATTTAAAACTTAAAGTAAATTGTCACGTACTGAACTTATAAGTTACTAAAAACTGGGGTTTAAAAATAAATTAATCTACTTTATTCCATGCTTAATTAAACTTTCTTAATTCCTAAAACTGTTAATGAGAGCATTGATTAAACAATAAAACTAATACTTACTCCAAGCTCATGTGCGGCTGTGATCAGCTCCCCTGTGAAAAAATAATGTAAAACCAATAATGACTATTAGAAAATGACACTCCTCCAAAGTTTTCAAAATCCAAATGCTTGCACTGGGGTTTTGCATTAATTTGACTGGATAAAACTAAATCTGCAGAGATTTAACAGCGTGAATAGTCTAAGAATATTTTCCACCTTAGGTCTTATTGAATAAACTATCTTTGGTAGCTTTTAGTAACCGGTCAGTAAAAAGAGGTGAATTCTGTTTTTACGAAAATGCTTATTTTCCTTCCTGAAAGTTGTACACACTTGCAAAATATTTTTTAAAACTCTTAGAGAGCATTCCTGTAATATACTATATTATCCCTCAAGAATTTAGCACAAAACTGTCTATACAGATATAACAGTATGAAATGTAGAATGTGCAGGCATCTGAGGTTTGGACTCTCCAAAGAGTGTGCCATACTGCCCTACATCTGACATCTGAATACCTTCTCTACATTAATTAGGTTGCATACCTTTTAAACAACTTCCACGTGTTTATTTGCTCCAGATTATTTTGGTAAACTCCGATTACCGTGATGTATTTTTTTCCAAACTATTAAATCCTTATACTATTTACACAGCCCTCTATAGTTCCTTGCCATTAGCAATTATCTTTAAAATTACAATCCATTAATTCAATGCCTCTTTTGTTAATATTGCTTTTTGGCAGAATTTTATGATTTTATTAACACAAATACAACGTGTACACAATCTGTCTATTCATTTTCTTCGCTGCGCAGCCTGGCATTGGGATTGGTGACTCTGATGGCCAGCTGGGCTGCTCTTTCCACAATGGCTTTGAGGTTCCTTGAGGAGACTTTGTGAGCAATCTCAGCACAGTGAGATCTGCTGCACATCAGCAGCACTTCAAGCTCCTTGACGCTATGGGCCAGAAACTCCCGAAAGCCACTGGGCAGCATGCGCTTTGTTTTCCTGTTGCTCCCATAGCCAATGCTGGGCATCAGGAGCTGGCCCTTGAATCTTCTACGCACCCTATTGTCAATGCCTCTGGGCTTCTGCCAGTTCCGCTTAACTTTGACATATCGGTCTGACTGGTGCCGGATGAACTTCTTGGTCCTCTTTTTGACTATCTTGGGTTTCACCAGGGGTTTGAGGGCCGCCATGGTGCCCAGGAGATGGGCAATGCAGGCAATGCAGAGGAAGAGACTGTTTTGTTAATATTTTAAGCATCCAGAGCACAGGGACTATTTTTGACTCATCGGTGTATACTGTAATACCGGACAATGTGAGAAATCAATCAACATTAATTGATGATTTATGAAAGTTTTATTATCTATTAGGAAATGTATTAATGTCCATTTTCTATCCTTCAGTGAATATTAATATTCTTAATTTTTACTGACTGCCCTAGCCACAGTGTAGACCTTTACCTTCTCTGGCTTGGACTACAATAGCATTGACCAATCTTCTATTTCAATTCCTCTTCATACTGAAATCACTTATTAAATGCCACCCCCATACCTACTCCCCCAAAGCCCAAAAGGCTAGATCGTATCCCTCGTCTAAAATTTCTCAATGGCTGCTCTCTGCTTACTCAATGAAGTTCAGATTCCTCAGCGTGACATGCAAGCCCTCTGCGGCTTCAAGTTCCCTTTACAAACCTACGCTCACCTCAGTCAAATCTGATTACCCACTGTTCCTCTGGAATGGTCCTCTTTCGTGCCTCTTATCGCTCATTTTCTCACCTGGTATTCTCTTCTAAATCCTTCAGGGCCTAGTTCAATTGCCACCTTCTCAGTGACATGTCTCCTTACACATACCCCCTCCACAGCTAACTCCCCCATCAGAATTGATCACTGCTTCCTTATAGAACCTGCCTGAACCTCTATATTTAGCATTTGTTTAGATTGCCTTTTATTCTGATTAGTTGCTTTCATTTCTGTCTTTTCCACTAAGTTACAAATATTATTCTAACCACTTCAGGATCTTGTCAAGACATCACCACCTCTTCCTCCTCTGGCCACACACACAGACTCTAATTCAAGCTCCGGACATAGAGGTTGACTGACACCTATCACACTGTCGTCCTTGCTCCTCAGACACCCCTTAGGTAAATGACTGCTTACAACATGGAACCTCCATAAAAGCACCTAAAGACCGATATTGCTTATTGAAGTCAATTACTCAAGGGCATATTTTAAGTTTTCTGGAGATAGTCAAGAAAACCTTAGAAACCAAAGGTAATTTTTGTATCTCACATAGTTTTCAAAGAAATTGTTTATGATCTAAAAATGTCTAGAATAACTGTTCCCTTTGTAACTATTGTCAAGTACATAGTTTTGTTCTAGAATAAGATAGTTCTAATGTCTTTAGTCCAAAACTATGTTAACCAAAATTTTTGTTCTTAAATTTCTGTAGGTGTAATGAAGTACAGTGCATTTCAAAATTTCAAAGCCACTAGTCATTCTCTTCCATTTAAAATGTTAACATTAACAAAAATAGCCCATTTTCTCTAACTATTTATCATTAGAAAGCCAATACGCTGTTATTCGTTGCTGGTGTTCTGTTAATATAAGGATAATTCTGGAATATGACAAACTTCCATCAACTCTTACCAAATGTTAAACTAAAATCTATACAGAGAAGATGCTACCATTCAAAGCAAAGCCTATAACTGTATCTGTGATAAAGAGCTAAAGGGAAATATTACTTTTTTTGTTGTTAATCCTCACCAGAGGATATTTTTCCATTGCTTTTTAGAGAGAGTGGGAGAGAGAAGAGACAGAGAGAAACATCAATGTGAGACTCATCGATTGGTTGCCTCCTGCAAGCACCACGACCAGGGCTGGGGAACCTGCAACCAAGGTATGTGCCCTTGACCAGAATCGAACCTGGACCCTTCAGTATGTAGGCTGAGCTCTATCCACATTAGCCAAACCGGCTAGGGTGGGAAATATTACTCTTAAAATTACGTATGATAAAGAAAAGAAAGGACATGAACAGTCAAAAACAACAAAGATCCTCCTAGGTCCTTGCTTCCTCCCAACCTTTTACACTACTGAAATTTAAGTCCTAATACCACCTGTAATCAGAATTATCTGGGTGCTTTATAAAAATGAAGATTTCTTGATCATACCCCAAATCTACCTACGCTAAGACCCTCTGACATTGGGGCCGAATTTTCCCAGGCAACTCTGAGGTATATTCAAGTTTGAGAACCACAGCTTTTTGTCTTTCGTTATGATCCTCCTTCATACTTCTTTATCACTTGTCTGGGACATAAATGGGTAGCAAGCTCAGAATTGTTAGCAGATGCGTAATCATTAAAAATGAGTTCCTTTATATTATACATTTTATAGTAATTCTATTGTCAAATACCAAGTCTGTTAAAGATGGTATTCGAATGTGAATTCGTTTTCCCCAAGAATAACAAACTGACGTGAAGGCTAGATTCTCACCCTCTCCTCCAAAGGACTGAGCACTCCTACCCATAAATCAACTACGTGTATCAAGCGGTACGAAAGACTGGCAAGGCCACACAACAGGATGAATTGATGGAGTATTTAAGACTTATCAGGAAGAATAATACATGCTCTTTATTGGTTTTGAGATGGGTTGTTTATTGATATAAATATATTTCATAAACACAAACGTTCAAGGAGAACAGCCCATTCAACATAAAATTATCAAAGATATGATTATACAATTTATCATTGCCCGAAATGAACAAAATTACTAGAAGTGACTTCTATTTAGCGTCAAACTAAACAAATAAGAGCACCTAAAAAGTTTTTTGGTAACTCAAAGTGAATAGATAACTTTATTCTTTTGGGAAAAATTAAAACAGCATTAATAAAGACAAGGCAACAATCAGATTTTAAATACTCTAAATATCACTGTATATGTGATGACAGATTTAACAAATAACTTATGAAATTATTTGACAGAGAGTAAAGGGTAAGAGAGCATGTCTTAAAGTCAATCTTCTTGGATTCTTTCCTTGACTGCCCCTACTTTCTAGTTGGGTAACTCTGGACATCGCTTAGCTTTAGTTTTCTCATTTATAAAGATATTTATTTTTTTTCATTGATTTCTAGAGGGAAGGGGGGAGAGAGAGAAACATCTACATGAGACACATGAATTGGTTGCCTCCTGCACCCTCCCCAACCAGGGCTGCGGAACCTGCAACCGAGGTAAGTGCCCTTGACCAGGAATCAAACCTGAGACCCTTCTGTCCACCGGCCAATGCTCTAACCACTGAGCAACCTGTCAGGGCTATCCAGATATTGATAGTAACTACCTTATAGTTATTGAAAGTAGCTACCATATTGGTAGCTACTACCCCTAGTAGCTGGGAGGACTAAAATAACGATCCATGTAAAGCACTTAGAATTGTACCTGCACATAGCAGGTGCTCAATAAGTATTAGTTATTATTATTCATCACCCCCCCCCCCCCCATATTTCAGTTTCAATCAACCCTGGTAAGTCCTGTCAGTGGTTTTCTTTTGGGAAAGGTACAGAACCACCCACCCCCTGACTAATGCTCTCCAATGTCAAAATTCTCACAAAAATAAAGTTATTTCTCTTATTTAATATAAACCTTTGAAGCATGGTAACTCCATTCCCCACTCAACTCATGAAACCATCCTCCTACATGTTCAATAGGACCTGAAAGAATAAAGGTAATGACGTGAAAATGGAACATCAAGGATCCTCGTGTGTGGTAGGCAGCCCTGAAGATGACTCCTAAGGATCTCCACCTCCTGGTAGTCTCACTGTATGATCCTCCCCCGGAGAGTGGGCTTGAGTTATGAGCTAACTTCCATGATGAAAACAGGGCCATGGTATGTCACTTCCAAGATTAAGTTACAAAATGATAAAGGGGCCATCTCTTCCTCCCGACAGAGGTTAGCTCACCCGGACCCACTTGGCAAAGAACTGGGTTGAGCTTTGAAGCGAGTCCTCCCCAAGCTGAGCCTGGAGAGGACTGCAGCCCAGCTTACACCATGACCGCAACCTTGTCTTGAGGAAGAGCACCCAGGTTCCCGATAAACATAAAATATGAGCGAAAAGATATTCGTTGTTTTAAGCAAGGACCTTGTTATGCAGCAAAGGTAACTACAGATTCACTATCTGAATATAGGGCACGGACAAAATTACTGGCCGTTATTGGGCATTACTGCACGGTCACTCAAGTTGGCAGCACAACAAAACCTATTTCTTGTTTCTTCTCGGACCAAATACAAAACAAGAATTCTCGTGATTTAAATGGCACATGAGTCATGGATTTCTTTTTAATAGAAGTAGCTTGCTTTAAACTGCAACCTGACTTCCACTATTTTAAGTATTCTAAAATATTCTGCAAGGCTGGTTCCTATTCAATATTCATGAAAATTCCACCTCTTCCGTGGCCTTTCCTGACTAGCCATTCAGAAGGAGCCACAAGATTTAAAAAAAAAAAAAAAAAAGCTGTGTGTAGAACATTTACACAATGGAATACTACTACTCCGCGGTAAACAAAAGGAGGACATCTTACTACCCTTTGCAACAGCATGGAGCATGGATGGATCTGGAGAGCATTATGCGAAGTGAAATAAGCCAGAGAAAGAGTCACACCATATGATCTCACTCATGTGTGAAACATAATGAACAAAATAAAACAAAATAGAAACAGACTGACAGCAGTCAGAGGGGAGGGGATTTGAGGAGCTGACTGACAGCTGTCAGAGGGGAGGGGATTTGAGGAGCTGACTGACAGCTGTCAGAGGGGAGGGGATTTGAGGAGCTGGGTGAACAAGGTGAAGGGATTAAACAAACAAACAAACAAACACTCCTGGACAAGGACAACAGTACGGTGATTGCTGAGGGAAAGGGGTGGTGTGGGGTGGGGGGAGGTAAAAGAGGGTAAAGAGGTAGTAAGTGGTGATGGAAGGAGGCGTGACTTGGGGTGGTGAATGACAGTACAATATACAGATGATGTGTTATAGAATCGTACACCTGAAACCTGTATCATTTTATTAACCTATGTCACCCCAATAAATTCAATCGAAAGAGAATTTTTTTTAAAAAAAAGAGCTACTAGCCACCCCTTGTCCATCACACTTCCCTCTCACTGTCAACACTATCACCACTTAAGTGGCAGCTCTTTATTCCGCGGTTCGCCTATCTCCCGGCCCTAGAGTCCTCTCCACGAACCCTGTTCACCTCTACTGTCCATGCCTTCGGTCTGGAGCACCACACGCAGCGGGAAGACGTGTGGGCTGGATGGGAATGGAAAGCAAAACTCCGGTCCAGAAAAGGGACCTGGGGAAGCGGAGAGTTCGGTCCGTCCCAGCAGACGAAACGGACAAGCCCGGACTCCAAAGCCGGAGGACTCCAGACATCACAGGAGGGAGGGGGGAGGGCGCGAGTGCCCAGACCTGGCCGGAGGAGTGCAGACCCGGGGAGAGGGGCAGGAGGGGCGGCCCTGGGAGTACTTTACCCGCGTCTCCCCCGGGCACCGAGGGGGGCAGCGTGAGGGTGAACACGGCGGCCACGGCGGCGAACACGGCGACCCCGCCGCACAGGCCCGCGGAGCTCCGTGGCCCCGCTCGGGCTGCCCGCCCCGGGGCCGGGCCCCTGCCGTCGCTGTGGAGGCCCATAGGCCAGTAGGGACCCAGGAAGGGGGACTCGGGAGGAGAACCGGCGAGCCCACGGATTCCGGGCAGCACAGCACTCAACTCCCCGCCGTGGGGAGAGCGCACGGCGCGCGGCGGGGCGACTTCCGGGTCGGCCCTCCGCAGGCCGGACCGTACCTTCCACTGCCGGAGCGGGGGGTGGCGGGAAAATGCTGGGCCTTGCAAGGCCAGGCCCTGGGGGTGTTCTCACGCACTAGGGCTTACACAATTATAATATATTTTTACAAATCTCATAATCTGGGTCGTATTTCTCTTGAGAAGGCAATCCTGAGCACAGGTCTGCAGTCTCCATGGTCATCCCCCCTTTCTCACTGACTTGGTAGGGTCTGACAGAGACAGAAGCTGGGCTGGGAAACCGGAGTGGGGAAAGGCTGCTTCTGCCCCATCTGGTGTGGGGTGGAACTACACATGAGGGCCAAGATTAGGAGCCCAGAGCCCCATGTTATAAAGCCAGGGGAAGTGTGCTTACTGCATGTGCAAGTAAATCCATAATTAATTTGATCGCTTGTGTTTCCTACGATTGACTACAAACCCGTGTGCTAGTTATTAAATCGCTGAGTAATTTTCAGAGAGATTAAAATAAGCCAATTGTTCTTTTTTTTTCTTAAGGCAAGAGGAAAACTCAGCAGATGAGCTGAGAAACTTGAGTTTCTGCATTAATGCAAATAATTCATATCCAAATACTGTAGTGTTGTCTCCTACTTTTTTTAAGGAAGAGGGGTATTTGGATGGAGTTTTGACCACCAAGTGAGAAATATTATACTGTCCTTCCCTACTAGCAGCATTGCATAAACGAATGGGGGTTCTTGCACAAGCACATAGCACATTCTTAGTAAGATTTTTAAGCTCACATTTTACATTATTATAGCAGTTCTTCTGGAATGGGAGGGGAGGAGGGCAGCCTCTGTGAAATGTATCTCAAAGTACAGTGAAGATCAGTGACCATCCTAAACTTGTTACAAGCAGTCTGTCAGGAACACAGTGACTCAGCTCTAGAGCAACATACATCTACACTGACTGGCAGTCATTGAGCCAGCACACCTTGTCTTTCTCAGGTACCTACATAATGTTTTCTCGCCTATATTGTGAGTCCCTGGAGGGCAGGAGCTATGTGATAGGCTGCTCCTAAAATGGCTTCCAATGATCCCTGACTCCCGGTACAGTAGGTCCTCAGGTTACGTCGGAGATCCGTTCCTACGGCGCGACATATCGCGATTTTCACCGTAAGTTGGAAACCACCTACATCACTCACATGGAGCACATATACAGCAGTAATGAAGTGAAACAGTAAAAAAAAAGAAAGAAAAGAAAGATAACAATTCCTGACCTTTACTTGTGGTAAATAAATAAAAAACATAAAGCACATATGTACATACATCAAAAATGACGGAACTTTGTTTTTTTTTAATAAATAAATGGGAGATGGCGACTTAACCACAAAAATCAACCATGGTAAGTCCTGTCAGTGGTCCGACGTAACCCGAGGACTGCCTGTATTCACTCCTTTGTATAATCCTTTTCCACTGTATGTGGGCTGGATCTAGTGACTCCCCTCTAGCAATAGAATAAGACAACAGGTGGCTGTCACTTTAGACTGACTTTCATCTGGCTTGCATGTTCTCTTGTGGTCACTACCTCTCTTGCTGACTCTGATGAAGTCATCTACTGTGTTGTGAGCTGCTTGAGGTCCATGTGGCAAGGAACGGAGGGTCGCCTCCAACACACAGCCATCAGGGATTTCAAGCCCTCAGTGCACCAACCTGCAAGGAACTAAATCTGGCCAATGCCATTTGAAGGAGGCGGGAAATGGATCCTTTCCCAAATGAGCCTTAAGATGATGATAACTCCTCCCAAGGCCTTGATTGCAGCTGGTGAGAATCCCAGATGCAGAGGACCTGGTTAGGCCTCACACAGATTGCTGTCCTACAGAAACTGGGAGATAGTCTCTGTTGTCGTTTTAATCCACTAAATTGTGGGGTAATTTGTTATCCAGCAACAGATTACTAAGACAGCCTCCATTCTGTGTTTTTTTTTCCTACAAAAAATATGCCAATGAATAATACTATCTGAGCCAAGTATATTTCTTTCCTTTTTTTAAAATCCATTTTATCTTTTTCTTGTTTATGAGCTTTCTAAAATGATAAATGTTTATCATGGCAAATTACTTTTAAAAAGGCATAATTATTTGCCTATGTTTGCGAGCAGTGCCGGAAGTACGAATTTGTGAATTATTCATGTAAGGGTGATGTGAATGAATAATTTCACAGAGGCTTAGTGTAGAGAGAACAAGGTTGAGGCCAAATGTTAGCCCATATCTTCATTTAGGGAAGAGAGGGATGTGCCAGAAGCAGCTAAGGAGGAAATAATGCCAATGAAATATGTGTTGTCACGGAGAGGTGAAGGATGAGGAGGCGGGACAGCTCCTATCTGGGTTTTGTGGGGCTTGAGCTTATACAATTTGGAGAGTCAGCTAAGCAAAAGAATGTAAAACTGCAGATACAAAATGAGGTACAGGCACGGGAAGGAGCCTGTGCTAGTGACCATCTGTGAAACTGAAGCTTCATTAGGTTCACAGGTAATTTCCTTTGAGGGTGAAGAGTGGCCAGTTCTGTCTAGCTCTGCCGCTCAGTAAGCATGCTGACTCTCCGCTCCTCCCTGAAGCGCTTCCTCCTCCAGCTTCAGGGACAGCATTTCCCTCTACCCAGGCCTCCCCACCCGGGCTCTGCTTCTGTCCGACCTCCAATTATGCACCAGTGCTGAGCGGTAGACTTATCTCTCTTTCCGCTTTCTTTCCCACAAGTGTTTTACCAAAGCTGTAATTAGCAACTACAGGATGATCACTCTGAAAGCTGCATACCACCAACCTCTCCTTTAAGTGACAACTTTTTTAAGACCCAACTGCCTTGTGATTTCTCCATTTCCATGTCTAAGCAACATTTCAAACCCAGAAGACTCTATCTTATTTCTACTGTATACCTGTGCCAAAAGTGGCACCTGGAACAAAATAGTACTTAACAAATATTTATGTAATGAATGAATAAAATAACAATAGACCATTGGTGGTGTATCCATTAGGGATCGTATTTAGGAATGAGTAACAGAGACCCAGCTGCTACCATAAAATTTGACCCAAATTGTCAGTAAACATATGAAAATGTGTTCCACTTTATTAGTAATCAGAGAAATGCAAATTAAAACCACAGTGGGATACTACATACCTACCAGGTTAGCAAAAATGAGAGTCTACATGTAATGTTGGCAACTGTGTGGAACAGTGGAAATGTTAGCAGGAATATAAATTGGTAGAACCATTTTGGAAACAGACATTTTTCTAGTGAAGACAAAGATGTGCAGAGCCCATAACTCAGCAATTCCACTTCAGGTTTGTACCTGGAGAAGCCCGAAGCCAGATATAAGATGCTCACAGCAGTATTGTTCATAACAGTGCCAAATAGAGACAACCTCAAACACCCATTCACAATGGACTAGAGAGTATGCCATTCCTGGAATATCTATACAGTGAAACACAGCAAAGAGAATGAACAAACTACAGCACACTATCATAGAATAATATGGGCGACTCTCACTCAAAAATCCTAGTACTTAAAGTTGAAAGACTTTATTGTGAAACTAAACTATATTGTTTAGAGATATATCCATAGAGTTTAAAACTATAAAGAACATCAGAAAATCATCATCACGGATGTTGGGATAATGGTAGTTACCGCTGGGGCTGAGAGGGGGCTGTGACTGGGGAGGGGTACATGTGAGTTTTAGGGTGTTGTCAGTGTTTCTGTTCTTAACCTGGGCTGTGGCTACACGGGTATTTCCTTTATAATTGATCTTTAAACTATTTACAAATCTTTTATGCATTCTCTATCTGTATATGTTACAAAAGTATTTCATGAAAAAAAATGTAGACAGGAAGGAAGGAAGATTATGGAACAGTTATCTAATATCTAATGGACATATTTATACTGAATGATAACCAGAATATTACCCTTAGTTAGCATGAGACAGCTCATGAGTTTCCCTTCATCTTTTTAGTTCATATAAGATCCAGACATTGCCTTTGACTCATATGTCTCCAAAGTCTCTTTCAATCAATAACATTTCTCCCTCCAGAATGTGGGGAATTCTACGGGACAGAAAAGAAACTGGATTATTCATTCTCCAGGGTTTTCCAAATTCTGTTTTTTGTTATTGTGTTCATGTGATATCACTTGAACATTTATGCACCAGTCATCTATTGCTTCAATAACGCTATGAGCCCTAGTCAGTTTGGCTCAGTGGATAGAGCGTCGGCCTGTGGACTCAAGGGTCCAGGGTTCGATTCTGGTAAAGGGCACATACCTGGGTTGTGGGCTCGATCCCCAGTAGGGGGTGTGCAGGAGTCAGCCAATCAATGATTCTCTTTCATTACTGATGTTTCTATCTCTCTCTCCCTCTCCCTCCCTCTATGATATCAATAAATATATACATATAAATAATAAGGCTATGAAACAAAACAGTCAGTGGCATATAACAATAGGGTTTATTAGTGTTCACGCATCTGGGGAAATTGTCATGGTGACTCTGCTGGTCTTGTCTGACCTTGCTCACATGTCTGAGGATGGGCTGGCTGCTAGCTGGTCTAGGACAGTGGTCGGCAAACTCATTAGTCAACAGAGCCAAATATCAACAGTACAACAATTGAAATTTCTTTTGCAACAGAGCCAAATATCAACAGTACAACAATTGAAATTTCTTTTGAGAGCCAAATTTTTTAAACTTAAACTTCTTCTAATGCCACTTCTTCAAAATAGACTCGCCCAGGCCATGGTATTTTGTGGAAGAGCCACACTCAAGGGGCCAAAGAGCCGCATGTGGCTTGCGAGCTGCAGTTTGCCGACCACGGGTCTAGGACATCCTTGTTTGGAGAACATGACTTTCCATGTGTCTCCCATCTTCCATCAAGCTAGCACAGTCATGTCCTTCTCATGGTGATGGAAGAAGAACAAAAAGACTGCGATGGTAAAGGAAGGCCTCACAAAAGAGCTCTGAGGAGTAGACTGAGTCAGAGGGAACTGGCTAAGTAGAAAGGTAGTAAGGTGGAGTCTTAGAGAACAGTAGAGAGTACAGCTGCAATTGGACTATACGATAAAGGACTAGTCCCAATGTATAAAGTAAGAGCCCAGATTTTGGGCCCTAAATATAAGCTGAGTCAGAATCAGGATAAACACAGATTTTCTTTAAATGAATATTTGAGAAACTCCTAGCGTATGCCAGGCACTTCATCAAGGAAGTTACGCTAGTTATGGAGTAGAGGCTGAACTGGAGACCTTCCCCCAACAGTGAAATGTGTTCATTCCTGCACAATGCTTAAAACACTGCCTGCTGCATCAGTAAACACTCATAAAAATGGTACATGTGATCTCCTTTTACATCCCCAGCAGCCCTGTGAGCTAGAAAACATTTTAATTCCCATTTTACAGGTGAGAAAAGGGAGCTCTGGAGAAGTCAGGTAACTTGCCCAGGTCACACAGCCAGTGAGGGGTAGTGCAGGAGTTCGGATCTGCACATTTCACCTCAGGGCCCACACAGTAACCACGATGGGCATCAAGGGGTACAGCTGTCTCGTCTGTACCCCGTGATGTTTCACTGAGGCCTTGAGTTAGTTTTGGAAGTGCCTTTGTCTTGGGTTAGGGTGGGCCCCAGAGCCTGAGTGTGGATGTGTAGGTGGGGGTGGGCGGGAGGGACTGGGTTCATCCTGAGAAGTGTCTTCCCTTGCGGGGATTAGTGCGCTGTGGGGGCAGGAACCCAAGCAGTCAGAACAGAATGGGAGGACCATGGAGAAGCAGAGGTGTGTTTCTAAGGCCACAGAGACACAGGAGCATGCTGGGAAATCTCTCAGCAAGGAGCAGAAAGGTGATGCAAGAGACCAGAGGTGGGTGTGAGAGATTTTTTAAAGGATGAGTAAAGAGGCATCTTAAAGAAAGACCAAGGGTGGCCATTGTCTAACGTGGTATTTCCTGAACCTGGAAATATCAGCAAGATCATCAGAAACATTTGGCAAACTCTTAAAACTGTGGATTCCTGGGCCCACCCTTGGAGATTCTAATTAGTAGTTTCAGGTAGATCCTGGATAGCTGCACGTTTTCAAAGCTTCCCAGGTGACCCTGTTGATTAGCTTGGTCTGGGGCCCACTGATCGATCTAAAGTTACAGCCCTTCATTGTGCAGATAAGGAAGCAGATACCAGGGAGGTTAAGTGTCTCACCGGAGCCACACAGCTGGTTGATGGCAGACTTGGAACTGGGCTTCAGTCCAATGCTCTTTTTAAAAATATATATTTTTATTTATTTCAGAGAGGAAGGGAGAGGGAGAGATAGAAACATCAATGATGAGAGAGAATCATTGATTGGCTGCCTCCTATATGCCCCCCACTGGGGATTGAGCCCGCAACCCAGGCATGTGCCCTTGACCAGAATCGAACCCAGGACCCTTCAGTCCGCAGGCTGACGCTCTATCCACTGAGCCAAACCAGCTAGGGTGAATGCTCTTTCCATACTATTCTATATTCCTGTCACTATATTGGATGAGAAAGCTGCTTTAGGGGGGAAATACTCCCAAATTTATATGCTGGCATGAGATTATCAAATAGTGTTCACACTATAAACTGTGAGTAACCGTAATTATGCACAATAAATTCTATCCCTGACCAGTGTTGCCAAGTGGTTAGAGCGTTGGCCCACACACCCAAAGGTCCTGGGTTTGATTCCCAGTCAAGGGCACGTACCTGGGTTGTAGGCTCCATCCCTGACCCCCTCAGGGCACTTGAGGAAGCAACTAATGGATGTGTCTCTCACCTCTATGTTTCTCTCTCTCTCTCTCTCTCTCTCTCTCTCTCTCTCTCTCTCTCTCTTACTCCATTCCTCCCTTCCACTCTCTCTAAAAAAAAAATCAATGGAAAAAATATCCTCAGGTGAGGATTAACAACAACAAAAAATTCTGTGTAACAATCTCCGTTGACAATGCCTAAGTATGGATTCTATTCCCAGAAGGGATGTAAGTGGCTCAGAACTAGGAACCATATATATCTTTTCATTTTTGTATCTCCACCTTTTCCCACAGTATACTACTAAATGACAGTTAAATAACTGCAATGAATTTAAAAAGCCCACATCCTATATAATAAAAGTGTAGTATGCAAATTGTCCCCTCCACCGGGCATTCATCCAGGAGTTAGACCAGCGGGTGGGGCCGGCTGGGGGAAGGGAGGGAGGCCCCGGCCCATGACCAGCAGCCTCTAGGGACCCTATCAGTGTACAAATTTCATGCACTGGGCCTCTAGTATTATAGAACATGTTTAGTGGTGAAAAGTCAATATTGTGGTAGGAAAACCTTTATTTGTGTCAATCTCAGACATTTTTTTTCTTTTCAAGTCTGTCAAACCTCTGTTGCTCTGAAATGACAGCTTGCTTGGTAAATAATATAAACCCAAGATGGAACAATACACTAGTTCCTTTTCGGAGGCAGCTGTGACCAATGGGGCTGAGTCAGCCCCCTGCAGGTGGCCGGATCGGTGAGTGAGTGAATGCACTGGCCTGAGAGTTCCCTGCCTGAGAGCCCCGATTCTCCCTTTCCGGGTAGCAGGATGCCGCAGGAAGCCTGGTTCTCACATCACCTCTCTTGTATAAAAAAGGAAACTGAGCCCAGAAAGTCTGAGTAAACCTCCTTGATGACACACCTGACGAGCTGAGGAATTGGGGACCTGTGCTCCTTACAGGATCACACTCTGCCCGAGTGAGGAGCCGATATCGGGGTTTGCCTTGTTGTGTTTTGGTTTTGCTCTTCAAAGAGCATCTGCAAATCACACAAGCACCGAGGCTGAAGGACCGTCGGAGCAAGAGAAGAGCCAGGCTCAGCTTGGGGGCTTGGCCACCACAAACCACCTTTGTGGGGTTCTCAGAGCTTCTCAGGTGCCTCGGAGCCTGGTATTCTCCGGGCTTTTGTCCTGACCAGAATCCCCGAACCAGGAGAAGGACAGATGGTGCTCATTTGCCCCAGGAGGCGCCCCCTTTCCCGGAAGGGGCGCTGCAGATGAACCTTGGCTCACAGCTGTCCCTACTGATGGGGCTCTGCTTGGAAGCTGGGGGGGCCACTCATCACACCACCTGGCTTAAAGCTGTACTTACATAGCGAAGGCACTGCTTTTATTTAGTTTCTGCTTTTATCTGAGGTGGCTTTGAAAGGGCCTAGGTGGAGATTATTTGGGGGTGGGGGGGGGGACAGGGGGCGGTCCTGAAATCTCCCGAGCTCCCTCTTCCTGTCTTGACCGTCTGCTCAGGGTGGCCCCCAGAGGAGGACCTGAGCTGGGCCTCCATACTGCCTCCAGGCAGCTCCGCACTTCTGTGAACGGGGTCTTGGGGTACCTCCTGAGCCCCAGAGGTTATGGCCTCCGAGCCCTGAGCAGACAGAGGGCTTTAGAGAGCGGGGAAGACAGGTGTTCCAGCCACAGGGACCTTGTCTCAGACTTTACCCAGAGAAGGAAGTTACATTCCACCTGAAGCTGTTTAAAGGCCCGAGAGCTAAAGGGCCCTGGGTCACGGGAGGTGCCAGGGGCCCGAGGGGCCACAGCGCCTGGAGCGAGGCTCAGCGACCTGCTTGCTTCTGGGGACTGTATTGAAACGCAGCGCTCTGTTTCAATAGGGGCTGAGCAGGGGGTGCTGCTAAAACGTGCTGGGATCGCACTCTGAGCTCAGTGCCCTCAGCATGACCAGCTCCAAGGCTGATGCCGGGAGGGTGCTCTCCTCTCTACCCACATCCAAGATCGCGGAGCGCTATTCCGCCGGGGACTTGAGACAAGGCGATAGATATTCAAGGAGCTACCTCTTCCCACGTCACCCCACATTCATGCACTGGGCCGCAGTGACACTAATTTTATGAATACAGCGAGAGAGTTATTGCCTGAAAACAGCTCCTGCGTGGAGGGGAAGTGTATTTCTTAGCACCCCATTAGAGCTAAGTGGAGCTAATTCAACCACAAATATGAAACTCACCCCAAACATTATCCAGTATTAGTACTGAAGGTAAAGCCACGAACAAAATCCAGTCTTACCAAGACACGTAAAAGGACACATATTAGATGGAAAGATGTTTTTCTAGGTATTTCATCCATCTCCTTCGCCAACCAGCTACAGAAACTCCGAATCTCATGGCACTAGAGCACACTCTAGTGGTGGTGAGGCAAAGCGCACACTTGTTTGGGCGAAAGGTCAGGTAGGCTTGCCTCAAAACAGCGAAATAAATTAATAGAATGTCATATGACGACTCCAAGCTGATAATTCTCTAAGAATAAGGCAGTTTGTTTTGTTCAATGCTCAATGCCAAGGGCAAACAAACAAGAATTATTAAACATCTCAAAACAATCTAAAATAACAACCAACCCAGTGAGATTTTAGGAAAGCTTTTGTTTTCTGTTTTCTTCTTAAATCCGAGCTACATTCAGACTTTCTCCTTGGAGACTTGGTTTAAAGAAGGGAGAGGAAGCTGATAATAGATATAATACCTAAAACAAACTCCCTTCAGCCATGACGGTGTTATTACAAACTTGAGTGAGTACCATTATTGCAGATAAATAAAAACAATGGACCAAAACCGATTTTGCATAAGGAAATATTGTGCAATGTGTTATAAGCCTTGGTGAAGACTTTTCTCTGCTCTATCAAGCGATGCTTAATATACACAAGAAACTTGTCTTTGGTTACAGATAGCAAGGGCTCTTATAAAAACACACATATCTGTTTAACCAAGTAGCAACGTTGCACAGACTCTTTTGTGTGTGTTTCCAAAGTAAAGGAAACATATTCACTTGGTTCGACATGTAAATTATACTCTTAAAATCTAACACAAACTGGAAGAAAAAAAATTCAACAACACACATAAAAAAAAATAAAAAAAACTTTTTTTAAAGCCAGAAGCTTTGTGTTCTATTGTGTTTAGACTTAAAATATAGAACTATTTAGAAAGAATTAAAGAGATTATGTTTATTTGATTTCAAGTTATCTCAGCAAGAAACACATTTTTCATACCTCTTTGGAAGAACAGCAGGTCAAATGACACATTTGTGAGTGACTGTTTGAAATATTTCAGCCACGCCGCAGGGTCCACCTGACCTGAGCACCACAGATTGAGGGAACAAAGGCTTGTGTTTTAAATGTTCCTTTAAGAGCCTTTCTGGGGAGTGGAAGGGATGCCGGAAGCTGTCACAGGCCTCCCTTTTTATTTTTAGCCTATGACACTAATCAGTTTCATTCTATTTCTAACCCATGACTTAGGCTCATAATTAATTTTCCC
The DNA here is from genome assembly GCF_951640355.1 of Cnephaeus nilssonii. NCBI lineage: Eukaryota > Metazoa > Chordata > Mammalia > Chiroptera > Vespertilionidae > Cnephaeus > Cnephaeus nilssonii. The sequence goes on along the minus strand of NC_137075.1, from coordinate 73,771,722 downwards.
AAAGGCAAACATCATATAGCATAATTCTGCAACTTTGCAAGATAATTGTTTCAAAGTCACCCACATCTTTCAATGCCCAAGAGTTTCCCAAACATTTATTCCTCGAGTAGGTTTTGTTTTAGAATCTGCTCAGTAACCAAGGTAGGGCTTTATTTTGAATGCTAAAATGAGGCGCAGAACAGGTTTGTTAAACAGGAGATCCAGGATCTAAGCAGTCATTCATTTTATTGCTTGACTGAGTGAAAATGATACATTTATGTGAGCTGAGTTCCCTGATTCAATGAAACAATGAATATTGCAAGTGTCTGAAGATCATGCTCGAGAGGACTTCACTGAACGTTTCCGAGAAGTAATTGTTCCAAACAGCAGAACCTAACCCCTGTTCAGGGTGTGACTCAATATAAAGACTTGTGAGTCAAATGCTGAGCCCTTTGAAACTACACACCTTTGTTTGTGGCCTTATTAAAGGTATTCTCCCATCTCCATTTAAAGGGGTAGATTGCCAAGGCCTAAATAAAACGCCAGAAGGTAAAACGAAAACAGTCTGACCTCACCGCTGCACCTGATACTTCCCATGCCGATTCCCTTTCTTCACCTCCTTTGCCCCAGGCTTTCATAAGCCAGAGAGATAAAAATGAATTTCACTTCCCAAATGCTAAGATTGCTGGTGCAGAACGGAAACTAAATATCAGCAGCTGTGCCAGGGCACCTGGGGCCATATAAGAGCACTGACAAAAGGCTTCGTTATGAGCCAGACTTGGGTTCTCTGCTCATCTTGGCTCCTGTGCTTTAAGAGCGGCCGGGAGAACTGCAACTGTGCTCTCAGCGAAAGAACGAAAAGTTACGTGTGTGGGAGAAATCCACAGGGAAAGAGAATGAAACCGATGTTCCTGAAGCCTCACAATGAGACGAGTAACGCCAACGATACTGCTCCTGGCCGCGGCTTCCACACTCCGCCGTGTGAATGTACCAGGCGGGGATCGTTTAAGAAGCAGATTCCGAATCGGCAGGTCTGCGGTGGAGCCTGAGGTTCTGCATTTCTAACAAGCGCCACGGGATGCTGGGGCCGTTGGTCTGAGGACCACATTTTAAATCATTAGGGCTCGAGCCATGCACTGCCTTTCAAATAATTTGCCCTCCCTCCCCCCATATTACTATTCCAAAGTAGTTTCATTTGTTTTTGTTGTGTGTTTTTTTTTCTGCAGCAGGTGTGTGATGACAGTATTCAGTAAATAAAACAATACATGTGTTTTATAAAACAGATTTAGGTATATGCAGCGATTGTCTCAAAAAAATTAATGTGGTTCCTGCCTTCCTGTGACCCCCATTTTCCCCCTGTGGTTTGCAACACTTGATTGAAAATGGTTTCCTCTGGCTCTATTAAACAGATAAAGTCATGTCACACGACTAGAGACCAATCTGTGGTAATAAGAAAAATACATTTTATATTACAGGAAGTCCTATTAATATTTTTATTGTTAAATTTTTCTTTATTGATTAAGGTATTACATATGTGTCCTTATCCCCCACCCCCAGCGCCCCCCAACCCCCCACTCATGCCCTCACCCCCCTGGTGTCTGTGTCCATTGATTAGGCTTATATGCATGCATACAAGTCCTTAAGTAGTTTCATTTAATATTGCTGTGTTTCTCTGCTATATCCCTTCGCTCCTTGCGTGGCATTGTTGTAAAAACGAGGAAGAAGAAGTGCTAACAGTAACAGGGCAAACCCTTTTCAGAGGTCATGGCAGCACACCTGTGAGGAAGAAGACTTGGGTTCAAGGACAAGTACATGATGTTGGCCGAAAAGGTGTCGGAAGCCTTTACAGTCTGTCCTGAAGAGAGTTTGGGAAGATCCTCTCTGGTCTCTTTCTACCTGCCAGTTAGTTCAGGTGTGAAATGACGGTCCTCCCGAGAGGCAGCTTACAGCAGTAAGGATTGGGCCTGGGGGCAGGCCCACAGGGTAGGCTCTGTGACCTTGATTTGGCTTTTAGGCTTAGTTTGCTCACATCTCAAAATGGGCTGAGCACACCCACCTGCAAGCTGATTTTAAGGCGTTGAAAGGACTCCTATAAAGCACCCAGCACAGTGCCTGTAGTTGCTCACCAAATATTAGGTGCAATCAACTCTCCCTCAGGGCTTGCTCTAACCCAGGTGTTTTAACCTTGGCAGCTGCACATTAGAACCACCTGAGGAAGCTTTTAAACATCCTGACTCCCCCTCCCAGGTCACACCCAGATCAATGAAATGATAGTCTGAGGAGGTGAGGGGGCCACTTTTAAAGCCCCCCAGGTGGTTCAGCCATTAGTCTAAGTGTAGCTCAGGAGCAGTTGCTTCTTAGGGGCCTAGTAATAGGCACCAGCTCATTAGCCTGCCCCAGGGATGGTGGGGTGGGAAGGAGAAGGGGGAGAGGCTCCCCAACCCCCATGCACACCCCAAGGCTGTCTTCCCTTTCTCACCCCTGCTGGGACCACAATCTGCCCCCTCTCAGTGCTCAGCAGTTTCTTCCTAGTTATTGATCTGCCCCAGGGGACGTCAGCACAAGCCCATCCCTTCAGATATCTGAGCTTGGACTACTTTATCTGTGGTCTCCTTAACCGATGGAAGTATTTTATTGTCACCCACGTTTTCTGCGGTTTCACCAACAGTAAAATCAAATAGGGTCACATGAATAAAATAGCCACCAGAAAAACTCACTCCGATCTTCAGCCCCTGGAGAGCTCAGCCCACAGAGTGTCTGAAGTTCCCGGGGAGTGGGGATGCCTCACATGTGTGCTTGACCAAATGCAGTCAGCTACCATCCTGCTTCTGTCACATCGTATCTGTGAGGTCAAATGACCTCAAAGGACTGTGACTAGTAAATGAATAACAGACGTAAGGTCCATTAGCCTAGGGCTCAGAATGAGGTGTATTTTCAATGATGTTAGGGTTTTTACAATTAATAGATGGCACCTGCCCAGCTTGGCTACCACTACCAGGCACCACTGTCCCTTCTCAATACTGAATTTAAAAAAATCATTATTTTTTTTACCGTCAGATTGCTCTCTCATGGCTGTCTCCCATGATCTGAAGACTGCACAGGAATTTGTGGCAAAGTTGGGCAGAGTCCCACTCTTTTGGGAGACACATTCTGTTTCCCAGGCACTATGCAGGACAGCTTGGGCCCCAAAGTCTCACTAAGCTTTTACTTCCTTTCCTCCCTCTGCCCCAGGCATAGTCCCCACCTTGTACTTCAGCAGCTTTCTGCCCTTTATTCCTGAAATGTTGCTACCAGGTCAGGTTCCCAGGCCAGATTTTCCCCTTCTCTCCTCTGGTTGGGCCAGCTGCATTGGTTCCTTAGACACACGAACCAATCAGAACTGCTTCATAATGACCAATCAGAGCCACATGATCAGAGCCACTGACCAATAAAAACGGTTCAAATCGGGAAACTTAATTTGCATAGAATTAGACCAATTGGGAACCTGGGCGGAGACTTTCTCTATAAAAGGGAGCCTCCCCGTAGTCTTTGTGGAGCCAATTTCCAGTCTCCCCTGGAGGCTGAGGTTATGTTCCCGGTTTGCGGACTGTTCACCTGAAGATCTCCTTTTCTCTCCTGTCTATTCATCTGAAGAAACTCTTTCCTTTCTTTTCTCCAGTGCCTGGCACATTCCAGGTTTCATTGAAATAGGGCTAATTCACAGTACTTTAATGACTATAAGAAGTCATAGAAGAAACAGATCCTGGGAGTCAGCTTGACACGAGCTAGTCAGAAAGGCTGTCGATAAGAAGAATCTAAGCAAATATTTGAAAGAAGAGTACTGATGTACAAGGGCGTAGGTTCATGAAAGTGGTCAGCTGGGTATGTAGGCAGAACGGAGAGAGTTTAAAAAATCAGCTTAAAGTAGTCCACTCTTCATTGTCAGCAGCAATTCTAGACAAGAAAAGACTATCCTGGTAGTAGTCCTTTATTGCCTTAGTAATTCTTATATAGTGCTGTCAGCTGGGTGCTTTATATTTACTCTCAGAAATCAGTCTTTTTGTCTTGTGTTTGACTTCTTCCTTCTGTCAAATAAGTTCTGTGTTTTTCATTTTCCACTTGATATCGTTTGAAGAGTCTGGTACTTTTGGGGTCCTTTCTGGAAAGTATAGTGTTTAGTGAAAGTCAGTTTATTATAATTTACGATGAAAATGGGACATCAGAAAGGGGATTCTGGAGGGAAATAATTGGGGTATGGGCAGTGGATCCAGAAGCCTAGAATTCTGCCTTCAGTCTTTACTTTCATGACACCCTTCTATAAAGCTGTGTTTCATCCAAAATCGGTCTGCCCATGGTTTCATGGAATTAGACCTTAGAGGGTGGGGGTCTTTGTACTATTCACTGATGATCCAAAGCTCCAGGATTAGTGCTGGGCCAGAGGAGGGGCTCAACAAATACCTGCTGTGTCAGGGAAAAAAACAACAGTTCAGGTATTTCTAATAGAGGTGAGGTCAAAGGCTTTATTCAGCTGATGCAAATCTGGACCCGAAACCCAGAAACTCTCCAAAATGATGCAGGATTGGGGTCTTCTAGGTTGAGAAGAGAGGGGTATGGGACCTTGTGGTCTGGCCTAGGGTGCAGTTTTTTTTATCTCGAACGACTGTAAAGTTTGCGTTGTGGCAAACAGTTGGCAATGACTCTGGGTTTTCATGATTCCTGCTGGAGATCATTGGAGTAATCGTATTCCAGAAACTCGGAACAGTTCTTTCAAGAGCTGTTTTTGTAAGCTTGGGGGTTGTCTGTTAATCAAGGTTCATGGGAGGGGGAGATAGCAAAACAACAAAAAAAGGTGGAGGGATAGGGAAAGCAAAAATGGGGGAAAGGGGGTAAGGATTGAAACAAGAAAAATGAGGTCTGTTTTAATCTTTTTTTATAAAGCAAATAAATGAATAGGCAAATTGCCTTTTCTTCCCCTCAGCTATGCATCTGCACTTGTGAAATTGCTAGAAATATTTGTCATGTTAATTTTGTTTGGATACACACATATATCCCAAGCAGCTGCTGCCGAATGTCCCCCTAAGAGCTCTGATCTTATATGGGAGATTTGTTTCTGTTTTAGTTTCCAAAGCCTCTGCTTTAGTAGTCATGGTGAATTAAAGTCGGCTTCACCAGAGGCATAACATTTCTTAAGCGATGAGATCAGGACTTGGGGTCCCCACTGAAAACTTGACAAATATAGCCAAGAGAGCAGTCAGCCAAGTTCTACCAAGTTGAAAATTCAGTCTAATTCTGTGCTTGTCTGTAACTTTGATCTGTTCTGGGGACATAGCCTGTACTTCTAATCTGGTCCCATCACCTTGGAAATGTGTGCCTTGCTCTTAAGAGACCTGAGAAAGAAGGGATAGATCAGGGTGAGACTATCACACCCCTAGGAAAAGCAACCCCAAGGGTAGTGCTGGTATGAAAGGTCTTTCATGTAGTTGCAAAGATATTTGATTTATATTTAGGACTGTGCTTGAATTTTGGAATTAAAGAGGGGAAAGAAGGCAAAATGCTATTTTATTTCGTAGGAAAACCCCAAAACACACCATCTTTTCTTTTTTTTTCCCCCCAAAATATTTGTTGCAATGAATGAATCACCACCTGTGTGTAGTCATTGGCTCACAAGAACCAATTGTGAACATCTGTTTCCCACTTTACATTCAATGATGTTAGCTTGGTAGCTTTAAATAGCCAAGGGTGGGAGTACTTACGAAAATTGCAAAATCATTCCCCGCCCCCCTTCCAGCTCAAGAGCTGGTTTCCACCAGCATGCCACTGCCCCATCTATCTTCCATGAACTGGCTTAGTACTCATCCTATATAATAAAAGGCTAATATGCAAATCGACTGAATGGCAGAATGACTGGTTGCTATGACACGCACTGACCACCAGGGGGAAGATGTTCAATGCAGGAGCTGCCCCCTGGTAGTCAGTGTGCTCCCACAGGGGGAGCACTGCTCAGCCAGAAGCCCTGAGCCGGGCTCACGGCTGGCGAGCACAGTGGCAGTAGAGGTTGCCTCTCCTGCCTCTGTGGCAGCGCTTAAGGACATCCCCTGAGGGGTTCCTGCGACCCCGCCCCCCTCCCCCCCCCCCCCCCCCCCAGTGCATGAATGTCATGCACCAGGCCTCTAGTTTCCTAATAAAGCTTCAACGGACTATTCCAAGCCAACAATGATTTCTTGCCTGTCAAAAGCTTAGAGTACTTACATGATCTACTCCACTTATTTGACACTTAAACAATATATTGTGGCTTAGATTGTTGACTTGCATTATTTTAACATGTCACCATTTTACCTTTAAGGATCCTTCATGTAGATTGTAAGCTCCATGGGAGGAAGAACAAAGTACTGCATATCTATATGTCCCTTGAGGTTTGCCAGAATGAAATGGCAGGGACCAAAATAATGTGTTACAGAAATGTTATTGCCCTGGCTGGTGTGGCTCAGTTGGTTGAGTGTTGTCCTGTGCACTGAAAGATTGCTGGTTTGATTCCCAGTCATGGCACATGCCCAGGTGGTGGATTCAATCCCGGGTTGGGGGGTGTGTGGGAGGCAGCCAATTGATGTTTCTCTATCACATTCATGTTTCTCTTTCTCCCTCTCTAAAATAAATAAAAACATATTTTTAAAAGAAACGTGTCACTGAGTAATATTAGGTACTGGGAAAATGTAGGCAATTGGAAGGAAAGGGAAATATATTTTGAAGTATGTAAAATTGTATTTTTGGAAAATTTAAATCAACCACATACAGCTGTATGCTATGCCACTTCCAAATTGTTGATAATTGAACTGGTTTATGGTTTGGGGAAACTTTGACATGCCTTTTGTGCTAGTTCAGGTGTGTAATCTGAACATTGATGCCCTTGTTTGCTCATGCCAGATGTCCTTCAGCACAGAAGCCAGGCATTTAAAGGCAGGGGAGCAAGATATGTCACAAGGTACCCTCTTTTTAACCTGCTTATACTAAAAATTTTTAGTCTCACTAATCAGTTCTTAAATGGCCATTAATCTTCCCTCGGCTAATAACCGAAAACGTGATGTAAATTATAATCTGTGTTCCCTACCCAACTTCACATAGTCATGATTTCTACTAAATGTGTTTGGGGTCAGGATATGTCTTAATACCAAGCAATAAAGCTTCATACATAATGTACCACAGTAATGGATACACATGTTTATAAATGTTTGTTTTTAATGCTAATGTCAGATTATTTAGAGCCTAATCCATTCTGTTGATTGGAACTAGTGTAAGTGGAAATATAAAGATTTCTATCCCTACATTAACACATTTTATGGGTTGCAAAGCCCACTCTCTCTACTAAAACACAAGGTCATGAATTAACAAAATCCTCACTTTCTGAGGGTTTTATTTGACTTAAAATAGTTTTAGAAAAGACTAATCTACAAAACAGGCTTGTAGGAGTACTGGATAAATAAGATATCTGAGTTTATAAAACGTTGCTCTCAAACCAACGTCTGTTCCACAAAACATTTGTTAAATGGAGTAGAAGTAAATGTTAAGAAGCACTCTGCTCAAAGCCATTTATATAAATGTACTGTCACAGATTACAATTAAGAGACTTGAGGCAATCTCCCAAAGAACAAACAAAAGACTAAAAGGAAAGACTCTTGGATTTCTTCACATCCTTTCCCCTGAAATGGCTAAAATTCCTGTCTTATGGCCATTAATAGTTGTAATACTATGACTTATTGTTACTGGGCTCCTGGTTTGCTTCACTTTTCCCTCTACCACATGTTCTCCGTGCATCTGTCTTTACATCAATAAATGACAATTTCGTGGATTTAAAAAAGCAGGACAACCACACACTTAGCGCTCTGTTTCTCAAAAACAAGATGATCCCCTCTCCTTCATGCTCAGTTACTGACAATCCACCTCTGTCTGACGTGAAAGAGAATTTTCTCCCTTTCCTCTTACTTTACAGGTTCCTGTTCTATCTGCTGCTCAGGCCTGGCAGCTGATTCAGGACTCAAGGCCTAGGGCCAGTAGATGGAATCCATTTCCCAAGAAAACCTGGGCTAACCTATCTCTTTGCCTGGGATATTTGCTTTGAATTGTACCAGGATAAATATACAGGGGTGGGCAAAAGTAGGTTTACCATTCATATGAAAAAAGCCATGCAGGTTATGATTATAATAATACAAGAATGAACTGTTTTGTGTACTCAACAACTGTAAACCTACTGTTGCTCACCCCTGTATTGCAAACTTTTTCCTTCCCTAAGTAAGAAAAGGCTACTGTAGGGACATTACCAGAGCGGAAACAAGTTTCAGGTGCCTAAAGAAATTCTATTTGCCCATCAGGAACTTAGTAAATGCTGGGTTTTAGTTTTCAAGAAAATGGAAAATCTGAAACTTTAAAGTCTTTTTCCCCAATGAAATAATGGAGATAAAGGGACACTCTTGATTTGTCCAAATAACTTTGTATTGCTTCTCTTTGAAGTATTATGTAGCACAAGTGTTTTCTTTCTGCCCGTAGAGTGTCATTTAGCAGCCCTTTTCTTTCTCACTCCCAGGGCATTTTCTTTCCTCTGTTCCTATTGGACCATCTGTATCCAGTCTCACCACATTCAAAACCATCCTCCACATAGCCACTTGAGGGGTGTTTCCAAACTGAAATTGTATTATGTTCTGTTTTTTAAAACGCTTCTAACATATAAGTCCTAGCTCCTTAAAATGGCCACCAAGCGCCTGGTCCCTTGAGAAAGTAAAAAGCACCCCAGGCAGCTAGTCTGTGGTGTTCCCACTGAGCATACTGTGCTCACAGAAAAAGGATCAGACAGCTCCTCTCTGCAACCACGTCTGGAACACATGGACAAGGATATTCTAAAATTTAAAAAATGACTAAATATGCCTGTTTCCCAGCTAACATGGAAGACTATACTATTGACAATGCTAGGCCCACTTTAATTCTTCCTTCTCCTAGATCAGTGGTCAGCAAACTCATTAGTCAACAGAGTGGCAAACCGTTGCTCACTGACCACTGTCCTAGATAAAATTATTAGATACCCGATTACTGAGTCAGCCCTGTTTTTGATGGCACTCAATCCAGAATGGGCCTGCACTTTCTTAAACCCTCCTTAGAAAGACCCAGCAAAAGCCCCAATCCTGTCATGAGCCCTTCCCAACTCCCTCTTACTCAGCTGTTCCGGGAATCTTCTGCTGTTCACTCCCTTGCTAAATTTAACTTTTTTTTTTTTTTTTTCTGCCTAGGAGTAGGTTATCAGTAGTTTTGATCCATTGGTTTTAACATATCTCTTCCCTCCACCTGCCATTTCCTTGGCTTTTTTTTTTAAATCCAACTCCCAAGTCAACTCGTGTAAACACTTCTAAGACCCTATGTACTTTCTTGAGTCAAGTTCCCATTGTCTTGTGTTAACTCTGAGCTAGAGTGTGTGGTATGTAGAGGCTTTGCATCTGCCGAATGTTAAAATTAGAAGACCAGGTTCAAATTCTGGCTTTGGCAATACATGACCTTGAGAAGCTTACTTATTACACACATCAGGGATGAACTGAAAAATGTCATACCCCTGACTTATCCTATTTTCCTTACTACCCATCGACACTTAAATGACCCTGAAAGCACCTGCACACATGTCTACGGGCCTGGAGCTTAGAACAATGTCTTTTTCTTATTTGGAGCTTAATAAGACAATGCCCAAGATTACTAAATAAATCACGTTCATTTATTTTGCCTCTTTGCTTCTCTAGTTTGTAAACTGATATCTATCAACTTGCTTTATTCTAGAGCACGGTTGTGAAACACTTATGAAGAATTGGCTCTTAAGGAACAGAACCAGCTGAGGGTCTGAAGAGGAGGTGCAAGTCTCAATCCCTATACTCTATCCTGACCATTTGAACCAGCCAGACAGTCCCTACTTAAAATTTTATGATAATTCTCTGAGAGTTAATGGGATGGATGTAAAGACTCTCTAAATCAGTGGTTCACAACCTGTGATGCACATTAGAATCACCTAAGGAGCTTTTAAAACCTATGCCTGGGTCCTACCCCCTCCAAATTCTGGCATGGGCCTGCTCATTGGTAATTTTTTTAAAATATATTTTTATTGATTTCAGAGAGAAGGGGAGAGGGAGAGAGAGATAGAAACATCAATGATGAGAGAGAACCATTGATCGGCTGCCTCCTGCACGCCCCGCACTGGGGATCGAGCCCGAAACCTGTGTATGTGCCCTTGACTGGAATCGAACCTAGGACTGTTCATTCCTCAGGCCGAAGCTCTATCCACTGGGCCAAACCAGCTAGGGCTCACTGGTAATTTTAAAAAGTTCTGTAGGTGATTCTAATAGGGCAGAACATCACTGATCTAGTTCTTGGCAGGAAAGTTTCTCTAAAAACAAAGTATTCTTCAGTGCTGCAGAATGGATAACAGAACAAACATGGACAATTGATTGGGGTCTTCATAAAATTTAATAATTTATCAAACACCTTTTCACAGGGCAGGATTCCTCCAAACCAAAGAGAAGTAAATGATGGAAAGAATCACAATAAAATTCAAGCTGTAGAAATGAAAAACATTAACAAATTTGGAAATGTATACTATTGTACAGATCAGAGAATTTAGAAATGAAATAGGGCCAGAAGCTAATTATATGGAAATATTTCTATTTGTACATTTCTCCAGAAGGCAAAGTAGAGATTGCAACCAATATATCTAAACAAGTGACAAGAATATTAAGTTTTCTATCATCCCCTAGTACATTACTTTTCTCAGCATGTTTTCTGTCCTAGTTCTTGTGAAGGTGAGAATAATATCAAAATCATTAATTGTCTACATTTTAGATATGATAAGACTTTAGTGGATGGTGTTAATTAAACTACAAAACAACTCCTCTTGCTGTGGTGTGCATTCCAAGTTAGAGCAATTAATTCACTCGCTTAAACTGATCAAGATTTAATTACCATCACTCTGTGCAAATTACTCCATAATTAAAGTAATTTGGTTCATTCCACTTGCTGACAGTGTCATTGAACAGCCATTAACAAACCAAAAGAAGTGATAATTAACTTAAAGAATAGCTCAGGGCAATTTTACACAGACAAGTTCACTGTTAGTTATTCCTAAAATACCTAAAATGGGGTAGAATTGGGAAAAGAAAATTCTGAGAGAATTCTTAAACAAAAATAATAAAAATAAGACTTTAGGGGTTTTTCCTCCCCAAAATAAGATTCCCAGCAATTTAAATGACTGTGGTAGCTATCATTATAACCTAACCACAAATTAGTGTCGTGGCAAAACAAATAAAACTTGAAAATAAATTAAGCACTTAAATACTGGTTAGAGCTAAAAACATTGTTGGGGATTACTGCCTACCTGGGGGTACAAAATATACTGGTACAAAAGGAACACTCAGACTCTTCAGAGAGCAACCCAAAAGGTGTTTAAAAATTGCAAAACTCGAGTTTGAAAGAAGCTTTGGGACACACACACACACACACACACACACACACACACACACACACACACACGGGCCATGGAGATGAACAGCTGTCTCTACTTACCTGTGGAATCATGGTTTTATAGAGTAGTTAACTGATTAGTTCTCCAACCAGAGGAAATGGAGAGGCTAGCTGGACCTGGGGCTAGGATTTTTCTGCCTAGATCATGCCATTGTCAATGGTCAATGACTAATGCAAACTATGGCACAAGTGACACTCTACTAATCAAAACATGGTGTGTTTTCCCATTCATGACTTTTCCATGTGTGCAGAGAAAATTTAGCTTAATGCATTGCTCAGCCTTCTTTTAGAAAAATACCTTTGAAATCCTTTTTCTTTCCTGATCCCATTTGAAAATATGAGAAGGGACTGTACAACACTGTTCAAAACGGAAAACATTAGGTGTCAGTGTCTTTTCTGCTCACTGTGATCCTGCAGAGAAATTATTTTTCACCACTGCTCGGCAAAATCACAGAATATGCTTAATGCTTAATTATCACTTGTATTATTTCATTTTATTTTTTCCAGTTTCCTTGCATTACTGGTTTTTAAGAGCTTGGTTATGACTAAAGATGGTAACCATTTCTCATGCATTGCAAATGAAATAACCATTTTTTGTTATTATTTCACTCTGGTGTGTTACTTTTTGGTTGTATCATACTTGTGTATTAAATATAATCATGTTCTGTTTAAGAAAAAAGAAAATATGAGAAGGGGATGTTAAAATGTCATTCAAGGGATAAGACATACCCTCAGAAGATTCTTACAAATTAATGTCATCTATTTTCTGAATGTAATGAAAACGATTAAAATAAGGATCTAGGGGCATTGGATTAAACATGACATTAATTTCACTCATTTCTTCTGTTTCAATGGTCTCCAGTACATTTAAAACTTTGTATGTGGCTTGCATTATATGACTATTGGGACAGCACTTCTATAGATTATTGGCAAAAGGCTTTAATAAAGTGAAAAATGCTAGAATTTTTAAATAAGAAATTAATAGGAATCAAGGAGGGGAATGATATGGCCACCTGAGTACGTTTATGTACATTTTAGGAAAAAGTGTAAGAGTTATTAAAGGCACAGGTGTATAGAACATCTTCCTGTTAAATGCCCATTAAGAATATCTAGATTGAATACATCTCATGAATGCAGTAAGTAGTTATCAAGTACTAGGCATTGTGCTTGACACTAGTTTTCAAAAGCTTTATCCTCTTCTTACATCTCATTGGCCAGAACTGCTAATCCCCAGAGGATAACAGGATCGCCATAAATCTGGGGGAAAAATTTACCTTTCAGGGAATCTCTACCTATTACCTGAACAAAGTCTTGTTATTTTTTAAGTCAATGTTTTTATTTTTTTTAATCTGGATTTTTTAAAAAGCAGAGAATAAAGGTAACATGGCTGTATGCCACAATGTGTGCCGCGGTGTCCAGGATTTAAAATGAGCAGGTTCACAGCAATAGATCCCTTAAATTAATAACTAAAAATATCATTCGGACAAAACAATCACCTGGGCTCATTCACATTTGATCATCATCTTCCCAAAACTTTAGCCACAGACATAAAGTTTAGTTTTGCTGACATGGGACTCTAACAACATATTTCATTTAGATTTGGATTAGGATATAAACATGGTTTCAAATTAAGATACACGGAAGCATGTGGTCTTTTTTTAATCTTCATTTTTAATGCCAAGGAACTGGGTAAACCTTAGCAATGACTTATTTATTGGAAGGTGGAAGGGCGGGTGGGGAGGCTCAAAGCTTTTATAGAAGATAGATTTTCTTGGGTACAATATACTTATGATGACATTTGTAAGGATGTGTAATCAACTACCACAGTGTCATAGCTTTCTCTGGTGGTGGACTGTTTTGTAGCCACTTTCAACATGGACTGAAGTATAAATCTCTATCTTTAAACACTTGTTCACAGGTGTAGTACGCCATCTTTATAAGGCTTCTAAGGAGGTATTTTAGAATTTAGAATAGAGGATTGATTCCACGGACTTGGTTCAATAAGCTTTCTTACACAAGAATGAGGCACATTTAGTAATAGGTAGATGTAGACATTATTCATACTCACCTTGCACATTTAATACCATTAATTTGTCAGAACTAATAATATTAATTCATTCAAAAATGAGATTAAGCCGGGCACCCCTTGCAGCCATAATCCATGACTGATGGCTCTGTGACATGGATGGCACAGCCCCTCCAGCAGAGTGAGCAGCGCACATGTGGCAGATTGCAATGAGAAACCACCTAGTATCTCCTGTCTTCAGTTAAAGCATCTTAAAAAAAATTTGCTTGTCTCTCTGCACTCCTTGACTATTCTATTTTAGCAGCCAAACTGACTATTTATACTTAAAGCCAACAGGGCAAAGTCACATAATTATTTTTCTAAACAGCATTTAATGGAAATCAGCAGGTAAGAAGAGTCCAACCAGGCTCACAAAATGATGGTCGCTGCAGTTGACTTGCTTTCTGACCATGTAAATTGGGCATCATTAAGTGCAGCCGACCAGAAATGGTGCAACATGGTGTCACTCTGAATTATGAAGGACACCCACTTGTTTCTTATTTCCCCTCTCTTGCTTCTTTGCAATATATTAACACACCATACCTACTTTTCTCCAGTCTTTTCTCTTTTATTCACTTACTGAGTGCCTACTATGAGTGAGGAAATGGACTAGAGCTGGGCATATGAAGAGTAATAGAAAATGGCGATCTTTCCCATGGAGAGCTTTGCCTGTTGAGAGCCATTGTGGTGCATGGAAAAGAGCAAACAGCCATATCGCAGTCTGGCAGCTCCAGTCTCTAGTTCTAGCTGGAATTAGAATAACTAGCTGTGTGACCTTGGCCAAATTACTTAGCTTCTCTGGGCTTCCATTTCCTCTTCTGTAAAACTAGAGGCCTGGTGCATGAAATTCATGCACTCGGGGGCAGGGTCCCTCAGCCCTGACTGCGCCCTCTCACAGTCCGCTCCCCGCCAGGAGCAGGCCTAAGCCATCAGTCGGACATCCTTAGCGCTGTTGTGGAGGCAGGAGAGGCTCCTACCACCGCCGCTGGGCTTGCCAGCCGTGAGCTCAGCTTCTGGCTGAGCAGCACTCCCCCTGTGGGAGTGCACTGACCACCAGGGGGCAGCTCCTGTGTCTGTCCTCCATTTGGTCGATTTGCATATTAGCCTTTTATTATATAGGATGGAGATAACTACCTACATGCTGATCACATTGTCATGAGAATAAACTGGAAAACCCCCCACACATAGGTAAGACAATTAGTACAATGCCTAGTACATGGTTATTTTAAAAAGGATAGTTAACATTGCTTTTATATAAGGTTCCCAGCAAAGCACATGTGAGGTAGACACTTGATAAATATTCACTCCCTTCTTCCTTGTTATTTAAATTGATAATTTCCTGGGCAATGGCCTTAGGCTGTGCTGAAGTGGAAGGAATTTATTTTGGATGCTGTCCCCCTCTTCCTCTGGGAGAGGATCTTCTCCCCATGCTTCTGTGTCTTCTGTTGGGAAATTCTGAAATTTCTCCAGGCTGAAAAATATGAGTAAAAAAACTGATGAGGAAATTAAGTTCTAATGGTAGTTTAGTCACCAGCTTATAGATAGGGGAGACTTCCACTTTTTTTTTCTTTTCATAAATGGATTAAAAATGTATGTTCACTTAGAAAAATGGACTCCAGCCAAAAATACAAGTTTCAATGAGCTTAGATTTCCTGTAAGGTAGAAAAAAACACACTGTTCACATACATGCGCATGTTTCTGACCCAAGCTAAGGGGCTGGGAAAAGCAACCCAAGTGAATTTGGGAAGCCAGAGCAGTGATGAAATCTTAAGATTTCTCAGAAATAGTTTTAAGTGGGAATAATCCTAGCTGGATGGTGCTTTTCTGTGGGTTTCTAAGCATGAGTCCAAACTTCACACTGCACATTCAAAGACTGGGTTGCCCAGAGTCCCAAGTATGGCAGCAGGTCCAAAAGGCTAGATACATGGGCCATGTAAATAATGGTAAAAGAATTCAAGGCCCAGATGCTGAGACTTGCCCGCATGTCCCACCGCCAGAAGAATAAGTAGTTGAACTTTAAGTAGTTTTCCACTTTTTGGCAGATGGCCACTCAAATACATCTTGTACCCCAGCTGCCTTTTGCTCAAAGGACTTCGTGTTCTGGGCACTCTCTTGGCCCTCTGCTGTCCGAGGAGGTGGTGTCCTGATGCACAAGGTGGGCGTGTTTGGGACCAGAGTGCCCAGAGTTCTTGACCTGCATGACTTTGGGAAGAAGGGTTTTGCTGAGAGGACCCTCCAGGGTAGGTGTGCTGAATCTCTTCATCCTCAGCCATGAAGAAGGCACCCCGGTGATAATACTTCTGTAAGAACTTATATTTGCCCTTAGCAGCTTTGTTGGTAATAACTGCCATTTGCCCGAAGCTCAGCTGGCCTCTCTTCTTCAGTCAGGTTTCACATGCATTCAGTTTCTGCTTTCTGTTTCTCAATCTCCTCTGTCCCTCTTGATTCTCTTCATCTCCGGAAGTTTCCGTGCCTCATATTTCTTCTCATTTTCATCATCAGTATTCGGTGCATCCAGGGATCTCTTTTTCTCCCCCAGCTCTTTCTTGGTCTCCTCTTCTACAATCTTGAGTGTGTACTTGCGCCTCTCCTCAGCCATGTGTTTTGTCTTCTGCTCCACCTCCTTCTGTTTCATTGCTTCAGCCTCATGTTCTTGAACTATTACTCAGTCCTTCTTTCAAATGAAGGCTGGTTTAAGGCGAGGCTCCATCTCATCTTCATTATCTTCCTCATCCTCAGACTCTGATTCCTTCCCAGAGTGTCCCCTCATCTTCCACTTTCATGACTTCCATCTCTTCATTTGTTCTCTCCTGTGCTCGCTGACCATCATGCCAGAGCACCGCTCTATTTCCTCCTCAAATTTTTTTCCTCTTCTTCACTGCTATCTTCTAGTTCCATGCACCAAGCATCTCCTACTTCTGAGTCACTTCCTCCTACCACTTCAGGTTCCACTAGTTTCCCATGTTGAGCCAATCTCTAACCCACATCTTCACAGATACCGTTCTGCAAACACCATAGGTGAGGGTCACCTTTCTTATAATTCCTCATGGATGATGGTGAATGCAGCACACTTGGCTGCTGATCAGTTGAACATTAAAATAGTCTCTGCTTAGGGAAATTAAAAAAAAAAAAAGCAGGATGCTAAGCCTTGCTACATTGCTACATGATGTTTGTAGAAGATTTGGAGACCATCTACATGAAAAGATTTCCCGACAGCTAGATATAGAAAACAATTCCAAAAGTATTCTTGTCTGTTCTTCTAAGTCTTTGCTAATATGTTTTTAGCCCCAAACACCTGCCTCAAATCCTTTGCATTTAAAGTAGCAAATTATTGGGACTAAGTTTTGCTTTTTGCTGAAATAATGTTTTTCCCTAGGAGACATGGGATGCTAGTAGATGAAATGAGGAATATTTTAGTAGTTAGAAAACAAATCATTTTTGTGAGCCTGTGTATACACACACGTGTAGACGTAATAGCTGTGGAAGAAAGACTCTTTTAGACAGCCGTTGATGAGCCAGACCTCTTGCAGAGCGCTGGAAGGAATGGGTGAAGCCATCATAAATATGACTTTTCTTCTAGGATAGTGACAAGTCCATCATAAGGAAACCCTATGGTTTAGTCAGAGTTTTTATGAGACAGTCTCACTTTAATCTGTCCCTTGGTAGATCAAGTGTTTGTCTTGATCTGTCATGTGTGAAATATGAGCTACTGGTGATCATTGGTAAGACTTTCTATTACTAGTAAACATGGTCTGAACCCATTTTGGCTCAACATTTATGAGGGATTCAAAGTCTGGCCATTCCCTCTCCTCTGGTCTCTTCTTTGTAATACATTTCCAGGGGTGTAACGCGCACTTTCACGCCAAGCCACTTCTGTATTGAGACCAAAGTGCTCACAGGCCAAGGCAGTTTCTTAAATTAGGAATCTTCTTGGGAATTGCTAATGATTAACAAACACACATACACTAGATCCACTTTATCTGAAATCATTGCACTTGGTTACAGATATGCTGATCAAATGGATGTAGTTATAACTACAAATAAAATAAGCAAAAAGAAAGTTTTACTTTTTAAGTTTTATCAGATAAATAGCATACTTTTAATTCAACTCTCTGGGCTGCTTGGCTATTAACTAGAATATCACTGACATTATAAGAGTATAATTATTGTATTAATTTATGCCCACTGGTCAACTATATTAATTTTCTATATTTGCCTCCAATTTCTTCCAAAATATGATTTTATTTTGAAATATGGCCACATTGTCTTCACATGGGGCATGGAAATGGCATTTTACTCATTTTATGATAAGCTAATAACATTTTATTCTATAGTTTTTTTTTGTTGTTGTTTTATTTGGCCTTTCCTCCCTTCCTTAAAGCTCTTACATTTGGGAACTTTGACTAAAATGCATATTTTAAAAGATACTACAGTGATCAAGACATTCTTTCCAAGGCTTTCTTTCAAATTTTAATTTGAAAATTACAACAGACAAAGCTAGCAAAGAGCAGTTAATCAGTGCTTTGCCTCATCTTCTGGCTTCTCAGTTCCAAATTTTCAGTACAACAAATAGCAGTTTGGGGTGTTTCTTTAATATGGTATCTATCTGGCTGAAGGGTTCCGGAGACTCTCTCTCCAGTCAGAACCATAGCATCTCAACACACCCGCACCCCTAATCCTAGGGTGGGCTCAAATGCAACTAGACTGTGTGAAATGTTTTCATTTCCTATTGACTGGTTGTGTACTTCCCTTGTGTTAATCCCTTGTTAATGGACACTTTCTTCGAGCAGCTGAGATCGGAGTTGTGTTGTCTTTGTGATTCTAGCAGATTTTATTACTTGGATATCTTTGTTTTCATTATTTTGAGATTTTGGGATTTTGTCTGTTTCATTGATATTGATTCTCTCAGTTAGAGATGGCCTGGCCTCCCACTGTTTCTGTTTGTGTTTGATCTACAAGCAGTGGGAGGGAATCCTCAGGCTGCAAATGTTTTGGTTCTGTGCTTCAACTGGGAAAGGCATGGTAAGAGCCATTAGCAGCTTTCTCAACTGAAAACAGATGAATGTGGCTTTAAACCTAGGTAAGGGACTAGCATTTTGTCATTTAAACGACCACAGGTGGTGTTCTGGGGAACTCATTTTGGAGGGCAATGTGGAATTTTGAAGAGCCTTGGCAACCACTTTGTGAGAAATCCAAAGAAAAATAACAGTCCCTTCCTTTAGTTATTAGCTCTGCCTCTCTGTAGCTGTGTGACTTTGGGCAATTCATTTAACTTCTCCAGGGCTCACTTTCATTACCTTTAACATGACGATACTAGACCTGGTGATATTTAAGTTCTCTCTCTCATTGATTAATATATGGAAAAGAAATAACACTTCTTGTGTTCAGGTGCTTAAATATTTCATTTCAATGACATATAGTTATTTCACTTAGCAACAACCATGTGGTTAATTATCCAATTTGCCAATGAGATAACTGAGTTAAAATATAGGTATATGTTCTGTAATCTGTGCTAGAGAGAGTTTGCTATGTAACTGCTTAGTACTGTATGGGAAAAGGTACCTTCTCTCCATTAGGGTTATAAACTCCTAGAGAGAAGAGACACCACTTTGGCAGCACCCCAGGCAAACTGGGTCATGATATTGAACATGCACTGAGCTGTGTGGTTGCACCGAGGCCCCAGGCCCACTTCAGATGGCAGCTAGGAGAACTTGGGCTCTTCACTGGGGATTCTAGCTGTTTATTGCCTTGTCATCTGACTAATTGCCAGAAAGATGCTCCTTTCTGCTCAAGATCCCTTGTCAGGTAACCTATCCTTTCACTTCTGTATCTCTTGAGAAAGGTTAAGCATTGATTTAATATGCATTTTTAAAAGTTGTTTAAGTATCAGCATTAGTAAGGAATATTTAAAATAGAAAACATGTCGGGAAAACATTTAATAGACACACAATTTAGAAAATCTAACCTAAATTGGCTACAGGTTTTATCATCGTTGTAATAAAAACGCTGCCTGAGAACGCATCCTTCTGAGCTTCCCCTTCGTTATCACCGGCAGTCTGGGCTGGACGTCTGATTGTCTGTTTTTGCAGCGGGGAGGCCTGGCCCAGGGACTTTCTTACATGGAGGTAGAGGAGCAGATGGGCAGGTCCAGACCGAGACAAGAGGACTTAACTTGGATTCCTTTCAAACTGATATTCTTTACATTGAGGTTCAATATGTAGAAAAGGCTGAAGGCTTATGGTGGGAAGGTTGGAGAACACCAACTGCTGGTGTCAACAATTCAGCCTTGGCTGCAAAATTCCTTAATTCCCATCCAGCAAAACACAACTGTGGTTAACCGAGCTCATTCTTCTTAGTTTGGAAACCCTCAAATGCCCCTCTTAGCATGCCATTTGAGATTTTGATTATTTTAAACTTCAAACGATTTATCAAAGAATTGTTTCCAGCCTGAAAAGTGTTCTAGTAAGTGTAGTTTTCTCCATCTCCTTCCAGTTCTGAAGCTGCTACAGCAGGGTTTTGAGCACCTGTTTTGCTGAGCCACCCTTGAATCCAGCTCTGGGCCCTGATGATATGGTTTGATGCCCTCCTGCCCTAACTACCCTTCCACGGACTGACTTGTCGGGATGCTTGAAGATTACCATTAGAACTTCTCAGTGGATGGCATCTCTAGATCAGTCATTCTCACCTCGGACGGCACATCAGAATTCCCACAGGAGCTTTTAAAAAATCCCCAATGCCCAGGCTGCACCCAGACCAATACCTCAGAATCTCTTGACATGGAACCAGGCAGGAAGACTCTTAACACTCCCCAGAGGATTCCAGTGTGCAGCCCAGGCTGAACCCCATGGCTTTGGAAGGACTGTGCTTACATGGCTCTTACCTGGAGTTTGCACTATATTCATCTGGATCTGTTTACCTGGCATTTTCGATACATTTATCTGTTATCACCTGTTGAAAATGTTGGCTGCTTCATCAGCTGGTCTGCAGAGGTCTGAAGGAAAAACGTTTCTATTTTTAAAAAGAGGAGTGGAGAGGAGCGTGCGAAACCAGAGTATAGCAAACCCCAACAAACCGTGAGCTTGTAGTGATGCCAGCGCTGTACTCACCGGGGCTACAAGGGTAGCTAGCCTAAATGTGTGGCTAACCCTTCCTGGAGAAGCAATTAGGGAAAAGTTGCCCTGTGGAAAACAAGGACAAGAAAAAGCTGGGGAAAGGGGCAGCGGAGGGCTCTGATTCAAGGATTCTCCCGAGAGGCTATATTGGGGAGCAGAATATTCAGAAGGGCCCGCGTCATTGTACCCATCCCCTCCCCCATCCCAGGATGTCAGTGCTTCTTTTGATGGAAGTAGCTGCCCATTGTCACCCCCAGCAGCTTTCTATTCCTCTGCTCTATCTACACCCTATTCCCCTCCTAGATATCTACTTACTAAAAAAAAAATAAAAAAATTAGTAAGTAATATGCCAGGCTCTTTGCTAGGCCTTCGGCAATGGTTTCTTCTATAATACACATCAGAGTTACCTGGGGAATGTGTTTGAAAAGTGTGTTTCTGCCCTGCCCTATCTGATTAAAAATGAAGATTTCCAGCACTCACCCCAGAACTTTAATTCAGCAGAGCTGGATATGCAGAGAGAGCTGCATTTTAAAAATGTTCCCCCCTATGATGCGGATGAAGTCTGAGAACCTCAATTTGATATGCTATCCCAGAGGATACATAGAGAGAAAGCACGTGCAGTCCTTGACCTTGAGGAGAAAAACAACAGTTGGTATAACCAAGAGTTATGAGAGCCAGAGTGCAGGACCACAAGAGTTATGAGAGCCAGAGAGCAGTGGGGGCCGGTCCCGCCTATTCTCACTCATCCAGAGAACTCTGTCCTCTTCACTAGAAAGAGCCCATATGGGCTCGTCACAGCCTTGCCAGAGGGTTCACCCAAGACCAGGGTAAGATCCATAGAACGTGACTTGCTATTCCCCAACTGGGCACTTTGGTGCTTCGTTTCTTCGGCCTCATCTGTTCTTGTCTATCTGGAGGAGCCCACAAGTCTTCAACATTCAGTTAAGTGACACCTTCTGGATAAAATCTTTCCCGATCCTTCCCAAGCCTGGCTGGTGCATCCTGTGGCTCTCATGGCGTCCGTTTTGTGCCATGTCCATTCGTTTGCTTCTCACTGTGTCTCACTTGGTCTCCAGAGCAAGTAGTGCCTACCAATCTCAGTGTTACTAACACCTCACTGGGCACATAGCAGGTACTCAATCAATATTTGTTGAGTGAAGTCCTGAGGATAGAACAGATGACCACTGGGCCTCTTACCACAGATAGAAGCACCCTGAGCAGTGGGAGTGAGATGGGAAGACACTCCCCTCCCTACACTCCAAGAATGAGGAACCACCCAGCTGGCATGGCTCAGTGGTTGAGTGCAGACCTATGAACCAGGAGGTCATGGTTCAATTCCCCGTGGGACATATGCCCAGGTTGTGGGCTCATTCCCTGGTGTGGGGCATGTAGGAGGTGGCCAATCAATGATTCTCTCTCACCATTGATGTTTCTATATCTCTCTCCCTCTCCTTTCCTCTTTGAAGTCAATTAACAAAAAAATTTTTTTAAAGAATGAGGAACCATGGGATGCAAGCATCCCTCTGTGAAGACTAAGGCATTCAGCATGCTAACAGATGTATTTCCTCCAGAGCTCACAGTCCCAAGATGGCGCTACCCAACAAGCCAAGAATGCATTTGTAGCAAATAGCAATAGCTGATACATAGTGTCCTGTGTGCTGGCCTTCACTCTAAGCACTCACATGAGTGACTGACCTATTGTCCCTATTTTACAGATGAGGAAACCAAGGCAGAGCATTTAGTTGATGTACCCAAAGATGTATATCTCAGAGTGACAGAATTGCAACTCAAACTTGGGCAGTCTGGCTCCAGAGTCTGGTTTAACCACAGTGCTTGGTGGTCTCTATAAATATTGGAAAGTGTTCATTTTTTTTGGCAGAAGTGGGGGAGAAGCTTATCACTTGCGCAAAACCCAATGTTTTCATTTTATTAAGTTTTCATACCACTAAAAATCGTTTAAACCTCTTTGCCAATCCATTTGCGGCAATGATTCATCATCTTCAAGTATTTAATGCCACCCCCAAATCTATATTAGTTCTCTAATATAGAATTCAACATTTTTGTTTACCTCTTCAGCTGCTACATGGGGAAACAAATTGACTGTGTAGAATTCTTTCCAGTACTTTGTATGATTTTATAGAATAAATTATTTGTTATTAAAGCTTAGTTTTCAATGCTCTCCACTGAGTTTGCCTTTTTTTTACTCCTTTTCATTTCTTCAAGGTACTCATTGGAAAGGATTTAAAATTATTGCTTAGAATGCTCTCTCCCTCAACCAAGAGTAAAGAACATTATATATCCAATAGCCTGTTAACTCACCTTTTCCATTTAACTTTTCAGAAGTTACCCATGCTTAATATTTGAAGCAGTAAAGAAAAAAAGCTTGTATATTGATGATTTCAGGAATCAATGCAAGTGAGCTCAGGGGGAACTGGCAGGGGCGCAACGCAGAAGGAAAAAAGCTTAGGAAAGGCAGAGAGGAGGTGCTGTCCCGAAGCACCCTTGGCTGGCACTGGGGTAGGGACCTGGGCATTGGAGGATGCCTGATGCCAGAGCCTGCAGCAGATAGCTGTGTCCTGTTGCCCAAAGCATGGGGCATTCTATATCAGCAACCAAAGTTCCAGAGACTTAGAGCTTTTGCATTTGTCAGAAATTATTCACTAACTTTGAATCCCTTTTGTGATGACAAAAGGAATGAAGGAAGGAAGGAAGGAAGGAAGGAAGGAAGGAAGGAAGGAAGGAAGGAAGGAAGGAAGGAGAAAAAGAAAAAGAGAAAACACCCCACCAAATACACTCCAGAAATGGCAGAAAGAAAATGGTAACCCTACTAAATTCTACATATTATCTATTATTATGACTTTAGTTCTAAACATTTTTCAAAAAATACTTAGAAATTTGCATTCTTTTCTGTTTTAGGGTTGAATGATGAGTTGATTCTTGGTCTAGAAATTTCCTGGAGATGGAGTAGAAGGATATGGGATGGTTTGGGACTCCCCTAGGAAGCAGAATAAGATAAACTTGCCAGAGGGTTATAAATTTGCCTCTTGGAAAAAGAACATTTCCCATCTGGTGGGGAGGTGATAGTGGTAAGAGCAGCCTTTAGCACTCTCTAAACAAAATTATCGCAAAGAAACTGCTGGATTGTATGGTAATAGTATGTATAATTTTGTAGAAACTCCCCCAAAGTGGCTTTATTATTTTGCATTTCCACCAGCAATAAATAAGAGTTCTTGATGCTCCACATCCTTGCTAGCATTTAGTGTTGTCAGTGTTCTGGATTTTGGCCATTCTAATAGATGTGTAGTGGTATCTCATTGCATTAATTTACATTTCCCTGATGACATATGATGTGGAGCATCTTTTCATATGCTTGTATCATCAGTATATCTTCTTTGATGGAATGTCTATTAAAGTTTTTGCCCATTTTTAAATCAGGTTTTTTTCTTAAGTTTTAAGAGTTATTTGTATATTTTGGATAACAGTCCTTTATCAGATTGGTCTTTTGCAAATATTTCCTCCCACTTTTTGGTAGCTTATCTTCTCATTCTCTTGGTATTGTCTTTCACAGAGCGGAGGCCTTTAACTTTAATAAAGTCCAGCTTATTTCTTTCATGGATCATGGTATTGTATCTAAAAAGGCATCACCATACCCAAAGTCATATAGGTTTTCTCTTATGCTATCTTCTATAGTTCTCTATCTTTTGTTTAGATCTGTGATCCATTTTGAGTTAATTTTTTGATTGGGTGTAAGAGCAGTGTCTAGATTAATTTTTTTTCATGGAAGGAGGTATACTATTCTTTGACTCTTCCTTCTGCTTGGAAGGTACACATCATGGCTAGGACTTGAGAAGCCATTTTGGAACATGAGATGGCATACAAAAGATGGCAGAGTGTCCATCTAGAGAATGCCTCTTGCTTTTTCCAATTTTTTAAATTGATTAAGGTATTACATATGTGTCCATATCCCCCCATTGCCCCCCCACCCCACTCCCATACATACCCTTACCCCCCTGCTTCTCTGTCCATTGTCACGTGTCACGTGTCAGTTGTGACCATGAGGAGCTGGTGCTAGGGTTGAAACAAGAAGGGTGCACTGGACGACTCATGCCATTTTGTGGGAATTAAAGCAGACTTGAGCTTAGATCTGGCAAAGAGTTAAAAATAATAACCAGCAGTTAGAATGTTTGGTTTTTCATTTGTGTTTATCTTTTTTCTAGATCAGTCATGGTGAATATGTGGCACCTTTTTCATTGTTTCCCTTTCACACCCATGGAAAAATATATTCTTTGCATGCATGCTAAGTCCAGATGTAACGTCAGGGTACCTCTCAACACAGCACTAGGCAGCTACTACCAGCCCATTGACTTTGCCATTAAAATGATTATTGGCTCCCTGCTTTGGATGCTTGAAATTAGGTAAATGTTATTTTATCCAATGCAATTGATTTGGGTCCGAGTCCGCTGGAGTTTCTGGTCATCTAGGCTTAGAAGATGTCCAGAGTGCCTCATCCTTGGTTTCCAGTTTTAGTTTTTATCAAGTGAAATAAAAATGTAAAAACAACTGTAAAGCAACCTCAGTTCAGAATGCTTTTTTATTTTTACAATTTTCCCCCAGGCTCTCATTTGACTTTGTCCACACCTAGTACATCTGCAATATTTCTTTTATGGCTCAGTTTTATCAAGTTTTACTAAGGCATTCAACTTGGGTTTCATAGAAACAACTCTTTGTGAGCTCACATTTCATTGGCTTACATAATATTTAATTAAATTGCATAATTAAAATAGCCTGGTGCAAACAGGTTTGGGAACAATCCTAACCGAACCTCGGGAGGCATACAACTCACCAGTGGGAGCTCAAATTCCACTATAGATAACACTGGAGCATGTTTTCTTAAAAAAAAAAAAAAAAAGAAAGAAAGAAAGAAAAAAAAGGAAACCCATTTGCTCTGAATGTCGTCATTACCTTTTTTCTTTTTTTGCAGGAGTAGGGGAGCAAATAATTGTTTAATGGAGTGAGGTGTTTTTAAACAAACACATTGGAGAATGATGCAATGCCTCAGCTTTGGACACAAGTCTGCAGACACCTTTGCAACTGGTTCTATGATTGCAGAACCTTTCATCTCACCTCTGTTGTTTACTACCATTTAGTATGATCCCCACCCAATGGTCAAAAATAAAAAAACACAGTATTTTTTCAAGATGACTTTTGTGGTTGAGTTAGCTGGGTGTGCCTTCTTTCCAAACTCTGGTTTGCTTTCTTGACTATGGCCATCACCAGGTCACCCACAGCAGTTCAGGGAAGTCTTTGGGCCATTCCTCAGTCCACTTCACAGATAACATACAGAATTTTGGCTCCTGTGTTGTCAGTACAGTTGGTCATGATTCTTCCTGAAAGACCCAGGAAAATACAAAAATTTGCACATCCTTGCCTCCATATCTTGAACATGGGAAAAAGCTACATTTCTTTTTTTTTAAATGTGGTAATATATATTTATATCATATATAATCAAATTTACCTTTTTAACTCCTTTGAGTCTAAGTATCATGTTGCACACCCAATACCACTGTCTAACTTCAGAACTTTTTTATCACCCCTAACAGAAAGTCTGCATTCATTAAATGCTAACTTCCCATTCTCCCCTCCCCAAACTCCTGGCAACCACTATTCCACCCTCTGTCTACATGCATTTGACTACTCTAGGCACCTCATAAATGGAATCATACAAGATTTGTCCTTTTGTACCTGGCTTCTTTCACTTAGCATAATGTCTGTGAGATTTACCCATGTTGTCCTATTGCTTTTTAAATGGCTTTCCCACTCAGACCACACCATCATAGCCTAGAGTCTTCCATATACCCCCATGAAGACCCTTTTGAGGTTGCCTTTCTTCCTTCAACCTCCTGAAAAGTGGTAATCACCTGCCTGCCTCCCTCCGCGCCCTTCCCCCCCTCTTCCCCCCCCCCCCCCCACAGTGTGAGTGCCAGCTGTGGGCCTTTTATGGCAACCACCCTACAGTCCCCCAGACATGGCTGCTGGGCTGCATTCGTCCTTTCCAAGGTTCTAGGATTTTCAATTGCCCATTAAATCTTCTGCAACAATCAATTTAAATGCACAAGTTTGGCTATTCAAATTACTTTTTCCAAAAGTACTTTAAAATGCATTAAGTTATTAATTGCCTGCTGGCACTTTAATCAAATGGGAAAATTGACATAGCCAGAGGCATGTATTTTTGTGGAAAGAAAATTTATTTAAGAAGAAACAGCAGCTCTTACTGCTTAATTTAAACTGAGAAAACTGTGGAAAATCAACTGCTATGGAAAATTAATAAAACATTTCCAGCTGCAAACAGTGACTAATTGTACAAGAGGAAGACTGCCCGGAATTAATGACTCGCAGTCTTCTGTGCGGAGAACCCCCCACCACTTTAATTTACCGGGAGATTAAATGACTTCTAAGTTTGCCACATTAAAACAGAACATGAATAAAACGTCAGTGAACGCACATCTATTATTTACTGTCTGTGATATGGATATAATTATTTTCAAACAACCACAATGTGACGTGACCAGTAATATTTAAATGACTCTTTTAGCAAAAGAATCTACTGAAACATTTTTCCCCCGAAGGGAAAAAAAAATCCTTCTTACTTGTAAAGTAAGAAGATGATGCCTGGTGGAAGTCCACAGATGCCACGTCCCTGCCCTGAGAGACTGAAACATGCTCAGTGTCGGAGCCTAGCCTTCCCCTTCCCTGCATCAGAGAGTGCTTTGGGGGAGCGTGTGCAGCAGAAAATCTTAGCAACTCATTTATGAGCTCTGATCTTAAACGGAAGCTGATCCCACAGCCCGAGGAAACCGATGTCAATGCTTACAGGCTCCTCTGGTGCCAGGTGTGACCGTGAGCACATGGGCCTAATGGAAAAGGTTCCTCTGAGGGAGGCAGAAGGGAAGGCCAGAAGGATGTCCAGAGGAAACGGGATTCATTCACAAGGGACAGACAGTAGCACAACCCCCATCAGCATCATGGCCATATTGTCAAGCTTGCTTAAGACATTGCATTCTCTTGTAGGCCTTAATTTTCTCAGCGATAAAATGAGGATTAAATAACACAAACAAGTTTTGTGCGTTTTCTATCTCTGTTGTCAGGATTGGATTATTTTCTTGCCCCAAAGAGCCACCAAGAGAGTCTGTCCATTTTCCTGGTGCGCTGGCACTTTGAGATTTTGTGAAACAAGATACTGCAAGGGGGACGCCATTCAATGACCAGAAGAGATTCGGGCAAGTGAGAGATGGAGGAAAGGGATTCAGAAAACCAAGAGTTCTATTTTTATGGAATGGAGGATTTTTTTAGGTTTGTTTACTTGTTTTAATTTTGGAGATTAAAAAATAACTCAAGAAACCAAGAGGAACGAGCCAATTTGATGTGTGTGTGTTGAGGAGATATATAAAAAATGGAGATTTGCTCAGCGGAGAGGCCCTGCCTCTTGGCCCTTATCCTTTAATGCTCTCACAGAGGGTACATTCAGCCTCTTGCTACTTGATATTGCCTGCAGGAAGGTCCGAGTATTGGCCTGGAGAGAATAAAGGCATGTTGTTTAGAAATGCAGAGGCTTAACCTGAAGCATAACTGGTTAGGGGTTTACCACAGAAGTTATCTGGACATATCATTTGATTTCCAGGTTTTAAATGTAATTCTAAACAATATCGGGCTACACAGCCCTCTGCTGTGTGACACAGAGAGACTTTATCTGCCGCCAAATGCCATTCAGGCTTAATGCTGTAGTAGTAGTGAATTGTATAAATTGGGGCATTCTTTGAGGCCTGAAAGCATTATGGCCTCTTGGAGGAGGAGAGGTGAGTCCTGCTTCCTCCTTTTCGCTGCTCAGGCAAGACACTTTTTGGGTCTATTTGAGTTTCTTTTGGCTTACCTTTTTTGGAAACACTTAAGACTTGTTTCAGCAGGCCACAGCTTGTGTGCAGGCCGGTGGGCAGCTGCAGATACCATTGGATCTGAGGAGTCAAGGGGAAGGTTACTTGACCTGGGAAGCCTGCCCTTCCTGCTGGCAGACAGGAGGCAAATATTCCCAAGAGAGGCAATGAAATGATTGGTGCTTCTGCTAGTGACAGCTGTCAAGCAGGAATTGAAAGCATGAATCACTAGATCCTGAAGGGGAAGCGTGACTAGGGAAGGCGCTGGACAGGGAGAAGGGAGACATGGGACATAAAGCCAGACTGCCTGGACCCAAATGGCTTCTGCCCTTTAGAAGTGGCACACGTCTTGCTCATGTAGTTCTGATGCATGGAAGGCACTTAATAAATATTGATGTAATGTTGAAGGAACAGAATGGTTGAGAATACTTCATTCAATTCAATGAAGGGATGCTCTCCCTTTGCAGAATATGTGCAATTGCTATGGTAGAATCATATTGTACAGAGGGATTGGGCTCTTAAAATCTATAGATTCCAACATACTTGTTTCTGAATAAGACCAGCCAGTCTCATTAGGATTGGAACAGGAATTTGGTTGAGCACCAGAGGAAGTTGTTGGTTTGGTTTAGGAGCCAGGATGTACAAAAACACACATTTTAAATACCAGCCTCTCATACTTGGGGTGGGAATGTGCACACACTCTGAGAGGCCGATGGCAGTCAGCAAAGTGGACTCCTGGCCACACATGCTCCAGGGCTCATGCTGCTCCCTCCTCTTGTCAATCCTATTAATTCTACCCATACCTCTATGAAACATCCCCTAACTAAGCTCTTTTTGACTGCACCTCTTTGGGTGTGATATTTCTTTTCCATCAGCACTCTGGCTGATAGAGAGGTAAAGTGGTATGGCGATAAAAATCAATTTGGTGTCAGCCATAAATTTGAGTATCAACCCCATCCATAAACAGTGGTGTGACTGCACATATTTTTATCTCACTGATCCTCAGTTTCCCCATTTATAAAATGGGGATAATAACACTGTTCTCACAGGATTACTGAGAAGAATAGGATAATAGTACCTGGCAAATAGCAGGGGTTCAACAATGGTATTACAGAAGTCAAGGGAGTATTCGCTTCTATTTTACAACATAGTCTTGGAAATATAAAGCTTAAGTCCAAAGGAATGACTTTCTCATGAGGAAGTTTCAGGTACCACAGCAATATCAAAGGGCCCCTGGGTAGGGAGGGAGGAGCGGAACTCTAAAATAGTCCCCAAGTTTCCCAGCCCACGGTATACATGCTCCTTCTCCCAATCATTCAATCAAGCACTAATATAGTTATTATTTTGAAGGGGTTTTGCAAATGTAATTGAAGTTCCACATCAATTGACCTTAAGATAGGGAGATTACTCAAGTGGGCCTGATTTAATCATATGAGCCCCTCACACGCAGATCGTTTTCTCTGGCCGGTCACAGGAGAGGAAGACAGAGATGCACTCCAGATGGTGTGGAGGAAAGAAAACGTCCAGATTATGCTGCCTGTGGGGGCCACATGCTGAAGACCTGCAGCCGCCTCTAGAAGCTGAGAAACAGAAAAACAAAGACCTCACTCCTACAACCACAAGGAAATGGTTTATGTCCACAAAAGGACCTTGGGCCCCTGATGAGAACTGTGGCTTCAGCTGACACTTTGATTTCAGCCTGATGCACCCAGATGAATAGAAGATAATAAATTTATGTAGCTTGAAACCATTAAGTTTGTGGTCATTGCTTCCCAGCAATAGAAAACTAATTCATTCCCAACCATGATGCCAGCAAGTTCCTCTCCTGACTCTAAAGAAGATGCATTCTGGTTCCAACCCAGACACTGCACTGCTCCATCCTTTGGCTTCCCCATCAGCAAAGGACACACACTCTCCCGACACTTCCAGCTCACTTATCTTGAATACTTGTCCTCCAGGAACAAGATTTCAAACAATGTTAAATAATGACAACCACACATCAAACTTCTACCCGTGCTGGGGGAAAAATCGTTTGCACAGCTATTGGCCAAAGGGATAAACAAGCAAGGAGAAACAACGGAGAAGAATATCTGACTTGAAATGGCATTTTTAGTAAGCTCACTTAATTTCAAAAGTGATAATGGAAGGCTTTGGAAAATTTCTCAGTTCAAGAAAGACAAAGGAAGGCTTACCAAAAGGTGAATGTATTGGCACATACGTTCTTGTCTGTGCTACTTGTTTCTTTAAGCTACTGTGCTCTTTCTCAGGGGACCATTGTGCAAACACCTAAAATATTAAAGAAAATAAAGTGAAATAAAGCACATAGGGGACTTTGTTTATGTGGTAGAGGTGTGCCTGAAAAAAAAAAAAAAGGACTTGAAATAACTATTGTGGTAGAGTAGATATTAGCCTTAAGAATCAAGGCTACTGTTTAAGGAACCTTTTGAAGTCTGTATTTATAAGTGATTATTCTACCTAATAATAGACAAATATGCAAACTGACCGTACCTTCGCTATGCCCGCGATTGGCCAGGAGGCGCGGGGGGGCGGGACTCGGGGTGGCCAGGGTGGCCGATTGGGCCGGCAGGACACTGAGCTTGCGTCGCCAGTAGCGGCTGGAGCTCAGCGTCTGTGCCATGGCTGTGCTGCGGCACAGAAGGGGCCTCTGGGGCAGCGAGCTCACCGCGGACCATCAAAAGCGGGGGAGCTGGGTGCCTGTCCGCTCAGGCACCAGGCCTCTCAGAAGCCTTCGCCGCGCCGGAGGCTTCTGAAAGGCCTGGTGCACCAGCGGACAGGCACCCAGCTCCCCCGCAATAGAAAGCAAAAGTGTGGGAGCTGGGTGCCTGTCCACTCAGGCACCAGGCCTTTCAGAAGCCTTCGCCACGCCGGAGGCTTCTGAAAGGCCTGGTGCACCAGCAGACAGGCACCCAGCTCCCCCACGATCAAAGCAAAAGCGTGGGAGCTGGGTGCCTGTCCACTCAGGCACCAGGCCTTTCAGAAGCTTCTGAAAGGCCTGGTGCACAAGCAGACAGGCACCCAGCTCCCCCGTGATCGAAAGCGAAAGCGTGTAGGGGACCCTACACATGCATGATTCAATCATGCACTGGGCCTCTAGTAGGTAAGAGAATAATCTTATTTATACGATTGCATATATAAATTTAATTTATCTATATAATTATCTATGTAATTATATATTATCTTATAATATACAAGTTTAATTACATATGTTTGATTTTTTTCTTTTTCTAGTAAGGCACATATTTGAAATTGTATGCTTCAGTAGATTTTCATGATAGATTTTTAAAACATTTCCTATGAGCACTTAAGGGAATCGAAGTCCTTGTTGTTTCTCTGTTCTGTGGAATCATGTGCAGAATTGAGCTTTGCAAAACAGTGCTAATGTCTTTGTTCTATCATGGGGCTAATTATTACCATGGGTCATTATAAGATAAGAAGCCACAAATACATTAGTAATGGCAAAGATCTAAGCAGCTACTGCAGTGTACATGCTTGGATGGTGAAATATTCTTGCAACGATATCTTTACATTTCAGTAATTAAGTGTGTCATATTAATTGCATGGCCCTTTCACAAAACCTTGCCCCCCCCCCAAAAAAAAATAACCCACAACACAACACCAAGAACTTTCTCTTGATATCAGATTAGAACTGATTGCATAATTACATTACCTGGATAATTAAATACACATTTAGAAGCCTCAGAACTGTACAATATTGTGGTTTCATTTTCTAATAGAATTACCCTGCCTTTGGTGTAGAATTCTTGCTAAGCAATGGAGATCTATTAGTAATTACTTAGCAATATATTAACTCCTCAGGGACCTTTCCTCAGAGAAAAGGCTCAGATTAAAAATGATTCAGGGAGCTTCTCTCTCATTTCATTACTGGCAGCCCAATCAGAGGAATTAGAGATGTGAGAGATCTATAGGCGGTCTTCTCTCTCATCCAGGGGGCAGGAGAAGAATGCTCACCAGATTTGACCTAAATAGGTTAAGTCTAATTTAGATGACGAAGAACCAATTCTGGATGCAAGACATTGTTGGGATGAGTCCCTCTGCCAGTCCCTGAAAGGCACATCATTACTGTCACCTCACAGACCCTAGAATGATGATTTGAGGACACACTTGTTTGCCACGGTACAGAGTGGTAATATGGGTGTGTTCCCGCCAGAATGACAATTCCATTTGGAAATGATTTTAGGCAGAACTGAAACAGGAATATCCTCAAGTGAGGGGTACCTTCCAATAACTCTGACAATAAGTCTGTGTAGCATTTGAAGCCATCATCATTTCGTTTGATAAACAGACTTTGGAGCCGCCTTTGCAGGTCGGAGCCCAGATGCTTTCATAGTTGTCCAAACTCCTACCAGCTTCAACTCTGAACGTTTTCCAATCAGGTGTTTGAAGAAATATCATCCAGACTGCTGACAAGAATCCTGTCTCTGTCCTGCCTGGGACCTCTGTCTCATTAAGTAATCTCAATCCACGACATGGTTTGAGATAACTCAAGTCTTTTAGCTCTGGGAAGGTAGAATGAAATGTATAAGTGTTAAGAGACTCAACTGTGTAATTTCAGTATCTTTGAGTGAAAAGGAATCTGTGGATACTTGATACATATTACTACTTGTGATATTTAAGAAAATCTATCCTATTAGAGTAATGGGCCAGTTTTGTAATTCCAGTGTTAAAATGTGTGATTCAGAAATTGATTTAAACTTGTGATTTTAAGTTGAAATTTAACCAAGGTTGTAAATAGTGTTAGACTGTCTAAGAGCTTAAGAATCGCTATGTACCTTGACACTGAACTCAGCCGTTTGACTTGCTTTGGTCAATGCAATGTTAGTAGACAGGACCCAACCAGAGGCTTGAAATGGGGCTGTGCATTGGTTTGCTCTCCCTTGCACTTCTGCCACTACCACGGGACCGTGCCGAGACCAGCCTGACAAGGGCTGACTCATCCCAGTCACACCAGCCTAGATCAACCTGCAGCCAGTCTAACTCTAGACATGGGATGGAGCCAAATCAAAGTCAGCAGGGACACTTGCTGACCCCTGGATGGTCGCAGATGCATGACCTACAAATACAGACTGCCACAGACTGCAAATGTGGGCAACCTATGCTCTAACTGGTCTGGTCATTCCCACTAATAGAGGCAATGAATGATGTTTAAGTGCAACAACTGATGAATACATTGGTTATATATACATACGTTTGTGAATATATATGCACATATATCTTACCGAGAATACAAAATGCTTTGAACTCCCAGTAGATAAGCTATGTTTACATATGTGCTATTACAATAAGTTATTATAACATTGCATCAGGGTATTAAGAATAAAGCCCAATGTGGCCAATTCTGAGACAGGACAGTAAGTCTATGCACTGAGGTGTGGTAATCCCTCTCCTGGAGCATAGGTCTCTTTAACTCATTAGGATACCCTGCTTCTTGTTTGCATGTCTCTTCTTGGGATTTTGATGCCAAATGCAAGATCAAGATTGGAGAGTTCAGTCTGTCTACTCTGCTGGAGGGATCTGAACAGTGCTCCCTGTGTCACCTGCTCACTGCCACTGTTACACGGCTGAGCAATGGGAACTAGAAGGTGCCCTGACATGGGTGTCATTTGATCAGGGCTTGTGCCTGGTCTTTAAAAACAAACAAAATAAAATCATTCTCAATCTGATCTTCTTAACCTGAAGTTCTTACCCTGAGGAGGGCTCCAGGAGCCAGGGGGAAAAGAGAAGAGGAGGAAAGCAAATTGAAAGTCACAGAGGGGTGTTCCTCAAGGCAGTTTGCAAATCCACTTTCTTTGTCATAACAAGAACAAATCCCACCTTTGAAGTTTTTCCTTCTTGTTACAAGGGAAATGTCTTTTGTTTAATCCATTTAGCCCTTAATACCTGACCTGATCAATCCTGTTGGTTAGATTACACAACATTCATGCTGATTTTAAACTGGCCTGGTCAGGGGAGGGTGCCAGGTTCTGCCTCATTGGTTGGAGAATCTCAAGAATAATCAACATCTATGCCCAGACCATCTTTATTTTGAGAAAAACAAAACCAAAACCATCCTTTTATACTAAAGTGCTTAACCTTAATGAACATTGTTCTATAAATGGTGTGTTTTCAGTGGTCCTTTAAAAACTTCCTTATTCACACAATGGCATAAGGAACATAATGTCTTCAAACAAAACTCAAAAAAACACATTTTTTCCCCAGACCCCACATCAACTGTGGGTGCAGTTTTGAGTATCAGAGGACACAACTTCTCAACCCCTAACCTCAATATCATATCGCTTTCCCAGGGATCTGATTATTGGATTAAAAAGAGAAAAGAAGGAAGAGAGCTTGTCTGTAAAGTGCAGCCTTATTTCTTCCATTTCTAAGAACTTTTAGCTCCATTCCTTGCAAGAACTCTCAAAGCCAGTGACCAGAGAAGGTGAGGAGCCCTCAAAGTAAGCCTCAAAAGGGCCAACTGCTAATTCGGAATTTTTCTAAGCAAGTGGCCATTAACAGTACCTGTTGTTTCACAAATCACTTCAGGTTGCCTGGGAGTTGAGAAACCTTCCTAGAAAATCAAATGGCCGAGTAAGGAGGAGGACCTGGGCCAAGCTGCAGTTATCAGGGGCCTCCTGCTTACCCTCTTGTCCTGAAGGAGCACAAGACTTCCCAACGACTCCCTACCAGCTTGGTTTGTTTTTGAGAAAAAGTCAATTGTAATAGAAAAATAAAAAAAGAAATTTAAGAAAAGAAATAGTCAACCCCATGACTAGAAAATGGCCCAGTCAATGGGGGCAGGGGATACATATTTGATACTTGGGTAAAGAAATGGGTCATTGGCCAAAGAGCAAGATGGGTTGGCTCTGGTTTCTTCTTTGTGTCTGTGCTGTGCTTGCTTTGATAGTTGCCCCAAGCTTCCCAAGGGCAGAAACCACATTCATCTCTCCAGCCACAGTCACTTCACAGGGCTTGGATCTTTGTCAAGATTTAAGAAATTCATGGGTAACCGAACAAAATGATTTTGAGAGGATATTTCACCCTCTAGACGAAAGTGATAATATCATTTGTTTTGTCACCAATAATCGCATGAAGTAACAAATGTGGAACATGCCACTTTTCTCTTTAACCATCAGAAAGAGAGAGAGAGAGAGAGAGAGAGAGAGAGAGAGAGAGAGAGAGACTAAGTTATGGTATGTGTGAACTGAAATTACTTAATGGATGTCATATTAATCCATTGATGCCCATGGTGTCTTTTCACTCTTTCACATTGGCAGGTGGAATGCACTGGTGCTTGTATAAAACAACTACTCAGAGAGAAAGCAGAGCGTCTTGGCCCACTTCCTTAAGTCACATGGATTAGATTTCAAAGTTACTGATTCATTAATTTATCTTAATGTAAAATGAATGTGGGTGCAGACGTTGACAAGATGATTCTGAAATTCATGTGGAAATGCAAAGAACCCAGTATAGCCAAAACAATTTTGAAAAAAGAAGAACAAAGTTAGGAAACACTTCCTGATTGCAATACATCACAAAGCTGTACTACCAAGACCATGCCGTGGTGGCATTGAGATGTGGGCTGTGATGGTCAGTTTCATGAATCAGCTTGGCTAGGCTACTGTCCCCTGTTAGTCAGTCAAAAATAATCCAGGTGTTGCTGTCTAGGTATTTTGTGAAATGTGTCTAAAGTCTATAATCAGTTTACTTTAAGAAGGGAAGATTATCCTAGATAATCTGATAGGCCTGATTCAATCAGTGGGAAGGTCTTAGGAGAAGAATATAGGCTTCCCTGAAGAAATTCTGCCTGGGTGTAGCAGCTTCAACTTGTGCCTGGTAGTTTCGGCCTGCCCTTTCTCACAGTCTGCCCTGTGAATTTCAGACTTGCCACAATTGCATAAGCCAACTCTGCAATAAATCTGTGTGTGTGTGTGTGTGTGCTTGTTCTGCTAGTTCTGTTTCCCTGACTGATACATAGGTCAACAGAATAGAATTGAAAGTCTAGGAATCAACCCTCACATTCTTATATTTATGATTCCATTTATATGAAATATCTGAAATGGGCAAATCCATAGAAACAGAAAGGAGATGAGTGGTTACCAGGGGCTTGGGGAGGGGAGTATGAGGAGTGATAGCTAATGGGTACATGGGTTCTTTTGGGGGTGATGAAAATATCCTGCAGTTAGTGATAATGGTTGCAACTCAGAATATAATAAATCTACTGAATTGTATGCTTTAAACTTTAAAGGGTGAATTTTAATGGTGTGTGAGATATATATATCTCAATGAAAGAATGAATGAGGGTTAATTATGAATATTTTACATACATTTAGAACATATATAACTTTACTATATATTACCTTTTGTGACAGCATGGATGGACCTGGAGAATATTATGCTAAGTGAAATAAGCTAATCAGAGAAAGACAAATACTATATCATCTCATATGTGGACTTTAATGAATAAAATAAACTGATAAAGCAGAAACAGAGGCATGTATACGTGGAATAGACTGACTGCTGTCAGAGGGGAGGAGAGAGTAGGGCC
Organism: Cnephaeus nilssonii; assembly: GCF_951640355.1. Classification (NCBI taxonomy): domain Eukaryota; kingdom Metazoa; phylum Chordata; class Mammalia; order Chiroptera; family Vespertilionidae; genus Cnephaeus; species Cnephaeus nilssonii. Next base: position 73,734,558 of record NC_137075.1, on the reverse strand, counting down.
TGGATGAAAGTAGGTGAAGGGATTAGCCAAAGAACATATATGCATAGCCCATGGGCACAGACAATAGTGTGGTGTTGGCCAGAGGGAAGGGTGGGGTGGCAGGAGTTGGGTGGAAGTGGACAAAGGAGGAGAAATGGGGACATTTGTAATAGTGGAAACAATAAAAATAAAGTTAAAAGATTTACATGTAAAAAAATACAATGGTTGCTATGGGGATTTCCTAAGACCTCTCCTTTAACCTAGGGATATAATTATCACCAGGTTTTCTTTTTTATATAGAGCTGTCTAGATACGTGCATGATATAGAGCTAAAACATTTCCAAACTTCATTGTGTGATATAGAACGTTCTGATTCTAGGGAAGTGAAAACATCTGCAAAAAGAAAACTTTGATCTGATAAAAGTATATGTATCATTGAAGATATAAGACATTCATAATACTTTCTTGAGCATCTACCATGTGCTGTGCACATTATATCTGTAGCATCATTTAATACTTAAAACAACCTCTGAACTGTTATTCTCATTCTACCAATGAGCAACCTGATGATCGACGAGGTTCATTAACAGGTTGACTCAATGTTGCTCTTTAGTAGAGTGTGACCATGGCTTTGCCAACATTCAAACCTCCAAAGCTCAGGCTGTTTTTGCCTTCTCAGAGATGGCCCATGGATGAGAGCACTCTCCCTCTTCCGCATACATTTGGAGAGCTGGTATTGGTGAAGGGACTGAGGATGTCTGCTGGTTCTAGAAGACAGCAGACAAAAGTAGAAAAGCCAGACTGGATTGTCTTCTCTTTGAGATAGGGCGCTTCTTCCTTGAAAAGAATGCTCTTTTACCATCCCACACAGCAAAGTTTTCTGTGTGTGCTCTATCCAGCAACACCATTTCTTAAGGAATTATAACATGTAACAAAACTTTGTTTGGACCTGCAACCTTGGAAAAAAAGATGGCGACCGGCTGGAAGGTAGGGAGAGAGTGCGAGTGAGGAACCCATAGAGGAGAGTGTAGACGTGTGTGGTGTGTGTGTGTGTGTGAGCTAGGGTCAGTTAGATTCTGCACGTCTTCCAAGGGGCTCCCTAACTGGGCAGTCCTAGACGGCGCAGCCCCGCGCACAAAGCGGACACTTCTCAGCGGCTGGTGCGGACGCGGAGACCACGCCATCTTGGGAAACAGAGCTGCCTGAGACGCGGATCCTGGCTTCTGACACAAACCAGGACCCTGCAGCCACTGGGGACAGAGAACTGCTATCACAGCTGCAGACCAACAAACAAGAATCCAGACTTCTCAGCAGAATTCCGTGAGTCAAAGAGCCTACCCCACTCCCAGCAGGCGCGCGAGCGCCATAGTAACTGATAGACCCGCCCCTCCCCCAAGCTGCTGAACGCTCACAGGCGCGCCTAGAGCACAGTAACTGATAGACCCGCCCCTCGCCCAAGCTGCTGAGCTTTGCGCAGGGACGCGCTCCCCACCAGGGAATTTGGCGCGGCACGGGACAGAAGCAGCTCCCGGTCGGGGAAATCTGTCAGTGCGCACAGAGGGCTCCCCTTCGGGGAATTTGGCTTGCGGGTCGCAGCTCCCCCTTCTGGGAATCTTAGGGCGTGCACAGAAGGGCTTCCCTTCAGGGAAGTTGGCACGCAGGACGGACTCCGCCCCCCTTCCGGGACTTTGGGAGAGTGCACCACAGAATCAGCTCACCTTCAGGATTTTAAGAATGTGCGCTCTAGCCGGTTTGGCTCAGTAGAGAGAGCACACACAGGACGCAGCTCCACTTCAGGGAATTTGGCACGCCGGACACAGCTGCCGGGGATCCCTGACTCACAGCGCATTCACACTAAGAGCCAGCGACCCCAATTGTTGGTGCATGCACACACAGGGACCCTGATTCTCAACAAGAAACCTCACAAGGCAACAGAGACTTTGACACTCGAGTCTTGGTGCAGACACAGGGAAACTCTGACTCCTGGCACATGCTAAGGATCTCATTTTCGGCGCATACCAACAGTGTGGTGCAGACAGGGCCCCTGATTCCAAGTGTGCACACGAGACCACACAGAACACTGGGGACACTGACCCTGGGCAAGTCTGGTTCCCACCAACCAAAGGCAGCCACACGTCCTAGTGTCAGAGCACTCCAGTGAAACTCGGGTGGAGCGAAGTCCCCACAGCACACGGCCCAGGTCCACACAAACGGAAACTTGAGCTTTCTGGTAATAGCCAGAATGGGGAAACGAAATATCTCACAGAGGAAAGAAAATGTGGAGTCGCCAAAAAAGGAAATTAGTGAAACTGAAGCTTGCAACATGACCGAAAAGGAGTTCAGAGTAATGGTCGTGGAATTTATACAACGGATGGATGAGAAAATCAACAACTTATGCAAGAATCAGGAAGAAATGAAGAGTGATATAGCTACAATCAAAAACACCATGGAAAGTTTCAACAGTAGACTACAAGAAGCAGAGGACCGAATTAGTGAGTTAGAAGATCAGGTACAGAAACAAGCTCAAGCTGAACAGCAATTGGAGAAAAAAATTAAAAAGCAGGAGGAAAGCCTAAGGGAGCTTCGGGACAACATGAAACGAAGTAACATGCGTATAATAGGGCTGCCAGAAGGACAAGAAGAGCAGCAGGGTTTAGAAAATCTATTTGAAGAAATAATGACAGAAAACTTCCCGGATATGGGAAAGATAAAAGTTACGCAAGTAAAGAGAGTCCCAAGCAGGATCAACCCCAAAAGACCCACACCAAGACATGTCATAATTTCAATGGCAAATATAAATGATAAAGAGAGAATCCTAAAGGCGGCAAGAGAGAGACAGAGAGTTACCTACAAAGGAACACCCATCAGATTGTCAAATGATTACTCATCAGAAACACAACAAGCTAGAAGTGAATGGAAGGAGGTATACAAAGTGTTGCAAAGCAAAGGACTGAATCCAAGAATACTATATCCAGCAAGACTATCAATCAAAATTGAAGGGGAAATCAGGAGCTTTGCAGACAAAAAAAGCCTCAGGGAGTTTATCACCACCAAACCAGCAATGCAAGAATTGCTAAAGGGAATACTGTAAAAAGAAGAAATAAACAGGTAAGAAGGAATACAGACACAAAAATAGATATGACTGCAAACAAATACCTTTCAGTAATAACTTTAAATGTAAACGGACTAAATGCTCCAATCAAAAGACATCGAGTAGCTGAATGGATAAAAAAACACGACCCATGTATATGCTGTCTACAAGAGACCCACCTCAGAACAAGAGACTCACACAGATTGAAAGTGAAGGGATGGAAAAATATCTTTCAGGCAAACGGAAATGAAAAAAAAGCAGGGGTAGCAATACTTATATCTGACAAAATAGACCTCAAAGTAAATGCCATAACAAGAGATAAGGAAGGCCACTTCATAATACTAAAGGGAGAAATCCAACAAGAAGAAATAATTCTGGTAAACATATACGCTCCCAATATAGGAGCACCCAAATACATAAAAAAACTCCTGGAGGATATCAAGGGAGAGATTAATAGCAATACAATCATAGTAGGAGACTTTAATACCCCACTATCACCACTGGACAAATCCTCTAAACAAAAAATCAGCAAAGAAACAGCAATCTTAAATGACTCACTAGACCAGATGGAATTAATTGACATCTTCAGAACATTTCACCCCAAAGCCACAGAATATACATTCTTCTCAAGTGCACATGGGTCATTTTCAAAGATAGACCATATGCTGGGTCACAGGCAAAATCTCTTCAAATTCAAGAAGATAGAAATTATATCAAGCATCTTCTCAGATCACAGTGGCATAAAACTGGAAATCAACTACAATAAATACAATCCAAAGAAATCAAACACATGGAGACTAAACAGCATGCTATTAAATAAGGACTGGGTCACCAGAGAGATCAAGGAAGAAATAAAAAACATCATGGCAACAAATGACAATGAAAACACAACAATCCAAAATCTATGGGACACAGCGAAAGCAGTCTTGAGAGGGAAGTTCATAGCTCTACAAGCCTATTGCAAAAAACAAGAAACAATGGTAACAAATTACTTAACCCTGCAACTCAAAGAGCTAGAAAAAGCGCAGCAAGAAAAGCCCAGTGTAACCAGAAGGAAGGAAATAACAAAGATCAGAGCGGAGATAAATGACATAGAGACCAAAGAAACAATACATAAGATCAACAAAACCAAGAGCTGGTTCTTTGAAAGGATAAACAAGATTGATGGACCTCTAGCCAGGCTCACCAAGAAGCAAAGAGAGAGGACCCAAATAAACAAAATCAGAAATGAAAGAGGTGAAATAACAACAGACCCTGCTGAGATACAAAGGATTGTTACAAAATACTACGAACAACTCTATTCCAACAAACTGGACAACCTGGAGGAAATGGACATATTCCTAGAAAAATATAACCTTCCAAAAATCAATCAAGAAGAATCTAAACAGCTCAATAGGCCAATAACTATGGACGAAATTGAAGCAGTCATCAAAAAGCTTCCGGCAAACAAAAGCCCGGGGCCTGATGGCTTCACAGGAGAGTTTTACCAAACATTCAAGGAAGAACTAAAACCTATCCTCCTCAGACTATTCCAAAAAATTCAAGTGGAAGGAACACTTCCAAGCTCCTTCTATGAAGCCAGCATCACCCTAATACCAAAACCAGATAAAGACAACACAATGAAAGAGAATTACAGACCAATATCCCTCATGAACATAGATGCCAAAATCCTCAACAAAATTCTAGCAAATCGGCTCCAGCAGTACATCAGAAAGATCATACACCATGACCAAGTAGGATTTATCCCAGGAATGCAAGGATGGTACAATATCCGCAAATCAATAAATGTGATACATCACATAAACAAATTGAAAGATAAAAATCACATAGTCATATCAATTGATGCAGAAAAAGCATTTGACAAAATCCAACACCCTTTCTTGATAAAAACTCTCAACAAGGTGGGAATAGATGGCTCATACCTCAACATAATAAAAGCTATATATGATAAACCCACAGCAAACATCATACTCAATGGACAAAAACTAAAAACATTTCCCCTAAGAACAGGAACAAGACAGGGATGCCCACTCTCACCACTCCTGTTTGACATAGTACTGGAAGTATTAGCCATTGCAATTAGACAAGAAGACGAAATAAAAGGCATCCAAATTGGAAAAGAACAAGTAAAGCTGTCTTTATTTGCAGACGACATGATATTGTACATAAAAAATCCGAAAGACTCCGTCAAAAAACTAATAGACTTAATAAATGAATTCGGCAAAGTAGCAGGATGCAAAATTAACCCCAAGAAATCTATGGCCTTTCTATACACCAATAGTGAACTTACAGACAGAGAGACTAAAAAGGCAATCCCATTTACCATCGCGCCAAAAAAATTAAGATACCTAGGAATAAACTTAACTAAGGAGGTAAAAGACCTATACACGGAAAACTACAGGACACTGAAAAAAGAGATGGAGGAAGACGTAAACAGATGGAAGAACATACCATGTTCATGGATTGGTAGAATCAACATCATTAAAATGTCCATACTACCCAAAGCAATCTATAGATTCAATGCACTCCCCATTAAAATACCAACGGCATATTTCACAGACCTTGAAAGAACTCTCCAAAAATTCATCTGGAATAAAAAAAGACCCCGAATAGCCACAGCAATCCTGAGAAAGAAGAATAAAGTAGGAGGGATCTCAATACCAGATTTCAAGCTGTATTACAAAGCCACTGTTCTCAAAACAGCCTGGTACTGGCACAAGAACAGACATATAGATCAATGGAACAGAATAGAGAATCCAGATATCGACCCAAACCACTATGCTCAATTAATATTTGACAAAGGAGGCATGAACATACAATGGAATAAAGACAGTCTCTTCAATAAATGGTGTTGGGAAAATTGGACAGATACATGCAAAAAAAATGAAGCTTGATCACCAACTTACGCCATACACAAAAATAAACTCAAAATGGATACAGGACTTAAACATAAGACGGGAAACCATAAAAATACTAGAGCAATCCACAGGCAGCAAAATCTCAGACATATGCCAAAAGAAATTCTTCACTGACACTGCTCCTAGGGCAGTGGAAGCTAAAGAGAAAATTAACAAATGGGACTACATAAAAATAAAAAGCTTTTTCACAGCAAAAGAAACCATCAACAAAACAACAAGAAGGCCCACTACATGGGAGAACATATTTGCAAATGGCATCACTGATAAAGGTTTAATCTCCAACATCTACAGGCAGCTTATGCAACTTAATAAAAGGAAGATAAATGATCCAATAAAAAAATGGGCAACAGACCTAAATAGAATCTTTTCAAAAGAAGACAGAAGGAAGGCCAAGAGACACATGAAAACATGCTCAACGTCACTAATTATCCGAGAGATGCAAATCAAAACAACAATGCGGTACCATCTTACACCTGTCAGAATGGCTATCATCAACAAATCAACAAACGACAAGTGTTGGCGAGGATGCGGAGAAAAAGGAACCCTCGTGCACTGCTGGTGGGAATGCAGATTGGTGCAGCCACTGTGGAGAACAGTATGGAGTTTCCTCAAAAAACTGAAAATGGAACTCCCATTTGACCCAGTAATCCCACTCCTGGGAATATATCCGAAGAAACTAGAAACACCAATCAGAAAGGATATATGCACCCCTATGTTCATAGCAGCACAATTCACCATAGCTAAGATTTGGAAACAGCCTAGGTGCCCGTCAGCAGATGACTGGATCAGAAAACTGTGGTACATCTACACAATGGAATACTATGCTGCCATAAAAAAGAAGGAATTCTCATCATTTGCAGCAACCTGGATGGAATTGGAGAACATTATGTTAAGTGAAATAAGTCAGTCAATGAAAGAAAAATACCACATGTTCTCACTCATTTATGGATAATAAAGAACATTATAAAATTGAACAAAAAGATAGATACAGAGACAGTAAAGCATCAAACAGACTGTCAAATTACAGGGGGAAGGTTAGGGAGAGATGGGGGAGATAAGAGATCAATCAAAGGACTTGTATGCATGCATATAAGCATAACCAATGGACGCAAAACTCTGGGGGGTGAGGGCATATATGGGAGTGGGGTGGGGGGGACAATGGCAAGATATGTACACATATAATACCTTAATAAAAAAAAATTGGAAAAAAAAAAAAACTTTGTTTGGAGTTCTCTTTGATTCAACTGGTCTGTGTCAGCCTCTGGGCTCAGTCTTGGGAATAGAATATGACATATACGAATAAAACTTTTCAAGAAACCCAATCTGGTGGTGAAGAAAGATAAGAAAAGAGACAGCTGTGATTCAGTGTGATACAGGCCAGGGTAGAGTTTGTTGAGGGAGCAGGCATAGATATGTCTAACACTGGAATGTGGGTCCAGGGAAGGTCTTATGAAGATGATTTCTGTAGAACCTAAAGGATGAGCAGGAATTACTAGGAATCTCCTTGTGCACAGAAGGAGAGGTTAGTTCAGAAGAGGGAGGGAAGGAGAAGGTGTTCAAGGCTGCAGGAATATGTGCAAAGAGTGATGGAGCCCATTGTATTTCTATCCCACACCAGGTAAAAACCACATCTGCAGACCATTGAGTCTGTCACAGCAAGGGGTCCTGAGAAACACTGTTATCTACCCAATACTTCCTCTCCTTTCTTACTAATGGAACCCCATTTATTTGTGAGAATAGACAGCCCAGCTCTAGGAGATGAACATGGCTGGTCTAAACTGTCATGACAATGGTCTTCTTTGACAGACATTCATTTGCCCAGCTTCCCTTAAAGGTTGGAGGGGCCACATGACCCAGTTCTGGCCCATGATCTGTAGGGAGAGGTAGGAGGGATAGAAACATCAGTGATGAGAGAGAATCATTGATCGGCTGCCTCCTGCATGCTCCACAATGGGGATTGAGCCGGCAACTCAGGCGTGTGCCCTGACCAGGAATTGAACCATGACCTCATTGTTCACAGGTCTATGCTCAACCACTGAGCCATGCCAGCCGGGTTCCTTTCTTGATAGAAGAGGCTGGAAGCACATGAAGCAACAAGCAAAAATGAAAAAGGTAACATGCTAAGAATGAGGGACAGAAAATATAGAAATAGCCTATCTTCTTGATGCATCTCAGAAGTTGTAATCACAAAATACATCCATGTAGCACTTCTTATCATGGAATAAAATAATAAACCTTCATTATTGAGCTTGCTGTAAGTAGCATTCAAAACCATTTCTAGATAAATACAGAAAACTTCCAAATAAAATAGAGAAACAAAGTTTCTCCCACCCTTTAAGAAAATGCCCCCATCACCAACTTTTCTTAATTTGGTGCATCTCTGATTGACCACTACTGAGAAAGGCTGAGCTCCTTGGGTGTTCTTCCTAACGTTTATTCCTTTCCAACTCCATTTGCTCTGGGAAATTACAAGAAGGGAATGGCCATTCTGCCTTGACAAATTCATTACAATGCAGCACCCATGGCAGCCAACATTCTATATAATACAGAGGTAATATGCAAATTGACCCTCACACCCTCACAAGATGGCTGCCTACAACCAGGCCAGCAGGATGGTTAGTGAGGGATGACCAAATAACTTAACAGTAGGCTGTGTGGCGTGACCAGGCTGGCGCGGGGGGGTGGGGGGGGACACATGAGGGGTGACCAGGCTGGCAGGGGGAGCAGATGGGTTGATTAGGTTGGCAGGGGGGGGCAGAGAGGGGTGACCAGGCCAGTGGGGAGGAGCAGTTAGGAGCAACCAAGCTTGCAGTGAGGGGGCAGTTGGGGGTGACCTGGCTGGCAGCAGAGGGCAGTTAGGGGCAACCAGGCTGGTGGGGGGGGCAGTTATGGGCAATCAGGTCGGGACGCAGAGGCAGTGAGGGGTGATCAGGCCAGCAGGGGGGAGCAGTTAGGGGTGACCAGGTAGGCAGGCAGGTGAGCAATTAGGATCCAGCGGTCCAGGATTGTGAGAGGGATGTCTGACTGCCGGTTTAGGCCCTATCCCTGGTGTTGGGCCTAAACCAGCAGTTGGACATCCCCCGAGGGGTCCCGGATTGGAGAGGGTGCAGGCTGGGCTGAAGGGACCCCCTCCCCCCCAAGCATGAATTCCGTGCACCGGGCCTCTAGTATAGTATAAAATCTCTTCAGTCATTACAGATAGATAGTAAATTGCTGTGGTGAAGATGGCCCACAATCCTGCGGCCATGCACATATCAGGTTGTAATTACCAGAAAGATTTCAGCTTTTGCTCCTGGCAGAGGACCTTGTTTATCTTTGTCATTGGCACCATTGCGTCATCACTGAGCCAAAAGCTTATTAGCCACAAAGTTGGCAGAGGCTCACAGACCAGAGCAGCTGACTGTGACATGAAGAGCTGATATTCTTGCAGCCTTAAGTGTCTCCACTGCAGCTTCCCATTGGCCATGTTTGCAATGACCCACCTCTAACAAGGGGCAACTGACTAGGTGTAGACATCTGTGTCACATCCATCTCCAGCCCAAAAGACAGAAATAACTTGATACCAGACTTGGATATTTCCATCAGGTTTTTCTTTCAAGCTCAACGTAAGAAAAACCCACAAGAAAAGCAGCCCAGGATGACTTCTTCCCTTTAGTTGAAGCCACCTAGTTTATATTTATCATTGAAGGTTCTGAAAAATGGCAGTCTTATGAAAACACATATATTTTTTTCTTGTGAATGAGAGACTTGGTTATGTGTAATCTTTAGGAAACTGTAAGAGCTCGTCAAGGGCAGAGGCAAGGTTTTTATTTTAGTACCTGCCCATAATTCAGTATTCCCTCCTCATAACGTCAATTTGTGCTGATTTTTGTCCTTACTCTTCTCTCTCACCTTTCTCATCCCCATCTCTTGCATCATTTCTTCTCTTGGAGGTTTTGAGTCCCTACATATAAAAATTTTTTTAGTTTATCTGGGTTTCTCCAGGTCTGCATTTCCACCTATTACCCTCTAGCACAGCAGAGGCTGGCTAGCCACGTAGTGCAAACAGAGTTGAGGGAGGAGAAAGCCTGAACATTTTTACCCATGTAACTCCTGTAAATCACAATAACTGATACATTTATACCCATACTTCAAACCCCACATGTGTCCCCCCACTTCTGAATCTCTGCCTACCAAATAAATTCCATCCCATTTAAGGTGCCCTTGACCAAGACCAACCTTCCTTAAAAACAGCGTTTCCCAATGCTGGCAGTTATTGACATTTGGGGCTGGGTGGATGTTATGGCAAGCTGTCCTGTGCATTGTAGAATATTTAGCAGTATCTCTGGCTTCTACCCACTAGATGCCAGTAACATCCCCCTAGTTAGTTGTGAAAAATAAAAATGTCTCCAGACATCGCCAAATGTCCTCTGAGTAGCAAAATCTCCCTGGGTTCAGAAACACTGCTTTTAAAGCCTTATCACGGACTACTTCCCGTACTTTGCCTATACTCTTTCTATATCCTATACACTAAATTATCGCTCCTTCATATCTTTGCTTACTCTGTCCCTTTGGTTTGGGATGCCCTCTTTTATCACTCAAATCCATCAACTTAAAAATCCTATTCATCTTTTAAGGTCAAAGTTATTGCTCCATGAAATATTACTTGATTTCCAGAGAGCTTAATGTATTCTTCCTTTGAATTCTCCATAGTTTTGTTGATATCTCTCATAACTCCATTTCCACTTGACTTCTTGAATGTAGTAACTATTTTTCAGGTGCTCAACAAAGGAGTGTTTGCTGAATGAATATATAATGCATCTTTTGTGGTGGAAAATTAGAGCATGAAGGTAGAAGATAATGTTCTCTTCCCTTAGTGAAGGAGATCACAGGGGGCTCATTCTCATGTTTTTCACATACTTCTTGCTGAGTTACCGACAATCCTATATAATAAAAGCCTAATATGCAAATTGCCCCCTCCACCGGGAGTTTGACTACTTGCTATGATGTATGCTGACCACCAGGGGGCAGTGTGGAACATGGCAGGTGTTGGCAATGTGGTGCTGGCAGCGAGCTGCTGGCCCCAATGGGCCCAGACGAGAGTGGGACCTCAGTGGGATGGTAGAGCAGGTGAGTGGGTGGCACCCGGCCAAGGTGGGTGTGAGCAGGGCCCAATTGCCCCACCTATTGCCCTATAAATAGTGACCGTGGCAGTGGTGGGGGGCGGGGCCGCCACCCAGCTCCCAGGTGCTGAGGGAGCTGGGTGGGGGCCCAATGATTCAGGCAGAGGGGGACGTGTGGGTGCACAGGGGCTCAGGGGCCCAGGTGCTGCCCAGGACCCAGAGGTCAGCTGGGACCTGCCCTTCCATGCCAGAGGCTCATGCTTTGATCACCAGCCAGGCCTAGGGACCACACCCATGCACAATTTCGTGCACTGGGCCTGTGGTATATTATAATAGATCTGATGATTCAATAGATCCTGCCCTACTCAAAAGAATTTAAAGAAGCAAACAAACTGATCTTGATTATTGCCTCCTCACAGCACACATGGTGGGTGTACTAAACCACTTTCATTGATACTAAGTGACTAGAAAAGCTTAGGCTCCTCCCTTCCTCCAGTGAATCCCTGGAAATCCATTTGTCCCAGCTTTATCTGACCAACCCCCACTCCCACAGCCATTAGCACTCCCACTTCAGAAGCCTTTCTGTCTCACTAGGTTGCATCAGCAACAGTATAAAAAAGTAGGTTTTACCTACCTAGGCTTGAATTTTTCCTCTAAGTCATTTCTCACTTCTAAACATAGGGCAACTAGAAACTTGTGGATTCCAGTAGAGCCTTCCAGTTGTCATGGTGGCTGACTTAATGTGTTTTGGGAACCGTCCTTACAACTAACCCACCACCAAATGAGTCCTTCACTGAAGAGTTGACTCAGAGTGTAATTCATTTCAAGCATTTCTACACTGCCACCTTGAGCCCACTGAGAGCTGTGTCCTCCTTCCTCTTGTCATTGAACAGACAAGCCAGCTGTGTAATCCACCGTTTTCTGTGCCTCAAATGACAGGAATTGCAGCAGCCTCAAGAAATGGAAGCCTTGTCCTTATCATGGACTTTAGTTGTCAGGTTATTCTGGCCACAGGGTGGACCCGTCAAAGGAAGACTTTGGTGTCTCATTGCTTGAAGGCATATCCTGGACGTACCATGTTGCTTTCTTTAAAAGAAAAGCTTAGAACTAAAAACTCAAAATGGAATGGAATTATAAAAAGTAGAAAAAAAAACAAAACTCCTGTCCAACCGGTGTGGCTCAGTGGTTGAGCGTTGACCTATGAACCAGGAGGTCACGGTTCAATTCCCAGTCAGGGCACATGCCCGGGTTTCGGGCTTGATCCCCAGTAGGGGGCATGCAGGAGGCAGCCGATCAAGATTCTCTCTCATCATTGGTGTTTCTATCTTTCTCCCTCTCCCTTCCTCTCTGAAATCAATAAAAATATATTTAAAAAATAAAATAAAATCTCTTCTTCCATCAGACTGACTAGGATTCAAACTTTCAAAAGCAAAAATAAGAATAGTGACCAAGGAATTTGTGTGTGTGTGTGTGTGTGTGTGTGTGTGTGTGTGTGTGTGTGTGTGTAAAAGATGGAGAAAATATGGTACTGCTTAATTTCTCTCTGACTTCCAAAACAATTCCATATCACTGAAGTTAATACTTTGTCATATCCCATAATGGGGTTTTATTTACATCTGAATAGCATCTTTAAACAGGAAGTCTGTTTAAAACTTTTCCACTGTTTGTATTCAAGGAATAAACTCCCCCCCACAACCCCCCCCCCCCGCCCAACCCCCCCCCCCCCGCCCCCCGCCCCACCCGCGGTGGCTTTAACTGGTGGCTAATTTGGAAATCTAGAGAATGTTTTTTCCCCCACCCCCTCCTTTTCTTGATAATTGGAGTGTTTTTCTTAAATGTATGTTATATTAATGATTAAAATCAAGTTTATCTTGGAAAGTGGTATAAAAGGTACCGATATTCTCATCCCAATTTGGTGATTTACTGCCCTCTAGTGGTGTGATATGCTACATATTGATGTAAAGCAAAGCAGAAAGCATTTGAATTCATTCGCTTAGTAATTTATTTACTACTCTGGGCCATGCACAGTTCTAGGCTCCCCAGTTATAGCAGCTAAGAAGATAAGTCAGAATCCTAACTTCAAGGAGCGTACATTGTAATGGGAGAAACAGAAAATTAAAGTTTAAATAAGAAAAATTTTAGCCATGCTTGCTCTGCAGAAAATTAAAGTGACAGGATCAGGAGTGATTAAGTGGACATTTACATTGGGTATCCAGAATGGTCTCCCTAAAAAGGTGATATTTACCCCTTGATCTGGATGTGAAGATAGCCAGTCAGATGAAGATCAGGAGATGGTGCACCAGGCAGAGGCAATGGCTACAGCGAGAATCTTAGGACAGAAAGATGGGCAGAGTGGCTGGGGCATGGCCAATGGAGAGAATGGTCTGGAATAAAGTTGCAAATATAGGTCACGGCCAGGTCATACAGGGCCTTAAAAAACTGAAGGAAAGAAAATTGAAGGATATCAAGCATTTGAGTCACATTCTTTAAAAGCTCACTCTGCTTCCGATGTGGAGCACAAATTGTGGGTGAGCGAAGGAGGAAGCTGGGAGATCAGGCAGTAGGCTATTACATTCAACCTCCATCAGAGTGAGGGTGGCTCGCTCCCATGCCGCAGTGGTGGAAATGGCCAGAACTGGCATGTTTGGATATGTGTTCAAGATGGAATCAACAGGACATGTTGGTTGGCTTGGATATAGGCGGTGAAGGAAAGTGAGAACTTGAGAGCAACACCTCAATTTTTAATTCATGAGCTGAGTGGGAGGACACGGTATACACTGTGGGAAGATCGCCTGAGGATTTGGTTTGGGAAGCAAATCAGATCATGGCCTTCATGGCGTGGATACAAAACACAGTACAGCTTTTTAAAGAATGTGTTATGCAACGAGGCCAGGCCAATAAACGTAAATATGTAGGTTTCAAGAGGTACAGGAGAGCTACAGAGTGTATAGAAGGAAATTAGGAAGAATAGCCCCTGACTGCAGTGTGAGGCGGCACAGACAGGTAGGGCAGGAGAATTTAGCGCCATGGGGCCAAGAGCCCAGGGCTTCAAACCTTCAGTGAGGATCTTGTCTCCCAGATCCTCGTCTGTGATTTGGGGACTGACATATGTGCCAGGATGGAGTGTTGCAAGTCACAGGACACTAGAGCTGAAAAAACTGGAAGAAAAACTAGTCCCAACTATTCACACCTTTTTTTTTCTTTTTTAACACAAATAAAGGTGTTGAAGCCTAGAGGCAAAAGGTAGAAATTGTACTCCTGCAATATACCAGATGCTATATGAAGAACTTCATGTACCCCACCTCATCGACGCTTTGAACAATTTTGCTGGTTTGGCTCAGTGGACAGAGCATTGCCTGAGGACTGAAGGGTCATGGGTTCGATTCCAGTCAAGGGCCTCTAATGCAGGCTCGATCCCTGGCCCCGGTTGGGGCATGTGCAGGAGGCAACTAAGCGATGTGTCTCGCTCACATCGGTGCTTCTCTCCCCCTCCCTTCTACTCTCTCTCTCTCTCTCTCTCTCTCTCTCTCTCTCTCTCTCTCTCTAAAACAAAACAAAAAAATCAATGGAAAAATGCCCTCAGGTGAGGACTAACCAAAAAAGGAAGAGAATAGTATATAAATTCCCATTTTCCAGCTAAGAAAACGGAGGCCCTGGGAAGGTCCTGTAATGGCTATTGGCAGAGGCGAACCTGTCACTCTTGAGTCCCAATACTGGAATCCATGCAATGATGTTCTGAAGAAAATGTTTGGAAATGTGGAGAGGAAAACAAAACTAACTTGGGTAACTCTTCTTGGAGTTTAACACTCCATCCTTCCTCCCAAACATATGGGGCAAGCCGGACTGCAACAGTGAATGTTCCTGGCTGGGCCAGGGCTTGACTTGGGGATAATCCTGATGGTGATGATGTAGCTGCCATTTCCCAAGTGCTGTCTATGTTCCCGTGTTTCAAACACTTTCTCTTGTTCAATCCTCACAACAATGTTGCAATCCGTTATCATCTCCATGTCACGAATGAAACGGAGACAGGGAGGTTAAGTAATTTGCCCAAGGTCACGGCACTATGACTCAGGGAAAAAGTTTGGATGAGGACAGATCTGTCTCCCCTCTAAGCTCACATTACCCTTTTATTTTATTTTATTTATTTATTTATTTATTTATTTATTTTTTTTTTTTTTTAAAATATATCTTTATTGATTTCAGAGAGGAAGGGAGAAGGGAGAGAGAGAGAAACATCAATGATGAGAGAAAATCATTGATTGGCTGCCTCCTGCACGCCCCCTACTAGCGATCAAGCCTGCAACCCAGGCATGTGCCCTTGACTAGAATCGAACCTGGGACCCTTCAGTCCACAGGCCAACGCTCTATCCACTGAGCCAAACCAGCTAGGGCATCATTATTACCCTTTTAATAACTCCTCTTCTCTGGGGTCCCAGTGCAATAGCTCACACAGGCCTGTCCTCATTTGCAGTGCTGGAGATACGGGGAAATGGGACCACTTCTGGGGCAATCTTTGGCCACCATGGAGCACCACACAGAGTGTAAAGTCTTATCTCACATGGTAGTATGACCCTATAGGAAAAGGAGACGCACCGATGGGAGCCGGCACAGCGTCTGTCTGTGAAGCTGGGAGCTCTGGGGTCCTCTCTGAGTTGGAGGGAAGGCCCTTCTGGTAGACGGTGCGTATCCCTACAGGCTCAGAGCAGAGACTCTGGGTTGTCCTGGAGAGCCAAGTATATCCTATTCAGTTAGTGGGAGGTGAAAACTGAGGCTGAGAACAGAAAGCAGGTGAGGGTATAGGCCTTTTCCGAATAGGTCTCTACAGATCGTAAGCTAGAGCCCATGGCTCACCTCAGAGCCTGTTAATACGATTCAGACATGCTTGAGTACAGACTCTTACTGCAGTTCTGTGGTTTAAGAATGAAATTAGACAGCACTGGCCGGAGAGACTGAGGAGTCTGTGGCAACCTCTGGGCTCTGTGCTCATATTGTTTGCTAGGAATGCTGAGGTTCCTGAGACACATCAGAGCCAGATGAGTGGTTGCTGGCATCTGCCCAGATGAGTTAATGTGCAGAACTCTCCAATCTCATCAAATTGATACTCAATCACAAGGATATTTTTAGCCCAGGTATGCACTCCCCCTTGTGAGGATTTGCGGACCTGAAAACTGACCTCTGCCCGCCTAGATGCCTTCACTGTCTATCCTGACGGCCACATGGCCCACGGGGTTCCAAATGTACCCAAATGGCGTCGGCATCTGGTCTTTCCATCGATTCAAGTGTACTATTGACATTTGTTCCCATAAGCACCTTGCAGAGGAGAGGCAGAGGTGGGAGTATTGACATGAGGAAGAAAGGGACCCTAATAGAGGTGAAAGGACCAAGGCAATGTCAGTGTTGAGCACCTGTGGTTTGAGACAGCGGAGGGACTGAGATATGAAACAGGAAGAAATGTGTGTGAAGCATGTCTTCTATCTTCTTGGATCTGACCCACTAACTTAAAATAGAGCATAGTTGTTTTTCCCACAGGAGTATAAACCTAGAACTGCCTTGCTATTGTTTATGGCCATGGTGATAACAAGTGAGCCAGTAGGGGGAGCTAATGCATCATCCAGGGGACTTCTGGATACAGAGACTCATTGCAAAGAGCTCAACTACTGGAAGAAGGGCTTAAAGTGACTGTTGCAGGAAGATTGGGGATGCAGTGAAAAGAGACATAAGCTCGATAAAAGCA
This sequence comes from Cnephaeus nilssonii, assembly GCF_951640355.1. Classification (NCBI taxonomy): domain Eukaryota; kingdom Metazoa; phylum Chordata; class Mammalia; order Chiroptera; family Vespertilionidae; genus Cnephaeus; species Cnephaeus nilssonii. The sequence goes on along the minus strand of NC_137075.1, from coordinate 73,717,734 downwards.
TTGCTAACAAGATTCTGTTGATAAGTGGTGATTACTCCAATACTTACATGCTTAATTAAAATGAATATTATAGCCCAGCTGGCATGGCTCCGTGGTTGAGCATCAACCTATGAATCAGGAGGTCACAGTTCAATTCCTGGTCAGACCACATGCTCAGGTTGAAGGCTCAATCCCTAGTGTGGGGTGTGCAGGTGGCAGCCGGTCAATGATTTTCTCTCATCGTTGATGTTTCTATCTCTCTTTTCCTCTCCCTTCCTCTCTGAAATCAATTTAAAAAAATTAAAAAATGAATACTATGAATGACAAAACTTCTTGGCTGTCATCCAGGTGACTAGGGTACCAAAAACAGTGCCCTTTTCCCTGGTTAATTGGCCATGGTAAATGGGAATCTCTGGGTTTATTAAATCCCTGGATTTACCAATGCTGAGAGGTGTGAACATTTAAAACGGTGCAGGCTCTCAAAAATCAATAGGAAATAGAATTTTCATGAAAGACACAGTGAATGCAGCTGCTCATCGCTCCCCTTCTGAAAGACAATGGTCTACTATTGATCATTGGTTAAGATGTAATCTCCTAAAAAGGACACCGGAATAATTCGAAGACCAGAAATTCCAAAACCGTACTGCGTAACACGTGAAAAACACTTAGACCTTGGAGGGGTAGCTCACAACAGGTTATAGATGAGATAGAAATGGCATAGTAAGGAATGTACAAGAGGATGTGAACTGGTTGTGGCCTATAGGATCCATAACTGGCAGCTGCAGCCCTGGAGCTCAAACATCCTCACAGTAAGATTCCCTTTTGACAACAGGGACGAGAGAGAGAGGGAGGGAGGGGGGGAGGGGGAAGGGGAGGAGGGGGAAGGGGAGGAGGAGGAGGAGGAGGGGGAAGAAGAAGGCGCCGGCAGTGGTTTGGGGGGATCTGCCCATGAGGACAGGGCATTTACCTGGAGCAGGACAGGGTTCCAGATCCTGCTTTCTGTCTTGGGGACCTGTTACACTGTCAGCAGAGAACATGGCCTTTGAGTAAAAGGCAGGGGGAGCCGTTCAAACTGCCCATGGTGTTGCTCGTAGGAACTCAGCCAAATTCCTCTGAAGACAAGACAGGAAAGTGAGAGCGCAGGCGCCCTTCAGGAGCATCCCACGCAGAGGGTGTTCTGAGAGAGCAGGAGAAAGCACAGAGCAGGTCCCTGATAGGGAAAGGGCCTGAGATTTCACTTTTAAGCAAAAATATAAACAAACAAAAAGGAGATAGATGTACTACTATATGTACTCCTATATGTAATACTTCAAGCAATAAAAAAATAAATTAAAAAAAACAAAAAAAAAATAAACAAACATATAGGAATGGAGACAAATGGTCCCAAAGTCCAAACAAATGCCATGTAAATATTCAATGATCAACGTTTAGTTTTAGATTATAGGCCATCTACTGAGAATCTGTATGAGTCAGTACTAGAAGGTGTTCGGAACCACTCAAACCCAGGAAATTATATCAGGACCTCTGGGGCTGGGACCTCAACATCAGTATTTTCACCTTTATTCTGATGTAGGGAGAGGCTTGGTTGGGTCTACAGTTGCAATCTATTAACTGAGGGAGATAGACGTTCATGCACGATTCAGGGACACCAGACGTTCCCCAGACATTCCGTTCCAGGAGCCATTATTTCCCACCTGCAACACCTTTGCCTTCATCAGTTATTTCATGCCCTTTTCACCAAAGTCACCAAAAAGCTTTAGTGTTCTCAAAAGTGAAGGGCCCTCTATTTTGAGGGCTCCTCTGAAAAGTTAAACCTTGGAGAAATGAATAGTTCCTTGTTCCCTGCATAAAACTCCCATTTAGCTTACTGAGCGACACAAAGGTTTCTTCAATAACCACGTGAGGTCTTCAGTAGGAGCCTCACAGCCAACGTTAGTCTTCCCAAATGACCGGCCTGATCCAGCCAGTTCTCCTGTTTCCCCTTGTGCTCAGAGGCTTCGAGCCTAATCTGTCAGCCCAGGAAATTGCTGGCAGGCATCTTCTTTCACACAGAGGCAGGGAAGGCAAAGGGGTCCTACTGCTCAGAGCTTTGCAAGTGCACAGTTCACTTGGAACTGGAAAATCCCCCCCCTCCCCCGCCACCAAAGGGGAACAGGAACTTGCAGGGGCATCATGTATGCCAATGTTACCAAACAATGTACAAAATTTCACTGAACTATTGACCGTGATAATACAGAAACACTTCAGGCATCTGTTTACTGGCCCAGCCCAGCCCAAGGACATGCTGAGGCCTCTCACCAGGAATTCAAATCCAACTCAGCACCAGAGAGGGACTCGTGAAGACACGCAAGGAACAAGCATCAACTCCGAGGATGCTGCGCTGGATGTTGGGCTGTATGGGAACCCTCACTTTATAATCAAAATAGCCTTTGCAGCTCAGTTTGTGGTTAGAGAATACGAAATTTGATTAAAATTGAGCCCTCTCCCCAGCCAGCTTTTTACCTAAGAAGTTCAGTTGTGGTTCACAAGCCCTTCCCTTCCATGAATTCAGGAAAGGTTCCTCCACATTATCTGGCCCGTTATTTAGACTTTGGATACAGCCACCCACAATGTGGTGATGAAGAGGTCCCTTCCAGGATACCCGGGGGAAAGCTTACAGAAACAAAACAAGAGAATTTTAAAAAGCACCAACTGCATCCACCCTCCCACCCCAGGGAAGGGGAGAAAAGGATCTGCCTGAAACACGTGGCTGGAAACATGTCTCTCCATTGTCCCAGACCAAGCACTGACAAACTGGGCCAAACGCCTACCATCAATCCTGAAGACATGTCTTATCTTTCTCCTCAATGGCTTAAAAATTGTTTTAAAATCACGTTTAAAGACTCTGAACATGCAGCAATTGGGGGGAAACAAAGGAAATAAAACAAATAAAATAACACCCAATATTAAAAAGTACAACTTACTTTGAATGGGGCCCATCCAGGCACTAGTGACCCACAGTCACAGAGCAGAGAAAAAAATGATGGGGAAAAGCCACACACACATGCACATGCACACGCACACGCACACCCCAGGTTCTGGGCAGATGGACTCAAAGGATTAGAAAACATCACAGGCTCATCTTTCCTCAACTATGGAAATGAGCCGGGGAGACCACTCAGGACAGGTCGCCAGGTCCCCCTCCCTAGGCAACATCTCTTAATAACCTTGGTCTAGCACCACCGTCAACAACCGGGAACTTTCACGTGGACGTGCAGAAGCTGTGAGTCCTTGGGATCCTAGTGTTATTGAAGGGACGCTGCGTCTCCCTCCCCTGGATGGCAGAGTGTGCGACGAGGCGGCCAGAGGTCACTCAGGACCCCTTCCAGGAGAAAGGGAGCATTCCTGAAGCTCTATACTCAGCAGGAGAAGTAGAGGACTCTCCTTCACCAGTTTCTAGAAAGGTTGCACCTTGAAACAAGTAAAAAAGGTTGCATTTTGAGTGGTTTGGGCATTGGGCAAAATTACACATCCTCTTCCAAGGAGGCCTGGGAAATCTAACACTGAGGCTCCCAAACCAAATTGCTTCTCAACAACCAGATGGTGGCTCCTGTTCCTCTTCCTTGGGAAAGAAGCAAAAAGTAGTTTTAATAGGCTTCCCAGGAAAGGGGGAGAAAGAGAGGCAGAAAGAGAGAGAGAGAGAGAGAGAGAGAGAGAGAGAGAGAGAGAGAGAGAATGGGAGAGAGGAATAGAGAGAATCTGACATTGAGTTGGGGTGGGTGTCCTCCTGTCCTCTTTCATGGAGGAGCTCACAGCAGAGCAGTGCTAGTCTGCTTTAGCTCATCTGCTTTGCAGGGGAGGCTCTCTATAATACTGATAATGTTAACAATAACAATCATAGCTAATATCTGTGTCTGTGCCCCACCACTTCTGATATAAAACTGTTATTCATTCACAGTTCGCATAAATAAAACACATGTATACGCATTTACCGTGGTGCTGGGATGTAGAAGAGAGAGGGCAGGAGATAGCTTTGCAAACACAGTTATCATAGAGATAGGCACTGGTGTGGCCATACATTTCCTCTTAACTGGCAACATGTTCTTGCATCTTTAGGCAAAGATAGAACTCGGTGGTGGTCGTGGGACTTTTCATTGATACTCAGAACTTGAAATATGATGGGATGTAGCTTTCATCTGTGTGTATTAACTTTGGCCAAAAGATGGCAGCAAAGTTCAGCTAGTTCTTCAGATGCCACTTAAAAGCTGGGGGAGAAGGGAATGGCTGTTCATGTCTTTTAAAGGTTAATGTGTAAGCGGGAGACAGATTGTCTTGGCGATTCCACATGGCCTTTTCTTTCAGCTCATGTATCACAATATTTATCAAATATTAAAATATCATAAGTTCAGTGTAAGCCAAGTTACAGTATTAAAAGAGCATTCATTCATTCATTTGTTAATTAACAAATGTAAATATCCATTAATTTCCAAATGTTTGAGCACTTGCTGGGAACTAGCACTGTGCTGAGAGCTGATGGTACTTGTCAGCAAGAACAGACAGGATGCCAACTCTCATTGAACATGGAGCCCTGTGTAAGACAGACATTAAAAAGATAAGCAGAAATTAATTTATAATTATTCATAGACTTACCCATAGAACATAAGCTCCATGGGATCAGGGAGTTTTGTTTGGTTAGTTCCCTGATGGATCTCAAGTGCCTAGAGCAGTGCCTAGGAGGCACTCAGCAAAGGGTTGTGGCCTGAATGAAGAAATGTAATTACAAAACTGAGACACATGTGCCCAGAGCATGAGTGTATGTGAGTATCTAAAAAAGGAACATGACATGCATTTGAGGAAATGTTAGAGATGAGGCATGAAGGTTAAGTAGGTTAAGGTTTTTTAGGGGTGAGGAGTCCCCAGACATAGAAAAGACCATGAGTAGAGGCCCTGCAAAGGTAGGGGTTGTGGAAGGAGGGAGCAAAAAGAGGTGTGGGGAGCCCTGGCCAGCTGCTCAGTGGTTAGAGCATGTGCCTGTGGACCTAAGGGTCCAATGTTTGATTCCCAGTCAAGAGCATGTATTTGGGTTGCAGGTTTGATCTCTGACCCTGGCTGGGACATGTGTGGGAGGCAACCAATCTATATGTCTCTCTCACACTGATATTTCTCTCTCTCTCTCTCTCTCTCTCCCTCCCTCCCTCCCTCCCTCCCTCCCTTTAATTCTCTCTAAAAATATCTTGGGTGAGGATTTAAAAAAAGGTGTGGAGTGGGGCTCATTGCGGAAACGAAAGGACAGCCTGTATGGCCATAGCATAGAGAGAGAGCGATGGTATGGTGATGCTCAATGGAATCACATGAGTGGTTTGAAGAGCCTTTGGTGAAAACAATGAATAAGAGAGAAATAAAAATGGATTTGAGAAGAACAGGTAGGAGGCCTTCTATCGCAAGTCCAGGTGAGCGATAGCAGCATAGACCAGGGAGATGCTGATGGAGTGGAGGGAAGCTGTCAAAATCACCAGGTACTCAGCAAGCAAAACCAGCAGGACTTGGCAATGAATAGGCTCAAGAGTGTGGCAAAGAGAGCAGTTCCAAGGATGGTTTACAGATTTCTGACTTGTGCAATGGGAGGTGTGATAGGAAACCCTGGAGGAAAACAAGTTTGGGGAGGAGGGAAGATCATGAGTTCTGTCTGGGCATGTTGGGAATTTGAGACATCCTGGTAGAAATATGAAATACATGGTTAGATTTAAGGGTCGGGGCTCAGAGAGGTCTGGGGTAGAAATGGGTTCAAAGGTGTTGGCATGGAGATGACATCTGAAGGAGAGGCCGTGATTGAACCCTCTTCCTAAGAGAGGGGGAAATAGGGGCCCGGGTGGAGAGGGATGGACCTGTCAACAAGACCGAGTAGCCAGAGAAGGAGAAAAGCCAGAACAGAGCATGTGGGCACAATGGACAGAGCTCCCCAGAGCAGGAAGTTCAGCCAATCATTCATTTACCCCTTTAGCAGTGGCTCCCACTAGGCCCAACACAATGTCCTTGGCTCCTGGTAGAGCCAGGCCCTAGGATCTAATAATTTTAGAGCCACCAGAATCATAGGTCAGGGCAAATAGGAGTAAGGAATAATGGCATGACAGCAACTCCAGTTAATTAGTGAAAGAAATTAATGGGAGAGTTTATTTACAGATAAACAAGCGAAGATCTCTGGACCAAGGGTCAGGAAACCTGAGATCCAATCTGTTTCCCCACTGGCTGCTTTGCCAATTTGGGGATCTCGTCACCAGGCTGGATTTCTGTGTTAGCATCATGACATTTCAGGGTGAGGACTGTGGGTGGGTGGGTGGGTCGGTGGGGAAAGAGAGACGAGAAAGGGAAGATAATACTCACTGTGCCTACCTCATGGGATTCTTCCGAAGAGCTGATGAAATCAACTGCCTACATGTGCTTTGAAAAACATATAGCATCAGACATGTTTCTATATGGCACAAGGACTGTTTTATTAGCCGTATAAAAATAGAACCATATAATTTCTGAATCTGGAGTGTCTTCAGGCGTTTATTCCTAAAAAGCTGTGTGAATGCCTTTTTATCCCCGTTTAGCCTGCTGCCAGCACCTTATTCTTTTCTAACTAAAAATAAAAAGCAAAACCAACAGTAACAAAAAAAAATCCCTCTAAAATCTATTACTGATACAAGGAAAGGATAAATGTAGAATTTTTAACAAAATGGATTCTGGACCACCCAAGCTAATGGATTTCAGGCCAAACAGTGGAAACAAAAGGATTACCGCTAAATCCGCAAATCTGTTTGGAAAGCTGAGGAGAAGGGTTACCTGGAAACCCTGCTGTGTGACAGCTATTGGTGGCCTCTCCTCGGGAGGCCCTGGCTTTCAATCAGCCTCTTCGGAGCAGTGGTGGCGGCGCAGGTCCCAGCAAAGCCCTTGCTGATTTGTGGGGAACCATCCCTCGAGCAGCACCACGTCGGCCAAAATAGCCACCAGGACCAGGCTCCAGCACCTTCTATCAGAAACCCTGCGTTTGAACTGCTCTGACAACGATTCACGCTTTCCTTTTCTAAATATGATCTCGAGTTGAGAGGTTAGACATCGCGGTCATTTCCTTAAATTCTCCTTTCAAAGTACCTGGAGTCCAGGGGCCAACAGAACGTGAAGCCAAGAAAGCTCCAGCATCAGGGCTTTTCAACCAGGGCCCTTCTCAGACCCTGGCCTTGTTTTATCTTAGTGAGCTGGTCTTTTTCCTGAAGAACCAAACCCGCTGTGCCCCTGCCCTGAACTAGCAAGAACATGTTAGACAGACGTGTGACTTACCCACGGACTGAGACTGCAACTGGGTTGCGTTTGATGACTTTAATCCAGTCTTGATGGCTCATTTTACTCCAGATTTTTTCTAGGTATACTGACAGAAACTGGATGCCCAAATTCTCTAGGATTTTGGAGTCATTCTTTCTTCTAATTAAGAAAAATGAATTGAGCCCCTTGCACATAAACGTCGGGAATCCGGCATGCTTCCTCCCATTTCTAGAGCTTTTTGGGAGCTGGGAGGAGAGGAGAGCAGTGACTTCCTTCTGTGACCTCTCCGAGTGAATTCCTCCTCCTGCCCGTCTCGGCTTCTGTCCCCTCTCATCCTCCCCTGAGAACTCAGCTGCTCCTCCATGCCCCAAAGCACGCCTTCCACAGGACTGTTGCTTAAGGTAACATTTCTACTGAAAGGCGGAGGGCAATATAGAGCAGCAGGAAAATCTTAATCAAATACTGGACGTGACTTTTCTTCAAGACCATCGTCTCCAGGGGAGGATCTGCCTCTGCAGTCCCCGGCCTGTTCTCTCGTGGAAACTGATCTCTTCTCACGTCGCCAGGTCCCTCAGGGACCACACACTTCCTCCCTCTAGAGACGCTGTGGGAAAACTTTTACTTTATTACACCGACCACTTTTCTCTCCATTTTCATCTTCACCTCCCAGTTTAGGTCTAGGGAGGGTTGCCTTTCACAACCAGAAATAGCCACTGGGAGGTGAATCTCATCATGACATGGCTCTGTAAGGCACCCCCCCCCCAACCCCCCTTTAAATATACAATGTTCCTTTCCATTGTATTCGAGGTGGAGTTTTTCACAGGGTTCCGGTATTTGAGGTCACACAGTGTGACTCATACCTTCTTGGGTTCGCATTTGTAACACTTAGTGAGCACTCTGGCCCTTCACAATCTGAACTTTAGCAAAGTCATTCCCCACAGGATGTTCTTTTCACTTTGCTTCCCCTCCTCCCACACCTCCTCTCCTGCTCGCACCACCATCTTTCCCAAGTGAACTTAGTTTCAGGTCAATGCCTAGGCAAGTTGTCGGCAATCTTAAACCCACCTGGACTTTGGCCATGCGGGAAAACAAGTAACATTGCTGTGTCATGGAAACTCCTTTCTTGGTCTCCGATGTTCACTGCGAAAAAGGTGGCTTCTCACCAGCGTGGTCATTGACCATTGGTTACTTGCCTTTTTAGGGTTTGAGAAGCAGATGAATTTCAAAATGTCACAAAGAAACATGACTGTCATAGAAAAGCAAAATGAGCACCCTGGCCCTTGTGGCTCTGTTGGTTGGGCATCGTCCCGCATATCAAAGAGGTTTCGGGCTCTATCCCCAGTTGGGAGGCAACCAATCAATGTTTCTTTTTTACAAAGATGTGTTCTCTCTCTCTCTCTCTCTCTCTCTCTCTCTCTCTCTCTCTCTCTCCTTTCCAAAATCAATAAACATATCTTTGGGTGAGGATAAAAACAAGTAAAGTGAGCACACTCTAAAGACCTACTTATCTCATTGAAGGACCAAAACTGGCTCAAAGGAATATGGGAGAAACGGATGTATTTGTAGTTGTTGAAAGAAACCACACCGGAATAAATGACTGAATTACACACACAATTGGTTAATGTCACACAGGGCAATAAAACTTAGACCTTTGGGCTATAATCTTCTTTACCAGGCAAAAATAATGTCTTTGTGGGCAAAATTCATTTGTATTGCTCTCAGATAAGAATCACTGGCATTGCTTTAAGGTTACTACAATGTAACATTCACAAATCACTAGTGAATAAGAAGTCATGCAAAGGTACATATCAACCCCTAGAGAATTAAGTAATCCTTAAGTGGGCCCATTGGACATTGCTCCAGTGTGACATAGCATACAGTCACCCCTTTCCATATTCCCAGATTTTGGACTTGTAGTATTTTTTCTTAACATTAGAAAACAACTGCATTTTTCTCTCAACTTTTATAGGTATTCCAATCATTTAAAAATTCTTTGCTCAATGATGACATCTATGATAAAGCCTATTTTAGAGAATAATATACTTAACATAGTTCTGAGTTTTAAGCCTTCCCTAACCCCGCCCCCCCCCCAAATGCTCTTATTTAGAATAATCTATGAATGGGTAGAGTGCAAGGTATTTATATACATGCAGAAAATGGAATAGCCCTGGCCATGACATCTAGCATGACCGGATACTGGGCTAAAGGCCTTATAATTATGCTTTCATCAGAGAGACAAAGACACAGTAACTTATTACCTCTCCATGAACTTTGACATATTAAGAAGAGTTGAAACAAAAGATTCTTCTGGGTGGTAGGCATGATTTTAAGTATATTAAAGGGAGGAAAGTGTAAAACGTATTGAACTTCTGACTGCTCATCTCCCGGTGGTCAGTAGATCACTACAGAGCAGGTGCCCAGTCCCGAAAGGACGAATGGGAACTGAGCTCACCTCAGTGACTACCCAGCAGACCTCCCAGGATGCTGCCCTACGAGAGGGAGATGGGGAAGGTGTTCCCAGCAGTTCTTATGTATGAGCACTACCGGAAGGACGTTGTTCAGAGATGAGAAAACACAGGCAGGCGTTAGCTGTGCCGTGGAAGCATTTATGTAACAAATAGCCCAAGTGTCCACCTGCAGCATCCCAGCCTCTGCACCGGGCTCCAAATTCCAGCTCTAATCCTATGGAATTCCCACTGCTCCCCCTTGGCGGAGCTAGCACAGAAATTCTTTCTGCAGCTGCCGGGAAGGCTGGTCCCAATTAGGGGAGAGTAACAAGGACAGCACTGAGTTACCACACATCCAAGCATAATTCCACCATCACTGAGGATAAGTGGGATGAGAGAAACTTGAAATCTACAGATGATCCCCAAACTTAAATGTTGATTAGGCTGTAATTAACCTCATGTTCCAAGAGGGCCAGGGATTAGGCCAATAATCAGCAGTACTTATAAGGTTAAATGTATTCTCCCTTGCTTATTCTTGTTGAGGAACAAATATGGGGGAAAAAAAGGCCGAAACGTCTGACTGGTGGCTAGGGGTGGGGGAGTAAATATCTCTGACTTCACCAAGTTGCATAATGTGTCTATTTATATAATTTGGAATGTACTGGCGTCACAGGAAACCTGCTTTTTGTATTTTTTTTTAATGTGGTAAAATATACAACATAAAATGAACTGTTTTCAGGTGTACAGTTCAGTGGCATTAGGTACATTCACAGTGATGTGCAGCCACCTCCCCATCTACTTCCAGAATTTTTCATCATCCCAAACAGAAACTCTGACCCAATAAACAAGAATTCCCCACTCACCCCCTGCCCCCAACCCCTGGCAGCCACCTTCCCACCTTCTGTCTCTAAGGATCTGACTATTCCAGGTCCCTCATATAGGGTGGAATCACACAATATCTGTCCTTTTGTGCCTGGTTTATTTCATTTAGCATAATGTTTTCAAGGTTCAACCGTGCTTTGTTTTTAAACAGTTACTTTCAATGCTTCATTGGTGAGTCTCTGAATAATTTAGTAGTATCTTGTGATATGATGTAATAAATCTCAAACTCAAAATCTCCAGGTTTGCCTTACAAAACAGCTGGCAGTGGGCTCTGTTACTTAAAATATTTTTTTAAAAAACGTTATTACTTTTAAATTTAATTTTAAAAAATATTTTTAGCTATTACTTTTTTTTTTTAAAGCCAGATAGTAGCTCTAAAAAATCTGAACAAGGAAAAAGAATAGTTCAGAATGTTCACCAAGTGATTAATCTTGGCTGCAAGTATGACTTGCAATTCAGATGAAAGGAAATCATCTCCTTGTACCTAGACTGAAAAAAGATCAACAACAAAATGTCCTGCTCATTGCTCCTCCCGTGAGCCTCAGAGAGATGGGACCATGACTGATGCCAGTTGTTAGATGATAATGAAATGCAATTGGTATCCAGCAGATACAGCAGAAATACTCTGAGGCATAAGAAAAATATGCCTGGGTGGTAGTCTTCATTTTTCAAACTAAAAAAGCCAATTGCCTTTCTACTTTGTGTCCAGAATGCTGCCTTTTCCAGAGAGAGGCTCACGCATGGATTTCATGACCAATGAACCAGTGTGCAAATTCACCAGCAGATCAGGGCTTCTTTCCTCCCAGCCCTCCCCATCCCCACCCTCACACGGTGCATCAAATACTGGGGAGAGGGAGGGAATGAATGGAGAGAACTATATACAGGGAAAATAAGATCAAATATGATCAGATAGTAACCCCCAAGCTAGTTCATCCCAGCTGTATTCCAATTACAGTCAGTAGCTCCCAGGTGTACAAAAACAGCCGTAACAAAAAAGTAAATTCTTCTTTAGGATAAGCTTCTCGTGAACAGTTCCAGTTGTACCCAAATTCATGCCATTAAATAAAAGCTTCAAATTGTGAGATACTTAAAACACAAACACATGCAAATGCACACGCAAGACCAAAATGAGATAGTGAAGAGAATAAATTAGCGCCAGCTGCAGCCCAATTAAACACAGGTTTGCACAAGGGAAAGCTTACTTATAATTTACCTAAACCCTCTTCCTTTTTGTTGCAATTTTCTGCTTATTAATTTTTCGGATGAAAATGACGACAAAGAGTAACCAAGAGCATTGTTATCACTTCAGGAAAAAAAAAAAGAAAGAAAACCCCAGCTCTTCCAATCAAAAGAATGCTTTAAAAGTGTATTTTTAGTCAAATATTTACATTTGTAACATTAAAATTTTTAAAAATCAAAGTTACACATGCACATAGTTAAGAGTCAACGTTTATGGTGAAAATCAGTAATTTCCAGCCCTCCTGCCCTCCTCAGGGGCCACAGCTTTCAAATCTTTTAACTATTGCTTCTGGTATTTGTCTGTATTTCTAGATAACATACATCTATGGTGATTTCTGGATTTATGAATTTTTACTTGATCTGTTGACTTCCTATATGATGATTTTCCTGTCTTTTATCATAAATCCTACTACTGCCAACCTCTTTGCCTCCCCCAATTTTCCAACATAATTATATTGAGGGGGAGGAAGGAGAAGAGGGTGGAGAAAGCCTGATGCCTCGTCTACTGTGTATTGTGAAGTGCATATAAATGAGCAAAGAAAAAATAATAGCAAGCTCTCACATACATAGTGCTTGCTTTGTGCCAGGCACAGTTCAGAGTTCATTATATACATTAAGTCATTTAACCCTCACAACAATCCTATAAAGTAGGTACTGGGATTATCTCCATTTTACAGATGAGAAAACTAAAGCACAAAGAGTTTAAGTAACTAAGAGATGCTACAAGTCATCTTGGATCACTGAACTAGGGATCCAAGATTATAGATGGGACAGCTCTTTGAAAAGTCAGCAGCAATAGACAGTCACAAAGCAGATAATGATAATGTTGACGATGCCTGGCCAGCATGACACACACATACGCAGCAAGGAATAGAACAAGAAGGGCATGCAAAGCTGATCCAGGTTTTGAGGGGAGATGATGGATATGCAATTGGGGGGGAGGTGCCTCTTTAAGTAAAAGAGTATGAATGTAGGTAGCAAAATGAATATTTATTTAGAGTGAAAAAAAGAAATCAAAGCAAATGAAATATCTAAAACAGTGACAAATACCAAACATGGCAACATCCAGAAAAACAGCACAATGCATTCATTAACAGCTGACATCCTCTCTAGTTCCTTGTTTCCTATTTTAGCTGGGTGCTCTTTGATCCCCTCCACATACATCAACAATTTCGTAATATTATTTACTAGAGAGAGCCTAGAAAGCAGATTCATTCTTTCCTCTACTGTGATTGATAAAATGTGTTTTTCATATTGACGGTTTAGCACTTCATTTCCCTTTTACAACTGGTTATTGGAAATAGCATGTGAATCTTAGGATGTTGTTCATTTGAGAAAATCTCTAGTCTATTGATCTTTCATTATGAGCTGACAACCTCAGGCCATTTCCAGGGTTATTGTGTTGTGACGGTCTTACCTATTCATGGAATTGATGACATTCATAAGCCAATGACTAGAAAGGGGCCCAAAGTGTGGGGGCTTCCAGCTCGCTGCCTCTGAGGGCGGAGACCCAGGGCCTTAAGCCCCTGACCTCCATCTACTGCAGAGGCCCTCCCCGCCCAGCTCTGATGTTGCAGCTCAGCTCCAGGTGATGGCGGTGTCCACTGTTTCTCCAGGAAGCTGGCAGCCTGCCCCCAAGAGCAGGTCAGATTTCCTCCCCAGGTTGAACACCGAAGTGCATTGAGATGATGGGCCTGTGATCCGGCCAATGCTGGTACCCCTGGCAGCAGCATGCCAGGGGCAGGAGGCTCCGGCAGCCCCTGGAGCTAAAGCCATGCTTTATTCCAGGAAGGGGGCTAGGGCTTGATGGGCAGAAACTGTGTCGAATATGATCACAAGAAGACCTGCTGGACTGTGCATGCGCTAAAAGGGAAATAGGCATTTCGTCATTCGAATCAAGCACCCGAGCCATTTCCACCAAAATAAAGGCATCAGACTTCGTTTGAACAACTTTCACGACAAACCCATGGAAAGAACAAAGTGGGGTTGCTAGCTAGAACGGCAGTCAGCAGGCCTGGGTTTTGCTGCCTGTGCTAGGCGGCAGTGAACAAGCCATTTCACTCCCAGCCTACACCCCTTCACTGTGAACAGGAAAGCTGGCATTGATCACCAACTGTCAGGACCGTGGACTAACCAGACAAGAGTGTGAATGGGAATCCCCACCTCTTCTATCCTAAACCTGACGGGCAATTAGCACAATGGGAACCCAGCTCTGGCTACATTTTCTAGGTGCAAATGTACATTTTCTCTGAGCAGCCAAGGTCAGGTACCAGCCTGAGAATTAAAAAAAAAAAAAAAATCCAGGAGAGGGCACAATAAACCATTTTATAACAGCAGAATAGTTTCCATGTCATCTAGGAGTTTTAGAACTTGTAAGAATTCACGAAACTTTGGTGCCTGAAAAGTTAAATTGAAAAGAGAGAGAGTATGAAAGAATCTATAAGCTAAAGGCTTATAAACTGTATTTTCAACAATGGAGGGGAAAAGGAATATCATTTCCTGAATAGAGCATCCGAATGCTTTTTTCCTCCTCCCAACTCCCTTTTCCCCTTGTCCCCCTTCCACCACATCTCCCCCTTCTAATTAATGTAAAATATAGTGAGGCTTGTCACTTTCTAAATTTTGTTCATGTCAGCATCTTAGCTATGGGCTTTTCTAGTTAAAATATTAGGAAATGAGATATTAGGCTACTACTTCGTTGATCAATGGAAAAAGTATACTTTAATGATGTACAGTGGCCTTGCACAGTTAGAATATACACACCTGAAACGGTAAAGAGCCTTCTCTTCCCCAAATATAGACACTGGCCTGCAAATATGTTCAGAGAAACACCCTGATTTTCAGAGTTGCATCATAAGCTCTCTGGTATTGGTAGGTTTTTAAAAAATATTTTACAGAGAGGAAGGGAGAAGGATAGAAAGTTAGAAACATCGATGAGAGAGAAACATCGATCAGCTGCCTTCTGCACACCTCCTACTGGGGATGTGCCCACAACCAAGGTACATGCCTGTGAGTGTCTCCCCCACATCCCGCGTGGTTCAGGGTTCAGGTTCAAGGTTCAGGTTCTGGAGGAGGCCGCACACAAATGAAAGAGACTAGACAAGAAAATATAAATTTGGGAATTGGGGGCCAGGCGGGAGCCCAGCTCAAGAGGAAGGACTCCACTTTGCTCTGGCCTTGCTATCCCTTTTATTCAGGTTTTGGGATCCACCCATAGCCCTTAGGCAGGCAATTCCAATAATAACCAATCAGCAAGGATTTACATAAAACTAAAAGGTGCAAGTTGCTTCAGCTACCATTGTCTCAACTAAACAGTGGGTGCAGAGCTCTGACCTTTCAGAGCTCAAGGTCTCCAGCCTTCCGGGTTGCTTGTCAACACCTCTCTGCTAGTGAAGACAATGGGCGGCTTCCAACACATGCCCTTGACCAGAATCGAACCTGGGACCTTTCAGTCCACAGGCCGATGTTCTATCCACTGAGCCAATCAGTTAGGGCTGGTATCGGTAGTTTTTAAAAATGAGTATGCAGCACCTTTTCTATGTTCAATATATTTTTCTTCTTTTAAGAATCACTGTTGTTATCTCTGATAGTAAAAGTAACACATGCCTGTAATTAAAGTGGCAAGTGTATGCCATGAAACAGTAAAGGCCCCTGTAACCCCAGAGATAAACACTGCTTCCTTTATACTCACCCAGATATTTTCTCAGTGGGTGTGATTATAGATCTTTATAGGATATATAAATTGAAAAAGAGCAGGCACAATGCCCCTTTCACTTTGCCTTTTCTGTATCTCAAGCCTGGCTCCCCACAGCGGACATCTTTCCATGTCCGCACGTGCACAGCTGCTTCGCTCTTTTGACGCCACCACAGAATCCCATTATATGGAAGTATCATCAGGATTGTTTAATCTGCCATTGATATGCATTTGGGTTGTTTCCAATATTCCTGAATAGGAACAGTAATGAATAAAATTCTCGTATAATAATCTTAGTGCACATCTGCAAATGTTTCTGCAGGAGAAATTCCTAGAAGGGGACTTGCTGGGTCAGAGACGATGCATATCTTAACCGGAACAGATACTGCCAAACTGTCTTCTACCAGGATGGAGCCAATTTATATCCATCACCACCACTATATAAATGAACCTGCCTTTTCCACTCATATTTTGGCTAACGCTGTACTCCCAGACTTTTAAAACTTTACTGATCTGATAAACAAAAGAAGACATCTTCTTGTTTAAATTTTTCTCATTTGGATTTATGGTTATACTAGAGGCCTGATGTACAAAATTCGTGCAAGGGGCTCGGC
The DNA here is from genome assembly GCF_951640355.1 of Cnephaeus nilssonii. NCBI lineage: Eukaryota > Metazoa > Chordata > Mammalia > Chiroptera > Vespertilionidae > Cnephaeus > Cnephaeus nilssonii. The sequence goes on along the minus strand of NC_137075.1, from coordinate 73,701,598 downwards.
CCTCACAGCCCCAGCTGCGTCCAGAAAGTCATCCGGAAGGACGTCTGGTCTAATTAGCATATTATGCTTTTATTATTATGGATAAAATACAAAGATATTATATAAGGAATCACTAACAATAAGCCACTGAATAATAAATAAATGAATACATGAGTAGAGCAGTCATGAGAAAAATTAGTTCAGTACTCCAAGCTTTCTCTAAGTATCTCCAACCTCACTGCGTGGGCTCTGAAGTTCTCAGCCTGACACAACACAACATCTTCAATACCATCCCAATCCCCTGACCTTCCCCAGGTCTCCAAGAGAGGACCAGGGCAGGAAAAGGAAGAAGGGAGGGAGTTATCAGTGACTACACCTCCTTTCTGTGCCCTGAGCTATGCTGGGAACACATTTCATATTATTTCTTCCTTTCTAAGTCATAGCACTATCTTTCCCAGGTTCACATGGGACCAACCCTCCAACCCTCCCACCTAGAGGTGTACATGTGACTCAGAACAGGCCCATCAGAAACCTCACCAACATCTTTGTTGTGCCCCTCAGCAAAGAGGCTCTCTTTCCTCCTCCACCCTTCCGTCCTCAGTGCTGAGGGTCATGTGGGCCCAGAGCTGCTGAGGAAGACTTCTCCAAGTGGAGAGAGAGAGAGCACAGATGTCCAATGACATCTTTTGAGTGCCTGGATGTTGCTGTGCCCAAAAGCAAAGCAGATCCCTGGATTTTTCAGTTGCATGAGCTAATGAAGCCCTTGCTTGCACTACTTTGATTAATGCAGTAAAAAGCTGGAACTTGAACCCAGCTTTGTGTGACTCCAAAGCCAATGCTCTTTCCACTACACAGAACAGCTTCCCAAACAGCTTTCACTGAGCCAGCATTTTCCAGAGGCCCACACTCTCAACCCCAGTTGCACGCTTCAGGGTGAAGAACAAGTCCAATGCAGCCAGGGGGCTGAGGACAGTTCTGGTCCTTTGCAAACGTCACCCCTTCCCAGCAGACACACGCATTCATGCCTCCATATGTATCCCCCTGAGGATTGGTGGCTGGAAAATGCTTTCCTTGGTATCTGGTCTCCAATCATAGTTGGGGTTTGGGTCTCTTTTACAGCTGAGTGGTACTGTAGCCCCTTAGAGGTGACAGCTGAGATCTTGCTGGAACTCCAAGCACTTGCGGGAGGGGGGAGAACACCAGCAATTAATTGTCACAGTTCACAGTGTCGCTGGGAAAACACTGCCAGGAGATTGTCTTGGTCTGTTTGGGATGCCGAACAAACTACCTTAGACTAGATGACTTACACAACAGAAGTTGGTTTTTTTCGAAGTTCTGGAGGCTGGGAAGTCCAAAGTCAAGGCGGTTGCAAAAAAGGTTTAATTCTGAGGTCTCTTTCCTTGGCTTGCAGGTGGCCACCATCTCCCTGGGTGCTCATGTGACCTTTACTTGCGTGTGTGAGGAGAGAAAGAGAAAGAGGGAGGCAGAGGGGGAGGGGTCAGGAGGAAGGGAGAGACAGAGAGCTAGAGCTTGCTGATGGTGTCTCTTCTTACAAGGATACTAATCCTGTTGGACCGGGGACCTACCCTTATGACCTCATTTAATGTTAATTACTTCCATAAAGGCCCTGTTTCCAAATATGTTCATGTTGGGGTTAGAGCTACAACCTGTGAATTTGGTGGGGGCCACAAACAGTCCCTCACAGATGCACCGAAGACTTTCGGTCAAAGGAGATGTGGAGAAAATACAGAACCGGATATTCAGGATGACTTGCCAGCGAGTGGTGCTACTTCCCAGAGCCCAGGCTCAGGCCCTTTGCCATGCTCGGGATGGTACCTTCTGCACCTGTGCCCCTTTGCCGCCTCGTTACAGGACAAAACGTTGGGGTTTCCTCTTTTGTTTTGGCAGCGATGTATGTCGGGCTTCCTTGTTTCAAGATAAATCCACCTGTTATGATTGTGGTATCCCGATTGGCAAAACTAAATTAGTTAACTGAAAATTAAAAATGGGAAAATTAAACCAGCAAATTCTCCAAACATATTGGGACAATTTAAAACCCAGGTTAACATTGATTTATTGCCTTAATAAGATTCCCATGTAAGGAAAAAACAAACACTGGTCTGCAACGTAAATAAGTGTGGGGTATATGTTTATTTGGCTGCAATAAACAGGAGCAACAGGGCAAATGATTGCACATTCTCTGCACTTTTTAAGGCCCAATGATTTTAAAAATAAGAAAAGTGGGGATTTTTTGTTTTTGTTTTGTTTTGTTTTGTTTTTTTACAGAAGGCTAATGACCATAGAATAATATAAAAGACAGTTAATATTCTGAGTTCTCTCCTCACTAAAAAGGACCCACGAAGGCACTGGCTCACAGCTTCAGCCAGGACAGTCCCACAGCTGCAGGAGATGCCCTGCTCAGAAGAGGCTGTGGAGGGACAGATGGACCTGCCCGCAGCCCCAGCCCGGCCCAGGCCCAGGCCACCCTGCAGCACACAGTTGTCCCTGTAGGGCTGAGGCTTCAGGAGTGGCACCCCTTCTTCCTCAATGAGTCAAATGCTCCTCAAGTTCAGGAGCTTGGCCCGCTCCCCTTGACGTCTCTGGCCGCTCAGGCGCAGAACTGTGGTCAAGGGCTTTGGGCCCTCTCACGGACTCTGCAAGAGGCAGTCATGCGCACCTCCATCTGACAAGGCTGGAGGAGAAGTGCTCAAAAGGTCCAGGCATTGCATGGCTCACCCACAACCTCGAAAATCACATGGTCACCTCTGACTCTGACGACACAGAGGCCAGAGACATAAGGGCCATTTCTAAATCTTCACAAAGCACCTCTCAGGAAATAACTTCTTAGGAAGTTACAGGCTCTATTGAGAAGTCATGGCGCATAAAGTGAATTTAACTGTGTTCCCAGTGTTTTAATTTGTGAGCTCAGTGATGGATACATGGGTATCAATTGTATTTATCCTCATCTTTTTAAAAATGTCTTAGATATTATATAATACATTTAAAAATAAAATTACATTAACAAGGTGTTGAAGCAGAAAGTAGGGATATCTTTTGAAACACAATATGCTTGACAAGATTGAGGGGGAACTAAAGAGTTACATGTTCATGAGAAGTCCGGATAAAATACTTCAATCCAGAGCCTACAATGGTTTAAATCTTTGTCCAGGACACAAGAACTAGAGTCCATCAGCTATTGAGTCAAATCCTAAAATATTTGCAATAGACCATTCTGCTCCTTCTTTGGACTCAATGGAATGTTACACTCTTTTTTTTTGTCTTTTTGCATGTAGAGTGCATGTAATACCTACAAAGCTCATTTTCATTCATGTGGTTCCCACCTACAGCCCCTGAAAGGTGATGATGGTCTTTTGCCTCTACGCTGTGAAGGATAAAATTTGGACACATCACCTAGGGAGTAGGAGGCTGGGTCAGCAGCAAATCATTTTGCTCCATAAGCGCTCACTCCCCACCAGAAAGGCTTTGCTCATTGGCCCGTCATTTAGCAATCCGGTGTGTATCAGATGTTAGGTAAATGTCTGCTCCCAATTAATTTCATCATTATTGATTTGTATTTGATGGGTATTTACAACACCACGCTATCGACAAACAGTAGAAGATAAAAAGGCAGAGGAGCAATGGGGATGGAAAGGTTTCATGAAAGGACCTAATCTCTATCGCGAGACAATTGCTCACATGAACAAGTCCCTGAAATTGATTTCCATAGAAAATCCTTTAGAGGAACACCTAAGGAACTCTTTCAGAATTACTGCAGCTCTTATCTTTTGGGGAATGTCCATGTGTATGTAAATATGTATGTGTTTTTAATTGAACTCTGTCTTCCTTTGATAATAAAGAGCCCTAAGTAAAAGAGTTAAAATGCCTTGTTGTGTACAGCAAGCACATGTTTCAATGAAGTTAAGTGTGATGCTATTTATTGCTCCCTGAGCATTGGTAACTTCAGTGTGATTAGGTTGATTAGTGAGTTGCTAGTTGAGTTAGTAAATGAAAATAAAATGAATATTGTTATATAAAAACAGTTGATTTTTTGGGGGGAGGGAGATGTTAAAGAGAATACAATGGACCTGTTTGACAGAATATAGAGCACTAATGCCTACCTGGATAACTGTATCCCACCAGAGGCAACAAGGAAACCTTTACCATTGTGTGATGTGGTGGGAAGGAAGGGCAGCAGCTCAGGAGGCAGGTAGATCTGGGTGGAATCTGGATCCACCCTTTATTGGATGGATCCAGGTGACCTGGGGACCTGGCTCCTTGTCTGTAAGATGGGAACAATAAATACTCACCTGGTGGTGGCTGTGAGGGGATGTGAAACCATGGATGTAAAACATGGAACCCAGGGGCTGGGACATAGTAATTTCCCTTTTCACCTCGGGAAAAGATGCTTTTATCCAGAAGTCTCATCCTCTCAAGAAAAGAGAGTTTAGGCTTGAATTTGCTATAGCAACAGTGAGAGAAAAATGGAGAAATGGGATTCTATCAATAGAGTCTCCCCATGGCTCCAAAACCCTTTAGAGTTCTTGATTACAGACTTTAACAGCCAATAGGCTGGGGTATCGCTTTTGAAGTTGTTAAATATTGAAATACCTTCTTACCCGTGGTTAAGTGCCTCTGCCTGGAGTCCCTGCATGATCACCTTAGCCACCTTGGAACCCTCAGGGTCCATGCCTCCTCATTAGGGTGGGAGTCAGGGATGGTCCCTTCTGAAGAGCTCTGGCAAGTTGTCCATTCTGAGACACTGGAATGTATCACCATACCTGATGGGTCTCCAAATATTTTATCACCGGTTTCTATCCAGTCCTCTCTTCAGACACCTCTTTGGGACTGGAACCTGTTTGCAGGAGAGCAGAGAGCTTGAAACCACTCTCCCAGGGGCGGCCCCTGGTGTGGGCTAGCGCTGGCTGTCCTGGCTGGTGTCTTGTCTCCTTGGATGGTTCCCCCCTTAGCTGCAGCTGCTGTAGGGTCACTTTTCCTTGTCAGGTTTGTGATATAAACTGAAAGGGTGTAACTGAAGCCCCAAACTACAGGCTAGCTTTGTTTGCTTGGAAGGATTCTGAACCGTGAAAGGGGGGATCTAAACACTGTGTGTTCCTGTGGGTGGGCCAGCTCTGAACAAGTCTCCTCTTTCCCTCGGGGCGTATACATTCCCGTTGAGAGCTGACAGAGTTGCTCCAGTCCCAGCCCAGCACACACAACGGGGCAAGTTCAGTCTCCATTTCCCTCCGGTGGTGCCCCCCGTCCTGAGCCACCTCCTCTCGAGCTTGTCAAGTTCTGGTAAAGAGGCCCATGAGTCTGTAGTCGTAGCAAGCACTGTCTTATTCATCCCATTCATATCACGGGGCACAGACTTTGCACCAGGTACTGCCGCATTCTTCGTCTTCACTGGTTTTTAAATGTTAGTAGATACTTTGTGGTGAACAAAACACAAATTTATCCAAAACTTACTGAACTCAGATGCTTTTGGTCACACATTTTATAGGTCAATTCATAGGAAAAGTGCAGCAACTATCATGTGGGAAGGCTGTACAGTTTGACATTAGTGAAAGGGCCTCACCCTAGTTGTAGCACACTATGGAAATGAGAAAAAAGCACACAATTGAATAATTAGCCGATTAGTGAAGAGACATCAGAACGGCAGCTCAGTGCTCTTCTGCACGGGAGGCCACCATTCTAGCCAGCGGGGTGTTCGTTTCTGCGTAACTGCAAAGGAAGGAAGATCAGGGCAATCCTGGAGGCTCAGACCCCAGCAAAGCATGCCCACATCTCAAAAGGCCTTTTACAAGCAACAGAGTGAAGGCTGCTGAATTCAAGTGTGTCACCACCTCTGGGAGCATGGAGATCTAAGGGGGCTGAAGCCAATGCAATTAGATTTGCATCTTCCCTTCCCTTCCTCCTCGGCCCCTGCCCTCCTGTTCTTCCCTCCTCTGGCTCGTCTTCAGAAAAGTGTTGGCAGGTAGCAGCCAGCTGGGAAGGCTGCCAGGCTTCTCGATGGAGGAGCTGTGCTGCAGCTGTGTTGGCAGGGAAAGGCACGGAGGAGCCAGGGTAAATGAATTAAGTCCGGATCCTCCATGGTGAGCTACGGGACATCTGTAACACACGGGGGCAGCGGCTGGCTGCATTGTATCAACTGGTATAGCGCTGCCATAGATTCAAACCTGCAATGTGGACCAAAATGAGAATGGCCATGCTAGAGCCGTGCCGGGAGGGTGCACACCTTGCTTTAGACAGCCCCAACACGAAGACTGTTTTAAAAAATCTCCTTATTATTTGCTGATGATGCTGTCATACATCTTCAGTCAAGCGGCACTATTTCGAGCAAGCATCTCATAATCTTTCTCATCAAGTCCCAAATTGGCAGTATTTTAGGGCGTGGCCAGTTTCCAAAGGCACTATGCCAAGTCTCTACAGAATTAAATAAAATGGAGACTTGGCAAAGTGAAGGTGACAAATGTATGTAGTCATCTCTGTGTCTCAGATCCAAAAAACATTACTCTTTCCTCAAGAAATTGAATGAGTCGTGACTAAGCAATGGAGAGTGGTAGAGGGTCCTCTAGAATAACCTTGACCAATCCTTAAAACTTCCTCAGGAGTTGATTTCTGACATAAAATGAAGGAAGCCCTGGCTGGGTGGCTAAGTTGGTTGGAGCTAAAAGGTTGTGGGTTTCGATTCCCGGTCAGGGAGCATGCCTAAGTTGCAGGTTCAGTCCCTAGTTGGGACACATTTGGGAGGAAACTGCTTGATCTTTCAACTGATCTCTCTCTCTCTCTCTCTCTCTCTCTCTCTCTCTCTCTCTCTCAAATCAATAAACATATCCTTGGGTGAGGTTAAAAAATGAATGAAGATATTTAACAAAGAATATGTAAAGTTGTTTATGCTTCAATACAATTGTAGTAGGCAGTATAATGTCCTACCACCACCAACATGCCCACCTCTGACTCCTGGGGACTGGGGCACATGTTACCTTATCTGGAAAACGGGACTTTGCAGATGTGATTGGGGATTTTGAGATGAGAGGTGATCCTGGATTATGTGGTGCCCTGATGTAATCACAAGAGTACTCACAAATGAAAGAGGGGGACAGGACAGTCAGTGTCAGCTGTAGGTTGCAAGAAAGATTTAGACCTGTTATTGTTGGCTTTGAGGATGGAAGGGGGTCATTAGCCAAGGAATGCAGGCAACTTATAGAAAAGGCAAGAAGATAGGTTCTCTTGAGAGCCTCCTGAAGGAACACAGCCCTATGACCTTGACTTGAGCCCAGTGAGACGGACAGGTAAAAACGTGTATTATTTGAAGCCTACGTTTGTGGTCATTTGTTATAGCAGCAATAGCCAACTAATATAGTCACAATCGAATAATGTCAGATAGTAGATGAGAAGTTGCGAATTTCATTTAGGATTCAAAACTATCTATTCATTTGGACTAGATCCTCAGGCAATATTTAGTTCTTACACAAACATATCTCAACTTTTAAAATATGCTATTTTCTTTATTTCTTTTCTCCACAGGGAAGTATTGAACCCTAATTGCATTCTGCAGTTGGGTAAATATGGAACAAGGGGTTTTCACAAAATCCAAGGCACACGTATCTAGATAACCGATAGAAAGGGACCCTTAGGTCTCACATGGGTCACAGTATGAAAATTTAACTCCCTCATTTTGCTGGTTTTGAAAATGAGCAAATATCTCTCTTATTTTTTAATCCCTGGGTTCTGAAATTAGAGAGTCAGCCTTTAGAAGTGGTTAGTACATTAGTCAAATTAATATCCCCAAGAACTTTAAGATCTTTATTGGCAGAAAATTAAGGCATGAAACTTCTCTGAGGTTCAGCTTTCACAAGAGAAAAGAGAATAAAGATGACTTTTACCTGAGTTGCTCAGGTTAAGCTACTCTTTTCCAAGACACATTTCAATGGCTTTTGGGGGGCAAGTAGGCATTTCATGTGACATGATTTCTCATTTCAAAAGGTTTTGGGGTGGGAAAAAATCCATATAATAAAAGCCCAGCAACCCTTACGGTGAAACAACCGGTTACTATGACGCACACTGACCACCAGGGGGCAGACGCTCAATGCAGGAGCTGCCCCCTTGTCATCAGTGCGCTCCCACAGCGCGAGCGCCACTCAGCCAGAAGCCGGGCTCATAGCTGGCGAGTGCAGTGGCGGTGGCAGGAGCCTCTCCCACCTCCGTGGCAGCGCTAAGGAGTGGCCAGCCAAGTGGTAAGGAGTGAGCAGGCAGGCGGTTAGGAGCGAGCAGGTGGGTGGTTAGGAGCAAGGGGTCCCGGATTGCGAGAGGGTGCAGGCCAGGCTGAGGGACCCCTTCCCCCACACAAATTTCGTGCATCGGGCCTCTAGTATACATATGAAGCATTGTAGTCATGTCTTAACATAACAACCCATCTGGTGTCTAACTGAAAAACACAAGCCTAGTTAAGATTTGCATGGGAGCATGTTTTTTAAGTTTTCTCCCTATTGAAGTTTCTGTGCAAGCCAACTGTGGATTTGCTGCAATTAATCCCAGGCCCCCAATGGTGCATAGTTGGGGAAATAAAAATAAGCTGGAATTGATGGGGTTCAGGATCAGAGGAACGATCCAGCTATAGCATTGGCCTCTCAGGAAGAAGACGAGCCTGCAAAGATAATGAATTGGGAACATGGGAAGTTTGGGCATCACCCAGGATAGCATTACTATTCAAATAGTCTAACTGGTAAATGATGTCTCTGGGTGGAGAGAATATTCCTTAGCACCTGGATAATCACAGTGCCTTCTAAGAAGGGGTGGAGTTCATGTGGATTCAAGCAGAGAAGCTTCAAGCTGGGGTAGCAGGGATGCGGGTGTGTGTAAAAACAGCATGCAGCTCCGCAGGGAGAAAGGGTTAAGCAGATGGTCATGGTGTTGAACTAGGGGCCTGGGGTTCATGGAAGCACCAAGCCAAGAAGAAAAGTTCATGAAGCATCACAAAATTTCCTTGCTGTATGTACACACAAAAAGGTCCTCAAGAAAAACTGCAGCTCCTTGAGCAGCAACCATCAAGCATAAGAACTGAATTCTAACTCTCATGCCTGCTGGGAGTGGGACCCTAGATAAACTTCTCAGCGTGTTTGGATTGGCTAAGGAACTGGCTCTTGTTGGACCTTCCTGTTGAAAATCATCAGTTCTTATAGCTGGGCAAAGCTGGGGGCAGGGTGGGACTGGCATGTCCAGCCTCGCTAGCTTTATCCAAGTGAAGAATTGTTATTATTACTAGAGGCCCGGTGCATGAAAATTCATGCACTGGAGGGGGCGGTCCCTCAGCCCAGCCTGCCCCCTCTCACAGTCCGGGAGCCCTCAGGGGCAGGAGGCGACCTGGTGATCAGGGGAAAGTGATGGCCCATCACACCTCTGCTGCTGCCACTGCCAGCAGTGCAAGCCTTGGCCGACCCTGGTTACCTGAGCCTTCGGTGGCTCTGGGTGGCTGGGCAGTTGCCATCCGAGGCTTGCCTGCGCCTTGAGGGGAGGGGGGTTGAAGGAACTGGGGAACTCTGGAGGCAGGCATGCGGAGTGGCCGGGCGCCTGCAGCCCTGATGGGGCTGAGGGGCCTGGGTGCCACCATCTTGTGGCCATGGGAGCTGCCATCTTTGAGGGCGGGGCAGTCAATTAGCATATTCCCTCCTTATTGGCTGTGGGTGCCGCCATTTTTGCAATGGCATGAGAGTCAATTAACATATTCCCTCTTTATTAGATAGGATTATTTTAGTAAGAAGCTATAAGAATTTGAGTTTCACATCCTTTCTCCAATCTTAAAGCTTCTAACTTCCCATGGAATGTATGTTTCATTTTGCAACTCAACTAAGGGAGCCTGAAATTTAAAACGGAAAAAATTGAAACAAGTCACTGCAATATTTAATCCCCAAGTTTGGCCCTGCATTTACTTAGCCCCAAAGCATTGTCAGGCAGCTAAAAAAAGAGACAGATCTGCAGAGATGGGAGCAAGGGAGAGAGGAAATAAAGTGAACTCTCTGAACCAAATCAGAGCAAATGAGTCCAAGCGCAGGATAAGAAAGGTCCAACAAAGAGGGCGACCATTTCTGTTCAGGGCTCTCTGAAGATGCCTAAAGAAAACCCAGCACCACAGAGGACGCCAGTGTATCAGTGAACGAGGCCATTAACTATCCCAGCTCCTCTGGGACATCAAGCAGTGGAGTTCCCACAAAGAGCACTCGCTTCTGCAGACAGGGAGGCAGGAGCGCACGCAATCAACCCTTGACGTTATTAGGGCAGAGAGAAGAGGCTTTGGCCCACAGGAGAGGCCTTTTAGGTTTCCGTCCTGATATATTCCTAAACACAAGGTGGCTAATTAAACGTTTTAATTTATGGAGGTGGAATGCACTGGAGCAGAAGAAGTCTGCATGAGGATTTCCCCGGGAGTCCCATTCCGTGCAGGCTCATGGAAGGAAGCGGGGTGGAAGAACATTTGCACAGAGCCTGGGCTTCATACCTGGTATGGCCAATTAGCTGCTTTCTTGTTAACCTCTGATTGCTGCTGTTTCTTACATTCTCTTTTCTGTTCCTTCTTACCACCTCTTAATACAGCCCTGACTTGCCAGGCGCTGGGAGTGGGGTAGGAAATGGAGGAGGTGGCTGCAGAGAAGACTTGGTGTCAGACTACAGAACACCTGGGCAAACGCTGACCTTGAACTTCAATGATAGACAGGGCCTGTGTCTCATGCAAACTTGGCCACTGAATTATTAGGTGGCAGGCCAAATAATAGCTCCTGACTTTTTTCATTTTCCCTATTGGCTTAGCTTACACTAGCCTGCCTGTCAGACTAAAAGTGGTATGGAGCTCTGTGAGTAAAAATGCCAATTATGAAAACCCATGTGGCCATTGTCTCAGGTGGGGTCTCTAGGAAACAGAATCTGAGATGGAAGTTGAATGCAGATGATTTGTTGAGTGCTGACTGGAGGAGTGAAGGAGGCAGGATTGGGTAGTGGAAGAAGTTCAACTACATATAGTGATTTTAAAAATGCCTTAGCTCAGTGGTCGGCAAACTGCGGCTCGCGAACCGCGGTTTGCTGCTCTGTTGACTAATGAGTTTGCCGACCACTGACCTAGACTCTCGATTCCAATAATTACAGGCTGTTGTTGCTCCTTGTGATTAAGCCCCTATCCAATGGTCGGCAAACTCATTAGTCAACAGAGCGGCAAATCGCGGCTTGCGAGCCTCATGTGGCTCTCGAGCCGCAGTTTGCAGACCACTGCTAATCCCACAGGGAGCATTGAGGCTGGGTGGCCCTTCAGGGTTGTCCTGAATTGGAGTGAGCAGGCCAGACCTTTATACCTCAGTGTTGCCATTTAATGGTTGCTGATTTAGGATATCTGCACCCTGGAGAATGGTTCCCATCCTCTGTGTATCCTCCCCTCCAGCTGGCCCTCTTCCTCAGACCTCCTTGTTCTCAATTTTCTTTTCTCTCTTTTTTAATCCTCACCCAAGGATATTTTTCCATTGATTTTTAGGGAGAGTGGAAGAGAGAGGGAAAGACGGAGAGAAATAGCAATGTGAGAAAAACACATCGATTGTTTGCCTCCTGCATGAGCCCTGAACTGGGCCCAGGCCAGGAGGAGCCTGCAACCAAGGTACTTGCCCTTGACCAGAATCGAACCCAGGACCCTTTGGTCTGCAGGCCAAAGCTCTAACCACTGAGAAAAACCGGCTAGGGCTCAATTTTCTTATCCTTCTCTTTCCAGACCCCTGACCAACCTGCCAAACTTCTGCCCTAGACAGTCCATGAGTCCATAGATATTCTAACCTCAGACACGTCTCTTTCTACCTATCAAAGTAGACAGGCAGGGGAATCATCCAAAGCTCTGCCCACAGTGAGGGTGTCCAGCTTATACCTACCTACTGAGCATATGCATCATGAACCAAACTTGACCTCTCCTCTACATTGCTAGGTGGTCAGGTAGCTGAGGGCGAGGTACCAGTGTATCAGGGGATAACATGCAGATCTGGGCCACTTGTGCCTTATGGCCTTGTTTGTTGTTTGTGCCCATTCCAAGATACTGAACTTTCATCAGAGGGTAGTAGAGTTAACATAGTCCTGGAAAAAGACCATAAATGTATTTATTTATTTTTTTGTACATCCAAAGTGACTATGGACTGTTTCTTATCTGTCTTTCTGACCAAGACGAAAACCAATATATCCATATTCAATAATCACAATGTACTGAGGCCATGTTAATTTGTTGTAGCGAAGATGCCGCACGGGGCACAGCATTTGAAATTGGGCTACTCCTTGGTTGAGTTTGCAGCAATTCAGTATCTCATTTTTTTAAGCTCTGTCTGGCTTTTTGTTGGGGGCTGACTGGTTAATTAATGGGGGTGTAATTGGCATCATCCCCCACCCCCAGCATGCTTTAGTTTGTTTCCAGGATAGCGCTCTAATCTTTGCCATTTCCCCTTGGTTGTGAAGTTGTTTTTTACTTACTATCTTGGTCAGTGGGGAAAGTGGGTGGTTTCTGTTTGGCCTTCCTCACACTGATAGCTCTTATCCCACAGCTAAGGAGCTAACTTGGGTGTTCCACCAACTCCCAGCTATTTCTGTTCCCATTATACATTCCAGGTTTAGGGAAGAGACCACCCTGTGGGTCTGTGTGCCTAGCAGACACACTGAAAGTTGGGCTTGACCAGGACCTCCTTTATTACCTGGCCTCCTTCTCCTACACTGACAGGAGCCTGGATGACACCTCAGCTCCCCAGGGGTCAAGGTCAGCACAGACCCCTTGTCCAACAGTGTCTGAAATGTTTGGGTATTCCCCTTTTGCCCAGTGTATGAGGATCCAAGTTCTGGAGGCAGCACATGCCAAGAACTTTCTGGCCTTCCATAGTATAGTTACTCCACCATGTCTGCTTCTGAGTCTTTTGGTCCTGCCCCTGCCATCTCCCATGGAAGTTCTGGCATATGCACTTCATACGTGTGAGCTGTCAATTTCTCCAACTCCAAAAGCCATCCTAGCAGCACGGAGACTGTCTCCCTTGGGTCCTTGTTGAGATGTTACATTCTCTGTCGCTGGGGAATCATCTCATATCCATAACCTCTCTCTCTTTTTATTTTTAAAAACATATTTTATTTATTTATTTGAAATGCATTGTTATTACAGATGTCTCCCCTCCCCATTGTCCCCTCAACTCGGCTCCTGCCCCAACCCAGGCCTTCACCATGCTATTGTCTGTATTTAAATATATTGTTAAGGATAAACTTTATTTAAAAAACAGGACATGTATACACATGACAAAACGAAAGGGCTCCCACGTGCAGACCTAGCCACACTGGGAAGCCTCTGAGAACTATTCAGTGCTCCAACAGCAGTACTGCGCAGGTGGAGGAGAATAAATAATAATGTTTTGGGGATAATCATAGTGACCAATAGGATAGGTAAAGAAGGGACTTTGTCCTGGTCAGTGTTGCTTAGTGGTTAGAGTGCCAGACCACGTACCAAAGGGTTATGGTTTAACCTTTTGCACTCAGATGTTGAGTGTGACAGTTATTGAATGTATCAATAATTTGAAATATAAAAAAATCCAAATAAATAAGTTTGTATGAAAAGAAACTCCAGTTTTTTATTCTACTGCCGCGCTTTGTAAAATCTGGGGTATTTAAAAAATTAAATCCCGAGTAGAATAAAGGAATTGAGAAAAAAGCAAGCGAGTGCAAAGGGTTAATTCCCAGTCAAGGCCACATACCTGGGTTGCAGGTTCCATTTCAGCCCTGGACAGGGTATGTGTGGGAGGCAACCAATCAATGTGTCTCTCTCACATCAATGTCTCTCTCTCTCTCTCCCCCTCCCTTCCACTCTCTCTAAAAATCAATGGAAAAAATATCCTCAGGTGAGAATTAACAATAAACAAACAAAAGGGGCCTCCTGGTGTACGCTACAGTGGGAACAACTCCCCAGGACTGACATGTGCAAAGTTCTAGATCTCTCCAACAGCCTCCAAACCTGGCTGCCAGCTGCAACAAGTAGACAAACTCAGGCATAGTGGGTACAGGTATGGGGGGTGCTGGACATAGAAAAACTGAAGAACTAGAGTTCTGATGAGCACATGTGTACATGCCTTGTAACATAGTGTGCACAATTTACAAAAGGAGCTATGACCTCCCTGTCACCTCTTTGGCAGCAGGTCAGGCCATTTCAACTTCTGATGCATAGACACTCTCATCAGGAGGACGGCTGTCCTGTGTGGTGGGGACAGGCCTTTAGATGAGGGCAAAGCTATCATAGCTACAGCATTACTAAATAAGCATCCCTAAACAAGAAAGATGTTTATTGCTAATTACACCTGCACAAGCTAGCATTACTTCATACCCCACACCCCAAGGAGGGGCAGTCAATCATCTCCCTACACTGTGGAGTCAGCCGCACCCTGATCGTGCTTTAGCAAGTGCAATTAGGGGGTAGAGGAATGTTAGGTTCCACATGCTAAAATGTGTACTTACTGCTAGTAAAGCATTTCTTGAGCCAAAACAAAGTGTCTAAGGACCCCCTGAGCGTGTGATGGACTTTCATCTGTAAGTAAGTTAGGCCCATGGTAATGGAACCTAGCCAGGGTTTCAAGCAACCTAAGCTGAAGAGAAATTAAAGCCACCCCTGTACCATAGGTCCAGTCTGGGCACAGGAAGCCACAGCTGGCTGGCTGATCGGGGCTTCTTAGGAATGGGTGTTGGTTGAATTGAGTTCTCCCAGGAACTCAAGCTTCCATTGAGTTCCAGGTTCTCCCTGTCGGTTCCAAACTGGCCAGCACGGGGTTTCCCCCCTGAACAGTGAGGCCTGGCTTGCTGCAGAAGGTGGCAGTCCAGACACTGGGAAGCAGTGGACTGTCCCCCCTAAGGCAGGCCGAATGCGGCTGCTGGAGTCACTGTCAGTGCCATAGTGTGGAGGCAAAGATCTTCACATCGTTCTAGATCTGCTTCTTGCAGTAGTCTCAGCTCACTGAAACTCCTCTTTCTGTTTTCGTGTCAGTTCTACTCAAGTCTGCACATCCATTTCTAGTTGGGAGACGGTGGTCTTTCCTTCTCCTGAAATAGCTCAACGCGCAACTGGCTGCACAGGCCAGTCAGTTCTTTGTGACTGTGGGCAATGCTTTTGATGGGCCTTTCCTCTTTGGCAATCATCCTATCCAGGATGTCCTAGATGTGCTTCATTACGATCTCCGTTCTTTGGAACCGCTGGCCCACAGGAATCCCAATTTCCATATTTCCAGAAGGAGAGTCAGGGTTTTCTAGAGACATAGTGTGGACTCCTCCACGAGCACCTCCCTTCTCCTCAAGGTGGGTGGTCCCAGCCGCTGGACCTCGAGGTCCAGGGCCTACTACTCAGAACCACACAGCAGTCAGCCACTGGCACGAACAGTTTGCACAGGATTGCCGCTTGGTCAGCCGTTCTGTTACAGAAAACCGGAGAAGAACCAAGCAACACTTAGAGATGGAGTTACATTTATTACATGCGGGCTCAGAGGAAAATGTCTCTCAAATTCTGGACTCCAACATGGAGTAACTTTCCCTACTTATATGTTTTTTACCTTCTTTGTCTCCCAAATATGGGGTGTTTCCAGCCCCTGTTGCAAGTTCTTAAAGAGCCCCTATGTGCTGGGGCCTTGAGACCTCAACCAAAGGCCTGGCCTGGTGCCAGCACTGATAACTTCATCTGGGGAAGGTTTAATGGCCTCTCTGAAGTGGGAGTAGTCTTATTTTCCTTATTATTTAAGCAAGCAAGCATTTACAGAAGCCAAATAGCAGGGTTAAAATTTCAAACAGCAGTTTTTATATAAGATGGATGCTTCAGTTCCATACCTCTCTTTTGTCCAATTTTATTTTCTGCCCTCAGTGATCCAGCACGCTCAGGATCCAGTCCTGGCTCTTGCCAGAACG
The DNA here is from genome assembly GCF_951640355.1 of Cnephaeus nilssonii. Taxonomy (NCBI): domain Eukaryota; kingdom Metazoa; phylum Chordata; class Mammalia; order Chiroptera; family Vespertilionidae; genus Cnephaeus; species Cnephaeus nilssonii. The sequence continues at coordinate 73,685,692 of NC_137075.1, read as the reverse complement.
GGTTAGGTATAGTCATTTCCTCTTTTAGGAGTTCCCAGCTAAATTATGCTGTGATTCAACCCTCAGCATTTGTCTATTGGCCAGGAGGGGAGCCAGGAGTGGATTTGGGGAAGAAGGAGTGTGTTGTCTTGCAAAGCAGAGATCTCTGCACACATTAAGCAAGGGAGGAGCACTAGCCTGAACTGGGAGGAGTGGTCACACCTGTGGGTCCAGATCATGTTTTTCTAGCACATCAATCCACATGTACCTATCCCATGTCTCAAGGTCCCACTCCCGGCTGAGGCACAGCAACCTGTCAGGAGCTGAGAACCCAATCTTCTCCAGAGCTCTGCTACTTCTAGGAAGCTGTTCCTGGCTCTTCTGCCCTCCGACTGCAGATGAGTGTCTTTGTAGGAAGGCTCTCTGGCTTTTGCACATAGCCTTTAGTTTGTGATCACTCTCAGTACCAATTGTTGCAGGTCTGGCTCCCAGGGAATCTGAGACAGATTTGTCCACAGAAAGCTTATTAGGAAGTGTTCTCAGGATCAACCCTTGAGGGGGAGGTAAAGGAAGCAGAATTGGGCAGAGGGAGATGAACGGTAAAGTGGTCACCACAAAGGTTCAGCTGATCCCTTGGGAAGCTCTGGATCTGGATGGCCTTGCAGATGGTTCCCAAATTAGGACGAAGGCCATGGCTGGTGTTGCTAAGTGATTAGAATATCAGCATGTGCACCAATGGGTCATGAGTTCAATTCCCAGTCAAGGGCATATACCCAGGTTGAGTTTTGATATCCCCTCCCTCCCTTCCACTTTCTCTAAAAATCAATGGAAAAAATATCCTTGGGTCAGGATTAACAACAACAGCAAAAGGATGAGGGGGCCAGGCTTTTACCCTGTATCAGTCGCCCAGTAAGGGCTGTCCCTATGAAGGAAGCATGACCGTGAGCTAGGTGCTGGCTCTCTTCAGCTAGAGCAAGGCCCATCAAAGCTCCTAGCTGAGAGAGGTCAGCCTCTGGCATGGGGTGAGGGAAAGGGCATGAGTGACTGAGTCCTCCAGGGAGGTCTGAACAGAGAATCCTGACATCCACTATACCAACCTACCTACTCATACCTATGGAGTTTCAGAAACCTTAACTGTGCAACAAGCAATTACTTTCCAATCTTTGGGTAAAACTTTATGGTGAAATATGCCTTTGTAAGCCTCAATTTACACAGCATATTCAGTTTACTAGGGGTCCCAAGTTTCAAAACAAACCAATCTATACTAATAATAGCCTAGGGTCAACACGACCAGACGGGATGACCGAACACCAGAAGTCAGTGCTGGGTTGCTGTGGCGACCCAGCACTGACTGCAGCTGGTGCTGGGGCAGCAACCCAACACTGACTGCTGAGGTAACTGCAGATTAGGCCTGGAGAGAGGCCTGCAGAGAGAGAGGCAGAGTCTGATCTGCAGCCTCAGTGGCAGCTGTTGATCAGCCATTGCCTCTCTCTTTCTCTCTGGGCTTCACCAGCAGCCACACCTCTGTTTCTCTCTGGGCCTCCGTGGGGCTGCTGATCAGCCCTGTCTCTTTGATCAGGCCCAAAATTAGGCCTAGAGATGCCGACTAGCATAGAAACCGGCCAATCAGAACCTAATCTGGGTGAACTACGAAGGCAGAACCTAAGGTGGGGGCTGAGGAGGGGTTTTAAGGGCAACAGCTGTTTGGTTTAAGGTGGAAGAAAGAAGATTAATTTTTTAATGACTGCTTTGGCAGTATAGTGCATATGGCTGGCTATCAATTCAGATATAGGGATTATGTGTTTTTCTCTGCCAACAGCATTTCCTCCTGCTGAAAAAAGCCTTTCCCCCCATTTAAGCAATCCTATCCTAACTAATAAAGAGGGAATATGCTAATTGGCCCTCACACCATTGCAAAGATGGTGGCGCCCACAGCCAATAGGAGGAAATATGCTAATTGACTGCCACACCCTCAAAGATGGCGGTGCCCACAGCCACAAGATGGCGGCACCCAGTCCCCTCAGCCCCGCTGGGGCAGCAGGTGCACAGCAAGGCCAGGCCCATCTGTCTCCGGAGTCCCTCAGTCCCCTCAGCCCCCCAGCTGCCCAGTGCCGGCCTTAGGCACAGGCAAGCTTTGGATGGTGGCTGCCCAGCCGATGCCCAAGGTACAGTCAAGCCTCATATGGCAGCTGCCTAGCTGCCCAGAGCCACCTGAGGCTCAGGTAACCAGGGCTGGGCCAAGGCTTGCGCTGCCAGCAGTGGCAGCAGCAGAGGTGTGATGGGGCATTGTCTTCCCCTGATTGCTGGGTCACCTCCTGCCCCTGAGGGCTCCCGGACTGTGAGAGGGGGGAAAGCCGGGCTGAGGGACCCCCCCCTCCAGTGCATGAATTTTCATGCACCGGGCCTCTAGTCCTATATAATCTATCTATACTAATAAAAGAGTAATATGCTAATTAGACTGGGAGACCTTCTGGATATCCTTCCTGACAAAGCCATGGTGGTGGGGTCAAGGCAGAGGCAGTTAGGGGTGATCAGGCTGTCAGGGGGGGGCAGTTGGGGGCAACCATGCTGGTGGGGGGGCAGTTGGGGGCGAGCAGGCCAGAAGTGGGGGCAGTTGGGGGCAAACAGGCCAGCAGGGGGGCAGGCAGAGTGGTTAGGGGCGATCAGGCAGGCAGGCAGGTGAGCAGTTAGGAGCCAGAGGTCCTGGATTGTGAGAGGGATGTCCAACTACCAGATTGGGACCCCTCAGGGGATGTTCGACTGCTGGTTTTGGCCCAATTCACACAGGCTAGGCCAAGGGACGCACCTGTTCACAAATCCGTGCACCCGGCCTCTAGTATGCATATAAGATCATTGGTTAATCGCTTCTTGCTCCCCTCCCCTTTTCCCTCTGAGATTCATCAGCCTGTTCCATGTTTCTATGCCTGTGCATTGAGCATCTGCCCCCTGGTGGTCAGTGCCTGTCATAGCTATCAGTTGAACAGTTGAACGGTTGGATGGCCACTTAAGCATCTTCTCTAATAAAATGGTAATATGCAAATTAACCATCACTCCGCTACATAAGCCATGCCCACCAGCCAAGCCACGCCCACCAGCCAATCAGGGCGAGTATGCAAATTAACCCAAACCAAGATGGCTACAGCCACAGAGAGCAAGGTTTCCCAGGTAACAGAGCAAGCCAGGCTTTCCATAGCCGTTGCAGGCCTAAGCCTCCACTCAAGCTACAAAGTTTCAATTATAGAAGGTAAACAAATTCAAACAAATGGCAACAGAATGGAGCTTGAGAGAGCAGGCCAGGGTTGCCGGCGGCAACAGGGGAAGCAAAGCTTTCCGCACACCCTGGCCGGGCCCACCCGCTTAAGGCAACAAAGTTTCAACTGTAGAAGGTGAATTAATTGCCACAGAGATGGCTGCCGCCCCGGAGGGAACAGCAGGCTTGGCTCTGCTCCAGGCTACAAAGTTTCAATTGTAGAAGGAAAATAAATCCCAGATACCAGGGCCTCCACTTAGGTTGCCAGGGGGCGTGGCCCGCCTGCAAACCACCACAGGCCCCTCGCTCAGGCCACCCCACGCCCCAAGAGAACCCCACCCTGATCCTGGACACCCTTCAGGGCAAACCAGCTGGTCCCCATCCATGCACCAGGCCTCTATCTTATCTAATAAAAGAGTACTATGCAGATTGATCATCACTGCAACACACAATATAGCTGCCCCCATGTGGTCAAAGATCCTGCCCCCATGTGGACACAAGATGGCCACTACAAGATGGCCAGCAGGAGAGGGCAGTTGGGAGGCACCCAGCCTGCAAGGGAGGGCAGTTGAGAGGGACCAGGCTTGCAAGGGAGGGCAATTGGAGGTGATCAACCCTGCAGGAGAGGGCAGTTAGGGGTGACCAGGCTGGCAGAGGAGGGAAGTTGGGGGCAAACAGGCTGGCAGGGGAGCAGTTAAGCATCAACCAGGCTGGCAGCGGAGTGGTTAGGGGGTGATCAGGCTGGCAGGCAGAAGCAGTTAGGGGCAATCAGGAAGGCAGGCAGGCAAGCAGTTGGGAGCCAGCAGTCCTGGATTGTGAGAGGGATGTCCGACTGCCCGTTTAGGCCCGATCCCACCAGGATCGGGCCTAAACGGGCAGTCGGACATCCCTCCAGGAGTCCCAGATTTGAGAGGGTACAGGCTGGGTTGAGGGACAACCCCCCGCCGTGCACGAATTTCGTGCACCGGGCTTCTAGTATATATATATTTGTTGTTGTTGTTTGTTTTTGTTTTTCTTTGTTTTTTGTTGTTGTTTGTTTTTGACATACACAACCAAAAGAGTCCATTAGGCATTTGGAGTAGACAGCTCCTCTGATGGTTCTGAAAATGGTCCTAGAATTTCCACCCTCTTGTTTATCCTCCCTTTCTCTGCTGCTTGGCACTAAAAGCTACACCAAATCTCTAAGCAACTCAAATGTTAACAGCCTCGTGGCAGCGCTGTGTTCTCTGGGCTACGCTGAACCATGCCTTGTGGTCCTGAGCGACCCAGGGCCGTCCATTATTTTCACCGGGCCTTCAGACAGCACACCGACTGCCCACGGCGCGAAGAAGCAATGGAACAAGCACGGCCCATTCCCTAGCAGGGAAAAGCAGTGGAACTCTGTGCACTGGAGACAAATTGGCCATTAACTCCACAAGCCGCGGAGGTTATTTCAGTTACTAAATGATTAAAGTCTCTAATCTCTGGAGTGGTGATAAAGAACACCGGAGGAAGGGGCTGGGTTTTTGATGCATTGGGGAAGTCGGGGCGGGGGGCGGGGGAAGTGGGGGGGGGAGGTGCAAAACATCTCTCTTGAGATCATACCAGAGGAAGCCCACCCCATAAAAGAACCACAGGTAAGTAAGGCAGCATTAATAAATCAATGACAGGAAGATGAAAACGGAAGCAGATGAATCAGCTAGTCAGTGGATCAGGTTGTAGATGAAAACAGCACATCTGTTGCTACCGTTGGTACATTAACAAATAAGGCTGCTGGAGGAGGCGGTCTTTTCATACTAATACTTGGAATAATGAAGCTTCAAGAGCGATTAAGCATAAATCAATTGTTAAATGTATCTTGCACCTCCCCAAACACCAGGAGGCATATTTTCTCCCTGCTTTAATTCTTTTTGGCAGGCAACAGGAGGTGCAGGGATTAAAAAAAATCGCTGCCTCATTTTGGCTCTGCAGTGAGGTAGAGGTAAGCAGCTCATTTAGTGTTTAGCCTCACGCTTTGATTCTTACCAGCTGAAGGCACTGAGCTGTGCTTAATCGATATGTTAAATCCAAGCCCATGCATTTCAGCTCCAGCAATATCCACCAGCCTCCTGGTCCAGCACAGCTCCGTGCTAGCTCCCGTTCCATGTCATGTAGATATTGATTTACATTTCATTTTGTTTTTTATTGAAGACTTAGCAACATTAACAATCAAGGCAGTGAAGCCTTTTTCTCTTCCAAAGTATTTCTCCTTTATATGCAGTGAAAAACAGTTGCTTCTTTCCTAATGGCAAAGTGGCCAAGTTTTAGGACATTAATGATAGACATGGATTTGGTGAACTGTACATCCATGTCCTTAGGGGGAGAGATGTACTCTCCACATGATAACCTCTGATTTAGAGATGTTGGGACAATCAGGTGAAGCAGAAGGAGATGGCTCAGGTTGGGAAAGGGGAAAAGACATAGGACAACACAATTAGGAAAGGAAATGAAATTTACATACAAAATTTCTCTAAAAAGCAGAAAATCCTGCAAGCTGGCTAATAAATGAGTTCTTGCTGAGTAAAGCAAATGGGAAGGGCATAGGATGAAAAAGGACAAAGAAAAGAAAAGTAAGAAATAAGATGGTCTGGCTGGAGTGGCTCAGTTGAGCATCATCCCTCACACCGAAAGGTTGCCAGTTCGCTTCCTGGTTAGGGCACATAGCTGGGTTGCGGGGTTCGATCCCCAGTTGGGGTATATACAGAAGGCAAATGATTGATGTTTGTATCTCTCTCTCTTTTTCTCTCTCTCTCCCTCTCTCTGTCTCCCTCTGTCCCTCCCTTTCTCTAACATGTCCTCAGGCAAGGATTAAAAATAAATAAGTAAATAAAATTAAAGAACATTGAAGATTTACAAAGAAAAGAAAAGAAATAAGATAAGCAGAAATTATTGAAGGAAACCCCAGGAATATTCTAAAAGTGATTATACTATTGGCTGAACAACTTTGTGAATGTACTAGATGCCTCTGAATTGTACACTCTAAATGGGTGACTTGTACACCATAAATGGTATGTTAATTATATTTCCGCAAAGTTGTTACTTAAAAAAGAAAAAGAAAAACTCCCTTATTGGATGAAGGGGGGAAAGTGAGGATGGGAAGTGTAGTCTCCAACCACACTGCCTTATTCCTAGCTCTGTTACAAAAAGGAAGAAGTCAGGATGGATACATAATGACTAGACTCTGCCACCAATCCCACCCCGACCATGCTGTGCTCTCTGACGGCCTTCATATGCAGCACAGGGCAGAAGTCCCCCAGGACATCCTGCCTCAGGATTGGGGGACTCTGCCCACCTGTTAGCAGATAGAACCATTTCCCAGTAGACCTTGCTCCACTCGACTGCAACTCATCCACCACTGAGATGACCTACTTTTCCAAGATGGAATTATTTTTATTCAAAATGGAAAGGACATGGCCAAATCTAGTGAGACATCTCCTTTAGCCTACACCCAACATCCTGGCCATTGAATTCTGTGCATTGAAGGCAAGGTAGAGTCTGTCTGGCACTTTGGGTTTAATACTTCTTTGATAGAAAAATTACTACAAGTTTCTGAGGGCTTCAGCATGCCCTATGGATAACTGTCTGGTGTCAAACTCTGCAGTTCTCATCATCCCTCACCCCTCATCTTCAGTGAGCTTCCCCCTGAAGGTGAGTTCTCTAGTATTTTTAGTATCCCATGGGGGTCGGGAGGGCCTCCAGCTTAATCACCATCACATTACACCTAGGACATGAGCATGAGGGTTCTTATTTCAGGAAGACCTGAAGTCCCTTCTTTCAATGATAGATCCTCTGTAATCCTTGCTATACATGGAAAAGGAAATTTAGTAAATATCATATAATGCTGGTTAATTTATTGATTCATCCTCAGCATAGAACTGATGAAAATTTAGTTTAAAACTAGTGCTGGAGGTCTACAGTAACGGATAGTTTGGGGTGTCACCACGGTACCTCAGCTTTCCCATTTGTTAAATGAAGATGTTATTTTTTATGTGCCTGAGCATCTTCAGATAAATGTAACACATCGGGAAAATGGATGCAGCATCTGAGTGTCCGACAGTGGCCAGAGTTGGCAAAAAAGCATCTCCTCCTCAGCAGTCCTCTCTACAACACAGGAGAAGTTGTTCTTCAGCAAGGTCAGGGGAAACTAAGAGGGAGACTCAACAGACATCCTTTTCCTTCCTTCCTTTCTCTCTCTTCTTGCTTGAGCAAAGTTAAAATTAAGTGTCCTTGCTGAGTAGGTTTTCCCATAGTATTAGCTAATGTGGTCAGTAATTGGGATACATTTATCCATGTTAAGACTCACGATTTCAAGAAGCAGCTGAGTTCAAACTAAAATAAGTCTGATATAGCCCTAACTGGTTTATCTCAGTGGATAGAGCTTCGGCCTGCAGACTGAAGGGTCCTGGGTTCCATTCCTGTCATGGATGTATGCCCAGGTTGTGGCCTCAATCCCCAGGAGGCAGCCAATCAATGATTCTCTCTCATCATTGATGTTTCTATGTCTCTCTCCCTCTCCCTTCCTCTCTGAAATCAATAAAATATATTACAAATAAAATAAATATGCTATATAAAGGTCTTTAGTGATCTTTAACCCAGACCATACTTAGACTCCTGGAGTATGGAAAAATCAGAACAATTCAATAAACTCACATTATGGTGTAAGTCCATTCCCATCCCATATTTCAGCAGATCATATCCCTGGGTGAGCTCTTCTTTGCTCTGCTTCTTGAATTCTTTATTGTACTACTGACCTCTGTGCTCATTAGCAGCTATTAGCAGATTACAGTGGCATTTGTGAAGCTCCAAGGGGTCTCCACTTGTCCCATATTTACTCCTTCATTTCTGAGGCTGATGCTCAGGTTTCTTTCATGCTGGTTCTCTTTCCAGCACACTCGGTGTTTTGGAAACAACACCGTCAAGGCCAGCATCAAAGGAGTACAACGTGCGCAGGAGGACCCCACACTTAGAAAAGCCCCACACTTGGTTTAATGTTTTGCTGTCATCATCTTGAAATTCTTAATTTTTGAACATGGGCCACATTTTCATTTTGCACTTGGTCCTGCAAATTATGCAGTGGGACTGAACACAATGCTTGGGGTTTCCAACTTTAGCTCTTGTCTGTATTAGCTTTGTGACTTTGGACAAGTTTCTCAACCTCTCTCAACTTTATTTTCCTCAATTGTTAAATACAGAAAGAACAACACCTGTTCCACAGAATTGCTATAAGAATTACATGGGATAGAATACCTATCAGTGCCTGGGACATAGTTCTAATAACTAACACTCATTAATTGCTTACTCTGTGCCAGAAACTGGGCCAAGCAATTTATAGAGATTAGCTCATTTATTCCTCGAAGCCATGCTGATGACCAGCCAGCACACCCTGGTTTGCACTTATAAGTGTTTTATACCAGTGTCTGTTCCCACTGGTCCAGCTTTATTCTGTTGGGTCAGTGTCTGTGATCACCGTGGTTATCACCACTGTTCTCAATGCTCTATGTGGTCTGTAGTGTTTTATAAATGAGAGAACTGAGGCACAGACATTGAGTAACGTGCCCAAGTCCACAGAGCTTATAAGTAGACTCTTAACTATAAATGTCATAACCTCTAGTAAAGAGCGGAGACTCTAGTAGAAGTGAGGACTTTTAACTTGAAGCTTAATGTTCTTTCCTATGGCCCCCAATTCCTCTACCCTCACGGGCTTAATAATCAAGTGAAGGTGACAAGGCACATAAGAACTTGGCTACTGCACCAGGCCATGTGCTCCTAGCAGCCCAAACTCACCTGTAAACACATGTACTCTAAGCGACTTGCAGTTGCCCTTCCGACTTACCTTTCCAGGTCTCCAAGCCTTTAAAAAAAATATATGTTTTTATTGATTTCAGAGAGGAATGGAGAGAGTGAGAGAAATAGAAACATCAATGATGAGAGAAACTCATTGATCGGCTGCCTCCTGCATGCCCCCTACTGGGGATCAAGCCCACAACCGGGCATGTGCCCTTTACTAGAATCAAATCCGGGGCACTTCAGTCCACAGGCTGACGCTCTATCCACTGAGCAAACTGGCTAGGCAGGTCTGCAAACCTTTGGTTAAGTTTTCCCCTCGTCTGAAGGCTCTTCTCTACTTTTCAGTCCTCATCACTTTCTACCTAATTCCTCATTTTCCTTCAAGACTCAACTGAGGTGCTCCATCCCTCCTCTGAGAAGCTTAGTGTTCTGTGCATAGCTCTATTATAGCACTTCCCACATAACTGCTAATTGCTGCTTTTCTTATCTGACTTCCTTCAGGCCTGAAAGATCTCTTTTTTTTCCTTTTTACTTAATTTTTGATTTTTCAATTACAGATGACATACAATATTATAATAGTTTCAGGTGAACAACCCAGTAATTAAACATTATATAACTTACTAAGTGATCATCCTGATAAATCTCATACCTGTCTGACACCATGCATAGTTATTATAATATTATTGACTATATTCCCTACACTGTACTTTACATCCCCATGACTATTCTGTAACTACCAATTTGTACTTCTTGATCCCTTTTTCACCCTAGCTGGGCACTCTAGGTGCAACCCCTATTTGAGCTGTGTACATCCTCCTCTTGTAGTTGAGCCTTGATTGCTGTTGGCATGCCAATGGGAGGAGTTTACCCCCAGGCTAATTGACAGCAAGGACTGGCCACAACCACTGTGGAGGCTCAGCTATGCAGGGTCCCACACCATGGAGAAAGACTTACTTTAGCAGGGCTCTGGTGCCCCCTTGAGTGTGTCACTTGTGGAAGTGGTTGGATGGTGCTTTGACGTGATCTGAAGCTGTCTACCAGGTGTGTTGGCTCTGGGGCCTCCCAGGAGGTACAGGCCAAGGTCAGCCACCACCTGTGTTCAGTTCTGAGTTGAACACATCTCCTATGTGAAAGGAACTAGGTTAGGCACTGGGAAGAGATCATGATGACTAAGTATTCAAGTGGGTAAAACAAGCATTGAAACACAGCACCAGCATACAAGGCAGAATGAGATACATGTAGAGGGGAACTACCAACCAACTAGGGTCAGGGGTACACGGAGGAAGAAGGGTAAATTCTGGGAGTGAGTCAGGAAAGACTTTCTGGAAAAGGAGGCCTTGAGAGATAAGGAGGATTTGGGCTGGAGAATAACAGGAGAAAGGCTCTCTAGCATGAGAGGTCAGCAGAGAGCAGTCCCTAATTTAGACTTTTATTACTTGACTTATGTTTTATTGAATTAACTTTCTGTCTTCCTGTTTATCTCCCCAAAACATGACTTTAGCATATTATGTACACTTCTACTTAAAACTCACCCATAGTGCCCCATGTCCCATTGCTGGTTGCATGAATTCCAAACTTTTCATTGGACTTTTAAGATTTTTCTCACCCAACCCATCCCTCCTGCTTTGAGCTGACTGATCTCTAACATCAGATGTCACTAAATGAAAGACTATGGACCAAATATACATCCACAGTGTTGTTTAAATGTTTGAATTAATTTTCTACATTTTATAGTCAAGATACTTATTCTCCAATAAGAAGAACCAAGGTTTCTTAGAGAAATGATTGATGATAATGGAACATCATGTAGGGAGTGCTCAAAAAAGATGGGCATGTCAAAAGGACATAGGAGCCAACCTGGAGAAACTCTCCATGGAGAAATTTGGACAGTTAGAACAACAAAATAATAACAATAGTATTAGATTATAACCCACAAAATGAATATCCATTAGTTCATACTAACATAATCAATATACATGAAAGCCTAAGCGACCTTTATGACTAGTCAACCAGTCACTATGACAAAGCACTGACCACCAAGGGGGCAGATGCTCAATGCAGGAGCTGCCCTCTGGTGGTCAGTGCACTCCCACAGCCAACCTCCCATGGCCTGCCAACCTACTGTGGTCCTTCCCGCCCTGGCCTGCAGGCCGGCTGGCCCCAATCAGCCCCAATCGCCAACCAGGCCTAGGGAGCCCACCCATGCACAAAATCATGCACTGGGCCTCTACTAATTGAATAAGTAAGTAAATGGAGGGGGGGCAGAGAGGGCCAGCTTTTCCTTACAGAAGAATTCTAATACAAATAAAATGAAAGAAGGACATATAAAATCATCTTTAGGCAACATCACAATAATAATTGCTGTAGGCAAGATTAACTGATGGATGGTAAAAATCAGTGGACAAAAGTTTGAGAAGAAATAGGTTATTTTGGTAGCCTCAAAATATCTCTCCAAATATTTATCATTTACAGAGGTATAAATGACAACTTTACAGTGAAAAACACAACAGATACCACCTTAACCAAGTGGTCACAGTGGGCATCAACAGTAAATAAGATGTATTGACATCATGATATGATGCCCTGAGAAGAACACAACATCGCTTCCATGCTGTTTTGGCCAAAAATGCATAATCTCAACTGAATCATGCGAAAACATCAAACACAAATGGAGAGATACTCTACAAAATAACTGACCAGTTTTCACCCAAACTGTCAAGATCATAAAAGACAAGGAAAGACTGAGGAACTGCCACAGATTAGAGGAGACCAAAGAAACAATCACTAAAAGAAATGTGGGGTCCTGGAACAGAAAAGGACATTAGGAGAAAAAACAAAAAGGTGAAATTTGAATAAACAATAGAGTTTAATTCTCTTATAGCAATGTTAATTTTGTAGTTTTTATCACTCTAGGATGGATACACACACACACACACACACACACACACACACACACACACACAACTTGGATTTCTATGTTATCTGGGAAATTGAAAGGTCTATGTATGACCATTTGACATGGAGCAGCAGTGGGGCATGTGTTTTCCAGTTTGCCACAGTTCCTTCCTCTCCCTATTGTGCTATATGGGGCCATGTTTTATTTATTTATTGTGCTATAAACCTGGTTCCAAGAAGCATTTGAGTTTTTAATGCATTGCTCAATAAAAAGCCCAAGTTTCTGGCCAAATAGTCTACCTGCTGTTCTCTAAACAAGTTTTGTCTTAATCCTTGCCATATTCCCACTTTTGCTCAAGCTGTTCCTTCTGTCTGAACTGATTTCCTGGCTCTATTCCCCAACCCTATTTATTTCAATCTTCCCCATTCTTTAAGAGCTAGCATGGAGATCACTTCCTCCATGAAGGTTCTGTCCTTCTTTTGAGTTCATCTCTCTCTTTTGAACAAACAGACCACTGGGTATTTCTTAGAAAATAGCACCATTTTTTTTTTTTTGCATCAGTCACTTCTTGAACAATAGCTATGTCTCAGGCATATTTTTTCTTAAGTGCTGAGGACACCCAGATGAGCAATATGTAAACTTCAATCTTCAAAGATCTTTCAGGCCTGGGCCTCTGGTCAAGATGGCAGCATAGGTAAATGTGGTACTCACATTCTCGCATAACCACATCAAAATTACAACTAAACTAAAGAACAGCCATCATTTAGAACCACCTGAAATCTAGCTGAACAGAAGTCCTATAACTAAAGATATAAAGAAGTAACCACATTGAGGCTGGTAGGAGGGGAGAAGACTCTGAACAAGCTGGTCCCACACCCACATGTGGCAGCTAAAAATTGGGAGGGATATCTCAGCTGTAGAGGTGCCCCCTAAGGAGCAGGTGTTCCAGCTCCACACCAGGCCCCCCTTGCCCAGGGTTCCGGTGCCAGGAAGAGAAATCCTCATAACTTCTGGTAAAACCAGCAGGTATTGAGGTTAAGACTGAGGGCTGCTGAAGTCCTAGGCAGTTCTTCTTAAAAGGCCTGCACATGGACTTACTCGAACTCTCTCACTCACTCTGAGCTCCAGGACTGGGGCAGCAGCTCAAAAGGTAGCAGGGACATAGAGGGAGGAACTGAATTGTCTGGCATCAGGGCAAGAGTTCGAGGGACAGCTTTGTTCCAGACAGAAGTGCTGGCAGAGGCCATTGTTCCTTTTCTGAGCCCTCCCTCCCATAGATCCAGCAGGCAGACACCATATCTAAGTCTCCTTCACCTGGCTAACACTAATTGTCCCTGTTGGTGATTCCCTGAAACCCCACCCCACCCAACTTGTGGGACCACACAAGCCACTTCCAGTGATTTTTTTCCATACAAATGGCCCATCTTGGCTCATGCTTAGGACTTTCCTAAAGTTTCTCAGGCCTCTTCTGGCCTCAGTGTGCCCTGTCCCTCTTACAAAGTAGCCCCAGGCCTGGCACTAGTGACAGCTGGCCTTGGTTCACAGCTTAGCCTCTCCTGGGCATCTCCAAGCCAAGCACAAGTAGCAACCATGTGCAGATCACTTTGTAACTCATGCTGGTTACCGGAACCATTTATATCACTTTGAGATGCTGGATAAATGAAAACAAAATGCAACTATATGCAAATTTCTTTGAAGACATACAATTTTTCAGTTAAAATTGTATTTTCTGACAGCTTACTCCAGCTTAATGTGTAAGGCAGCACAAGTGTTTGGGAGCACAACAGTAAGAGCATTAAATACACACACAGAGAATTTCTGAGCCCGCCAAGTAAGTCTGTTCTTAAGATAGATAGTAGTCAGATCTATACTGGTATTTAACATCAAGTGAGTTTCATAATAAAACAATTTTCCTTATGGGGGATACAAGAGCTGTCTTGGAAAGTCCATTTGAAACGTGTCTCTAGGACCACACTAAGCCTTTTGAAAGCACAGCACATCTCCCTTCCCTTTTTGAATGACAGCTTTCCTCAAGTTCTCAATAGAAATGAACTCTGTGGTTATCATGGGTCCTCTTTAGAGTTGTGCTCTTACAGAAATAGCTTTCTCTTCAAAGTATGATTCAAAGCCATGCTTCAAACACAGAAAATATTTTACAATCAAACTTCACCCCCAAAATTTTAAAGAAGAGAATGATAGTCAATAAGGCAGTTACTCTGCAGAAAATTGGATTCTGTGATAATAAAATTGTCAAGGAGATAGCATGAAGGGTACAGGCTCTGCCAGCCTCCTTTCCCATGCTCCTGCTGGATTTTGCAGTCACCTTCTGGAAGCAGCTATTTCTGTGATGGTTGGCACCTTGAGTCAGGAAGAAAGGGAGGAAAGGAAAAAAGAAAGGAGAAGGGAAGGAGGAAACAAGGACCCAAAGTCAGCAGCCATTGACTTTCTTTTCCACCAGGTGCACCCACTGGCCAGCACAGAATCATGCCGAGAGGCAGGACTACAGAGGAAGGGCAGAAGTGCAGAGCAAGGAAAATGCCAAAGAAAAGAGCACAGAAGTAAGGCCTGTGGAGAAAGTAGACCTGTGCAGTGTGGGGAACAGAGCAGATGACTCAAGCATGGTAACGAAGGATCTCACCCTAGGGATTTGGGATGCGATAACATTTTGTCAAACTAACCCAAGTCCCCTCATCCTGCCACTTGTTGCAACGACTTCCCCTCTTCCCTGCCTCCTAAGTCAGCTGCATTCATTTGGACCAGACACACCATTATTGTGGATGAGGTGTATCATTCATTGGCCCCAGAGAAAGAAAAGAATGGGAAAGAACAAGAAAGTCCACTTGCTGCGTTTGAACTTCTAAACACATGTTTTAAACTCATAGCACAGACAATAGCTTTGAGGAAACAGCTAAGGTCCTGGCACTGACAACTGATTTTTAAGAACATGGTACTCAAATACAGCCCAGGCAGCGTGCTGCAGGAGCAAGGCAGGAGAGATGGAAACTTTCACAGTCCTCATACGCTCATGCACACACACAGGAGGACGTTTGCTTTGCTCCTGGGAGTGTCAAAGGAGTGACTAGAAAAGTAAAGTGTTATGTTTTAACACACATAATAACTTGGGTTTTAAAAATCTTACCTGCTACATAATTATGGAGCTATATTTTTACTCATATATCAAACTTGCACTGAATGAGGTTAATTGTATGTCTAAGTTCAGGCTTCTAAGAGCATAAAAGCAGTAGAGCTACATCAAAGGGCAGAAAAACCTTCTTTTTTACTTTCTTTTTGCATTTTCCAGCTGTGTTAACTGAGGGGTGAAGGTCCCCCACCCCTCACCTCAGGCAACCTTATTGAAAGTAATTTGCTCCAATGTGTTGGGTCATGACTCATTAGATAAGAGTTTTAATTAGCCTCATGTGGATATTAGAAGTCCACATCATCTAAGGTCAAGATTGAGATGAAAAGAACATAGAGGTGATGCAGTTATACTGACTTCAGAGCAGAGCTGTTTTCTGGAGGGAAATGGTGCATAAAACACACAAACAATGAAAAACTTGAGAGAGAAATTCTCCATGGCAATCATGGCTATAAACTTACACAAAGTGACTCAGTCATAGGATTGGTGCAGTGTTGAAAAGCATTAGGGAAAACAAGAGGCATCTGTGCCGTGAAGAGGCATCCTGCCTGGACTCGGAGGAAGAAGGGCATGAGGCGGGTGCAGGTCTGCATATTTCGGTATTACCCACGGCCAAGGTTCTGGCACTGACAATGGATTTTTAAGAACATGGTCCTCAAAGACAGCCCAGGCAGTGTGGTGCAGGAGCAATACAGAAGGAAAGATGCAAACAAAAGAGAACTTTTACAGTCCTCGGACTCTCCTGCACACACACACAGGAGGAAGTTTGCCTTGTTCCCAGGAGTGTCAAAGGGGAGACTAAGGAGGGTAGGAGGGGGCGGGGGGCACTGGAACCAAAGAGGCTTTCAGTTGGGATGAAGTAAGTGTACATGGAGTGTGTGGACAGGATAATCTGATGCCAGAGAGGGACTGAAGACACTGGGCTGTGACCAGAGGTCATGTAGAACATTATACAAGACCAGATGGTACAAGCTACATCTTACTGAACCCTAAGTCATACTGAATCTCAGTTCACAAACTCAGTTGTGGACAAATTAACTTTTCTATAAATGAAGTCAATAATTATATTAAAACCTCTTTCTTTCAAACAGTAGAAACTTAATTTTAGTTACTTCTGAGTTCCTACCCTTTCTCTGTGATTGCCTCTCAGTTTGAGGCTACAAAAGGCCCATGAATGAAGGTTAGGGGTATGAGGAGCATCCCGATTTAGTGGGCATCGCTCTTTACCACAGCTGCTGAGATGGGATGTGGACACTTGTTCATAACGACTTGTATAAGCCATATCACAGTGTCTTTGGGTCAGCTAACTCTCAGGACCCTCTTGGGCACACAAGATAATCCTAATGCTCCCACGTCATTCTAGGACTAGAAGAAACTTGTCCCAGAATTAATAAATCCAGTCATTTGTCACTTCTGTAGCACTCTTGGGTACAAAAGAATCATTCCATGCCCTCAGCTATCTCTTTCACCCCTTCCATTCACAGGTCTACTCCGAGGGTTTTTCAAATTCATTAGCCAGGATAGAGTGGACAGCCATACTTACCTGGGGGTCTTGCCTCATTCCTAGAGTCTATCTGGGAAAGTAAAACCAGATGTCCTCTGTAGTGTTATTCCCAAATGTATCTGGACTTTCTGTTGTGAAACCTTCTCCTTGCTTCATCCCAGGAAGGGAGCATGGTACAGAGTTTTTCCATCAAGGACTCATCACCATCTAAGCTCTCCTCTCTTCTCCTAGCTTCCTTTGTTTTCCTGAGTGTGGGAAGGGGTGTAGGGCACTTTAGCCTAGAGGAGGGGGAGCAGTGTGGATTGGGAAAGCTTCTTTGTTATTACTCATTACTTCTCCCACGTCTCTTATACACACTTCAGTTCTTTCTGTTCTCTTGAGGCCAAGACATTAAAAGCCAAAAAGCTAATAATTGAGTCCTTTTGTGTTATTTTCTGTCTGTGGAGTCATCCCTTCCCTGAGACAGTGATGCTGAATAAGTCGTTGGGAAAAGAATTACAAGGTTAAAGGAGAGTTGAAAAACTAGTTATATATTCCAGCCACATATATACAACTGTTCCCCAGCCCAGACCTTGCTAAGATTAGTCACAACCCATAGTGCACTCTGGGAAGAAATCAAACACTGTGGTGTAAGGATTTAGCATCTAGATTAACTGCTTGCAGAGATCCTGATTCCCAGGAATCGGAGTCTGATGCAGGTATGATTCTGGTTGTGGGGACTGGATGCCAAAGGCAAACTCCTATGATTTGGGGCTGAGAGAGAAGAGGCTGTTGAAAACTCAGGTCTTATCAGCCAACACTGTCCTGGCTCTGCCCTACCAGCCAGCTGGGCATTGGTCAGGGCCCAGGCAACATTGTCTGTCTTAAAGAATTAACTGGTTTTGTAGCTAAACGGGCAGCAGCAGTGGTACTGCCACCCAGAGCTCAACCAAGGAAGGAAAAGAAAAGCTCAGACCACAAGTGTGGACTCTGCATTTCCAGATATTCACTCCAGAAACTGAAAAATTACCCTCCCCTGGCAAACATCAACCAACTCAGTCAAATCTGAGCCCTTCGTTAAAGTTAGTTTTGCCTCCTCCTATTCCTTCCTCGGTGAGCCTAATTCATTACCTAGTCCCTTTAAATCAGGACCAGGGACTTTTATAATTCAAAGCTAAGTGGAAGATCTCTTTGGGTGAGCAGAAAAGTACTATTTTGGGAGCCTGTTTATGTTATAATTTTGCATATAAAGAGTAGGCAGATAGAAACACAAATAATCTATTTTTTTCCTATTCTTTCCAACATAATTCACATTAGAGTTAAGCAATACTATTTTTAAAATCACTAAGTAGTGGGCACAACTAACAAGCAATGTGAAGTGGCATAAACCCCATCACCAACAAATACACAGGCTATATGGCACCCTCACACTGCCCTATATTTCTTTTAAAAACATACTTCCTCTCCCCACCTCACACATGTTCTCATATTCTCTCACTCTCAACTTTGGTATGGAGTCCACTTTTTGATTTGGCCAGCATCTTAAGAATCTTACCAAAGATAATCAGTTCTATTCCGACAAGATGCCACTAATAAAGGAACTTGGGCAATTATAAATCTCAACAACGAACAAGAGAAGCAAGCTCGGATTAGTGAGCCACACTACGCAGATGGTCTTTGTGGGCTTCATGAAAGGAGGTTCAGGCTCAGGACCTTGGGACCTACAAACTGGCTAAACAAACATCAATTTGTGTATCAAAGTGCCTCTGAATTACAAATGAGTAAAATCCATTTGTCTTGGGATCTGAGTTATTTGGCTTTAAACTTGGTCAGTACATTAACTATTGATCTGTTCATTTATGATGGTTTAGAACAAGACTTTGATGGAAGCTACTAGAACCTAGTCAATGTCTTTTATAAAACAACCTTAGCCATGTATTATCCATGTGCTCATTGGCAAGACTTCACTTAGGACAGATCTCAGGCAGGCTTGAATTCACTGACTATTCATAGTATTGAAAACCTCCTATGAAACCCAGGCCATTTAAATTTCTACTTATCTGACCATTGCACATCGCCTTAATACTGATGACTTGGTACACTGTGACTCTCTAATATGCTAATAAAAAGAAAGTGTGAATCATTTTCATATGTTCCCTTTTCTGGGAGATGAATCAGTCTCTTGCCCCAGTGCTTGTGTTCAAAGTTTATTTCAAAACTAGAGTAATTGGAACATTTCTCTAGGTGGGAAATATAAATGTTCTTATGCTAGAGCAGAAACATAAGTAAGTCCCATGGGGCAGGGGTTGGGGACCCTGTTGGCGTGAAACTGGGCAAGTCAGGACCAAGTGAGGAGAAATGCTATACGCGCTCCTGTACAGCAGGTTCTTAGTGGGTGTTTGTCCTCTCACAACCTTTCCTTCACTTTCATAAGCCTTATTTTTCTTTCACCCACCAGACCCACCAGACTCCCTGCCTTCTTGTTGAGAGACAGTCCTCCCTGAGGTCTAGGTTTCTGTAAACAAACAGTCCTGTAATTGACTTTCATCATTACCATATTTTGGGTAGAAGCCCATCTCATTGGGCTGAAGATATTTCGAAAGTTGAGTGTTTGTATGAAAAGGAGCAACAGGCCTCCTTGGATATCTTTAGACTCAGTCCCAATATGCCCTTAACTGTTCTCTCGATGCCACAACCTGCTCAGTCCAACATGCAAACGATCCTCTTCCATAGACCACTGCCCTTTGTTTATTTGCTTGTTTGTTTATTTGTTTATCTATTTATTTTTAATCCTCACCTGAGGATATTTTTCCATTGATGTTTAGAGAGAGTGGAAGAGAGAGGGAAAGACAGAGAGAAACATCAATGTGAGAGAAACACATTGATTGGTTGCCTCCTGCACAAGCCCCGACCAGGGCCTGGGTCAGGGAGGAGCCTTCAACCGAGGTACATGCTCTTGACCGGAATTGAATCTGGGACCCTTAGGTTCGCAGGCCAATGCTCTATCCACTGAGCCAAACAGGCTAGGGCACCACTGCTCTTTGAAAAAAAAAGTTTCCAGATAAATTAGGAAAAGACAATGCAAATTATTAATAAATAGATGAATAATTAACATGTGATCTCATGAGGGATTAAGGAATAGCAAATTCAAACAAAATGAAGATGCTCTTTTGCACATGTGAGTCGATTTGGAAAAGGTTTTTAATAATCATAATGCTGGTGTTCCAGTTAGAATGCTTTTAGGCTGCAGTAATGAAACAACCAAATCAAACTTCTTAAATAACATGTATATAATATCATATCAAATGAAAAAAGTCCTAAGGAAGGGTGGCTCCTGGGTAGATTAATTCAGGGTTTCAGCAGTTGAATTAAGTTTCCCTCCTTTACTGGTATTGTACCTAGGCTGCTCTGGTTCAATGTCCAGTGGAAGAAGGGACAGTATTTTTTGTCTTTTTTTAAAATAAAAAAAGTTTACCCAGTAAACCTCACTTCTCATCTCATTAGCCAGGACGGGGTCATATGGCTACTTCTAAACCAGCCACTGGCAAGAGAAATGAGATTACTAAGATTTGTTTAGACTAATCCAGATTTATACCCAGAGGGAGCATGGACATCTGAACAAAACAAGACTCTATCAACAGGGAAAATAATGGCTCATGGGTAGGCAACCTGTGGTGTCTTCTCTGACTGCTAAGGGTGTGGTGAGACAGGCCACACAAGTGTCTGAGTTTTGGAAAGTAATTTGGCTAACTACCTATTAAGATGCGTCAAAGTGTCCATACCTTTTGATGTAGTAATTCCACTTCTAGGAATAAAGTCCATAGAAATTGTACCTAAATGCAGATAAAGCTTTATGTTTAAAGATGTAGCATCCTCTCTAATACAAAAAAAAGGAGGAAAAAAAAACCCAACCAAAAATACTTAAGGATCCCAAATAAAGAGATATGAATGTAATTACAGTATATCCTTTTTGGTGGATGGACTATTCTCTAGCATTTAAAACTGATGTTCACAAACAGTTTTGTAGAACATGGGAAGATGCTTATCCTATATCAGTGATGGCGAACCTATGACACATGTGTCAGCACTGACACGCGTAGCCATTTCTGATGACACGCGGCCGCATGCCGAGGATGAAACATTTGCTGCTCCTGAGGATGAAACATTTGCGACTAGAGTCTTGGAGTTATTTTTTTCCTCAAAGTGACACACTACCGGAGTTATGCTCAGTTTTTTGGCGAAGTTTGACACACCAAGCTCAAAAGGTTGCCCATCACTGTCCTATATAATAAAAGCCTAGGTGGTGTCACGCGATGTTGTCACAAGATGGCTGCCGCAACACAGTCACAAGTTGGTCACCACAAGATAGCCGCCGTCACATCATCACAAGATGGCCACCACAAAGATGGCCACCACAAGATGGCCGGCAGGGGAGGGCAGTTGGGGGTGAACAGGCCAGCATGGGAGGGCAGTTGGGGGTGACCAGGCCTGCAGGGGAGGGCAGTTGGGTGCAACTAGGCCTGCAGGGGAAGGCAGTTGGGGATGACCAGGCTGGCAGGGGAGGGTAGTTGGGGGCAACAAGGCTGGCAGGGGAGAGCAGTTGGGGTGACCAGGCCAGCAAAGAAGGGCAGTTGGGGGCAATCGGGCCAGCAGGGGAGCAGTTAGGCATCAATCGGGCTGGCAGGAGAGCAGTTAGGGGGCGATCAGGCTGGCAGGCAGAAGTGGTTAGGGGCAATCAGGCAGGCAGGCAGGTGAGCGGTTAGGAGCCAGCAGTCCCAGATTGCAAGAGGGATATCTGACTGCTGGTTTAGGCCCAATCCCTGTGGGGTTTAAACCAGCAGTCAGACATCCCCCTAGGGGTCCCAGATTGGAGAGGGTGCAGGTTGGGCTGAGGGATATGCCCCCACCCCCGTGCACGAATTTTGTGCACCAGGCCTCTAGTATTATATATAGTGTTAAATGAGAAAGCAGGATGTCAAATTGTATATATACTATAACTCTATGTAAAATATTAATAGCAACCCTCTCCTCAACATTTATGATAAGCCAGGAACCTGTGCACTACCTCTAATCCTGCAGCAACCCTGAAATGCTCATTTTGCAATCCAGGCAACCAAGGCTCAGTAGGTTTCCCAGAATCACTCAGCTAGCAAGAGGCAGAGCAGGGATTCAAAGTCTAGGTCTCTCTGTTTGAACCATGGCCTCACAATTTAGGGGCAATCCTCTTTCTTTTCCCCTTTTCCTGTTTTTCTTCTCCACTGTGGATGGGCAAATTATTCATGACATCAGCTGCACGAATACACCATATAGTATAGATAAACACCAGTATTTAGTGAAGTGGAATTGAACAAGGACAATGGGAAATTGTGGGGGACAAACAGATAGGACAGCAGGAGCAGGAAAAAAGAGAGGTCACTACAGTGATTATCCAGAGAACCAGGAAGTGATTGTTCACCAAACCAACCAGAATTCTTTGACTTCCTTGTTAGCTGACATTGTTCTCCAACGGCTTCCTTCAGTCCACAGGCCTTGCTGCCCTGGATGGTCCTCCCCAATCCACCAAGAGCTTTTCAGGCCCCAGAGGCTTCTCTAGATGTTGGATCCTGGTCTAACTCATATGCTGATCAGAAATCTCTCCTACCATGGTTGTCCAGGTTAGGAGGGGATGGTGTACATGTTGTGATCATAGGGATAAAGGAAGCAATTGATAAAGCTGTAAAAGATGGCAGTGGGGAGCCAATACATTAGAGATCATAATTCTTTCCCTTAGAACAGTACTCACAGCCCCAAACTGGGGGTATACTTGCAACTAATAAATGCCAATTATTGATTTAAGGAGAAAAAAAGGAAAGACGATCCTCTGGACATCTATTTCTCACAGCTGTCTTTGCTAACCCATATCTACATGGAACCCTGTTAGGCACATTGGCCGAAGACAGTCCATTTAGAATCGATCTAAATACAGACAAGCTTTGTTTAGTGTTTATCTGATGACCTACAGGACCCTCCATCAGGCCTCAGTGCTGTCGTTTTGCCACTGTTTCCATTGGACAAGCCTTGCTGTCACAGTATGAGGGTTATGGAACAATTAGCATCCCCACGCCCCCTGGTTCCCTTGTTTGTTTGAGAAATGTGAGAATAGAACAACCATGCAAGAGTAATGAGCCACGCATCTGATTTCAGAAAGCTGATTACAATAACATATCAGAAATGTCTCCAATAAAAATGACTGGAGATAAGAATCATGCAAAGATGGTTTTTTTGGAGGGAACGATGTATACTTTGTGGGTTTTTTTTACTGTTGTTTTTTTAATGCTGAGGTTTTTAAAAGCCTGTTTTTGCTTTCATTTAATATTCTCAGGTTTATTTACTATGTCTGTTATTTCAGAGCTAGTGATGCATTACATATGAGAAGAGAAGAAATCCCCCTGTGGCCAAATCCTCCTCTTGGCCATCTTTACACGATATGTCTGTGCCAATCCCTCGGTCGGCATTTTATCTCCAGAGCCCTTCACAGTCATCAACCCAGACATCACAGGAGCAGCACCAAGTTCCAGGGCTCCTCCCACAAGTCCCAAGGAAAATTCTTGGGAGCGTGGGAAAGTGCAATTATTTCTGGTCTCCAAGCTCCAGAGAGGTCCCTCATTCCTGCCAGTGAGAAGAACTGTATCGGGGCCAGTGACGTGTGAGGCACGTGGTGGTGACCAGAAGAGCTGGAAGCAGATAGAGCCAGGGACTTCAGGGCAAACCAGCTTTGAGGAGCTTCCCACAGGAGAGCAGGGGAGGCCAGCTCTGCCTTCATGTCCAAGGGCTCATTTTGGGCCAGGAACAGGAAGCAAGTCTGAAAGGTCGAGAGACACTGAGTAATCCAGCGATGGAGCGGTAGAGATGGGGAAAGGTGGGAATGAATCTCCAGGGTTCAGGGCTTGGCTCTCCCAAGTTCTTTCTCATCAAATGTCAACTACAAAGAGAGTGAGTCCCACTGATTTAAAAGCCCCATGTTCTCAGAGGGAACCTTTAAAACCACATACCAAGGGCCAAATGCTGGGTGCTCACACAGATAATGCTCCAGAGAAGACTGAAATCGCTACTCTCATCCAGAAATTGTAACAATTTGTCCTTACAGTTTCTGTCCCTCTGAGGTGGTTCTGAAATAAAAATGTGTGGGTAAGTAAGTGGGCTTCGTAACAGAAGATGGCAGTGAGCGGCACGTTTAGGGCCGGAGTAGAATAAGTATTCTGTGAACTCTTGCCTATGTACATTGTCACCACCAGTAATATTTTTGACATTTCCGCCTCAGAAAGATATGCTACCATAAATGACTGCCATTCCTGATGAGTTATTGGCCATGAGGTGAATGGAATTGTCAGGCGTGGAATCTGAGAGCCAGGGCCGCTCCTCAAAGGGGAGAAGCCAGAGGGAGCCCCCTACACCCAGTATTTCTCTCCCCGTGGGGTCTGTTGAATGAACAATATAAGCTGCCTTGATAACACACAGGGTTAAGGGAGAAACACAGAGAAAGGCTGGGAGGCGGGGAGGTAAGACTTTATTACCTCGAGGGTAGTCCTTGACCTCCCATCTCCTGCATTCTGCTCAAAGAAAGCCCGCCATCGCTGTTCCAGTTCCCTCTCTCCACTCTGGCCCCCGAGGAGAGCTCTTCTATGCCAGACAAGTTCCTCTGGCATTTCTGATGTTGATCAGCAATAGTAGGAAAAGCCCAGAGAGGTGGAAGGAGGATTGTAAGAACTTCTTGAAAGTATAGTAACTACATGCAATAAAGAGCTGGAGAAGAGAAGAAGAGGAGAGAAAGTTTCATGGGCTGGGGTAAAGGAGGCGCTTCTGATTCGGTTTTGCCAGTGAAGTGTACGGTAACTGAAATGCTGCTGGGAGTCTGGTCTTCCACAGAATTGGGGAAATGAGGAAAGGGGGCCTGAGATGGTCACTTGAGCGCCCTAGGATTTCACTTAAGGGATTTAAGTAAACAATAAAATTCCTTCTTCAAAGGTGCCCTGGCTCTGAGACTGACCCCCTGGGGCGTAGCTGCCAGAAGGTTATGGATCTATAATGATGAGATCCTGTCATGCTCCAGCTGCTGACAAACTCATCTTAGCCAAGTCACTTGAATCTCTGAGCCTCGGTTTCCTCATCTGTAAAATGGAGAGGAGGGATGGAATTGGTGTTTCTAAATTATGTTCTGTAGGAATTTAAAAATTACCTGGTGGGGAAAAGTATTCTAAATTAAAGAAACTTTGGAAACAATAGGTTAAACGTGTTTAGACCAGCTTGTAACTTCAATGGCTTTTGAGAGCCTTTGAGATTTAGCCAGTGCGATTGGGAATTGACATTCTTCCTCAAACGTGTTTGTTTCCTGTTATGGCTGAATTCTGTCCCTCCCCGAATTCATACATGGAAATCACAACACCCAGTACCTCAGAATGTGACAGTATTTAGAGATAGGGTCTTTAAAGAGTTAAAGTTAAAATAAGGCCATTAGATAATAAAAATATATATAAAAAAATAAGGTCATTAGGGTCGGCCCTAATCCAATCTGTGCTGCATCTTTAAAAGAAGAGGCAGTTATGACACACACACAAAGGGAGGACGCTGAAGGTCAGGGAGAAGACAGCCATTTGCCAGCCAAGGAGAGAGGCCTCAGAAGACACCAACCCTGTGGATACCTTGGTCTTAGACTTCTAGTCCCTAGAACTGTGAGAAAATAAATTTTATTGTGTAAGCCACCCTGTTTGTGGGACTTTGCTATGGCAGCCTTTGAATCCTCGTACGTGTGGAATCCTTTCCCCATGACATCCCTCTTTTCAGGGTTTCCTCGATTACACTTTGGGTAAATGCTGAACTAGGTGTTCTTTGATTTTTTTTTTCCCGCTCTAAAATGCTATGATTTTAATCATGTCAGTCAATGTAAGACATCATCTTAATTGATCATTAAGAAAGTACATTTTCTGAGAAGTCATCCAAGTTAGAGATTGGTGTTGCCTGAGTTGTTAGTTGGGCTTCATAAAGCATATGGCAGAAAAGAGAGCCTGAAGGAAAGTAGGCAGGGAGGGCTGCAGAGGACTCTGGTGGGAGCCAGAAATTCTCCCAGAGATGCAGAACTCACTTGCCTTTGGAGCGGCCAGAATCCTATTATGTTTTTGCTTTTGTTTTTAAATCAGTTGTGAGCACTAAGAAACTATATGTCTCCCTGGGATGGTAGTTGTCAACCCATGGTCCTTGGTGCCAATTTAGCACCAACAGGAATTCCCAGTTTGGGGTGCTATAAAAAAGGAAAGTTTATTCAATGCAAAACAGCTCAAATGTGATACCACATGGCTGTGAAAACAGCAGGGCTATGAGGCAGTCCTAGGGCCAGGCCCCTCTCTAGATAGACAGCTCCCTCAGCTCCTGGCTGGTCTGCTTTGCACTGCACTGGTCAGCTCTGCTCTGCTCCAGAGAGACATCCTCAGTGTTTCAGCTCAGCCCCATGGAAACTCAGTGTTCAGTGGAAAGGGAACGTGCCAAGCCACAGGGGAGCTGGCTCTATATATATATATATATATATATATATATATATATATATATATATATATATATATATATATATATCTCGAGAAGTCCTATCCCTGATTGGTCTGACCCCATGCAAATGAGGACTCCAAATCCACATAGTTTGATTGGTCCAAAGGGCACTGGTCACATGGAGCCACTCGGATTGATTGGTGAAGAAGCTGATGGGGATATAGTTGCCTAGCTCCAGTTGAATGGGGAAAGCCTCAGCCCTATTGGTTGAAATAGGATTCCAGGGACTCCATCATGAGGACTGGCTCAGATGGCAGAAACACTGCCTCGGTGCAGGCAGGCAGTTCAGAGCAGAGGCAGGTAGCTCTCCCTGAAGTTAAGTTTGCATGAGAGGCCCCTGTGTAGAAATGGCTGCTAGGCTCTGTTTTTTGGTTTGTTTGTTTTGCTTTGTTTTGTTTTTAATTTGAGCCCAATTAGCCATTGGGAGCCATTTTTAGTAGATATCTTCTTTCTCTGGTTCCACATTGTCAAGTAAAGGAGGACTGTCCCCTACGGGCTCAGGAATTCTGCCACCAAGATCTTCATTTACAAGATAACACAAAGTGAGCAACGAATAAGACATCTTGTAAGATGCTGCAGAAGCAGCACCGAGTGTTGAAGGTTCTCACAAAAAGAGGGATGAACTCCCATACCTCTCTCTGTGGGCACTTTCTTGATGCTTAGAAAACCCACCGCAGGAATGTTGAGACCCAGGAACATCAGACTTTCTGGAGTCCAGAATCAGACGTTCACAGGATGATCAATGTAAATGGACTGCGGGGATGTTTATCTCCTGTGGGGCACCACAGCTTCATATCGGCAGATCTAAACAACTCGCGTTATACAAGAAAACAAATCAGGGCAGAAGTGGACCCATGCTGCTTTATGCTCTTCCGACTGGAGTTTCCTTCCCTTTTAAAGGGTCAATTAGAGGCCACTCCACAAGAAAAGATAAGCCAGGTCCCTGATGGTTGTTACGGAGTAGTTTTTACTTATACACGTCCTTGTTATCAAAAGCAATTTTTTTTTTCTAAAATGATGTACTATATAGTTTCTCAGTTGTAAAATCTGGCGAGATAATCAGACACAATTATTCTCTTCATTTGCTCTGTGGAAGATCTCATTTCAAGCATGTGAGGGCCTTGCTGAGCCTGCAGCACAGCAGATACTGTACCCCCCTCATTTGCTGCTTTGCAAACACATGCCCTTAAAAAAAGGACAGCAATTCCATCACAACATTAAAACAGCAGCAGGGGAGCAGAGCCCCGTGGCCGAGACTCACCCAACCAGAATGCATTGCTATTTTTATCCCCAGAGCAGAGCGTATTGAGGGAACACAGAATTACTTTTGTGATTAAACGCAGCCAAAAAACTCACAAGTGTTAATCTCTGGAAATCTGTTACAGATTGGATGACAAGCGCCAGCAAACTGCTATTTTTTTAAGTCTAAAAATAATTCTCGACACTCGTGTGTGTAAGTAATGTAGCTGGAAGAAAATTTAATTTGAGTGGTTAGAGAGGTTTGCTTTTTAGTCAATTCCTCAATTCCTAAATAGAATAGCGGGCAGGGTTCTGGAAAAGCTCCCAAAAGGAGAGAGGGTCTGATGCAGAGGTCCGGGCAATTCTTTGCATTTATAAATCCCAGTCATTCTAGCCCAGGGAGCTGGGCTCTGGAACCTAAAACATTTTAATTTCTTCCTTCCCCCCTTCTTTCCTTCCTTCCTTCCTTCCTTCCTTCCTTCCTTCCTTCCTTCCTTCCTTCCTTCCTTCCTTCCTTCCTTTCTTCCTTCCTTCCTTCCCTCCTTCCTTCCTCCTTCCTTCCTTTCATTTTTTTGAGAATTTATGTGATTGTGATGGGAGTAGGGTCAGACATGGGTAAAGCATGATGGAGGATTCATTGACCAGGTAGTACTGTTTGAATCAGTGGTGAATGGATTGGCCATATAAGGTCAGATGGCCCCATTTTCTCTGGTTACATCGCTTTGGAAATCAGGTCCCTTTTGTTCGGTCACAGAAGAGAATGGAGTTTTTAATCCATGGGGAGTGGCTAGTGCCAATCCAGCTGATTCACAGTCATCTTGGGATCCAAGTGGGATAGCACAATCCTTCAACCATCCACATGTAGGCCCTTCGCAAGCACCTTCCCGAACACTCACTCCAGGGCTCAGTCCCACTTTTACTTTCACATTCCTTGTCCACTTCAAGGAGCCCAGCCACACTTTGACAGCTTCCTTTTTGCTTGGGTTGAGACCCTAGACCCTCTCATGTCCATTGATCTTCTTCCTCCCTTATTCAACCACATCCAGTGTGCCTGGTCCATATTCCTGGGGTCTCTGTTCTATTTCCCCATCACACTCCAGTTCTGTGCTTGCATTAGCCTCCTGGGATGCACCTGAAAACCTACCTGAACTTTGGAAGCCTTTTCTTCCTAAAGCCAGGCCCTATATTCTCACCCCATCTTCCAACAGGAATCCTGCTTCAATCTGGATAGACTCTCTTGGGACTTAAGGATGAGGACCTCCTCTGTCTCATGCCAGGTCCTCATCCCCATGCCAGGCCTGATCTATCAGATCCCATCTGGAGGGAAGAGGTATTTTTCAAGGATAGCACAGTGGAAAAACATGGGCTTTACAGCTATCCTGCCTTTCCTGTATTAAATATATTTTAGGGCTTCCAACTAGTTGATAAGGGCGAACTTTTCTTTATAGAGTTCCAGCTAATAAATGCATAAGGAACAGTGGAATTAGAAAATTATCATTTTGGAACACCCAGTTTAATAATGGGTCTATTCTAGACGATGATCGATGACTGCTCAAAGTACTGGGTAAAATTTTCATGGGGAATTTTTTAAATGGATGGATCAAGTTGACAACACCTGATTTGACTGATCAGTCTTAAAGGCATTAGTGGAAAGACAGGCAGGCATGATGAGCCTTTTGATGTGATTCAATGGAAAGTCATAGCCCCACCTACAAGGTATCCTTTAAAAAATATTGAATTTGAATTTAATCAAGACTTTAGATGTAAATACTAGTTTACAAATTATGCAGAATAGAGAAATGTCATCATGTAAACTCATCAGCCAAATCTAGAATGAGATTCTACCACAAAGTGAATGACCCAGTTTCCTAAAAGAAAAAAAAAGGGTTAATAGTTACAGATTTTAGAAGACTTAAGACTATATCAACTAAATGAAACATATGGAGTGAATGTGCTTAGTAAATGGTCACGTAGTTAAACATTAGGCCTTATCACTACAACTATTGTCCTATATCTCAGTTCCAGACCCCACAATCGCAAAAATTCATCATTAAAATAAACTTCAAAAACCTGTACACTTTATTTCCCAAAATTTGTGTTTAGAGTATTTGAAGAATCTTAGATTTACAAGGGAAATACAATTTCCTAATGGGCAAGGGGAGGCTCTGACAAACAGGTGATGTAATACCTAGCCTGCATCATTAAGCAATGGCAAAACTGAAAATCTAACCAGCTCATAATATGTAAACCTTCACACACTTTTTAAAAGCCTTCCGATCACAGAAAAATATGGATGACCACATATGCATATCCATATGTACTCACTTCAAACAGTATGGAAATGTTCTATGCTTATATATGTACATACATATGTTGCCAAAATTCACTAACATATGTTCATATATACACATACCTTGTAGCCAAGAATAGATAATAAACGTTTTGATTTTTTTCTCTTTCAAATAAAATCTCACGTAGTAAAGCACTGGTTATGGTATTCTCATGGGAAATGAGTTCATCGGAATGGTTTTATCTCTTCAATCGCCAATTTTAGTTTTTGTATTTCTAAATGATAACCTTTCTAAAATGTGCTTCACTCTTCCTTGAATCTTAGAAAGAGAATCCCAAGCACTTCCTGGATACCTTGGGGTGGTCACTGTGGACATGATTACACTAGGAGGTAATCTGTGCCCTTGAAGTTTATTTGAGGAACTTGAAGTGCTGCCTATTTTCCAATATATGAAATATCCTCAGCACCTTGTGCTCGTTCAATTCTTATTTCTACATTCTATAGCATTTATTTCTACTCCTGTGTTCCAACTTCCATCTGTAGTAGCGACCTGGACATCCCTTCTGATCTCTGTTTCCAATCTGTTTTATAACCAGAAAATCAAGCTCATTGATTTGTGGGCAAAATAGGGATGGAGAGGCTCTGCTGAGCATCTGAGAGATTTTTTGTAGGTCAAGTACATGACCTTGAGTACCTGGACTTTGTGAACATTACTTTGCTGCTAAGAGGTCTTTTTGTTTCTTATAAAAAGCTATGTTTCACATAACTTAAAGAGGCTGCCAAAAAAACCCCCAAAAAAAACAAAAACCCCAAAAAACAATTGTTCAGAAGCACCAGATAGAAATGTAGCTTTCGAGTGTCCTTGAAGTGGAGGCTTCCATTAACTCCTTTTAGGAAAACCATGACTTATTTCCCATGGAAAAGTGAATATTGCTTTTCTTAAATTCACAATGAAACTCTATAGCACCATTATGCTGAGACCTCAAACACAGATTAGAAATTACCCTTTTAAAGTGAAAACAGATGTAATACCTTCCTTAGATCTTATTTGTATGAATTCCCTGTACATACCAGACCTCTCTGACAAATGCAAGTTTACAATGACTATACATATTAAAGTCTCCTTCACATACAAATACCTGGCACTAATACGAGCATCTGATACTCTTGAATGATTTTCTGATTAAAGAAAGAGAATTTTCTTGGCCCCAATTGGAGTGATCCTTAGATATAGTTAGAAGAGGCCTGTGAAATGGATTTTATGAAGTACCTGGTTGAAGTAGATGATTCTAGCCCTTTCAGCCTGTGTGAACCTGGTTCTCTCACTCTCTCCCTCGTCCACTGTGTGAATCAATACAGGTCCCCCATAGGACACCATCTAATGTCCCCAATCCCAACCGCTTTCAATTAGAGCTTGGGTGTTCTCTATTCATCCAGACTAGATAAATAGTTTAAGTGCTTGGAAATAACAACTTGAAATCTTCAGGCTCTCATCCACTGGTGATTGCTACTACATCAGACTTGAGTGCTCATCCCAGTTACAATGGGCTTACACCGCTCCTTGCCATCTGAAGTGGAGCATCTGTGATTTTAGCGTGTGTGTAGAGCGATGCATGCATGGCTTAAGAACACCAGCTAGGTAATCCCTAGGCTTTTCTGAGCTCAGCAGCTCAGATGCACACAGAATCATGAGTGCATTACTGTAGAACAAAGCATTTCCATCTGAAATGAGATGTCCGTTAGCACGTCCTTACCACACTCTCTCCTCTCCACAAGACTGGAGCACGCACAGGAGGAAGCTGAGCTGATGTGATGAGACCCAAATCCCTTCTAACTATGGTGAATAACCTCGCTCCTATTAGTATTTGAGTCGAACAAATGTATCATAACCACCACTCATAAGTTCTTTCTTTTAAAATGACAAATATCTTTATAGCAACAAACTGTTCCTAATCTGGGGAAATAGAAATTCTTAAATTGTATTTTCTGTGTCATTGGCTCACCTCTGGGATATTCAGCTTTTACTCACATTGTAATAAAGTGTCAGTGGGTGATGAGAATATTGAAAATTGCAAAAGATTTCTGTTTTCAGGATCGAGAGTATTCCCATTATTTTAATTTAAAAAAGAATTTGCAGGCTCCCGCTTACCTGTCTGCATATATTACACCAAGTTAACAGAATTTATTTTTTAAGATCTATAGAAAATTCAGAGCTGCTAGAGTGATTTGAAGGGTCTGAGGTACCTCATTCAGATCAAGGCAAAAGTTTAACCTCAGTGAAACCCATGAGTGACCCACTCATCCTGAAAGCATATGGTCTATTGTTGGTGGACCAGTCTTAGGTCCACCCTTGAATATTAAGGACTGAACAGTCTACATTAGTATGAGCCAATTTCAGATGGAAAATAAGAATCAATAATGTGTAGTTAAGTGCCTAGGCTTTGCAGTCTGATACATGTAGGTTCAAATTCAGATCACCCCTTAATAGCTGGGTGATCTTGAGTGTGGTACTTAATCTATTTGAGCCTCAGTTGCCTCATCTATAAAGTGGAAATGATAGTAGCATACATGAGTTTAATATAGAAAAAACATTGCAGGTATTTCAAACAGAGATGACTCTAATGCAGGGAAATAGTGCTTATAAAATTGGAGGGTTGGCTGGAGTAGCAGGTAAGCCACCAATGGACCACAGACTTCAAGGGCACAGCACCATTGCTAACGTCCTCAGGCTATGAGGACACTGTGCTGCTGCCACCACTGTTCTCATCCCCACAAAGCTGGTGATTTGACATTGAAATATGGAATTCCCTGTGGCAAATGCGCACATCCATCTGACCTTACTTGCCAGCACCAGCAGTAGCAGGCGAATAGTCACCACCTTCCCGACCTTGGGCCATTGCCTCTCACAGGTGGAACTTTCTGGAATCCAGAACCCTAGCTTCATGGGAGTCTGGGAAATGTAGTTTTCATATTTCTCATACCAGCAACACAGGAAGGTACATAGAATGAGATGTGGATGATGTGAAATGGCTATAGCACATGACATCTACCTCCTTGAGTTGTTATAACGATTATATGAGACAATATGGATAAAGCACTTAGCTCAGTGCCTAGGACATAGAAAACACCTAACAGTTATATGGCTGTTTATATTTATATGATTTCTGTATTATAGAAATTGAGGCAATTCCTGAGCATGAAAAATGTCCCTCACTCCATTGTGATTTCCTACAAGCAGAATCTCTCTCTTCTTGGACAACTTTTCCAACATTAATTCCTTGATGCCCAAGGCCCTGTCTAAAAGCCATCTCTTCAGACATTTCAACTTGCCCAGCCTTTTCTCAATCCCCAGTTATACCCTATCTTTATTCCTCAACATACCCCAGCTGGCAAATGTATTCTCTTATTCTTTACCAATAGAGTCAAAATTATCAGCAATCAACCAACCAACCCAACAAAAGTGACCCCCCTTCCTTCAAAGCAGAGAGGACTTAATCTTCAAATGTTCCCAGGGTGTGGGAAATTTTTACTCTCTGTCTAATGCAGGTAAGAAAGGGGAGAAAAATAAAACAATTACCTATGGAAGCACATTGAAGCAGACTGACAAGTAGTTACAGTCAGATCTCAATGGGCAGGTATTCCTAAGGTTTCTACATCAGAATTTTAACCATGTTCCACCTAACCACCTGCCTAAGATTGTAAAGCCCTGAGATCATCAAGAGTTCAGGTTGTATCTCTAAATTCAAGATTGTAAATTGAGTGTATATCATTTCCTCCCCTTCCTCTCAAGATATGATAGAAATGGTGGCAAAAATTTAACAGGAAAAAATACCTGTGGCAGCATTGAAAACAGTAAGGGTACTATAAGCAGATCAGTTTTTTTTTTTTTCTGAATTTCCTGAAGAGAAAGTAAATGGGGATTATATGGATGGGCAAATTGAAGTAACAGAAGAGAAAGCTGGAACATGTGTAGAAGGCTTGGCAGGGAGGAGAGCTGTTGTGGCAGAGAAGGGAGTGGTTCTCTTGACAGAGCCAGGCTCCAAATCGGGACAGCCAAGGCAGGGGGGGTTGCTCCCCACGTCCTGGCTGCCGCTCCCTCCTTCCCACCTGGCAGCAAGTGAGACCTGTAGGAAGTAATAGTAAACAGAATAAGAGCGTTGCTTGGAAAAGGGCCATGGCGAGAGGGGTCCGGGGGGAAACTCCAGATCTTTGCAACAGAGGAAGAGAGAGATGAACTCTCTCCAGAGGGAAATACACCAAAGAACTTCCCACACTGTCCACCTAGTGTGAAGTCAGCTTTATTCTGGTAGCTGTGGAGGTGTTCTTTACCCTTGCTCCTTCAGAGGAAGCCATTTGTTGACATGACCCCTCCACTTTCATGGAAGCCAGAGTCACCCCAATCACTCAGGTGAGAAGCCAGAGAACAGACAGAGAGAGGGCCCCCACATATGAGCATGGCCCTTCACACGATGTCAGGCATTTGAGGAAAACCAATGGCATGGATTAAGAAGGAATATTAAGAATACAAAGAAGAAGAGGAGAACGAAGGAGGGGAGGAGAAGAAAAACACTTGTTCTGGAGAAAACAGAGATGCTATCTGATACAGAAAACAGTTTGAAAATTCAAATTCGTATGTCACAGTTTTGAGAATTCTGCAGCCATAACAAGAATATGGAAAAAGTAGCGATGACAGAATAGGAAACATTCTTAAAAATTAGTATTATTACTAAAACAAAATAATTTATTAGAAAATTTGGGAGGATGTCACCTGAAACACAATAAATACCCAAAGACGTAAAATATAAGAGAAAACAATGAACATGGCAGATTACTCTGAGAACTTCAACATTCCACTAATAAGAGTTTAAGATATAACAGAAAATTAGGGGGGATGATTACTTTTTAAAATAATACAAGAAAATTTCCTAGAGTTGAAGGCCTTTGAGAATTTTATATCAGAAACACAGCCAGCTTGCACGGACAGAGATTGAGAGGAGATGAAATGAGAGGTTCTCAGATTCCCATGTTGTAATTTGTTTTATAATGCTATTATTCCTGTGATAACCAACTAAATGCATGCTTTATATTTTTACTTTTATCCTTACATTTAAGTAAGAGTTAGATTAACCGAGAAGAGTGAGTTTTACTCCTGGATCCTGAAAGACACCCAACCCAGTTCTTGCCTCACCGTTGGGTGGCCTGGTTGTGAATGAGTCCCAGTCTTCCTGGATCGTCCAAAGGTGGCCTTGTGCTTTTGGCTCTGCTGTCTCCCTTCACACAAGGGAGACAGGGATGAAACAGGGATGTCTGAGAAAAAGCACTGCATCCCCGCTGATTGTGAACCTGTGTCCCGTCACGGGATTCAGACACATTAGTCCTTCTACTGATGTGTACATTTCCAGCCAACTGCATTATGGATTAACCCGCACTTACTTCCAACCCCCAGTTTTAAGAAGAATTTACATTAAGCCCAAGAGATGTTGGATGAATACAACATCTTAGCAAATCTCCAAACCAATAAGAATAAAGCCATCCTTCCATGCTGTCTCCCAGGCCCATGTTCTTAATGACTCACTTTTCCAGGCCAGTAGGGAGTCGTGGCACTCACGGGAGCCTGGGTCTAGGTTTTTGACCACCTGCACCTCATAGTTACTGCAGCCTGCAGTTAAGACCTACATTCACCCAAGCCTCGGCTTTGAATAGCCTGTTTGAGAGAGAAATGTGAAGGGAGAGACTGAGACCCAGAACTGCAGCACTGACAGGCCCGAAGGATGCCATGCCCGACACCACCTGCTCAGCCTGGCACACTGGCTCAGGGCTCAGACTCTGGGCAGACAGGCCTGAGTTTAAATTCTCAACTGCCCTTTTGAGCTCTGAAATTTTGGGCGAGTCACACAGCTTCCCTGAGCCTCATTCTCTCCATCTGTAAAATGGAGACTATTAATAGCATGGATTTCACGAATTTGTTACGAGGATTAAATGGAATAATGTTTATATATGCCTACAAAGTGGCTGGCATGTATTCACTGAATGTTAGCTTTTAATATCAATCATGTTATTTTTGCTGTTATTACAATTGACATACTGATGCATCTGATTCATTAAATTGCCCAGGAGACAGAAGTGCATGCATAAGCCCCTTAGAAATAGAGAGAGTTAAATCCAGAAATTGATCCCTTCGATGGGAAAGCGCCTCCATGCAGAAGGTCTGCAAAGAACACTGTGTCGTTTGGATCACACCCAACTCTCCCTAATCACAGCGACTTTGCATGGGTCACACGAAGGACATCCCAAATGAAAAGCGAGAAGGACCAACTCTAGCAAAAGCCAGGGGAGATGCTCATGGCGCTGAAAGGCCCTGGGAGGGGTTAGCCATCCTGGGGGCAGAGCACAGCAGTGCTGGCAGCTTCCCAAGCAGCTATTTTTAGCTTGTGTTTTGAGCAGCTGACTCAAACTGGGTAAAAGGGTTTATTTTCTCCCTTGGAACGTTTTCAGAACACCAAAAGGATTAAGTCAAGAGGGAAATACACCCACCCCAGCCAAATCTTTTTCAATGGTCAAAACAAACAAATAAAAAACAAACAGCAAAAAATTAATCGCAGATCTGCTTGAGGCAATGTATGGAGGCACTGGGGAAGTTGTCATTTGTTTATCAGTAGCAGACAGCAGCTTCCTGCAACCAACAGCAGCTGCCACCTGCGAAAAGGACATCTTTCCATTTTCATGAAGAGTAGCGAAAACGTTAAGGCAAAGCAAGTGACAAAATATTTGACTGCATTTATCTGTCTTTGGCTATTTTTACCCCTGTGCCATGCAAACGCCTTCCAGACCTCCCTGACTTTTCATCCACATCTTGCTTAGCCGCCAAGGCACAAGTCTTGTCATTTATATTTCACAGATGGAGGAGCTGAGACCCTGAAGTTTAAGTAACATGAACACGGGAGGGCCAGGCAGAGCTAGAAGCCGCATCATGGTTGGCTTAAAACCACCAAACTCCCAAGGAAGAGACACCAATTCCATGAATGCCAGCTTGGAGCAGGGCAAAGTGGTAACTGTGGTGACCTAGAAAAATGTAGAGCCCAGCCGATGCTTTCTTCCCCAGGGAAGAACTTGATATAGAACACACAGAGCATCATCTGTTTGCTATGAATTTTGTTTCCTCCGCTAAGGATAAAGTAAGAGCGCCTTTATTTATCAGTGCAATCACTCCCCATTATTCCATTTGAAAAAAAATTGTATTGATTGATGAGAGAGACAGAGACATCGATTTGTTATTCAACCCATCTATGGATTCATTGGTAGCTTTTTGCATGTGCTCTGACCCGAGATCGAACCCACAACCTTGGCATATTGGGATGATGCTATAACCAACTGAGTGATCCAGCCAGGGCCCATAATTCTTTTTTTATATATTCATAATCTGTGTAATGTTTTTTACATGTTTCTGCCAAGCTATGGAGTTCTTTCTTCAACAGGACTTACCCTAATTATTTTTGCTAAAGTGCCCAAACCCATTCATTCATTTATTGACCTTATACTGAGTCCCTGCTTTGGGCACAGAGCTGGGAACCTGGGGACACACAGATGAACAGGTCTGCCATCAAGGGGTTCAAAGTCTACCGGGTAAAACGGATGTGGAAGTAAGTAGGTGGGTTTATAAATAAATGTTCTAGGACCTGTGGAAGTGATCATTTCTGATAGGTGAGGAACACACTTGCTTGTCTCACTTTGACTCTCACCTCTGCCCTGCCCACTTTGCCCAACCCCCCTTTGGTGTTGATATTTCCTCTCACATCCCCCTTACTGCGCTTCAGATCTCCAGCAACCCTGTAAGATATTCCAGGCCACTGAGAACAGGTTTGTCCCTACAGTACAGATTTTTCCAGATGTCTTCCTCATAAATCCTTTCATTGAGTAAATCAATGCTAATTCTTTAAAACAAAGGAATGGTAGTCTCTTTTTTCCCCTTAAACACATTCCAAAGATTATGATCTATGAGAATACTATATTGAGAAAGAATTCCTGGGCCTAGTTTGTTACTAATTTTTATTTGCTGATTTATAGAGTTGATAGGTAAGGCAATGTCCTTCCCGTCTCTGGATTGAGGATATGCCTGGCAGCTCCATCCATCAAGCAAGCTGTCAGAGCATGATGCTGCCCAGAAGTTGTTCATCAGAGGTCCAGCTGGTGAACACTTCCAGGTGATGAGAAAGAAGAGAGTTAACCTTGGTGCCCATAGAAAACCTCTTCACTCACCAGCAGAGAAATGCACACAGCAGTAAGGTCAGAGGCATTCAAATTTAAAGACAAATTCCAAACGCATCTCTGTAATGCTGCTTCCTTTATGATGAAACACACTGGTAAATAATCAGCCAGTGATGGTAATCTCACTGAAACATGGATCTATCTTCATTAGCAAATTTAAACACATTTATGTCTATCAATACGGGGCAGAGCAAGTAGAGGAGATGTAATTCCAAGGCCACAGCTACCCTGGTCCACGGAAGAGCTGGGCCACAGCCAGGCGTCTCTAACAAGCAGGGGCACAAGGGAAGGACAGTGGCCATTTACACACCCACATTAATAGTTTGGTGGGTGATCATTTTACAGGAGCTTAAAGAATTGTAAGCACATGCAAAATATCAAAAGGACGAATTTAGCTACTAGGTTTAGTATATTTTATTTCTTTCATTATCTTCAACACCTTTTAGATCCTTCTGAGTTTTAGATAATAAAGTTCCTCAAGGACAGAAAGAGGTTCCATGAGGCCATGAGAGAGACTCAGAAAATGACCTCTTCTGAAGTCTAGTTCAGGGACACAGCCTCCCTGCACAGTCTCCTGTGTTCAGTCTCCCAAGGCCTTAGAGATCCAGGCCATGCTTGGGGCCCAGAGAATAGCTTCTAGAAAGAGGCCAGTACAAGAGTAATACAACAAGACAAGTAATAGCAAGTGTTGGAGAGGTTGTAGAGAAAAGGGAACCTTCATTTACTGGGAATGTAGACTGGTACAGTCACTATGGAAACAGTCTGGTGGTTCCTCAAAAAATTAAGAATAGAGTTATTATATCCCTCTCCTGGGTATCTACCCGAAAGACTTGAAAACATTTATTAGCAAAGGTATATGCACTTCCTATGTTCATTGCAGCATTATTCACGGTGGCCAACATATAAAACCAACCAAAGTGTCCTTCAATAGATGATTAGATAAAGAAAATGTGATACAGATATGCTACGAAATACTACTCAACCATAAGAAAAGATGAAATATTGACATATGTGACAACATGGATAAACCTTGAGATTATTATGCTAAGTGAAATAAGTCAGAAAAAGCTAAGAACCATATGATTTCACTCATATGTGGGATATAAAACTGAAACTCAGAGGCACAGACTACAGTATGGTGGTTACCAGAGGGAAGGAAGGTGGGGGATTGTAAAGGGTAAAGGGAACCAAATATATGGGGACACAAGATGATTTGACTTTGGGTGGTGGTCACACATGTATCATAGTAATGTACATTTGAAACATATATAATCTTATTAACCAATGCCACTCAATAAATTTAATTAAAAATTACTACATTCTCCACCCCGAAAAACACAATAAAATGCTAATCAGTCTGTGAAAAAAAAAAAAAAAGTAATACAAAAGGGCCCCAGTCAGCAGGTGACACTGCAAATCTGGGCAATTTGAGCTTTGTGGGCACAATCTAATAATGGCCTTTATTCACTGCTCTAATCGAAAAGTTGTAATTCCCTTTGATTGTCTTCTCTGCCTTCCCTTGACTTTGCTGAGTCATTCCATGCTGTGTCATGGAACTCTGAGATGCAGCAGGAGACTCAAAAGAAGCTTGAAGCGCTTTGTGGCCAGCTTCCAGGTTAACTCATCTTCTAGGGGACAGGGTGTCATGTTCAAGAACCACAGAGAGTAGCAGAGGAGAAGGTCTGTGTCCATTCATGGGGATAGTCCAAACCTGA
Organism: Cnephaeus nilssonii; assembly: GCF_951640355.1. NCBI lineage: Eukaryota > Metazoa > Chordata > Mammalia > Chiroptera > Vespertilionidae > Cnephaeus > Cnephaeus nilssonii. Next base: position 73,646,055 of record NC_137075.1, on the reverse strand, counting down.
TGGTGATGTAGCTAAGGGTAGATATCAGCCTCTCCAAGGGTTTGAGGTCTTGAAGTACATTTCCTGCCCTCTCCCAGCTAGAAAAGGCTCCAGGGGTCCACATTGCATCTACAAGCACATCTCCACCCCCATCTTCCCAAAAGTTCCAGAGCACCATACTTCATCCAAGTGGCAGTGGTGGCACCACAGCCTGTCTGTGATCAACCTTAGAGAACTCAGAAAGAGAAGAAGAAAACTTCCCGTTGCCCACCTGTGCCTGGGCTAGCCTTTCATGGAGAGAAAAAGAACCTCACTGAGGAGAGAGGTGGACTACAATCTCCCCAAAGTCAAACCTCCTCCCCTAAAGAGAATCTCTACTGGAGGTTGTGGCAAGGTGGGGTGGGAGTGGGGAATAGAAAATGATTTTACAACTCTCTACTGATTTGTAATGAGAATTTTTTCCAAAGAAAACCCCTTTGTTGCTGGAGGAAGATGGAGGTGTTAGATTGCTTCAGGTCAGAGGATACAAATTGGTGGGTAAGGCACCTGAATTCTTCAGGATTAGAGGAAGAGACTAAGAAAAAACTGGTGGGAGAAGACAGGGTGACAGAGGAGAAAGGGAAACAACAAAGGTGGAGATTTACTAGTAGATGTGTTGCTGTGCAGAGTGTGATATAATCTCTTCTCTATCCGCCATGAAGCAGCCTGTAAAATCAACATTACCAACTAATGCCTTTGTAGTTCTGTTGAGGGGGCAGGGATGGAAAGGAGGGGCTCAGTCTTTGAGACAGTGCCTGTGAGAGAGCAAGGACTGCCTAGAGGGCTAACTAAGCCTGAACTGGACAGCACAGCATGATGAGCAAAGGGTGCGTGAGGGCCAGCTCCCCACTGGCCTGTGATGGCTATGGCCTGGGTGACATTAAGGTGACAGGGCTGCTCTCCAGGTGAGTTATAGAGAGGCAGCACAAAACATCTGGAGAAATAGTGTCTCTCAAACACCTCTGCTACTCTGTCCATGATCTGAGAACAAAAGGCCCTCTTGGGCTAGAAACAGGAAGTTCATGGGTTTTAATGGAAGCTTTTCTCTTTATAACAAGCTGTTTTAAGGCCCAATATTTGGTATGATGGTGCCATGTGCCAAATGACTTGGGCCCAGATACTTGCTTACTTAGTGGCTCTCTAAGTGTGAGCCCTGGGCCATAAACATCAGAATCACCAGGGAACTTGCTAGAAATCGTGATTCTCAGGCCCTACCCAAATCTACCAAACAAGACACTTGGCAGGTAGATTCAGTGATTGGGTTAAATAAGACCCCTAGGTAATTTTAATGCATGTGACATCCTATATAATAACAGCCTAATATGCTAACTGTCCGGTCGTCCAGTGACCGGTCGACTGTTCAACCAATCAAAGCATAATATGCTAATGATATGCTAAGGCAGCTCAACCGCTCGCTATGACATGCACTGATCACCAGGGGGCAGATGCTATGACCAGTAGGTTAGCTTGCTGCTGGAGTCCGGCCGATTGGGACTGAACGAGATGGGCCGGACATGCCCTGGAGCCCTCCCGCAGTCCCTCCCCAGCCCCGATTGTGCACCAGTGGGTCCCTTGGCCTGGCCTGCACCCTCTTGCATCCAGTACCCCTTGGGGGATGTCCGAGAGCTGGGTTTGGGCCCTATCCCATAGGCCACTCCCCTCGGGAGGGTGCCAGATTCAGGGCTTGTGGCTGGCGAGCACTGCTGTGGAGGCGTGAGCCTCTCCTGATCTGGACTAATTGGGCGTGAGCCTGCAGCAGGTGCAGTGGGGCCGGGATGAGCGGGAGCAGCAGGCAGGAGCTGCAGGTGGTGTTGGACTGTGGGTTTCAGCCAGATCCCCGCAGGCCACCTGAGGGACCCCACCCATGCACGAATTCATGCATTGGGCCTCTAGTTTGAGAATAACTGGCTTACGTAATGGTTGGTGGCACCTGAACCCCCAGTAGAGCTTGTGAAATACACAGTCATAGGATCCCTGGCACAGACACCATGAGTTTTGGCTGCATGGGCCCGGGGTGAACATGGCACCCTATGTTTAGAAGCTGTGCCGATGACAGAGTGCCCGTCCAAGTTTGAGGACCAACAGAGCAATAGTTTAAGAAGAAACTGAGTCCCACAGTCTGAAATGACGAGCCAGAGTTGCTGGCAAACTAAATAAACATTGAAGAAATTGAGGCCCTCCCAGATAGGTGAAGGAGCTTGATTAATGATCCTAATTAATACACGGTGCCCTGCGGCCCACCAGGAGGAAGCCTCAGAGGTCACACACAAGGAAGAATCCTTCATTCGCAAGCCCACAGCTCCACCCATGCGAACTTACATAGCTCTGGAAGGGACCCCAAGAGTGACCCCAAGTCTTATTCATGTCTCACAGGTCTTTCAGTGCTCAAAGTGCAGGTCCTCAGAATCACCTTGGAGATTGTTACAGATTCAGATTCCACCCTCATCACCCCCTCCCGCTCCACCCCTGGCTGTTGAATCAATTGTGGGATTGGGACTAGAACCTAAATTCTTCATGAGTACCTTGAATGTCTCTTATGCACATTCGAGTTTGAAAACCACTGGACACTGGGTCTGTACGAAGACTTGTTAGCATTATTCACATTTTCATAAAAGGCAGAGAGAATTAGTGAAGTTCCGGGACCAGGAGCTTTGCCATCTGAACGGAGATGCAAAGAAGGTCCTTGTTTCACATTCCCACCCAGGAAGGGCAAAGGGCCATTGGTTGTGGGTGAGTTCACTTATGAATTGCTGGCTTCCATGTGTAGGCAAAGCACTTAAGTGAGGACATATGTACTATATAGTATTCTAAGTACATTAAATTTAAAATGTCTCTGTACCTGTCTGGTATTTAAAATATTCCCAAGAGTGCTGGGAATGTGAAACAATGCCTAGCCAGCAATATGCCATAAAATTTCCTGGGGGAAATTGCTCTGATAGAAGTATAAGATTTCCCATAACATTTAATCTCCTCATTTCTTGTTCTTTTTGTTAATCCCATTTCCTTCTGGTGCCCAGTTGAAAAATTCATTAAGTATTTAAAAAGAAGTGAGCGATGCACATTTCGGAGACAGCGAAGAAGGGGTGTGGTTAGGGGAGCTGGAGAGTCTGTGTTCCTTCTGGCGGTGGAGGGTTGGGGGGGGGGGGCGGTGTAGGAGGAAGACCAACAGGTGCAGGAGCCAGGAGGGCAGCCCAGGGCAAGGAAGGTGCCCCGTTCCCCCAGGCCCCTGGAAGTGACTAATGGGAGAAGCTGTCCAAGCGTCCCATTGCTACCCCCACAGGATTCTTCCTAAAACCGGTGCTGGCTGATCCACAATTTACATTTCTGTCACTATTCTAACAGTAGGTGTTGGAATGCACATGCCTGTCAGACCCCAAAGTTTTAGGAGTCACTAGACCCCTTCCCTATTCCTCCCCACCCTAAATATTTGCATGTCTGCTTCTATAGAGTATAAACTTGTAATGTCTTTTTAAAAATCTACTCCCCCAAGGGCAGCTTCATTAGAAGTCAGGGGGCCTTCTGACTAGCATTTCAGAGTCTGCTCTTTACACCAAAATCCATTAAACACATAAAATCTCTTATTGGAACCCCAATTAAACCTCAAGTCTCATAAAAGAGAATGGAGTGATTATGGGAAAGTGGTCTAATACTGTGCCAAGTGTTGGGAATAATCACGCTGGGGATTTATGCAGAGCCTTCGCCCAAGGAGCTAAAAGCATTTTCTAACCTTTGGCTGCTGGGGTAGGTTTTGATTCCTATTTTGTTAATTATTTGGCCTTGCTTATATGTCCATGTTTTTCCACCTGTAAAATGGGGATAAGAATAACTGCTTAACCTAAGACACGGAGATAATGAGTGTAAATGTTTTATGAAATGTCAGGGAATAGTCACTGTTGCTGCCATAGAAACCAAGGTATGACTGTTCCTCTGTCTTTAGGCATCTAGACTGTGTGGTCTGCTCAGGGGAACCATTCAAGCCTATTAGTGTATTGGTCAGCAACTATGCCCAGTAAGTAGCACAATGGTTCTCACAGCTGACTGTGTCTAAGAACCATCAGAGAATGCTGATGTTAAAATGCAGATTCTTGGGACCTGCGTCCAGAGATTTTAATCCAATGGTTTGGATTGGGCTCAAGAAATTAATTCGCCCAGCAATTATGTGTGCTGGCCACTGCTAAAGACACTAGGCGAATGCAAATGAAAAAAAACACAGACAAAATCCACTCATGGTCTATCTGAATTTGTAGCAGCCCTCAAGGTGATGCTGAGACTGATAGTCTCCCAAAGGCCACACCTTGAATGGTAGAGCAGCAACACATGGCAGCTGGCGACAAGTCTAGTCTCTGCCCTACCAATGGCCTTAATAATGGAAACTTCAACACATTTCCCAGCTCTGATTCTTCTTCTTCTTCATTGGGACCTATTCTTCTTCTTTTTAAAAAAAATCCTCACCTAAAATTATGTTTTTCTTGATTTTGAAAGAGACAGGAAGAGAGAGAGAGAAAGACATCAATCGGTTCCCATACTCACCCCGACTGGGGATCAAACCCACAACCTGGGTATGTGAACCTGCAACCTTTCTGGACACTTAAGGTTTGCTGGAGTAAAGTGGATTTTTTTTAAATTCTGGCCTGAGGATATTTTTCCACTAATTTTTAGAGAAAGTGCAAGAGAGGTAGGGAGAGGAAGAGAGAGAGAGAGAGAGAGAGAGAGAGAGAGAGAGAGAGAGAGAGAGAGAGAGGAGAAAGACACATTGATTAGTTGCCTCCCACACGCTCCTCACTCTGGGACTTGGACCTGCAACCTAGATACATGGCCTTGACAATGCTCTAACCAATTGAGTCACCCAGCTGGGGCACTGGGACCTATTCTTTGGCCATTATATTCTAGAATCTTTTTACTCAGGAACAGTGGGTTCATTTTGGACCTTCTCAGCGAGTTTGTTTGCTCCGAGTTTGTTGCTCTCTCATCATTTATATTGATTTCTCAAGGGATCTCCTTAATACCAAAGTCTTTAAGGAAACACATCACCTAGGGACTCTGGCAACAGGAATGACCCAGAATATGTTTGGATTTGACCTCCGAGGATTGGAAGATAATTAGTTTGTCTAGTTCTAACCTAACCTAAGGGCTTACCTTGAATGAAAATTAGGCTTGGATTGGACTTACTCCAAGCCATATTCATTTCTATGTTGTAACATTTTGCAATGGGGGAAAATGAGCTTTTGTTAATGACCCACACATCCTGTGGAATGAAGGCTCCATTCTGGAATGCAGCTGATTAATTCCTCCTAGTCCTTTGATGCATCAGTACTAAGGAGGCATTGAACTTGTAGGTGACCCAGACCAACCAAGCACATGAATTACAGATGCACAAAAGCGTGGCACTTTTTTGAACAAATACTGTTCTTATGTGCAATATCTTAAAAAATGTCTTAATAAGAAGAGCTGAATTATAAAAAATTCATTTTAGCCCTGGCCGGTGTTTCTCAATGGTTAGAGCGTCTGCCCACACACTGAAGGGTGGCAGGTTCAAGGCCATTTATGTAAGTTGCAGGTCCCAGTCCCAGGGTGGGGAGCATGTGGGAGGCAACTAATCAATGTCTTTCTCACACCTCTCTCTCTCTCTCTCTCTCTCTCTCTCTCTCTCTCTCTCTCTCTTCCTCTCCCTACCTCTCTTCCACTTTCTCTAAAAATTAGTGGAAAAATATCCTCAGGCCAGGATTTTAAAAAAAATTCACTTTACTCCAGCAAACCTTAAGTGTCCAAAGCTGACAAGAAATGGTTCAACAAGTAAACTATAGGCAGAGCAAAGCAACAGGGGCAAATAAGACTTTCAGTTAGCAAGGAAAATGAAGAACTAAAACATACCTAATAGATTTCATTGAAAAATGTGTCTAGGGAGATTGCTTAAGTAACATTTCATTTAGTCCATATTTTACTTGTTATTTGTGTGCTGTTTCCCTCCTCAAAGGATTGGAGGCTGCCCCATTTATTCTCTGCACCCAGTGTGAGATAACATTTTAAAGGGAAAGATCATCTCTTCATCTTCATCTCCTTCCTCCTCTCAAGTTCTCCAGCCACTTAGGAATTTCAAGCAGGATAAGAAAAGCACATTACTTATCCTATAATACATTTCCCAGCATCCAGCAAATTCTCTGTCATTTTAATAGGTATTTTTATCAATCTTAGCAGCCTTCCCAGCTCTAAGAAACTGAGTCTATGTGTACGAATTAGGTTTATAATTGAAGGCACAGGTAAACATCTTGCTTTCTTTCCATTTTTTAAAGTAACTGCAAAACTTAAAGAAGTGTGTGATTTTTGGAAAGTTTCTTTTCCCAAGTCTCTCAGGGCCTTGTCCTCATGCGTCAAAATTTTACATGCATGCATGTCTAGTGTGCAACTGTCACGGAACAGTATATTGTAAATAATTTTCCACATTGTTACATATTTTAACTTGAAAAGTTACCATTTTTATTTTGTTAATCCTCACCCGGGGACATTTCCCCATTGATTTTTAGGGGGAGTGGGAGAGAGAGGGAAAGACAGAGAGAAACATCAATGTGAGAGAAATACATCGCACTCTGACCAAGGCCCAGGCCGGGGAGGAGCCTGCAGCCAAGGTATGTGTCCTTGACCGGAATTGAACCCGGGTCCCTTTGGTCTGCAGGCCGATGTTCTATCCACTGAGCCAAGCCGGCGAGGGTGAAAAGTTGCCATTTTTAAAGGCAGCATACTAGTCCACAGAATCAATGAGCCATTGTAACACAGGAAAAGGAAGGGAGATATTTGAGCAGACGTCATGATATAGTTCGTGAAGTGAGTCACATTAACATTACAGAGAAAGAGGTCAGGTACCAAAAAGCTTATTACTGGGGATGTTTATTTATCAGAGATGCTTAAGAGGAGAGCTGCCTTGGTCTCAGTTTTGTTTTGAAACTCCGCCTCCTTCATTTCCTGTATCCTTTAAGGAACAAGAAGTTCTGCAAAAAAAACAGAGAACAGCTGAAATGAGACAACTCATCCCTGCACAAGGGTGAGAGGTGAGGGCTGGGTGCCTTCTATACCCCAACATGCACACGCACCCCACTTCAATCGAGTCACTGAGCGGAGGGAAGCCAGGACATGAGGCAGAAGAGCAGTGGCGACGGGCAAGTGCTCTGGAACATGACTCTGCCGCCTTAACTGTTCTCATTTGTAAAAATGGGGATATAATAACAGCATTCGCTCCAATCTCCACTTTGTGGGATTATAGAAAGTAACATACAAAAATGTAAATAATGGGACTTGGCACATGGTGCACACTCCATAAGCCTTTATTGTTCTCCTCACTTTCCCACTCACAGATCAGAGCAGAGGTCAAAGGCCAAGGGACTAAGTAGGCAGCCACCTGGTCAATGACAGTAAAGGGTAAAACATCCAGTGCAATCCTGGCTCCTTTTACCTGTATATACTTGTTTTATGATAACTTTAATCCAGGGACAGTACCCGAGACTCTGTGTGTGCATTTGAAGCTCAGAACAACTCCTGAAGGCTCAAGCCTTGGTTTCAACTTCAGGCACCTCGCCTGTCTGAACGAGGCTGGCATTGGGCTGGTACCAGACTCCGTCACCACCATTACTGCCTGCCATTTGTTCATCACCTACCACATGCCGGGACTCCATCAGACACTTGGTAGAACTGCATATAGGGTCCCCAACAATCTAAGGGGATAGGTATTACTATTATTATTATTCACATTTTAAAGATGTTGGAACTTGGGTCCAGAGAGGTAGTGATTTGCTTAAAGCCAAGTGGACCCAGAGTTTGGAACTGAAACCCAGTTCTGTAAGGCTCCCAAGCCTATTCTGTTTCCACGGCTCCCACTCCTGTGCCTTGTGACATTTGCACAAAGATGACGCGCCTTGGCGGCGAACGCTGCTGATTAAGTCAACTGGCTAATGCCTGCAGCTGCTTTGCTGAACTGCTCAGTGCTTCCCACGCGCCCTGGGCACCAGGCCAGCCCTACAAACACCCCCCGACCTCCCCACGCCCACACCTGCGTCCCAACCGTGGCATCCACGCTCCTGGGCCCCACCTGCAGTGCTCCCCCTCACCCCCCTGCTAATGAACAGCTGACACACAGACCATCAGGCATAACCCTCTGGCTCTGGTCCTACCTGCCCACCACCTCCCGCTCTGTTCTCAGGTCTGGTGACCTTCCGTTTCACCTTCTCTCCGCCTCAGTACGCTCCCTACTTTCTTCTTCCTGCTGAAAAGCAGGCTTTGGGGTTTGTGAAGGTACGAGACGAAGACCCCTCCTCTCTGTCTCCTTTAATCCCCAGCTAGCATTGGGCACGAGAACCCCTGCTCACACCCCTGGAATGAGAGTGCACACACCACCCCGGGATGGGGGTGGGAAGGAGGGAAATGAGAGAAGTGCAGAGGGCTCATGCTGAGCTGCTCTCTGCAACCTCAGGCCTAAGGGGCTCTCACTCGAAGCCCATACTTAGAACACAGGGTTAGTGTGAACTGCAGTTTGGGGGCTGACTTGTGCCCCCCAATATTCATATGTTGAAATTCCAACTCCCAGCACCTCAGAATGTGCCCTTAGTTGGAAACAGGGTGGGTGCAGATGTAATGAGTTAAGATGAGGTCATACTGGAGTGGCCCCTACTTTAGTAACTGGTGTCCGTATAAAGAGGGGGAATTTGGACACAGACACGCTCACAGAGAGAACGCCAGGTGAAGACGAAGGCAGAGGTCAAGGCGATGCCACAGAAGCCAGGAGAGGCGTAGGATAGACTCCTCCTCACAGCCCTGGGGAGGAGCCAGCCTGCCCCCACCTTGACTTAAAGTTCTGGCCTCCAGGACTGTGGGAAACGAGTGTGATTGTGCAAGCTCCCCAGTTTGCGGTGCTTTGTTATGGCAGCCCTAGGAAACACTGCGCTGGAGAGCCGCCCACAGGGCGGCTGAGAGGTCCTGTGATGCTGAGGGGGGGTGCAGACAGAATTGGTCGTGGGAGCATTTTCTGGATGGGCAAAGGGGCCTGTTTCACAGGCGGCCCCATCCCTCCCTGAGGTTCTTCAAAGACAGCTCTAGACCAGGAACAGCTCACCCTCCCCAAAGGCCTCATGCCACGGTCCGGGCCTGCCTGGGGAGACAGCAGTTCGATTTTAAGCCTAGTGCTTCCTCTACCATAGGGACACGTTGTAACTTTCATGGGCCGCGGGCATTTTGTTTTGTTTGTTTGTTTTTTTGTGCGCTCCTTCCCCCACTTAAAAATAACATTAAAATTTTTTGACAACTTCATTAGTGCAAAAACAAGTACCAGCTCTCCTGGATCCATCATTATTTACAATCTTCATTACTATTATACTCATTTTTATCTTCTGATTGTAAGAGAAATTTAAAACGTTTTTGTGGTTCCAGGCACTGCACCTACTGTTCCTATTGGGTAAGTCATCCCTGCCCCACAGGTGAAATGAGAGAATCACCAGGGAGTCAAACATCTCACCCCCGCTGTGTGATATTGCCCCCAAGAAACCGAGTCTTGGCAAGATCTGGGGAGAAGTGTGTTGTATCTCGACTCTCTCCCCATCCTTTAGAAGCTATGTAATCACCGCACAGGTTGCATTTATGTCAAAAAGCCCATAGTTTACCTTATACTTTGCCTTCACCTCAGGATGAACCAAAAAATAAATACTCCCAGGTATAGACAGAGAGCTACAACATATTAGCTGCCACCACCTGCAAGAATGAGACCATAAATCCACACCCTCTCTGCGAGGCAGCCTTCGTACGCTGTCTGGACCATACATAAAACATGCCCCATGCACGGTATTATCAGCCTTCCTGATTTACTGTATATACAGTCTCCAAGTTAAATACCAGCAGAGGCACCTGAAAATATATTCTCACGCAGTCCCTGTCTGCAAACTGCATTGCCCCAGTAATGTCCGCGCATTCATCACTGACTTCCCGATACCGATTGTCATCCCCAGAAATACATCCCTACAGCAGCGCCCCGTGAAATTTGAGCACAGGGAAGGGGAAGTGGAGTGTCCAGATTTAAGGCCCAGGCATTTAAAAAAAATAGTCTCGTGTTTCAAAAACGAGACTAAGCAGTTCAAACAGTGGTATCTGACTCCCTTTAGTGTGGCTTATAGCGCCTTCCCTGATGGAGCATTTGACTCTCTCTTCCTTTTGTGCACGCCTGCTAGCAATAGGAGCAGTGAGAACACATTGCATAAAGGCCCACACTAAATGGCTCTCCCCAGAAACCATCAGGAAGTGTCTGCGTTTATACAGAATTCCAACTGCTTTCTGTGGCAGATCCAGGAGCACAGATTTCTAGTCAGTAACAACCCACTGGAACATAAGAGTCGGGGGCACAAGGCAATTCCCAGTTACAGGTTATCGATACAGAATGGAAGTGGCCCTGTGGAAGTGTACTGGTTTTGCGGATTAAACTGGGTTTGAATTATCAGCTTTATGGCAACTGTACAGATGACATCTTGGCGTGCCTGATTCCTCAAGGACACCGAGGTGGACAATGTTGATTGGGAATTCAATCTCTACCCCCTCCTTTCTAACAGGCCCCTGATCTTGTTAGGTCAGTGGTCTGCAAACTGTGGCTCACAAGAGCCGCGGTTTGCTGCTCTGTTGACTAATGAGTTTGCCGACCACTGGGATAGGGGCTTAATCCACAAGGAACAACAACAGCTTGTAATTATTGGAATCGAGAGTCTAGGTCAGTGGCCGGCAAACTCATTAGTCAACAGAGCGGCAAACCGCCGCTCGAGAGCCGCATGTGGCTCGCAAGCTGCAGTTTGCCAACCACTGTTTAGGTAACTATCCACCTGGTATTGGCTTCATGAGCATGTGCTCCATGGAGTCTAGAACCTTTAAAAAGATAATGTATAGCCCTGGCTGGTGTGGCTCAGTCAGTTGGAGTATCATCCTGGACAATAAATGGTCGTGGATTCTATTCCTGGTCAGGGCACAAACCTAGATTGCAGGTTCCATCCCCAGTCAGGATGCATAAGGATGCATATGGGAGGCAACCCATCAATGTTTCTCTTCCTCTCCCTTCCTCTCTCTCTAAAATCAATTAAAGAAAAGATAATGTATAGAGGGTGCCATGGTAACTCATCAAGGTGTAATTCTGCACTTTCCTGGGCAAGAGCCTAGAAAGGAGGAGACAAGCAATCTGGGGAGACAGCCGCACCAGAAATCAAATTAACCTGTGACTTAAGTCCTCTGTGATTTTGTCTGCTAGCTGCTCCCCACGTGGAGGAAAATCAGAGTAAGAAGGCGTAGAAGATTTCCTTTCAAAGCTCCCTAAAATGCCAGCTCCACTCCATAGCTGATTCTCATCAGAGGAGGAAATGGGAGAGAATGCAGAGAGCTGACGCTGTCAGAAAACTCTGAGTTTGAAGGAGCGAGTGACATCATTGCTTCTGAATGGCAGCAAGCAGGCGCTTCCCCAGGGCAAGGAATCTGCCTAATCCTTAGATTAGAACTCACCTTCAATCCAGTGGCCCAGGATGCTTACCAACCTGGAAAAATGCAGAAGCCAGAGCCCAGCCCACAGCCTGCAGGCACTCTCTCCCTTCCCACTGCCTCTTGCATTCCGGACTGGTATTTATTCGACACTGATTCGACACTGAGGACTCACACTCTCATAGGGCTGCTGATCACAGTGTGGAGATCACACAGTTGACATCAACTCTCATTTCCCTGCTTTGGTTAAGTTGGGCACAATAGATGAAAACTTTTTTGCCTTTTGGTGTAATTCTTCGCTTCTGCCCTCACATTATTCAAACTTCTTTGAATCAGGGTTCTCTGAGACAGTCTTCCCCACCAGTATACCAGTCCCAATTTCTGTTTAAAATACTTGTATGGAAACTGATGGATCAGCCCTAGCTGGTTTGGCTCAGTGGATAGAGTGTTGGCCTGGGGACTGAAAGGTCGAAAGTTTGATTCAGGTCAAGGGCACATGCCCGGGTTGTGGGCTCGATTCCCCAATAGGGAGCATGCAGGAGGCAGCTGATTAATGATTCTCTCTCATCATTGATGTTTCTATCTCTCTCTCCCTCTCCCTTCCTCTCTGAAATCAATAAAAATATATTTTAGAAAACCTGATGGATCATAAATCTATTTTTTTGCACCAACCATGAGTGATTTTATTGAAGACTGCCAGTGAAATGCTGATTATAACATACACATTGAGGCACCCACCTTGAACTTATTACAGGGTCCCCCAGCCCCCTCTTTAGGCTTCACAGTAGTGTGCTTTCATCTCACCCAGAAAACGTAGCCAGGCCTCAGACCTCAGACACTGCTCTCAAGCAACTGAGTACAGACCAGTGGCTTTCACTTCCACGATCCCACCAACTCTCTAATGCATCTGAACCACAAAATGGGCCCTTGCTTCTTTCCTAACCCAGCTCCATTTTCATAAACTATAACAGATAAACAGGAGTCCCCAAGGGTGTAAAATATTTCTTTCAGATAATTTTTAAGGAAATGGGGGGAAATGGCTACTAGTATGGGTTAATGAAGCTTCTATGGCTGGAACAATGGATCTGCAGATGTGCTGACTAGCCACACAGACCGACGGGTTACTCTGCCGTAAGTGAAATTTGTAACTGTGTTTGAAGGCAGTGAGAAGTGCTGTGTCTACCTAGAGTTGGGGTCAGGGCTCTTTCCACTATACTAAGCTGGCCCTTTAGCCCTTATTTATAATAACTGATACCTTTTAGAACTACCCCAATTCAGTGAAATTTCCAACTTTCTGAAATATTTTCTCTCACAGACTCTGTACTGGTCTCTAAGACTTGACTGGAAAGAAAAGAAAAATACCAAAATTAAAGTTACAATTTAAGAGTTGAGCCTGGCCGGTGTGGCTCAGTGGCTGAGTGTCGACCCATGCACTAAGAGGTCATTGGTTGGATTCCAGTCAGGGTACATCCGCAGCAGGGAGCGTGCAGGAGGCAACCAATCCATGTTGATGTTTCTCTCATCGATGTTTCTGTCTCTCTCTACCTCTCCCTTCCTCTCTCTCTAAAAACAATAGAAACAATATTTTTTAAAAAAGAGTTGATTATGAGGAGAAAAAATAGGGTATCCTATATAATAAAGAGGGAATATGTAAATTGACCCTCACACCCTCACACAATATGGCCGCCCCCATGTGGTCAAAGATGGCTGCCCCCATGTGGTCAAAGATGGCCACCACAAGATGGCCGGCAGGGGTGGGGGCAGTTGTGGGTGATTAGGCTAGCAGGGGAGGGCAGTTAGGGGTGACCGGGCCGGCAGGGGAGGGCAATTGAAATGACCAAGCCTGCAGGGGAGGGCAGTTGGGGGGGACCAGACCTGCAGGGGAGGGCTGTTGGGGATTACCGGGCCAGCAGGGGAGGGCAGTTGGGGGCAATTAGGCTGGCAGGGGAGGGCAGTTGTGGGTGGTTAGGGGGTGTTCAGGCTGGCAGGCAGAAGTGGTTAGGGGCAATTAGGCAGGCAGGCAGGTGAGTGGTTGGGAGCCAGCAGTCCCAGATTGTGAGAGGGAAGTCTGACTGCTGGTTTAGGCTTGATCCCACATCCCCGAGGGGTCCCAAATTGGAGAGGGTGCAGGCTGGGCTGAGGGACACCCCCTCCCTCCCCAGTGCACATATTTTGTGCACCAGGCCTCTAGTTTTTTATTATCCCAAAACTGGGGGGGAGTTTCAGGGGAGAAAATCAGGAGAGGCAAGAGCAGGAAACCACGCTTTAGTACTCACCTGTTCTTGGCATTGTACTAGTAACATCAGCACACATCCAAGTGCGGTCTAGAAGGGTCAAAACACTGAAATGTCATTTGAAATTTGCCCAAGGCCAGTTTTTAGGAGTATCTGAACCTTGGCCAGGATTTTCTAAGGAAGCAAAGCAATAGGGTTAGGTGTAAATTCTGGGAGGTCCAGCCCACATGATAACTAATTCCTGTTCTAGGGAGCCCTGGGGATAGCAGTCAATGGGTTTTGATCTTCCTTTGAGCTCTGGAGATTCCTGCTGGTTTGGACTAAAAAGAATATCCTGGAGGGTATGCCCTCCTTACCCTCATCTTTAAGCCAAGGGAAAGATCTGTGACAGTGCTGAGGTACCTTTTAAGTGCTTCTAAGACAGCTTTACCACAGCTCTGGGCTAGGGACAGAAAGCCTCAGAGAAACCATACAACACAATCCATAGGGCACCATTATATTCCCTTGTTCTGGGAATCCCACCCTCAGACTAAACCATACCTCATGACTATGTAAGCAATTTCTGAGACTGTGCTCTGAGCTCTGAGGGTGAATCTCAGCCTGGGGGAAGGCGGGTAAAGTGGTTGAGCCAACCACAGAAAGTGCTTCACCTCCGTGCCACAGTGAAAATCGGGGGAGTCCATAGTAGAAACCAGATCTTATTTGTAATGGTCTCATCTGAAAAGCTATGCAGCAAATACTCTACAATAAGCACGTCAAACGCATGGGCCACGGGCCGCATGCCTCATTTATTTGGCCCGTGTTAGCCTTTGAGTTTGACATGCTTGCTCTACAAACAAGTCTCAGGTCCTATTGCCTCGATGGTTAAAATACCTGGTGGCATCTAAACTTTGGGCTATTAGGTCTCTAAAGATGTCGAGAGAAAGAGACAGAGTCTCTGAAGATATTTGACCTGGAGCTGCTGCATCTCTCATGACTCTCTCCTGTGAGGCTGCAAAAGTGAGCGGGATGAAGCCTTCACTATCAGCAGAGAGTCACACAGCATTTCAATAGGAGTGAGGCCGAAAGTCTGCTGACCTGTACTGAGCCTTAGTTTGCCACTGCAGAGAAGCACGTCTCTTTTTCCTTTTTCAACAACAGATGCTGCCTAGCGTTTCTGGTAAGAGAGGTGGACATGAGGCAGATCCCGAGAGCGTGGATCCACGGGAGAGGATTTCTTTCCACAGAGGGAGTCTGTGAGTTCAGAAAGACGTCGCTGTGCTTCAGTTTCCCAGAAAAAATTTCCAGTTCCTTAGAGAGCTGATAAGTTTCCTTTTCCCGTTGTAAGTTCTTTCTTTGAGGAAAATGAAGAGGTTCCGGGGAGCTGGTGTAGTCTGGTGTGCTGCTGGATTTGGGTAGCGTCGCTGACTGCTTAACAGGCTGGGCATCTGGAGTTTCCAGGGCTGTGGGGTCCTCACAGACACTGGATGGAGGGCTTTTGAATTCTTGAATAAAGGGCCTTCCAGGCCTTCCACCTTGACTACTGCTATTAGCTGTTTACAGAGCCCTCTGTTTGGGTGACAGATATCTGGGGAAAGACTTGCAATTCGCTTTTTCCTCTCTGCTTTATGTAACAGAGCACTGAAAGGAGTGTAGCCACTCTGGTTTTCACTCACTGTTACCAGAAATTCCTCTTTCAACATTACTTCTCTAAACATCAAGCGGATGATATACTCATCAGACTTTGAAGAAGGAAGAAGTGTTGAATCAGTGGATTTTTGTTTTCCTATCAAAATTAATAATAATTTCTCTGTCAAGAGACATATACCTTTGGGTCTTTCACTGCTCTCTAATTGAATTTGCTGGATGTTTGGCATACATGATGGATTGATAGAACAGATAAAAATTATAAGTATTGGAAGCCACTGCCACAACCATTGCTTTAAGATTAAATGCTATTAGATCAGGAACTAGATGCCTGAAATGGTGACTCTTTTGGTCCAGGTCACCTCTTTCTCAAAGGTCACAAGGACCAAGTGTGAAGAACCCAGGTCAGTTCCTGTCAAGTAGTCCTTTTTTCTTAGACAAATAAGGGCATTACCCTCAGACTTACATCTACTGACATGTATATGAGTTAGGTCCAGAGGCTCTGAACAGGAAGAAAAGGGACACATGGATGTGTCAGAATTTGTTCCCTAAGAGGCTGGCCCTTTATCCACAGAAGGCATCCCATCAGTAACTGGTGAGCTATACAGACAAGTGTCTTCACTACTAGGTGGAACGTCAGACGTTTCAGATGCACATAAGCCACAAATCTTATTTATTGGAAGTTCAGTGGCACTGACGACCTGTGAGTCCACAGTGGCTCCGATGGAGCGCACATCACTGACCACATCAAACACTGGGCAGGCGGAGCACCTATGAGGAGTCTTCTGAGCACGGCCCCTAGTATAGGCATGCAGGCTGCTGCCACCTCCAGCCTCTGGCCATCGTGGGTCCAACATGCACATCAGGCCGGGTGTTGCTGTCCATTTTTACCGGGGAACTATCACAGTGAACGTTTTGGAAGATGGAGGCATCATGTGCAGTCGACACAGTCAGAACAGCCCTTTTTGGGTGCCACACACAGCTTTGGGGAGGGACAGGGTGCGATTGTCTAATCTCACAGGTCTGAGACACCAACGGCTTTCTGGTTTCCACAGTACTGGGAACAGCTGCCACCCAGTGACATGCTGCCACCCAGTGACATGCTGCCACCCAGTGACATGCTGCTTGTGCTGGACAGCGAGCAGAGAGGGCATGTCAGCTGTACCAGGTGGGGCCCAGGACACCCCATACACATGCTCAAATTGTCCAATGACCTTTGAACCCCCAAAACTTGGCCTCTCCACTCTGAAGCTGTACATCAGTCAGGACTACCTGCTTCCCATCAGTCCAGGCAAGGCCGTGAATTGGGTGTATTGCTTGATACAAGGCATTCAGCCCTCTCCTGAGAAGTTTTCCTTTTCCCAGCTCCATCCTTTCTGATGAAGGTTATTTAACGTGGATCCAAAGTCCACAGTGGGTACTGGAAGCATCGACTCCAAGGCCTCTGATAGGCGAGCGAAGCTCTCATAAATCTATTTACTTGGCATATAACTTGTCTTGTGTGGTCAGGAAATGTGAAAAACTAACCTAAAGTACATAATGAACTGCAGGGATCTAAACTATTTAGCTTTTAAAATTCCAAATGTTCCCAACAATGGAATCGATTGCGTGGCAGTTATCAATAGTGTCGCTCCCATGTCCTTGTATTTGTATGGAGGAAACTAATCCCCGGCCTGGGAATACTGGGGATGTGGCTCTTTTGCAAAGTCAGTGACATTAGAATTGTGACAAGAGGGGGGCCAGAGAGAGGTTCTCTTCTTAGAGATGTTAAGAGTGATGAAGTCCTAGCTGGTTTGGCTCAGTGGATAGAGCTTAGGCCTGCAGACTGAAGGGTCCCAGGTTCAATTCTGGCTAAGGGCACATGCCTGAGTTGCAGGCTCAATGCCCCCCACTCCTAGTAGGGGGTATGCAGAAGGCAGCCAATTAATGATTCTCTCATCATTGATGTTTCTCTCTCTACCTCTCTCCCTTCCTCTCTGAAATCAATGAAAAAAAAAAAAGAGTGATGAATGTGTCTGCAATGCAGTTGCAGACAACACATTGGCAAATACAATAAATAATTTCTTAATTACCAGGACAATGGCAGTTTTACTGTAGTTATGTTGGAGACCATTTCATTTAGTAGGAGTTGACTCCTAAGAGGCATGTACTCAACTTCCTAATTTTGCACTGGGGAGTTATTTATGAAACAACCAATTGGAGCTGGAAAGACGCCTCAATGCGAGGTTAATGGGCCACACTGGAACCAAAGGGCTTGGGACAGTCACCGAGGCTTATGAGCACAAACCAACAGCTACGTGCTCATAAGCCACGGTGGTAACAAAAGACATGCAGCTGTATGAAATACATGTGCCAGCTGCTACCACGGGGCATGAAAAGGTGCAGCAGGCATCTTTGCTTGCAATGGATCACTTTTCATCCTGGATTCCACAGAATTACCTCCAGTTCCCTCTGACCACATTCACCAGAGGAAAAACGTAGCTGACATTAGCTTGATGGTTACACAACATGTGAATGTACTTAATGCCATTGAATTGTACCCTTAAACATGACTAAAATGGCAAACTTCATGTGACATATATTTTAACTCAATTAAAATGTACTTATCAAGCTTTTAAAAAAAGGTATTATATGTATGATATGTAGGAACTATGCATATATATATGCATATACATACACTAGTGGCCTGGTGCACGAAATTCATGCACATCAAAAGGGAATTAGAGGAAATATTTTAATATTGCTATTTGTCAGGGACACAGGCAGTCAGTGTCACATCCCTGGCCAGGGATGCAGGCAGGCAGCTTCACCTCAGCACTGGGTGGGGATGCACACAGGCAGCACCACACAGGCAGGTAGCATGACGTCAGCGCTGGGCAGGCCTGCGCGAGCCTCTGCTGGTGGCCACTTCTGCCGGGGGCCGCTCCACTTCAGCACAGGGCAGGGATGCCTCGGGCCTGCTCGCGACCCCCGGCTGGGCAGCCTCCAGGCTGAGCGGCGCCACGGGCCTGCGCGCGCCCCTGCCAGTGGCCGCTCCCAGGCCAGGCCTGACCAGTTGTGACTATTACGTGCCTGACTGGTCGTGACTGTTATAGCGTCTGGGCTAATTAGCATACCCCTCTATTATTATATAGGATAGGCCATTGGTATGTCTTCTTTGGAAAAAGGGTCTAATCAGTTCCTCTGCCCCCTTTTTAATTGGGTTGTTTGTTTTATGGCTATTGAATTATGTGAGTTTTTGTATATTTTGAATATTAACTCCTGATCACATATGATTTGCAAATATTTCCTCCCATCCCATAGTTTGCCTTTTCATTTTGTTGACAGTTTCAAGTGAGGATCCTAATTAAATTTGTAGCTATAAATTTTCCTGTTGTCACAAAACCATTCAACCCTGCCAATTTTTAGTCTAGCAGGGGCTCCAATGATTAGGAAAGTATTTCCTTTTCTGTCACAAAACACGAATTCTCTGGAAGCTCAGAAGGAATGATTTCATGCCCTCTGGTTTTTTGTTATGGTTGCTTCAAAGGTTGCAATACAAACTCCCAAGGAAAAGGCTGTTTCCGCCCCTAAAAACCTTAATCATGAGGGTGCGAGCAGCAGGGACGGTCCTTCAGCCAACTCCGGTCTTATTCTTCAAGTGAGACAAACGAGCCCTGGATGGCCTAGGACCCAGGCTCCCAAGGCCAAACCACAGAGCCCCACACTGAGAAATGATCTCATCCCCACTCCAGAGCACTTCGGGATGGTTTCTCTTCTCTCACAAGATCTTTAGTTCTTCCTTTAAGTTTATTAACCTCGACACAGAAGAGAGTTCTGAGGAAATTGTGGAGGCCGGAAGTGCAGGCTCAGGTGGCTGGTTGACTATGTGCTGTTTCTGCTGACTTGTCCTTCACACACACACACCCTCCCCAACTCCTCTCCCCTTCCCTCCTACCTCCTGCCCTGGTGATTCACCCACACCAGTCAGAAACTCAAGGACAAAATATGCTTTTCAAAAGCTACATAGTCTACGAGGAGGATGATTTTAACCGGCCTCCCAGATACAGTATCAGAATCACTTAGGGTGTTTTTTCTTCTCCTAAATTATGGCCATTCACTGACGCCCTCCTCCTAACATGTGCAGTCCCATGTGGATAAGCACCCACTCCTTATGGAGATGACTGGGGCACGAGTGACAGAATTTCTACAGAATGACCAGTCCCAGGTGCTGGGGCTTACATCCGATCCATGCAGGTCCCGGGGCTCCCCGCTCACGGCGGAAACCGGAGGTGCTGTCCTTCCCGGCTCTGCCACCTCAAGGCCAGGTCACCCCATCACTGCTCAGCCAGTGCCAGCATTTGGGGTGTTGGGAGGGTCTGGGAGACAATAGGGTGCGGGCGGGTTGAGGATGCAAAGCACTAAATGTAATTTGCAAGCATTGTAATAGTCTTATCCAACGTGGGCACTGGTGTGGGCACAGGACAGGGTCTGGAGACTGAATGGCAAACAGTGGCAAGTAAATGATGCCCTGCTTTATGAAAAGAAGAAGCTCCTCTTTCTTGCTATAGAAAAGAGAGAACACACGGGAATTAAGACCACCAGTGACTCTGAGGTAAGCTGGCTACTCTCTGAGAAGTTTGAAAACATGTGCCAAGGCAGAATCATCCTACCTTTGTGAAAGGGAGGTGGCCGTTTTCTTTCTAAAAAGGACTAGGAGCTCTGGGGTTTTCTGTTTGACTTCCTTGCTTTGTTTCCTTCTGACTTATTCTACTGAAATCATGTGGGTCTGGAAGAGAAAGAGGACAGACACGCCACCACTAGGACAGGTGGTGATAATGGAGAGGAGTAGGATGTAGGCACCTACAGGGCGAAGTATGACCAAGCCAGTTAGATTCCTTTAAGCGCTCGGCATTGTCTGTTGTCAAGATGTCACACCCTATTTTCAAAGGCAATTTCATGAGCTTTTCAGGACTTAAAATAGCAAATCAAATAATTACACTAATGCCTACACAGACCTGTTGGGGATGTTTGATATTCGCATAATATTTTAAGTTCTTTGCATAATTGGATTAAGCAACATGAGCACACAACTGCAGAGCTCAAGGCCACGGTCAGACCAGGAGAGACCAGCATTAGCAAACAGATTAATTCCTGGGCAACCCAGGGAGAAAGGAGTTAAGGTTTGATCTAAGGCTTATTTTCAAACCAACTCCCAGTTACGTTGAAGATGGATCTCTTGGAACGAACCACTGGAAACCAGGGTATACATTGCACCCCCTTCATCGTTGCTAGTGTCCCACCGAAGAAAACATGCTGTTGAAACTGCTGACCTGCCAAGTGAGAAAGCACCTTGATCGAGCGTGGGGAGAACCGACAGCCCATTTTGGAAGAGTTTGCCATTGTTTCCTTTGGGTAAATGACTTTAGCACCTTTGAGCAGGGGCTGCCTTCCCTGCACTGTGAAGTGGCTGTTACGTCTATCAATCACGCAGCAGTGCCACGAGGCTTATTAGTTCATGTTCGTGTTAACGTCCTGCAGCTCTCAGGCAGAAGGCCTTACAGAAACACAAAGCAGATGTATATTATCTAAACATCTGCCTCCTGCAATGGCTCTCCAGGAAGTGTTCATTGCTTTCGCACAAATGATTCCTCCAGAAGTGGCTGCTTTTGTCCAGGTCTTTCTCGGCCGATGAATCATTCCCCCTCCTTTCAGTACAGACTCTCTGTGCAGATTGTACTGCTGGGCAGCGCTGTCCATCTTGTCCCTGGAAAGGTCGCTGTGGATGCTGCACCCCTGGGAGTGAGCACTGCAGTTACAGGCCTGCCCTTTTCCTCACCAGTCTGCCCTCTTCACTCTCTACTCCCCAAAGCTGTTATAAGTTGGCTTTTCTTTGGGTGCTTAATTTTTCACGTGGGCATGGTACATCCGACCCAAGGGCTTGGTGTTTTCAAATTAGGCAGTAAAAACAAGAGAAATCACTTAAAAGGTTATTAAAAACAAAGAAAATGCAAAAAAAGAGGACTGGTCCAAGTTTGTTCAAACTTATTTTGATGACATTGAACTAACTGAATTGTTAAAGGTTATATTGAAGGTGATTTTTGCTACTCTTAATGCTGTCCATAATTTTGTTAAAACTCTGGCAAGTACCCGAGAGCACACCGATACTTATTCCTACAGAAATTCCACAGTTCCAATATGTATCTGCTGGGACTTAAGTAATTTATTTTCTAAACACAAATAGATAAAGAAAATGAATAATAAACTGTCAACATATTGTTTTCAAAGGTTTTCCTCTTCCCATCTTTTTACTTCCACTTCAATTGTGAGAGTATATTTTTTTCTTTGCTTATTAGTCTTCAGTGCTCTTGCTGGTGGTTATGGGAGTCTTAAACGTACCCAGGATATGTTTAATCAGGTATTGTGAGATGCCTATTTCTGACATACTGAATAGGACCTTTTGTGCTTGGCTTCTTTCACTTCACATGTTTCCAAGTTCATGAATGTTGTAATATGTATCAGTTCATTAATTTTCATAGCCACGTAATATTCCATTGTATAGATACATGACATTTTATCTGTCCATTCATCAGTTGATGGACTTTTGGGTCATTTCTACTTTTTGGTAACTATAAATACTGTTATGAACATTCATGTATAAATTCTGTGTCAACACATTTTTAATTCTTCTGGGTATATACCTCGGAGTGAAAATGCTGTCACATGGTAGCTGTATAGTCTACCTTTTGTGGAACTGCCAACCTGCATGTTCCAAAGCAGTTGTACAGTTTTATAATCCCACCAACAGTGTAAGGTTCTAATTTTTCAACAAATTGCCAATACTTGTTACTTTTTCATTTTAGCTATCCTAGTGGCTATAAAATGATAACTCATGGTTTGTAGTTCCCTAATGGCTAATGATATTGAGAATCTTTTTATGTGCTTATTAGTCATTTGTATGTTTTCTTTGGAAAAATATCCAAATGTTTTCATCATCTTTAAACTGGGCTTTTTATTGATAAGTTACGTATTCTTCACATATTTTGGATACAAATCCCTTATCAGGCATATGATTTACAAATATCTTCTCCCATTTTGTGGGTGTCTTTTTACTTTGTGTCCTTTGATGCATAAAACATTTCAATTTTGATGAAGTCAAATTTATCTTTTTCTTTTGTTGGTTGTAGGTCTCGGTGTTGTATTTAAGAAATCATTGACTAATCCAAGGTCACAAAGATTTACTCTGCTTTCTTCTAAGAATTGTGGTGTTTGCCCTTTGATCCAGTGTGAGTTAATTTTTGTATACTGTGTAAGGTAGGTAGGTGTCCAACTTCATTCTTTTGCATGTGAATATTTAGTTGTCCCAACTCCATTTGTTGAACACTGCTCTTTCCCCATGAATACTGTACCCTTGTGAATGGGATGCATCTTCTTACAATTATAACTATCTTCATCCTTAATAACACATCTTACAACTCATGGCATGATAGATTTGCTCAAGTATGGAACACTTAACTCCTGAAATAAAAGCCCACATAAATGTGCATTTTCTTTTGGTGGAAGTGAAAAATCTGTCTCAACAATACTAAGATTCTTTAAATATCAACGTGATGAAAAAAATTATCATAAATACATATATTTTCTTACGAAAGACATCAGTTTAAGGCCTGAAGGCTTACACATAATCCTTGTGTTGTTAAGTGTGAATGAAGATTTTCACCAAAGTAGCAATATGACTTTAATGGTCAGAAAGAGAATCCATTAATCCTACAAGCCAGGTTAAGATCTCCTAGAAGTTAGATTTATTTGACAGGGATGTAATGTCACAAGAAATAGTAATATAAGCACCGATGAAGTTTTTTTCCATAAGAAAATTAAGGGGGTTTTCAGTGTCCAGATTTTAATACATCCGCACTGTGTGGAATATAAAACAACAATAAGCTTAAATACAAGAATCAAGTCTGCTTTTGTATTAGCTTCCTAGTGAATGTCCTGATGAACCCAGGATAGCCACAGAGTCTGAAGACAACCACTCAGAAACATACTGAGATCTGTTTAATAGTTTTTGAAGGTTTTTCCTGTAAAATGGCTTGTATTTCCACAGGTACAATAGTGAAGAAATAAATTTTTCAATTTGACATGAAATATAAAAGAACAGTTTTACAAATATAGCCATAAAATTTAACTGCTCATAACACTATACATGGTAAATATGACCACCCCTTAACTTCTAGACTATTTAATACAGGGAAGCAATTTGTCATCTCCACTAAAACAAACAAACAAACAAACAAACAAAAAAACCCACAAAAAAACAAAAAACCCCAGCTTCCCTTTCATTGAGTTTATTTTGTTTAGAAAGTTAAATAGAACTGGAAAAATATTTGCTTTTCCCTATCTTCCTCTAAGGATTGTTCATGAGGACTAAAATTTACTTGAGAGGATGTAAGTTTTATAAAAAAGAAATACTGAGAAGTCTTGTTTTACTGCTTCAATAATTCTTACACTCTTACCAAAAGATCCTAGTCTCCTCATTGGCCTTTGACTGGGTCATAAAGAAGCGATCACAGGGTGGCTCCATTTCCAGCACCGATGACGGACCTTCATACCTTCAGCCCATGGAGGCTGGACTGTGGGGATGTAAGGTTGACAGGCAAGGGAACGGAGCTGGACCTGGCTTAGAATCAAGGTTCCGTGGCTTGTCTATCAGAAATTCCATGTCACAAGGCAGGATCACTCGAAGACAGCTAGGTAGTAGCCAGCATTAACAATGGTGTGATCATAACTCTTTCATGCAAGTCCAGAGAACAGAATGGCTTTTAAAAACAAAAGAAGTCTATCAAAATCATAGGACGGCAGGTGACAATTCTGTGACCTGTGTCACACTTAAATCAAGATGTGGGAAACATTTCCCTTACACTCTCAAAAGTGCCCAAACAACAATACTGAGCTCCCACATCACAGGAGTTGGAGTTTTTCTATGTAAGCAAAAATAAAGCATTGAAGCTTTATGAAGCACTCTCAACTCTCCTGATACAGTATATGGCAAAACTTAAAAATAATTTCCCTATTGATACTGGAAATAAATTCTACTACAATCATGTGTATGCCAGTTCCTGGCATATTTCTGCATCCAGATTCATTAGTCTCCTTAATGGAGCCCATCATTTTTCCAATGGCTTTCTCCTTTCTCTAAACCCTAACCCTGAAATTCTATAACCAGTTATATCACGTGGCTTCCCTGAGGCACAAAGGTACCAAACTCTATAATTAACTATCAATGAATGATAAATATGCTCTATTTATATTAAAGGATTTTAATTCTTTGGGGCCACAGTGGGGGAAAAAACCCAGAAAGCTTAATACTCTGCAGTGTGAACTGTAGCCCTTTTTGCAAAAAGCATAACCAAATAAGGGAAATGTTAAGAGTTGCAGCATGCATGACCCGGCAGCACCGATTATTAATAAAAAATTCTGGACTAGAAAAATATTGAGTTGTAACCCCATTCACTCTTTTTTTTTTTTTTTTTTTTGGTAGTAAACAACTGGAAAAAAAATACCAATGGGAATACATCACTGGGGCCAAACTTCTGGAAACCTATTCACAAAAGGCATTTTGGTCAGGCCGAGATGGGGATAATTGGTCAGTAATTTCCTATGAATGCACATAGGGGAGTGAGACTCACCCTTCAATGTGGTGGCAAGCAAGACATAAAAACAGAAATGACCTCTGAGAGGTTACCTTTTCTGAACTAGATTACTCTACTTTGGTGATTAGAGTTCTTTATTCCTACACACTGACACTCTCAACTCTGAGAAAGAAATCTCATTAGCCAAGATCATAAGGGGATCTGACTAGACATGGCCAAGATGAACATGGTTTCCTTTTTGCAGACTTTCCCCCCATGCTGTGGTGTCCTAGGCAGGTGGGAGGGATCTCATGTGGAGATCAAAAGACGAGATGTAGTGCCTTCCAAGAGTTTGAAATTTATTTTCCAAATTTCAGCTTCCATTTAGCTATCCAAATTTGCTAAAAGTCAGAAACTTTTCAGGTTGGAAGATAATTTTGTTTTGAGGCATATGTTGTATGCAGAACTGCCAGACTCCTATATAGTTCTTGAAATGGAAAATTATATCAGAGCACAACTTTCTGGAAAAAAAGTTTTTTTTGATAGGCAAAATCCAGTCTTTCTGGATGCTAGACCATTTACCTTACAAAATACCTTTAGGGTATCTAGAGTCCTCAAACCACCTTCTAGCTCTATAGCAAGAAGAGGGACTGTGTGCCTCCTTTACCATTTTGTGAAGCCCGAAGAATCACAGAATGAAAGGACACACTCTATCAGTGAAAGCTAATCACTGGCGACTCTGGCTAAATTAAGAGGCATTTGACGTATTAGTTAGGCAACCCCATTGCTTTCTTTTCTGTCTGCAGGTAGAGTATGCTACATAGAACAGGGTAAGCGATCAGTAAGAGGACTGTCGTTGGATTTTCACATCACTTAAAACCTACCAAAACAAAAACATCTCATCCTACACAATAGTCTCCATGGAAGAGTAAAGCTATTTTATAACAGAGGCTGAACTTCTTATACATTAAGTCAAGTTAAACAGCAGCAATCAAGAGTAATATAGCTTACCACTTTAAGGAAAAGGACATTCAAAAATGGGTCAGAACAATTAAAAATAGGCAAAATATTTGCCAGTAGGCAAAACAAGGAAAAACCAATTCAAGTACAGATATAGTATATTAGAACCATATAAATTAGATATCTTTATAAAGGTTAAAAAATGTAGTATGAATGTGCAGTGGTCAATTGAAGAGGATGTTAGCTTAAATAAATACTTGTTCCATGTGGCAGGGACCCACCATCTCAGCCAGCTCTGTCCTGTAGGATTTCCATTCTGGGAGCAGTGATGCTCTGGTACCACACAGAACGGGCACCCACGGATTATTATTCCAAGGGGAAGGGAAAAAACAGAGAGGGTTGGAGGGGCTCATCTGAAATTTCAATTTAATTATTCCTCAGTAAACACTCATTTGCTCTCTTGAAATCAGGAATTTCAAATTATCTCTGCAGATGTACCACTTGGTGTTGTGTATATCTAATGATCACATTTAAATGAAGCTTGATTTGCAAACATTTTCAAAACTTCCAGGGCTCTGTAAGCTGCGAGGGAAGGTGACAGATGGCGGAGAGGGAGTAGATAAAAACGCCTGTGTCATTGTGACGTGTTGCTCTTAGGCTCACAGAATTTTGGCTTTCTTTAGGAAGAAAAGTAAACTTATGAAACCCCAACGAGTGGTTTTATAAAGTAAAATCTCACTTTTAATCGCTCTTAAATCTTAAACAATCCAGTAAGCAAATAAACTTGGTATTATAGTACCTAGGCCATGTTTACTGCTGTAATAATCACCCTCAGTGAATGGATTTTCAAAAGTTGCTACATTTTAATAAACTGAACAGTTCTGGCCATGCACGATGAGTATCGGGGATGAAATATATTAGAAATAACAAAAGGCAAACTAAAAAGTTATGGAAAGTTCTTTGTTTGAAATGCCAAGGTATTTGGTGAATGTGTGTATAAAATAACTATATTCCACCAAAGTTAAAAAGAAAACAGGACAACATATGAATATTCTCTCCCCCAAAAAGTAAGAAAAATAAATCAGAAAAAAAGCCCCAGATTTCAAAACCACCACCTGTGCCTAAGGTCTCCTGTCCATTGATAACATTTTATAGAGCTACCCTTCGGTATCTGGTCAGATTCTAGCCTGTTGTATCAAGTATTTTCAGACATCGTAGGTCTTTCAGGTAACACCTACACCCTGCAGCACGGACCATGGCATATTACGAGCCAACAACTTTTGAATAAATTTCTTCATTTGGAAAATATGATTTAAAGTTTTATCCAAGGCTACAAAGGGAAAAAGACTTGTTAAAAACCCAAGGTTGAAATAAAAGCATGGCGCTTTAAGTCCAATCATTACAGAGATCATGTGGTTAACCAGGCCGATTTCAAGGACGATGCCGCTGTTTGGAGCATACAACACACCACTGGTCTCAAACTCCCAGCGCGTCTCCTCACCACGTTCCCCCTCCTCCCAGCCTCGGGCCCCCTCCCTTAATAAACAACACTATAAAAAGGTAAAATCGAGAGTTAGTGGCAAAAATCTTCACAGTAACTTGTTAATAAAGTCGTAGATGGCTGCCAAGGGCATCAGTCGACTGGACCCTGGAAAATTAATTTGATGCAGTTCTGCTCCCCGGCCAGCTGCGTGGCACAGAAGGGGCAGGCGGCATGAAACGCGTGAGTTCCGTGCGGCAGCGGGATCTGAGACCAGTACTTCGCAGACTTCTCCGAGCACACGTGTCCACATGGGGTGAACGCGTGTGTTGGCGGTCCTGCGTCCACGTAAAATCCTGCCTCACAGCCGAGCCACAGAGGCACGTAGGGGCCCACAGTCCTGCACATGGGACACTCCCGCTCGTTGGCCTCCGTGTCACTGCGGTGGCCCCAGTTGTGGTAGCCGTGCACGTGGCCGCAGCTGAGGTAGGCCCAGGGCTGCTTCTCCTCCACCACCTCCTTCCTGTTGATGCTGGGGAAGGCCAGGGTGTTGAGCCCCACGGGGCACTGCGGCCGCGCCGCATTGATCTCCTGCCGCAGGGCTTCGATGTGCTTCTGGGTGGGAGCGTGGAAGAGGCCGTCAGCTGTCCGCCAGAGCAGGGTGGCCCCGCACAGGTCGATGAGGGAGCCGTCCTGCAGCACGTTGGTCTCACTTTCCACCTAGAGCAAGTGGACAGACAGGCCTTTAAAAAACAAAATTTGGCAAAGCGCTGACATTCTCTCGATTCAAAATAAACACGTCATCTTTGAAGTAAGCATGGGGAGGCAGTTTATCTCACTAAAGACAGGACTGGGGGAGTAACTTACTCTCTCTGAGCCTCAGTTTCCTCTCTTGAACACTGGATATCCTATATAATAAAGAAGTAATATGCAAATTGACTGTCACACCCTCACAAGATGGCTGCCTACGACCAGGCCGGCGCAGGGGGGTTAGTGAGGGACGACCAAACAACTGACAGCAGGCTGCGTGGGGTGACCAGGCCGGCAGGGGGGGCAGTTGGGGGCAACCAGGCCAGTAGGGGGGGCAGTTAGGGGCAACCAGGCCATCAGAGGGGGGCAGTTAGGGGCGACAAGGCTGGCAGGGGAGGCAGTAAGGGGTGACCAGGCTGGCAGGGGGGGCAGTTAAGGGTGACCAGGCAGGCAGGCAGGTGAGCAATTAAGAGCCAGAGGTCCAGGATTGTGAGAGCAATGTCTAAACTGGGATCGGGCCTAACCAACAGTCGGACATCCCCTGAGGGGTCCCGGACTGGAGAGAGTGCAGGCTGGGCTGAGGGGACCCCCTCACCCCATGCACGAATTTCATGCACCGGGCCTCTAGTACTACATATGCCACAGTCGCAAAGCCTTAGGCACAACCTGTGTAGCTGGAGGTGTCCAGTTAATGTGGAGGTAATTTCAATGAGCACAAATCTCCTTACATTTTTTTCCTCCTTAAGTCAATAGCACAGTTACCCTCCGATCTCATCAGGGGCCGGAGATGTCCACCCAGTCCATCCAGTGATGACCACACGCATTTTGCCACAGCTGATCAGAGACCCTGTGGGGCTCTGCCATCATGACCGCGGTATCCACGCGCCTTCGGTGACTCCTGGCTCCCAACAACTCACCTTTTACCCTGCACTCCTGAGGGCCAGAGCACAAGTGTTCAGTGGGAGCCTTCACTTTGGGAGGATGGCTGGGGGCTGGGCTAAGCACCGAGGTGCTCACAAGACTGATGAACAGCTGACAAGCACAGTTGGGTCAGCAGGAATCTGACTGCTGCCTCAGCCCGGGGCATGTGCTCTAAGCCCTGGGGTGCAAGACCAATAAAACCTCATCCCCACCCAGAAGAGCCTTGTTCTTTAATAGTGGGAGCCACACAGGCTCCAGCTAAAGGTCAGTAAGGTGTTGCAAGTGCTATGTGAGGCCACATCACAGCAGTCCCAACGGGGACTCTGCCGGGGTCTGAATCGAGACTCTGTCACTTTCTAGCTCTGTGACCTTCGAGTCTCAGTGTGTCAGTTTTCTCTTCTGTAAAATGCAGATTAGGGATTGTGAGGGTTAAAAAGTCATTACAAGTAAAGTGCTTGGAACAATGTCTGGCATGCAGTAAGCACTGCATAAATGTTTGGTACCATTACTCTGATGATGGCAAAGTCAGAGGTGGTTTTTAAAGGGTTTTCCTGGAACAGAGATTTGAAAAAGATGTAGTTAGGAGTCAGCAGGTGGGAGAGGAGGCACACCAGGAGGAGGCAGGAGAAGGCCAAACACCATGTGCATTGAGGGAACAAGGGGTTCAACAAGGTACAACAGGTAGTTGAACATGGCTGGATGGGGTGCAGGGTGTTGTGGGGGCAGGTCAGGAGTTCCAGGGTGGAGAGATCAGTTGGCCTCGGTGCCCAAAGGGTGTCCCTGGACAGTTTTAGGAAGTTATAAAACAACGATTTGCCTTTCTAAAAGGTCCCTTCCAGAAGTGTGGAGGCCGGATTGATGTCTGTAACTGGAAGTGGAAACAGTGGGAGCTCTCTCTCTCTCCAGGCAAAGAGGGTGGGTGCAGCTCAGCAAAGAGAATATCAGGGGCACAGGTATTAGATGTGGAGGAACTGGACTCACAGCCCTCAACTCTGAATTCACGAAGAAAGGTTTTTACGTATCTGGCTTCACTGTCTATATAGAACGGGGCTTTCCGGGGACAGATGATCTAGAAGAAATAGCAGATTTGGGAGGAAAGATAGTAAAGTCAGTTTTGGGTGTGTAGTTTTGGGTTGTGCAGAGTGTCTGTAGTGTAATGCACAGAAGGCTGGTGTGGCTCAGAGAAGCACATCTGGGATTTATCAGCATCTAGGTGAAGCCTGGAGTGGACGAGACTGCCCACAGGGGTCCCTGGGAGGATAGGAGGCTGAGGACAGAGCCAGGGCACCCCCCTCCCCCCACTAAGGCTGGGGTGCAGAAAACGAACTATGTAAGGAGAAGAGAGGGAGGGGAAGATCAGAAATTTAGTCATTCTCTGGCCTAAACGACTGTGCTGGCTCTCCAATGCCATCAGGATGAAGCCCAAACTATTAACCTTCACAATATGGCCACTAGACTTCAGCTGTTGTAGCTCGTAGTGAAACAGGGCTGCCTGTGCTGAGTGCACTCAGTTCAAGTGTATGGATGCTCTGAGCTGGATTGCCCACAGGCATGCGCACAAAGTGCCCTTTGAGTAGCACTCTCCATCACACCCCACCCATATCTACCCCTCGCCTGGGG
This sequence comes from Cnephaeus nilssonii, assembly GCF_951640355.1. Taxonomy (NCBI): domain Eukaryota; kingdom Metazoa; phylum Chordata; class Mammalia; order Chiroptera; family Vespertilionidae; genus Cnephaeus; species Cnephaeus nilssonii. The sequence goes on along the minus strand of NC_137075.1, from coordinate 73,615,354 downwards.
AACTCCCACTCATCGTTCAGGTCTTGCTAAGAGGTCACTGATTCAGAATGCAGAGCTACTACATGCAAGAAGCAGGACTGGAACCTGTGGCCTGCCTTCGGCACCACAGTGGCTGCCCACACAGTGGCCTGTTTTCCTCTGATCTGTTCTCTCTTGTGTGCCACCTCTATCTATGAACAAAATGTGTAACTTTTCTCCAGAATACAGTGTTGGGGGCAGAATGGGGTAGATACCACTATGCAGCGGCAAGGATTTGGATTTTATTTTTTAAACTAGAGGCCCGGTGCATGAAGTTCGTGCACGGGTAGGGTCCCTAGGCCTGGCCAGTGATCAGGGCTGATCAGGGCCTTCCTTCCCCCGGCTGCTGACGGTGCCTTCCTTTATTCCGTGCCACACCCTGGTGGTCAGTGCATGTCATAGTGAGCGGTCGAACTCCTGGTCAGTTGAACTCCTGAGGGGATGATTTACATATTAGCCTTTTATTATATAGGATTCTACAAAAGGGGGACAAAGAGAAGGCAGAAGGAAAAGACAGGGTTGTGGAAGTGAGAGATAGTTAAAACCTAATGGCCCCAAAATATCAGATGGCTAAGCTTAGAAAATAGAATTCAAAGCCCCATCCTCCACCTGTAGCAAGTGACAACCTTTTAAAGCCTGGTTTCCTCACCTGTAAATGGTAACAGTAACAATACTGACCTCCTGGGGCTGCTCTGAGTGATGTCTGAGAGAGAATTACCACAGAGCACTTGGTACAGCCTATGTGTAGTAACACTATAGTTATTTTTAATACTCGCACTCACGGGACAGAGGACGTGCTTAGATAGGGGAAGGGAAAGAGAGAGAGAGATACATGTGAGAGAGAAACATGGATCAGCTGCCTTCCATACATGCCCTGACCAGCGGTTGAATGCACAACCCAGGTATGTGCCTGGACTGGGAATCGAACCTGTAATCTTTCGGTGCACAGGACAAAGCTCAACTGACTCAGCCACTCGGGCTGGGCAACACTATGGTTATTTTTATAATTTCACCTAAAATTAGGTGAGCAAATCAACTTAACTGAATTTACCTAATTTTACAGAAAGCCAATATAGTTTAATAAAATACTCGAGTCTACTAGAGCGGTATTATACATATTACCATGTTATCATCCTATATAATAAAGAGCTAATATGCAAATTGACCTTCATGCCCTCACACAAGATGGCCACCCCCATGTTGTCAAAGATGGCCACCACAAGATGGCCAGCAGGGGAGGGGAGTTGTGGGCGATCAGGCCAGCAGGGGAGGGCAGTTGGGGGCGACTGGGCCTGCAGGGGAGGGAGGGCAGTTGGGGGAGACCAGGCCTGCAGGGGAGGGCAGTTAGGGGTGGCCAGGCCTGCAGGGGAGGGAGGGCAGTTGGGGGAGATCAGGCCTGCAGGGGAGGGCAGTTAGGGGTGGCCAGGCCTGCAGGGGAGGCAAGTTAGGGGTGCCTGCAGGAAAGGGCAGTTGGGGGCGACCAGGCCTGAAGGGGAGGGCAGTTAGGGGTGGCCAGGCCTGCAGGGGAGGGCAGTTAGGGGCGACCAGGGCAGCAGGGGAGGGCAGTTTGGGGTTACCGGGCCAGCAGGAGAGGGCAGTTGGGGACAACCGGGCTGGCAGGGGAGCAGTTAGGCGTCAATCAGGCTGGCAGGGGAGTGGTTAGGGGGTGATCAGGCTGGCAGGCAGAAGTGGTTAGGAGCAATCAGGCAGGCAGGCAGGCAAGGCGAGCAGTTGGGAGCCAGCAGTTCCGGATTATGAGAGGGATATCCGACTGCCGGTTTAGGCCTGATCCCTGTGGGACATCCCCCGAGGGGTCCAGATTGGAGAGGGTGTAGGCTGGGTTGAGGGACCTTCCTGCCCCCTCAGTGCATGAATTTCATGCACCAGGCCTCTAGTTAACTAGATAAATGAGTAGGACACAATTCACAGTTCATTTGCCTATTTACTTACTCAGGGGTTTAAGCTCCTGAAAAAATATTTCCCCCACACTTAATTAAAGTACCAAGGGCTCATCATGTGCTGTAATAATGAGCAACTGTGGTGACTTGTTAAAAACATGCAAATATATTGATTCACATTAATCACTGAATATGATGTTAATATAAAACCCTCTACCAGGAGGCAAAGACTGTTGTCATAACAAATATTCTGGACTTTTACCTAAACACCTTAGTTTCAATATTTCCGTATTAAATTACAAATGCTATTTCAAGCCTGATAGTTCCTATCAACTGCTACTGGTAACATGCATAGGACCAGAGTATCACACATTGGAATGGAAGTGCAAAGAATCAGCAGGCTCTCTTCTCAGATAGAGATAAACTGCTCTCCAAGTTTTCAAGTGGGGATCGCAGGAGGATGTCCCTTCATCCCCACTGTGTCACCCACAAGTCCAAGACCAGACTGACAGAAACTGGAAACCTTTACTGTTGGCTGGGTCAATGATATACTACCAGACAGTACAGCACAGGGTCACTTCCAGGGAAAACTAACATTAGTCTATATTAACATATTTTGGCGTTATCTCTGTGGCACTGTAGACTTCTCTGGCACACTACAGTAGTGTGAGCTGGGTCACGACACAATTCCCAGAGTGGGCAAGACACGCATCCCAGGTGTGCCCTCCGGGACAAAGAAGCCCTTTTGTGGATTGCTGCGAATGCTTTACATTTGCCCAGGAGGCAAATGCTCTGGTGTGACCATCTCAGATGAGAGCCAGATGTGACTCCTCACAAGGCAGTACTGAGTGATGGCCAGGAGTCCAGACTCTCAATCAGAGTTTCAATCCAATCAGTTGCCACTTTCTAACTCTGTGACATTGGGCAATATTTACTGTATTTTTCCGTGTATAAGACGCCCCCCACTTTTCCAAACCAAAATTAAGAAATCAATATTTTAAACATTGTGCTGGTTTTCCTCTTAAGGCCTTCTTCCTTTTTGGCATCTTAAGGAGTTGCTTTTCCTGTTTTCTCCACTGATCATACACTCAGTGGGAGGAGGTCCAAATTGTCTCTCTGCAGCTCTATTTCCATGCTCTTTTGCATAGCTGATTACACTCAGTTTGAATTTTGCAGAGTAAGACAATCGCTTACAGGTATTTTATCTTTTTATTTTTTGACATCTTTAGGTGCTCAGAACGCTCTGGTCCCTGTTGCATCTGTGCACTCTCCAACTCCACCTCCAATTATGGCATCAGCTGACATCAGTAACAATAAGGCTTGTGATTGGAGGAAGTCTGTTTGACAAGGTATGGACAGCTACTCACTTGCAAGGCTCCCTCCTCGGCGGACTTCCATGTATAAGACCCCGCGCCCTCCCACCCCCCCCGACTTTCAGTCTAACAATTTTAGAAAAAGCGTCTTATACATGGAAAAATACAGTAACCTCTCTACTCCACACCTTCCTCACCCATAAAAGTGGGACAATTCCACTTCCCTGACAAGGCTGCTGTGAAGATTAAATTAGGAGTTAATGATGTCTCTGAAATGTTAATGCAGTGCCTGCACCCAGCAATCTTTTACTGACTTCTCACTGTTGCTCTTAGAATGAGTAATAACCAGGCTGGCCAACATAGGTCAGTGTTGTGTAAGACTATCTGGTGATCAGAGACAAAAAGTTATTTGGAAAAACTGCTGTCACATTTTCTTCCCTATTTATAATCTCTTTAAAATCGTTTAGACAAAGTTTATTGAATTTGCTTGGCCTCTCTTAAAAAACACTCTTCATATTTACTTAGCCATGATGCTCCAAGACTGGGCTTTATCATCAAAGAAGTTGTACCTGTAGCTGAGTGATGGTATAAAATAGAAATTTAAAAAACATTCCTTGATAATAAATAGCAAGGAGAGAAAAGCCAGGTTAGTAAAACTGCGCCCCCATCTTTGTTTTCCACCTTAAAAATCTTGGTTATCATCTTTCTCTCTGAAAAATGCTAGAACAATCCTCTATTTCCCTAAGTTTTTTCTATGGGAATTTTGAAGAAACCATTTGTTCTTTTTTGTTCTAGTTTCTATCTAACATTTAACTAAAAGTACTGGAGTGGGAAATTTATTAAGAACCTTTAGATGATTGGATAAGAAAGCTGTGGTACATTTACACAATGGAATACTACTAGGCTGTAAAAAAAAAAAAAGAAGAAGTAGAAATTCTTACCTTTTGCAACATCATGGATGGACCTGGAAATTATTATGCTAAGTGAAGTAAGACATTCAGAGAGAGACAAATGCCATACAATCTCAAATGTGGACTCTAATCAACAAAATACTCAACAAACAAAATAGAAACAGAAGCATAGATACATAGAACAGACTGACAGCTTGTCAGAGGAAAGAGGGTTTGGGGCGCTGGGTGATAAAAGGGATTAAGCAAAACGTGTGTGTGTGTGTGTGTGTGTGTGTGTATAAATAAATATATATATGACACATAAACATAGGCAACAGTGTGGGGCTAGCCAAAAGGGAAGGTGGTCGGGGAGGGGGAAATGGGCAAAGCGAAGATAAATGGGGACGGAAAGAGACTTGACTTTGGGTGATAAGCACATGATGCAGTGTGCAGATGATGTTTTATTAAATTGTACACTTGAAACCAATGTCACCCGAATAAATTCAATTTAAAAAACCTTGCACACTGTGCCCCATAGCCATGGCAAGATCATTCTCCATAGAAGAAAGGGTTAAATAACCAACTGCTTTAGGGCATTTGGGATAAGTAATAATAGTTCTAGGAAAATATTAGCATGCCAAGTCAATGCACATATGACTTATTTCAAATAAAAAGCTATAACTACGATTCTGGTGAGTTATATATATATATAGGGAATTATGTATTAATTTTCTTATTACAAACTCAAAAAAAAGCTAATTATCTTTTAGTTCCAGAAGGTCTAGTAAATAATTCTGTAAATTAAAATTTTCACTAATTAGTTTTAGACTGTTTAAGTTTTTTTCCAAATTAGTAAAGTTTAACACTAAAAATAAGTTTATTCTTAGTGAATTTAAGTGGAATTTTGTGGTGAAGGACATAATAAATGATTTTGCTCTTAAGGTTGTAAGGAGCAAAAGATAATGTATTCTGCTATGAGGAAAGCTTAATCGTTAGAGGAAATAGGGCCATTTCCCTCATGCTTCCAGGGCCTGCAGAATTCTCACCCTCCTGGGCCAGTGGTACCCAGCACGCGTACCTGTACAAAACTTCTGAATTTCGGGGAGGAAAACGACAGTCCTCAAGTTAGGTCTTTGTAGCCAGTTGCATTTTTTCAGAGTGAAGTCTACTCACCAGCTTTCCCCTCTGCTGGGCTGACCTGGTTTCTCGCAAGGTGTACACATCTCCGCAGACAGAGATCTCACGCCAGACGCCGGGCTGGGACTCCTCAGTGAAGCCCCCTCTGGGGTGCATCACCAGGACCCCGTTTGTAGTGAGCCCGTCCATGTGGCCATCGGGGTTTTTCCATTTTGCTGCCTTTTCCTGGAGAGTGGAGAAAGCATGCTAAATGAAGGGATTCTAGAATCTCTTTAAAATATTGGGTAGGTTCGGAGGGGATGGAAGTGGTGAATTTTCATTTTCAATTTAAAGCCAATCAGAATAATATATCCAGTTAGTCCAACAATATGGAAGAAGTGGTAAAATGGATGAATAATTTATCTTCAGAGACACATTCTATTTATCTCGGGAGCTTAAAAACAAACAACCTGAAGCCTGGGCCTCTCCCTCACAGATTCCTTTTCACAACCCACCCACCTCCCTCCAGGTGATTCCAGAATCTTCAGTTTTTTTGTGCAGTGCTTTCATCTCATCATCTAAAGATGCTTTGTAAGAACTCATTATCAGGGAAATGTGCAAAGAAGGGAAAACATTTCTATTAAACATACAAAATTTCAACAAATGTGAAGCCAACAATCTGCGGCCACTATATTTTCCTTTGAATCGGGACAGAGGACGTCGAGGAAGGCTCAGCAGCTTGTTGTAATAGCAGGACAAACACCTGGACGACTGACTGTGCTGCAGGGATTTTGATCCTCTCTCGAGGCGGATATTGTTCACATGACTTAGGGGTAAATCCTGAGAACGATAAGCAAGGTATGATGATTCCAGTTCCTTGCTAATGGCTGGTTTAGGGGTGGGCATGTGGCGGATCTGGCCAATGGGACCTGACTGAGTCTTCTGGGAGGCTGCCTGGAAAAATTTCTAGTAAGAGTCAAGAGACAAGGGATAAGCTGCCTCTGCCGCCTCCTCTTCGGCCAGAAGCTGCCGTGCTGCAGGGGTGTGTGGTAGTGCAGCAGCATCTCTCACCCATGGGACGACCTCGCCTGAGGAAGCTAATGTGCCCAGAGGGAGAGGGCAAGACAGAAAAAACTGGTTCCTCAGATGTCACAGAACCACTGAACCAAGCAACCGTGCAGTTGGCCTTGCTTGGCACTTCCTGTAATGTGGGATAATGCATTTTTATTATGGTTTAGGCCATTTTGAGTGTTTTTATTTTCCCTACAAAAATATCCTGATTCAAAAAGGAACTATATGGGCCAGCTGGTTTGGCTCAGTGGTTGAGCATCGACCTATGAACCAGGAAGTCACGGTTTGATTCCCGGTCAGGGCATATGCCCGGTGCCTGGGTTGTGGGCTCAATCTCCAGTGTGGGACCTGCAGGAGGCAGCCAATCAATGATTCTCTCTCATCATTGATGTTTCTATCTTTCTCTCTCCCTTTCCCTTCCTCTCTGAAATCAATAAAAATATATTTTAAAAAGAACTATATGAAAACTGGATATTCATTAAACCTTTTGGGTTTAAATTACATGGAACCCTATGAAAGCAGAAATTTTAATGTCTTGTTCTCTGTGATATCACATCTATAACCCAATATGGAACACAGCAAACACTCAATTTCTGAAAGAATGAATAATTAACATTTTCCTTTGAACTCTATCTAGATTTGTACATTTATTTTCTCTATAAAATAAACCCCCTTAAAACTATCATAAATACATTATGCACAATGTTGAGATATACTTTAAAAAATTAATTACTATACATATAACAAATAAAACAATGGCAATTATTTTCAGATTTTTAATAACAGCTTTTCAAACTGGCCATCTGAAAATTAAAATCTCAAAATTGAAGTAGAGGCATCACATAAAACACATTTTTTGGTCACAATTATATGTCATATATGATAATAATGGGTGCTTTTCTTTTTCTTTTTATATTTTTATTGATTTCAGAGAGGAAGGGAAAGACAGAGAGAGAGAGAGAAAAAGAGAGAGAGAGAGAGAGAGAGAGAGAGAGAGAGAGAGAGAGAGAGAGAGAAACATCAATGATGAGAGAGAATCATTGATCATTGTCTCCTATAGGCCCCACACTGGGGATCAAGCCCACAACCTGGGCATGTGCCCTGACTGGGAATCGAACCATGACCTCCTGGTTCATAGGTCAATGCTCAACCACTGAGCAACACTGGCCAGACAGTGGGTGCTTTTCTTGAAACAAGGTACTTATTAATAGTACTTACTCCAAGAAATATGTTTTTGGAAGAGTCGAATCCGGCTGCGAATATCCGTGCTGTATAAGGCTCATTTCTGTCACAGACAATCCTGCAGGCAAACCTGGATATGGTGCTTTGTGTGATCTGGGCTTCGTCACTGTTCTGACCGCCAGAAACTGTGTCTGTGACGACAAAGTCGATAGGGCTCTCGGTTGATCTGCCCACCTGAGTAAATAAAAGCACTCATAACTCACTTAAAAAATATCATGTCATCATACTTTGCTCAAATGGAGTGAGAGTTCAGGACCCTTTAACATTCCTTATCTCTGCTCTGAAGGTCAGAATTTAAGGAAAGAAAAAAAAATAGCCCTAACTCAGACCTAAGATCAAAAACCTGTTACCATTCCTCAGTGTAAGGAGGATATAAAGGGCTATCCAAGTCAGCCGAAGTTTGGATGCAGTCAAATGAAAGATTTAAAAAGCTGGTCTTAATATTTCAATTAGGGATTTTTAAAAAATTCTCTTGGGAAAGTCTAAAAAGTTGCCAATAATATTATATTGGCTTTCTTTCCTTGGTAAGTTTAAATGCTGCCAAACGCATTTATTTCGTTGGCCAGATCTTACAGTTCTAACAAAGCTTTTCATATTCAATAAATCCAACTAAGACAGGAATTGTTCTGTTCTGTGAACAGAAGTATTTGTTTACAAATAAGGAAATCTCAAGACAAAAGAGTAAAATGTTTATGTAATGATTTTCTATGAACCTCTACTGGAAAACGGTGATGTTATATATATGCCAAAGAGACTTCTTAATTTAAAATCACTTACATGTAAGTGAATAATTTCTTGCTAAACATATTAATGTTCTAACAATAGTGACTTTGATTCCGAAGCTGCCAATGGGAAGAACACAGATGTGTACATATAAGGTCCCCAAAAAGCAATTTCCCAGGAATCTTTATCTGGATCTCAAAATTCTATCTAAAATATAAGCAATATAATATACTTTTTATCTGAATGTATGAAAGGGAAAGTATTAATATATAGTGCATAAATTTAGCTCTGCTTGCTTCCTGGAACAATATTAAATTTCTTTTGTAAGTCTCACATATACATTCTCATGCATAGACTATCGCAAACCAACCAACAACAGACATCTCTTTTCTCCTCTTCTTTTTTTTTTTTTTTTTCTTTTACAAACCTTAATTTCTTGTCCTAATGAAATGTGTCTGGAATAAACTAAACCACTGGGCTCACGGAAACTCATCAACTTAACTAGATGCATATTGCCTGAATGTATGCATTTCAGGTTTAGAAAGCCTGTAACTTGTTTAAAAATGCAACATAAAATGTAAATTAGAGGTATTACAAAATCATATCATTATACAATTCATCTTTCTGAAGTGGCAGACTCTCCTCTCTGCTAGATTCATTTAAAAGTTGGGCGTGTAACTCAGAAGTTCTGAATCAGACCACTCTAATTTTTTTAAAGCCCCCTTTAAATCTATTTTCTTAGCTACTTTCAAGTATATAATCAGCATTATTAACTATAATCACCATGTGGTACATCAAATCCCCAGAACTTATTCATCTTACATCTGGAAGTTTATACTGTCTGACCAACATCTCTACCAAACCCTCCTTCTCCACCCTCAGCCCCTGGAAACCACCATTCTAGTCTCTGTTTCTATGATTTTTATTTTTTTAAAGATGACACATGTAAGTGATATTATACAGCTTTTGTCTTTCTCTGATTTATTTAACTTTAAAAGACTTTTATTCAATTAAAGAAGTAAAAAATACTTATACAAAATATTTCACAAATATAGGAAAGCATAAAGGAGAAAATAAAGCTCAGAAACAAACCCGTCCTGAAACTCTATTCCAATGAAGCTTAGAAAATGTGAAAAGTTCCAAAATTGCCTGGTCACAAAACCCAGAGTTCTCACAACGACACAGTCTCTGACCTCATTTGTCACCTTCATGCCTTTTTAAGCTCTGTTATAAGTTCAAAGCTAAAACCACGCTCCAATAGAATGTCACACAACTGCTCCTTGTCTACAGAGATTATTCTCTTCAAGAAAGGCCATTCTGATCTCATCCCAAGGTATTAAATTAATGTCTTGATGAATTAACTGAAATTGACTGTAATACATGACATTTTATTCCAGCTGGAACATACTGCTAGGATCAATTATTTCAAGTCATGATACTTATCTGACTGGTCATATGAGATTTGTTTATCAATTCACTTCCACTTAAAACTAACCTGCAGAGTGCTAGTATAATTTTACTAGAGGCCTGATGGCCTTCCTTCCCCCGGCTGCCGGCACCGGCTTCCCTCTGGCACCCGGGACCGGGGCTTCCCTCGCAGCTCCGGCTGTGTCCCGAAGGATGTCTGGTCTAATTAACTTTTATTATTATAGATACTGCAGAACACAAACTTCAGGGGGCTTTTGCCAGGAAAAAAATTGAGCCACTTTCCTACTGAAAACTCACCCACTATGGAAAAACTTGGTCCTGTTTTTTCTTTTGTTTACTGGATCAACTTTACATTATTTTAAGAGCAGTCATGTAGATAAGCCAAATGTTTCTGTATTTCATCCGATATTCATACAGTGCTGATATTCATACAGTAGCCACATGGAGAACTTCAACCCTTACTACTGATACAGACACAGCATCATTCAGCACTTTAAATTTTAATATATCTGAGAAGAGTTAGGGTTTGCTTGACTGTCAGTCGAAGTCAGTACAGGTAAGACAGTTCGGGAGCACCTGAAAGGGCCTCCCTCAGGTTTCCCAGACCAATCCTTCCCGCGCCCCTGCAGCTGTAACATCATCTGGCTTCCCTCCTATGGCAAGAATGACATATTGCCGCTGCTATTCAGGACCAATCTCTTCACTGATGCCTGAGAACCCAATGTTCTCCACTTCCTAAGGATTTTGCTCCCAATATTTGCTCCCGCCACCCCTCTCTCCTGCATCATCAATTTCTCTCTGGAGACTGGATCATGCCATCAGCTATCAAACACATCCTGGAGCTTCTCAAACTGTGCCTCTGAGGAGGAAAGAACCAGTTTTTTTTGTTTTGTACATTTCAACTTGCCACTGATACCTTATAAAAATACAATAACATGAGTATTAGAAAAATGATCATCTGTTCCGATGCTTCAGGAATACCAAACTGCTGTAACAGCTTCCAATTTCCTACTCATCTCACTCTGCACGAACCTCGGTTCTCAAACAGCTCCCATCTTGAACAATTCAGTTCTCGACCAAGTTTTTCATAAAAAAATGTCTTGGTTGACCAAAACCTTCAGTTTTGGACCTGAAAACCCTTTCATGCTGATACCTCAGCATGATGAAAAGCATCTCTCAGGCAACAAACTAAGGAGAGAATGCTTTTGTTGCTGGCCAAATATACTATTAGCACAATTAAAACATAAAGAGGCCATCAGAAGTGCTAATGTTGCTAAGAATGTGAAAATGCTCACAAAACAACAACCACAGGCAATTGAATAGGTAGAAAAACTGCTGTTGAGTGGATCAAGGAAAAGCAGTTAGCTGGTGATAGTATTTCTGAGGCAGTGATATATGAAAAATTCATTTAAAGCTAGTAGTGGGTGGGTTGATAAATTTAAAAAGTGTATATTTATAAATTAAACAGTAAATTAGACATGTAGTATATATAAGAAAGGTTAAAACTGAATCATTTTTGGGTCTGGAACAGATTAATTCAATTTACATTTCTAATGGAAAAAACATGATTCGGTTTTCGAACACATTGCTTCTCCAACAGCCTTCCAGAACAAATTAAGTTGGAGAAACGAGGTCCCAGTTACTGTTAACAGACTTTTCGCCGCTCTGCCCAGGAGTTTGAGTAGCACTGTTCTAGTCTCTCATCTTTAAAAAAACACTTTCCTTTGCCTGCAGGCAACCCTCAAACTATTACCTCATTTTTGATTCATTTAACAGCAATACTTCTTGAAAACCCCTCACTAGTTATTGCTTCCATTTCCTTACTCATTCCCTTAACATCTCTCCTCAACCCACTGCAACCGAGCTTCTCTCCCCAAGGCTCTTGCTGAGGTTTCCAGGGCTTATAATCAGCCAGCATATGCTGACACATTTGTACCTGGCATTCAAATAATGAAACCCTTCTAGGCTAGTTGGTAAATAGCTCCCTTTCCTACTCTTTTTGTTCTCTCCCTGGGTAATCTAATCAAATCCCAGCTATTAGCCACAAAGCCCTGATCTCTCCCCCGAGCTCCAGACTAGCACACCCAATGCACACACTTTGATGTCTAATAAGCATATCAAATGTAACATGTTCCAAACAGAACCTAGATCCCCTTTAGCCCCTGGATTCCCTATGTCAATGATTGGCATCCAATTTGCTCAAGCTAAAAATCAATACCCAAGAATTATCCTTGATTCCTTCATCCACACCCATGTTTAATCTTGTTGAAATCCTGTCCACACTACCTCCAAAACACATCTTTCCTCACCTTTGTTCCAGCTACCACCAACTCTTACTTGGATTGCATTACCTTAGCCTCCAAACTGGTTTTCCAGTTTCACACTGGCCTCCTACATTCTCCTCTATAGAAAGTAGCTGGAGATATCTTTTAAAAACATAAATCAGATTGTAGCTCTCTCTTACTTAAAATCCTCCAACAGCTTCCCCCAAACTCCTAAAATAAAACCCAAGTTCTTTACTTGGCCTAAAGGCCCTACCTCTCCCCGCCTCTGCCTACCTTTCCACGGTCATCTCAGGTCATTTCCCTCCTCCTTCACTCTGCTCCTCCCCTGAGGCCTTGGCCTTCTGCCTGGAATACCTGCTGTTTGTGGTCTATTTGCCTCTAGAATGTAGGCTCCATGAGAGGTAGCCTTAGCGGTCTATGTACAGGAACTAGGTGAGTATCTGACACACAGTAGGCACTCATGAAACTGATGAATGGAGGATTATGAGTGAGCTTGAGCACTGTGAAATAAACACACTCACACGTTTTAAGAAATAACTATTGAAAAAGTATTGATATTCTTAAACATTTTCCTCAACTATATAGATACTAATGTTACCATCTAAAACTACTAAGAGATTTTATTCAGTAGAATGAGAAAATAATTGGGAATATTATAAAATAAAATGGCATGAAGAGTAAAACAACTTAATATTTTGTCTGAATTTGATAAATCTTACTTTTGAGTTCAAACTAGCACTTAAATACTATGTCTATACCTATGACCATGACTATGATGATGGCTCTATCTACCCATAATTGTTTAGCTTTTTATAAAATAGCTAACACATTAACATCATTCAAGAAATAAAAAAGTATGAAATACCTCCCTGTATATCACCTGCCTAGCCCTCTTCCTCAAAGGCAACTGCTTTACTTAATGCATATAAGCATTATTTAAACATTTAATAATACTTATTTAATATTTAATGATTAATATGCTGTTTACAATTTAATATATTTAATATTATTTACATTACTAACATTTAACATTAATATTAACTGAATATAATGCTATCAATGACTCAATATAAATATATTTAATAGTATTAATATTTAATTCTTTTTTTTAATATTTTATTGATTTTTTACAGAGAGGAAGAGAGAGGGATAGAGAGTTAGAAACATCGATGAGAGAGAAACATCGATCAGCTGCCTCTTGCACACCCCCTACTGGGGATGTGCTCGCAACTAAGGTACATGCCCTTGACCGGAATCGAACCTGGGACCCTTGAGTCCGCAGGCCAACGCTCTATCCACTGAGCCAAACCGGTTTCGGCAGTATTAATATTTAATTCTTTAAATATGTTTGTAACTCTGTGTCTGCTTATTCTGTTTTATAGTCTTGGAGGCCCCGACTATGTCCCCAAATTCATGGAACTGTTCCCCTACTGAAGTATATTTAGGTTGTTCGTAATCTTTTGTTAGTAAACCATGCGTCAAACAGTAACTTGATAAAAATATCATTTTGTAAGTATGCAGGGGTATCTCTGAGGTAAATCTCTAGGAAGAGAAGAGCTTTAGGAGAAGAGCTGAGTCTAAAAGTGTAAACATTTTGTATTTTTCATAGGTATTTCCAAATCACCATCCTATAGAGATCATACCAATTTATAGCATGTAGAAGCCTGTCTCCCACATCTTTGACAAAACCTTTTGGATTTTTGCCAGTCTGATAAATTGGGCATATTTTCTTATTTGCAAGAGTCATTTTAATGCTTTTTGATGTATCTATACTTCTTTTTTTTGACATTTGTTTCCAACGTCATTTAATAATTTAACTCTCCATATATAAATGCAAAGCCTCATGGCTTCCAATTTGTGTTTGCTTTTTTTTTTTATTAGCCTTGATTTTAATTTTCTGTTGTTTTAAAGTACCAAATCTTGGATATAGTAATTCTCTTTTAAAATTAATGATGATTTTTTTCCCCCTTTATTACTTCCTTCCTCCTCCTTTCTTTTGATGTATTTCTGGACATTCTAATATATATATCACTAGAACTATTCCTGAACCTCTACTTTCTAGTGTCATTTTTTTAAACAGAACTTTTTGAGATAAATGTTCAGTTCCCTGGCCCTTTGACCCTCTCCACCTCCCTCCTTCCCTCCATTGCTTCCTCCCTTCCAAATAATAAAAGCACTTAAGTTTTTATATTTCTTTTGAGTATGCTGTCAGTCATATCAAATGAGTTTTGCTATATAATGTTCCCAGTTGTTTTTAAAAAGGTCTAAAATTGTATTTTTGATGTCACCTTTCATTCAAGTGTTATTTAGGAAGTATTTTAAACATGTTGGCTTTTAAAAGCAGCTGGCTATAAAAATTTTATTCTTATTATTAAAGTCTATGTTTATTACATTGAAATCTGAGAATGTAGCCTTTATAATTCCTTCTGCAGTTTTAGAATTAAGTTTTCTTAGTCTCTCAAAAACCAAATAGGAATAATTTTTATATTATCCTCACCTCTTTCCCCTTGGGCATCACCAAAAGCTAATGTGCTAGAAGGTCTGATTACATATCAAAATACAGAACTGAAGGAATAATGTCCTAAAATTTCCACTAAAAAAAAACATGTTACCTGAAACATATCCGTATCTTTATCGTGTGTATATTCGACCACCACAGTCTGATTCCTTGACAGAGTGTATGATATACTGTGTTGACCTTTGCAGCTGATTGCCTAATAATGAAATATAAAAAGTAAAAATTTGTTAAAATTTAATTTCAACAACTTACTCACAATTCAGTCTGTAGTAGAAACATCATTCTACCAGCAAAACCCAACACAAGTCAGCATTTTCCTAACACTCAGAGCCTGTCCCTGTGCTGTGCCCTGATTACAGAGCAGCCAATAGTCGAAATTCTGGTGTTACCCAATATTCTATCTTAATATGAAAAATGTTTTAGTTATTTCAATTCAAAGCTAATTTACTAGTTTGCAATTCTTGATTTAATCATAGCCCAGAAAACATCCACTTTCTCTGTTACCTTAACTCAGTGATAAAATTTTAGACTAATATGATTGATTTAAAATTTTAAAACTTATTTCACATTACATAAGTCAATAACATTTTTATGGTATTTTCCTGTGTAACAGATTATAATCATAGTAAAAGATTCTCTGAAAAAACTGTTAATGTTCTGTAAGGATATCTATATAATAATGGACTTTTCTAGCTGATAATCATACTGTTTTACATCTTATTTAAATCTTCTATAAGCAGTTGCTTAACCCAGATAGTTATTGAATTAATAAATAAGGTAGCTAAGTTAGTTTTACCTTTATATTTTTAGACTAAAGTTAATAGTCTTATTCAAAAAATCTAGAAATCAATAATACAATATTGTTCTTATTTCCTCCATAATGATATATTTGAATACATCTTAAGTTGTGATCACATACTTTTACATTTCCAAATTAACAACAAAGTTTACTTAAATTGTACTTCAAATTATTTCAATGACATTTTATCCATTCTACTTTATCTTCATCTCCACTCCTTTACATTAAGTACAATAAAACTTTAATAAGCCTAACTATTAGACACTTACTGAAGATGATACTGTCTGAAGATCAAGAAAGCATTTGGAAATAGCTGGACATATACAGCATGCTACTGAAAAAGTCTGAACATTTATATTTGGCTCACATAATTGCTTAGAGTAATAAATAGTATAACATTCCAAATCAAGTTAGAAGTTAGCCTGGTTCATCTCATGCTTATTTAATCAGCTGCCCTGAGAAACTGCATGACCAAACTGATGTTCTGTCGTATAGGCTTCATTAGATAATATTAAGCAATAAAAATAAAAATAAATATATTTTATGTGATCAGGAACCTAAAAAATACTTCTTACACTACTCCACTTCAGCAACAAACATAATCTTAAATTTTTATTGGTACGAATCAGATAAATTCAATGGTATTGATAAAATGACATTTTTAGAAAGTCAAATTAATATAGCACTATTTCCAATTTAAGATGAGTTGATGTTTATCTTTATAGTTAAGTGACAAAAGTCTACTTTAAGAAAAATAACTTTATTAAACTCAAACTTACAAAACTAATAACCAGGGAGTATGTATACAATAATTTATTTTAAGGTTTTTTAAAAAGTGTTTATGGCATTTACAAGTATTCAATTTACAAATGAATCAACTCCAACATACTAGGTGTACTGGTTAATAATGGCAGATTTTGTAATCAAAGAAAACATGATAATTTCAAGAGAAACATCAAAAGTGCTTTATTCAAAATAATGTCCATTGCTAGCTACACATTTCCCCCATCTTTCAGGTAATTTGTGGATACCGTCCCAATAGAACTTTTCTTGTTTTGAGGCAAACCATTCAAAGACCCAATTTTCCACTTCTTTATATATTTTGAAGTGCTGCTCAGAAAGTGTCTATGCCATCAATCGGAACAAGTGGTAACCTGAAGGAGCAAGGTCTGGTGAATACAGCAGGTGGGTTAATACTTCCCAGGCAAGATCTTTTATTGTGTCTTTAACTGGTTTTGAAGTGTGTGATGGTGCATTATCACGAAGCAAAATTACTGTGCCGTGTCTTCTGGCACATTCTGGTCATTTCACGATCAAAGCGTGGTTCAAATTGATTATTTGTTGTCGGTAGCGATCAGTATTAATGGTTTCATCTGGTTTTAGAAGCTCATAATACACCACACCTTCCTGATCCCACCAAACGCAGAGCATTGTCTTCTTTCCAAAGCGATTTGGTCTTGCAGTCGATGTTGATGGTTGACCTGGATCAACCCACGATTTTGTGCGTTTGGGATTCTCAAAATAAATCCACTTTTCATCGCCAATCACAATTCGATGCAAAAAAGACTTTCTTTTGTGCCACTGAAGCAACGTTTTACTGATGACTTTTCGGTTTTCCATTTGTCTTTCGTTCAGTTGATGTGGCGCCCATTTTCCTTCCTTTAAAATCTTTCCCATTGCTTGTAAATGATCAGAAATTGTTTGTTGAGCAACGTTTAATCTTTCTGCAAGTTGTTTTTGAGTTTGACACACATCTTCATCCCATAATGCTTGTAATTGTTGGTCTTCAAACTTTTTCAGTTGACTTGTCCGTTCTTTGTCTTTCACATCGAAATCATCCCTTTTAAAGCGTTTAAACCAGTGTTCACAAGTATCTTGAAATGGAGCATGTTTACCATAAGCTTTCTGAAGTATATGAAAACTTTTTCTTCAAAATAATGAAAACTTGCCGCAAATGCTCTTTTTTTTGGCATGAAATTTGACATTTTTAAGCGTAAAAATATCTATGATGTTAATACCTTCAGCAAATTTGACATATGAAGTTTTGAAGCTTGCTGTCAATACAACAAAATAGCATACATATCAAATCGCATATATATCAACATATGTGTAACTCCATCTATTGAAAAAAGTCTGCATTATTAACTGGTACACCTAGTAACTTTCTTGGCACACATTCTACATAAAACAAGAATGTCTGTAGTTTGCCAATTGTCTGCAGAATAAGGAGTAACCAATGCCATAACATAACACCTTTTACAAGTTACACATTTTTGTATGATGGTACTTTCTTAGGCACAGTGTTTCTCAAACTTCTATCATAGTTGCCTTAACTGACCCCCTGGAGCCATCTGGGATAGCAGCCCTGACGTGAAACTCTTCATGTGTAAAACTTCCTACCTTAAAATTATTATAAACTTTGTATTCTACTCCATAGCATGCTTGTAGTTTTAACATTTAAACAGGTCTTCCAAATTTGCTGGGACATCGGTGCCCCAGGTAGACTCGCTGTACTCCCCCCATGACCTCACACAGCCTAGACACCGCGCCCCCCGGCACCTCTGTGCCACTCTGGCAGGCACCAGAAATAGCCCTTTTATAGGCCCTAAGTTGTTATTGGACCCAATTCTTCTAAGGCAGGCGTCCTCAAACTACGGCCCGCAGGCCACATGCGGATGTTTTTGCCGTTTTGTTTTTTTTTACTTCAAAATAAGATATGTGCAGTGTGCATAGGAATTTGTTCATAGTTTTTTTTAAACTATAGTCCGGCCCTCCAACGGTCTGAGGGACAGTGAACTGGTCCCCTGTTTAAAAAGTTTGAGGACCCATGTTCTAAGGTGTATTATTCTAAAATTATTCTTCTGATTCAAACTATTATATGCCTATGAAACATATTAAAAAGTCTATTTATAGGAAGTGGCGCCATACCTGGGAAATGCCCATAGCAAAGAGAAACTCAAAGATGTAAGCAAACCCCTGCTGGCCAACCCCAAACAGGGAAGAAAGCTCAGGGACTCTGAGGCTTGAATGCCTGACCCAGGACACCCTGAATATTGAGCCCATTAAAGAAAGTTTATAATTTCAAACTTCTGCCAGGTTTTGTTTTTTGTGTGTGTTTTTAATATGGCTAAATCTGAATCACCAGGGTTAGGAAAGGTGGATGATTTGGGGTTAGAAAAACACTTTCCTGAGACTTTGTGATTAAGGAAGTCCCATCCCAGGGTTACATTCTGGAAGCCTCTGGATGTAGGAAAGACTGGGAAGTAGGAAAAGAGATTCTGCAGGGAGAAGCAAGTCCTGGAAGGTGGTGGGTGGCCCCAGCCAGCAGGCAATGCAGTGCCCTGTAGCAGGGATGACAGGGGAGCGAGGGGTGCCAGCCACCTCTAACTCACTCTGCAGTGATTTCCCCTGTTAGTGCTGAGCCAGGAGAGGAGGCTTGGCATAAAAGAGCCCTGAATGCCAGTACCTTGGGGCCCAAACAGGCTGTATCCACAGTGGGGAGAGGCATGGCAATAAGCGGGCCCTAGAAGCCTGGGATTCAATCCAGGATTAAGATTTGGAGCAAAAAGTGGCAGTCAAAACCAGGACACCTAAGGCCACCACTGGGAGAGGTGCCCGATTCCCCTGATGACATGAATTAGGGCTCATGTAATCTTGTTTGCATATTAAAGTCTAGAGTGGGGCCAGATCTGCATGGTTAGGGGAAGCTAAGGGGAGGAGTTTAAGCTTAACATCAGTTTTTGCTTACTTTATAGAAGTATATAAGGCATTAAGCTTTTTTATTTTGGTTAGAAATATCAAATTTTCAACAATACTTTTAACATTTAAAACAGGACTTTTAGAAATACACCTTTTAGTAAATGACAGATTCATTGACTTGAGTCAATCTTTTCAGGTATTATGGAAATGAAAATTTCCCTAAGGCATCAAATTGCTTTGAAATCTACTTCTGAAACATCAGAGAGTGGCTAAGGCCTTCTCTTGGCACTCACTATAATTTAGTTCAAACACAATTACTGTAACATAATGTGATTTTACTATACCAATTCAAATTTGGAAATTAAACACTTTAAAATTATAAGGAAAACCAGCTCAACCAGCTTGCTGGCAGACACTAGTGATTTCCCACATTCACTTTCTACAGTGATGAGAAGGCAGGGTGGCTGCCAGTGCCTCAGAGGCAGACCTGATCTGGTCTCTCCTTCCGTGCCCAGCACTGTGGGCATGTGGGCATTCAATGGATGCCAGAGGAAAGCATACACTGCTCCAGATGCAAGATGAGAGTCAGGGCTTCTTTCCTCGGGTCTTCCCCTCCTCCTCCTACTGTTCACCAGCAAAGGTACCATTAGTGACACTCTCAGCCCCAATTTATTACGTGTGAATCTTATCCAGTTAAAAAATATCACCACTGGACAATTACAGCATAGACAATTACAATTACAGATCCACAGAATAAAGGATTTCCAACTTTACCCAGCTTAGGAATTTAAGCACTACTCTGCAATTCCAGGTGCCTACACTATGCCCATTCTGAGCCAAAACACTTCCTTTCTCTAGCTGAGATCTATGCTTTCTGAGTTTTACTCTGCTTGTGACACGGGCCCGGCTCGGTCATTCTCTGCCATTCAGGGGAATAGAGAATTGGTTGTCCTGGTTCTGAGCCTCGATTCTGAAACAAAAAAGGTTCATAATGTCTATGAAATTCTCTTCCTCTTACAAACTCTCACACACAGAAGGCACTTAGGAAGATGTATAACATGTAATGATACCAGAAAGGCAATCCTGCACGATGCATAATAGGATGGACATATGTCTTCATGGCAGCCAAAGAGCTTTCATTCATATTTTAAAAGTGTAAGGAAAATAATCAAATATTTTTATTTGTTAAGAAGCAGTGGGTTAGCTCTCAATCACAAAAAGAGAAAAAGCCCACTGAGAAACTGGTTTCTAAAAAATCCTAATTTATCATAGTTATGATTTAGCCCATTTAGTTCAAGTTCTACTAGTATAAGGCTGCTAAGTGAGCCTAGGGAGAGAAAATGGAATTCATCACTGAGGCAGACGCTAGTTTCCTACCTAATGCCTTTCTCTCTATTAGCAGAGCTGGCTTCCCATTAACTAAAAAGCCAAAGCACGCCATGACCAGCTCTCCCAGTCTCCTCTGAAGCCAGCACATGGGATGTGACCCAATCTTGACCAGTGTGGAGCTCTTAGGGATGGGAGACATCAAGAGAGATCCTTTCCTTTCTCTATCAATAAAAAAAAAATTAATGTGATGCTTGGAGCTGAGGTCGCTATCTTGCAACAAGAGAGGAAGGCCAAAGATGCTCAGGAAAGCAGTCTGGGGCCGGACATCTTTGAGTTGAACCAAATCTGAAACTATCTGCCCAGACTTCTATGAGAAAAATGGGGGTTTTAGGTTGCCTTTGGTTGAGTATTTTGTTACCTGCAGTAGAAAGTATCATTTCATTGTTGGGCCCAAATGTTTTTTCTCCTCCTGGGTTTCCTATTTCCGTCAAAAGTACAACTACATTCCCAATCACTCCGATTTAAAAGCTTCTTGTCATTTCAGAGCCCTCTCTTGCCACTGCTGTCCATATACAATTAGCACTATTACCATACTTAAACTAATGGTGAGTCAAAGCCAGGGTCACCGATTTTACTGCATTAAGCAAAAATCAAATACAAAATAGAAGAAACAATATGCAACATTTCACTTTTCTCCTCAAATACAAAGTAGTTGTTGGGCAACCAGTAATTACAAAACTGACTGATTCCCCAAAGGAGTTTTACAATCAGCTCCTTGACAGCCCATAACTTTCTACTTTGGAGATTAGGTGTAATCTAATTCATCTTCCCTTGAATCTGGGCTGCCCTTAGTAACTTGTTGACCAACAGAAGGCAGCATAAGTGACATCTGGAACTTAGAGGCTAGGTCAGAAGAAGCCTTGCAGCTTCCCCTTGCCACCCTTGAACACTTGCTCTTGGAGTCCTGAGCCATCGCATAAGAAACCCAGGCCAGGAGGTGAGTCCCTGGAGACTGAAATGACATAGGAGAGAAGGAGCCACCATGGACATGAATCCTTCAGTTTCAGCTGCCCCAGCATTTGCTGTGTGCACCCTTCAAAATTCCCAACCCTTGCAAAAATTATGAACAAAATTAAATGTTTTTTTTCTAAACCACTAAGTTTTGCAGTAGTTAGCTACACAACAGAAGATCACTGAACCAAGCAGTTCTCAAGGCCTACTGGTGCCAGGGCATTTTTTTTTTTTTTGATTTATTAGTACTTATGATAAATCACAAAAAACATTATGGTAATCTGTGTGCTCACCTTCCCCATGCCCAAGGGCATGGGACAGGAATGGGGAGCGGGGTGCTTTTACAAAGAGAGGGGCTGTGTTCCTAAAGGCAGTTTCATGTGCTCCTGAACATAGGAAGGCATCATCTGTGGGATAATCTTCAGTTGTTGGATGACTGAGATGTGAGGAAAATTTTATATTAGGAGTCATATTGTAAAATGAATATTTATAGATCAATATATAAAAGGAATCTGGAGCATATTCAAAGAATTTTCAGAGGAAGCAAAAGCATGTCATCTGGACAATTTTTAGTCCTTATACATTTGGAGCAGGAATAGAAGAGATACTAGGAAGACAGGAGAAGAAAATAACTAGTTATGTCAGATGTTATGAAGCCAAACTTTGCAAACCACCTATATTAGGTATACAAATGGGGCTTCCTTACTAACCTAGACTCTGTGTGTGTGTGTGTGTGTGTGTGTGTGTGTGTGTGTGTGTGTGAGAGAGAGAGAGAGAGAGAGAGAGAGAGAGAGAGAGAGAGAGAGAGAGAATCTGAGTTTCAAATGAAATGAAATTATTTTTCTTCAAATCCACACCTAATTTTCTGTTACTGTGTCTTAGAAGCAAATGACTCAAGGGCTGACCAACCCCTCTTGTCCAGACGTCCTGGATGCTGACGGCTACAGAAGGGCAGTCCCTGCTCCTGTGTTACACAGCACCTGACTAAAGCAAATGAATGCGATTTTGGAAACACCAGCAACCCGCATACGTTCTTTGCTCCATGAGTAGATATAATTAGTGTTGTTTTTGTCTCTCAAAAGAGAGGGCCTTGGTGAGGCTTATGTGTTGAAGGACCTTTTCTAGATGAATCTCAAGTTTTCACAGAGCTGCTCTGAAGAGCTCTGCATCACATGCCCGAATACAGCAGTGTTCTCTGATGCTATTCACTGCACCCCATCCGTCGGTGCCCAACAGAACCCCTCAGAAAGAAGTCAGAGATGTGCTGATAGCCTATCTGCTGGGGAAAGACCTAGGAAATGTCCTGTACACTCTCCTCGGGGAGCCAGTGACCTCTTTGTCTTTGGAGTTCCACCAAGGAATGTAATCTGAGTTTGTGTTCCCAATAACCTTCGAAATGATGCCCACAACTCGCCCTCTTAAGTAAGGCATGATAGAATAAGTACTGGCTCCCTGGCCAATTATTCTGCATGTTTTAGGCAGGTTTAATTTCAGCCACTTTAACTGTTAATTTATTTCAGCCCAGTATACTAGTACAATTTAAATAAATAACTGAAAAACTATTGCTGCAAGAAAGGACCTGATAAAATGGAAAATAACTACATTGGCCTCTCACAGACGTTCTGGTTCCTAAGTACAAGCATTCAATGACAGGGTGCACTGCTACAGAAACAACATTTTAATCCGTGTGGGAAAACATAATAATGGAATCTGTTTGGGGCAGGACTGAATGAGGCCAATGAATCGAACCTTTTCCATTCAAAAAAACTTCTGATGTTTATGTTTATGGCAGAAATGTGCACATTTGTGAGCAAATGAATGAGTTTGTGGTGAACTGTGCAGCAATAACTGCTGAATGATTTTACTATGCAGCACTGTGTCCACTGTGGTCTGAGCAGTGGCAGGGGGTTGTACTGGAGGCTATCAGCATACGGTCACAAGACAGCTGCCCCAGGAGGTCACTGGCAGTGCATCGCTTCACTGCACTACCTACTGATAACCCAGCACATGGCTGAACGTTGGGCAAAAGAAAACATTCGTGCCAGATGGTTGTCTCAATATGACTACCTGGTTTGTCCTGCTGAGCTCCAGGTTTATATGTACTGAAGGAAGACAGAATAAGACCACGTGTGGACACTGCAGAGATCAACTTGGTTAGTGCAGTTGATGTTGAGAAAAGAACACACCGGGCCCCAGGTTTGAATCCTAGTTGAGTTACTCACCAACTGTAATCAAATCACATAACCTCTCTGAGTTTTTACTAGTAGTTATCTTTACATTGTATCAACAGAGGGAGTCGATGTCCATAGCATTGATTTCACTGTATTCCGAGCAGAGGAAATAGTATATAACATGGGATAGTCTCTCCCCCAATACAAACCTGTACCGAGAGCACTGCCTCACGACCCAAAGGGGTTTACCATCAGTTCCTCTTAGTCTGTAACATACACTTGGGAGATTACTACTCTGTTTAGCTTAAAATATATATTAGATATTGACTACATTAATTAGAGATACTCCCAGTATGACAAACATGTTTTTCCAGAACTAATGACTTTTATGTCAGGCTGACAAGTATAATTAGGCAATAAATCCTCAATCAGTCTGGTTCAAACTGTTATAGGGAAGACGAGGTCTCTGCCATCCTTGTCAATTTATGTATAAAATATGTATGAGTGCTATTTCTAAACAGAGGAACTGGCTAAAGAAATTCATAATTTATTTTTGCATGAACATGCTCTTTCAAATATTCTATCTTTTTAATAGTTCATATTTCAAATGAGTGTCCAAATCATAACTATGATTAGAAAGTCACAAAATTCGAACTTGGTTTTCATCAAAACCAAGGGTGTTTTATATATAATAAATAAAAAGTGATGTCTATTTGTTAAAGGCAAGGACTTTGAACTTGGCACGGGGCCATTCCCATGCCCATCTGGGATCAGCTCCCTGAGCTACTTATTGGATAAACCTTGGCAGAGAACCAATTACTTGCATAGTCCTGGACAGGGGCTAGGGCAGAGGCAGGCAATTCAGCACACACGGATAACAGAGAGGGCAAGAACGTTGGAGGAAACCCTGTTTTTAATTTGGAGTCGCTCCTAATTCCACTGAGGGTGAACTTGGTCGGTGGTGCACCAGTTCACCGGGATGACCTGACTCAGATACAATTCAGGAAACATAACATAGCGAGCGCTGCAATTGGAAAGCTGGGCAGGAACACAATCATGTGCCTGGCGGACATCTGTCCCCAGGAATCCCACCATTACATCGGATGGAAAGCCCTTTGAGGGCAGGAACTCCTGTCTTTTTAAACAAGTCTTCAATGCAGGCAGTATACTGCATGGCTGACAGTACAGGTCAGGCTGGACTCCCACTCCACCAATGACTGGCTAAGGGCTCGGCACCTTACTTAAGTACCCTGAGCCTCAGTTTTGTCATCTTACAGGTGCTGGTACTGTGTCCAGGAAAGTCATTGCTGTCTAAGGGCAAAGATGCTTCAGCTACTTCTATATCCACACAGTTCATCACAAAGTGCTGAACAATGAGAGGTTCAGATTCAAGTTTTTATAGATTATGTCTTTGTACTTTTAAAACATATTAAGCTAACCTAATGTACAATCTCCTCTTTCAGTTACTTCATTTCATCTCTTTTGGAAGTAGGGGTGAAGTGCAGTTTTCTCAGACAGGGACACACGTCTACATACATAAACATATCACATTACCAACCACATTGTCTGCACTAGTTCCCTAAATGACACCTATTTCTTTAAAAAACACACCTTTATTGTTGAGAATATTCCAGGTGTCCCCCCCATTGCTCCCCTGATTGCCCCTCTTCCACCCAGATCCCATCCCACCCCAGGACTTCAACACCCTATGTCCATGGGTAATGTATGTATACATATAAGTTCTTTAATCTCTTCCCACCCCACCTCCTTCCCTCTGAGATTTGTCACTTTGTTCCATGATTCTATGCCTCTGGTTCTATTTTATTCATCATTTTATTTTGTTCATTAGATTCCTTGTTCATTTATTTTGATTTTTAGATTCAATTGTTGATAGATATGTATTTATTGCTATTTTATTGTTCATATTTTTTAAATATTTTTTCTTCTTCTTTTTCTTCAAGAAGACCCCGCAACATTTCATGTAATATTGGTTTGGTGGTGATGAACTCCTTTAGCTTTTTCTTATCTGTGAAGCTCTTTATCTGGCTTTCAATTAAAAATGATAGCTTTGCTGGGAAGAGTAATCTTGGTTGTAGG
The DNA here is from genome assembly GCF_951640355.1 of Cnephaeus nilssonii. Classification (NCBI taxonomy): domain Eukaryota; kingdom Metazoa; phylum Chordata; class Mammalia; order Chiroptera; family Vespertilionidae; genus Cnephaeus; species Cnephaeus nilssonii. Next base: position 73,589,746 of record NC_137075.1, on the reverse strand, counting down.
TCTTTGCTTTTCATTACTTTGAATATTTCTTGTCACTCCCTTCTTGGCCTGCAAAGTTTCTGTTGAGAAATCAGCTGACAGTCGTATGGGTGGTCCCTTGTAGGTAACTGCTTTTCTCTTGCTGCTTTTAAGATTCTTTGTCTTTAACCTTTGGCATTTTAATAATGATGTATCTTGGTTCATCTTGTTTGGGACTCTCTGCACTTCCTGGACTTGTATGTGTATTTCTTTCAACAGGTAAGAGAAGTTTCCTGTCATTTTTTCAAATAGGTTTTCAATTTCTTGCTCCCTCTCTTCCCTTTCTGGTATCCCCATGATGCAAATGTTGGTATGCTTGAAGTTGGCTTCCGGTCAAGATGGGAGCATAGGTAAACACAGTACTCACATTCTCCCACAACCACATCAAAATTACAGCTAAATCAGAACAACCATCATTCAGAACCACCTGAAATCTGGCTGAACAGAAGTCCTACAACTACAGAATTAAAGAAGCCATATTGAGACTGGTAAGAGGAGCAGAGGCACAAAACAGGCTAGTCTGACACCCACATGTGGCATTTTATGTGGAAAGACTATCTTGGCTGTGGAGGCCTCCTGTGAGGAGCAAAGGGTCCCAGCCCCACACCAGACCCCTCAGCCCAGGGTTCCAGTAACGGGAAGTGAAGTTCCCGTAACTTTGGGCTGTAAAAACCAGCAGGGATTGTGGATAAGTGATAGGGAGAGTTGCTGGAGTCCCAGGCAGTTCCTCTTAAAGGACCAGTGATGAACTTACTTGGACTCACTCTCTCTGAGCTTCAGTGCCAGGGCAGCAACTTAAAAGGACCCATCAACAAATGGGAGGAACTAAACTGTCTGGCAATAGAGCAAGAACTAGGGGACAGCTTTCTCCCAGACAAAAGTGCCAGCAGAGGTCATTGTTCCTTTGCTGACACCTCCCTGCCACAGTGCCAACAGGCAGTCACCAAATCTGAATCTCCATCAATCTGGCCCATACTGTTTGCCCCACCCTGGTGATTCCCTGAGACCCTGCCCCACCCAATTTGCAGCCCCACCCAAGCTGTTTGCAGTAGCTTTTCTATATGAATGGCCTGTCCTAACTCAGGCTTCAGACTTTCCCAAAATCTCTCAAACAAGCAGCAGCTGGCTTCAGTGTGCCCCATACCTCTTGGTAAGTGGCTCGAGGGCCGGCACTAGCAGCATTCTGCATTGGTTCACAGGTTGGCCTCGAAGCCCAACACAAGTAGCAGCCATCTGCGGATCACTCTGTACCTTGTGTTGGGTGGCCCCAGGCAGGGCACAGGCAGTTAGCTGACTTTGCACCTCCCTGGAGACCCCAGAGCTAGTGCACCCGGTGGTCAGCTTCAGATCACCCTACCACATCCACAAGCAGCGCACTCAAGGGGCAGACTTGGAGAGCACCAAAGCCCCACTGAAGAAAGTCCTGCTCCAAAGGGGAATCTCCTGCACAGCAGCCCTTCTGCTATAGTAGCAGCTGGTCTGCACAGCCAATAGGTGTGGGGCTGTCAATCCCTCCCAGTGATGCCAACAGCAATCAATGCCCAACAACAACAGGACAGTGCACACAGCCACACAGGACACACCGAAAGTGCCCAGCTCAGGTGATTGGAGAGGCTGAGCCACTGGGCTCCTATAGGATACCTACTACACAAGGCCACTCTACCAATTCCAGGAGACATAGCAGCTCTACCTAATACATAGAACCAAACACAGAGAAGCAGATGAAATGAGGAGTCAAAGAAACATGTGACAAATGAAAAAATAGAAGAAATCTCCAGAAAAACAACTAAATGAAATGGAAACAAGCAAGCTACCAAATACGGAGTTCAAAACAATGGTGTTAAGGATGCTCAAGGAACTTAGTGAGAACATGAATGACATAAAAAAGGACTAGTGAAAAGTGGAGGATGCACTAACTGAAATGAAGAATAATTTACAAAGAATTAACAGTAGAGTAGAGGACACTGAGAATCAAATCAGTGATTTAGAATATGAGAAAGCAAAAAACACCCACTCAGAACAGCAAAAAGAAAAAAGAATCCAAAAAATGAAGGTAGTGTAAGGAGCCTCTGGGACAACTTTAAGTATAGCAAAATTGACAGACTATTTCTAAGTGCACACCTTAGTACAGGCCCTGGAGACATCTCCCCACACTGTCTCTAAGTGGCAGCTCCCACAATGCAGGAAAGGACAAGGAAGGGGCACCATCCTGGAAATTCAAGGCAGTGCTCTGGACTTCACCCATCTCCATGCACACAGTAGACATCAGAACCACTGGCTACCCCAGGGTCTAATCTAACCTTGCAGCGAGGACCACCCTTTGGTCATCTGGAAAAGGGTGGAGGACCACACTCGTGGTGAGAGATAGAGAAATAGACCTCCAAAAATTCATTCTTCAAAACAGCTGTTCATTTGCTTTTAAACATTTTATGGTTCTAGATATGAACAAGAAGGGGCATGGGAAGAGAAGATGCAATATATTTGCAAAATGAAAATTATTCCAGTGAACATTAAAACAATGGTGAGGTTTCTTTGTTGTACACCTTAAGACTAAGAAAGAAAGGAAAAGCCCTAACTGGTTTGGCTCAGTGGTTAGAGCACCGGCCTGTGGACTGAAGGGTCCCAGGTTTGATTCTGGTCAAGGGCATGTACCTTGGTTGCAGGCACATCCCCACTGGGGAGTGTGCAGGAGGCAGCTGATCGATGTTTCTCTCTCATCGATGTTTCTGACTCTCTCTCCCTCTCCCTTCCTCTCTGTAAAAAAATCAATAAAATGTATTAAAAACAAAAAAGAAAGAGGGGAAGAGAAATCTAACTAGTCACACATAAGAACAGGGGTTGGTAAACTTTATGGATAGATAATTAATTAGTAATGGACAATGCTTTAAAGGATGCATGTGAATCTGCCTGGTACAACATCTAACATCTTGTAATCTGAGTAAGTATTCGCATACATATGTTACTTTCCACAGGAAACAAAGCTAATTGAAACAATGAACCCTAATAAATAAGAATTATAAATAAAAATATAACATTTTGCAAGATGATGAAGTTGAAAAAGTAAAATTCATTGTTTAGTAATTTACATATTTCTTTTTAATAATGCATTTACTGGATAAACAACATATACCTGTTTCTAAAGAGTACTGGGTAAAAAATACATAGGTAACCTCCTTCAACTATGTGTCACAGTGACTCAATAGTAAATGCAAGCCCTAATTTATTGCCATGAGCAGGCAAACTTCCAGATGTTATAAACTGAATCTGGCATAAATCGATTTCATACTAAGATACCCAAAGACCTGCCATATAATTATTTTAATATAGGCCGGTTTATCAGCTGTCAAAGTGATCCCTTGAGTCCTGAAGAATAAAAAGACTGAAATTTACCCTTGCTCACAATAAAACAAAATACAAAACCCTATTGATTATTTATAGTGCCAGAAGCAAAAGCCCTCATTTAAAAGAGGGGATGTTTTCAATCCCCCCCCCCTCATTTTACTTGGATTTTTATTTTTAAGGCTTGGCCTACATTTAAAATTTGTCCATCTGCTAAAGAATCTCATTTTCTTTATGGAATAAAACCAGTTCAAGAAGGCCACATCATAGTTATATAGAAACATGAAAATATTTACTCTCTAAAGAAAACATTTATCTTGGCAGTTGGTATTTTCAAGATGTTGAGCCTGCTGGAATCATACAAGTTCCAATCCTAATATAAAAAATTTTAAGTAATACAGTAACTGTCTTTCCTTGGAAGTACAGGAAACTTACATGTAACTGACTTGTGTGGTCTGCCACTCCACATGCCATTCACAAACGTTATGGACAGAAGCTTGGATATATCTTTGGATGTTACTCCTCAAGCCTCAATCAACTGACCTTAAAAGAGCCTTATTATCTGTGTGTCCTTGGGTGATATTGTGAATCTATTTCCTAACCTGTAAAGTACCCCAACTACCTTGAAGGTTTATTGGAAAACTGAAATGGTATTTGTAAAGGACCCAGAGTGCAGTGCCTAACATACAATAATTACTGTTATATTTAGCTATTTTTTATTACTAAAACATTAATAATCTTTATCAGATACGTTAATACTTACTTTTGTAAGGTCCTCCAGGTTCTGGACTGATTTCTAAGGCAAAGAATATTTTTAATTAGTTAATATGTACACAAAGTATCAAATGCTCCTTCCAATTCCAGACCTGAATCAGACAGCACTACTATTACTAGATTCATGTGGATCCTTTCAGGGAAAATCTATGTCTATACTAGCACCGAATATGCATAAGAAATGATAGCATACTGTACAGGGCATTCTGTTCCCTGCTTCTTTCACTTAACAGTACAACTTGTAGAGTGGTCTATATCCTTAGCTATTAGTGCTGTCTCATTTTTTTGATGCATAGACATAGGCTTATTTATCCAATAAATCTCATTTTTAATTTAAGCAATAAAAGATTATTTTTTTCTATTTTACCAACAATGCTGCAATGAACATCCATGTATTCATTTTGCATATGGGAGGATATATCTATAGGGTAAATTCTTAGAAATAAAATTGCTAGATCACATGGTATGTGAACTTTATTGAAAGCTACTGTCAAACTACTTTTCACAGAAGTTATACCACCTTAAGTTCCCACCAGATGTGTACAAGAGTGGGTTTCCCCCACACTCACAGTGAATTATTAAGTGTTATAGTCCGAACTGCCTGGTATGTGAAAAATCACATCACTGTGCTTTTAATGAACATTTCTATTGTGAATGAAGCTTAACATGTTTTTTTTTTAATTATTATTTTCTTTTATCCTCACCTGAGGATATGTTTTTCTATTAGAGATAAACCCATAGACGCTTCCTCACCATGCCCTTATGTATTCATCCTTCCCTTCCAACCACTTCTTCATGCCTAGGCAGCCAAGGATTTCTGATCTGTCACCATAGACTAGATTGCATTTCCTAATGTTTCACAGAAATGAAATCTTACACTATGTATTTTTTTATTTTTGGTTTGGCTTCTTTTGCTTATCATTACTTTGAGATTTATCCATGTTGTTGCATGTATCAATAGACCATTACTTTTAGTGCTAAGTAGTATTCCCTTGTAAGGGTAAACCACAATTTGTTCATCCATTCATTTGCTGATGGACATCAGGTTAGTTCTTATTCTTGGCTATTGCAAATAAGGCTGTTATAAATATTTATGTACAAGTATTTTATGAATACACTAGTGTCCTGGTGCACGGATTCGTGCACACTGAAAGGAAATTAATTAGAAAAAATGTTTTAATATCGCTAGTCACCCTTTCTCTAATAACAGAAGTGTCAACCAAATTCACGACCAACAATGAAAAATCGAAACACACACGTGCGATTGGCGCCAGTGAGAGCTTTATATTGTATCACACTCAAGCATGAGTCAACTTAGCCTTTTATATATATAGAATAAGGTTGCTTAATTAGACCTGCTTTCTGATATAGCTAAACTTTTTCCAGTGTGAAATTTGAAACAAAAAGGCAGAGGGTTGCCTTGTTCAACCTCAGCTAGCAACTCAAAATTTTCACTAAGCTGTTCATGTCCAAAATTGGTTGGGAAAGTGTCACGAGTATTGATTTGAGGGCTACAAATAAATTTTAGTGAGCAGGCGAATTTGAAAATATGGACACTGCAAATAATGAGGCTCATTACATGTTTGATACTATGTGAACTGGGCTTCTGCAGTACCTTTAAAAAAAAAAACCCTCACATTATGGTCCATGCTATCTTTGCCTTATATTCTATACTAGAGGCCCAGTGCACGAAATTCGTGCACGGGTGTGTGTGTCCCTCAGCCCAGCCTGCACCCTCTCCAATCTAGGACCCCTCGGAGGATGCCCCACAGGGATTGGGCCTAAACCGGCAGTCAGACATCCCTCTCACAATCCAGGACTGCTGGCTCCCAACTGCTCGCCTGCCTGCCTTCCTGATCACCTCCTAACCACTCCCCTGCCAGCCTGATTGATGCCTAACTGCTCCCCTGCCAGCCTGTTTGCCCCTAACTGCCCTCCCCTGTAGGCCTGGTCCCCCCCCAACTTCCCTCCCCTGCAGGCCTGGTCCCCCCAACTGCTCTCCCCTGCAGGCCTGGGTCCCCCCCCAACTGCCCTTCCCTGCAGGCCCGGTCGCCCCCAACTTCCCTCCTCTACTGGCCTGGTCACCCCTAACTGCCCTCCCCTGCAGGCTTGATTGCCCCCAACTGCCCTCCCTTGTAGGCCTGGTCCCTCCCAACTGCCCTCCCCTGCTGGCCATCTTGTGGAGGACATCTTGTGTCCACATGGGGGCAGGATCTTTGACCACATAGGGGCAGCCATCTTGTGTGTTGGAGTGATGGTCAATTTGCATATTACTCTTTTATTAGGTAAGATTTTACATGTTTATTCAGAAGAGCTACATTTCTACTTTTGTGGTTACTTTTATATATACAACTACTTAAACATGGTTGCACTCATTAACTCTCTCATAAGAGCAATGATAAATGAGATTTTTTTCATTTCCTCTCTACCATCCTCCTCCGTACACTTTTTATTGATTTTATAATGTTTCTTGCAGTTTGCTTTTTTAAACCATTGAATACTTATATATTTCTGTTTTAAATTGTAGGTATTGTCTCCCACATATAAAATCTAAGGATATTAACATGCATACACTACCTCTCATCTTTTCCTCTCTCACCTTTTATTTTATTATTTATTATTTCTACATTGTCAGACTTTATAACCTTTATATTCTATTCTGTAGCAATCACTCTCTATTGTTTTAGTTCTTCAGAGCACACTGAATTCAATTATTAGATGCTAGTCTCTTTGAAAGTCTCCCTTCACCTCCTATTTTGCTGAAATTTGTCTTCTGGTAATTTCTTCAGTATGAGCTTATAAAAATTATATGTCCTGAGTTCTTACATGTTCACCAATATTTGTCTGTTGTCTATATATTTAAAAGAAATTTGGGGTAAGTAAAGAAAGCTTGGGTCCCTAGATTATTAAATCCTTGGGCAAAAGAATCAGAGCATCTAGCATTGTGCAATAACCTTTTGAACAATCCTCAGATGGAAAGAGTCACTAACAAAAATGAATAGAAGGTATTATTTACAAAAATGCTTTCTCCTATGCATATTCTATCTTAAAACTTTTACATTCTAGCTATTGTTGATGAGAACACAAATGTATTCAAAGGAATAGGGATATCATATAAACAAAAATCCAATGGTGACCAGGACAGCACTGGAACATCTCAGAGAAAAACAGTCTGATGTGGAAAATCTGTAGACAATCCATTCTATATAAGCCTAATATGCTAAGTGTCAGGCTGTCTGGTCGTCCGTTCAACCAATCAAAGCGTAATATGCTAATGATATGCTAAGGCTGCTCAACCACTCACTATGACATGCACTGACCACCAGGGGGCAGACGCCCTGACCAGTAGGTTAGCTTGTTGCTGGGGTCCGGCCGATCAGGACTGAGCGAGATGGGCCAGACATGCCCTGGAGCCCTCCCACAGTCCCTCCCCGACCCGGATGGTGCACTGGTGGGGGCCCTCAGCCTGGCCTGCACTCTCACGCAATCTGGAACCTCTTGGGGGATGTCAGAGAGCCAGTTTCAGCCCGATCCTGCAGGCCAGGCCGAGGGACCCCAGTAATGCACGAATTCGTGCACCGGGCCTCTAGTTTACACATAATCAAAAATCACTGGGAAAGTAAAATGGCTTGATATTGAGAATAATGGGATTCAAATATGATTTGGTTATGAAGTCAATAAGATTATTACCATTGATTAGAAGATCTATCCATGCAGTAAAAAACACAATGTTTACTCCTTGGGTGATGCTGTGGAACAAAACTCCTAGAACTGCAGCTAAAAATGACCAAGGCCAATGCTGTAATACTGCTAGCTAAAGGAAGACAAATGAAAGGATGGATTTGCCTTAGGACTCTGCCTCTAGATTGCTGCTTAAAATAAACAGTCCTGCCTCTAATTTTTGGGAAGAGACAATATGAATATATTTGACCCAAAAAAATGTGTTGCTACCTAGTGGATGAAGCCTGTGCTGAATGGTAAGCCCTTAAGATGCCACCTATCAAAGCAACTTTTCAAGAATAAAACTATACAACCAGAGTAGACAAGTCTCATTTATAGTACTTGAAAAACCAACACTCTCAGTCATATATTTATGTGTTAAGTCTAATTAGATTATCAATCTACATGTATAAAATCATCTGCTTGCATACACTCTAGAAATAAGGAACCAAAAACAGATTTATAAAATAAACATCTGTACCCATTACCAAATTAGTAATAATTTCTGCATATACAGTGCCTTTTCAAGGTAGAGCATTTTCGTGTATATTTTACTTAATAATTTGTGCTCACAGCAACCATGACATAGGTATAATTATCCCCATTTTGTAAAGTAAGAAAACTGACTTGGAGTGGATAAGTGATTTCCTAAGTGAATGGGCAAGTATACACTGCAGTGCATACTCTGCTATTATGCTTCATTGCTTTTTTTAGAGAAGAATTGCCAAGTTTGGGGGAGAAGGTTTATATAAACTTTCATAATCTAATTTATGAGGTCACAGCTTTTTGCATCACTTTAAAGCAATGTAGTTCAGTAACCTATAAAACCCTCTTTCCATCATCAGAAATGAAAAAGCAGAAGTAAGGAAGAACCAGGAAAATATGGCATTGTATGCAAGTAAAATTTATGAGAATGAGTTACAAAAACAAGCAGTAATCAAAACTGTCACCTGGGGCAGAGAGATTAAGCTGGAGAAATCAAGGAGGCCAATTAATTTAAGTCATTTGTGCAACCATAGTATACAGATTAAAAATATCAACACAAGTTAAAATTGAGGCATATTACTAGTATTCAGTAGTTTCTAGAATTTCCTTGATAGCATACCATCCTTGCCCAAACCATCCAGTCCAAAAAGTTGCCAAACGTGAACAAGTGGAAAACCTTTTTTCCCTATAGCAAGAACGTTCAGGGGGCAGAGGGAATTCCCAGCTCCATACAAGTATTTAGAAACAGCTGCTTTGCACATCACCTACAGTGCCTCCTTTTCTTTTCTTTTTTAAAAAAAATATATTTTATTGATTTTTTACAGAGAGGAAGGGAGAGGAGAGGGATAGAGAGCTAGAAACATCGATGCGAGAGAAACATCGATCAGCCACCTCCTGCACCCGCTCCCCCAACAGGGGATGTGCTCGCAACCAAGGTACATGCCCTTGACCAGAATTGAACCTGGGACCCTTCAGTCCACAGGCCGATGCTCTATCCACTGAGCCAAACCGGTTTCGGCTAAAAAAATATTTTTATTGATTTCAGAGAGAAAGGGAGATAGAAACATCAATGATGAGATAGAATCATTGACTGGCTGCCTCCCACATGCCCCCTACTGGGGGGGATCTAGCCCACAAACCAGGCATGTGCCTTTGGCCGGAATTGAACCTGGGACCCTTTAGTCCACAGGCTGACGCTCTATCCACTAAGCCAAACTGGCTAGGGCAGTGCCTCCTTTTCTTAGTGAAACCTCTCATCTGATTTTCTTCAAAACATACCTCTCCCATTTCTTTACTCTCCTGGTTACCCTACTCTGAACACAGATATGTCTGTCCACATTCATTCTGAAGTCTTCATAACTGAATATCTCAGTCAACTAAATGCTGTACTACCTTGGCATAAGATTATGTGAGCTTCTTGAGGTATTCATCATACTATTTACTCTCACAAAGGTGATCACCAAACCCTCAAATACAGTTTATAAAGACCTATTTTGCAGACTTTAAAATCAGTTTTACTTAAATATAATTTACATTTAATAAAATTCACTAATTTTAAGTGCACAATTAGATGAGTTTTGACAAATGAATATCATGTAATTATCTCTTCAATCAAGATAAAGGATCCATCATCCCAGTTCCCCCATGACTCTTGACAGCCAATCCCCCTTCCTTTCCTCTTTCCCAACAACCACTGATTTGCTATCACTAGAGTTATGTCTTTTCTAAAATATCATATACATGAAAACTTAATGTATAGTCTTTTGTATTTGGCTTCTTTAAATTATTAAAACCTTTTGAGATTTATCTATGTTGTGTGTATAGTTATGTAGTTTGTTCCTTTTTCTATTTATTAGTGGTATTCCATTGTATGGCTACACTATGACTTGCTTATCCATTCATTAGCTGATGGATAATAACATTACTAGAGGCCCGGTGCACGAAATTCGTGCACTGGGGAGGGGGTGTCCCTCAGCCCAGCCTGCACCCTCTCCAATCTGGGACAATTCAGGACTGCTGGCTCCCAACCACTCACCTGCCTGACTGCCTGATTTCCCCTAACCACTCCCCTGCCAGCCTGATCAATGCCTAACTACTCCCCTGCTGGCCCAATCGCTCCCAACAGCCCTCCCCTACTGGCCTAGTCACCCCAACCTGCCCTCCCCTGTCGACCTGGTTGCCCCCAACTGCCCTCCGCTGCCAGCCTGGTCGCCCATAACCGCCCTCCCCTGCAGGCCTGGTCACCCCCAACTGCCCTCCCCTGCCAGCTTGGTTGCCCCCAACTGCCCTCCCTTGCAGGCCCGGTCACGCTTAACTGTCCGCACCTGCCGGCCTGGTATCCCCCCCAACTTTCCTCCCTCCCCTGCTGGCCCAGTCACCCCTAACTGTCCACCCCTGCCGACCTGGTTCCCCCAACTGCCCTCCCTCCCCTGCAGGCCCAGTCGCCCCCAACTTCCCTCTCCTGCAGGCCTGGTCACCCCTAACTGCCCTCCCCTGCAGGCCTGGTCCCCCCCAACTGCCCTTCCCTGCAGGCCTGGTCACCCCCAACTTACCTCCTCTGCTGGCCTGGTCACCCCTAACTGCCCTCCCCTGCAGGCTTGATCGCCCCCAATTGCCCTCCCTTGCAGGCCTGGTCCCTTCCAACTGTCCTCCCCCTGCTGGCCTGATCACTCACAACTGCCCTCCATTGCAGGCCTGGTCCCTCCCTACTGCCCTCCCCTGCTGGCCTTCTTGTGGCGGCCATCTTGTGTCCACATGGGGGCAGCCATCTTTGACCACATAGGGGCAGCCATCTTGTGTTGGAGTGATGATCAATTTGCATATTACTCTTTTATTAGGATTCACACTTTTTATGCATCTACTGAGATGATCATATGGGTTGTGTTGTTGTTTTTTTAGTCAGTGGATATGGTGAATTACATTGACTTATTTTTTTTTTTAATGATAAAACAACCTTGCATTCCCAGGATAAACAATGCAAGAATCCTATAATTTCCTCCCTCCTGCCCTTAATGTTATTGTCATACAGTTTACTTCTCTATGTGTTATAAGCCCCATACATTATTATTCATTTGCTTTAACTAGCTAATTATCTTTTAAAGAGATAAGAAATAAGAAAGGTATTTTGTATTTAACCTCATCTTTACCATGTTTAAAGTACTTTGTGTAAGGCCAAATTTCTATCTGGTATCTTTTTTCTTCTGCCTGAAAAACTAACATTTCTTGTGCTGCTTTGCTGGCACTATTTACAGCTTTGTTTAAAATAGGATTTTATTTTTCTTTCCTTTTTGACAGATTTTTTATGCTAGGTATAGAATTCTAGGTTGACAGTTTCCCTTTTTTGCTCCATCTTTCTGTCCTTCCCTTCCAGTACTTTAAAGATGTTGACCCATTGTCTTTTTGCTTGCAGCATTTCTGATAAATATTTTTGGTTTCTCACTCTTTGTTCTTCTGCACATATTGCCTCATTTTTCTCTAGGTCCTTTCTAGATTTTTTCATTTTTGTTTTCAGCAATTTGACTGTAATGTGTCTTACTGTGGTATTCCTTATGTTGCTTCTCTTTGGGGTTCACTGACCATGTTAAATCTTGGATTTATCATTTTCATCAAATTTGAAAAAAAATTATGGCCAATCTGTTCTTTCCTCTTCTAACCCCCATTTTTCTAAGACACCAATTACACATATTTGAGACCACTTGATATTCTTCCACAGTTTATAGCGTCTGTATTCATTTTGTTTAATCATTTTCCTCTCTATGCCTTATACTGGATACTTTCTGTTGATGTTTCTTTAAGTTCACTGATCTTTTTTCTTCAGTTTCCAATGTGTTACTACCTCAACTAGTGCATTTTCTACGGCAGACATTTCATTTTTCACTTTTGTAAGTTTTGGTTGGGTCTTTTTTGTACTTTCATTTCTCTCAACATGTTTATGTTTTCCTCTACACTCTTGATCATAAGGACTATAATTGTAGCAGCTGTTTTAAACTTCTTTTCTATTAATTCCATCTGTAATTTCTGGGTTTGTTTCTATTAATTGATTCCCCCACACACATACCATCAGTCATATTTTATTGCTTTTTTGCATTATTGCTTTTTTGCATTTCTAGTAACTTTTTATTGGATTCCAAATACTTAACTTTGTTTGTGGATGCTGGATTTGTTAAAGGTAGACTTGTTCTGGCAGGCAGTTAAGTTACTTCAGATCAGTTTTCTCTCTCAAGGCTTGCTTTTAAGCTTTGTTGGGGCAAGTCCAGAGCAGACTTTGATCTAGGACAATTCAGCCTCATTACTTAGGTGATACTCTTCTGCAGACTCTATCCTATTTCCCTTGTTTTATGAGGTCTTTCCACATTGCAGGTGGGAACATGAACTAATCCCTTTGTGAGCTGCAGAAAATATTTGACCTACTGTTTTCCAGTGGTTCTTTTATATATATATTGATTTCAGAGAGGAAGGGGGAGAGAGAGAGAGAATCATCAATGATGAAAGAGAATCATTGATCGGCTGCCTCCTGCACGCCCCCTACTGGGGATCAAGTCCACAACCCGGGTATGTGCCCTTGACCAGAATCGAATGTGGGACCCTTCAGTCCTCAGGCTCAATGCTCTATCCACTGAGCCAAACCAGCTAGGGCCCCAGTGGTTCTTTCCCCACCCTGTGGAGTTTTGTCCTACACGTGAGCAAAGCAGTACTTAGCCAAGGGCTCAAGGGGCACCCTCTGCAGGCATGCAGAACTCTTTTTCCCTAGGAAGCCTCCTCACCTCTGGTGCTCTCCCTCACAAATCCTGGCTGCCTCAACTGTAATCAGTGAGATCACAGGGCTGTCTGGTTCCTCATCCCTGTGCCTGGAAACTGCCTTCAGGCAACAAGATGCGGGGAGGATGCTTCCCTCCTTTATTTCCCTTCTCTTAGGGATCACAGCCCTGAGCTGCCTGTTGTGCAATCCCTGCAAACAGTTATTTAAAATATTTTGTCCAGTGTTCCAGTTGTTTACAGCAGGGGGAGGGAGAGAATTTCTGTAGTAGTTAATTCTCCATGGGCAGAAACAGAACTCTGTTTTGAATACATTTAGGAAATCTCCAGGAGGGTTTAGGGGATAGAAACTTGAAGTGATGGCAACTTTAACCATAAGCAATTCAACTTCTTGAATGATAACACTCCTAATAACATTAAATATTAATAGTACTCTAGTAGTAATCTAGTTCTCACTAATACTATTTTATTTTCTTCTGGGCACTTAATAGCCTAAATTTATTTTATTGCTTACTGTCTTCCTCCCAGTTTACATTAGAAACTGAGCTCTGAGAGGGTGGGAACTTTTTCTATATTGTTCACCACTTTTATCTCCAGTACTTAGAAAAGTTCCTGGTACACAGACACATATGCAGTATGTGTCTACTTTATCCAACAATTGTGTACATCTACAGTAGAAAACATACTTATTTGCTATAAAACTAATTTTGGTTAAGGCATATCCTACTTGTCCTTGATTGTCCACTATACATTTTAAAATAGGGTCCTATATATGCAGGCAAATATGAAAAAAAAGATAAACACTCAAACTCATATTCTGAAAGGAAAAATAACTTTGATGCTTGTCAAAGTAAATATTATGTAATAATGCAGAGCATCCTAGGGAACTATTCAGGCACTTGGTACCTTTTAACAGCACAAACTAGTACAAATCTGAAGATAAAGACTATGTACAGAAGACAGGACATATGTTCTCAAAAGCTGTCACTTTAAAAGATATGACCTATATTAATCAGATGAAGGAGGGGAGACCTGTCTGATATCCATCTATCTACAACAAAATATTTTGTTATTTAAGTTATAGGCAAGCCTGACCAGTGATTTATTTTATTTATTAGTTATTTCCTAAGAAGTTCTGAGGTTTTGTGATTTCTAACTATGTACAATTTATGTTAAAGAAAAGAAGCCAAACTTTAAGATTCAGCCTCAACATAAAATCCTTGCTAACAGATTCAGGGACAAATTGAAGTTCATTTTTATTTTCAATAAGGTTTCAATAAATGTTTTCTAGATACCACCTTTCTCCAGAACCACACCTGGCTTCTGACATTTCTAATTATTTTTTATTTTGAACTGAATGATTTTTCTCACCTGACTCAAACTGACTCCATCATGCATATGTTACAGGTTAGATGTCCAGATTAGATGTGTTTTCACATAAATAATGTTATGACTGTATTTCCCAAGACTTCTTTCAAAGCTGGCTGACGTGGCAAATGACATGATTGAGTTATTCTCACACCATAGCTGTTCCAATAAAGATTATTGTGTTAATGAACGCAGTGTAGGAAAGAACATCTTTGCTTTGGTCAGTCTTACTTTAAAACAGGGATTTACTACCATTAGCTAAAAGCATAATTTTAAAGGCCTAAATTCCCTTTCTTAAAGTTTACTTGTCTATACACTGTCACCTCCTTACTGTCTAGTGAGCACAATGTCAGCACAGAGCACTCAACAGTGTTTGCCAAACTAATCCTTTAGTTATTGAGCCATAGTACCCTATCCTCTCAAGCATTCTAGATGCCCGAGATATTACCCTGTGCTATTCTTAAATTAACTAAAAATTCTCAGAGTTCGACCTCACAATCAATTTATGGTTCCCTATGAAAAAAAAACAAGAGAATTATGGTACGCAGTGCCTGAAGTCTCAAGCTGTCATGTCAATCAAGACAGGAATACAAGATGAACATAAATTGAACAACTAAAATATCACAAATGTCACCCTGACCCGTGTGACTCAGTAGATAGAGTGTCGGCCTGCGGACTGAAGGGTCCCAGGTTTGATTCCAGTCAAGGGCATGTACCTTGGTTGCGGGAACATCTCCAGGAGGGGGTGTGCAGGAGGCAGCTGATCGATGTTTCTCTCTCATCGATGTTTCTAAACTCTCTATCCCTCTCCCTTCCTCTGTAAAAAATCAATAAAATATTTTTAAAAATAAATAAATAAAAATAAAATATCACAAATGTGGCTACTACTGATGTAGCAACCCCAGAGCTTTAACAACTCCGTCCGATATGCTATGCTAGCTTTAAACAACTGAGGTATTTAAAATTTTATGCTAAATGGACCTTCATTTATGCTTAGAGGCCTCTTTCTAAGAGCTGTAGATGTCAAAAACTTGGGATTGGGACTTGGCTTTGCCTACCCACCGCAGAGGCTGCAGCTTATGGTGGGACTAAAGCAGGTGTAGAGTCAAGCAGGCTCCACTGCATACCAGCTCTGCGAATGCAGCATGTCACTTACCTCCCTGTATCACAACTTCTGGGGATAACAATACCCACCCCACAGGACTGCTGCAGGGGTAAGCTGAGTACCCAGTGAAAACTGCTGCTACCTGACCTGAAGTCACTTACCCTTCATATGCTACTACGTTTTCATGTAAAACATGAATAATAACTATCCTATTTTCCTTACACAGTTTTGCAGGGACACAAAACAAGAAGATAAACTTAATTTTTTACGTTCAAAGTGCTACACAAATATTATACCACTATCTTCCTAGGAGGGTAACTCCACTTGTAATGGAAGGAGATACACTCAGGGGAACAAGTACAAATGTCGGCTTCTGTTTATAAAGACCGCCTGCATCAGAGGAGCGGCTGTGCGCCTACCCCAATCCCTGTAGGTTGTGTGGGCAGCAAGTGTTAGCTACTGATGGTTCACAATGGAGCCCTTTTCTGGGAAAGGTCCCTCGTACCACCTAGTTCAGAAATGAGTGGAAGATAATGCTCTTCCCTCGGGAGCAGCCTGCAGCCAGTAGTAATGAAAAAGGCTGAGCCCCTGCCACACACACAGTGGGCAACACGTGGTCCCATATTTCGGAGCTCCCTTGGATCAGGCTGGGGCTACACTTGAGCTAGAAGCACATTTTCTCAGCTTCTTCTCTGGCTCTCTCCTGCTCCCCGCACTTCCTACTGCTTTCTTCTCATAGCAATTCCTCGATAAGCCACTTACACAGACATATTTGGAGCCCCCGCTCTGCTCCGGGCTGAGGTTATAAAGATGAAGTCAGACACAGTTCTTGTCCCCAGGCTACTCACCTAGGACCTTGTACCTGACAGAATGCTCCAGAAGGATTTGTTGAATTAAACTGACCATAGCTTGGAAGATAAGGATTCTGGGAAGACGTGGTCTTTGAGGGGGATGCTAAGATAACAAGATTTAGACAGAATAAGAAAAGAGTATCTTGGGGGAAGGGAAGGCATTCACAGTGAGACAAGACTTGTAAATACGAACAGCCAAGCACTGTGACAAGGCTGACAGACAAATACCGAACATAAGTAAATGATGCCAAACAAACAGAGGAACTATAAACTGCCCGAGGACTTGCCTTCCTTTTCTCCCTCCCACCCTGACAGGTGCCTGGAACAGAGTAAATGCTCAATATTGTTTGAATTTTAGTAGACATTAATTCCTTAAGCTTAGACATCTCACATGTGAATTTTCAGAAACCAAAAGGTACCCATATTAATCTGTTAAAACCAATAAATACATCTGAGCATCAGGTAATCCATCTCCCATGGCCAACTCACAGAACTACTACTCCAGGGGGAGCTGATAAAGCACTCACACCTGCATGTGACAGGCACAACAGAAGCATGCAAACAGAAGGCGAGGCAACAACTGGGAGAGAAGACTGTGCACTTTATTTCTGAACTGGCAAGTAACCATGTTTATGAGGTGTTCACTCAGAGGAAAACCCTCTTCCGAAATGGTATGCTGAACACAGACAACTAGCATGTGCTGTCCTTCCCTTGGGCAATAAAATATTTGTGGGTTTTAAACAACTAACCCTCGGAATAGTAAGTAGCAGCAGGTGTCTACTGTGTTCTGGCCCTATGAGAGCCATTCTCCTTCCTTGAATTCTCTCAACTGGCTTCTCTCTGTTGCAGATGCAAGCCCAATTCCTGAACAAGGCACTCAGGACTCCATAGGAAGTGGTCTCATATTACCCTTTGGCCCAACCTCCAAATATGTGCCAGCCACTCTGCTTTCCAAACCCTCCTGGGGTTTTCCATGCCTCTCTGCCTTGGCCCTGCTGGGTCTCATGCCCCCTTTCACAACCAGCCCTTAACAAAATGGTAAGCCCTGGTTAAAAGCTACCTCATGTGTGAAGGTTTCCATGACTCTCATGATCAGAAGGAATCACCCCTTTTTCTGGGCAGTTATTTTATTTCTCTGTGCATCACTCCCTTCAACTTAAAAATGGGAATAATAAGCTGTATTCTGTCATATTAGAGTTCTTTGAAAGATTCAAATCAGGGGATATATGTAGTTCCTAACTTCTAAAACCTAAAAAAGTGGAAGAATGAATAAAATGGTGCACAAAACTTAATGTTCTCATCATTGACTATGTTGAATGAAGCCAATGTTTAGTTGGGTCATGTGACATGTTCATTGCATACTAAGAGCATAGTAGACACTGAAAATTATTTTTGTTTGCTATTTCACATTCATGCAACCACTTTTAATGAAGATTAAATCAACTCAATATTCTGAAAATATATTTTAATTAATTACATTAACAGTGGGGGGCGAGGGCCTAGAGTGGGGTGGGAACTGGGTGGAGGGTAGCTATGGGGCGGAAAAAGAGGAACATCTGTAATCTGAACAACAAAGATTTTTTAAAAATTGTATATATTATACATAAATCCTTAAAAAAATAATAATTTTAAGCTTGAGAAAAATTTCCAAATAGAAACTTGCAAATGCCTGTGTCAGTTATGTGGCAGGTAGCCTAACAGAATCAAAATAGCACTCATACTGTGTGTGTGTGTGTGTGTGTGTGTAATAAAACTGTGGGCATTTTTAGACATTTTTCAGACATTTGCCAAACTATAGACATCTGTTGTTTATATTTCAAGTTTCCCAAAATTTAGAGTAATTTATCATTCTCCCAGACTGAGTAGCAAAGTCTACTTACTAAATGACTACTTTCTTAACAAGATTTGATGAAGCATCTAATAAGGTCTGCCATGACATTCTTTTACATACAATGGAGACATATAGCTAGAAAATGATTTACACTTGGGTGAATGATTATGCTTAAAAGATCAGTTTCAACCTAACAGGAGCCCTCTGATGGCAAATATAGAATTTTGTTCTATACTCTTCTAAATTCAACCTTTTTAATCCACAATTTTCAAGATGTCAAGGAGAGTAGGTTGATCATTAAAAAAAAAAAAAAAAAAAAAAAGACATAAAACCAAAGACAGTGAATTAATTCACTGGATGTCAGGGTCAAAATCTATCCAATGATGATATACTATAAAAACAGGTCAAGTCAACCAAGATAAAATATTTCTAAGAGACAAATGTAAATTTCTATATGTAGGTTCAGACAATCAAGCCTCATAAATGAAGATATGTGTGCAGACTGCTCCCTACATCATTATTTGTAATAGCATGAAGTCAACCTGAATATCCATCAACAAGGGAAGAACTAAATAAATTAACTGAATATACTTTGCAGCTATAAAAACAACTACAGTATACTGACATATAATGATATGGAAGACTATGATACATTTTAGGTGATCGAAGCAGGTTGGGAGTATTATATACAGACTGCCCCCATTCTTGTTTTGATTTTAAAGCATTCCACATATATGTACCTTTTTCATTTAAAAAAAAATGGAACATCTACCATGGCATATAATTCATTATAATTACTTAGATATAATTATGTTTTACTTATCTTCTTACTCCTTCCTTTCTATTTGTCCTACCTGTGGAAATGTTACTGTAGGTAGTTAGTTATTGATAAATAAGAAGAGAGCAAGGGGAGTCAGACATTGTTGAGTCAAATGGTCTGGGACACTGAGCCTGTTTGCTTCACCAGGAAGTTACAGCTTCCCCTACCCCAGCCCACCCCCATTCCCTGCAGAACACTGGAGGAGTGGATAGAACAAAAGGGGGAGGCAAACACATGTGCAACAGCAATCAAGATGGCACAGGGGAAGTGCTTGATGATAGAGGCATGTCAGTCTAACCTGGGAAAAAGATCATTGGCTAGGTGTTAGACCCAATGCAAGCCCGCCAAAGTTGGGAAGTTGATTGGTTATTTTGAAAAAGCTCCTGATTATAATCCTGCGGGATGAGGGGGGCGGGGAGAGCTCTTCTCTTGCTCACCTAGTAAGGCACTTGCCCCATTCAGCTTTCTCTCCCACCTGGGAACACTCGATCATGTGGGTCTAGCAGCTACTGGGCCCACAGCAGACCAAGTGGTCTCCAAAGGACTAAGATGAAGCAGAAACTCTGGACACTGGCCTTTGTCTTGGCCTTGCTAAAAACACGGTTGGGCTTTTTCCATGGCGGGATGAACAGAGATGGGACGTTGGGAATCCAGGAGGGGAACTCCTTTGATTTTGCATCACATATAAATTACCTTACCACAATCTCCTGTGTGGATCAGTGAAATGCTTTTCTCATGATCCCATGGAAGAGACTAATTTCAACCTGTTTTAATAACTTTTTAAGCTTTATTTTTAATTGATTAAGCAGTTTTTAAATTATTCTATGGCTTCTTTTTATTCTGGATATTTTCTTATACTGATTCTAATCTGTCTCTAAACTATTGTTAAACTCATTCATTCAGGTGTTTCTTTTTTAAAGGAAAAGAGTTCTATTAGCCTGTGTAGGGAAGACCTTTCTACCCCCCCCCCCCAAGTTTTAAATGAGATATAATTGACATATAACATTGTGTAAATTGAAGGTGTACAATGTGTTGATTTGATACACATTTATATTGTGAAATGATTACCACAATAAGGCTAGTTAACATATCTATCACCACCCATAACTACTGTTGTGTTTTGTTTTTTTAGTGAGAACATTTAAGACCTACAGTCTTATCAACTCTGAAGTATATAATACAGTATTAACTATAGTCACATGCTTACTAGTATAGTAGACCTCCAGAACTTATTCATCTTATAACTACAAGTTTGTACCCTTTGACCAACATTTCCCCATTTTGCACACCCCAGAAACCACCATTCTGCTGTTTCTATGACTTCAGCTTTTTTTAGATTGCACAGATAAATGATATCATACAGTATTTGTCTTTCTGTCTGATGTACTTTACTTTGCATTACTCCCTCAAGGTCCATTCATGTTGTTTCATATTGAAGAATTTCCTTTTTTATGGCTGAGTAATATCTCACATTTTCCTTATCCATTCATCCACTAGTAAACACTTAGGTTCTTTTTATGTCTTGGCTATAGTAAATAATGCTTCAGTGAACATGGGTGCAGTATCTCTTCAAGATGGTGATTTCATTTTCTTTGGATATGGATTGCTGGATCATATGGAAGTTCTATTTTTTTTTTTTTTTGAGGAACTTCCATACTTTTTTCCATATGGAAATTTACATTTCCACCAACAGTGTACAAGGATTCTTTTCTCCATATCCTGACCACTTATCTCTTGCCTTTTTGATGATAGCAATTGTGATGACAGCCATATATCTCATTGTAGTTTTGATTTGCATTTCCCTGATGATTAGTGATTTTTAGCATCTTTTCATGTACTAGTTGGCCATTTGTATGTCTTCTTTGGAAAAATACCTATTCCGGGTTTCCATCTCTTTTTAAACTGGATTTGAGTTGTATGAGTTCCTCATATATTTTGGAAATTAACTTCTTATCTAATCTGTGGTTTGCAAATACTTCTCCCATTCTGCACATTGCCTCTTCATTTTGTTGTTTCTTTTGCTGCTCAGAACATTTTTAGTTTGCTACAGTCCCACCTATTTGCTTTCATTACTTGGGCTTTGGTGTCATATCTAAAAAATCATTGCCAAGAACCACTGTCAGGGAGCTCTTTCCCTATGTTTTCTCACGGGAGTTTTATGGGTTCAGGCATTATGTGTAAGTCTTTAACACATTTAAAGTTTAATTTTTTATATAAATCTTTATTGTTGAAAGTATTACATATGTCCCTTTTTCCCCCCATTGCCCTCTCCCACCCCCCCACCCCCCGCAAGCCTTCACCACTCTACTGTCTGTATCTTATCAAGTTAATTTTTATGAGTGATGTATGACAGGTTCCAACTTCATTCTTTTGCATGTGGTTGTCCAGTTTTCCCAACACCGTTTATTTAAAAGACTATCCTTTCTCTATTAAGTATTCTTGGCTTGCTTGTCAAATATTAGTTGACTGTAGTGTATTTATTTTCATATATATGAATATCCATGTGTTTGTCTAAAAAAGAGCAACTAACATTTGAGCTCTTATATGTTCCAGACACTATTCTATATGTCCTTTATATATATATATCAACTTGTTCAATCCTTACAATGAAACAGATACATATTCTTATCTTCATTTTATTTAGGTACAGAAATCAAGTGGTAGAGCAAGAATGTAAAAAGCAATCACATTTTACACTACCAGCAGAGTTACTGGGGTGAAATTATATTTCTGTATAATTTGAACGTTTTCAGAATCCATGCAATACTTTTAATTCAAAAAAGGGTTTCTTATACTTTAAGTGTAAGAAAGGTTGTGCAATATGAGTTAATGGTGCAATGAAATAATAAAAGGGAATAGGAGACACAGCTCTGTTACTTCCTGGGTAAGTTACCTCGAGCAATTTACTTAATATCTAAGTCTTAGCTACCTTATCAGTGTTGTCGGTAATCAAGACTACTTGCAAAGTTATATGGGTTAAATAACACAGGACTGTGCCAAGCCTACACTTCCTGGCATCTAGCTGGCTTGCCTCAGTAAACACTACTTCTTACATAACAAGAAAATCATTTAAATCAATATAGCTAAAGCACAATTGTCCTGAAGAGCACTCGGATGAAGAGACACAGGAGAAAGAGAACAGAGGAGATGTGAAACAGACAGGAAGAAGGGTTGAAAGAAATGGAGCAATTTGCCTTGGGAGTGATATTTTAGAGAAGGGTTAGTAACTGACTTAAAATAATTAAAAGGCTATTAATTTAAATTTTTTTAATTTTTTTTTTTCTGTTTGGCTTTGATAGAACAAAAGCCAATATATAAAGGTTACAGGAAAGAGATCAGATTCATATGTAAACTTTCTAAGCATTTCAGCTGTTGAAAATGGAACTGAGTTGCCCAGCACTGGACCTGCCATCCTTCCCACGTGATGGAAGCTTCACTTGCTGTGCCCCCCATGAGGGAAAGTTCACAGAAAGAATGTACCAGGTGTGCTAAGGGGAGATGTGTGCCTGTTGAGGAAGGATGGACAAGATGCTCCTAGTCTCCTGTCACTTTAAGATTCATAGGGTCTGTGACATTCAAAGGAGCTATTCAGTTGAAAAAGTCTATCAGTTTGGTAAGTACTAATATGTTAATGAGTGAAACTGTCTGGCTATTCTCACTTTTATAGATGAAGAAACAGTTCCCATAGGAAGGAAATTTGCCTGTACAGATTGAATAAGACAGGTCGAACACCAGACCAGAATAATAACCTACTAACCTCTAAGGTAGCATACCTCAAATTTTGCCAGCTATGCGTTCACTCAGTGGGCATATGGTACACATGAAGATGAATGATGGTAATCAACAAATTTTATACGTTCATCATAAATATCTGAATATCAATAAAGCACAATATTTAAAAATAACATATCCAGGTTCAATTACATTATTAGCTTGAGCAGTAGCCTGCACCTAAATCTAAATCAATTAATATATTTTAATTTAAATAAATTAGAAAATCATAACTCATTGTGACATAGACAGCTGGGAATGGATACAGTGTTTTGTTCCAGTAGGTTGTACAGATATTGGCATTAAGGATAAACCCAGGTATCATGGAGAAACTTCTTAAAGATTTATTTTAGCATCTCTTAGAAACCTAAGTCATCCTTAAAAGCTGGGAAATGGAATGCTTCACCCTGGGAGGAAGTGGTGAATAACTTCTTCATTCACCGTTTTGTGTGCACTTGCCTCATATTTTTTGAATGCAAATCAGCATATGCTAGAAATGAGTCAAATTCTTAGTGATCAAGTTGTCAGCATATTCACCCAGTTTTTAAAAATTCTCAGTATCTGATTTCTGTCATTGACTAGGAAGAGAAAGATTAAATTAGAAAAGATAAGACCTGCTGGGTGGCTCAGCTGGTTGAAGCATCATTCTGAACACCAAAGGGTTGCGGGTTCTATTCCCAGTCAGGGCATATGCAGGAGGCAACCAATTAATGTTTGTCTCTCACATCAATGTTTTTCTCCTCCCCATCCCCCCTTTCCTCCCTCCCTCCCTCCCTCCTTTCCTTTCTCTCTAAAATCAGAGAGGACTTTTTTAAAAAGATAAAAATGTGATATACCACCTGACTAAACTAAGTGATATCATAGAAATGGTTTTTACTCACAACAGGACCATGAGCACATATATTATTGACTAGAGGCCAGGTGCACAAAATTCGTGCACAGAGGGGGGGCGTGTCCCTCAGCCCAGCCTGCACCCTCTCCAATCTGGGACCCCTCGAGGGATGTCCGACTGCCCAGTTGGACATCCCTCTCACAATCCAGGACTGCTGGCTCCCAACTGATCACCTGCCTGCCTTCCTGATTGCCCCTAACTGCTTCTGCCTGCCAGCCTGATCACCCCCTAACCACTCTGCTGCCAGCCTGATTGTTGCCTAACTGCTCCCCAGCCAGCCTGTTTGCCCCCAACTTCCCTCCTCTGCCAGCCTCATTAACCCTAACTGCCCTCCCCTGCAGGGTTGATCGCCTCCAACTGCCCTCCCTTGCAGGCCTGGTGCCTCCCAACTGCCCTCCCCTGCTGGCTATCTTGTGGTGGCCATCTTGTGTCCACATGGGGGCAGCTATATTGTGTGTTGCAGTGATGGTCAATCTGCATATTACTCTTTTATTAGATAGGATAGAGGCCTGGTGCATGGGTGGGGGCTGACTGGTTTGCCCTGAAGGTTGGGGGTTCCCTTGGGGCGGCCTGAGCGAGGGGCCTGTGGTGGTTTGCAGGCTGGCCACGTCCCCTGGTGACCCAAGAGGAGGCCCTGGTATCTGGAATTTGTTTACCTTCTACAATTGAAACTTTGTAGCCTGGAGCAAAGCAAAGCCTGCTGCTCGCTCCGTGGCCAGCAGCGATTTCTGTTGGAGTTAATTCACCTTCTATAATTGAAACTTTGTAGCCTTGAGTGGAGGCTTAGGCCGGCAACAGGATGGCTTCTTTTGTTACCGCGGAAACCCAAGCCTCCCTCCCGCTCTCAGTGGCTGTAGCCATCTTGGTTGGGTTTATTTGCATATTCGCTCCTGATTGGCTGGTGGGCGTGGCTTAGGCGTAGCGAAGGTGCGGTCAATTTGCATATTACTCTATTATTAGGTAGGATAGCTAGCAAAATTCAAGGTAGAAAAGCTGAGATATTTATTTGATGAATATATCTTCCTACAGCCCAGTGGAAAATATATATTTAATGATGGAGCCTTCATCACCCTCTTGGTGGAAAAAGTGGAGTGTGGACAATTATTTGTAGTGACATCTTCTTGGTTGCTTGCTTATTGGTGCTTTGTCATCTGCTTGAGCTGCTTTAAGTAATAACTTCAAGAACCTTTTGACTGACATCAGAGCCCACAAAAAAGCAACTAAAAACTCTCTCCTTCTGAAGCAAAGTTTTTCAATGAAAAATCATTGATCACTTCTCCCTGATATGTGCTACCAGACATATGCTAAGAGCTGACTCATATGAGTGAGTTCAATGAACTATAGTAAAATACTCCTTCATGTACACGTGGCGTGCTCCCATACTACCACACCACTGAGGTTATGTGACAAGCAAGGGCAGCATTTGATAAAGGGATTTTTCTATAATCTGTTCCTCTTTCCCTTTGAGTATGTTTGCCATCAGCTTTGAGGTTGATGTTGCAAACTTCTCAGAAAATCTGCTTTTGCTAAAACGAATGCAACTTTGATGTCTCTGAGGTTTTGTTCTATTCTGGGTCGCTAGTAAAATAATTCATAAACCTCACCCTGGAAAACATTATGTTCTTGATCTGGGAGGACTCAACTGGTTTACTAGAAAGGCCACTGTACTTTGCCTGAAAATGACTCAAAAGCATGAGGGTTTCATGCCATGATCTGACAACATCTCATAACAGAGAAGGCTTTGGAGACTATGAACAAATAAATCACCTGCAAGTAAAATTCAATTTTCAGAGAGGTGCAATTCTTTCTGTTTACAATTCTTCTTTTTCTGTTACTTGAGCGAAATCATCAACCTGGTAGATCCACTGGTCCCTGGACACTAAGATTCACATTCTATAATTACACTGAGTTTCTATTCACTATGTTTATGATGTTATTTTGAGCTATAGTGTTTTATTTCTATTTCTGTCATTCTTTTTTTTTTTTTTTTTTTGCTTCAATGAACCACTTCTGAATTAGTGATCGATTTTTTGTGGACTGAATAAAGAAAACACAATAATAGTAACAGCAAAAAATTAAAAAATTAAAAAAATATTAAAATAATGTACAATTGTATGTTTGCTATGCACTAGTTGAAAGATTTAATATATATTAACTGATTTACTCTTCAAAACCATTTAAGAAGGAGGTAGTATTATTATCCCATTTTATAAACGGGAAACTGAGGTGTGACTTCACTTGCCCAAGGTCACAAAAAAAACAGGATTTGGGAGCAGACAGTCCAGCTCAAGAGCCTGTATTCTTCCCACACTGTGCTCCCTCTCAAATAGGAAAAAACGTACTTCAGAGATCAGAGCCTTTTGGGTAAAATGAATGCATTGAGGCAGTCCTTGTAACCCAAAGATATGTAATTCCTTAGAAGAACTATGTTAAAACATGCTTGCCCTAGAAAGTCCTGGAGAGACCCTTCATGGACTGCAGCTATAAAGCCATCCCTCTACCCTCACAGATGAAATCTGGTTAGAGAAGTCAACAATCAAGGGGTAGAAAGACGGCTTTCTATCCTGTGCGTTAAGTCACACTGGGTGGAAATTACACAGACTTCTTTGGCAAGTTAGCTCAGTGTTAAGTGACCTACAAACTTATTCACACGTTAGTATTGACTTCCTATTTTGCAAGGCAAGCATTTAGCTTTCTCACACAGACTCCCCTCCCCCACTGTGCTCCTATATTTTTTTTATTAAATTGATAGTCACTGTTTTCATGGTTATAGCTATGTATATAATGCTCACAGCTGAATCTGTAGTATACCATGAGTGTATTTCCTTTCTTAACAGCTTTCTCTCCTGGAATTAATTATAACTTTATGTTCACTTCGTTTTCTCTTTTTCTACAACTAATTTACTCCCAAACTTCTGATATGACTATAAACAGCTAGCAGAAACCCATCAGGTAATCTCTCCGCGATTCTGCCTGCTGTTCACACCCCTCACGTAGAGCCATTCCTTTCAGAGGCTTCTGCCTCTTGGGTAGGCTGGCCTCCGGGACCACGACACAGCCGTGGGCCCTGTCACCATCCTGGGAATTCCCTTGGCTTTCTTCTTGCGTTGGAGCTCTTGTTTTCTGGATCACATATCTTCTTCTTTTTTAATTTTACTCCCTCATTTTTGTGGAGTACATCCCAAGTAGGTAAATTTTTTAGTTCTCATAAGTCTAAAAATGGCTTAGTTCTCCTCTCACACTTGATGGTTTGGCTGGGCACAGAACTACAGGAGGGAACTCATTGCCCCTCATCAGTAGCATATCGCTTTATTGAGAGGTTCAATGCTACTGGAGTCCTCATCTTTAAAATATAACCAGATTCTGACCTCTCTGGACATTTTTTACTATCTTCCCTTTATCCCTAGTGTTATGAAATTTCACAATAAAGTGCCTTGTTGTGAGTCATTTGTATTTTTAAGGGAATTCCAACAGAATGTAAAATCCATGATGGCACTTTTAATTTTGTAGGCACACGCAGTCTACTGAATCACTTTTTTGTAACTTTCTCCCCACTACTTTTTCTGGAACTCACATTAGTTGGGAGTCAATTCTTGAATTGACTCCCAAATATTCTTTATTTTTCCTTCCTCATTGTTCTACCTTCTGGGAGACTTGTTTCACCTTTATCTTCCTATCATTGATAGCTGCTTTAACCTTTGGTTAACAAATATTTAGTTTTTAGTTCTTTCTTTCATTCAGAGATAATAGTGAATAATCAAGAGTCCCATTTGTTTCATTGAAGCAGACAGATTTATAAAACTTGGTATTTGTAAGGCCTTTTTCTGTAGGTCCTGTCTGTTTCCTCAGAGAAGAATCATTAAGTCTCTTGGCTGATGTTATTCTTCATATTTCTAGATTATCTAACATTAATAAAGTCAAGTATTTTGCAGTTTGAAACTATACAGACCAAGGCAGGTAATAAAGATTATTTGTGGATTTTACCATTTTATTAAGATGAATTTACCCTTAAAATAATATTTCAGGTCACTAGCAGATACAGTATTTACATAAAAAGTCCTCTCCACAATTTAGAATTAATTGATATTTCCTATCAAAATCAATGAAAAAACATTTGTCACCATTTATAAAGCATGTTTAATTTACTGCTTGAGCTGCTTTAAGTAATAACTTCAAGAAGTTTTCAGCTACCTTCCTCACTTGTTACTCTACTAACCAAACCTCTTTTACCTCTAGGCAATGACTTTTTTTTTTCTTTTTCTTATTCACAGAACAAATCTTTTCATGTGAACCTTAAAATAAATTTAACCTGTAACTCCTCCTGGTTAACATCTTTGTCAGAAGTGTTCACAGACACTGAAATTGCCATTCAGCTAGCTTTTGGACACATGCTTTATGTCCTTAACAATTAGTTTCATAAATCATCTTAGTAACTTATTAAATAAATAGCAAATTCATTGCCTGAAATTTAGAACAAATCTTTTCATAAATGTAATTATAATAAGTCTACACAAACTAGTAAGCCCCATGATCAAAAGTCACAAAATCACAATAGAAAAATGAGGAACCAAGGTTTTATTTTGAGAAGAGCAAAATAATTGGAGATGGATTAAGGAAAATTAAACACCTTTAACTGCTACTACCTCTGCTAGAGCAGCCTTCTAAAATATTTATGACAAGAATCTAAATTATACTTAATAGATTTTTTGATATATTATGTAGTGGAAGACTGAAATCAGCAGGAAACCTAATTAATGCAGTCAATATAAAATAGCAATTGACATCAAATGTTGGATAAAATGAGATTTTTAAGAACTTTAATCTCTTCACTTAAATTAAAGATAGTAAATGAAACTCCTCTGTAAAATATCTTAAGAGCCACTATAACTGCAAGAGGCATATTAATTCAGTAGATTTAGTTATTTTCAATTATAACTGAATAACTATCAACTTCTGCAGTCAGAATTGATTGGAAAAATATCAAGTCAAAGTTCTAGGCTTTTAAACAAAAATTTAGGTGTTTTTGAGATTGTAGATTATTTTCTATTCAAGTAAATTATTCTGAAGCAAAGATAAATAAAATCAAACCAGGGACTTAATATGCCCATTCTGGGAGGAATCAGATAACAGCACATCATTTACCTTTTTAAAATACTTATTATCCATAATTTCAGGATGAATAAGAGCTGGCTTTAGATAGTTCACATGACAAAGATCAGGGTTGGAGGGTAGAGGGGGTATGGAGTGGGGAGGGAAAAGTTGATTATTAGCTCAGTGAATTGTAATGAACCATAAAAGCTACTTACAAAAAGCCACAGGGGGCACTGAAAGAAGTATCTGGGCCCTCCACATACTCTGACATGGTTGGGCCATATTTGGAACATTTGATGCAATTCTGAATATGCAATGGCCGAGGAGCTGACTAGGTACCAAACAGAGGGAAATCATCAGTGATCCTTGTGTTTGGGGATGGAGATTTTAGGGCCTTTAATCCACAAAGCTTAGTGTGATAGAAGAAGAATGAGGAAGGAAAGAGCTGCCATATGGAGGGGGGAGATTTATCTTGTGCTGTTCAAGGACCAGAATGTTCAAGAAATTAAAGGAAACCAGAATTTAGTTCCGTATAGAAAAAAAGGATCTAGAAATCAGAGTTGTCTGACTAGAATGGGATTCGGAACAAGTAGTGAGCAGTGAATATGACAATGGGGCTGACAGTCCCTTTTACAGAATTCACATCCGAGAGGTAAGCAGGGGACTAAAAGTGGTTTTGTCGTAGCGGCATTGGCTGGACCAAGTAGCCTTCAGCTTGTGTTTTCAGTCTCATAGTGGTGCTTCAAGGCAGGTGCAAAAGAACAAAAAACCCAGGGCCTGCCCAAATTGGAGTGTCTGATAAGACACGGCAAAGGACCACATCCTCAGCTTGGGAGAATTAGAATTACACTCACACCTTAGGACCATAAACACAATGACCTGTCTCAATCTTGGTGCTAAGTGTAGTGGGGAGACCCCTGCACCTATAAGAGCTCATAATCACAAGCTAGATCTTACACAAGTGTTAGCCTGAAATAACCTGAGGTCCAAAAATCCTCAAATGGAGAGTTGAGCTTCCAGGGGTGGAGGTGGGTGGGGTCAGGAGTGCCTTCAGTCACCTGGGAGAAGCACAGGTAATAATCTCTGGGGTCGGGGGGAGGGGACACCCAACCTTAACTCTGGCCTCAGAGAATTACCACAGATAAAATTCTAAGAAATATGAACTCACAGTAAAAAAAAAAAAAAAAAGTAAGATCTAAAAACACACACACACAAAGAAACCAACAAAAACAAGGCACAATGAGTAGGCAGAAACAATAGTAGAATCAGAATTATAAAAGCTTTAGCTACTGCCTTTATCCGAAACAGGAGACGAAAGGCAAGCATAAGCATGCATCACACACACAATATTCAAAGCTGGCTAGGGCTCTGGATACGCTGAAATCATATTCATTCCTCGAAAGCAACTTAACTATTCGAGCTGCTGTAAAAGTTAACACACAAAACATAATTAAAACCTAAGAATAAGTCTTCTCCTGGTATTCATCACACACCTTATCTCTGTACAAAGAGCTGTAGTTAAAACAATGCTATGTCAGTACTTGTACATGAATGCCTATGTACGTGTTTTAATACATCAAATAGGCTTATTTTGAAACACCTTAGCATAGCTAAAAGTGGTCAAATTTATAAATTCTAAAAATTTAATTCTATCACCCTCACAAAAGAGTTTGACTAAAAACAATCACAACGAACATAAATTAGTTGAAGTGATACATGAACTCCCAGCAGATATTGCTACTTGGAAACTATCATGTCTATTCTTAACCCATGTGTCACTTTCTCTGCAAAAAGCAATTGAGGAAAAGGTGGGAAATAGTCCTAATTAGTATGGGCTCCAAGTCAGTCTTCAGACAATTGGATGTAGGACTAATGCAAAATTAAATATTGGAAAACTTCACTATAAAATGGAGAAGTTAACCAAAATTTAAAATAACAAATAGCTTTCTGTATTGTTTTCTTTGATGCTCCATTTTCAAATGCTCTTTCCTTAGCTTCACGCTTGAGTGCTAATGTGTATTTCTTTCTGTTTCATTCTTTTTTTTTTAATGAAAGTGTAGTTGATATACAATATCATATGAGTTTCAGGTGTATAGTATAGTTATTCAACATTTATATGGGGTGGGGGAAAAGTAGTTTTACAGTTGTGAGGACATGAAACAGTTAATAGAGCTATTGTAATAATCATGTCTTTTTCCATATGAACAACTATAAACCTATTTTTGCCCCACTCTGTATAACTTACAAAGTGATCACTAAAATTAATCTAGCAATCATGTTACCATGCAAAGTTATTATATTACTATATTCCATATGCTATACATTACATCCCTGTGACTTATTTATTTTATAACTAGAAGTTTGCACCTCTTATTCTAATGTGCACTTACACAACATGTGTCAAGCAAATCAGCCAAGGACAGCATTACTCTCATTCTACTGGGTTTCATGACCTTATGAAGAGATATCTGACGCTGCTAAAAATTCAGGACCCTGGATTGCCTCATCTGTTTCCTTCTCCAGACAGGCTTGACATGGTCCAGACACTAATACTACTATCAGTCTCAAAGTTGATGGTGATGAATCAGAGAGATGAGTAAAAGTAGGTTCATTAGACTATCTGTTTGATGCCATACACATAGGAACAAATGTTAATTAAATCAGAGCTTCAAACCTGTCAAAATGTTCAGTCAAGTTTATAAAAAGGTTATCCAGCCACAGCTCCTAATGCAACCTCCTATAATATCTCACTAAGTATGTAGAAAGATGCAGAAAAAGAGATGTGAGGGAGAAGAATCCCACTAGCACTGAAACAGAAGCAAAAACAACTTGATTCCTTGTAATCACAAAGCTAATGTAACAGAATAAAAAAACACACAGTGGTCGAGACCTATCCCCACCATCTAGAAACAAGATACTCCTTCCCGCCTGAAAGTATGAAGAAATGTCTCTCCCTTCACTGTCTTCCCCCTGGTTTAAAAGCAGGCATGGTATGAGCCAGCAAAAAAACTGGGCAGACAGCTCCCTTCTGCAAGGGAGATGTTTATGTATTAGAAATGCCTCAAGGAAATGAAACATTCATCTTCCATCCTTTCATAAAACTGCATGATTTAGATCTGCCATGAACAGGCTGTCCCACATACTGCTTGCACCACTACGGCCTGCGTGGTCAGCCTTGGGCTGCACTAAGGCAGGACCAGTCTCTGCACACCCGTGACCACGGCAGGGCTGGCAGCCTGTGTCAAGGGCAGTTAGTCCACAAGCTGACCGGCGGCTCAAGGTCTGGCTCTAAGAAGTCACCTAAGTGGCATGCCCCTTAGCATAGAGAGAAGATGAAAACTGGCAAGTGTACTGGGGTTTCAGAAACCTAGATGGGCCACATCTAGGCTGATGGCACAAGAGTGCAGAACTACATAAGCAGAAAGACAGAGGGAGAGAGGAGACTTGAGCAGGTTCCCAAAGAGAATCAGCAAGAACTAGAGCGGCCCAGCTGCATCTGAATTTTCCCCAAGACCTCGGTGATCACTTTACAACCCCTTGTCCTCTGCCAACCCGAGCTGACCTAGCTCTAGTGAGTTTCTTCTGGCATCAAAAGAATCCTAACCACACACAGCAACCATTCCTGGAATCTCGACCTGCCTTGTAGTCATCCTTATGAAAGGATGGAAGATGAATGTTTCATTTCCTTGTGGCACCGATTGATATATTGATGATATACAAAGGATTCTATTCAAAGAGGAGAGTGAAGGATCAGACTAAACACTTGTAAGGACTCATTAATATTTCATCCAGTGAATGCAGGAAAGTATCAACTGCTGGGGGAATAAACCAAATATTATCTTTCAGCAAAGATACGATAGTTTATTTGGAGAGATTGGAGCTGGGAGTTAATTCGGCTCACTAACCTGACTTTTGCAGCCAGAGGCAGCTTTTCTAACCTGAACTCTGAGCCTTCCCCTGGCAACCTGGCCCAGGGCAGCCGGTTCCTACACTAGCCACGGGAGTGTAGACTAGTGTGATAAGCACAGATACTGAAACCAGACCTAGTTCAAATCCAGGCTTCATAGTGTATTAGCTGGATGACCTTGCGCCAAGGTCACAACCTCTCTGTGCCTCAGTTTGCACAAGACATATGGATCCTAAACTCCTGAATGGTAACTAGTGAAGCAAGGATCCCCTTTCCCACCCTGGGGAAGTAGGAGAACATAGACGGGCAGCTGTGGCCAAGTGGTTTTGGGGGTTGCCCCAAGTTAGAAGGCTTCTCTGGATGGGTTTCCCCCAGTGGTTCTCTTTGGTAGCTTCTGCCTCCTCTAGGACCAAAACAATCCACAAAGAGTGGAGAACAACCAAAGCATAGGGCACCTTCCCTCCTCCCTCACTGTAGCTTCCTGCCTGCCTGCGGGAGGACAGCCCGGCTCCTCACTGCACACAACTGGCACAGGACCTTATATTGCCCTGTTATTTTTCAGTTCAAAATGATGGACCTCATCTCACATCACCCAGGAGCTCCAGAAGAGACCAGCACATCGCAAGCTTCCAGGGTCTCTTTACTGGTTCCTTTTCCAGCCCTTATAGCCTTGAGGTCACTGTCACTTCTTGCAGTTTCACCCCCTTCCTGTGTTCAATTTGACCTCCACATGTACCCAAATTTCTGGAGAAGCCAGCCTCTCTGCCTTGCTTCAAAATTGTTCTCCTTATAGCAGCCTGATGCCCAACCTGGATCTCCGGAGTCCCCAAGTCCATACGACTGCTGCTCTGCATTCTTGGATGGGCCTTTTCCTTACCCATTTGCCAGGGTCAGACCTCCATTCTCTTGGTCCTCATTAGCAAACAAGATTGTATATGCATGTCTACATGTATTTATTCACTCTCCACATACAAGCATCCCGCATACACCAAAGATACACAGATATATGCACATAACCAACACCCTCAAATCAGGCAGAGCACCGAGGGAGAAACCAACTTCAAGTCAACAGTGTGGCTGCTGCTATGACAGGATTATGCACAGAGCACGAGGGGACGCAAAGAAGGCAGCTAAAGCAGACGGAAGGGCAGATGTTGGGTTAGGCCTTTACTTTTCCACTCAACTATACTTTACATATCGACATTTTCAAGAGTCTCCCAAGTCCAATGAAGGAAAAATTACCTTCTTAAAATACAGTAATACAACAAGCCCTGCACAAATGAAGCAAAACCTTCTCATTTCATTTATACATATAGAAATTAAACTATTACACATAAAATAGATTACTTAAATTCTGAGTTGCTTTTGTGGGTTACTGATGAAAACAAATTTCTGACAAACTATAGAGGGTGGAACTTGTCTATGAGTTCAGTTTCTAAAAGGAGAGAAAGCTATAAAGCATATTATATTATGTTGTAGGAATTTTACCCCCATTGAACTTCGAACAGATGACCCTTTTCTCAAGACCAAAAATTTTACCATCTAAGTTGCAGAATGAACTGAGTCTTTAGAAAGCTACTAGAGACCTGGCCAGTGTGGCTCAGTTGGGTGGGTGAAAGGTTCAATTCTGGTTCAGGGCACATGTCCAGGTTGCAGGCTCTATCCCAGGTAGGGGGCATGCAGGAGGCAGTCAATCGATGTCTTCTCTCACATCAATGTTTTTTTTTCTCTCTCTCCCTCTCTCTTATCTCTCTAAAATTCCATTTAAAAAAAAAGCCATTAGAAGGCAAGATAGCAGTGGACTTTCCAAGTTAGAAGATTCCAACTTAACAAAAACTATGCAAAAGTGCATCAAGTCATAGTTACCTGGTGGAATAGGAAATTTGGGACAAGATCAAGTAGCTGAATGCCCAAGCATAGAATCTCCTGAGTCTAAATCATGAGTCTCTACATTTGAAAGCAATATGAAATCACTTTGCTGAAGCAAGTACTGTATTCTGAATATGGAGCACTTTGCCTGAAGCCAGTCCATACAAATGAATATTTACACCATGTAGGTATTACTCTGGATACTTCTGAACCTGTCATGAGTTCTAAACCAGAACTTTTAAAGCTCATACACACATTCCTCAATCCCCTTTCTTTTCTCCATACTCCCACATATGGCCAGTTTATATTGCCCTGTTATTTTGTAGACTATGAAGTCATTTTTTCTCACATCCTACCACATTTACATTTGCCAAAATGAGGCTGAGTGGAGGAAAATGGGCATTATATGATACAAACTGGCAAATTAATCTCCTTCTGGAATTTTAGCAAATAGCATCCACTTCCTGTGAAATGAGAGCAAATGATTTCCAAACAGGAAAAAAGAATAAAACACTACTGTGATTTCTTTCACCCTTCTGCAGCTTTAGGAAGTTACTACGCATGGTTGTAAAATCTGTGCCTGGCCCTCATTAAAGTTAATAAGTGATCAGATATTTTCTGTATGAAAAGAAGGAAAATAATCAAGATCTGTATCCACTATACATAGTCTCTTTTACAACTAGATTTTCTTTCTCCACATCCAATCCACATCTGCTTTCGTATTTTGTGTTCCTATTATTAGGACTACATCCAACCCACAATTTTGGCCTTTCTCTGCACATCTGCAGTCCACAGGCCATATGGATAATATGAAGTAGAGCCCAGGCTATTCTTCAAAGACCAAGGGCCCGCTCCCACCACCTCTGGGCTGAAGAAAACTCAGTGGCAGGGAATCAGCAAGGGGGTGAATGCCAAAGCTCCAATACAATTCACACCACCTCTCCAGTGTCTCTAATTCCTTTGCCCCTGGGAGTCCTGGGAGCTTAAGAATAAGCTCTGTGTTTAAATCTGCAGTTAGAGAAGTGAAGACCTGTGCAAGGAGTTGAGGAGAGATTTCCCGGTGGCAAGGTGGTGGTAAGAGCAGTGTGACTTTGCTGGGGTTTGCAGAGCCCTGTCTTTGGGCGTTGACCATAGGTTCTAGAGCAGTGGTTCTCAACCTTTCTAATGCCGCAACCCTTTAATACAGTCGCAACCCACAGGTTGAGAACCGCTAGCAGGGTCGCCTAAGACCATCGGAAAACAGATATTTACATTACGATTCATAACAGTAGCAAAATTACAGTTATGAAGTAGCAACAAAAGTAATTTTACGGTTCGTGGTCACCACAACATGAGGAACTGTATTAAAGGGTTGCGGCATTAGAAAGGTTGAGAACCACTGTTCTATAGTCACTTCGAGGACCAAACTGCCTTACTAGCCTTAGCAGAGCCTGGCTGTGGCCATTCTCCCATACCCCTCCACCACCACTCTCCGCCCCATTGTGAAATAATTTATTTGATTGTTTACCAGTTCTAAACTATCATTTTTCCCTGTACCTGTTCTCCTCTCCCACATTTATTCTCTGCACTTTCTCCATCACTATCTTTGCTGCCTCCTCCACTCCCCCTCTCTCCCCGCCAGGCCCCATACACACATACACCTGGGGTACTGTGTAGAGTCTGGCCAGGCAGCTCCCTGAGCCACACACCCTGCTGATGGGCTGTGTCCTTCACAAAAAGGGAGGCCTTTTTCTATTTTGCACAAAAACATCATCCATTCACCAAGCATTGTGCCCCAATGGCAGGATCTAACCAGAGAGGGCAACATTTTCTCATTTGTATGGGCTAGCTCCAGCTCTGCCCCTGCCCCTTAGCCATCATTGTGAACTAAAAAGACAGCTCTTCCATCCAAACAAATTCTTTTTGGATTATTTTAATTAGAATATTTTTAATTTTAAGGCATGAT
This sequence comes from Cnephaeus nilssonii, assembly GCF_951640355.1. Lineage (NCBI taxonomy): Eukaryota > Metazoa > Chordata > Mammalia > Chiroptera > Vespertilionidae > Cnephaeus > Cnephaeus nilssonii. The sequence goes on along the minus strand of NC_137075.1, from coordinate 73,553,204 downwards.
ATTACATTAGTCTTTTCCCATGGACAAAGAGTTCCTATTTAAATCCAATAGAGCTGTTTTAACTGAAATAAATGAATAAATAAATAAAGGGCTTTGAGTAGTGCCTGGTACACAGTCATATGGTGAGCTCCCACTAAGTGTAAGATATTGTTACTCTAGCCCTTTAAAGTGTCATTCAATGCTGGCTTTGCCTAGCAACTCAAATGCTTTTAACAGTGATGTGAGGGATAGCTACCTTCAACTAATTAAGTGAACAAATTCTGATCTGTATCAAGCATTGGAATTAAAAAAAAAAACAACTATCACAGCTGCAAAATGTATTTAATTAAGCCACACCAATGAAAAGAACATCTTGCTCTGAAAATTAAATGAGGTGGCATAGATAAAAGCTTCTAGCATAACATAGGAGCTCAGTTAACTTTTTTAGCAAGTTAAGAAAAGGAGGCAGAAAAATTCAAAAGCAGTCCAAAACTAAAAAAGAGTAGCAGCCTAGGGCCATTATGTATAGAGGAAATATACCCCAATACAAAACAATTATTATTCCAGTCAGTGACTTCTTGCTCTGTAGTCTCTTTGTGGGAGGGATGAAGCAGGAGCTAACCTTTATTGAGTTCCTTCCAGGGTTGCCATATCTTCTCAGACATGTATGTAAACTCCTCACTATTCTATTTGCTGAGCACTGCTACCTTCTTTCACGAAAAAGGGAAATAAGAACAATTGATCCCCAGGGAGGATATAACCACCCAAAAGATTAAAATAAAATGTAAATGCTTATGCCATCAACTATTTATAAAACTCATCTATACAGAATCACTCATCCACTGATGGCTCCAGATAGCTGAACATGTCCTTCAGTAAAATTTTTTGCTCATCTACACAAATGCAAAAGAGGGTGAATTCTTAAAAATGTATCTCTGGCACCCATGGGTTTGTGCTTCAGTTTCACCCTCCAGTTGTTAAATGTCTTGTTACCTGGACATTTTAAAGAAGATACTCAATCCCAGTTTGGGAGGTGGCAAACACGAGTCTTCTGTAATTTGTTTTATCAAATGAAATGACTATGCCTGAGCACGTGAGTAGGTAGAGATTGGGGCATTGAAGAATGTGTGCCTATTTCCAAATTTTTGCTTCGACAGTTACCAGGCAAAACCGTAGGATCTTTTGCCAACACCACAGGTCCTGGGCCAGCTGAGACTGGAGACATACTTCTCCGCACCCTCCTCTGCTTGTCTCACCTTAACCTGCTCCATCCCTCAGCCAGGTGGCCTCAGCTGCTCCTTTTAATGTCTCAGGGACTAAGTGATGCTCCTGGGCCCAGATTCTCCTTAGGTAGGCCTTTCCTCCCCTCAGCTGCCTAAAGTAAGTGTTACACCTGGTGTTTGGTCTTTTTAGGATCAGACATTAGAAGTCTCGGGTGTATTCTATGATGCAACTTCAGCTTCCTAGAAAGCATGGCCAGTTGTGAGCATGGCTATGTTTTGGGTCTGCTTCAGCAGTTCATGTCACAGAATAGCATAGGGCCCCACTGCCCATCTGGTCTACTAATATAAACTGGGTGAGACATGCCTCCTCTCCTCACAGCACCGCTCTAAGGACAGGATCATATATTTCTGAAAACTGAATAAAAGTAATACCTGTACAATCTGAACAATGACACTCTATATATTTTCCAGAAATCCTTACAGGACCTGGGGTTTTAGTCACCAAGGTTAGCACCACTGGGTAGCCTTTCATCCTTCCTGTTACCCATTTTCATGCACATCTCCTTTAGCTCCTCTCACCTTGGCGGTGTCTACCAATTGTTATGTAGAGACCTGGATTTTAAGGCTGTGCTCCCACCCTGTCCTCTGCAATCACAATGCAGATTTTCCCCTCTTTCCCTCCCTCCTTCCTTCCTCCCCTCCCTTGTCCTTTGCATTGTCACACTTAAAAATTTCAGATCAAAAGAACCAACAGACTGATTGTTTAATCTCATGACTTTGGCAAAATTGGCAAGCAGTACTGGAATCACTTTATACAGTATGGTCCTTTTATATAAATGCCAAAACACAAAAAGAGTACTGCTTGATTTCTGGGTGTTTTTCTGGGGTGAAATGTTGACTTTTTCAGAAGAAAACTATAAATCCATGCTGTGTCTTACAGCTGTTGTTTCAAAACTATCATTTTGTTTTCAGTTATTTTTCTCCAAACACTAGCTCCCAGCCAGATTGTCATCTGTGTGTCAAACAGTAAAACACTCCCCTGCCCCTGCACCTTTGACAAATGCAATTAATCTGATTTTAAAGCTGCAGCAAGTTAGACCATTATTCTGTGGCGCAGCCCCCGCAGTCACCCTGGCTGGTGGCCCTGCTCTGTCACAGGAGTCAGCAGCTGGGACACATCTCTGGTGTGCCTCTTGTCCAGTGCCTTATAAAGACAGCGGAGGCAAGGAACAGCTACAACTAAAAGTCTGCAGTCTGCAGATAAGAAACATATTTAGTAAAGAAGGAAAGTGTTTGGTGTCTGTTGTTGGCTTAAGTTTACCTGGACTGCTTGTGATAGCATTCCCATGGCAAGCACTGCTGAGCAACAAAAAGTGTTACAGAACATTTAAGTGATCTGTTCTGTAGCATGAGTTTTTTCAATCTGGTACTTCTTCCAGGAGCCTGTGTCCATTATAGACGCAACAAGGGACTCTTTCTATAAGGATGTCCTTATAGAAAGGACATCCTTATAGAAATTTGTGGAATGGGACAAGGTAGGACACGTAGAAATAAACAAGTGAGCCTAACTGAATAAAATGAATAAACGTCATGTCATTTTTTAAAATATGTGAGGGAGAGAGAGAAACATCAATGAGAGAGAACATCAATTGGCTGCCTCCTGCATGTCCCCTGCTGGATATTGAGCTCACAACCCTAGCATGTGCCCTGACAGAGAACTGAACCGGTGACCTCTTGCTTCCTGGGCCAGTGCTCAACCACTGAGCCACACCAGTCAGGCTGTCATGTCACTTTTTAGTTTACCAACCTAAGTATGATTTCCCCCATCTAATTTTCTGCCTTTAAATTGCCTACAGAAATGGAAACGGATTAACTGGTTAAGATTGCCAATAAACAACCAGTGAGTCCTGGGAGGAGCGTGAAGGAACCTGTTATGAGCATTTGGCAGCTCATAGACCTTTGAGTTGACTTCTTAGCTAAAACTGACTATTCCAGCCTGTTCAAGATGGATGGAGGGTTTGCTGCAGGAGGTGAGGTGAGACTGTAACAGCTGAGTGCTAAGGGGAAAACAAATCATCTTGCAGTTACTGGGAGAGGGAAGGATGATAAAGAGTAGGAACTTACACATTAAAAACAACCAGAATGCTAAAAATTAAAAACAGGTGTTTTTTTTAACTATAGGTAAGTCGATATTAATTTAAAAAAAAAAACTATTAAGAATTAAGAGACATAATACCAATGGCTTGTATTTGAAGTTATCTTCATTTCTTAGGAGTCTGTTTACTATTAGAAAAGGTGAAAGGAAAGGATGAGAAACTCAACCTACTCATGCCCAGGAAAGTGTAAGACCCAGGCATCTTAGAAAGTCCAGGCCAAAGCAGCACAAGAATGTTGTCTGCTGCATCAATATCCATCACAGGACCACTCCCTTCATATTTATCATCTTTGAGGACTACACTCTCATCACATATAATTTTGACCAAATTTTTTGTGTCTATGAACCACATTGCATGCTACAGACACATCATAATTTCAGGTAAATAGTTTTTTATAGTTTAGTCTGCAATCTTCTTGGCAAATTAAATCCTATATGACTTCTCTTTTCCTTTCTCCTCCTCCACCTCCCACTGCTCTTCTTTTCCTCCTCTTCTTCCTCCTTCTCCTTCTTTTTCCCCTCTCTCTCTTACACACACACACACACACACACACACACACACACACACACACAGTCTTGGACCTGATTTTCTAAATATACTAGTGGCCCTGTGCACAGTCTTGGATCTGATTTTCTAAACATACTAGTGGCCTGGTGCATGATTCCTGTGGGATCAGGCCTAAACTGTCACTCTGATATCCCTCTCGGATATCCCTCTCGAAATCTGGGACCGCTGGGTCCTAACCGCTCACCTGCCTGCCTGCCTGATCACCCCTAATCACTCTGCCTGCAAGCCTGATCGCCCCCAAATTCCCCCCCCTCCAGCCTGCTCGCCCCCAACTGCCCCCCTGCTAGCCTGCTCGCCCCCAACTGCCCCCCCTGCTGGCCTGATCAGCCTCAACTGAAGGCCCCTGCCAGCCTGATTGCCCCCCCCTGCCTCCCCCCCCCCCGCCAGCCTACTCGCCCCCAACTGCCCCCCCTGCCAGCCTATTCGCCCCCAACTGCCCCCCCTGCCGGCCTGATCACCCCCAACTGACCGCCCCTGCCAGCCTGATCGCCCCCACCTGCCCCCCCCCCCCATAGAGGGGCCCTGGGAAGACACATGGACATTCTTTAAATTGTTGTTAACTGAGCCTGAGACATTGGCAGAGTCATGTCTTGGTTACAAACCCCCCACACACACAAGAATGCGGGGGTGTTATCAGTTTCTAACTTACCTTTGTCCAGGTGCCAGGAGAAGGCTTTGAGATGTAAATCCAGTCTAGCACCGGGAAAGAGGGAATGAATAGGACCTGGGCCCTCCCAAGCTCCTTTGATCCTAAGTTTTCCCATGAAACCCCCTTGTATTTTGGAAAATAAATAAATGCACTGTGTTGCCTGTGGGGAGTGTGACTGTTCCTCCATCAGAGTGACAGCTTCCCACCCGGCTCCCGGCTTGTCTCTATTCCTGCCTCTTGTCTCTTTCTTTCTTTAATTTCTTAACCCCCAGCTCCTCCACTCAGGAACCTGTCCTTTTCCTTGCAGGACATGGAAAAGAGAGAAACACCCCCCCATACACACAAACACCCCCTCCCCCCCGCCGGTCTGCTCACCTCCAACTGCTCTCCCCTGCCTGCCTGATTGCCCCTAACCACCTCTGCTTTGGCCCCGCCACCATGGCTTTGTCCAGAAGGACATCTGGAAGGTCTCCCAGAAGGTCTCCCGGTCTAATTATCATATTACCCTTTTATTAGTATAGATTATCCAGAAAGATAAAACAGAGTAACATTTTCATTTCTTGGGAAAATAAAGGAAAACTTCTGGGAGGTAGAAGAGGAGGCAGCAATAAGGTAGCTTTAAACTTTGGCACAAAACATTAACTTCTATACAAAATGCTTCTACACAGTCCTTGAAAATGTCCAAAATTAAAGTAGTAGTAGTGTTGGTTACAACACCAATCATTTTCTTATTGAAAGATCCACCTGGAATAACTTCTCTGCTTTAGGACCATAAAGATATAAGTAATAATAAGATGAAATCCTTGGCTTATATTTTAAACACTAGACTAATTTTATTTGATTGAACATCAGAATAGAAAAAAACCCTCCAAGTGCAAAAGCATCTAGTCATTAAAAAACAAAAACACCAGATTACATTTTCTGAAAATAGATGTCCCAGAAAATAATGAGAGAGCATGGTGACTGAAACTGCAAAGGCTGGGACAGAATCAGTCAGCTCACTTATGAGACCACTGGCTATGGAGTCCGACAAAACAGGGTTCAAATCTCAGCTGTCGCCCTCAGCTGTGTAATACTGGGCAGGTTTCTTCACTACACTCACTTTTTCATCTATAAAATGAAAAAGTGAGTGTAGTGAGGGATGGTTAGAACCAACTGATGGAGCGGCTGGGAGAAATTATACGAAACACTGTGTGAAACGTGCTTAGAAAGTATTTGCCTGGCAAATGACCCTTAATAAATAGTAGCTCTTGATTAGCTACCCGAGCATGAGCTTGAGTGTACAATGTTGGCTAAATGCTATGTGAGATGGGCATGATCACCATGGGTAAAGGGCAGGCAGAAGGCAGAGGCAAAGCTACCAAGGAGAAACATCACCACATTGGACCAAAACAGCCGCAACAAAAGAGAATAGAGAGATGCCTGCCACAATGTTAAAATCTCCAAGGTTAGACAGTGATCAAACACATGAATTGCCTTTTTTAGTACATGCGGTTTTTGTTCTTCCTGTAATGAAATATGTGTCTCGCCTCCAGTATGGAGCGGTATCCAATGTTTTGTTTAATCCAAACCTGTGAAAGGCTCCCTGGTGTAGTGAGGGGGGCAAAGAATGATTCTGGCCTCAGCTGTCACTCTCAAAGTGGCAGCCGGTGGAGCCCTGGCCCTTCAAAGCCAGAGGAGTCCTCCTACCGTGACAACACAGGAGCAGAGGGGCTAGCTGGGTGCAGACCCGCCTGCAACACTCACAAGCTGTGGAGCTGGGCAAACCCACTGCCCCCTCAAGGGCTCAGTTTCCTCATCTGTGAAAAGGGGAGACACTGCTAATAGTTCTGCCTCCCAGGACTGTTATTACTGTCAAATGGGAGGTGTGTGACACTATAAAGCAGCAAAAGAATATAAGGAAATCTATTATTAGAAACAACCTACTTGGAAACACATTCCTTAATGTATTTAACACACTATTACAGTGAGGGAGGGGAATAGCAAAGCTTAAAAAAGAACACCCAAAAGTTCCAGAACTGAATTGAGATGCTGACAAAGAACTGGATAACTCAGGACATGTTTGAAAATGATTAAATTCTTAAATTATTATATAGATAAGCAAAATTATTCTTAGGGACATTTGTAACATTGCATGCTAATCATCCTCAGGAGAAGCAAGAACTGTCAACAGCTCATGGCAAAGAGCCAACTGTCTGCTGGGTAAGTAAATGCCTAAAGAAACTGAATTAGCTTTTTAAAGGAGCCAGAAGACTGAGCCATGCTGACATGAATCCTGATAGCGAGGGAGCTCTGAAAACAGCATGACCCCCGCCTGCAGAATTCTGACCCTTTCTTCCTTGTGAATTAGATGAAAATGAATGCAATCACAATTGGTTTATAACTGCTTAGCAGTGTTCACCGAAAAACTGTTATCAGATGTATGAAAACCCAGACACTACAAATATGACAGTCACACATTTGACAAAAAATGATACAAATTATGTGAAATATCTGCCTTTAGGAGCTACTATGTTTGCAGCAGGAAAAGCCTGTCTTGTTGATATTAATGTGTGTATTTTACAAAATAACAGTCCTACCTGAACATCCAACAATACTACCTCATGCTCTGTTGAACAAGTAGTTTAATATACTGCTATAGTAAACTTGGAAGTGAATCTAGAGAACAAGATTGAACACAACTGGCTAAGAAGGCAGAAAACAAAACAGAAAGGAACCCTAACAAACAACGGAACAAGCCCAATTGAGCGTGACTTCAAGACCATTAACAGCTCCACCCCACCCTCCAGTCAAGAACCCACACACATACATGAAATCTGAAGCAAACAAAAGATAAGTTTTTTCATAGGTACATGGAAAGTAAATGCATCAGCAACTGCATACAGGTTTTTATTTTTTTATTTTTTCATAGTGCTGATTAAACAATGAAGCAAAATTAAATACTACCTTAAAGTTCAGAGTTGACCTCTTTGCAAAATACAAAAGCCAGATTAAGCAAGGTCTCAAATGGTGTTGACATGTATTTCCCATATGAAAATAAAATTATAACATTAGCACAAATGGGACATATATTCCACAGCATCATAGCAATGTGACATGTGACTACAAAATAAAACTGCATGATTTCTGTAAGCCACTGCAGTGTCATTACTTCCCAGTCACATTCCATATACTTTAAGCCACTGATGGATACTCACAAACCTCAGGTACCTAAATTCCACTCCCGTGGTGGAACTGACAACCGCTGACAGGTATAATTAACAACCATGAGTTCAATTAAAGTTTTTATTTGCAAAACTGGGCTACATTTCAAGACTTGATTCTTAAAACCCAGTTAATTTTGAAAATGAAATGCTCCATAACTCATGTGTGCTGCCACCAAAATATAGACTTCAGTTAAAACATTATTCCAGTTAAACACCAAACATGCATTTTTCAACAATCAGTTTACATTATCTTCTTTTTAAATCAAATCAATTATTTTAGTTTGGGTTCATGAACTAATGATGTTTTTTAAAAGCTATAAATAAGTCAAATCTAGAAAACAAGTATTGTTTCCTTCTATGCACCTATTTGAGGAAACCCAAAAGCATGTGAAAAGAACACAAAAGTATATTCACTAACAATGCAATCAGGAACATTTCCCTTCTGTTGGTTTTTCTGGTGGCTGTTTTGCTACAGCAATAGTATGAGAGGGCATCTATCCTCAAATGCCCTTTCCCCAAACCCCTTGTGCTCCATGAAAAGGGCTTAGCCTGCAAGACATGTTAAAGTCTATCACTACAGAATATTTATTTCCTACTGGGTACATTATACTTCTGAGGATAAGAGAAAAATTGTTGAGTCTTAAAAAAAAAACCTGATAAAGATCTATTTTGACATCATCTCTATCACCAAGTGAGACAATTACCCAGATAATTACAACTATGTGATTCATGAATGAGATATGTAGGCATCTTGAAGCTAAGTGAAAACCAGAGAGTAATTACTGATACCACATATTCTCAAATTACTGATCAGCTCCAAAATTTTCAAAATATAGGTTTAAGTGAAAGTTACAAAAATTCTCAGTATTCTAAATAATAATAACAAAAAAAACCACAACAGAAAAAGGTAGAGTACTAACCCTATGCAGTTCCTCCACTTGTGAGTTCCCCTATCAAAGCTGGTAGCACAGCACAGCACTGTTTATCTCCTGGGACATCTCTCCCCAGCTGTGAACCCTGAGGGGAGGACCTGTATTAGCCTTGCTATCCCTCCACCTCTCACCTAGGTCCCTGACATACCACAAGTGGTATGGAATCTGAAGGAACACCCTCTATGTGGCATTCGACACATTCTCAGTGCCTCTCCACCTGTCTACCCTTCTGACCAACATCTCCTGCTAACCAAACATAGTATTTCAAAATGCTGGTGTTTTTGTCCCTCAATATATGACAATCTCATAGTTACAAAATATATATTAAGTGTTTCATTGAAAAAAAAGTTGAATATACCTCTCGAACTCTAGAGGTTGCCACGGCCACCAGACCCCTCCAAGGCTGTGCCCAATGCATAACCACAACTGACTCCAGCTTCCTTTCCCTTTAGGTAAATGGGTCTGAATTCTCTTCCTACCAAGGCACCAAACCAAGAAGAAACCACTTAAAAAATATTCATCCCACTGGACAAGCTCAGGAGGAGGGCTGGGAAGAAGAAGAGAGATTAAAAATGAGGCTATTCTTAAAAAGCAATGATCATGGACATGTTATCATTTGTGGATATTCCAAACAATACTCCCCAAACCCAATCAGCCCAACTGGGGAGTGCCATTAACATCCAAAAATGAATTCAGAGAAAAACTAGAGGCCCAGTGCACGAAACTCATTCACAGGGGTAGGGGTGTGTGTGTATCCCTCAGCCCAATCTGCACCCTCTCTAATCTGGGATGCCTCGAGGGATGTCCGACTGCCCGGGTAGTCGGACATCTCTGTCACAATCCAGGACTGCTGGCTCCCAACTGCTCGCCTGCCTCCCTGCCTGATTGCCCCCAACCGCTTCTGCCTGGCAGCCTGATCACCCCCTAACCACTCCCCTGCCAGCCTGATTGATGCCTAACTGCTCCCTTGCTGGCCCGATTGCCCCTAACTGCCCTCCACTGCTGGTCTGGTCACCCCTAACAGCCCTCCCCTGCAGGCCTGGCCGCCACTAACTGCCCTCCCCTGCCAGCCTGGTCACCCCCAACTGCCCTCCCCTGCTGGCCTGGTTGCCCCCAACTGCCCTCCCTTGCAGGCCTGGTCTCTCCCAACTGCCCTCCCCTGCTGGCCCGGTCACCCCTAACTGCCCTCCCCTGCTGGCCTGATTGCCCACAACTGTCCTCCCCTGCTGGCCATCTTGTGGCAGCCATCTTATGTCCACATGGGGGCAGCCATCTTTGACCACATGGGGGCAGCCATCTTGTGTCCACATGGGGGCGGCCATCTTTGACCACATGGGGTGGCCATATTGTGTCTTGGAGTGATGGTCAATTTGCATATTACTCTTTTATTAGATAGGACTAGAGGCCCGTGCATGGATTCATGCACTGGTGGGGTCCCTCTGCCTGGTCTGTGGGGATCGGGCTGAAACTGGCTCTCTGATATCCCCCGAGGGGTCCTGGATTGCAAGAGGGCGATTCTTGGGTGATGCACCCTGAATCAGGCTTCCTCCTCTATGGTTCTGGGTGTGTTACCCGAGAACCGCAGCTGCCAAGTCACCGCAGCTCAGCACCTCCTGCGTTGAGCATCTGTCCCCTGGTGGTCAGCGTGCATCATAGCTACCGGTCAGACAGTTGAACTGTCGGCCAGTTGGCTGGTTGCTTAGGCTTTTATATAGAGAGATTATATAGGATATCATAGTGACATTAGGACCAATCTTGTAAATAAATCCTTAAAAATTACTGCTGCATGAGGCACATATTTGTCATTTAGAAAACCAGTATGTCCCCCAGGAGAAAACCAACTAACTAAATAAAACTAAGCTTTTTGCTGGCATCTCCCTTCTTATTATCAATAATGCTTACTCTGAGCCCCTGTGTTATTACTTCAAGCCCCCTCTCTCTACCACTGGCTTATTAAGCTTCCCCCAAAACTCATTTTTTGTCTCCACCATCCTAAAAACACCACCACAACACTATAATTAATTCTTCCTTTCATCATCAAACTGCCAAACTCTCAGGGTTTGAATCCTGCTGCTTGAATCCTGGTTCTTTTCCCACTTATTCTTTGCAATCTGGCCTTTGCACCTCTCCCCCTGGGAACTGCCCCATGCTGCCCGGGCTGCTCTGAGCCTCCCCTGCTAACCCTGATCTTGCCCTCTATTCTCTTGAGTATGCTGCTATGAGACTTGCAATACTCATTCCTTTCTGGACCTCCTTCTGCCTCTACTGTGCAAAACCTTTGCATGGACCAAAAGGTCAGATGCAAAACAGGTATCAAAATAATTCATAATGATACAAACTGTAACTGCACCCACATGTTGGAGAACAGATAGCATTACCCAGGCTGTGTCTCTACTTCCTGAGTACGTGATAAGGATGTCTCCCAAGGCCAGAGTTTGTGTTCTCTATAACCTGATACTTCAAGCTGTCTGCCTGTACAGTCTCTTTCTAGCTTAGGAATACTTCTCAAGATGGACCAGAGTCAATAGAAGAGTGAAGGGCAATGGCTGGCAAGCTGCAGGTCGGGGAAGAGGCCCCAGCCATCCACTTTCATGCCAGGGCTCTCAAAAAAAAGCACATGCAGCTTGTGTAGACCAAGAACCTCCTCTGAACTCTGCCTCCCAATCCGTGGTGCATCTGGCCACTGGCCTCAGCTTGATTTCTTAGTCATGGCTCATGCCTCACCTCTCCTGCAAGGCAGGCATGTGCTCAGCCCATGTCCATGCCAACCTGTCCCCTGTAACATGTGTGTCCAGCCTCAGGGACACTTGCCGGTGAGGAGGTGCTGAAGGAAAAGGAGTCTTGGGAGTCTTGCTGCTCTCCACATCAGCCCCAGACACTGACTGCATGCGCCTGCAATGCAACTCCCACAGAACATTTCAGAATCAGACTCCTTTTCCTCCAAAAGCAGGCCAATAAGGCAGCACCAAGGAGCTTCACTTGTCTTCAGAATGCCTTCACTTGTCTTCACCCACCGCCCTTTCCTCATCTCATAGATCATGTCTTCCAACTCCCCTGCTCAGCGAAACCTGGGGGTCAGGTTTGCAGGCCTCAGCCCTCAGGGAGATGGGGCCCAGCCTTCCAGGGAAGAGAGGAGGGATACCTGAGACAAGTAGTATCTGGGTCATGGCTTCTTAAGGAGCAGAGACCAAGGGTCTGTGACCTACTGAGAGTTGGTCCTGGCAAGAGAGTTCAGGAGGAAGTAGTAAGAATGTATTCAATGAAAACATAAAAATAAAAGCTAAACAATGTAGGCTAGAATTTTAAAACTCAGTTATGCTCAGAACCTAACAATGTGAGAGAATAGACTATTTCATGGACTTCAGACACAGGCCCTGGTTTGTTTGGACACACATTTAATATCCTAAGAAAATTGTGTCTCTGTCCTGTTTCTCCTCCAGCTAATTTTACTGCCTTGTTCTTCTCTGATTACATCTACAACTGGTTCTCTGTTGTTTTTTTGCCCCAAACAGTGACCACCTGGGCTATTCCTAGCACCTAACAGGGAAGTCTTCTTAATATACTAGAGGTCCAGTGCACAAAATTCGTGAACGGGGGTGGGGGAGTTCCTCATCCCAGCCTGCACCCTCTGGCAATCTGGGACCCCTCAAGGGATGTCCTACTGCCAGTTTAGGCCCGATCCCGCAAACCGACAGTTGGACATTGCTCTCGCAATCCGGGACTGCTCTAACCACTCGCCTGCCTGCCTGATGCCCTTAACTGCTCGCCTGCCTGCCTGATCACCCCTAACTTCTCGCCTGCCTGCCTGATCGCCCCTAACTGCCTCTGCCTGCCTGCCTGATGGCCCCTAACCACTCACCTACCTGCCTGATGCCCTTAACTGCTTGCCTACCTGCCTGATCACCCCTAACTGCTCATCTGCCTGCCTGATCGCCCCTACGGCCTCTGCTTGGCCCCCGCCACCGTGGCTTCATCCAGAAGGACGTCCGGAATGATGTCCGGAAGGTCGTTCGGCTGTCCGGTCTAATTAGCATATTACACTTTTATTATTATAGATTGTTGCTGAGCAGATGAAGATCCTAGTCTTCAAGTTTTTTATCTCAATGCTCCACAGAACTACACTTCTCCTGGGGAAAGCCAGCATGTATGCATTTGTATGAATTTCTAAATTTTGGTAGCATGGATTTTTCCTCTTACAAAAAGGAAACCACATCTACAACTTCAAAAAATCAAAAAGCCTTTTTAATAGTAACCCCATCCCACCTCTGACTTGGAATTCAGCCGTCTGGCAACATTATCAGCTGCAAATCACAAATTCATAAATAACATGTTTGTTTAATACTTCTATAATAAAATTTCTCTAAAATTTTGATATAAGTCAAATGCCTGTCTATTTATATTCACCCATCCATCCACCCCCACAATCTGTATTTCTCACTAGATGCAATATGATTAGAGCTGAAGAAACAGACATCAATAAAATATGTTCTCTGCCTTAACAAAGTTGTAAAACATACCTGAAAATACGTAACGTATAAAATACGAAGTGCCCCATAAGGGATGTGCACTAAGTACTATGTGAGCATTCACCCCAGCCGTGGATGTCAGGGGAAAAACATTGGCAACTTGAGGACAGGCTTCACAGGACGTGACACACAGGCCACAACAATGCAGTGACATCTCAACTCAGAGGCTACCTACCAACCCAAAAGCCCAATCACATTATGACCCCATGACAACCTTCCTGGTGGAGCCAGCCAGTGACTATGCAACTCACATACCGCGGTATGTGACAGACCTTCTTTATATGCACTTCCCATTTAATCCTGCATAATCAAAAGATGTGTGTACTCAGGCTTGAGATTTAATAAAAAATAACGTTTACTGCTTCAACAAGTGAAACCGCATTTTTTTTTTTTAATTGCAGGTGCTTTGTGGCAATGAAGAACAGAATGAGTACAGTTCAGAGCCACTGCCTTGATTTGTGTGAAGGTGCCAGCAGTTTTATCCACCTTTGCTTCTGCACCATTTAAATGCAAATGTCAACTCAGAGGGAAAGGCAAATGCAAGTTTCCTAACAGCCCCTCTCTCTTCTACACCTACACCTTCCTGTCAAGTGGAAATAGTTCTAATTCTGGGAAATTCTGCTGTACCTATCTCATCAGTCATTCCCCCCACCTCCAATTCATTTTTCACAACTTGGATGTCATCCCTCCTGGAAAGCCCTCGCACACGCTCTTAAACCAGACGAGGGTGCCTGCTCGGCACTTCTACACACCTGTAAGCTATGGCAAGTAAGGCTCCTGAGAATCCCTTCCCCACCTGCATCTGCCCCCACCATGGCAGGCACTCAAGACTGACTCCTAAACTGTTAAAGCTCTCTCTATAAAGCTGCTCAATACATGACAACACAGCACTTTGGATGTAGGCACCAATGCCATGCCTGGCATGCAAGAAGTGTCTGGCTTTTATTGCCTATGTGTCTGAAAAAGATGGAAGTTTGCCTTGTGAGTCCTAGTCCTGAATTTCTGACAGTCCCCAATGTGCCTGGCATCTGGATAAGGGTCCAGATTCCATCCAGAGAGAAGGCAGGGTGGCTACATCCCCAGGACAGCCTAAGGCAACAGGGTCCACTCCTGGCTGGGGCCACTGCTCTGTACTAGTGGACCTTGCTGATGCAGACAAGGAAGGGCTCAGCTGACAAGGAAGGGCTCAGCTGACTGACAGCTGCTCCCCACTCAGCCATTAGCTGGTGCTGAAGCCCACTGGAGTGCCCACTGGAGTGCCCACTGAGTGACACACCAAGGCTCCTACAGCCCTCTACTGCCAGCAATAACACCACCCTTTACCCCCAGTGGGTCCAGGTGACATTAAAGCTTAATTGTGCTTTACCCACATTGTGTGAGATTGACTCTATGGAAATAAAATCTGCTGTAGGAAAATGAACCTGCTCAAAAATCATTCCCTATTCCTAATGCGCCCCAGCACTATCATGCACTAATGGAACTTCTGATTTTCTTGCTAGGATCTCCTACTAAACTCTGAATTCCTGAATGATAGTGAGCATAATATCCCCAGTACTTACCGTGTACCTGGAATGTAGTAGATGCTCAAATACTATGTGCTGAGGCACTTAAATGAGATCATGGATATAGAGTTCTGAGGACAGTGACTGGGACACAGTCAGGAGCCAAGAGTGCAAGCTGTTCTGATTTGGATATGATGACAATATCAACAATATTAGGGTTCACGCAGAGCTTATTCAGTAATTTTTTGCTCTACTGCCCTAACTGGCAATGTGCAAGGAATATTATTTATTAGGATCTAATAATCTTACCATGTGTCTAAGGGCAATAAAAAATTATATAGTTCATGAATCTTCAAACCCTATGTTTGCTCTGCTCTTGGATGGCAATTTTTGTTGTTTTTAATTTCCACTGTCTTCCCAGGATTTCACTGCAGACTCGCAATTCAATAGCAATGTAATCACTGAAAACTAAGGAACCTCAATTGGTAACCTGTTGAGCACATTTTGATTAGCCACAGCCAACAAGCTTTCTGACACGGCAAGTCATCCTCACGTAACAGGCAGCCAATCCCTCTGAGGACAGTTCTGACAAGTTTAATAAAAGGAGTGGCAGTGATCGTGGAATTTCAGCAAACCCTTGACAGAGTTCCACATCAAAGGCTAACAGCCAGTGTGGGAGGGCCACACACTGAGTAGGAAACTGGTGTTGGATTGATAAAGCACTGGGTAGCAGGAAACAACGAAAATGTTCCCGGAGGAAGGGGCAAAGTCTATAGAACACTGCATGGGCTAGCAACAGATGCCAAGTTTTTATGTTATTTTAAAACATCTGAAGGGAAACCACTCTGTGTATTCTAGAAGTGTAGAACCACTAGGGGAAAAGTGACCTTTAGTGGAATATTGGAAACAGAAATATCGCATCCAGCCCAGCATATGAACAGTCGTTTACCGAACTCTGAAATGCCAACACACTGCAGCACTTGGTGTGACCAGGGCAGTGATGTGAAACTGGAAGGAAGCTCTTAAAAGGCTGACATAGTACACTGTAATCCACTTGGGGAGGAGAACGTTGTATGATGAGGACAAGCTGAGGGATTTTTAAAAAGAAAAACTTGAAAATTTCCTTGAAAGAGGAATGGAGGAATGATATGCAAATCCACTTTCTAATATAATTTTTGTTTGTCTTTGATTAACTCTGGTAACAAGTCACAACTAATCTGTTTCAATCAAGTAAAGAGAAGTAATTTGAGGCGCTGACCCTGTAAATCAGAATACCAGAAAGTTCCCGTGGTTACCATTCGTTCTAATCGGGTCACTTCCTCCTGCACCCACCTAGTAAATGAGGTGTGTCACCTCCGTATTCAGCCTTGGCAAAGGGAGCAAACTCCAGAATGGCTGCCACGCTTCCTGCTGGGGAACATTTGCTTGCAAGCTAACTACTGTTTGGTAGGTTATCTATGGTCTTTTCATGCATCAAAGTAACGGTTACTGATTAGAGAAAAAAATCCAATTCTCCAAGAATTCCCTTAAACACCCATGGTACTTAGAACAACCTTTTATTTCAACTGCATTTAATTAACCACTCCCTTCCCTCTCCCAACTACTTTCCAACCCCAAGACCAGCAGCAGTACTGAGGTGTCCCTGAGCACAGGTGCCTGCCAGCAGCCAGCCGCGGTGCTGGGTACATCCCTGGAGTGGGCATTGCTCCACAAGAGCACGTGCCACACCTTCAGTTCCACATTAATACTCTTCGAAGGTACAAAGTTTTACTTACTTTCGAAACCACTGAATAGTTTTGCTTTTTAAGTATTCATTTTAAACGTCCATTGGGTCACTACCTTTTTCTATGCTTCCAAGCTTTTCTCCTTCCTCCCTGTTACAATGAAAGAATTTTATGCTTGCTCAGGCCAGTTTCCTGCCTTCTCCAGGACCCTGCCCTATCATTTATTAGCAACCCCTTCCCCCATATTTTCACTCTCCCCTTCCCCACAGGCTCATGACTCTTAGTATTTAAGCACATTCAAGACTTTTATATTTAAAAATATATGAACAAACCCTTCTTGCCTCTATTCCCCCACCAATATCACACTCGTCTCCTGTGCAAACTGCGTGAGGTTCCTATGCTTGATCTGTGTCACCACC
The DNA here is from genome assembly GCF_951640355.1 of Cnephaeus nilssonii. Taxonomy (NCBI): domain Eukaryota; kingdom Metazoa; phylum Chordata; class Mammalia; order Chiroptera; family Vespertilionidae; genus Cnephaeus; species Cnephaeus nilssonii. The sequence continues at coordinate 73,536,321 of NC_137075.1, read as the reverse complement.
TCCCCACCACCTCATAGTCATAGTCCATTTGATCAAGTCTGTCCCAACACCACCCCCATCTCTCCATGTGCCAGTGAAATAGCATCCGTTAAGGTCCCTCTGACCCTCACACAGAGAAATCTCGAGGGGCTTTTCCAGTCCTCTCGTTGCTTGACCTCTGCACAGCCTCAGAGCCTGCTGCCCATTCCTCTGGTCTTGAAGCCCCCATTCACTTTCCACCCTCTCAACCAGGGGCCGTTCACTGTCCCTCAGACCGTTGGAGGGCCGGACTATAGTTTAAAAAAAACTATGAGCAAATTCATCTATGCACACTGCACATACCTTATTTTGAAGTAAAAAAAACAAAACGGCAAAAACACCCGCATGTGGCCCGCAGGCTGTAGTTTGAGGATGCCTGCTCTAAACCCTCCCTCTCTACCAGGCCCTTCAAATACACCCAGTCTTCTTATCAAACAGCTCTCCCCAGGGTGAGCTGTACTCTCTCTTTCTCTAAACGCCATCTTTATGCTAACAACTCCCTATTCCTGCCCAAACCTCACTCTAAGCTCCAGACCCACACATTTCAGTCTTCTTTCTGACTTGTCTCACATGTGCCCTAAATTCAGCATATCCAAAACTGAAGTCTTTTCCTCCCCCAAGAAAAGCAGAAAGACCCTGATCCTCCTCCAGGATCACACAATTCATGTCAAGTCTGAGGCTCGGGAGTGATCCTAGCTTTCTCCTCCTCTCTCACTCGCCACATCCAACAAGTCTAAGGATCCATCCAGACTTCCGATTAACCTACTAGGTGCCTGTGTCCACTTCTCTGTTTCCATTACCACTGCTCAGTCTAAACGTCTCATCTCTTGCCCGGATTGCTGCAGCAGCTCCTAACTGACCTCCACCTTTGAAACTTTTCATCATTTCTACAAAGCCAAAGTGATCTCCAATGGGACTGTTCTAAATGGCAATCTGATCCCCTCAGTCCCCTGCTGAAGGGCCCTAGTGCCTGCCTGATATTCAAGGCTGACAGCTCCTTTGGGGAGTGCAGCCCTGCTGTGGCTCAGGTCTCCAAACCGAACCCCTCCAGCTGCAGGAATCAACGTCATGCTCTCTTGCCACAGGCTTTGCACTGGCTTTCTTCCCACACTTTCTCCACCCTCCCATCCTGCTCCTCACTTAACAGAGAGTGGAGTTAACTAACTCCCTGTCATTCTTCCGAAGACTCAGTTGAAAAGTAAGTCACTTTCTGTAGAAGCTGATTTTCTCTCCTCTCCACAGTAGGGTGGGAGCTCCAGTTATATACAGCCATAATCCCTTTCAGAAACCACACCCATAAGTATTCAGATGACCTTACACCAGACTGCAAGGTCGACTAGGAGGAGGACTGGATCTAACAAAAGCAGGTGCCCATTGGATCTTTGTTAAATAAATTGTAAGTCAGTAAGTGGCCTCACAAACATCATGTTTTCATTATTTCACAGCCTTTTTTTTAACTCTGAGAAATAAGCATTAATGTTTTTATAATAAATCAAACAATTCCCAGTGTTTAAAATTTTCCCCAAGTGTTTAAACATTCCACTTTAATAGCATTTTTAAAAATCCTGCATTTGGCTGTCCCACATCTCTAATCTCCTTTAACAGAGAACAGCTTCCCCACCGGGTGTGGTGTGGTGTGGTGTGGTGTGGTGTGGTGTGGTGTGGTGTGTGTGTTAGTCTTCCAGGATAGAGATTTCTTAAGAGTCTAGGCCAGGTATCTTGTAAAATGCCCGTGATCTATTTGGCTGGCTATTTCTTCATATCAGATTCAGGTTAAAGATATTGTCAAGAATATAACTCAGATGATATGTTGTGCACTTCTCAGAGCATCACATCAGGAGACACAGCGCCCAAAAGACACAACTGTGTCCCTACTCAGTCATAGTTCAGGTAAGCCCACACTGTAGGAGCCCCATCCCTTCCCTCAACCCAGATTCCAGCCAGCCTTACACTAGAACAGACATCCAAATACCGCCAGACAGAGGAAAGCCTCCGATGAGACAGAGAGACAGCCAGCAGATCTGAAGGGCAACAAGTTCAGAGTGATGTGAACAAGGGGAGGATCCAGGAGGGCTGTCTCCACTCACAAAAACAGAAGTGACAGATAACTGATGAGTCAGATGATGCCAAGGAGAGATTTGGAGAGACAGAGAAAGGAGGTATGAAGCCATTACAGAAAAACTGTAACTAAGCCAAAAGGAAAAAGGAAGCAATTATTAACTGCAGGGTTATTCTTATATTTCAGGCAAAATTTCCTAATATACACACACACACACACACACACACACACACGCGCACACGCACACACACACACACATATATTTTTTGCTAAAAGGATGGTGTTCTATAATCATCCCCATTGTTATCTGGTGACCATAAGAGAGTATTCCTTTCTAAAGATACCTTATATGGTCCCAGTTGGCTAATTTAAGTTGGTTAAGAGTATGGCTTTGCTGATCTGGCACTGTTACCTATCAGCTGTGTGCCATTGGCAGGTTACCTCATCATCTCTGTGCCTCAGTTTTTTCATCTATTAAATAGGGGTAATAGAACTTAACCCCATTGGGTTGTGAGAATAAGATAAGTTGCAACACGTCAAGTGCTTAGAACAATACCTAGCACAGAGTAAAAGTTCAATACATTTTTGCAATCATAGTGAATATTATTAGTAATACTGAAAGCCTGTGGTTAAAAAGCCTGTTTTAACTTTAAAATGACTCAGCAATAAGGACTCAGCTTTTGTCGAAAAATAATACATACTGATTGAGCATAGGCTCTTGGTATTATTATAAATAATTAGCCAGTGGAATTCTTGGTTAAACATTCCTAACTACATCTTGATAAGCCACAGTGCAACTGAGCCACCCACTAAAATAGCAGAGAGACATTTAGCAGCTCAAAAGCATCACTTCACTTCACCATATGGTTTCTGGTGGAGTTGGACAATACAACTCAACCAAATTACATAGGGAGGAGGTTTTCTTTCTTTTCTTTCATTTTTTTTAAATAACATCTATATGATAGGCCTTTAATAAATTCTGGTTGAATGCATGCAAAATTCGCTGTACACGGGAGCATGAGATTAAAAGGAATGCCACTGCTATCCTTTTAACAATCCCTACAACTTTCTGGGATAAATGTCACTGCCGGATGCATTATGGTGCAAGACTTCAGGATAAAAGACTATCTTACCTTAAGGAGAAGGCGCCATGCAAGACTACTTAAAGGAAACAGGAAAAATCTGTCACAGGTTCCAGCTCATCTTTCTCTGTATCTCCTACTTTTCTCCTAAGAAACACTCTCATGGAAAAAACTCCAGAAAATCCAGAGTACTCCTTTGATGGAATATGTAGGCTGTTTACTTATAACAGTCCAAAAATCTAAAATTCAGTATTTCAACACACAGGAATGTATTTTTGGTTGAATGGTGGTTTTATTGATAATGTCACCATCTTTTAATAAGATTTCTTAGTCATCACTTCCAGTTCTGGATTACACCTTCGAGGGTAAGAATACAGAGTATGGTTGTTATGAAAACAGGCTTAGGCATCAGACAGATCAGATATTAATCTCCAGGCCACTTCTCACCGGCTGACCTTTGGGGAGGTTGTTTTAATCACTCTGTGCCTCCGAGTCCTTATCTGAAAAATGGGGATGACAAAAGTCCTACCTCATGAGACTGCTGAGAAGAAAAATAAGGAAATGTATGAAAATATCTTACACACTATCTGGCAGTCAGTAAGCACTTTATATTTGAGTTCTCATTATTATGGCAGTGTGGTGTGATAGTAGAAAAAAGAGTAGTTAGAAAACCAGTCTGTTTTCCTCAAGTAACAACTATAAATATGTAGAAAGTGAATTGTGAACTACATTACAAAGGACATAAAGATTTATACTGAGTCCTTGAATTCTGGCTTTAAATCACTGCTCCCTGTTTGGACGAACTCTTTGTTAATTACTTTAACTGACGACTGCCAGAAAACCTACTTGATACTGACCTGTGTCTACCAGGTGAGTATGCCACGTGTTGCCACACATGTAAGGTACACTTCTACAACAAGGGTAAACTGTAGAAACACTCAATCAACATCAAGTCACGAAAGATTTCTCAATCATTACTTCGAGAAATACATAGCATGACCATAAGTAGAACCTGCAATACAGCAGAATTAAATCCCTAGATCCAAGTAAACTGAGTTCAAGTTATACATAAATATTGGAGAAATAGCTGAGAGGTTGATTTATCCCATATGTTTAAATACTTATTTTTTTTAATGTTTTCATTGAATTTTTTTTTTTTTAGAGAGAAAGTAGAGGAGAGAGCAACACCCATGAGAGAGAGAAACATGTATCAGCTGCCTCCTGCATGCCATCTACTGGGGATAGAGCCCGAAACCTGGGCATGTTCCCTGACCAGGAATCGAACCAGCAACCTCCTGGTGCATTGGGAAGACGCTCAACCGAGCCACACCACCAGGCAAATATTTTAATTTACCCAAACAATTTTTATGTGTCTATATAACCAGTAGGGTTTGGATGTAAATGCATCAAACTGGCCTTTCAACTTAATTGTTTATGTGAGGGTTTTCACTCAGACTTGTCAGTTATAAACCTTGGTTCTTTGCTAACCACATCCTGAGAAGTCAACAGAAAAAAACATAAAGAACTGGGTGAATTAAAGAGATAGTTTAAATATAACCTTCCATTTTAATGTTCCTGATAACAAAGAATAGTTTTTTTGTTTGGGTAATCTACCATCTGTGATTAGTTGGCCCCTTTCATTCTCATAGTTCTTAGTTCTTTAACTGGATTCCACTTCAGCAGCAACATAGGAAGATGAGAAATGACCCAGACTAAACTGTCTCTTGTATAAACACAAAATGGAATAGAAGTAAATGGCTTCTATTAGAGCCCAAGCAAAAGAGACATTCAACTTCCAAACATGGATATGTGGAGACACTCAGGACAGTCACTAAAGATGACTCAGAACAGCATGCGATTGCTCCCATGAGAAAAGCAGGAGTATTAAGACAGAAACTTCTGGCTCACACATGAGGAAAATAAAATTGTTTTTGTTTAGAGAATTACCGTAAAAAGAGGAGAGAAATTTATGTGCTAAAATTAATAAAATTTAAGAAAATAAGTGACACTGGAAAAAAATAAGTGAAGTCAAAAGCTGGCCCTTTGAAAATACAAGTAAAATAAAGATAATATCTAAGCAGGGGAAAAAAGGAAAAGATAAATAAAAATATGCAATATTAGGAACAGAAAAAAGGATATAATTATAGGTATAAATGATTAGAAGAAATGTGTATGTTATGTATAACTTTGTAAGCAAAGGGAAGCCATTTAAACAAAATGTTAAATTATTAAGCTTGATCAAAAACTAGGTAGAAAATAAAAACCAACTACTATATGAATATATGTATAGAAATCAATAGCACTCCATTTTACAAACAACAGTAAAATTTAACTTTAAAAATAGATGTATTTTATGATAGCAATGATAACTAATTTTTTTTAATATTTTTATTGATTTTTTACAGAGAGGAAGGGAGAAGGATAGAGAGCTAGAAACATCAATGAGAGAGAAACATCGACACCCCCTACCAGGGATGTGCCCGCAACCAATGTACATGCCCTTGACCGGAATCGAACCTGGGACCTTTCAGTCTGCAGGCCGACGCTCTATCCACTGAGCCAAACTGGTTTCGGCGATAACTAATTTTTTAAAAGAGATTGAAGATCTCTATGGAGATAAAATTTAAAAATCATAAAAAGTGACCTAACTAAATAGAAATCATGTTAATGGGTAGGAAGATTCAATAATGTACAACTTTTACCCAAAATTAATCTATAAATTATATGCAATTCCCATCAAAACCCTACCATGCCTTTTGAGGAGACCTGGCAATCTGATCCTAAAATTCATATGGAGAGAAAAAGATCAAGTCAAGACACTCCTAAAAAACAAGGTGAGTGGGATGTATCTTACCAAACAATAGGATTTATCATAAACTTGTAGTAATTAAATGTATGGTATTGGTACAGAGATAAACAGACCAAGGGAGAGAACGGAGAGCTATATATGTGAGTCTACATGTTTATGTAAGAATTTCATATACATTGAGAAAGCTTAGGAGGGAAAGTGCAGAGAAAATTGGGTCAAGCCAAGGAAAAGCAAAATGGGATATTTACTTAGTTTACAACCTACACAAAATAAATTCTACACGGCTTAAAGATCTAATTATGAAATACAAAACTTTAAAACTTATTAAAAGACAATATCAAAAACAATGTCTATGACATTAGGGTAGGGAAAGATTGTTTAAATGAGACACATGGAAAAGCCGCAAAGTGGGGGAAGGGTTGTGGAGGTAGGAAGACAGATTTATCTGACTGAATTAAAATTAAAACCTTGAAACTTTCAACTTCCTGCATGATGAAGAGAGATCAACCAAATCCTCTCCCAAAATTCAATGATCGAATTTGAAAATCTCAATTTTATTTGTAGGAATGTGGAAAAATAGAAACTAATATATTGCTGGTAGGAATATAAAATGCTACAAGCACCTTGGAGAACAATTTGGCAAGAATGACACTGAGGATGAACACAGTATGTCTTACCAAGCAACTCCATTCTAGATGGTAGGTCTGGAGGAGCTATAGCACATGTGCCTGAAGGACACTGCTCTGCCCATAGTAAAACAGCAAAAGGCAAAGAGATCTGGGGAACAGAACACAAAGCCAAAGAGGGCCCAAGGATTATACGGAAATCTGATATCTGGGAACAGTGGCAAGAAAAAATAGACTGATCAATAAAGGGGTTGGGGAACAACTGCTTCTCCTGGAAAATAATACACTTGGACCCCTTACCTCACACCCTATAGATAACCTCTCATCCACACAGATTACTTGCTCAAATCCCTTCATCACAGTTCTTGGATGTCTCTAATTACTCACCAGTACCCTTTTCATCAAACAGAAATTCCATCTATTACTTTAACCACTCCTGTTAAAATTCTTCCCTCTTTGTCCTGCTTGTCAGACTCTAACCCAATTTTCTTCTTTTTCCAGAGCTGCAGCCAAGCAGAAAAATATTTACACTGGGAAAACAAAGACAAACTAGTGTCACTTTTAATCAGTCTCAGCCCTCCAATGGGCTCTCAACACTACCTTAGCAATTCTGCTTCTTGAATTCGCTTTCCCACTCTTCCTCCTACCTCTTTCTTAAAACTTCCTTCCTAGTACTACATTCCCTTTCATCGTGGTGAGAACAAAAACCCATCAGATGGAGTTCTTTCATCCTCACAGCAAATATGCACACCTGCCTAAAGCTGTGCCATTTTCCTTCCCTCCCCTCCTTGAGACTCCCACCTACACAGACAATTACGTATTTTCTAAGACACATCTGTTTCATTTCCCCCAGGCCCTGTTCCTTCAGTTACATCCTCTCTCTCCTGTCATCAATCTTCCACTTTACTGGATCATCTCCATCAGCATATGCACATGCCCTCCTATCATCTATATTAAAAAATAAAAAAGAAATACCTCTCTTGATCTCCAAACCCTGAACTACCCACCTGTTTTTCTGTTCCCTATCATTGTGCATCTTGGCCAAAGAGTTGCCAAAGGTGGGCTCTTCACTTCCTCATATCCCATTCACTCCTTAGCCCATTCTCAACATTGTTCCCACTACTCTATCAACTTTGCTTTAAAAATTTGTGAGCACTCATTTGCAAGCTGTCAAGTCTAACGCTTGCTTCTTTATCTCCATCTTACTGAACCATTCAGTAGCATCTGATGTTGTCAGCTACCCTGCTCTACTTCTGGAGACACTCTACCCCACTTCTACTCTAGAGACACTCCTCTCTTGTCTTCCAGGGTGCCACACTCTTTTGGTTCTCCTGCTAGTCTTCTGCTCACTCCTTGTTGGTCTTTTTCTAAAGGTTGGGTTCTCCAGTACTCAACCTTAAATCTGTTGCCCTTTTCTCTACACTGCTGAGTTCCAGAAATATATCTCCAATTTGTGCCCTCAACCCTTCCACTCAGATCTCATTGGCACCTCAAACTACACAGGTCCTAAATCAAACTCTTGAATTTCTCCTTGAATTGGCTCTTTTCTGTTGCCTTCCCTTCAGTCAATAGTATCACCATCCATTCAATTACAATTTATTCCACTTAGTAAGTCCTGTTTTATTTTCCTCAAAAACATGCTCACTTCTCTGATTTCTACTGCCACTACCTCTGTTGTATTCATCAGGGTTCTTCCCCAGGGAAACAGAGCTAATATGTGTGCATATATAGAGAAAGACCTTTCTTTTTCCCCTTAGGAATTGGCTCATGTGAATATGGAGGCTGGCAAGTCCAAAATCTGCAGAGTAGGCCAGGAGGCTGGAGACCAGGGGAGAGCTGAAGCTGAAATTCAAGTCAGAACACCATTTGCTGAATTCCCTCTTTCTTAGGGGAGGTCAGTCTTTCATTCTATTCATGCCTTCAAGTGATTGGATAAGGCCCACCAGCATTATGAAGAGCAATCTGCTTTAATCAGAGTCCCTGATTAAAATGCTAATCTTATTCAAAAACTACCCTCAAAGAAACATCCAGAATAATGTTTGACCACATATCCGGACTCCACAGCCCAGACAAACTGACACATAAAATTAACCATCTCATTTGTCTAAGCCACCTCATCTTTGGTCAAACCTATTGTAGTAACCTCCAAACTAGTCTCTCTGCTCTCATCTATACCCTCCATATCAACAGCGGAAAACTCTCTTCAGTCATAAGCCTCTTGCTAACCTCACCCCCAATAGCTTGCTACTGCACTTAGATTAAAACCAAGGCCTCTTACCAAGATTTGAAGGGTCTGTTACTTCCAGACACTCATCTCATCGCAGGTCCAACTCTCTGCTAATCAACTCTGACGTCTGCTGCTGGTTATATTTTTCTCTCTCTCTCTTTGCAAGGCTAAATTCTATATACTGTATCCCCCCTTCATAACTCAGCATAACTTAAGCCCGTATCCCTGACTTGCACCGTATTCCTCATCATTGTTTGTTTCATAAGCCCATATAAAAATTAAATATTTATTTGTTTGGTTACTTATTTATTGCCTGACTCTGCTACTATAATTTCCATTAGTGCATGGACCATGTCTGTTTTACCATCCCAGTGAACAGCCCAGGGCCTGACAAATAGGAGGTGCTCAATCAATATCAATTTTAAAACATTTAAATGGAAGAAATATCTAAATATAAAAAATAAAAGGATTTAAAAATAGGAGAAGATATGAATCTTGGGATAATAAGTATTTCTTAAGCAAAACAGGAAACTTACAAATCATAAGTGAAAAAAATTCCAGATATAATTACATCAAGGTTAAAAAACAAACCTCAATTATGGGATTAGACACTATGAACAAAGTTAAAACACAAGGAAAATATATGCAATATGTATAACAACGAGGTCTTAAATTTTTTTTAATTAAACAATATAATTCAAAAATAGGCAAGGATTTTTAAACATTAGATATTTAATGCCATGAAATTAAGCAAATTTCCTATCTTAACTGACAAAAATTAAAATTTTTTTTCAAAAATGAAAAATCTTTTTAAAAGGTTGAAAATAATGACTTAAAAATGGTTCACGTGAGCAGTAGTGTAATTACAGCAATAGGCCCCACAGCATCAGCAAGGGAAAGGAATGCAGGAAAGCAAGGGCTTGAAGGGGTTTTTTTACAGCCACATCTGCAATGAATCTAGATTGTTTGAAGTACAGGATTATACATTTTCCAAAGCAAAGATTACCAACCCAGAGACAGTGACATAATTACAGTCTCTTCACCAGATAGCAAGTTATCAAGGACTAAAATTTTTCTGAGGCTCAAATTTCTCAGTAAACACAGATTCCGAAGTACCTTCTTCCGAAATGAATGCCAAACACATTAGTTTCAGGATTCACAATTAGTATGCCCTTGAATGCTTTGGAAGAAACAGATACAGTTATTTAAAGGAAAGAAATTACTCCTAAGGAATCTTTTGCTTCTCTCTAGCTTTAAATTTCACTTGGTATTAATTCTATTTTCAAAATACTAGTACAACCTCTACCATCTTGGAAATTGTACTTAAAAATCACAGTTAATATTTTAAGCATTTCTGTGTTCTATTTTACTCATCTATTAAGATGAGTAATTACCTAATTCTATCCCAACCCATCCCCTACTCCCACACTGGGTAATCATAAATTGACATCTTGAAGTCAAGTAAAAGATATATTCCACCAACTGAGAAGACATCTGTAGAAATGGCCCTCTGTCAGGAGCACCATTCACATTCTGCCTGATGACACATGTAAAGCACAGCTCATGTTGGTCCTCAGCCTCCAATAATGGCATCCAAAACTACCAGCTGGACAGATTAGGCTTTTTGACATGTAATTCACATTTCCCCCAACTTTATTAAGATATGATTGACATATAAATTATATAAATTTAAGGTGTACAACATGTTGGCTTGATACACTTATATATTGCAAAATGATTACCACCATACCATTAGCTAACACCTTCATCATGTCACATAATTGCCATTTCTTTTTTGTGGTGAGCATACTTAAGATCTACTCTCTTAGCAACTTTCTATAATCACCATGCTGTACACTAGATCCCTAGAACTTATAACTGTAAGTTTGTACTCTTTGACAAACAGCTCCCCATTTCCCCACCCTCTATCCCCGGGAACTACCACTCTGGTCTGTTTCTATGAGTTTGGCTTATTTATATTCCACATAGAAATAATATACATTACTTGTTTTTATCTGACTTATTTCACCTAATATAATGCACTCATGGTCCATCCTTGCTGTGGCAAATGGCAAGATGTTCTTTTTTCTCATGGTTGAATGATATTCCATCGTGTATATATATACAGACCCCATCTTTATCCATTCATCTACTAACAGACATTTAGGTTGTTTCCATATTTTGGCTATTGTAAATAATGCTGCAATGAACACAGGAGTGCCGATATCTATTAGAGATCCTTTGAATATATACCCAAAAATAGATTGCTGGATCATGTGGCAGTTTTATTTAACATTTTTAAAGAAAAATCCACACTGTTTTCCAGTGGCTGCACTAATTTACAATCCCACCAACAGTGAACAAGGGTTCTGTTCTCCACATCCTTGCCTCTTATCTTTTTTTAATTATTATTGTCTAAAGTTTTACATATGTCTCCTTTTTCCCCAATTGACACCCTGCCCCCAGCCATTCCCACCCTGAGGCAAGCCCCCCCTGCCCCAGTGTCTGTGTCCATTGGTTATGCTAATATGCATGCACACAAGTCCTTTGGTAGCTCTCTAACCCCCCCTCCCCTACCATTTGTCTCTAGATCGATCTATTCTTGTTCAGCTTTAGATTTAATTCTCATCAGTGGGAAGTAAATTCTCCTGCTTTCATTAGGACCATCACACCACACACTGAGTGCCGGGATATCTGAACTCCACACAGCTGGCCCTTGAATTCTAATAACAGAACCAACAATAAGTCCTTATTTTCACATATGTGAAGGACAAGATCATAAACATACTAATCCCCTACAATTCCCCACTGGCTGAATTTTGAATGCCAAAAATACTGTCTTTGGCGTTCCCATGGCTAGTGGAGAAAGGGATGCTGGGAAGGTATGGGGGCCACTCTGTGAAAAATGTCACGTGCCAGTGTCTGGACTTGGGGCCATATCTCGTACATGACAGAGAATGATTCAACCTTTCAACTGGATGAAGTGATGTCACTGAGCAGATGTGGCAATATGAAGGAGAGGTAGCTTCACATTACCTTAAAAGCATATTTAACATCTGAGTTACATCTAATAGGCATGAAGAGACTGTGACCTGAATTGTTGTGGGAAATCTATGGACGGGTTTATCCATCTGTCCTTTCAAGAACCACTACAAGTGTCTGCATGAGGGACTGCAATGGAGTTGGGGAGGAGGGGACATGGGGTCAATGCATATGTAGATTCCACAGAATCAGGGACTCTCTGGAGGTGAGGGTCCATTAAGGGAAAGAAAAGTTAAGCATAACTACAAGGTTCTTACTTAGACTACAAGGCATGTGGTGATGGGACTCTGAGGAAAGACAGAAAGTACAGGAGAGTCGGCTGGAGAGAAGCAGGTTTGGGAACAGGGTGCAGAGACAGAAACAGATTCTGCTCTGGGAGGGAGAGAGGCAGGACACACTGGAAATGCCACCACTGCAGTGAGAATGCTCATGGTCAGTGAGGCAATAAAAACATCTTCACTCAGCTGTGTTTTTATAAGTGCTTTTTGCAGCATAAGAGTCCACAAAGTTCAGAAACAGTGACACTTTGACAAAAAAAAAAAAAAGGTGTTAAAGACTTATCAATTTCCCAAACCAAATAAGAATTCAATAACAAAAATACTAATAGAATTAAGAGCCTTCAGCTCAAGCTAGGCAAGCAATCCTAAAGAGGTTCCTATAACTCTAGGCCTCAGTTTTATTTTTTTTAAAATATATTTTATTGATTTTTTTTACAGAGAGGAAGGGAAAGGGAGAGTTAGAAACATCGATGAGAGAGAAACATCAATCAACTGCCTCCTGCACACCCCCTACTGGGGATGGGCCTGCAACCAAGGTACATGCCCTTGACCGGAATCGAACCTGGGACCCTTGAGTCCGCAGGCCGATGCTCTATCCACTGAGCCAAACCAGCCAGAGCCTCAGTTTTATTTTTTAAATAACTTTTAGTTTTCAATTATAAAAGGTAAAAATATGAATAAAATGGCAATAAGTAAGTATCTATCACAACAATGAAATCTAAAAAGAAAACAGATTCACTCATAGATGCAGAGAACACTCTGAGGGTGGCCAGATGGCAGGGCGTTGGGGGATGGTTGGAAGAGGTGAAGGGATTAAGTACAAATTGGCAGCTACAGAATAGTCAGGGGGATGTAAAGCAGGCCTCAGTTTTCATACTGGGAAAAGTAACCAGGTGGAACTAGAGTCTTCCTAATTAACACAGAAAAACCCAAGCCAAACTATACACCCTTTCATTTTAATAAAAACAGGAAGGTGACTTACCTTTTAAAAGCTCATATTAATTTAAAATATATTTTGAAACTGGAAATTCCTATTCTTTATCAAAAGTGTGTTTTAAAAGTCAGAAACTCAATACAATGTTCAAATACCTGTCATTAACCTATTTGGGATTAACTCATATGCACTTTTAACCAGGAAACTAAGTGTAATTCAATTGCATATATCATCACAGGAAATGTTTTGCTGATTTAAATTGTTTCCAGTCTGTTCTGGTATGTATGATTACAGATTTGTTTGCAACTCCTTCTTCCCTCGTACTTTTCCATTCTTAGATTTGAGAGAAATTTTTTTTCTTCAGAAATATCTTTGTTGCTCCTTCTCCCCCACCCAAACTCCTGCCCCCTCCCCCAACACTGCTTTTTTACATATTAAATTAGTAATGACTGCGGAAATCAAGGCTCTGGCAGAATGAATTCATCCTTTCAGATTAGATAACGGGTTAAATTAAAAAAAGAGGGAGTTCCAACTGACTAGGGCAACAGAAAGTCAGCGTTGTTCCAGTCCTCACCCCTGTCGGGAGGTCTCTTTCCACCATCTGTCCTGGGTTGGAGACAAGGTCTTTCATGTGCCTCCAACCCTGGGAAGAAAGAAGCTCTGAGAACTGAGACCAGAGCTGCGACCAGCTCTTCTTAATCTGGCCAAAGAGAGATCAACCCCATACTGAAAGTCAATTTGTAAGGCACCCCCTGTCTCCCCAAAGCCCGAGTTCAAGCCATGGTGTCTGCGAAGCAGCACTGGGTCACTGAAGGAGAGGGAACCCTGTCAGAGAGTCCTATATCAACTCGCTCTGCCGCTCTGCCTGCCAGAGCAACAGGCAATGCAGCTTTTAAAATAAAGATTAATCGGCTGAGAAACTTTCTTAACTACGATTTCCCCTCAGGTCTCTATTCTGTGACACAAAAAAAAATAAGGAGCAATAGAAGGACAGAAAAAGGGAGGGAGGGAGGGAGGGAAGGAGGGAGGGAGGGAGGGGATACCCAATTTTTTTATGAGTTGTAATAATAATCATGGTTAACACTGACTGAGCATTTACAATGTGCCGGGGGGTGCCATCCGAAAAATTAAGGACTTTACATTGTATCAACTCTCTTATTTCAACTTATGAGCTGAGTTATATTATTTTCTGTCACTTGAGAGATGAAAAAACTGGTTGTTCCTGGCCAAAGAAGTGCAAGGATTTCACCTTGAGAATCTTAGTCCAGAGCCTGCACCCGGCACCAGACTCCATCCTGACTGGAGCTTCATCTAAATCAGTGGGCCTTGCTAAGCTGATTCTGCCCCCCAGGGGTAACGCCTAGCAATGTCTTCAGACATCTTTGGTTGTCACACTGGGAGCAGGGAGTGCTATTGGCACAAGTGGGTAGAGACCAGGACATGCCACAGTGTACAGCACTGCCCCACAACAAAGAATGATCCAGCCAAACAGCAGTGCCAAGGCTGAGAAACCCTGGCCTTCCCGATAATCTGTCTCTGTTACCACTGTTAATCTGACACAGTTTAGGGAGTAATGAAGAACAAGAAACATACAACACTAGAAATACATCAGTGTAATAAAACACTAAGTGGAAGAAAATTCGGTAAATAGGAGCTACTTTTTTTTTTCATCCTCACCATGGGTTGCTTCCAGCAGGTGCCCCACCTGGGAATCAAATCCACAACCTTTTGGTGTACAGAATGACACTCCAACTGACTAAGCTCCCAGGCCAAGTCTCGGTGCTTTCTTATTCAATTTTTCAAAAACAAACAAAAGTAACTTCCCTTTAAATAGAAATAAAATTGTTTATCTTCTCAAAGAACCAGCTCTTGGTTTTATTGATCTTTTGCATTGTTTTTTCAGTCTCGGTGTCATTTATTTCCGCTCTGATCTTTATTATTTCCTTCCTTCTACTTACTCCGGGCTTTTCTTGTTGTCCTCTAATATTTTAAGTTGTAGAGTTAGGTAGTCTTCTCAATTCACTGATTATGTTTACGATGAGCAAAAATTACTATACTGGAGGGGTACAGAGCGACTTTCAAAAGACCATATGATTCTATCCCATCCTTCAATTGCCTTGTGAGGGAACTAAAAGAACAGTTAGTAATGCCCAAGAGCCCACCCTGGCCAGGAGGCATGTGTCATATGTACTGTCCATTCTGTCTAAACCTCACGGCTGAAAGGGGCTGTTCCACCCAGAATGGCTCTGTGGCTTGTCCTGGTCACATGATTAGCAAAGGAAAGAGCCAAGACTCACTCCACTTAGGTTCATCTGACATCAGAGTTTGTGTTCATCCTGCCTCCAACATCACAAATGATCCTCCCTAGTTCACAAAAGTAAAAACTGAGAAAAATGTGGCATGCAGGCCCCTAGCTATAACACAGGTATATGTTTTTCAGGAGAGGAAAACAACATACCATAAAATTCAAAGTTCAGTGTGAAATTAAAGATCTTCACTGAAATATTCAATTCTATAATTACTGTCTTAGCAGGCAAATCAGTTTTCTAAGTGAGGTTACATTTTTAACTTGTGGAATAAGTAGTTAGATTTTTATAAAGTACTATAAGCTATAAATGTGCATGCTGGTAGCTGTTACTGACTCTGTTTATTTTGACTTCATATCCTAATGTAAAATAGCTAACTTTAAAAATAACTTTAATAATTTACAAAAACTTAACTAAAGTTTTAGTGTGTCTAAAACTGTAAAGCATACTGGACAACAAGACAAATTCACACACTGTAATACTATACAATAATGAACAACCTATACTACAGACCCAATTTTTATAAAGTACAAAAACTATACAGCATTGGGTCATAATGACAGTTAACTGATTACCGTGGGTGGGAAGGTATCTGGGATGGGGATCAAGAGGATCCTTAAGTACTGGTAATGCTGTTTCCTGAGCTGGCTACTGCTTAAAAGGATGTGTAAACTATGAAAATCTATCAAATTCTACATTTATTACTCGTATACTTTAAAGAAACTCTTCTTAAAATAAAAAATTCTAGGTAAAATCTGTTTACCAGAATTCTCTTTTACATTTTAGGGGAACCAAATTTAACAATATTAGTTCTACCTAGCTTATAAAACTTAAATATCAATGATATTTAGAAGTTTAAAAATATGGTATCCTTAGATTTATACTAGATTACAAGATAAAATAATAAAAATAATTTATTTTCATGCTAGGGTAAAATCACTGATATTCATATTAATTTGAAGCAGGCTTTATAGAATGACCAAAGTTTTTTATCTAACTATTCATGTGAAACAAAGGTGTAGCTCTACATTAGAATATATAAAACTATACCTTTGTTCATAAAGCTAATGTTGGCAGTCTGAAGAATGCATGAAAAACCAAAACGGATTGAGGCCAGATGCATTTTCACATAAGAGTGCCTTATCAAAATGTTCTAATTCATAAGTACAATATCCAGTCATGAAATACAATGATATTCAAAGTTAGTGGGCTCAAAAATTCAGAAACTATTCTTCTAGGCTGTGATCCTAAAGAAAATGATAAACTAAATTGTAACGTTTACAAAGAAAACCTATATTCAAATCATGAAGCCGCAGT
Source organism: Cnephaeus nilssonii (assembly GCF_951640355.1). Classification (NCBI taxonomy): domain Eukaryota; kingdom Metazoa; phylum Chordata; class Mammalia; order Chiroptera; family Vespertilionidae; genus Cnephaeus; species Cnephaeus nilssonii. Next base: position 73,519,623 of record NC_137075.1, on the reverse strand, counting down.
TTTAATTTTTAATCTATCAGTGCATTTTAAATAAAAGTTTTTATATAATCAAACTACCAATAATTAAGTATGGATGCTAGGTTTCATCATATCATGGTGAAATATTACCTGTTATAAGAAATTATATTACCTAAATATAATTTAATATATATTTTAATAAATAATATAATTTAATAAATCCTATCTAATAAAGAGGAAATATGCTAATTGACCATCACACCCTCACAAAGATGGTGGTGCCCACAGCCAATATAAAGAGAATGTGCTAATTGACTGCTATGCCCTCAAAGATGGTGGCGCCCATAGCCACAAGATGGCGGTGCCCAGTCCCCTCAGCCCCACTGGGGTGGCAGGCGGGCCCAGCTGCTCTGCACACCTGCCTCCGGAGTCCCCCAGTCCCCTCAGACCCCCAGCGGCCCAGGGCCAGCCCGAGGCGCAGGCAAGCCTCGGATGGCGGCTGCCCAGCCGCCCAGGTCCACCCAAGGCTCAAGTAACCAGGGCCAGCCGAGGCTTGTGCTGCCAGAAGTGGCAGTAGCAGAGGTGTGATGGGGGCTGTCACCTTCCCCTGATCGATGGTTCACCTCCCGCTCCTGAGGGCTCCTGGACTGTGAGAGGGGGCAGGCCAGGCTGAGGGACCTGCCCCCCCCCAGTGTATGAATTTTCATGCACTGGGCCTCTAGTATAATATATTTATGCAATATAATTTCTTATAACAGGTAATTAATACTCTTCAGAGAAAGCAATTAATATTATCAAACATTAATTAATCACTACCATGTACTAAAAACGGAAAGTGAGCCACAGAAAAGTATTTTGCCACCAAGTCGACAGCTAGTAAACAAGGGAAATTAAGAATTCAGAAGTCTAAACTCCAAAGCCCAGACTTTCATTCAACTCTCATTTTCATAATTTACAAAACTTAACCATTTCTTCTTAAAACTGTCAATAACAAATATGTGATTTCTGAGATCAGAAGAAAAAAAGATCAGAGATACAAGTTTTTGAAAAAGCTGGCTATCATAATGGTATTTATAACAGAGAAAATTCAGAAACAATTGGAAAAGAGTAATTTTAATTTATCAAATGTGCCCGGGTTATAAACTGGCCTGTGCTTGTGCCTTTGCGTTTGCAGAATACCAACGCATAAGTTACTGACCCATTTGAACAACCAGCTGTTCTGTTCTAGCACATGTGCAAGGCACACTATTTGGCTACACATTCAAGAAACTGTGCTGGACAATGGGAGTACAGACAGAAAGACCGTCTCTGCCTTTAAGGAGCTTGCTGTCCAGCATGCCGAGACAGTAGGCAACTCTAACACAGTGTCAGAGTACTTGCAGGGTTATACACATGTTTTTTTAACTTTAGTTCATAAAAGGACTTCTCACTGAAGCTGGGAAAGAGAAGTGTGTCAGGGGAGTTTCTAGGAGGAAATGACAACTGGGTTGTGTTTTAAAGGATAGTGGGAGTACAGGTTAGCGTAAGAAGCTGGAGCACTTTCTAAGAAATGAGACGTCAAAGATGTGGAGGTGAGAGAAAACATGGCCACCAGGGGAATTTCACTTGAATGGTCAGACTGGAAAGCTGAGAAAAGAGGGCCGGTCCTGCAGGGCTCCCCTGGCAGCGGAGTAAGGATGAACAAACAGCAAAGCAAGGATGAGTTACGTGTCAGAGTTATGTACTTCTGGCGCCCAGGCTCCAACAAGCTCCCATCAACTCTAACTTTGTAAGGCAAACCAAAGGTTCCTGTAGCCCCTCATTCACGCCTCACCAGTGACATGGGTGTGATCAATGAAGAGCTTGTAAGTAGGTATCCCTGTGAATCAGTCAGCAGTGGGACTTCACAGAGGCTGAAGGACATTCTCACAAGAGAAGGTCAACCGTGCACTTTAATGTGAAAGGCAAAGGTGTAACAAAATGGTCCACAGCCAATTCAAGTCAGCCAATGACACCTCTCTGACCCTCCCTTGCAGGCTATGACTTCTTTTCAGCTGCACAGAATTAATTTTGATGTACCTTTTACTCCTTACTGTGGTACCTACCACTGCAAACAAACCTACTACTTCAACTCAAGCCTCCATCACTGTTGTTTTCATTGAAAAGGCTCTTTCTGAACAGCATCTGATTTAAGACTGAACAGCTTATCCCAGTGGTCGGCAAACTCATTAGTCAACAGAGCCAAATGTCAACAGTACAACGATTGAAATTTCTTTTGAGAGTCAAATTTTTTAAACTTAAACTTCTTCTAATGCCACTTCTTCAAAACAGACTCGCCCAGGCCGTGGTATTTTGTGGAAAAGCCACACTCAAGGGGCCAAAGAGCCGCATGTGGCTCGCGAGCCGCAGTTTGCCAACCACGGGTTATCCTAACAGAGCCACTAATCCTAAGTCTACAGAGCAACTTCCATTTTTACTAACAATTGTATTCCTTTCTTTTATAGTGACAGCAGTCCTAGTTTGGAAATAAATGGATTTTCCAAGTCACACTCCTAGGAGGTGGGAGGATCAGGAGCAGAACCCAGCTTGGTTCCCATTTTTCTCAGCACTTTCCACCCACAACCTGCAACAACAGACCAGCACCTGGCTTAGTGACCTGAGACTCCTTACTGGGCTTCTCTGAACTTCTTCACGCCCCTCATTTGTAAAATGAGGGGTCAGTGTGAATAAGTTCCTTCCAACTTTCACATTCAATGTTTTTACAGTTACAGCGCAAGATTCTTTTCCTCCACAAAAAAAAAAAAAAAAAAAAGATGAGTATTAGTTGCCTGAATCAGGGTCATAATTCAAGTAAATTTGAGTAAAGACACAATTATAAGTATAAATACAAGTATTCTCCCACACTGACATGCTAAAAGCAACTCTTTAATAAAATTGTGCTTTAAAGACACACAAATTAAGTATGATTTTTCTAATACATGCATCAAGTCAATGGTAGAATTACTATATATCAGTAATACAGAAAATTACACTGGTAAGTAAATTATTGAATGCTAGAGTCAGGCTTTTCTGGTCCAACACTCTGGATCCAAAAGAATTTTTAAAAAGAAAGAAATACAGATCTCTTCTTTCCCAGTCCCCCAATTCCATCCTGGCTTCCCTATCTTTTCCTTCCCCCCAACACAAGGTTAAAAGCTGCTCAGTAATCAAAGTCCTTCATATTTAATTTCCCTTAAAATAGTATATGTATGTGTGTATGTATATATACTGTGTGTGTGTGTGTGTGTGTGTGTGTGTGTGTGTGTGTGTTGTCTTGCTGCTGTAACAAATTACCACAAAACCTGGCAGCTACAAATAATACAAATTTATTATTTCACAGATCTGGGGGTTTCTCTGCCCAAGTCTCAAAGGCCAAAATCAAGAGCTATGTCCCTTTACAGAAGTCCAGGGGAAGAATCTGTTTCCATGGACACTCAGGTTGCTAGAAGAGTTGAGTTCTGTGTAATATAGGACTAAGGTCTCTGTTTCCCTAAAGGCCACCAGCCCGAGTTGTTCTCAACTTCTATAGGGTGCTGCATTTCTTGGCTCATGGACTGCAAGTTGAGTTCTGCCCAGACACCCTCGCATCTCTAAGTCTTCTACCTCCCTCTTTCACATTTAAAGATTCCTGTGATTAAATTGGGCTCACCCTGACAATCCAAGATAATCTCCCTATTTTATGCCCTTAATGCCATCTGCAAAGTACTTTTAGCTGTGAGGTGACTTAAACACAGGTCCCAGAACTTAAGGGGTAGGCATCTTTGGGAGCCATTATTCTGTTAAGAACATCATAAGTACAGAAAAGGCATAAATGTCTTTTACTATAAAACAATGAACAATTCTTTTGCCCACACCACACAGCAGAGCAGAACTTTTTGCTAAATATCAATGAACAGAAATGAAGAAGGCATTGAACTTGTGATTATTCTGTACACACAAAAAATCCCATTAGTTGTTAGTGTTTGCAACAATGAACCTATCTATGCTAGAAGAAGGGTCAGAGAAAACAAAAATGTCAGTGTCAAACTATATTAACTGCAGAAACTTAAAAAAATGTAATATTCTGAATTCAACTTTCTGGAATTATTCATAGTAGGTAATGTGAATCATACTGCAAATTTTAATTTTAAAAATACACTAAAATATCTTACAGTCTACCTTAAAGACTCACACAAATCTGAAGGGGAAATGGTGATAAATAATTATGCTGCTTCATTGCATGTCAAGCTGCCTAACTTAACCATAGCAGTAAAATCTCAATACTTGAGGAGATTTGAAAGAAAATGTACTTAAATAAGAAAGCGTACATACTCTTGTTACTTTGTGAACAACATATGTAAAAAACTAAGCTGAAAAAATAAGAAGGAAAAATAACAGCTCCAAATTACTAAATTTACACTATTCACGATGGCAAAACTATCAAAAAACATAGAAGTGACTAGCCAAAAATTACAGAAATGTAATAGTTAATAATAACCAATTCTTGATGTTAAAACTCATGCTATGTAAAACCCAAAATGAAATAATCACCTAATCACAGATATATTTATGAAAATTATTTATGTCAGGAGTGATAATATTTAATACTCAGATAAATAAAAATTTAAGTATATAAATAAAATTTTAATGTAGTCCCATTTATTCTCTAAATAATATGAACTGCACATAGTATAAAACTGTACCCAAGTGCTTCAAGTTAAAGTACCAATCACTCATTAAATCATACTAATAATTTCCAAGTCATCAGTTAAGTGTTAGGAATTACTGGTGTAATCCTTTATTTGCTGAATCTGTCACAAACTAAGCAATGTCTGAGTTTTTTAAAAATAGCAAACCAAATCTTTCCAATAGCTTCCCCCATTTAATTGAAAAACAAGACACTGGGTGAATTGTGTCTTGATATACACTGAGTGGCCAGATTATTATGACCACCTGACGTTTGTAGACAAATTAGCCATACACTGCATCGTATGGGATATGGAAGCCAAAGGTCTGTTCAAACACCTTTGCTGTCTGCAGTTACCAAGATAAAAAGTCTCCAATTCGCACAGGAACACAAGGATTGGACAGTTGAGCATTGGAAAAAAGTCATGTGGTCCGATGAATCACGTTCCCAGTTGCATCATGCAGATGGCAGAGTGAGAATTTGGCGGAAACAGCATGAAAGCATGCACCCCACATGCATGAGTACAACCCTTCAAGCTGGTGGGGCAATGTTATGGTTTGGGGCATGTTTTCCTGGCATGATTTGGGCCCTTTTAATTCGTGTGGAACAACGTCTGAATAGCACAACATACCTAAGTATCGTTGCTGATCAAGTTCATCCTATCATGTTGATGGCGTATCCCCGTGGTCGGCAAACTGCAGCTCGTGAGCCACATGCAGCTCTTTGGCCCCTTGAGTGTGGCTCTTCCACAAAATACCACGGCCTGCGCGAGTCTATTTTGAAGAAGTTGGGTTAGAAGAAGTTTAAGTTTAAAAAATTTGGCTCTCAAAAGAAATTTCAATCGTTGTACTGTTGATATTTGGCTCTGTTGACTAATGAGTTTGCTGACCACTGGCGTATCCCAATGGAGATGGCTTCTTCCAACAAGACAATGCGCCATGCCACGGTGCTCGTATTGTGCAGGCGTGGTTTCAAGAACATGAGGGAGACTTTACTTTGCTTAGGTGGCCCCCACAATCGCCAGATCTCAATCCAATTGAGCATTTGTGGGACGAAGTTAAAAGAGCCATCAGGCAGCTGGTTCCACAACCATCAAATCTCATAGAACTGGACAGTGCTATTCATCAGGCATGGTGTCAGATTCCTCGCATCACCTTTCAACATTTTGTGGAGTCAATGCCAAGAAGAATCGCCGCAGTATTGAAGGCAAAAGGCGGCTCAACGAAGTACTGATGAGGTGGTCATAATAATCTGGCCACTCAGTGTATATTTTCCATAACATAATATTGTTCAAGGTATATCACCTATTACCATTTACTAAACTAATGTCAATTAAACTCTATTTTTGAGATAATATTGAGATTTTTAATATTCACTATTACCACCTAAAACCATGGAAATCCCTTATTGGACTGTCATATTTAATTATCTAGCTTAATTTTACAAAATTGTGTTTACCTTCAATCTGCCTTGAAAATATCAACTGGCTAAATTCCAAGAATCAACACATTAACAAGATGTTATTACAAGTTAATTATATTCTTCAAATTTACCATCAAATAAGTGTATTTTCATGTAACTTGTTGGATAATTTAATAGTTTTTCTCTTCAAATATTTTGCTTTATTTCAAATTTGTTTCTCTAATATTCTCTGCATCTCTATCACAGTTTCATGTATTTGGTTTTATATGTTCTATCGCCTATTAGCTGTCAAATAAATTTACCTATTTTAGTAATTGAAAATTTCCTTCTTCTAAAACCAAAGCATTAAGAATGGTTAGAATAGCATGTAATAAAGCCATATCTCGAAAAAAATCAAAATTCTATCTCACAATTTTTATTAAAGTGAATATTCAAGTCTTTATATGATATCTGAACCGTCTGCATTACTAATACCATAGGCTGCCCATCCAAAGGCAAATACTTCATTAATTTAATTCTAAGTTCTCAGATATGTTATTTAACTTGGTAGCATAGATTTGATATAAGATAAATATAAAAATATCAAGAAAAGATGTTAAGTAGCTTACTTGATTTTTATCTTCTTATCACATTATGCAGCGATAACTAAACATAGTAAGACAGTATCAAATGAAAATATCCAAAAGTTTGTCCAGAATTTCAACTGAGACAACTCTTTTCTAACACTAAACTTGCACCATCTATACAAAATTCATAAAGTTTTCAGATAAAGATTTCTCATTGAGACAATATTTCTTGATTATGACAATAAAGTTTAATATGTCTCATATGTTGTTCCTTCGAACTCTATAAATTCAACAAAACCCATCATCTATCCTCAAGATCTTAAATATTGCACGTTAAGTAAATTATTAAAGCATTTATTTGTGAAAAGGTTGGAGCTATGTCAATAATGATGGAAATTTCACAGCCTTGATTTATGTTTTTTACAAGTTGTTTTCTGATCTCAATAGATATGTTTTGCAACAATCAGGACTGTAACATTAAATGCCATGATACATTCACATAAAAGTATTTTTAAAGTCTTAATACATACTTTAAGTCAGAAAATTATTTTAAATTTAAATTTAAGTAATATCCTTACTAATAATTGGTCTGTTCAGTTTTTCTATTTCTTCATGATTTAGTCTTGGTAGTCTGTATGTTTCTAGGAATTTATAACTTTCTTCTAGGTTTACTATTTTGTTGGCATATAATTGTTTATAAAAGTCTCCTATGATCTTTTGTATTTTTGTGGTATCAGTTATGTCTCCTCTTTCATTTCTAATTTGATTTATTTGAGTCCTCTCTTATTTTCTTGGGGAGTCTCTCTATAGGTTTGTCTGTTTTTGTTTATCTTGGTTTCATTGATCTTTTCTATTATTTTTTTGAATCTTATTTATTTCTGCTCTTTGTTATTTCCTTCCTTCCACTAACTTTGGGCTTCCATTTTTCTTCTTTTTTCTCATTCCTTAAGATATAAAGTTAGGTCGTTCATATATTTTTTGTTGAAGTAAGTTGTGCTCTAGTCTAGAAATAAAAATTATTTATTTTAGGTTTGTATTCCTGTATACTATCAAAAGATGTGCTGGGTTGCAGTTTATTACTAATATTTCCTTTTTTTCTTCTAAGATTCAGAATATCACGTTTAAGATATCTAAAAGGGTAAAATGTATCCAAATGGGGGATATGTCATCCATTACCACCAAGATCCAGGCTGGATAAACAGACAGACAGTGAGTGCTTCAAAAGTAAACCCGATTACAGCCTACAAAATTAGCTAGAACTAAAGAGCTTACATTGAAATTTATGTATTAATTGTATCACTTCGCACGGTTGCCATTACATTATTCACTGACTGATAAGGAAGACTTTCAATATCTTATCGACCGGGAGAGCCATTCCAGTACAAACAGCTAAAGAGTAATCCTGGTTGTACCAATCACACTAAATAGCCCTAATTTTCCTCTAAATTGTCCTTTTAAGACCACTGATATTTTCCATCCTGAAATATGCCTACTGGAACCAAGTGATATTCAGTTACTATTTAGAAGTAAAAATAACCCAAAAAGGAGATTTCCATACAGCACAATCTAAAAAGGGAAAATCATGATGAAGAGCTTTCCACAGTAATGTTGCTCCCCAAATATTTACCTATCAGGAACCATCACCACCACCATCATCATACCATTTACTGGTTATGTAAGAGCAAAATAGTTGCCCTGCATCATTAAAACATAAATGAACAAACATAAATAAACTTAAACTATCGGTCATATCATGCCATTCTCTTCAATGTTTCCACTTAGAAAAAAAAAACAAATTCTCCAACCACACTCTCAAGAACTCCAGATCTGTGTTCTTCTGGCTAGCTCCTCCTTATACCTACAGCTAACAGCTCACAAGCCACTTCCTCAGATTCTTCCCTGCCTACCCAACCTCAACTCTGCACCACCTTTTCTCACAGCACCTTATTCTTTTCCGTCACTGTGCTTTTTCACATTGTGCAGTTAAACATGTATTCACATGATTATTTACTATTTGCCTACCCGCTAGACAATTAGCTCCATGCAGGCATGTTTTCTTTTTCTTTTTTTATTTAATAAATCTTTATTGTTCAGATTATTACAATTGTTTCTCCTTTTTCCCCCCCAATATCTCCCCTCCACCCGGTTCCCACCCCCCCCTGCCCTTACCTCCCCCCCCCCCCCGCTGTCCTCATCCAAAGGTGTATGATTTTTGTCCAGTCTCTTCCCGTACCCCCCCCCACAGACACGCCTTTCCCCCTGAGAATCATCAATCCACTCCCATTCTATGCCCCTGATTCTATTATATTCACCAGTTTATTCTGTTCCTCAAATTTTTAATTCACTTGACTTTTAGATTCAATTGTTGATAGATATGTATTTGTTGTTCATAATTTTTATCTTTACTTTTTTCTTCTTTTTCCTCTTTTTAAAGAATACCTTTCAGCATTTCATATAATACTGGTTTGATGGTGATGAACTCCTTTAGCTTTTTCTTGTCTGTGAAGCTCTTTATCTGCCCTTCAATTCTGAATGATAACTTTGCTGGGTAGAGTAATCTTGGTTGTAGGTTCTTGCTATTCATCACTTTGAATATTTCTTGCCACTCCCGTCTGGCCTGCATAGTTTCTGTTGAGAATCCTATGGGTGCTCCCTTGTAGGTAACTAACTGTTTTTCTCTTGCTGCTTGTAAGATTCTTTGTCTTTTGCCCTTGGCATTTTAATTATGATGTGTCTTGGTGTGGTCCTCTTTGGATTCCTTTTGTTTGGGGTTCTGTGTGCTTCCTGGACTTGTAAGTCTACTTCTTTCACCAGGTGAGGGAAGTTTTCGGTCATTATTTCTTCAAATAGGTTTTCAGTGTCTTGCTCTCTCTCTTCTTCTGGCACCCCCATAATTCTGATGTTGGTACACTTGAAGTTGTCCCAGAGGCTTCTTACACTATCTTCAACTTTCTGAATTCTCTTCTCTTCTCGCTTCTCTGGAGGAGTGTCCTTTGCCTCTTTGTATTCCAAATCTTTGACTTGTTTCTTGCATTCCTCTAGTCTGCTGTTGGGTCTCTGTATAATATTTTTTATTTCAGTCAGTGTATGTTTAATTTCTAGTTGGTCCTTTTTCATATCCTCAAGGGTCTCATTAAATTTATCGGCCTTTTCCATGAACTTCTTGAAGAACCTTATAACCGTGGTATTGAACTCTATGTCCAGTCGTTTGTTCTCCTCCATTTCTTTCGTTTGTGATCTGTTTCCTTGTCTCCTCATTTTTGCTGCTTCCCTGAGTTGATAGGGTAGCTTTGTGTACTAGGTGTCCTATTGGTTCAATGGGTCAGCCTCCCCGTTACCTGAGGTGAACACTCTTGGTGCACCCCTTTGTGGACTGTGTGCACACCAATTGGCTGTAGGACCCGCTGTGTCTATAACGGAAGAATTGCTGTGCTGGAGAAACGTTTATGGGGCAGAACTTGTTCCAGTAGGGCTTTGGTGCTCACTGAGTCTGCCTCTTGAATGTGTCCTTTAGGAGAGTAATTGAAATCTGGTGTAGTCTCATACCGACCACTAGATACACTAGTTTCTGGATCTCCAAAGGAGTGCAGGTCAGCTACTGTCTGAGGCCACCCAGCAGGAGCTACAGCAAGAACTACAGTTTTCTCCTCTTTGCTTGGGCTTTGGCGGTTTTGGAGCAGTCTGACTGGAGCTGCAGTTTATTTGGTTAAGCTTCCACAGAACAGGCCATTTATATGCAAAAGCCGCTGTGTGAAGCCTGGGCGGGTTTGTAGAATGTGCGGGGCGGGGTCTCAGGGCAGGGCGGGGTCTCAGGGCATCACTAGGCTAGGGCGTGGCAAACGGCGATGGCTGCCGTCAGCCGTCTCCGCCCCTCCGCGTCTCCAAGTCCCCGCTTCCCTTGCTCCAGCGCAGCAATGATTGCTGGGTGCATCTCTGCAAAAAAGTCACTCTCACTTTCCGACCCGATGGCCGACAGTCCAGCTTCTCCCCGTAGGCGTCTGGGTCCCCCGCGTGTCCCCAGAAACTGGATTTCAGAGTGATCGGGAGCCTGTCTCCCTTCAGGTTGAAAAAAAGCCATGCGCCCAGTTGCCCGCCACCAGCCCGACTCGTGCGCCTCCGTACCTCAGCTTTTCAGCGTTTGCGCTCCTTTCTCTTTCCTTCTTAGTTGTAAAACTTCCACTCAGCCAGCTTTCCCGTGGTTCTGGGTGATAGACGTTTTGTCTTTTAGTTGTAGTTTTGAAATTGTTGTGCGAGGCGGCAGCTTAGTTGTTCACCTTTGCCGCCATCTTGGTTCCTCTCCCAAATCCTATTCCAGGCATATTTTCTTGACTGTAGTATATCTAAAAGCTAGCATGATGCCTGGCCATAGAAAGAGCTAGCTAGACAAATATTTGGTGAGTAAATGAACAAATGAATAAATTGCTAAATACCCTATGTCAGTGGTCGGCAAACTGCGGCTTGAGGGCCACATGCGGCTCTTTGGCCCATTGAGTATGGCTCTTCCACAAAATACCACGGCCTGGGCGAGTCTATTTTGAGGAAGTGGCATTAGAAGAAGTTTAAATTTAAAAAATTTGGCTCTCAAAAGAAATTTCCATCGTTGTACTGTTGATATTTGGCTCTGTTGACTAATGAGTTTGCTGACCACTGCCCTATGTATGTGTAACAGAAATGCCAAAAGTAAAACAGGACTTAAGGATTCTGTCTTTTAAAACACATTATGTAATATGAGAAGTATCTTTGAGCAAATATGTACACAACTAAAGATTACACAAACAGATTACACAACAGTAGCACATACTTGCCATCTTCCCCTGACTTAGCTAGGACCCTCGCATGCATGGAAAACTAAGAGGTCTCCTTTCCCAACTGCCACTACCAGCAGCAAAGGGGTACTCCCTGTTTTGCCCCCAGACTGTGGGGCAGAGGAAATGATTATGGCAGAGGGAGGAAACAACATAGTCACAAGGCCAAGGGTTCAAATTCTAGTAATGGTAACCACATCCTTCTATCTAGCTCTCACTTTTGTAACTCCAATCAAAGATGACCCTTTCATTACCAATACTGCATATCAGAACTTTCAGAGCTGACAAACCACTCTTGATAAGGTCACTCTGATGGGAAATAGGTGAACAAGAAAAAGACAAGAAAAACAATCCAGCAGAGATTGGGAAGGGCCCATAGCCACGGACTCACAAAGAGCAGGTGCCTAAAGGTACCAGAGAAAGGGAATCTGGGGTGAAGTCAACAACATAAATGGAAAAGCCACGTGAGCTAACAACTGAGGCAATTAAGGTCAAGGAAATGGGCCAGAAGTCTTGATGGAGTAAGAAGTGTAAAAACATGTGGAATGAACTGGAGATTATGGTCACTTTCGAGGGTCAATGGGAAAAGTGGAATGGAAGGGGCAGTCACTGAAACTGAGTTAAAGTACTCTATGAACCATGGATGCCAATGTATGGCTAAACAGGGATTGGGAAGAAAGAGAGATTGGCCTGCCTAGGCACTGAATCTCTGAAATATGCAGGAGAGTGAACTGTAGGTCAGGGAGGTCAGGAGTAGGGTTAGGGCAGCTTAAGTTAATAATGTAGGGTATTAAAAGGAAGAGACTGAACTGGAAACAGAATAAGATCATTTCTAAGTCCATGAATGGGGAAAAATGTAAAAAAAAAAAATGACTGAAAAGAATATATTGATAAAAACCAAGATTCAGTTAAAGTGAGGCAGTAGGAAGAGCATCTGAAGAAAAAGTTAAATAGATAAGAGATTGTGTCAAGGGGGCCAACAGAGAAGGTGACAGCTGGAGTGACAGGGAAAAACTGGTCAGGAATGGGAGTCTGAGAGGGAATAGCAGGGAGGGATTTGTGACTAAGATACTAGGTTCAGGTAGGATGGAATACTAGGTTTGAGGCCCTCAATCTATAGGCACCGAGTTGAATAAGATGCATGAGGGAAATGCAATATGGGGTGTTTGATCAGTTCACAATAAATATGTCTGGTCTACTCATCTCCCTTGGTCATGGTTGACTGCCCTAGAGTGGGCCTATCAGATTCTCTTCCCTGAAAATTTAAAACCTTTAAAAGAGATAGGAGGTAGTTGGAGCCAAGTCACTTTATAACACCCTTGAAAGAATATCCATGTTAACTCCTGTTGATACTCTGGTTTGAACAAAACCTAGTCAACTTTTCCCCCAATTCTGAGAGCTGTAATCACCTATCCTTTAATAATTTCTCCATTTTTACTTTTTTCTTTTTAAGCTAGAATCATTGGTGTTTCTTATCACCAAAGTAGCTTATCTGATTCAACATGGCTTCTGCCTAGAGCCAACTCTCATTTTGTAAATGAGGAAACTAAGACCCTGAGAATATATTTTTCCCAGGTTATAAAATGAGAGAGGGTCAAGACCAAATCCCAATTTGCCTTACTACTAGTACTGAGGGTGATACTTTTAAACACAGATTTAGAAAGACAACTACCAAAAGATTTATAATTTACAAGACTTCAGGTAAAATGTAGGTATAGATATGAAACATAACAGCTAAAGTGAGCAGATAGAGGTGAATAATGAGTAAGAAAGTGCCAATGATCTACCAATAGGACCTAATTTTCATATTCTATCATAACAGGAAGCCTGAACAAAGATTTCTATAAAAATTTAAGAAAAATATCTAAAACCATTGTATTAATATAAAACCTGAGATTTAAAAAAGTAAATATAATAAAAAGGTACAGAGTCAGAGGAAGGAAAGATAAATGTCAACACAGAGACAAAATTATAATGACCACATCTACAATATAGAATATTTTTGGCACTTATCCCATGCTTAAAAACATCTGTCTTGGTGTCCTTCACCAAATATTTTTGGATTATAAAATGCTTCTCATATTTCCTTGACTTTTTCCAATTCTGTTGCTATTTCACCTCCTCCATTTCTCAGAATCTCTGTAAGCTGATTTCCTTTGTTTTCCCTACAAAGTATCCTTCCCTTACCAAAATTTTTACTTTATTCCCGCTTCCCTAGCAAAAAATCTTGCCACTAAATATTCATCTTTCCTTTCCTGTTTCCTTGGTGCTTGATACTTCTTGTCTAAACATCCCTCATTAATATAAGACTGTATTAATTGGTACATTATAACAAACTTTTCCCAGGAACTGCTTCAGAAACAATCACAGGAGCTTTTTAAATAAAAAAATTAACAAAAGTGATCTGTTTCTAAGACTGAGTATAAATACCACATGTGCTTCCATGAAACCATTCATTCCTCTTTGAATAGTAAAAATGAGAATCAAGTTTCTTATTTGTTCCAGATGGTCCAAACCCACGATGATAAATGTGTACAACCAGTGACCCAATGAAATACTTCAGGTAAATATAATTGATTTCTAGAAAAGGAAACTATATTATACACTAAAGAATTTCTTTAATTAAAAGGAAAACAGTCATAAACCTAACAGGTAGAATATATCAACCAAAATGGAAACTGAGATTTTGTCCCACTTATATATCAGAGAACATATCAAATAATTCTAAAAATTAACACTTAATTCACTCGAAATTTATAAGACATTTGTGTAGTAGACTTCTTACAGCATTTAGCTCTGTGTACTTCCAATCTTTCTAAAAATTACACAAATTTAATTTCACATACACAAAGCTTACGTGAAAATACCCACTACTCTATAGAAGGAAAATAACAAATCTTGATGTTGTTTATACCAAGATTTAACAAAAAAAACACTCTTTAGAATAAAGAATATCTTTTAACTTTCAACCACAACTACTCTAAATTGACATATGCTAGCTTCACTATAACCTAAAGCAGAGATCTATACTGAGATGGGCAGGAGGGATTTTCTCAACCCACACCCAGAGGACATGTGGCAAATCTGGAGACATTTTCGGTTGTCACAACATTGGTGGCAGTTGGTGGTGGCTTGGGACTGATGTGCTACGGACACCTAGTGGATCAAGGGATGCTGCTAAATATCATACAATTCACAGGACAGCCCTTCACAACCAAAAATTATTCAGCCTCAAATGGTTGAGAAACACTGTCCTACAGTGAAATAAAATGGAAAAGACAAGGAATAACAAGGAATCACCACAGTGCTGAGCTCTTCCTGGCGGTGCAGGAGCCACCACCTACCTTGGATGCCTGTGGCGTGGATATCACGTGGACTGTGCTGGGTTTGACTCCATTAGCTTTGGGTCGTTTATAGAGAGCAAATCTACTTTTCCTCCGGCCTCTGTCTCCATTAGGTAAAGCACCATTGTACCTATAAACGAAGATGAAAGACTTCACTTATTCAAAGATTTTTTTTAAAGTTTTAAGAAGAAAAGTTAGATGGAATCCAAGGGAAAAGACAGGAATGGTCATAAAGAATTGCCCACTAAACACCCCACAAAAGGAAAGGGCTGCAAAACAGACATCAGCTGTAATGAAATTCAAATCTCTTCCAGAAACTTAATTTAGGAGTGATGTACAATGTAATTATAGGTTTTCTATTCTATAAAGTCAGACTCTTCAAATCTTTTTGGAAGGAGACAGAGTATAAATAAGCAAATGAGAATTCTACAGAGACTGTATTAGTGCTGGCTCAATTCAGCCAGCATCGTTGAATGGACCCCAGAGAAACACTCAAGAAATATTTCTAAATGAACTAGTTAGAAAATAGCATACTAATTAAACCTCACCTCTCACTCCCAAAACATGTTAATGTCTGTAGGATCTTTATTTGTAAGAAGACCAAATTTAGTTACTTGCATTCTTATATGTTCTAAATTCTCTACCCTCATTCCCATTTCTATTTGAACCTTATGCTGTCAGGTTAGCCAAGAAATAGCTTGCAAAAATTAAATGTAAAATATGTCTCTACCAGAAGATTGCCCATAAAGTGATCCAAAGTAAAAAAAGATGAGTTTTAGTCCACAAACTGTCCAATAACTTTAAAAATCACCGGGAAAATATCTGATGTCCTTAAGCAGATTTCCTATATTAACTAGAGGCCCGGTGCACGAAAATTCGTGCACTCGGGGAGTGGGGGGGGGCTGTCCCTCAGCCCAGCCTGCACTCTCTCACAGTTCAGGAGCCCTCAGGGGATGTCCTACTGATGGCTTAGGCCTGCTTCTGCGGGAGGTGACCAGGCGGCCGATCAGGGGACGGTGCCGGCCCGTGTGGCCCTGCCCCAACCCCCCATCACCCCTCCACCACCGCTGGTTGCTGCTGCCTCCCCCCCCCCCCATCCTAATCCCCTCCCTCTACCCATTGGCACACACCTTGGCTGACCTGGTGCCGCCTGCTTGCCAGCCCCACCCCTGCTGACTGGTCGTTCCACTGTTCGGTTGATTTGCTTATTATGCTTTTATTATATAGGATACCTTAAGATAATACCAGTGTTTAAAATAAATGCAGAATTGCCCAGTCAGCATGGCTCAGTGGTTGAGTATTGACCTATAAACCAGGAGGTCACGGGTTAGATTGCTGGTTAGGGCACATGCCCGGGTTGTGGGCTCGATCCCCAGTAGGGGGCGTGCAGGAGGCAGCTAATCAGTGATTCTCTCTCCTCATTGATGTTTCTATCTCTCCCTCTCCCTTCCTCTCTGAAATCAATAAAAATATATATTTTTTAAAAAGACAACAGCCAACACAATAACTGTCCAGTGTGAGTAAGTCAAAATAAATAAATAAATAAATATAAATGCAGGATTGCAGGTAGCGTTTCTGTTTTCAGCTGTATTCTCTAACTCTAAATTAACCGGCCCTTGTGTGTTTCAATCACTGTCTCAAGTTGCCACACTGACATGATGATTCTCTACCTCTTGGAAATTCTTTTCAAGAAGAGAATCCAAAGAAGGTCATATTTACATGAATAAGTATGACAGCTCCAAGGTTCCTTCCGAACCATAAAGGCAGGGGCAGCACATCTGGTGGCTTGCCTCTGTCTTAACTCTCTTGCCTTTGCCACTGTCCACTCACACCCAGAAGAAGGGCATGGTGGCCAGTATGGCAGAGAGGGGACATGAGGTCCACTGAGAACAGTAAAGGTTGAAATCAAGTGGTTTTGTATGTATGTTTTACAATTGGGTAGCTAAAGTACGACAATAGATTTTAATTTTCACCAGAAGTTATTTCTGCTGTATTTTAATATTACCATTTCCATCACAAAGGAAAGTAAGCTACATAAAAATGTCTCTAGAATACAGAGATAATTTATTTCAAGTCTGTTCATATCCTTTTTCTGATGCAAGATCAGAATAGTGTACATTATTTTTAAAATATATGTGTGATTAGTATAATGAACATATCCATGAGTAAACAACCATTAAAAACCCACTTTGTTTTAATATTTTTTCATATCACTTAAATCAAGATGAACATTCTGTATTAAGAGGAAAGTATGAATCAATTACAGCCAGGACTCTAAACAAAGCAGAGGAAATTTTCACCACTGTAGCCTAGAGGCAACTGGTACCAGATCTGGTCAGATTTTACACACACACACACACACACACACACACACATATATATACACGCACACACGTTTCCCTGGCTCTCTGATGCATCTTCCTCTCAACTATCCTCTGGTCAATAGAATCTAACCTAATAAGAGTATGGCACACATGTTTTAGGAATCTGCTCGCAACAACACTATCCCTTCACTGCCCAAGGTGAGCCCTAACACCTTTTGTGAATGAAATGGCCGGGCCAGGACTCTCCGCCCTGCCCTGGCTAGAGGTCGACATCTGGCCCAAGCTGGCCAATGACATCCTTATCCTGGAAAATACAAAAATGAGACAGACAACCAGCCCATGTATGTGGATGGCTAGAGCTGTAAAATGTAAGCAGGGGAGCTGTGGGGATGTCACAATCTTTATGTCCATGAAGAAGCAGAGAAAGTGAAGGATGAAGCGGATGAACAGACAAGTAGCAAATAGAGATGAAAAGAGAAGATCCTTAAAGGCTTCCATTGGCCCAGATATACTCTGACCCTTGTTCATGAAATTCTTTTTAGTTCCAGCTAACTCAAGTGGATTTCTACTACTTACAAGTCGTACCTATTATAAAGGGAAAAAAACAAAAACCAGAAATGTCAACCTTAACCTATGCAGAGATATTTTAACTTAAATTGCCTGAGCACCGATGCAGATATTGCAGGTTAAGTGATATGCCCGTCTCCTTATACTGACTACTTACTTAATACAATTAGGTCAGGGAAAAATCTTATTGGAAGTAACTAAGATATGAGTGAAAAACCAGAGTTAAGATGAGACAAGTTTCTAATTAGGTTAAGCGACATGGTCATTCATTAATATTTATAATGCCAAGTACTAGGGCTACAGCAATGAACATCAGCTTCCCTCTCTTTACAAAACTCTCCGCTAAAAGCAGGAAAGGCACAAAACCAAGTGTGATAAAACACTTATGTAAGTGCATTCCTCATTTTATGCACTAGTAGCAACAAGCACTAATGAAGGCTTTACTGAAGGGACACACCTTGAACTGTCTTTAACTCTGAACAAAACTAAATGTGGAGTACAGTGCAACAGTGCATACAAAGGCAAGGAGGACTGCAGGTAATTCAGTATTGCCAGAGCAGAAGTTCAAGAGGAAAGGAAACATTGGGAAAGGAGGGTAAAAGGACCACGTTATACACCTGGTACTCCATGATAAGGGGCATACCCTCAGAGGAATGGGGAATCTGGTAAGACTAAAATGAATGGATATACAATGAGTCCTCACATAATGTTGTTAAATAGGTTCTACAACTTAAACCAAAATGACACATAATGAAACCAATTTCACTATAGGCTAATTAATATAAACAAGAGTTAAGTTCCTATGGTATCTCATTTACAATAATAAAAGCATAATATGCTAATTAGACCGGACAGCCGAACAACCTTCCGGGCATCCTTCTGGACGAAGCTGCCGAGGTGGGGGCCGAGGCAGAGGCGGTTAGGGGTGATCAGGCAGGCAGGTGAACAGTTAGGGGCAAACAGGCAGGCATGCAGAGTGGTTAGGGGCAATCAGGAAGGCAGACGAGCAGTTAAGAGGCAATCAGGCAGGCAGGCAAGTGGTTAGGGGCAATCAGGCAGGCAGGCAAGCTGTTAGGGGTGATCAGACATGCAGGCAGAGGGGTTAGGGGTGATCAGACAGGCAAGCAGTTAGGAGCCAGCGGTCCCAGATTGTGAGAGGGATGTTGGATTGCGAAAGGGTGCAGGCCAGGCTGAGGGACCCTCCCCCCATGCACGAATTTTGTGCACAGGGCCTCTAGTCAACATTATAATGAACTAGTGGCCCAGTGCATGAATTTGCGCACATTGAAAGGAAATTAATTAGAAAAAATATTTTAATGTCACTATTCACCCTTTCTCTATAACAGAAGTGTCAACCAAATTCATGATCATCAATGACAGATGGAAACACACACGTGCGACTGGCACCAGCGAGAGCTTTATATGTATCACGCACACACGAGTCAACTTAGCCTTTTATAGATATAGAATAAAGAATAAATTTGCGCCCTAACTGGTTTAGCTCAGTGAATAGAGCGTAGGCCTGCGGACTGAAGGGTCCCAGGTTCGATTCTGGTCAAGGGCATGTACCTTGGTTGTGGGCACATCCCCAGTAGGGAGTGTGCAGGAGGCAGCTGATCGATGTTTTTCTCTCATCGATGTTTCTAACTCTCTATCCTTCTCCCTTCCTCTCTGTAAAAAAATCTATAAAATATATATATTTTTAAAAAGAATAAACTTGCTTAATTAGACCTGCTTTTTGATTTAGCTAAACTTTTCCCAGCCCAGCGAAGCACCCCAACTTCTCTGTCAGGTAATTGTCAGCAACACAGCAATAAATATCAACACGAAGCAGATTATTATTGTAGATCACTCAGAGAGAACAAAGGATAAAATATTTAACTGCAGCAGTGTTTGACTATATTCTGTGCAGTGAGAAAACCTGAAGTCATTTTCAAGGTCCGCCATTTCTTACTTCTTTTCAGTCAGTCAAGTTTCTAAGCTTTCTAAATCTCCATTTTCCACTAATGAAAAGAAAATAGTATTCCACCGAGTCTCCTATCTACCTACTCCAGGACTTTTGTGAGGATCAAATGAGATGAGGCACGGGAAAACGCTTCACAGACATTTGGTTAAAGTGTAAATGTTTCCACCTGGCTATAAAGCAAGTCATGTTCCTGGGCTGCAGAAACTGCAAGGAGGCTAGTTGCTAGGGAGAGGAAGCCAGGAAGCCAGGCGTTGCTACGTGAAGTCACTACCTGGCACCCACAGCAACCGTGGGTGCTGGCCTTGGGGTCTTGGCAGCGTCGGCTGCGATTTGGTGGGCTGTCACTCTGGGGTGGTGGCAGGGCCTGTGTCCCACTTAGGAAAAGCCGAGTGTTGCTAGTGTTGCTTTGTCGGCCAGGTCCACGCTGCTGTTTCTCTGTAAATGGCAAGTGTGTGTCACGGCAGCTCCTGCGTTGAGTGTCTGCCCCCTGGTGGTCAGTGCACTTCATAGCAACGGGTCAGACAGTGGGAAGGACATTTAGCATATTAGCCTTTTAGATAGATAGATAGATAGATAGATAGATAGATAGATAGATAGATAGATAGATAGACAGATGACTCCATTTAACAACAGTATTCAAAGACTGCTGTATAAAGTAGCTGCAGCCCAGTGCAGATGATTAGCATCCAGATGATCAGGTGGGGAGAGCTATCATAGCCACAGGAGCAGTACAGGAGCCTGAACAGTAGCCTCCAAAAAGACTTATGTCCATGTCCCAGACATGTGAATGTGACCTTATCTGGAAAAAAGTCTTTGAAGACGCAGTTAAAAGAAGGATCTCAGAATGAGACCATCCTGGATTACATGTGGGCCCTAAATCCAAAGACAAATGTCTTTATAAGACACACACAGTAGAGAGACACCCAGGGAGAGGGAGGAGAAAACTGTGTGAAGATGGAGGCAGAGACTGGAGTTGGCAGTCACAAGCAAGAAATGCCTGGAGTCATCAGGGCAGGAGGAGGCAAGGAAGGCTCCTCTCCTAAGGCCATCAGAGGCAGCACGGTCCTGCCAACAGCTGGATTCCAGACGTGAGGCCTCCAAAACAGTGAGAGAATAAATCAGTATTTTAAGCCATCATGTTGGTGGTAATTTGTTGTGGCAGCTACAGGAAATTCTACAGCCCTAAGCTGAAGCAGTGATTATGGAAATGAGAATTAGAGAAAAAATTTAGAGGTGTTTTCAATGGTAGGAGATCATCATAATCACCAGGGACGCTTTATAAAAATAGGCATGCCTGAGTCTCAAGAGATTCCGATTCAGTATTTCTGGGACAGGGCTCCAGGTGTGCACCGTGTACAAGGTCCACAGGTGATGCATACTTGCAGCCACAGTCAAGAACCTTGGTTTCAATGGCAAAAATCAATAGTACTTTGTGACCTTTTTAGCTATACTGAGCAAGGGACAGAGAAAGGGAATGTCATATAGGCTTCTGGCCTAGGCCAGGGTGATAACATCAATAAAAAGAAGAATGGGAATTACAGGGACATCTAGGGGAAGGCATGTAGGAGGCAACAAAAGTTACAGACTTGGGTACTTTCACCATACAAGTGGCAGTTAACATCGTGAGAGTAGATGAGAGTAAAGAAGGACAGATCCTGGGAAATAAAACCATTTAAAGAAAGAACCCCTTCTTAGTCACAGGCAGAAGGATGAGGACCAGAGAAAGTTGTATCCCAAAGACAAGAGAGAATTTCAACAGCATTAATCAGTTAGTAGAACAAAAATGCACAAATATGATTTGGAAAAGATCAGGACATTGGTCACCTCACCCATCTTCAAAGCACAAAAGCAAAGTTAAAAATAAGCAAGCCCACTCTGGCTGGATTGCTCAGTTAGTTGGAGCAGCATCCCGCACAACAAAAGGTTGTGGGTTCAATCCCCGATCAGGGCACATACCTAGGTTTTGAGTTCCATTCCTGGTCGGAGCGTGTACAGGAAGCATCTGACCGATGTTTCTCTCTCACATCAATTTCTCTCCCTCCCTCTCTCTCTCTCTCCCTCCCTCCCTATCTAAAAATCAATGAAAACATATTCTTGGGTAAGGATTTTAAAAAAAAGCAATCCCCTCCAACTGTCAGTCTTACTCTGATCATCACTCCCACTTCCATCTTTTCCTCACAGTCAAGAAACTTGGAAGAGTACTTCACACTGAATATCCCACTTCCAATACTTGTTGAATCTTTAATCTACCACTGCTTGATCTTTGCCTCCAAATCTGAAAGTGCATCTGGTCATGTGTCATGCACCTACCACTCAATCTGACTGTCTCCTGAAAGTCCACCAATGGCTCTCTCATCAAGGAACATAGTGTGGTAAATCAAACATAAGCAAATTCCTATTACTTATTCCACTGAGAAGTGAGTCTAAGCCCCCCTCCTTAAACCTGGGCTGGCCATAATGACTGGTTTATCACCAGGAGGAAGTGAAGGAAGTGAAGGTCGGAGACTTCCAAAGCCAGGTCTGAAAAAGCTTGCAGTTTCTGCCTGGGTCTCCTGGGAGCTTTGAGCTGCCATGTAAGAAACCTGGGACTGCCATGCTGAGGAGGGCATGCACGAGCACTCCAGTTGGAAGTCCCAGCTGCGCCCAGCCACCCAACCACCCTAAGGTACCAGTTGTGCGCATGAAGCCATCTTGGACCCACCAGACCAGCCATTCCATCAGCTGACTTCCACCAAGTGACATCAGTTGATACCATGTGGGACAGAAGAATTGCCCAGCTGAATATTGTCCAAATTCCTTACCCAGAGAATCAATAAATAAGATGGTTGTTGTTTCAAGCCACTCAGCTTGGCATAGCTGGTTACACAGTAATAGATGTCTGGAACAAGCCCAACCCTTCAGCACAGTATCCCTCTCCCTGCTTCAGTCTCTCCTTCATCCCCTGACCTAATTCAAGTGAAGCACTGTCTCCTCCTGAACACTATCACAGAGTCTTCCCTCCCCCTTCCTGCCTCCCCATCTGCCCCCTCTCCCCTCTAGAAAATGGGGAGCCCATCTCCAGCACCTGGCACAGTGCACAGGGAACACGGCAAGCACTCAAACCTTCTAAATCAACTACATGATGGGACAGAAGGACTGTCTTTTGTATAGCAGAATAGAGCCCAGACATGAGATAAGATTCTGCATACCAAGGCAAAAAGTTATTATTCCACAAAAGAAGGTCAGAATGTTTCCTGGCCTAGCAAGCTGTCCAGTCAGTAGGATTGTAGAAACAAGATTTCTAAGTGCTGCTGACATACCTGTTTCAGCTACTGAACAGGGGTACCTTGGTTCAACCCCACAAGTTGCCTTTCAAGCTTCACATTTAAAAATAAATCTGGAGACTTGTTTAGTAAATGTGTAATGAAAATTTAACTATTCATATAGGCAAAGCAAATAGTTGGTCATCATAATAAAGGTACTTGGAAGCTGTGAAGGATAATGAAAACCCTGTGTAAGAAACCTCAGAAAAATAAAGGGTTTTCCTTGGATGAAAATTCAGAGTTCATGTATTAATGTTTTTTTAGTAGCATTTGCTATGCATTTACTATGTACCAATAAACCCTGAAATGTTATTACTCCTAGTGGACAGATAGAAGGCTTGAATGGTTGAACACACAAATTTGAACTAAGACAGGGCAGATGGGACCCAAATCCACACCTGGTTTTGTCTGACTCCAAATATCATACTCTTTCCAGTAGATGACACTGACAATTTTTAAATTCAAGGAATTTCTTGGAATACAACACAAAGAGTCTTGAAAAGATGTCTGCCATCTAAAAATGCATTTGTCAAAATAGAATTTTCTATAGGAAACAACAGCAAGAGAGAGGCTCGATGCCAGGGAGCTCCCAGTCACAATTTGGAGGCATCACATTTGATGTTAACCAGCCTTAACACACAGAGCAGCACCCACGTGGCCTTGGGAAAGAGAATGTGGCTACAGAGCAGAGGAGTCATCAGTGTCAAATGATCCTGTTCCACATGCAGCCTGCTTCTCATTGCTGACTGAAGTCTCTGCCCTCCGTCAAAAGTGACATCTCTGTCACAGATAAATCGCAAGCAACTACTGTAACCGAAGTAGACTGTGCACTGCAGATGAACAGACCAGGGACACTAGACACCAGAGACACAAAGGCCGGGCAGAGTCTCATAAACCTGCAACGTGGCACCTGTCTTCAGGGAGCACAACTGACTCACCACAATAGTGAATGCACAACTGCAACTGTGTCTAAGAAAATGCACAGAAACCAACCGGCACTGGCAGTACATCATCATAATCCCACCTAGAGGCCCGGTACACGAATTCGTGCATATTGAAAGGAAATTAATTAGAAGAAATATTTTAATATTGCTATTCACCCTTTCTGTATAATAGAAGTGTCAACCAAATTCATGATCGACAATGACAGATCGAAACATGTGTATGATTGGTGTCAGCAAGAGCTTTATGTACTAGGTGTACCGGTTAATAATGGCGGATTTTGTAATCAAAGAAAACACGATAATTTCAAGAGAAACATCAAAAGTGCCTTATTCAAAGTAATGTCCATCACTAGCTACACATTTCCCCCACCTTTAGGTAATTTGTGGATACCGTCCCAATAGAACTTTTCTTGTTTTGAGGCAAACCATTCAGAGACCCAATTTTCCACTTCTTCGTACATTTTGAAGTGCTGCTCAGAAAGTGTGTGTGCCATTAATCAGAACAAGTGGTAATCTGAAGGAGCAAGGTCTGGTGAATACAGCGGGTGGGTTAATACTTCCCAGGCAAGATCTTTTAATGTGTCTTTAACTGGTTTAGAAGTGTGTGATGGTGCGTCATCCTGAAGCAAAATTACTTTGCCATGTCTTCTGGAACATTCTGGTCATTTCACGATCAAAGCGTGGTTCAAATTATTTGTTGTCAGTAGCGATCAGTATTAATGGTTTCATCTGGTTTTAGAAGCTCATAATACACCACACCTTCCTGATCCCACCAAACGCAGAGTATTGTCTTCTTTCCGAAATGATTTGGCCTTGCAGTTGGTGTTGATGGTTGACCTGGCTCAACCCATGATTTTCTGCATTAGGGATTCTCAAAATAAATCCGCTTTTCATCCCCAGTCACAATTCAATGCAATAAAGACTCTCGTACCATTGAAGCAACATTTTACTGATGACTTTTAGGTTTTCCATTTGTCTTTCATTCAATTGATGTGGTACCCATTTTCCTTCCTTTAAAATCTTTCCCATTGCTTATAAACGATTGGAAATTGTTTGCTGAGCAACGTTTAATCTTTTTGCAAGTTGTTTTTGAGTTTGACACGCATCTTCATCCAATAATGCTTGTAATTGTCGGTCTTCAAACTTTTTCGGTTGACCTGGACGTTGTCTTTCACATGAAATCATCACTTTTAAAGCATTTAAACCAGCGTTCACAAGTATCTTGAGATGGAACATGTTCACCATAAATTTCCCAAAGTATTCATCAGCACTTTTCTTCAAAATAAAGTAATGAATTAAAACTTCCCGCAAATGCTCTTTTTTTGGCACAAAATTCAACATTTTTAAGTGTAAAAATATCTGTGATGTTAACACCTTCAGCAAATTTGACATACGAAGTTTTGAAGCTTGTTGTCAATACAACAAAATAGCATACATATCAAATCATATATATCAACATATGTGTAACTCTATCTATTGAAAAAATCTGTATTATTAACTGGTACACCTAATATATAGATAAACTTGCTTAATTAGACCTACTTTCTGATTTAGCTAAACTTTTTCCAGCCCAGTGAAGCACCCCAACTTCTCTTTCAGGTAATTGTCAGCAACACAGCAGTAAATATCAACATGAAGCAGATTATTATTGTAGATCACTTTGTTTCAAGTAACTACAAAGGGTAAAATATTTAACTGCAGCAGTGTTTGACTATATTCTGGGCAGTGAGAAAACCTGAAGTCATTTTCAAGGTCCACCATTTCTTACTTCTTTTCAGTTGGGTCAAGTTTCTAAGCTTTCTAAATCTCCATTTTCTGGCTAATGAAAAGAAAATAGGATTCCACCGAGTCTCCTATCTACCTACTCCAAGACTTCTATGAGGATCAAATGAGATGAGGCACAGGAAAATGCTTCACAGACATTTGGTTAAAGTGTGAAATGTTTCCACCTGGCTATAAAGCAAGTCATGTTCCTGGGCTGAAGAAACTCCAAGGAGGCTAGTCGCTAGGGAGAGGAAGCCGGGCGTTGCCACCTGACGTCACTATCCAGCACCCATAGCCACTGTTTCCGGGCTGGGCTGGGCTGTGGGCTGCATTTTGCGCCATGTGATCTTGGCAGCGATTTGGTGGACTGTTGCTCCGGAGTGGTGGCGGGGCCTGTGTCCCACTTGGGGGAAACCAAGTGTTGCTTTATGGTTGCCAGATCCACCATACCGATTATTGTTAAATGGCCTGTCGCTAGGGAGCCAGGCGTTGCTACATGACATCATTACCTGGCACCCACAGCCACTGTTTCCGGGCTGGGCTGGGCTGTGGGCCACATTTTACACCATGGGGTCTCCGCAGTGTTAGCTGCGATTTGGTGGGCTGGCGCTCTGGGGTGGTGGCAGGGTCTGTCCAACTTGGGGGAAGCCGAGTGTTGCTTTGTGGGCACCAGGTCCGCGATGCCGTTTCTCTGTAAATGGCCAGTGTGCGCATCACAGCAGCTCCTGCATTGAGCATCTGTCCCCTGGTGGTCAGTGCACATCATAGTGACCGGTCAGATGGACACTTAGCATATTAGCCTTTTATATATATAGAGAGAGATTCCTTATTAGTTAACCTATCTTCCACATCTGGACTTGCCCTGTGCCTGAATGAACTTTACATATAAAGCCCAGGGACACAATATTTATTTCCCTGTGCCTAGCAAATGCTGCATCTTGTAGGGTTTCATAAAATAAATAATAGTCTTTAATTTCTAGCCAAAGAACTAATGATGGCAGCACCATAACAGTCTATGCCCTCTAGTGATAACCCACTAAGGCCTTTTAAACATCAATTCATTCAGTAAATCTTCCTAGGCTTGGCATTAAAATGAAAATTCTCAATGTCCCATTTCTGCTTGGGAATGGTCTTTGTTTCAAGTAAGTACTTAAGATCTAGTGAATAAGAAAATCTATATATTCATTCAAAACACATCAAATGAAGTGCCTCAGGTGAGTTAGGCCCCAAGGGCTAGGGGGAAGCACCAAAGGATACAAAAAAATGCCTTGTTTCTTGATGACTCAATCACTTGGACAAGGCAAACAAGGTAACAAAACTATAAAACACTGACAAATGCTAATGAAATTGAGTAACAAAACACAATGGCAAAAAAAAATAAATCAGAACAGTAAGCTCTGAATTAGGACACTGGCCTGGTGTCTTGGGTGTCCTACACATGATTCATGTCATGGAACCTAATTATAGTCTTCTATACCAGGCCTGTGTGACAACACAGGTTAATCTTCCATTTATCTTACACTAGAGGCCCGGTGCACGAAAATTTCTTGCACTGAGGGGGGGGGGGGCGAGTTTCCTCAGCCCAGCCTGCCCCCTCTCACAGTCCGGGAGCCCTCAGGGGATGTCCTACTAGGACGGCTTAGGCCCGCTCACCTAAGTGGCAGTCTGACCTCCCTCTGCAGGAGGTGACCGGGCTGATCAGGGGAAAGTGCTGCGCCCATTATCCCGCTGTTGCTGCCGCTGCCGGCTGCCTGCCCTCAGCCCTTGCAACCACCGTGGCTTTGTCCGGAAGGACATTCTGCTGTCCTGTCTAATTAGCATATTATGCTTTTATTATTATAGATCATTGGACTGGATGCTCGCTGAGAGTTTCCTATTTCTCTGCATTCCCCCTTCACTCTGCATGGTACCTTAAAACTGAGGAAAAGCTCAATAAAACAGTCACCGTATTTGTATGGAAATAATGATAGTGGTATAGGGATCAAGACAGGAATTCTAGCTCCAATGCTTTTCCTAGCTAGTGCAGCAAGCTTACCTTAAGTGGGCCTCAGTTTCCTCAGCTACAAAGATAAACACAAACTTCCAAATTCAGTTTTAAAGAGAGATTCCAAAACCTCTTGTAAACATTTCCATTTAAAATGGACATGGAAGGCATTTCATCCAACTAATTATCTGCAACCAGTCCAAGAAAGGTGAAGGTTGCGATTGTTATTTTAACTACTGACTACAGTTCCAAAAGACTCCCACATCCTTGTGGCAGTTGATACGTGGCCAGTATACCTCCAGATTGCCTTGCTCTTATCTCAAGGTTTTCTAGTTTCCCCATACAAAATATTTCCCAAGGTGAAACATAAAAACCTTTTTTTATATCAGGAACATAGTACTACCCCATGCTCAAAAGATTTTAAGCTGTTTTTCCAGGATTTATACCCCTCATCCCCACCCACACTCATCCAGCCCCCTGCTGCACAAGGTAGAGTGTGAAGGCAAGAGGGAGACCGTATCCTGGCTCTGCGTCTAATCTCATGTGTGACTTTGCACAAGTCCCTGAACTACTCAGAACCTCTTTCCTTCCCCATAAAGTCAGGAGGCCTAACATTCTACAGTTTGGACTCTGGAACGGTGTGGTGTTAGAGATGAGGGCAAAGCTACCTAGCTCAGGAGACACCTGGAGGCTGTCCCCAGTCTCAACAGCACCACAGCTACCCTGACCCCTGGGCAATCACTGTTCTTTCTTATTCAGTATCTATGGACTCAGGAGGGTCACACTTCCCTACCTGCTTCTTCCTCCCGCAGGCCAACAAAAGACAAGAACATGCTCTCCACTCTACCTAAAAAATAAATTGTTTATGAAAAGAATATTAACCAATAGTTAGCCATTTGCTCCTTTGAAGTTTTCTCCATTTCAAATTGTTACTATCACCAAATCACACAAGATCTAGTTTTTCTTTACTGTATTGAAGCTTTGATTTTTGAGCATTGCTAGCAGGCCAACAACAGCTTTTTTCACTGAATACTTGGAGGTACGCAATGAATCAGGAATATGAAAGGCTATTTCTGTTACTCTTAAAACATGTAAGACTACTTCTTTTATTCTGCCGTTGGCTCCAACAGTCCAAAACACTTCTGATTAAGTATTTATTAATATCATATGAATGCTTTGTGTCAAAGAATCTACTTTTTACCTTATGGGCAAAAATTATTTTTTAAATATTACCCTGCAGTAATTTTTAATTCCTAAAAAAAGGGGAAAATATCACACGAAGAGAAAAACCCAAGAAATGGATCTGATACAGTACAAGATTTGTACAAGTCAAGAACAACTAGGTCAAGATTTATCAGATCTTATTTTTGAATTAGTAGTACTATCTTACTCCATACTTCTTTATGCATTTTATCAATTATACATGTGAAAAACAGATTAAGTCCCACATATTCCTTTTCCATCACTTTAACCTGTGCTTATTTTAGCCTCTTATCACCCAAATTAAGATGGTCAGGTGTATAAATTGAATGTTGTAGATTGAACTACTGGTCCCAACTCTTCACTCCTCACTGAAGACATGCCCTTAGCCATGACTTAATCCTTACAGTTAATTTTCCTGCCCTGGACTTTGGGTGGGGCCTTGTGACTTGCTTTGGCCAATAGGATGTTAACAAATGTGATCCAAACAGGGCCTTGGAATGTGCTTGGCAGTTGGGATTATCCTCTGTCTGGCACCTGTGCCACAGCCATAGGAAAATATGTCCCAGCCAGCCTGCCAAGGAGGATAAGAGGCACGTGGAGGAGACCCAAACCACTTAACTGCAGCGGGAAGCAAAACCACTAAAGCAGACACATCAACCAACCCACAGATTCATGAGAATAAATGATTGTTGTTTTAAGTCACTGAGTCTGGAGATGATGATTTGTTACACAGCATCATGTGGCAAAAATTAAATGATACCCTGCATTTCAAAAGCAAATTAACTTAAGAGACTTCCTCAGTACCTAAAGACTTTGGGCTAAAGACACATATGTACAATATCCAATATATACCCATCAAAATGTTATATAGAAGACTACTCTTTCATTCTAAAGGAAGAAGTCTAAAATTAGAGATAATTTCAAATGTGTCCCTTTTTAAATTGGCTAGAAGAAAATAGGATTTGTAAAAAAATGTATACTTCTTCAAAGAGGGAGATGAAATATATAATTATACATCGTATTTTTCCCTTTCAATAAATCATTATGCCAATTAAAATTTGTCATCCCTCAAATAATCTATATAATGTATATACAAAGGTCTTATTCTCTACAAACCAAATTTAGACATAAAAGAATTAGGATAAAATTAGTAAATATTTGGTAAAGCACTGATTCTAAACAACTTCTACGACAGTAAGAGGCCTCTAAAAAGTGAGCATCTCAGAGGCTGCCTAAAAAAGGAAGCACCTTAAACTAGCATTCAGGCCGTCATCTAACACGTATTAAGCTAGGGGCATAGAAAATAAAGAACTTGATGGTACAAAGAAATTTGATTATTAGCCCAAAGTCTGAGTAAGTATTAAATCCAGAAATAAAAACTAGCATTGAAATTTCTTCTGCATCATAACTTACTATAATTAGTCCTACTTCTAATAATTACTTCCTAATCTCCTTTCCTTTTTAAAAATTTCATGGCATGCCTCTCTTACTACTCCTAAAAAAAATGGCACTAATATATGCTTTACTAATGTTTATTTACTTTAAACTTTTAGAGTATGCATAGAGAATTTTTAGAAATTCCTAGAAATATGGACATGCCAGAGCAAGCAAATCCAACTTTTGAACAGTAATGGCCAATGCCCTAACAGATTCCTTACTGAAGATATATAATTGATATTGTATACAACAATTGAGTCTTCAAAACAATTTAAAATATAAAACGTATTTGCTTTATTCAATTACCTGTACCAGAATTTGGGGGACAGAGGGGTAATTTTATACCAAATATAAATAGATTTTAATGAGCTACAAAGCATGAAGACATTCATGGCTGTATGTCATATCTAATGATGCTATACAGATCCACTCCCTTTCATATTAACTTTTCTAAAGAAGATTTTTCAATTTCTACGACACCTACATATAACTAATAGCTAAAACACAAGATTTAAAAAATATCAGAAATAAAAAGGTTGCTTTGTATAAGAACCGGTCCTTCAGTGCTACAATGCATATTATCAAGAAGTTAATTTGGGTTTGAAGCATTAAACCACCAGCTGCAGAGAAAAAAAAAACACACACCTTCATATTCACCCTGAAAATACATTAACTTGTCAATTACCATAAATAATAGCATGTTTACATGGATATAGGAATCAGTCAATAGCCATGTATACTAGTATAATGTGAATTCAGGGGCATATTATCAATAATTTAAGAATCAGAACACATCAGAGCCTCCCCCACCCTGCCACAATCTCCCAATTTACAAATTCTTAAAATATAAGCAAATTCTTAGGAAATGCCTAGCCATCATCACAAGAAGTTGTTTGAGAAATACACATGGCCTAAGATATATATATACTTATTCATTGTATATACCTGCATTGTCTAATATAATAGCTACTAGCCACACAGGGTTATTTAAATTTTAATGAAATTAAACTCATATGAGCTACATTTCAAGTGCTCAACAGCCACAGGTAGACAGTGTCTACATGATGCGTGCTAAGCTATAGAACATTTCCACCATCACAAAAACTCTACTGGACAATGCTGTACAGATGGTCAAGCAAGTCAATGAAGAGGCATCTTCAAGGTCACACAGCCTATCAGTAGAAGGATTCTGAATCCTAGTGCAACTCTACCCTCGAGAATTCTAAAATTTGATGTGGATTAAATGTAGTTGGTTAGCCCCAAACTTGGGCTAGAGCAGAAGGCATAGGCCAGGGGAGTTATTGCTATGTATGTTACAGACCTCAGTTCTCATTAAAGAATTTATTGGAAGGAAAAAAAAAAGATTTCTAGAATTTGAGTTTTGGGATACTGTAGCTCCTCTGAATAATGCCAAGGACTACGAGACATTCTCAAACTCCATCTCTTGCTTAAAGATGTTTTTCTCTCTATCTGGTAATTAAGAAAATGTTCTACTGCCTTTTGAGGGAAAGAAAACATGCTGGCATCAAAAAATGTATTTTGCTTGAGGCCAAAGCATTTTCTCTAGGGACACATTTTGGAATTCACAGTGCAAGTTCTGGTAAAATGTGATTCACTCAGAAAAACTCACTTTATAAATAACTTCTAAATTCAGGCTTAATACAGATACTTAAAGGGGATTTGATAAAATTCTTCATCAGTTCCGGATTAATGTTTTTAGGAGTCAAGAATAAAAGAATATTTCTTTCCCATAAATTATTTAAAGGTAAAACATTAAAACATATTTATTAAAAAATCAGGAAGAAAATAAAAATGTTTCACCTATTACCACTTGTACTAAACCCTAGTCTAAAAGTCCTAGCTTAACCAAAAACATTAAACCAGAAATAAAGGATATACACTACAGAAAAAGAATACACAAAACTAGTGTTATTGCTATAATAATTAAAATAATACATTACTTGAGAACAAAAGCCACAAATCAACGGAACAGAAGATACTTCTCTACAGAAATAGACCCTTAACTATATAAGAAAGTAACAGAAGATGAAGGACCAGCAGTCAATATGAAAGAAATTGGATTATTCAATTAATTGTGTGTAGAAATTGACCAGTTACTTTGAAAGGAAAAAGACACCACCACCACCAAAAGCAACTGTTTAGAGCTGCATCTTACATTCTACCACAAAACAAAATCTAAAATACTCAAAAGATAAATAGTCATAAAACTAAAGAAAACGAAGTTGAATATTTACACTATTCCAGAATTAGAAATAAAGTTTAAAACATAAAAGCAATGAGAAAAAATTACAAAGAAAAAGATCTTAAATACATAAAAATCTGAAACTTCTTCATATTGAAAATTATAAAATTACACATGCAACAAAACTAGAAAAAATATTGCAAAAATATGAGAAAAGCTTAATATCTTTAATAGGTAAATGTTTTTACAAATGAAAGGAAAAACACAGACATCCACATGAATACACAATAGAAAATTAGGTAAGAACATGAATAGAAAATCGGAGAAAAAAATAATAGTAGCTATTAGGTTTTTATAATGTTTAATCTCATCAGGAATAAAAAACATGCATATGAAAGCAAGATATCATTATTTTCCAATATAATTACCAAATTTTTGAAGTGCAACAGTACTCTAGTATACCACTGGTGAGAATCTTAATTGGTAATAATCTCCCTGCAAAATAATTTAGCAACATACACCAACACCCTTATAAAAGTACTCATGTTCTTTGACCTGTAATTCTAATTTGAGGGTTCTATGCTCAGCACATAGTACTGAAATGCAAGTCAAGTTTCATGCACAAAGATGTTAAATTCTGTCATTATACATAATGGTAAAAAAACTGAAAATAACCTAAATGTTCAATAATAATGGATTAAGTAGATAATGTAACACTACATGTGAAATCACATTTACCACAAATTCTTAACAGCAATGAAAAAGGGTTAACAAAAACAATAGTACAACAAAATGTACATATGATATTGCTAATATGTTCAAAATATTAAATATTCATAGGAAAAATTGAAATATATAAACCAAAATATTAACAATGGTTATTGATAGTATAATTATGTGATTTAATTCTTTTTTATATTTTCTATATCTTCTAAATGTCTATGTTGAGTATTTTAAAATGAGAATTAAACATTTTTAAAAGCATGTATTTTGTTAAATAATAAGGTGGCCTCATTTCTGTAATTTCTAATGGTATAGTAGTGCTCATTTCTGAAATAAGATCCAGAAATAAAATCAACCCTTAGGGTGAGAAGAAAATATAAATTTATACACAATAGAAGGCCACAGTGTGTCTAAATTGTTAAATGGCTACATTCACAAATACCATTTATGCATGGATTATCTCTGGCAGACAAGCAGAACTAAGTTTTTCACAGCTGTCACTCTACAAAAAAACACTTTGTATCCATCATAGTTTGTACTTTTTAAATTTAAAAAAAATCCCCAGTTTTCTACTTCTACCACAGATGTTCTTGATATGGATATAATTACTTCTTTTATGTAGAACCTTAGTCTAATTTTTAACTCAGGTAATTTATCATTAGAGTACAGATTTCTGAAAAGTGTAAATTTAAAATACCTCGCCCTGACCGGTTTGGCTCAGTGGATAGAGCATCAGCATGCGGACTGAAAGGTCCCAGGTTCAATTTCAGTCAAGGGCATGTGCCTTGGTTGTGGACACATCCCCAGTAGGAAGTGTGCAGGAGGCAGCTGATCGATAATTCTCTCTCATCGATGTTTCTAACTCTCTATCCCTCTCCCTTCCTCTCTGTAAAAAAAAAAATATATATATATATATATAAAATATATTTTTAAAAAATAAAATAAAATATCTCTTTCTGGATTAATTCCTAGAAGAGAATTCTCAACACCACCCATCAGGCAATGTCAAACTTCCATTGCCCTCACATGGGACCATCTTCCTGATACCTTCTCTCCAGATGAACATGTTACTGGGCTTTATATTTACACCTTGACTCTAACGACAAATAAGAGCAGAAATTTCAGTCACCTCACAGAATTAGCAGCCTGATATGTTAAACCTTGAGGTGGGTCAGGACTCTTCATACTGCCCAAACCCGAATATACAGAACCCTGTTTTCTAGAATAGTTATAGTAGTGGTATTCACAAACAAGCCAATAAATAAAATTTAAAAAGTTCATTTTCAAGAGTTTGTCAGGTGAGCTAAAGAAAATTAAACAGGTTTTTCTGCTATCATCTTTCTCAAAATTTTAATATGCTAATATGTCCTCTATGAATCTCCAAGTGGCAGATACAGCATGCGGTATTTCCCAATTTATTTGATCGACTATTCTATCATGGCATATGCAGAACCATTTCCTAGAATAGTGCCCAAAGCAGCAAAGTTTGAGAACTGCCAAGGTTGCTGTATATATAGACCATGCAGCCCACTGTGTTACTAAAAGATATGGGATAATAATGTCTTGAAGAAAAAAAGCAGGAGGAGTTAAGAAATAACTGGACTGTATACTGCCTTTCCCATTAACACACATTCTCTAATTGACATCAACTGGAAATGGATTTCAAGAAATGAAACCTCACTTTACAGACATCTTTTTACTGATATATATAAGGAAGAATAAATGTTATAATGATAATATAGTTATAAACAGAATTTCCCTTTAATTTATTTCCTTAGTATATACATGACAAGCTACAGTGAAAGAATATCTGGAAAGGAAAATTTGAGAGGCCAAAACCCTAAACTCAGCTCATAAACCTTCCTCATAATGACCCAAGGAAGCATATACAAGACCTGTGTAAGACAGGAGCCCCAAAGTTCCTGGGACCTACAGCAATTACAACAAAGCTGCAGCCACTCAGAAACCTCAGGTAGTGAGGTGGGCTAGGGAGCCTGGGTCTGGTTTCCCTCTCATGGAAGACTGTTCATTGTCCCCCAGTCCTCACTCTACCTGCTTCCTTTTA
This sequence comes from Cnephaeus nilssonii, assembly GCF_951640355.1. Lineage (NCBI taxonomy): Eukaryota > Metazoa > Chordata > Mammalia > Chiroptera > Vespertilionidae > Cnephaeus > Cnephaeus nilssonii. Next base: position 73,484,362 of record NC_137075.1, on the reverse strand, counting down.
ATAAAATAATAGTCATAATCACTGACATTTAAATAATGCTTCCTTTGTACCAGGCACTGTCCTGAATGCTTTGCATGTATTAACTTACTGTAATCATCACCATAACCCTATAAGGTACATCTTATTACCCCGTTTTAAAGATAAAAAATAGACACAGAGAGGTTAAGCAATTTCCCCAATGTCTTACAGTTATTCAGTGGCAGAACTCTTAACTAGTCCATAAGAGGGAAGTCCCCTAAGTTTCCCTTGCAGCTAGGTGTGACTCTTTAGGACAATGGCACAGCAGACAATGGAACAGCACCACAAGTGATGCATACAACTTCTGGCTCCTTTCCTTAAAAATAAAATCACTTTCCCTGACCTTGCTCTTCCCGGAGCGCTGGAACACATACAGGAGATAGAACAGTTTATACTATGTGAGTGAGACCAACTTTCTGAGGGTAACAACATGAAAGAAACCTGGATTCCTGAATGACCCTGTGGACTATAGCAATCGTGGATTGCTCAATGTTGGACTATTCCATGAGAGAGGAAATGCCTATTAAATTTCAGCCTTATTATTTGGGTTATTTGGAGATCTTTGCTAAGAGAAACTTAACCTCATTTTATTTAAGCCCCAAACTTGCTTTGTCTTCTTAAATAAACTCTACTAATAATTTGTTTCTTAATAACTTCTTAGCTTTGGTCCAGATAATAACTAAAACTTATTAAATGCTTACTTAACACTGTTCTAAGCACTTTACATGTATTAACTCATTTGATTCTATGGGGAAGGCCCTATGAATATCCTTATCTAATAGATGAGAAAATGAGGCATTGGTTAAGCAGCCTGTCCACAATCACACAGCTGAGATGAAAACCCAAATACCGACTTAATGTCCTCACTGAACAGGTACATTCCAATGGTTGTGGTATTATCAAGTTCATGTAACATGTTCAGCAAGTTCAGTCCCTTGAGAAATGAATAACATTTACATACAAAGTTGTTCTAAAACAGATCTGTGTAAATAACAAAGCACCAGGGATGGAATGCCTGGGGCCAGTTAAGTATAGGGTAAACAATAGTCAAAAGAGAGTTCAGAAAGAAATGCATTGGATGGGAAATAAAAATTCACAGGTAGGTGGGGAGGGGGCAAGGAGAAACAGAAGGGCTGTATATGCAAAGGCCATGTGACATGTGAGCTCTCAGGGTGGACAAAGATGTGTCAAAGAGGCTCAACAGGGTACGGTGCTGGGTGTGGGCAGACAACACTGCCAGAAAAATGGTCAGCAGCACCCAGGTTACCCTCAACCTCATTTTCACTTTTTCTTTCTAAGCTCCAGCTGTAAACATACAAAGATGAGCTTGAATCTGTCATTTCCTTAAGTTCTAAACATCCAAGAGGCAAAATCATTTTATCTTTTAGACTTCAGGCTTCTTGTGTATAAAGTTCTATCAGATTTCTCAGGATCTAGGGTTGAGGAACCTTGGGCATCTTCTGGTCCAGACTCTCCACTGCCATCAAGAGTCCACTCTGCTACCCCTGGGACAGAGGCCTCACAAGCCGTCCATACTAAAACAAGAAGGCAAGTATCTAATCCCAAAATTCATTAATAAATACTCCACTATGCAGTGTTACATCAGATACAGAGTAATCTGAAAAAAATACTTAAAATGGGGAAAGAACGAAAGGGTAAGAGGTAATAAATGGGATCAATTATAAGATTATATTGGATCAATCAATATACATGGCACTCATTAAAATCCATCTTCATTCTTAAACTCTGTTTAAATGAATTTCTTTACTTTGGTTATCTGTGGGGAAATGGTTTCCTCCAAGTTGGCATTTTGGCACTTAACACCGAATCTTAATGTTAACCACCACACACACTTGACAGTTACATAGTGCTTTCTGCCAGGGACATAATCCCCATAATATTTCCTCCTTAAACTGTTTTGCTTTTGAGGAGATCAAAGCACTTTACGTTATTTACCCTTACACCTGCCTTCAGAAGGAAGATAGCAAGCATAATTATAAAGGTCTGTTTTAAAGTTTCTTCTTAATAACAATATTGGTAATGACTATCCCATAGATTTCTCAAAAAACCATCAATCCTATCCACAATGCAGCTGTGACCAGCATAGAAAATTATGGGGAAGCAAGACCTTTTAAAGTCTCCCACCATCACCAAAAACGGAAGAGGGCAGGAAAAATGTGTCTTCTGTACATACAACAACAGACAGTAAATGTCCTTTAAAAATAAAAGAAAACGACAAAATATTTGCATTATCCCCTGACAGACACGGGCTCTCAGGCCAAGTATAAAAATATAAGGTATGCAATATTTTAAATAGAGATCTTAAAACCTATTCACAGATGCCTCAAAGGTATGAGAAGTGATACAATCTGGAAATGAACTGAGGCAATACAACTCCTGAAATTCAGGTAAAAATTAATTGAGCAGAACCACAGAAAGATTCTTCCCAACTGTGATGTAGTTTTACAAAAAAGTAAAAGGTGAGCTCCCATCTCCAAGGAAACTGGAACTATTGAAACCGAATGGAGAACTACTTGGTGATGAGATATAGTCTTACATTTCTTCCTTCCTAGCATTGTGTTCATGGAGTCCCATGCTCCTTCAGGCAGGCATTCTTTTATAAAGCACAATTCCACATGTGATCATGCTTGGCAAGTTGTAGAAATAAAAAAGGACAAAGAATGAGCTGCCGCATCCAGAATATCTAACCAGAATAAAGCAGAGCTATGCATAAAGAGAAAGTTAAACAGGAAAAGAGACACTATATGCAAAGCCCTCACTTTTCAATAATCATGAGTATGTGGTTTAAGGCTTATCTAACAGGTTCCCACATTTTGGCATCCAAGTTCACAATCCTCGTTTCATTTTTATTACAACCCTAGTGTAAAGGGATTGGATAAAATATAAGTCTACACATTCTGAGCATGAGGGCTTTTGATTACTGAAACAAGTCACATAAGGAAGTGGTATCTGATGAAGCTCTATCAATTAGCAGTGGGTTAAGTCTAATCCTGAAAGAGGCAGAGTGCTCCAACATGCCTCCTCCAATGGCCTCTCATCTCTCACAAGTATCTGTCACCCACCCCCTCAGCCCCGCCCCCTTTAGCCCAGACTCCTCAGCTCACTCATCTGCAAGTCCTTATTGAGTGCATTCTTGGTGCCACACACTGAACTAGATGTCAGGGTCACAAGCATATGAGAAAAGGAGCACACAGTCCTGCAAGGAGGCAAAGGAGCAAGCACACTCTTACAGCACCCTGGGACAAAGTCCAATAGATAGAGAGGTTTGTAAAAGTGTTGTGAGGCGACAGGAAGAGAGGGGTGGGGAGGGAAAGGTGTCGGCGAAGGTGTCAGGTAGCCTGGGCACCACCACTAAGTCTTGGAAGGATGAATGTATATGTTCAGAGTGGACAAGGGTGGTGAAGGACAGGGTCTCCAAGACAACCAGAGCAGGATCTGCAAAGGCTGCCCGCTCCAGAGACACCTGAGCAGCCACAAGCAGTTCCAAGAAGCTGTAGGCTGTGTGCAGGGGACCAAGGGAGACAGGCAGGCAGGCCCTGCACTATGATGGCCTTTACACCATGGAGAGTTTATAGTTTATACAGTCAACACACATGCACATACTTTTTAACATAAATCCTAATAGAGTCACATAAATTGCCTTTTATTGTTAACCTATCTCTCTAGTAGCATAGGGAAGGATGGACTGGAATGGAGGAAAGATGAAAAGAAATTAGGTGACTGACATGGTAGGGATAGGAAAGAGAAGTCAACTTAGAAGTAAGGAAAAAGGTTTTTAAAAACTTAGTAACCCATACGATGTGGGAAGTGAGGCTGACTTCCTGGTTCTGGGTGGTATGGCTTGTGGTACCAACACCCAGAGAAGGAATCAGATTGAAGAGGGAAGAGAGATACTGATCTTGGTGCTAAACTTCATATTGTGACCAAAAGGCATGAAGTAATCTGGACTTCCCATCTACTGCTGTTAAAACATTAAACCTCAACCTGTCTGTTCTCAGGCTATTTACACATAGAACATACATCTCATACAAATCTGATTTCAAGACAACTTGTCACACTGATAAGTTATGGTCAAAACGCTGCCCTGGTTAATGATTACATAACAATACTCTAGTTTGCCTTTCAACACACACCGAAACCACACACTTACAGAAATATCCACTCATCCTCCTACACATTTCTCACTTTTCCCTCACTTTCTAAAATCTGAGGGAGAAGGTTCCATCACAGGACAGACAGTTATGGGGTGCTGTTTTGCCCAGTTGAAGATTACTACAGGGGCCTTCTTCAACATCCCAGTGTCAAATAGTTCACATAAAACCAGATTTCATAAAGAGAAAAAAGAACTATATTAACATTAAACAGAAAAAAGCAATATCCCCAGAATGCCACCCTATGCGCTTTGGTGCTGGTATAGGAATTCAGATCAAGTGGGAGACCAAGAAACAACCCATCCCACCACAGTGACTGTCACATCTTCTCCTTCCCTTTGCCCATGTGCATGTGCTGCTGTCCCCATACCTGTACGTGACAACATTCTTGCCAATAAGTCTATACACCCAGTAAGATAGTACAGCATCTTTGGAAACAGTCTGGCAGTTTCTTAAAAAGTTAAATATAAGACCCAGTAATTCTACTAAGTATCTACCAAAGAAAAACTAAAACATATGCCCACACAAAGACATGCATGCAAATGTCCATACAATATTATTCACAAAATCCAAAAACTAGAAACAATCCGAGTGCCCATCAACTGGTGAATGGATACACAACTACCCATAAGATGGAATATTTTGTCATAAAAAGGAGTTAAGTATTGACACATGCTACAGCATGGATGAAGCTTGAAAACATTATGTTAAATGAAATAAGCCAGACTACATACTGTATGATCTTATTTATATGAAACTTCTAGAAAAGGCAAATCATATGGTCAGAAAGTGAATCAGCGGTTGCCTAGAGATGGGGGGTGGGAGCAGGAATTTACAACAAACTCTAGGTGATGAAAGTGTTATAAACTGCATTGTGGTGATTAATTTAAAATAAATGGTATACAAATTTACTAAACCATTCAACTGTATGCTGAAATAGGTAAATGGTACAGCATATAAATTATATCTCAGTAACACCGTAAAAAAGAAAAACAGACTATTCAACGACAGAAAAATGAAGACTTTAATCTTATATCGCGCTATAACACAAGCAAAATTTATCTCTCATTTTGTAAACACCAGAATTCCATAGTAAGGAGTGTGTGAGAATGCTACCATCAACTTCAAAAGTTCTCCTTTGTAGTATAGCCCATCAATACCAAAATACCCATGCCACCAGCCCTCATGACCTTCTATAGCAGTGGTTCTCAACCTTCCTAATGCCGCGACCCCTTAATACAGTTCCTCATGTTGTGGTGACCCCCAACCATGAAATCATTTTCGTTGCTACTTCATAACTGTAGTTTTGCTACTGTTATGAATCATAATGTAAATATTTGTGTTTTCCGATGGTCTTAGGCGATCCTGCTAGCAGTTCTCAACCTGTGGGTCACGACCCACAGGTTGAGAACCGCTGCTGTAGAGCCTAAAATCATCGGAAAACACAGATATTTACATTATGATTCATTAACAGTAGCAAAGTTACAGTTATGAAGTAGCAACGAAAATGATTTCATGGTTGGGGGTCACCACAACATGAGGAACTGTATTAAGGGGTCTCGGCATTAGGAAAGTTGAGAACCACTGTTCTACAGGCTGTTAGTTCTCTAAAGTCTTTCTCACCCTTCAAGTTTCACCCTAAACACTGACACCTTCTCTCGCCATCCCAGTGTACCTGTACATACCTCCAGTACTACACTCAGTCATATGATGACTCTCTCTTTACTGAACCGATGTGTTTGCACACCTCTCTCTTTACTCAACTAATGTTTCTCCGATGGGGATTCATGGACATATTCTTGGGGGCCCATAATGTATCAAGATGTTTTCTATCTTCCTTCTCAGTGTCCCAGTTGTACTGCATTTAGAATCAGGATGGAGCTAACTATTACCACTTTAATTGTCTGGTACTAACAAGAAGCCAACAGAGGCAGGTGATGCATATGGATCAACAGAAGGCTAAATGAAATCACACTGAACTGTAGAAGAACAAAGACTGAATCACCCCATGGCAGTAGAGGCATGCCGAACTCAAACACCTTGGCCTTTATAAGTCAATGCAGTATTTCGTGCCATAAATGGTGCTTTGTTTTAGCAAAACAACATCATCTATAACGTTAAACTAATATAGTTAATCTGGATTCCAGTGACTGTGTAGTTTTATATTTCAGTGCAAATTGGCTTATAGTTGTAAAGTAGATATAAGCATACGGTGTTTATTCCTAGTTATGTGTTTGTATATCCCTAAGTAACATTATTATAAAAGTATGTAAATCAACACTAGGGATGCCAGATAATTTTTTCCCTTTGAAAAAGAACCATGCATTACTCAAGTTAGAAAAACAGTGTACTAGAACAGCGGTCGCCAACCTTTCGGACCTCACGGACCACCAGTGGTCCGCGGACCACCGGTTGGTGACCGCTGCACTAGAATATATATGTTTTACTAGTAGAATCCATATCTTTCTCTCTCTCTCTAAAGCCCAAATGCACGGCATAGGAAAACACAAAATTTGGTTAAATAAATGACAATTTGCATTATGCTGCTACTAGTCCAAAACAGCAAAAATGTGCATTGCTGCTGTCTGGGAATGCCCTCAAGGAACCTATTTGGAAGCTTTAAACTATGGGAAGTTATCCTTTTCTCAAAGGTAGAAAAACAAACCAAGCAGAAGGTATAGAAGGAGTGGGGATGGGGGAGTGAGAAGAGAAAGGAGGCTGGCAGGGATTCTGTGAAAGGAAAGGGTTTCTGTCTTTCACTAAGTATTTCAGAACTAACTCAAAGAGAACATTTGTAAAATATTTCCTTGGAATCCAGGATTTAACCTAACACCCATCTTTTGGTCTCTTTCTACCCCTTCCAAACAGGGGTCTTCTACTTCACTCTTCTCTCCTAATGCAAACACTGGCAGAAAAGAAAGTTGGTAAAAAAAAAAAAAAAAAAAAAAAAGAAAGAAATAATAGAAGGACTGGGGCAGGGGATGGAGGGCAGGCTAGAAGGGGTCAATGGGGAAAACAGGAAAATATACCGTATTTTTCAGTGTGTAAGTTGCTATTTTTTTCTAAAATCGTTAGGCTGAAATTGAGAGGCGTCTTATACATGGAAGTCAGCTGAGGAGGGAGCCTCACAGGTTTGTAACTGCCCATATCTTGTCAAACAGGCTTCCTCCAATTATGAGCCTTATTGTTAGTGACATCAACTGATGCCATAATTGGAGGTGGAGGTGGAAGTGGAGAGTGCACAGATGCAACAGGGACTGGAGCATTCTGAGCCCATAAAGATGTCAAAAAATAAAAAGATAAATACCTGTAAGCTATTGTCTTACTCTGCAAAATTCAAACTGAATGTAATCAGCTATGCAAAAGAGCATGGAAATAGAGCTGCAGAGAGACAATGTGGACCTCCTCCCACTGAGTGTATGATCAGACAGTGGAGAAAACAGGAAGAACAACTTAACATACCAAAAAAGAAGGCCTTAAAGAGGAAAACCAGCAAAATGTTTAAAATTTTGATTTCTTAATTTTGGGTTGGAAAAGTGGGGGGCGTCTTGTACATAGGAGCATCTTATATACAGGAAAATATGGTATGTAATACTTTCAACAATAAAGAGTTAATTTTAAAAAATAATAGGATGGATGACCTTGTTCATTTTATTAATTCAACAGCTATTCACTGTACCAGACACAGTATCAAATCTTGGGGATACTGGGAAAAGACTGAACAGGGGTCCAGTGAGGGAAAATTGGCGACTCTGACAAGTACTATTCTATATTCACTGTCACATCTATAAATTTTACATAGAAAACAGTGCTTATAATCCAAAATGGGATATCTTATTTGTTTCACACAGAAACAAACCTGTAACTACTTCATGCACACATGAAGTGTGATGGTCAGTTTCATGTGTCAATTTGGCTAGATTAGAATCCCCAAGTAGCCAATCAAACACGAATCAGGTGTTTCTGTGAGGGGATTTTTGCAGATGTGATTAAAGTCCTTAATCAGGTCATTTTAAGTAAGGGAGATTATCCCAGATTATCTGTGTGGGCCTCATTCAATCCATTGAAAGGCCTGAAGAGCAAAGCCAAGGCTTCCCTGAAGAAGAGATTCCACCTGTGGACGCAGCTTCACCCCGTGCCTGGGAGTCCCAGCCTGCCCTGCCTGATGGCATACTCTAAGGATTTCTGACTTGCCTGGCCAGCATCCAGAATGACCTGAGACAATTCCTTACAATTAATCTTTTAATGTATCTTCTACCAGTTCCATTTCTCTGTTTGAACCCTCAATAATACAACAGGATTGAACAAATAACTAAATCAATGAGAACCAGGTTTCTCATTTTCTAAGAAAGAAGGTATAAATAAGGAAAGAGGCAAGGGCTAGAATGAACCTTGAGGTGTTGGCTTGGAATCAGAGGTATCAGTCAAACTAATCATTTTAATATATATATATATAAAAGGCTAATATGCTAAGTGTCCATCCGGGTAATGACATCACGTAGCAAAGCCCAGCTTCCTCTCCCTAGCAACGACTAGTCTCCATGCAATTTCTTCAGCCCAGGAACATGATTTGCTTTATAGCCAGGTGGAAACATTTCACACTGTAACCAAATGTCTGTGAAGTGTTTTCCCATGCCTCATCTCATTTGATCCTCACAGAAGTCCTGGAGTAGGTAGATAGGAGATTTGCTGGAATCCTATTTTCTTTTCATTAGCCAGAAAACAGGGATTTAGAAAGTTTAGAAACTTGATCCGACTGAAAAGAAATAAGAAATGGTGGACCCAGAAAATGACTTCAGGTTTTCTCACTGCCCAGAATATAGTCAAACACTGCTGCAGTTAAATATTTTACCCTTTGTTCTCCCTGAGTGATCTACAATAATAATCTGCTTCATGTTGATATTTACTGCTGTGTTGCTGACAATTACCTGAAAGAGAAGTTGGGGTGCTTCACTGGGCTGGAAAAAGTTTAGCTATATCAGAAAGCAGGTCTAATTAAGCAAGTTTATTCTGTATATATAAAAGGCTAAGTTGACTCATGCATGCACGATAAATATAAAGCTCTCACTGGCGCCAATCACAGGCATGTGTTTCGATCTGTCATTGTGAATTTGACACTTCTGTTATAAAGGGCGAATAGCGATATTAACCCTTTGCACTCGCTCGCTTTTTTCTCGATTCCTTTATTCTAATGCTAACCGTGTCGAGTCACACTCGACATCCGAGTCCAAAAGGTTAAAATACTTCTTCTAATTAATTTCTTTTCAACGTCCACGAATCTGTGCACCGGGCTACTAGTATATTTATATAAGTAGATATAAAAATAAATATAGATGTGCATGCAAGCATAGGTTAGTATATATCTGGGGTTTTCCCTAGCTCTGTCCACTGAGAGAGGGCCTAGGAGTAATGAACTTCAGCTCCCTTAACATCCAGATATGGGTTTCTAAATATCATTCTCCAATAAAATGAACCAAAGCTTCTTGGGAAAATGGTTGATTCCAGGGCTGCAGCAGGAAAAATACAAGATGAGTCTGAACATCTTGTGGTGCCAAAAAAACAAGGAAGTGCTCTACAAAAAATGGAGCCAACCTGAAGGGGCTCCCAATGACCAGAAAGCTGAACAATGTGAGCAAAAAATAAATTAGATCTGTGATTTACACATGATCTCACTCATCTAGGGGAAATAATGAACAACATAAACTGATGAACAAAAACAGACCCGGAGACAGGGAAGCATCGATCAGACTGTCAAACCTCAGAAGGAAGGTAAGCCAGTGAGAGCTTTATATTTATCGTGCATGCATGAGTCAACTTAGCCTTTTATATATACAGAATAAACTTGCTTAATTAGACCTGCTTTCTGATATAGCTAAACTTTTTCCAGCCCAGTGAAGCACCCCAACTTCTCTTTCAGGTAATTGTCAGCAACACAGCAGATCAACCAAAGGACTTGTATGCATGCATATAAGCCTAACCAGTGGTCACGGACAACAGGGGGGTGGGGGCATGCGTGGGGAGGGGTTTGGGATGGGAATGGGGGGATGAGGACAAATATGTGTTACCTTAATAAAGAAATTAAAAAAAAAAAAGATCTGTGATTTAGGTACTAGTAGTCTATCAGTGTTAATTTCCTGGCTTGGATCATTGTTCTGTGGTTATGCAAGCTAAAAACACTAGAGGAAGCAAAGTAAAAGGTGTACATGAACTCTGGACTATTTTTATAATTTTTATGTAATATTAAAGTTATATATCATAAAAAGCAAAAATAAAAGACCTACAGTTTTTTTTAAAAGATCTAAATCTGGCCCTGAATTTTTTTAAAGTTTTAAATATAGTGCAGTAGTCTGGATCATTCTAATTTAAAATAGGAAGACTATGTACTCCTATTTCTACTAAAAATAAATATTAATCTCTCATGCTTTTTTTTTTTTAGAAGCATCATTATAATCACATCCTCTATGTTTAAAATGAAAAGGAAGCCTGGCTGGTGTGGCTCAGCGGTTGAGCATCAACTCACAAACCAGGAGGTCACCATTCGATTCTTGGTCAGGGCACATGCGCCCCAGTTGTGGCTCAATCCCCAGTAGGGGGCGTGCAGGAGGCAGCCGATCAAAAGATGCTCTCATCATAGATGTTTCTATCTCTCTCTCCCTTTCCCTCCCTCTCTATGAAATCAATAAAAACACATTTTTAAAAAATGAAAAGGGAAAAAGAAATGAGAATTTTGTAAGGAATTTGGTTAAGGATAAATGTTCTAGTATATGTAATTATGTGTGCATGAGTATGCAAAGAGAAGGGCCTAAAAGATTCATTCATTCATTGCTTAAGAAATTTCTACTAAGTCCCTACAATATTGCAGGCATTTGCCAGGTACAACTGTGACATGGTCCTTACGCTCGAGGAGCACACATTCTAGTGTGAGAGAGACAAAAGCAAATAAACAAATGTAAAATAACACTAGAATTTAGTCCATTGAACACAAGATGCTGTGATAGAGACTAAGGGGTGGGAAGAGGAAAACACATAAGCACATGCCCTGGCAGCCACTGAACAGTTTGAGAGGCATGTCGAAGGATCGGATTCATGTTGGCCCTCCACTACTGTGGGGTCTGCCCAACAGAGCAGCAGAAAGGGACTTAGGGAGGGTCAGGGAAGCACTGCACAGGTGGCAACTGTCTCCTCCATGTGGTGGACCCTGTGAGGTGCCATACTAGTATTTCCCCCTTCATACATTTCTGTATTTCCTACATCGCCAACAATGAGTACATTGAAGCTTGCTTAAGAACAGGCAATTATTTGTAAGAAGAAATCAGGAGGTGTTTCAATTTGCCATTGCTGTATCTGTAGATTTCTGGTAACCCTGAGGTTTCCTATTGTAACTCTTTCTTCTAATAACAGTGTTCAGGGAAATGATAGAACAGAAAATAATTTTATTTTCAAATTTGGGAAGACATGGCTCTCTCTGTATGAAGCATACTCAAAAGTTTCTGAAATCTAATATCTCCTGGCTAAGAAGCTCAGGATTAGAGGAGAAGCTATCAGTTCTAAGCATTAAATTCCTAACTCTGAAAATTTGCTGAGTGCGAGACATCCGAGGACAATCACTGTAAATGGAAGCAAATTCCTGATGTGAGCTTCAAGTATTCACAGATAGCGCTGTGGGTGGAACAAAACCTCATGAGAAAGAACAACAGTGAAGACATATCATGTCCCAGTTTTGCTCCACAGACTTATAAATGCATAATGTATGTATTGTTTATTTACTTGAAGAAAACTTGATGTTTTAATTTTAAAGGATGAGCAAATATTTTAAAGGTAGAATGGAGACCACTGTTAATAACTGTGTGCCCACAGCTATCTTTTTCAGAGGCCACTAAAGTTACAGTAAATTAGACATCGCTGCTCATGAAAGAACTCTAGAATGGAAAAAGGTAAGAACTATACTGTTACTATACTGAATGGTCATGTGCAATGAACCTGAATTTATTTAAGCTTTGCCAATATCCTTTGTACAATGCTACAAAGTATTTTCCTTGTAATAAAGTATTTCAAATCCATTAATATGGTCCATGAAACAAATTACATACTAAAAACTATGAGGCAAATTCCACTCAGAAGAAAAGGTGTATATTTGCCTACCTGGCCATTGACAGGCCAGCCAGTCCTCTACATACATTCCTGAAGTGCACTCAAGACACAGGCAATATTCTGGTCCAACATCTATGCCTGCGCTCGATTTCCCAGATCTATACATATAGTACACTGAATGCCCAAAAAGCGTTAAATGTTTTCACTGTTAATCAAATTATCACGGTCTTCAACTGATTAAAACAAGTTATACTTTTATATGAGTTGACAGATGTTAACTAAACTTGTGACTATCATTTTGCAACATATGTTAAGTCCTTATGGTGTATACTCCTTAAACTTAGAGTGCTGTGAGTTATCCTATGTAATAAAAGCCTAGGTGGCAACACACCCTTGCGCGAAGTAGCCACAAGATGGCCGGCAGGGGAGGGCAGCTGGGGGCGAACAGGCCTGCAGGGGAGGGCAGTTGGGGGCGATCAGGCCAGCAGTTGAGCAGTTAGGCGTCAATCAGGCCAGCAGGGGAGCGGTTAGGGGGCGATCAGGCTGGCAGGCAGAAGCAGTTAGGAGCCAGCAGTCCCGGATTGTGAGAGGGATGTCCGACTGCTGGTTTAGGCCCTATCCCTGGTTTAGGCTCGATCCCACAGGGATCTAACTGAACTAGACAAGGCTGCTGTTCTTATATTACTTACTTAATGCTCTCTTCAGTTGATAGGGCAACTAAATGATAATGGATGAGGGAGAAGATAGACATAAGCTCTCAGCTGCTTTGTCAACTTCCACATGCTCTGGCCAGCAAACCTGCCAAGCTCCATGTACCCACCCATTCTCTTGGCCTTTCCTCCAGTGCCTGCAGGAGAACCACCATCTTCCTGATAACAAGTCAATGGCCCACTTATCCACTAGAACTCACTGGCTCTAGTTGATGGATCATCAATTTTTCCTTATCTTGTGGTTGAACTAAAATTTCAAACTGAAAACACAATTAGTCCTTGGCATCAAATTTAAAACGAAATATAATTTTAAGCCTTGGACAGTCTCTTTTCCTGCTGTCATTCCATAAGGAGATGTTGACAAAGACCCTCTTAAAGAGGTTTAGTGACTTGCTGAAGGCTATGCTGTGTCTGCACATGACCCTCTACTGTAAGTCTTCACTTAGGAACTTCCAAAAGGAACTTATTTTCAAAGAAGGAATCATTTTAAAAGGTTTGCTTAAATTTAATGTCCTTTTCTCTTTAGACCCCATTTAAAGGTAAAATAAAAATAAAGGATTTATTACTGTTGCATTTACTGCTGCTGTTACTACTTCTGAAAAATTAGATTAATTTGCACCTAACAAGAATATATTCAAATGGTTCATTTAAAGTAAACATTGGTACTGTTTTAAATCATTTTAAATGGGTATCTGGCATTAGAGAAAGGAATTTGTTTCAACTGTTTGTGTTTTGGGAGTAGGGGGGTTTGTTACTAACTATTCTTTACTACTCCTAAATATATTAATGGAAAAGATGCATCAGTTCTGTCAAATTACAAACTTTTCAGATGTAAGTATACTCAACTGAGATACTCCTGTCTGAATTACATGTTTGGGCCATGATGCATGACTTAGCCATAATCCACAGGACTGCATTTTTCATTTCATTCATATATGTGCTAAGATGTTAACAAGGGAGGAAACCGAAGGGAGAAAGGAAGAAAAACTCATTTTCAGACAATCAGTCATTGATTTCTGATGAAAGCCAATTTAAACAACAATGAAATGTCCTAACAATGACAAGTCTCAAATACTAAAATCTCACTTCTCCCTTTTAATAATGAAGTTGGTTTGCACCACCCTCTCCAAAGAAAGGAGCTCAATGTTACCAACCAGAAGCTGGCTAACTGGAATGGGTGTGATAGGATTATTGTCAGGGCTTCTCCTGGCCCTAGGTTTTCTAGTCTTCATCTGTACTGGTGGAGTCTCACTGGTTACCAGAATTATTATTTTTAGAAAATTAACTTTAAAATTTTTTTGCAACCTGGAAGAACAGCAATAACAAAAAAGGGGAGCTAAAACATAAAAGGCAGTAAGCATTTTAAAAAGATCCTAAGGCACTTGACTCAAAAGTAAATCTAAGACTTAAAAAATAAACCAAAATATAAACATACTCAAAGAAGAAAGAAGGTAAACAATGGTAAAGAAGGAACAGAGAGGGGGAAGAGGAGTCAGTTCAGTAAGAAATGAACTTTAAAAGCACTCAACAAAAAACTATAGGATACTCTTACTTAGAAAACAAGCAATCAAATACAAAATACAGATATACCAATTTTTAATAGAGTTTCATAATTAGCCTAAGACAGTTAAATCTTGAAACTACCAAATACAAAGAAAACCCAAAATTTTTCAACCCCACTCTGTTGACAGCCCCACAATTCTTCTCATCTCATCCTCTCTCCTACAGTCCCACCTTCCCTGGCCCATCTGTCTCCTTTTCCTTCCTTCCCTCTCCTCTTCCCCCTGCCAAAACCAAACCAAGGAAAACGATTGGGTATGTGATGCCCTATCATTTAGGGTATCCAAGAAGCAAGGCATGCAGTAAGATAATTAAGGATTCTGTGGCTTATCCAATAAGTCCACCTCCACCCAGCTGTCCCTGCAACTGTGTGGCCTAAATTCTGAAAATCCCTCCAGTTCTCGGTGACTGAACCAGCTTAAATCACTTGTAACCCCCACTTTTTCCCACCACTTCCCCACATGTTCATCAACTTTGTCAGCAGGAAGCAAGCGAAAGCCAGGCTAGGAAAAGGCACCTGAGAAAACACACCAAAAACACAGGAGAAATAATTGTTTCAACATGAACTAAGTATTTCCATAATCATGCTACTGAGACCTCAAACTCACTGAATGAATGAACAACAGATATTACTAGACTGACAATATAACAATATACTGAAAACAATTTGCTCACTCTATCTTTTATTTATGCCACAAATGAACTAGTCAGAAATAAAATAAATGATATTATTAATTTGGTGGATTAAATCCTTAAAACTTTAATATTCCATCATTAATCATACATCTCTAACAATAAAACCTGACTTTTTCTTAAATGTGCCAAATAGATCATTTTACAAAGTTTCTAAAGTCAGAGCTATAGAAATTCAAATTTTGCAAATACCCTTTTAGATAATATCCCCCTTGGGAAGTTGAATTTCAAAGTATTTTCCTGTACAGATATTATAAAAACAGTAATTCATAAATACTTTAGTATCTGAAAGACAAAAAGCATCACATTTTGACTTGATGAAAAAGTTGCAGGGGATTCCAAAGAGAGGAAATGCTCAAATCCTGGAAAGTGCCTTTTCCAATTCCATAATAGGACTAAAACTCCAAATATAAGGTGCTGTGTCAAAACCTATGTAAAAACACACTATCTGTTTGGGGACTCAGCACATTTTACTAATAACTACATGTACAATTTTCAAAAACTACTCCTGAAGTTACTTTTACCTCATGAAAAATGACTACTCTAAACAAAAACAGCCAGTCCTTGGAGAAAGCAATTTTCTGAGCACTGTAATGCTCCGGTGAGCATGTAACAGACGCATATGCAGGCTGCCCTGGTGAGCTGGTGCGGTGGCGGGGAGGGGGGGAGGGGAGAGCAG
Organism: Cnephaeus nilssonii; assembly: GCF_951640355.1. NCBI lineage: Eukaryota > Metazoa > Chordata > Mammalia > Chiroptera > Vespertilionidae > Cnephaeus > Cnephaeus nilssonii. The sequence continues at coordinate 73,468,439 of NC_137075.1, read as the reverse complement.
GCGAGAGGCAGGACTCGTGGCCTGGCCCCTCCACACATCTGAGCACTTGACAGCACCCAGGGCAGCTTCCTCAGGTGGGTATCTGCAGTGAAGGAGCAGGGGGAGGCATCCTGGCACCTCCCAGACCTGCCACCCAGAGCAGATCGGCTCATTGTCCCCACTTCAAACAGAAATACCTGGAATCAAGTAACATTTCCATAAGAATAATCACTCCTACAGGTTCTGAACTCTTCTGCAAAGATGAATCCATGTTTGACTTCCTAAATAAAGCACATACGCAACTTAAATTAACTCAGAACAGTTTAAGGTCTTAAAACCACCAGCCTCCATTTGATCAACACCATCTTGTTTTTTAAATGACTGATGAAAATGTTAGCGACCACGCGTTAATGTCAATAGTCATCTTTCTTACACTAACTATACTCTTAAATGCCCTAAAGAGGGGAAGCTTGTACAAAACCACCTTGTCTACACCTGCCTAATCATCGCAGAAGAATCAAACCTAAAATACTCTCAGATCAGCAACATTCTGAAGGTGACAAGGAACCAGGCTACCTTGAGGGGAACCTGGAAAAGTGCTGTCCTGGCCACAGAACAGGATCTAATGCCCACTAATCTCTGGGTATGTTAGGTTTTCATTCTTTTCCTCCACTTTAATCCAAATACGAAGCAATTACTTGTTAATGTGACCACAAAAGTCCTTTTTTCTCTTACTACCCATTCCAATAGCTGAAAAGAAATTCTTAAATTTCACTTGAGAAAATCATCTTACTAGGCATCTCCCAAGGAAAGAGAAGTTACTTGAGTATTCTTACGCTAATGAGAAGACATAAACCACTTTCTGAAAGAGGTTACAGACCCTATCTTGGACTCCTCCCAGTAAACTTGGTGCCCTCATTTTCAGTGCAATAAGCAAATGAAAACAAAGTTTCTATGGGGTGGGTAAAATTCACTTTGTTATGCTAACACCCAACCAAACCTTCCAGTCCTGTAGGACCAGACACCAACCCTAAAAACAGTCACCTCTAGCCAGAGGAGAAAAATGTGTGAAGTGGCTTTTCATGGGGGAGCTGGAAAACATAATTCTACACTGGCAGGTTCTGCTCCACGTGAAACTCCTACAAGAAGCTGCCAAAGGCAAACTGCCAGTCTTCTGAAAAGGAATGGTCTCAGAGTGCACACCTACAAGAAGAGGAGGAGGAGGAGAAGGAGGAGGAGAAGACTGAGGAATGAAGAAGGAGAAGAGAGAAGAAAGACACCCATTCACTTTAAAGTGAGACCATTGGCTGGTGTCCCATATAAACTCCATGCTTTAAACATAATTTAAAAAGTTGGCATTCAATAAATTACATCAGACGATGCCACAATTACCAAGGTCAGTGGGCTGAAGGAGTCAACTGTTATTTTTGTTCTTGTTTAAACAAAGTCATCACTCCAAATGAACAGCCCTGCAGAATGATATCTCACACATGACAATCTATAGCTTTGCTTTCTGGTACCAATTCTCCTCGGCTGAAACCCTGATTTAATCTCATTTTGAACAGCCCAATGCATTAAGAGAAACCACCAGTTAAAAGGTTAAAAATATAATCTGGCAGCTAACAGTGATGCTTCTAAATTATATGCTCCACAGAAGCAAATATGTTTGTTTTGCTAGCAACCTACCTAAATCCAGAGCCTCTGGGCACGACCAAAGCAGCTGTGGACCACAGCACTCCACCACACCACGGGAGATACTGACAACCACAAGTATGCAGAATGGAGGTGAACCAGTGCAACCCTCAACCAGCACATGTGCCTTCCCTACAATCCACTCTCACAGAGAGCTAAGTTACCTTTAACAGAGAATTTTTATTTCAAAATTTTACTTATAGGAATAAATGTTTAAAAAAAGATTTTCAGAGGATTCCCTTGGGCCCCAGTTTTCTACCTTTAAAATGTACAGTGTTATTCAATGACTAATGTTCAGAAGGATCAACAAGGCAAGCCTAAGCCATGAAAGACAGACTCAGACTCCACATATTGTATTTTAACAAAATCCTCGACAGATCTTCAAAGTTCTCATCACAAGAAAAAATACATTTGTAATTATATATGATGATGGATGTTAACTAGACTTACTGTAGTGGTCATATCGAAGTACACACAAATATAAAATCATTATGTTGTACACCTGAAACTAATGTTATATGTCTATTATATTTCGTGGGGGAGAGGGGGAGGATCCTCTATAGCAGCGGTTCTCAACCTGTGGGTCGAAACCCCTTTGGGGGTCGAACGACCCTTTTACAAAGGTCGCCTAAGACATCCTGCATATCAAATATTTACATTACGATTCATAACAGTAGCAAAATTACAGTTTTGAAGTAGCAACAAAAATAATTTTATGGTTGGGGGTCACCACAACATGAGGAACTGTATTAAAGGGTCACGGCATTAGGAAGGTTGAGAACCACTGCTCTATAGAGATTTCTACTTAATCATCAGTTAGCCTAAAACTTCAACAGTCCATAAGTATGCCACACCTGAAACATTTTGGTTAACTGAAATCCTTAACATATAAAGCTGAGCTTGTTACCTACTTGTCTAAATTTTCTTAATAAGCAGAAAATGCAGCATATTTTTAGCCTTTTTTTACCCAATTACTTCTGGTCCAGAGGAGACAAGAGATCCATCTTTGGGGATGTTTTCTGACAGAAAAATAAAGCTGTTCTTAATTTAATAATAGTCACCAGGTGTAGCTAATCTATAATAATAAAAGCATAATATGCTAATTAGACCAGACAGCCAAATGACCTTCCAGACATCATTCCAAACGACCTTCCGGACTAAGCCACAGCTGCAAGGGCTGAGGCAAGCCGCTGTGGCTGGGAGGGCAGAGCCCCTTGCATGAATTTCCTGCACCGAGCCTCTAATAGATTTATAACAGAAAGCCAAAAATGTCAGCTTGGAAAAAAATCTCACTTTAGACAGATTTTCAGTAATAAATTGACTCATCAACCACCAACATTCCACCAAAATCTCTGGCTACCATCCCTGAACATTATTTCTCATTTTGAGAACGTACCTGCAATTTCTGGATCTTTTTTTTAAATTGAGAGCAGGTGCCCATAATTCATCAGAAAGAAAATCTACAAGGCAAAAACAATCACCCCAGTACTCACCATAAGACAGTCTCTTATGATACAATCAAAACTAAATGAACAAGCCACTTTGCAAAACCACAGTTCACAAATAAAATGGACCACAGCACACTCCCAAAGACTTGTGCACGCACTGAGAGCAACCATTTTCCTTCTACTTGTGGGTAAGTCATGAGGCAGCACACGTGCTTACAGAACCAGATTTGTGCAGATTTGATGCTCAGAATGCAGCGTTGAGGTTGCAGAGACAACACAAAGGAAAAGGACTTAATTCAGACTAATTTATACCACCACATACTGTTTTCCAATGTGTACCTCATTATTTTATATCACATTTCCAGTTTTATTTGTTATAAATCCCATGAATAACCTGCATTTTAGACATTTCATATCTCTTATGGTTCCTATAAGAACTGGAGTGGGAATAAAGAAAGGAGAAAAGCATTCATTGGCGAATTCTACAAACTGAAGGCAGGGTTGGGAGTAAGGGAGAGGAAGAATAAAAGAAAACCAGAGAAAAAGATGGTTTATATTCCTCTCTCCAGCAAAAGAGAAACAAAATTTAATGGCAAGATTTCCGGTTCTTCAGGATAATGATTTAAAAAAAGAAAATAAATGAAAAAATAAACTCAAGGAGGCTTCCAGAGTACCCCAGCTGTTTTGCTTCAAATATATAACAAGCTGTACTTAACATGGTCTGAAGGAAGGAAAAAGTCAACAAACAAGTATGTTTGTAAGGACCTAAAAAAAGAACACATGAAAACTGGCTAAACAGTAAACATCATATATACATTATAAGCACAAAGCTGTCTAAAAATCAAAGGAAAGGACTTGGAAAAAAAGATGCAGAGTGAAAAAGCACAGACCCAGCCAGCATAGGAACACAAAAGCCAGTTGTGATAAGCACCAGGAAAAAATAATGGAAAGAATATTTATCTGTGAATTCAGAGTGAAAAGATAAGACACCAGAGCAACTAATTTTGAGTAAAAATAAAGATTTATCACTGTCAAAACATGTTTGGGTTTGTTGATTTTTCTAGGGAGATTTTTAATACTACACACTAAGATAATTTAAAGCTGAAATTACTGTCAGCTTCAGACCACATCCCCCCAGTACTCATCCACTTTAACCCCTTCTCTTTCTTGAAGTTTAAAAGGAAAATTAAAAATTCACCACCATCACATTTCAAGGCCAAACAGACAATTGTCAGGGAGCACCCATCAGGCAACTTGGAAGACACAAACAGAACTATACTTTTAGGAAGCTAATTAAAGTAATATAAGTAAACCAAATACCTATTTAAGAGTAAATGATCCTTCTTTGAAACCAGAGCAGGGAGGGGTGAAAAGGGGTGGGTTGGGGATGGGGTGAAAGCCATCCATATAAAAATGCTTACATTTCTTGGGCAGCATTTCTTCATCTGCTGGATAAATATCCTTGACTTATAGGAGGTGCTGGGATAGAGTGCAGGCGAGTGAAACTGCAATGGCCAGAAGGGAACATTTCCAAGGCACAGAGAGCTCATTAGAAATAACTGCTCCGGGCTGGAGGAGAAAGGAGGAAGAGTCAGGAAGGGCATCATGCTGGAAGTATACCTGAGCTAACTCCTAGCAGGTGAGCAGGACCGGAGCAGAGGGAACTGCGGTGCAAAAGCACAGAAGATGAAAAGGAAGGCAGGGCTATGAAGGTGTAATGGGGAGCAGGGAGGTAGGCCCCAAGGGCAATAAGGTAAGTTATCTTGGGCTGGACTGGGTGAGACATGTTTAGAATTTAGTCTTTCAAAGTGTCCTTTCCTCTAAATGCCTAAGAAACTTATTTTCAGGAGCCATGCCCTTAGTGCACCTACTAGTCTTTCAGAGATCTTTTAAAGATCTCAAACAGTGGATATAATAAACCTGTAGTTCCAGATAAGAACCTTAGAAATCACATAGCAATTCCTGATACTGCACCCCAACCCCCCAAAAAAGCAGAATTTGTGTTAGATAACCTATAAAAACATAGCTTCTCTGATCAAGAAAAAATATCTTTGGCTTACTTGACATTTTTTTCTATCATTTATCAAATTCTTAAAATGAAGGCCAGTTAACTAACACTGTAAAAGGCAGGTCATATACTAGGTATACAATGAAGTATACAAAATATTTTTGTACATAGACAATAACTAAAAGTGTATGTGAAAAAATAAAAATATTAGCATTGTGGGTGACTTTTTTCCTTCTTTCAAATTTTTATATGTCATCTTTTTAGCATACAGCTTTTTAAATTCCGTATTAGCTGAATAAAAATTGTTTGCCTTAAAAAAATTTCCTTTTACAAATCTGTCAGTGGAGGAAAGAAAATGATTAGTGTTAATGATTAGTGCTGACACCTAAAACTTACCAGAGTCTATGACACCTAACTTAAAAGTGATTTAACCCTAGGAGAAATTGGGGTGAAATTACTACACAAGCAAACTCCAAGAGTACGTGATTTATGGTAACTAGCATAATGAGTCTTCAAGTGGATTAAAGAAAACAATACAATGAGATCAGAAAGAAATTCACTTCAACTGAGTTTTAGGGGCCCCCGGAGTGCCCTTCTCCTGAGGGAGTCGAGTGCTATTGTCCACATTTGATCTGAATGGAGGTAACAGGAAAAACAAGAGCAGGCAACCTCTGACCCTTTCCGTGGGCCTGAAGGAGTAGAACATAAAAGGAAGTGTTAGCAGGCAGAGCCATCAAGCAGCGAGGAGGGGCCGGTTCCCCGCAGGGCTATTGCCTCATTGTCCAACCCCCCCCAGCCAGTCCAGCGGGGATATTGCCAGCATTTCTATTGTTGTATACACACTTCAGAACCTAATGCCAAACACTAAGAGCTACACCTTTCAGATCATTATCAAAAGTTATTACTGACAGTGATGTACGATGTATAGACTTTGAGAAGTACAATATGTGTAAGTTTTAGAATCTGAGACCTGGATTCAAATTCCTAAACTTCAAAATCCTTTACAAACTAACAACTATGCAGGCTCATAGGAGTCATTCAAATCTCCGGGCATCTATGCTTCCCCATTTCTCCAATGGGGATGACATCACATCCTCTGAGGCCTGCTGAGATGGAGCAACGAGCACATGGCAGGGGCTAGGGCCCCCGTGCAAGGGACCCCAAGTTCTTACTGCCTCCTGCAGTGATACAGTGTCCAGGAGGCAGGCGAACACAGTAAGGGGAAAGACTCTCTGCTCAGACCTCATTAGCTACAAAAAGAGAAGCATCCCTACCAGCTGCCCCTGAAAAACAGGTTAACAAGAGAACCATGCTCTTCTCTTCAGGGAGGGACAGGACAGGGGTAGTGGGGTGGGAGAGGGTATCAGGGTGTACCCCTCCAAGCTAAAGAAGCCTGCAGGCTTGCCACCATGGCTAAACCGTATTCAGCACAATTGAGAAGCAGTTTGATTTCCCCTACAACACAGAGACTATATGCTTAATTATCCAGAACAGGATTTCAACTAATAAACACAAAACATGAGCTTTGACAGTCATGGGAGGAAGGGGACAGGAGGAGATGGGCACACAGATTATTAAGGTGATGAAGATTTGTTTTTTCTCTCTCCCATCTGGGGGAAAGGTGAGTTGTTATTTTTTTTATATATTTAAAACAGTAGTACATAAGCAGACAACCATTATAAAACCATAATTCAATTGAAGGGTATTCTAGGGTGTGTAAACCTCTCAAGTTTCACTCTTGTGTAGTTTATTACATTATCAGAACCTCCAGATTGAATTACTTCCCTGCAGTGCTTCCAAGTCTCTGCTTTTTCTCCATATAATATCTAATATTGCTTATCAAGATACTATATTTGTCCTTTGGTATTTTGCCATCTGATATCTTAGGACGCATGTTTATTAAGATTTTTTCCCCCCAGAAATTCTGGGTCCTATGCGCCTCTCCACATCTGTAACGGAAAAGGCTTAACTGCCTTCACAGGAAGGCCGAAACTGCACAGCATGAATCCACGCCAGCTTCCAAAAGGGTCCAAGTCAACACTTCCATCAAAGCCTTAAAGTTGGCATCTGGTCTAAGTTAACACTTAGGATAAACAAATAAAAGGCACTTTTCCTGACCTGTGCTTTTCGGATTAGCTGAACTAGTGCCGCTGACGAACAAGTTGTGTCAAGAACTGTTAGTGAGGAGACCGAGAGGAGATGTGAAGGTTTTTTTCCTTAATCAATACTAACAGGAAGATCAAGAGACGGGAAAGGAAAAATCAACATGCAGAGACACCAGTATCCAGGAAAAGACAGACCTTTACTTGAGAAGACAGTGCTTGAAGCTCCTTTTCCAAGCTAGGAAACAAAACACAAACGCGAGCCTACATTATCACCAACAACGGCAAATAAGAAAAGGAAGATTTCAGGGGTGCATGCCACAATTAATGAGATTAGAAAGCTGTTCTCCAGGAAGGACACCTCAATGAACAGCTTCAAAACCAGAGAAATAAACCTTGAATTATTTTGGATTATAAAAGTAGGTCTTCCTTGAAACATTAACTGTAATATATTCAGGTAAATAAGGCAGGTAAGAGGAGAATTCATATTTTTACTCCCTGGATATCATATATAAATTTATTTTTGAAAAAACATTAGGAACGTAATACATAAGTGGGGAAAAGTACATATGTAAGTAATTTCCCCAAAAAAAAGTACATGTAAGTTGTAAACATTAAAAAAAATTTTTTGACCTTACTGGTAACTTCATTAAATGAGTAAAGGTTTGTCACTGTGTTTAATGAGAATATCCAGTAGAGAAAGAATTTGGTTAAAAAAATAAAGAAGGTACAAAATCACACACACAGTAGAGGCAGGATTTATGAACAAGGGTGTTGGAGTCAGAAAGGCCTGGGTTCGAATCAGAGCTCTGTCACATAACAATCCAGTGAACCTGGAAAAGTTTCTCAACAGCTGCACATGAGTGAAGGTACCCACCTCCCTTGGTCAGAACATAAGGAGGCCAAGCATGAGCAGCACTTCGCACAGGACCTAAGAGTAAGCACTCAGTGCAAGATACTAAAACATCATCCTGTGCACCTCCCCAAAGTGAGAAAGAACCAGGCCACTAGGTAGCAACAGCCTGGCCAGAATTTCTTCCTTCTTGCAGGAAAAAAAAAAAAAAAAAAAGAGAGAGAGAAAGCTCAAATCCTGATGCTCCCTCATTAATGATGATTTTAAACTGTAGGCTTCTGACCAGGGAGGGACCTGCACTTCAAATCAAAAGGTGCAGAAAACCCTGAATATGAGACAGAGGTTGATATGGGAGCAATGGGCAAGCAGGGGGAGCAAACAGGACAGTGATCGGAGGGCCTGTACCTGCTGCAAACATCACAAGAACATAAATCTGTTCTGCTCTCCTGGTAACAGAATCAATGTACCCAAAGGGGCTGTTCTACAGGCAACACAGTCCCACCTGTCCGCACACTTCTGCTGCTGGCACAACTGAGTCCGAGACAGACAAGACGCTGGGCTGAAAAAAATGGTCTACCTGGGAGGAAGAGCACCCAGTTATTCCTCCCCGAGGGTGATTCATAGATGGTTTGCACACAACCTCCTCAGTCTGGGGAAGGAGCGCCATGGGGCTGCAGATCCTCTCTGTCAATGGACAATGCACACGGGACACCATCACTTGGGCATTCAGGGAAAGCAAGGCACCAGAGGACAGCTGGCTAAGAGCATAAAGATTCTTTTATCCTTGATTGTTCTGCTGGGTGGGGTTGGACCCCAAAGCACTCAGAGGTTCCAGCACAAGTTTCCGAAACACATTACTGAGTGAAAGAATTGATGGCTTTCTTCCACCATTACCATCTCTCAGGGAGGGCTAGGGCCAGCATGAGTCACTGTCCAGTGGCAGAGGAAGGGAGGCAAAAGTAGGAGGAAATGAATGACAAAAGAGAAAACGCAGACCATTTTGGAGATTTCAAATAAGATCTGTCCTGCTCTGGCTGGGTGGCACAGTTGGTTGGAGCGTCATCCTGTACAACAAAAGGCTGCAGGTTCGATTCCTGGTCAGGGCATATATCTAGGTTGGGGGTTCAATCCCTGGTCAGGGTGTGTATGGGAGGCAACCGATCAGTGTTTCTGTCTCACATCAATGTTTCTCCCCCCTCTTCCCGCCCCCCACCACCTATTCCTCTCTCTCTAAAATAAATCAATAAAAACATAGCCTTGGGTGATGATCTATAAAAAAAGAAAAAAGATGTGCTGACTTACCTTCTCAGAAAACTGAACTGTGCCTGCTACTTCCACATGGAATAACCAATGTAAGTGAGTTTTTCATCCTGTCATTTCCCCAAACAACTGCAGTGTTAAAACATTCTTCTGGCCCATTCGCCACCCTGTACCTGCAAAGATGACCTTCCATACTCAAACCTGTTAGTTGTGTTATTTCATGTCAGGAGGCCTTTAAAGCCTGAAAACATGTCACGCATTAGCTGTCCTAGGTTAAAAATGCTTATGTTCGAGTCTACCAGAAGCATGGTTCTCAGCTAAGCCAGGCCATTCTTCAACTGTCATGCTCTCAGTGAATTTCATGAGATAATATTGATTATGGAGATTAACAAATGCAAAGAGAATCGTAGATGACTTATACATGATAAATTTATTAAATAAATGCTTTCGTAAGCTAAGATTTTCAGACCATATAGTACTTAACATTTGGAATATCTCATCTAAAAGGCTAAAAATTTGCATATTAAAATAATCAATAACCTGAAGGAAACAGAAAACTCAACAAAAACTCAGGGAATTATTTTGTATTAGTCTGTCCTGACAACTGAACCACATGCAGATGTAGTGTTATGACGTCCGAGTTGTCTATTGTTGTGTAACAAACCATCCCAATATAGTGGCTTAAAACAACTGGCAGTCACAGTTCTTTATTTTGTCAGAGGTTGGTGCAAACAGCTCATCTCTGCTCCATGTGGACAGGACTAGGGCAGCTTGATGGGCCCAAGGATCCAGATGGCTTCACTCACAGGTCTGCTGCCTCAGCTGGACTGACTGGAGGTTGGCAGGTCTCTGCTTTTATAATCTCACACCCACCAGAGCCACTCTCTCTAACAGGGCTGTCAGACTTTTTACGGCAATTGCCTTCTAAGAGGGTATTACGACCTGAATTTATATGTTGAAGTCCTAACCCCCAGTATACCTCAGAAGGTGACAATATTTGGAGATAGGGTCTTTAAAGAGGTAATTAAAGTTAAATTAGGTCCTATGGGCGGGCCCTAATCCAATATGACTAGTATCCTAATAAGAAAAGGAATTGCCACCAGGGATGGACACACAAAGAGAACACAGCGAGAGAAGCCATCTGCAGGCCAAGCAGAGGCCTCAAGAGAAACCAAACTAGCCTTGGCTGGTTTGGCTCAATGGATAGAGCGTCAGCCTGTGGACTGAAGGGTCCCAGGTTCGATTCTGTCCAAGGCACATTCCTGGTTTGCGGGCTCGGTCCCCAATAGGGGGCGTGCAGGAGGCAGCCAATCAATGATTCTCTCTCATTGATGTTTCTCTCTCTCTCTCTCCCTCTTCCTTCTTCTCTGAAATCAATTATATATATATATATATATATATATATATATATATATATTTTTTTTTTTTTTTTTTTTTTTTTTTTTTTTAAAGAGAGAAACCAAACTTGCTGACGCCTTGATCCTGGACCTTCAGCCTCCAAAACTGTAAGAAAATTAATTTCTGTTGTTTAAGCCACCTGGTCTGTGGCATTTTGTTATGGCCATTGAGGCAAATTAATACAAAGGACAAAAACAGAAGCTTACAACACCCCTTAAGGCAACATCCCAAAGTCACAAAGCTTCACTTCCTTTATGCAGCCTGGTCAAAGTGAATCACAAAACTAGCCCAGATTCAAAAGGGGGGATTCCCCTCCTTCTGGCAGGTCCAGCATGCATATCTGAGGAACTGTTTCTGAACACATTTGAAGATAACAGAGAAAGAACTTGGGATAAAGTCAAAACCTTGAGTTCCCTTATCTGGTCTCCAACTGGCTGTAAGACCAACTGGGGAAGTTAGGTAATGTCCCCTTCAATAACTTGGCCATTATTAGATGGTTTAAAGGGCCAAACAACTGAAAGCTTATTAAGTGAAAATAGATCAAGTATGTGAAAAATTATGCTGAGAAGCAAAAATGACTGACAAACACAGGGAGGAAAACTACAGATTCCATTCTGAAGCCTATCCAAGAGCTTATAATAGCAAAAGCACCCAAACTACAAAGTAATCTCATGTACTACAAGGATCCAGTCTGACTCATTTTCCAGGAGCTGGTGTGAAGCATACTCCTTTGTGCCTATAGTCCTTGTACAGACAGGGCCCTTCCTCAAGGTAATCAATCAGTCAGGTGCTCCAGAAAACCCTAATTGCTCACCCATCACAAGTTCCATGTCCTGTCACTGTGGCAGGAAGCACATGAAGGCCAGGTAAGGACGGGAACGGAGGAGGGACTTCCAGGGCTCTTTTGAGGGGTTTGGTTAGGAAACAACCGTTTTATACTGAAAGCCTAGAAGCGAAACATGCAACTGCCTGTTTTGGTTGGATTCTGTTAAACCAGCATTAATTAGAATGAAAGTACAAAGCTTGAAATACTGATTCTTGTCCTGAAAACAGATTCTGCACAAGCAGAAAAGCAGGGAACAAACAGAGTTAAGTGTCTGAGAGTGAGAAGCATTAAGTGGATGGCTGGAACTAAAACCTCAATAGAGAAAGACTTGCAATAGTCTTAAAACCTGCTACTGAAAATACCCCTGATGCATATTTATTAGGTTTGTCATCCAAGAGGCTGAATCCCATAGTACCTCCAGCCATCATTAACAGGCACTAATGACCACAGCCTTTCAACGCCACCATGGTGCACTGCAATGCAGCTCCGAGCAGCTGGTGGAGTCAGAACAGATGGCCTGCTTCCCTTCAAAGCAGAACTTTCTGCAGGTGACAAAATAACTGTTAGGTGACTGACAAAAGGGACAACAAACAAAGGTTGAAACTGGAGTATCTGATGTCAGTAAAGGAGGTGGTTAGTACTGCAGGGAGCCTGCAACTTGGGCCCTTAAGATTGGGAGGATTGTTTAGAAAGCTGCAGCTGGGCTACAGAATCGAGTTCCTTTGCCCCAGAGACACGTCTGTGCGGTGCAGAGCAGAGCCCTGGAGTGTGCCACTGAAATCCATTCCTTCGAGACATTTGGTAAGTACCTACCATGCACCTGGAAAGAATCCCACACTTTAAGGGTCCCTGCCCTCAAAGGGCAAACTTCAAAGGAAAGCCTGGACAGTTTCAATGAACTCTGGTGGAATACAATTACCACTCCCGGCACGTGGCGAGCAGCACAGTGGACGGAACCCTGTTTGTATCTAGAGATATTAAATACATGTCCCATGTTTGTTCACACTTCTATTTTCCCTTTGGTAAACTGTATATATTTGCCTCCTTAACTGATGGAAAACTTGGAATTCTTTGGTTGTAGGAGCAGAACCCACGCAGGGTGGCTTAAACAGAAAAATGAAAATAAAAATTTTAAAAAGGTGGGTGCTCCCAGAGGACATAGGGCTATTTTCTCAGAAAAGCTTTTCCTGAGTATTCTGTCTATAAGCCCCCTCCCACTACCTTATCCCTAGCACTTTACCCCATTAGTCCCACTCCTGCCTGCCCAATCTCCTTCTTCCCCTTTATCCAGCTTTATTTTCCTCACAGCACTCTCTGAGATTAAATGTTTTATCTACCCGTTCGCTGGCTCAACTGTCACCATCCACACAGGCAGGGTCATAGTCTATCTCATTTGCTGCTGTATGTGGCCCAGTGCCTAGGGCAGTGCTGGTCACTGAGTGACAAATGGCCAATCACACAGAACTCTGGGAAGGGGCTGTAACAAGGTCTCACAGGGGACCAGAACCAGAAACTGGAACCAGGACAGCTGCCTGCTGGCTCACATTCTGGTTCTCTCTCTGCCTGCCTCTGGGGCCCCAGCCTCAGTTTCTCCCTTCACTTCTCATTGCACCCCTTTGCTTTTCCCACCAGCTAGTCTCCCATGCCCTTAAGATAAAATCCCAAATCCTTCCAATAACTTATAAGCCTTTCATGACCTGTCCCCCCATTCTCATGTCTCTTACTAGTTCATTCAACCACTCTTCTCTGGTCCTCAGAGGAGCATTAGAAGCACTCACCTCTAGGTCTTAGAATAATAAGATGTCTCCTCTTCCTACAGCGCTCTCTCTCTCTCTCTCTCTCTCTCTCTCTCTCTCTCTCTCTCTCTGTCACCTCCACAGGCCACTGTCTTCTTATCCTGGCACAGGGTTAGATGACCCTGTTAATGTGTCCCCCATCATAGCTTATGCTCTAAATTGCTTTCTATCTTCCTAACTGAAATGTAGGCTCCACAGAAAACAACCAGCCCTGCCTTACTCACCACTGCATTGAACACGGAATGTAGATGCTCATATATTAGTGGAATACATTAATGAACTGTGTATCAGTAATGGCTCTTCACTAAGGGGCTGTGACAAGAATGAGATAGCAATTGACAATTGACGAGGGCAGGAAACATCGGTGTGTCTAGCTATACTAGTATTCCCCATGTGTGGAAGAGTAGACACGCAATAAATATTTGTTGAATGAATAAATTCCTGGCTTGCCTAATGTAACTTCACCCCTTTCTCTCCCACTTGAGAAAACATATCAGAATACAAGTGGGTAAAAAAGTGACATTATTAAAAGGACATCTCTGAATCATTTGAAAGATCCCACAGTTTATTATTTATTACTTATCATAAATTACTGGTAACAACCTCAAAATTGATCATCACATATGAGGTAGTTGGGACAGTGGTTGAAAATAGCTGATTTAGATAAAACTAGGAAATATGAAGCACTTTCTGCTCTCATTATTTTACTTTCCAAAAGATGAAGGTGACAATAAGCCTAATAAGAATAATGAAATAATTCTTATCCTCACTTTTCTTTTTATAAAACAGATTCTGCACACCCCTGGAGAAGTCTTTAATTAAGTTGAAAGAGGTTAAAAATACCCTTTTCTCCCAATGAAGTTCACAAAGTTGCTGTGGTCTCCATTCAAAAGCCAATCTATAGCCCCACATACATACTTTAGGGAGGCCACTGCTGATCCCCACACAGCAGATACAAAACCACTGCCCAAAGTGGCAATGTTAGTCTCCCTCAAATATAGCAACTGGTATGTTTTTGAGTTTGTTGGTGTTTTCTGTGTACGAGCTTTATCTTTTGCATAAAACATGTTTGGTAAAGTTGCTGGGACCTGAATCAACCTGGTTTTATTTTTGTTTACATAAAACATCCCCCAATATTGATTGCATGATAAAATACAACCAAAAATGAAAAGTCGTAGTGAAGGTTTCAGTCTTGGTGTGTTAGAGAAACAAATCAGAGCAAGCCAGACGAGAAATCATACAGACAGCCACACACCCCAAACAAGGCTAAAGTTAGTAAAGGAATATATAGCAACCCAAAGTTGGAACATCATGACCCATAACAGCCTACAGAATTAGACACTCCTTCCACACCAACAGATCTGAGCTCTTCAGATCACCCCACACACCGAGACACTGAGTAACAGTAAAGGTTTTGTTTTATTAAAAAAAAATTTTTTTTCAAAGGCCTCTTTTAGTTTAGAAAGGATACTAGTGTCTGATGTCTTCGGGCCCAAATTAGAGAGGATGAGAAAAGGGAAAGTGTTAGAGAATATTTTAAGGTTTCTTATTACTCCAAGGGGAGGGGGAGTCAAGGCAAAGTGCCAAGGTTAAAACAAAAACAGCACCTAGAAATCAGGAGCTGCTTATTAAAAGAAGTAAAGACCATAAACTCTTCAAGCAACAGTCCTCTTTGTCTTCTTTGATAGAATGCTGCACCATCCAAAGGAAAAAAGGCAGGTACTCCCTGACCTTTATGTGGGCCTTGGTCCGTTTCTACTAAAATACTTTGTTATGTGTCATATTTATAAGCCTTTGTTTGTAGAGGGTTTTAACCCTTTTTTGTGCCAAGGACCCCATTGGCAGTCTGGTAAAACCTGCTGAGCCCTTCTAAGAAAAATGTTTTTAAGGGCATAAAGTAAAATACAAAGGATAACAAGTGAAGTCGATTATATTCAGTTATCAAGATAGTTTTAAATTGTAGTAAAATAGTATAGGGACTCTGTATCAATGCAGTAAGTAACAAATCTAGCAGCGAGTCTGTTGCCTATTCCCGTAATTTAGTGAAATGCTAAATTTCAGTTTGAGTTATAGTGAAAACAGAGATGCCGTTTTCCCCCATCCATGTTCAAGGACTCCCTGGATTGCATCTGTGGACCCTAGGTTAAAAACCCTCGGTTGAAAGAGCCAATAAAAATACATTTGTGAAACATCAAATGAAAAGTAAAGCCTTGCAAAAATACACTATCCATTCAACTGTGAGGTTAGGAAAACTAAAAGTATAAGCAGTATTTTCCCCAAAACCATGAAGGGCCATTAGTCAGCAAGAACACTACATGCTTCAAGTTGGATCCAAAAGGGATTCAGTTCCCCTTGTGCAATTTACAATAAAACCCTGGAGCTCTGAGGAACTGACAGCACTGAAGTGACCTGGCAGTGTAGTGCCCCAGCTCAGCTATGAACCTGAAAAAAATCTTCCTTCCTGGAGCCTCAGTTTCTCCTTCAGCAAAATAAAAGGGCTGAACATGTATCATGATTTCTTAGGCTCCTTCCAGTTTTAAAATTCTATCTGATTGTCTCTTCCTTATTCTAGCTATTTCAGCCTACTTAATTTCAAAACATCAATGCCTTTCATAAACAAGGAACAGAAAATTTTACCAAATTTAAATGCCCTCGTGTATAAACTAACACCAATGAGCCATATATACCTGGTATGTATACCACTACAACTAAAAAAAACAAAAACAAAAAAGCCTATCTTGTATATCTACTTCATAAAAAGCAATCACAGTGTTGGTCTTTTCTACTTTTTAAACGAAGTTCCCATTCAAATTCTAGCACCATCAGCTCACGAATATACAGAATCAACACAAGCCGAGTTACCCAGAATATGTTAATTACACATTTTCCACTTTTCAGACAATGAACAATATTATAGGATACAGACCAGGAAGGCCATTGATCATATGTCATTAGTGCCAGAGAAACAGAGATAAAGTGGGGGACTAAGCCAAAATCACAAAGCCAGTCTGCAAGAAAGCAGGAATAAAACCCAGGTCTCCTGACCATTACCTTCATGTTCTTCCCACTACACTGAACTGCCTCTCAAATCCTGACACACTTCCCCAACTTTCACAGTGTAGCCTGGTTTAAACCAATGACAGACCAATCATTTTCTCTACCTCTAATTCCATCATGGACACAACAAAGAGTTGTGACTATGATACATTTACTGGTTGGAGTCATGAAATAAGTCAATTCCACTTACCTGCCAAGAAAGTGATGACTATACTAAAATCATACCTACCTGGAAATTCCCTTAATATTGTGTAACACATGAAAGGATATAGAATTATTTCTACATGGACACAGACATATACATAATATAGCTCCTCACAGATACATACATATATATATATATATATATATATATACACACACACACCACACACTGTATAGACATATACAATTCCTCAGTCTGCACTACTGTATAGACATATACAATTCCTCAGTCTGCACTCCAGGATTTCTCAGTAATATTTTACTATGAAATTTAGAAGAGAAAAAAAAAAAAAGTGTCACACAACAGTTTCCAAAAAAAAGAAGGCACTGCATGTTATAAGCAAAAGCTTCTATCAATATTGAGCATTTGGGGATCTCAAGATTAATTTTATCAATAAGAAAATCTACTAGAAATTCTCTATTTACCAGTATTTATGTCCTAGATGCTCAGGCATGCAAAGTTGATACTAATGTTTATTTGACTGTTTTTGTTTTAAGAGGGAAAGCACTGTTTCAAGTCCTAAGGGTCTTTTAAAACTCTTACCCATGGTCCCCCGCCCAGCATTCTTCAGTGTGTTCAATACTGCTAGAAAGTCAAAAACCTACTCTCAAAAAAGAAAAGGAAAAGACCACAACTCTTTTCAAGTATTCAAAAACCAAACTAGCATCTTCTTAGCAGTCTGGTCTCAACTCACAGTTCACTTCCTCAGAGACCTGCCCTGACCTCCTAGCTAAAGAATGCAGTACCTGCGTAGAGCAGACATTTCCTAAGTTAACCCACTTCTGTTGACCACTTGGCAACCCCGGGTTGTCATTTATTATTCATTTGTTTACATGTGTTTTTTTCTGTTTATGCCTGCCACACCACACTATAATGAAAGCTCCTTGTTCACTGCTAATCCTCAATGCCTACACAGTGCTGGCACACAGTAGGTGCATACATAACTGTTGAGTGTCTGGTAAATGGCAATTATGTCATACTCAGGGTCTCCTAGAAACGCATTAGTAAAGGACAGAGCACAGGCAATTGACCATGCATTTACATAGCCTACTTTAGCATAAGCCTGTGATACCAGGGCAATCCCGGTTATAAATCCTTTTCAGGGCTTTGAAATGCCCTGCACTTCCAGCTATGAACACAAAACCTCTCCAGGCCCACTCACACATTGCTTTTCTAAAAGATCTCAGCAATGATTTCCTCAAAAGGAAATAATGAAATAAAGTTCTGGCATAAGTTAATCTTTCCTGTCAGGTTCACAATGTTAAACATACTTTGAAGCCAGCCACAGAAACAAAACCAAACTCCACAAAATTAGGTTGGGCTGGAGGTTACATAAGACAAGCTAAACTCTGGCTTTTTTTTTTTTTTTTCCTGTCATCCCTCCCTCCTTCCAGGGAACCCTAACATCTGTCTTTTAAGTGCAATTGGATGCAGGTGAGAAAAACGCTTCTCTGCGCACCGCTTCAAAAGAGGCAGAGAGATTTCCAATAATAATGCACTTAATCCTGTAGCAACCAAGTGAGGACTAGAGACAACTTTGGGCTGTACTGTATCTGGAAGCTTCTCTTAAAAATTCTCTCTTCAATTATTTTTAAGTCGGCACTTACTTCAAGGTGTTGGGTTATCAAACACTTTTTTCAGAGTTCTGAGTTTCCCCATACCCATGATTTCTCACATGTGCGCTAAGCCTACTTATCAGCACCCAGGATGTTCTGAATAACTGGCCTTTCAACAGAGAAGGACAAAAGCGCGAGTTTTTCCCGGGAGTGACATATCCAAAGGAGAAAAAATAATCCTTTCAGCTCCAGTCCTACACCCAAGTCGCCCCTTCTTCTCCCGAGTTCCCTGCACGGCCCCGGCTCCATTCCGCTCCCCTTTCACTGCCCCCTTGATCCGGCTGCAAACCGGGAAAGCCTCCCTCCCGGCTGGTGAAGGGTAAACAATAGAAATGTCACAAGGAAACTCAGGAAGTCGATGAAGTCTCTAATTGCAGCCGTTTAACGACGGTAGATAATTACTATCTTCTTATGTGGTTTTCACCAGCGGAGAGGGCGGCGCGGCGGACGAGGCTGGCGAGCTCCCGCCGCCCGGAGGACTTCTGCGAGGCAGCGGCCAGGGGCGGAGGGGCGGAGGGGCGGAGGGGGTGCGGCCCCGGCCGCCGCGTCCCTGCCCCTCCGGGACGCCCCGGCGCGGACAGCCCGGGGCCCGCCCGCCCGCCCGCCGGGTCACAGACAGTTCACTGCCCGCGGCTGCGGCGGCCCGCGCGGTCACCGGAACAATATGCTGGGGCCGCCCGCGGACGCCGCCGCGCAGACACTCAGCCCCGGGCAGCGGCCGAGCCGGGGCCCCGGCCCACCGAGAGCGGGGACCCAGGACTCCGGCCGGGCCTCCGGCCTCTCCGTTCCGCCAATCGGGGGGCGGGGGGGGGGGGGGTCTCGTGCGACACAGCGAAGAGCCCGAGACGGTGGCTGTTCAGCCCCGGCCCCAACCGACCCCCCGCGGCCCGGCGCGCTCGGGGAAGTCGGGCTCCCGCCCCCGCAGTTTTACCTCAGACTCCGTCCCCAAGCCCCGCGGAGCGTGGGGTCGCCCCAGTCCCCGCCGCCGCCTCCCGGGGCGGTCCCGCTCCCCCACTCCCTCTGCCGTCGTCCTCCGTGCGGAGAGCGCATCCCGGCTCCCGCCTCAGCGGCCGCCGTCCCAGCTTCCCGAGCCGCTCCCGCCGTTCCCAGCGCCCGGAGTCCCTGGAGAGTGCCTGGGGGGGCGGGTCCCCAGAGAGCGCCCCGGGGGTCCCCAGAGAGCGCTCCGGGGGTCCCCAGAGAGCGCCCGAGCCCCCACACCGGCCCCGCTGGGGGATGCGGGCGCCCGGCGGCCACGCAGCCCGGAGCGCTCGCCAACCGCCCCCAGCTCCCCGCGGTCGGGGATGCCCGAACTCACCCCAGCACCACCAGCTCCCCGTATTTCACCGGCTCCTTGTTGGGGGCGCAGTGCTCCTCCTGGCCGGGGGAAAACATGGAGCCCCGCTCGGCCGCCGCCGCCGCCTCCTCCGCCGCGATCCCCGCCGAGTCCGCGCCGCCGCTACAATCCCATCCCGAGAAGGGGGTGAGCGCGCCGGGGAAGGGCACGGCGGCGAAGGGGGCGCGGGGCGGCCAGTCCCGAGGTTGCTCCGTCGTGGCTGCGCGGCTGCCCCGCTGGGCTCCCGGGAGCTCCGCGAGTCGCGGCCGCCCCGAGCCAGACTAGGCAACAAATGGGACCGGGCAGCAGGGGGACCTGCCCGCGCCGAACGCCGCCGCCGCCGCCGCCGAAACCCCGCGGGAGGGAGGAAGGGAACCAGCGAAGGCGGGAGGGCGGGGGCAGCGGCGGGGGAGGGGCGGGGGCAGGACCGCGGAGCCGCCCCGCCGCGCGGGCAGGTGGGAGCCGCCCCGCCCCCCGCCGGGAACCGGCATCCCCGGCCCGCGCGGCGCTCCCGCCCCCGGTGCGTGGGGCCTCCCGCGCCCACTCTCCGCCTTCCCCCGCCGGGCCCCGCGGCGGATCGGCCCCCGTGTTATGTAAACATAGAGTAAAAGGGAAAGGAAGTTCTTAAAGGAGC
The DNA here is from genome assembly GCF_951640355.1 of Cnephaeus nilssonii. Classification (NCBI taxonomy): domain Eukaryota; kingdom Metazoa; phylum Chordata; class Mammalia; order Chiroptera; family Vespertilionidae; genus Cnephaeus; species Cnephaeus nilssonii. The sequence continues at coordinate 73,448,232 of NC_137075.1, read as the reverse complement.
AGTTCTGTTTTTTTTCCTCCTCGCTTCCCTCCCTAAACTTACAGCGCGGGGTCCTGAGCCCTCGCGGCCGAGTTCCCGGGCCGGTTAAGGCTGCGCCGGCTCCCGAAGGCGGCGGTCCAGGTTCCTAGGCAACCCAGTTCCTGGCTGAGACGTCATACAGAACTTCCTCTGGGGTGCGAGAGCGTTGGTTTCCCCGGTGTCACTGGGTCGTGGCTTCCATCTGGAGGTGTCGCACACACGCACCCGCGTGCTTCCTCTTCCAAAACCAAACTCCTTCAAAACTTGAGGATGTCTAAAAAGTGGGAGGGCTTTGCCAATTGGTGCTGGATTAGAGGGAGTTTTGAAGGCGCTTGGAGCACCCCGCCACTATACAGGGTGTAGCTGTACGGGTTCGTCCATAGCAGGTTTCCACATGGTTTGTTTTGTTTTTTTTTAAATAAAAAATAAGAAGTTTGTTGTGTTTTTGTTTTATTATCAAATCCATGCTCTATCCACTTTTCCCATACTTAACCCTCAATTCCTTAAGGAATTTAAGAGGAAATTTGAACTTTTTAGTGAATATAAATGTTCCTTTATTACTATAATGTAGTCAATGCACCATGCTTGCTTTTTATACTTTTCTAAATAGTTCTTTCTATGGCTTTAAAATATTTTGGAGTGTAATAGGTGTACTGACTGCTGTTTTCATCATGCAGGATTTTATTGTTACCATTTATTAAGCATTCAAAACATGCTAGAAACTCTACATAGTACTGCCAGTCACTGTCTCTCAAGACTGTTAAATATTTAAAGAAATAAATACTGCAAAAGCTACCCTATGCATAAACAGTGACTGGTTGGCTCTGACCCTAAGAAAGGGCTGGGAAGAAAAGAATTGCATCTCTAACCTTCCATCCAGCATTCAGCACCCTTTGTCTAACATTCTCTGACAGGTCATTACTGTAGTGACATGATGCTTCAGGAAATTGTACTTCACTCAGTAACTATTGTTTTAAATTGAGGCTTTAGAAATAAATTATTCCCAAGTAACTAAAGCTTCACCAAAGGTAAGCCCAAAACGACACAAAACATAATTTTAAACAACTTATTTCAGCTAAGCATAGAAATGCTATTCTTCAACTAAATATAGCTATTCTGCAAAATTTACCTATTCTCTGTATTTTTATACATATGGTTATAGTTTTCATCAACAATCTTTCATTAAAGGGTTGAATTCTTTCCCATGACCAGCGTCTTGGTGTGAATTTCTGTCTGGTTTTCTGCGTGCTTCATGCTCTTTTCATCTATCTACTCTGTGCTCCTGCTTACCATATGGATGTGTGGCTAGCAAAGATCTGTCAGAATCATGTCACAGTTATGCAGTCCCCGTGATTATAGTACCTGGCTCTGTCATGCTAACTTCTCTAGGCTTGTTCTGTTGCTTCTACTGCTCTCTGGGCTACAATTACTTCCTCCCTCCTTCTCTCTTGGCATGCTGTGCTTTTGTGCATTGCATTACACTGTTTTGGCTCCATTTCCTCCTCGCTGTGCTCTGCATCTGCTCTTAGGAGGATGGAAACAAATATTTATTAACCTCCTACTAAGTTCCAAACACTAGGCTGTGAGTTTCCCATAAGATGTCCTAGTCTTTTAAGGCCCTTTATTCTACTGTCTGCCCACGGCACCCCTGACTTCCAGAGGAGTATCTTTCTTTCTGCTTTCCCAGCGTATCTTTGAGCACGTTTATAGTGTCTTTATCAGAGTTACTTACCGAAAGGGTTGCTTTGAATGACTTTTGTATCAGAGGAAGCTTTTTATACTAGGCAGCTCAGGGCTGGCGCACCGGTTTTGTAAATCACTGAGACAGGAAAATCTCAGGAATGTGTGCAGGGGCCAGGAATGGGAATGCAAATGGGCTAAGTGAGGACTGCAGCAAATTGGTGAGCCCATGCCACCTAAAAGGGGCATATGTCACTCATCTCCAGCTAATTGTTGTCATTGGACAATATCAACGCACCAATGCTAAATTTAATTTTTAAAAGCCCCAGATCTTTCTTTTTATGACAAATCTTTCAATTTTTAACTGTTGTCAACTTATTCAAGATTTTTGTTTTGTGGTTTGTGTTTATTTTAATATATGTACACACCATGGCCCACCGAAATCATACATATTTTCTAGATTCACCCCAAATTCCCTAAATTTGCTTTCTCTGATTTCAAGGAAACATATATAAGTGAAGGTAAAAGAACACATCTCATCTGAGATTAAATGGCAGGGCAGAAGCAAAGAAGAGTGGTGGGACATAAATTTGATTTTCTCAAAGAGTCCGTTTTTGTGTCCTTATGGATGCCAGCTTATACCTTTTTCTGCCCATCCATCCCTGACTAGAGTTTTTTTGCTCACAACTTAAGCCAATTATAATATCACCCCATCATCCTCAGCTAATATGAGGAATCTGATTGTAGCATACATTTCTCTCTTCTTGAATGTAATTGTTTTAGTTAGTAGCTCCAGGCTGGTGGGACAATCTGGCTGTGCCATCTGCCAGCCCGCTGAAAGCCAGAGAGGGTTTGGCTGACCTGGCTGCCAGAGCAGACCCTCTTTTTCCCTCCCTGCGTGCCATTCCATTTCTGCCTCCCCTAAACCACTCTCCTGAATCAGATCACCCACCCACAGCACCCCAGAGGGAGTATATGCTGCTTCTTGGACAACGAGAGGGCATATGTTTACTACACAGAAAAATAATGTAAGGTTTTCTCTTGATTTCTCTCCCTGTTGTGTCTACCCCTTGTAAGAATTAAAAGATTTTGTGAAAGAGTTTATGTTTATCTTGCCATACATTAAAAAAAAAAATCAAATACCTTTCAGTATTTCTGGGATGAAGAGTCTAACTTTTGGTCACTCTGCATTCCACCTTAGATGTTTATGTTTGCAAAGACTAAAGAGTAATTTAGTCTTGCAATATGTGATAATATATGTTTTTGGACAACTGATCATCTTTTTCATGAAACCTAGATCACATTTCATTTTTAAATTATACCTGTTTTTTTCTTGATTGGGAGAGTAATATGAGCTCTTTGTCAGAAATTTGGAAAATGTAGAGGGTGGTTAAAAAATCTTATTTCAAATATCTATAGTCTCATTACCCAGAAACAACCCCATATGACATTTTTTTGTGTTTTCTTAATCTTTTTTTATTTTTAATTGTTGACGTATAGACAGATAATACTGTCTATAACCACCATTCACAGTTTTTTATCCTGCATTTTTTCACTTAATATTATATTCTGAGCAGTTTTCTCTTGTCGCTAAGACTTCATAACATTTTTGTTGTTTCATCATATCTATCAACATTTATTAACTATTCCCTTATGGAATGTCTGGAAGATTTCTTATATTTGGTCTTATAAATAATAAACATATTTACATTTGTTATTACTGCCTGAGAACAGATTCCTACAAGTAACATTATTACATCAAAGGGTATAAACATTTCTAAGACCCTTTGATGCATATTTCCAAAGCATTTTTAAAAACGTTTGTGCCTGCCAATTTATACTGTAACTAGCAGTAAGTGGGAGAGCCTGCCTCAGGGAACTATCACCAGCATTTTAAAATCTTTACTAATTTGACAGGTGGTGATTTTTTTATTTGCATTTCTTTGATTGCTACTGTGAGGTGCACTCAGTTTTTTTATTGTAGTAAAAAATACATAACATGAGATCAAACTTCACCAAATTTTTAAGAGTATAGCACAGTATTGTTAACTCAAGCATAACATTGTACAACGGATATCTAGAACTTTTTCATCTTGCATGACTGAAACTTTATACCCATTGCACAGCAACTCCCATTTCTCCCTTTTCCCAGCCCCTAGCAACCAACATTGTACATTCTACTTCCATAAATTTGACTATTTTAGATACCTCATATAAGTGGAATCATGCAGTATTTGTCCTGCTGTCTTCTTCAGCAAATTGTCCTCAAGTTCTTCCATATTGTAGCATATGACAAGATTTTATTCTTTTTATGGATGAATAATATTTCATTGCATGTAAATGCCATGTTTTTACCCAATCCTGTTTTGTTGATTTTTCTAGTCTTTTTCTATTTTCTATATTTCTGCTCTAAGCTTTATTTCTTCCTTCTGCTAACTTTGAGCTTAGTTTGTTCTTGTTCTAGTTCCTTGAGGTGTAGAGTTAGGTTATTTGAGATCCGACTTTTTGTTGTTGTTGTTATTAATCCTCACCCAAGGGTACTTTTCCACTGATTTTTAGGGAGAGTGGAAGAGAGAAACATCAATGTGAGAGAAGCACATCGATTGGTTGCCTCCTGCATAAGCCCTGACCCCGGCCGGGGCCGGGGAGGAGCCTGCAACCAAAGTACATGCCCTTGACCGGAATTGAAACCGGGACCCTTTGATCCACAGGCCGACGCTCTATCCACTGAGCCAAACCAGCTAGAGCTCCTACTTCGTTTTTAATATAAGAATTTATCACTACCAAGTTTCCTCTTGGTTCGGCTTTCGCTGCTTCCCAGAAGGTACATTGTATTTTCGTTGGTCTCAAGATATTTTCTAATTTCCTTTTGATTTTTCCTTTGATCCATTGATTGTTCAAGAGTGTGGGTTTAATTTCTGCATACAGCATTTTTCAAGTTTCTAATTTTCCTTGCTATTGATTTCTAGTTTCATTCAATTGTGATCAGAAAAAAATACTTGGTATGATTTCAGTCTTCTCATATTTGTTAAGACTTGTTTTGTGACCAAACATGTGATCTATCCTGAAGAATGTTACCTGTGCGCGTGAGGAGGGTGTGTATTCTGCTGCTGTTGGGTGGATGCATTTACTTTTTTAAATAGCCACATGGTTGGGTCGTATTGAACTTGTGGTCAATAAAATCTTAGGTTTTTCTCAGATGAACTGCTTTTAAGTGGGGTCCATTTCACCAGGACCTGTACAATTGAATTATTGAATCTAAGTGAAATATTAAATATTTATTCTTGTTACATTTTCAATTTGTAAAGTTTGAATAATTCAATGAGTTCTTTTTTCTCATTCTTTTAAAGAGGCTTTCGTTATTTTAATAGGTATTAACACAGACGATAAGCAATTCAAATAATACAAAAGTGTGAAAAGTCTCTTAATCCGACTTTCATCCTGCAGTTCTCCCTAGTGGAAACCACTGTTATCAATTTCTTGTGAGTGTTTCCCGTGCTATTCTCTGTGTATGTGTTTGTTTGTATAAATAATCTCAAAGAGAAATGCCACACACTGTATACACTATCCCTTACTTAGCTTTTTTGACTAAACAAGGAGTCCAAGAAAAGACCCTTCAAGAAGCCCTTGAGCAGATGACTAACTGGCAGAGTCACCTTTGCGAGATTTGAGGGATTTGACGATATTCCACCCAGCAGGTTTAACAAGTACAAATGCCCTAAGGTAGCAAAGAGCTTGGCATATGTTAGGAACAAAAAGAACTCCATGTTGCTGGAGTTTACTGAATGAGCAGGAAAGGGGTATAAGATAAGGTTGGAGAGGTCGGTAGGAGCCAGATCATACAGGGCACCAGGGTAATGCTGTGAACATCTGATGTTCTTCTCTCTGATAGTGGAAGTCACTGGAGAGTTGGGTATTGGTATTGAAACAATAATAAAATAAAATCTTCTAGCAACTTTATTTACGTAGATATCATAAGATCATAAACCCTTTGCTGAAATCAAGATACACATTTTAGAAGCTACAGGATTAGTGATTTTTTTAATAAAAGAATTTATTTTTACATTCTTAGCCCAAGGCCAGAGTCACTGCAAACAGTGAAGAGAACTTGTAGCAAAGAGATCGTCCTAGAAGAGGGCCTCCCTACTCTCATTCACCACTGAGACGGGGATTCAAGGAAAGAGGTTAACCAGGCAGGAGAAAGGCAGCCTACAGAGTGGAGAAAGGGCTAGTTTAGGAGACAGAGAGGCCTTCGTTCTACATCCCAATCTCTTTATACCTGCCTCAGTTATCTCATCTGTGAAACTGGAATAATAATATCCTGGCTATATATCCCACAAGGATTTTGAGAAAATTAAATGAGATAATGCATGTGACAGTAACTTGTGTGCTACGAAGTATTAAAACACGTCAAGTATTGTCATTTTTGAGTAAAACTACAGAAGTAATATTGTGGGAGGGAGGATGTGCAAATATTAAATAATAATGAATTAATAAATATGTGTTGAAAGCTCCTATACTCGTTTTGTGCAGCCCAGTGATAATAAATCAATTTGATAAATGTTTATTTAGGACCTGTTCTGTTAAGGCACGGTGATAGATAGAGCAAGTGGCACAGCTGCAAGTAAGGCAGCAGGAGACCAGGAGTCCCAGAGGCTCCCACTCAGGAGGTAAAATCCTTTTGCTGGAATGAGGGACTGTGAGGGAGGGTGTGGGGCTCTGGCTGCAGTCTGCACAATCTGTAACTTTCCTGCTAGTTGTGAAATGTCCCAGTTGTAGCAACCAGGACCTGGGAATCTAAATAAGAAGTGAGCCCACATGAAAGTGCTTTCTAAACTGGCAAGGGCTATACAATAGCATGGTTCTATGAGGGAAGGACTAAAAGATGAGCTGATATCAGGAAGCTAGGTCTCAAATTTTGATCTAATGTTTCATCCATCTCCAAGTTGCTTATGAATGTCCGTTTGCCTTAAAATGATACTGAATGCACTTGTTTTATTCTTACCTTTGCATAACCTTTTTACATTCAGCCATTGCAACTGCACGGGTGATCAGGTATGTTTTGCTGCAAAACCAACACATGCCGCAGAGTGTGACCTCATCTCCATTGCCACGTGCCAGTTCACACAGGACATTCAAGGGCACGCTAATACACACGGCTCAGCACAGATGGAACTGACCTCCCGGTTAACAATTAAAGTAGGAACGAACATCAGATAGGTAGAAGTTATAACTACTCCCTTAAGCGAAATAATAAGACAAAATGACATTTTTCATTCCTTAGGAAAGACTTTAACCCAAGGTTGCGGCTTCATCGCAGTAATGGGGGAATTAAACACATTAAGCCCACAAAAATCAAAACTGCTAACTCACAAAAGTTCACCTGCCTGTAAATTATATTCCTATTAGCCTTTCTCTTTTCTTGGTGACCGGTCAATTATATTAGGGGTCTTTCCTCTTGTGTGTTCAGTCCTTATGCTGTGATTGGCTAAAGTCAAAATGCCAGAAAGAACTTACAGTTGACCAAAACAAGCCACAAATATACCAAAGAATCTTAACTGAATGAACCAAACTTATTTCCTCTAAGAAATTATGAATGTTTTCTCAATGTTAAGCATTTTTAACTGTATCTTCTTCTATGTCCAGACCAGCAGATGCTAAAAACTAGTAAAAAAAAAAAAAATCTTAAAAATCAAATCGCTTGTCCTCTCCCTCCTTCTCGGGGCATTTTAAACTTTATAATCTCTCTGGCATTTATCATAGACTTACCATATGTTACGTACCATACATCATATTCAATGTATTCCTTATGGAAGTTTCTTGCATTCCATAATTTTGTAATAAAATCATATGTATATTCAGTTGAAATGTCTATAGCTCTAAGTATATTTTTCATGCGCAATTAGAGATTTTATGAAGCAATTTTTGAGGATAATGATAAAATCACTTATTACTGTAAACGAAAACACCCCAAAAACTTAGTGACTTAAAACTTTAAAAAAACACCCGTGGTCTGTCAGCTGGGTTAAAGGCAGGGTCATGAAGTTCAAACACAGCTACTATGGAGCAAGTTTTGGAAGAGAGGGGATGTGGGTTGTGAAATACCTCTAAATTGTCAACTACAACTATAATTCCAAGGAAGAGAAAGGAGGGCAATTTGAGTGTAAACAAAATGTTCAAGTAAAGAAGAAGTTATATTTAGTACTATGTGTGGGATAAAAATGAGTAAGAAGAGCACAGCCAAAGAAGATACATTAACTGAAGTAAGCAAGGAACAGGGACAAGGAGATACAAGGAGATAAGGAAGTTCACCCTAGGTGAGATCACTGAAAGGTTTGAAATATTGGATACATAATTTAAACTTGAAAAAGAGAAGTCTTGTTGAAGATTTGGAGACAGGAGGCGATGAGGTCAAAAAGGCAGGAGAGAAGCTGACATTCAATCACTTAGAATAAGTGAATAAGCAGTGAGTGTTTCCTCTGTGCCAGACCCTGTGCTGAGCCCTGGATGCTTTAATGGTGTGCTTCTAGAGCATCTGAAGGGCACGCACTGCCTGGAGTTCGGCCAATGGACTCTACTCCTGCATGTTATTGCAGGGAGAATGACAGCAAAGTCAGACAGCTCAGTGACTGAAGCGGGGGGAAAAAGGCAGATGAGAGAGCAACATCACCTTTAGGGTGAAATTTTACTTTTCATTCTTTAGTTTTCTCCACTTATAATTAAGGATAAAATATGGGCAATACTTTACTTCCTTTTCAGAGGCATGAGAAATGCAAGGTTTAGTTTTATTTTAGAATGTTAAAAAAAAAAGCCCGGCCAGTGTGGCTCAAGAGGTTACAGTTCAATTCCCAATCAGGGCACATGCCCAGGTTGGGGGTTCAATTCCCAGGGTGGAGCATGCAGGAGGCAGGCAATCAATGATTCTCTCTCATCATTGATGTTTCTATCTCTCATTCCCTCCCCCTTCCTCTCCGAAATCAATACAAGTATGTATGTATATATATATATGTATATATATATATATATATATATATATATATATATATATAACCAGTGTCAAACATAAAGTTTGTGGTATGGCCTCCAATAAGTCTCCATGGACTTATACATGGAGTGGAGTAGATAATAATAATAACACTGACTGGATGTTTATTATGTGCCAGACACTATTGTACAGGCTTCACACAAATTAACACATTTAATCCTCACAGTAACCAAATGAGGTAGATACTGTGCTCATCATCCCCTTTATCCAGATGAAAAAATTGAGGCATAGAGAATTTAAGTGCCTTGACCAAGGTTACACAGGTAGTAAGCAGTGGAACTGTTCTTTAGACCCAGAATATCTGGTTCCAGAATCCATGCAATATAGTGCCTCTTAATTGCTTTTTAAATGTTTAATTTATACCTATTGGCAATATTGGCTGACTGTCCTTTTATATGTCTATCATCATCAGCACTTCTACCATGTAGGATGCACTTCCATCTCCCAAAGTGACTAAAAAGCACAGGGCCAAAGATGCCTATTCTCAATATACTGGGCACGGCGGGGGGCAGGGGGAGGGGATGCGGCGGGGGAGGGGGGCGCAGGATCAGAACCTGTCCTGGCTGACCCTTCAGTGAGATCTTAAACATAAAGCTTAAAGCTCAGGCCATCTAAGGGATCTAACACTCTCCCTGAGATGCAAGACAGCCATTTCACTCTTAGCAGATGCCAGGCTCATCTCTGCTTACTGCTCTGCTGCCTCAGCGACACACACACACACACACACACACACACACACACACACACTCCACTGGGTGAGCCAGCCTATTCAGTCTCCTCATTGTTACAGGGGGCTGGCACATCCAGCTCTCCTCCCCCCACCCCCCACCCCCAACCCCCTGCCCCAGATCACTTCCATCCTAGCTACTAAAAGCTTAGTTCAACTTCTGTGCCCTTCTGACGCCTCACTCTTAGGATGGGAGTTCATGGTTTTCCCAAGGAACTGCCTGCTTGTTCAGGAACTGGGCAGGCATCTCACCCCTGGACTGGAGTTTCCAAACTTGGGCCACCTTTGTTGGTGGCTGTTTCTACTGTAGCTGAGTCCTCAGCCAGATGCTAACATCAGCATGGGCAAGGGAGAGGTCGAAGCACATTGCTCTGGGAAAACAGGCCAAGCCCAAATTTTTTCAAATTTCCATTCTCAAAGGCTCAATGTCAGTATTATGAATATCAAAGTTTCACTGTCCGATGTAAGTTGGCAACCCTTGGCCTTTTTCATGAACCATGGATAAGATGGTGTTGAATGTAGGCCTTCTGAGTTACAAGTAACAGAGAGCCACTCATGATGCTTTTAAGAAAAGAGGGGTTTTGCTGTAAGTCTCCATATGGATGGAAAATGGAACTGAGGCAGATCGAGGGACCAGTGGGCCATCAATCCCTCAGAAGATGCCTGATTTCTAATGTGTTGCCGTGTTTCTCTTTCTCTCTCTAGGTGGGTTTCCTCTGCTATTATTTTCTTTTCTCTTTGACTTTTGCAGAGCACATTGAAAATTAAGTTCCTCTGAGTCATAGTGGGCCAGCTTCTGCTCCAAATAATACTTCCCGAGTTCCTTCTCTGGGCATTTCTTCCTTCACGTTTCTGAAAGAGGGAATACACATCTTTTGAACATCAGGTGTTACAAGTCAATCTTGGGCTGGGTTTTCTCTCCTGTTTCTCCCTCTCCCTCTCTCTCTCCTTCTGTCTCTCAAGTACAGATTGCCTCACTAGAAGCTACTATGGGCTGGTAGATACTATAAACATGTTTAATGTAGATGGGATATTTGAGGCTGAATTGAAACAAGCTCTTGGTAACATGGTATTAACATTATAAATCTCCACAATTAAATTAAAGTGACAGAATTTTTAAAAGTTTAATGTTCAAATTTACAATCATTTCTAGTCAGCCTTTATTTTAATGTTTAAGATGTAAGATTATCCATATTTTTCAAAGTTAATTCTTCAATAAAATCATGTACTATTTTGGAAGAAAGCAGATTTTTAAATGAGTAAATTATCAAAGAAAAATTCAATACTACTTACAATCTCTTTCATCCTCTTAAGCTTCAAAAGTATCCTCAGCTTTTTCAATTTTTTTCCCTGGAGTTTGAGTTCCACTATCTCTAACCTTACTTTAATTTAGCCCAAATGATCATTACAAATGAAATTGCCAGAAGCAACAAGAAATGTTCGAAGGACTTATCCTTATTGTTTGGTTTCTAACTTAGGAAGGATCTACAAGGCCAAGGTTCAAAAAAGTATCCTCTAAAGATAATATGTGGAAGAGAAATACAAATTCAGAGATGAAGATATGTTTTAGCAATAAAAGGTGAAGTAGCATTAGCTACAAAGAATAAGAATGAGTTTTCATCATTTTAATTTAAAATGTTCTTACCACAATCTAATCAAGAGTATCTCCTTCTTCCAAAGACAGATTTCCATGGTAATTTTTGAAATTTCTTGTTCTAGATACATCCATCATTTCTTCTTGCCCATAGCCCCTTTTTGGAGAACATTTCCTGCTGATATCCCTGAAGGATAGGACTCATCCCTTTGGTAATTGTACCAATAGTGAGCATGTGAGTCAAGGTAGATCATTCATATTCTCCTAGAAATTTGGGAAATTGAAACATAGAGACCTGATCAATCCACATGTTAGGCTCCAGAGCCCATAGATTGAATATAATTAACTGGTAATAGAATTGGCTTTATAGCCAAATTAAAAATGTAGCTAAATGCAAAGTTAAAAGCAGCTGAAATTATGGGGAAGCAGACCTAAAAGGCCTGTGGAAGAAGCTGGTTTCCCTAGGAAAGATGGAGCCAACATGCAAGGAGAAGTAAAGAGAATAATCTGAGGAAGAGCAAGAGAAATGATCTGCCTGAAGACGAGGTCCCCAGAGGTCCCCAGCTGTGTCATTAATCATAGGATTTCTTCAGACCTTTACAATAAATTCCTTTTTATTTCAACTCGCTTGAGTATGTGTGTGGGTTATTTTTTTTTCCTGTAATGAGATTAAGATAATTCTGTTTTTATGTGCATGTTTTTAATCATGATGAAGACTGGATTTAGGATGCCTTGGGAGACAGAAAGGGTTGGCCTCCACTCCTGCCAGTGCCCCCTGAAGAAAATTGAAGGCAAACACCAAAGCATGCATATCTTAAATAATTGCAAAGAACAGCAGTTTCACCCAGAATGGGATTTGATGAGTAACTTCTGTGACTGAGATGGAACTTAATAGAAATGCTTTTCCTAATAAGGGGGGTGATTCAGTCATTGCAATTGTTCAGCAAATTATAGTGAGCATCCACTGTATGTGCTAAGTCCTTGTGAATGGTTCTGGAGCCCTTAGGAGATTAGGCAAGTTATAAAGTTTTCAGTGGGACCATGAGTAAATCTTTTATTATATAATGTACCTTAGACCGCTGAATGCTAAGGATGAGTTCAAATGGAGAGCACTGGGCTGGAGGTTTGTGAGGTTTGGACCACATATAAAAAATCAGCCCTTTCTTGCTTTGAACAAAGCCCCCTGAGCAAGTTTCTGAGATAATTCCAAACAAGTCAATGAACATCTATTAAAAATGAACTAGTGTTGGGTACTAAACATACTCTAAGATGAAAACAGCTTTTTGGACTAGAAAGCCGACAAAAAAACCACACACACACACACACACACACACACACACACACACACATATCCAAATGTTATATCCTGATAAGAAATATCATTTACTCATTAGATCCCTGTTTATATTGATGCCTGAATGTTGTGTTGATAAATTCTGTAACCGTCTAAGACCCTTGTGACTTCTTGATCTTCTGTCATTAGTTTAAATTTGATCCTGTTAGGAACAGATGTGGTCCCAAATAATGTCATTATAATTTGAGAAGAGCATTGGTAATTAAAAACCCTCAACTTGCTTTATGGATAAAGTCCACTAAGTCCTAGCCCTGGAAACACAGTGTCAGTCTTTAAGCAATGATATATTTGGGCCATTTTTGCTGTTGAAGAAAGGGGCCAACAGTATAACTTTCTGAATCCACAGCTCATGAGTAACACATCAGCTGTCAGCACAGCAAGCAAGTCAAAGAGAGCAGTCCGGCCAAGAGCTGAGGCTGTCCATCACATCGACGGAATACAGAAGAGCATACAAATATCTTTGGATTCCTAAATAAAATTGCCTCTTTATTCCATGACAGCTCAAGAAACCCTCTTAGAATCAATTAAGGGTCCCAGCACAGTTGGGATTGGAGACTTAGAGGGGAAAGCACAAAATAAGAAAGTATTTAGAGAGCATCTTGTCCTCCCTAAGTGCTTCATAATCATAATGTTATGGTTGAGTGCCTATCAAATTATAGCTGAAGATCAAGCAAAACACAGACATTTTCAGAGCAGTTACGGCTCACTTAATGGCCTGGTAGGGCAAAAGATAAATTCTTGAAAATGTCAGGTATTCAATAAGTCATATTCTTAGAGAGAAAGAAAAAAATCCTTCCAGAATCCAAGCTCATTACCTAAGATAAAAGTCATGGGTCATGTCCAGCAGGAATTTACAAAAGAAACACAAATGTTGCAACATTAGTCCCAAAAGCTCCATAATCAACCCGGGGGATTTTAGCTGTTTGGATTTATTCAGCTACGTTCTGCCAAATGTCATGCTATCAAGAAGCAAAAGACTCCAGCGGGGCCTTTTGGGGACGCCTGGAGCCCAAGGGCCAGGCACAGGGATTGGGGCACCGCGGGACTCAGCCAGGGAAGGCGGGCTGGGGTCTGCTGCTCCATGAGGGCTCCCGACCAGAAGTCACAGAATGTCCTGCAGCAGAACCTGTGTTGCCAGATTCTGGGCAAGAGCGAAGCTGATGTAGCCCCAGCAGTTCCAGGATGGCGCGCAAGTTACCGGCAGCAACTTCGCCTTAACTGTTGAAAGAGATGAAATTCTAGTAACTGAAAAAAATACAGACAGAACTCACTCGACAAAGAAGAGAAGCAAATACTGCATTGTCTGCAAAACTCCACAGAAACTTCATTCACAAGGAGTTTTGAAAAATAAATAGTCATCCCTACCTCTTGCTGAGCCTTAGTGAAGATCCATGCAAGCAGCCAAACAAGGTTTCTAGCTACACCACGTTATTACCGAGAGATGCCCACTCACCTCCCTGCTCCTCTGCCAGGCCTCAGACTCTCCCGCTAAACCACCAGGATCGCAGCCCCAAGTCAGCACAGGACTCTCTGGCCCCATGGGAGGCAGCGGCACCAGCAGTGCAAGCTCATAGTCTCACCAAGGCCCCGGGAGTAGAAGACTTTTCCACAGCAGTTGGGGGTCATGTCTTGCATGGACTTTAACTGCAAACCAGCCTTCTTTGCAACCCGCTTCCTCAAAAGGCATCCCCAACACTGTTTTTCGCAATGTGACAAGGTCAAGGGGACATGTGGAAATTACTGAGGCAGCCCTTGTCAGAGACATTTTGTATGTATTGCAGGGCCTAGATGGCAAAATCATCAAGATGAGCAACACTGAGCATTGTTACAAAGTAGAGGGAAAGGCAACCCTAAATACATCTTTGAGGGATATAATAGACTGGCTGAGTTGGGATAGTTACACAATACAATCAGGAAATGCACAGGCCAGAGGCTAGACTGTTCATTTGAACTTGTAGGTCAGAGCTTTTGTGCTGCTTTGCATCAAGAACTCAAAGAATATAAGCTATTACTCTGTTTTACCTTCCCCGCTACAGTCAGAGGATGATCAGGGTGTGGATTTGGACTTTGAGAGTAGCCCAACACCCTAGTGCCTCTGGGTTTGGACATCCGATCCCAAGATAAGACTGAAGACTCTTGCAGCCCTGGTGGACCACTGCCAACACAGGAAAGGAGGTGAGCTAGCCTCCGCTGTCCACACTACATGGAAACAGGAGCCCTGTACAGGAGGTCCCTGGTGCATCACCTTCTCGCCTTAGAGTTGCATCCTGTCCTGAGCTTCCTTTACCGTTGGACATAGGACAGGGAACACGAGGACATACTGTGAAGCAAGGACAGCTACTCTACTGTCGGACTCAGATTTAAGAAGCATGGGACTCAATTACTCATTTCAGTAAGGTGACCACACTTCATTTGAACGCCGCACATATTTTGTACAGTGATTTGAAAGCCAATTACATCATTTATCGGCAGAGCTGTATTTGGTCAATGGAAAACTGTTCTCCCATTTTTAATAGTGGGAAATTCGGCAAGGTCAACTCGTCCAAATTTACTAGCAATAGCAAGTTTATGTCAAAGATAGTTTGAGGACTCCTAAGCCTTAGTCCAGTGTTTTTTGCAGAACAATATGATATGTTCTCTTGCTTTGCATGATCACATGAAACTAAACTAACTGTGGTGCGAACAATTTTAATGAAACAAGTCACTTGCATTTGTACCCATTGTATTAGTTAGTTCTGCTGTAATGCAATGTGTGTTCCTAAAAACAAACAAACACTGTGCTAAAATCTCAGAGTAAAAACCACAGGAATTCTGACAAGTGGGGTGAAGGGGGGCATCACACTAAAAACCCTTGCCAGTGATGTGAAATTTAAAAAGTCTAGCAACTTAATAGAAGTTGTAGCACAGTTTTAGGCACATAGTAAATTGCTAAGAAATATGTAATTTCTAGAATAAAAATGGCTTTTACCTTGAAAAAGCCCTGTTCTTGGCTCGCAGACATGGGCCAAAGGAGGCTTGTCTGAAGTGGAACAGAAAGTTGTGGCTGCCAACACACACAACGGATTGAGGTGGCTGGTGGGTTTGAGATGTGTCTGTGCGACTTGTGGATTCCCATGTGGCTGGGTTGCTGTTTTCACCTAGTTTCTCGTGGGTGAAATTGCCCTTAAGCAATCATGAAATTTGTGTTATGCTCTGATAGTTTCCTAATGATCAGTTGTGTCATAACAAGTTGTTTTAAAAACAAGCACAATAGCAGAACCAACTGTATGTGGTATTATTTTGTGGGTGTTTTGGAAACACATACACGGCATTCTGTTTGTGCATATGCATTGTGCAAGTCGCTCAATACCTTCCATGATGGTATTATAGTTGTACTTTATTACTGCATGTTATTTCACTGTATGGACATATATTTATTTAGCAACTCTGTTGATGGAGATCATGTTCTTTGTAGTTTTAAACCTTATGAACATTATTAAAGTGAACACCATTTAAAAGAAGAAGAAGCAGCAAAAGACTCCAGAGTGAATGATTTTGAATGGACCCTGACACAGAACCCCTCGAGAGTAGGTAGACTGTAGCTATGGAAAGATGAGACAAGCAGGTAAGTTGAATCCTATATAATAAAGAGGTAATATGCAAATTGACCATCACTCCAATGCACAAGATGGCCACCCCCATGTGGTCAAAGATGGCTATCCCCATGTGGACACAAGATGGCTGCCACAAGATGGCCAGCAGGGTAGGGCAGTTGTGGGCAACCAGGCTGATAAGGGAGGGCAGTTAGGGATGGCTGGGCCAGCAGGGAAGGGCATTTGGGGGCAACCAGGCCTGCAGGGGAGGAGAGTTAGGGGCAATCGGGCCATCAGGGGAGCAGTTAGGCATCAATCAGGCTGGCAGGGTAGTGGTTAGGGGGTGATCAGGCTGGCAGGCAGAAGCAGTTAGGGGCAATCAGGCAGGCAGGCAGGTGAGCAGTTGGGAGCCAGCAGTCCTGGATTGTAAGAGGGATCCCAGATTGGAGAGGGTGCAGGCTGGGCTGAGGGGCACAAACCCCCCCCCCACCCTGTGCACGAATTTCGTGCACCGGGCCTCTAGTAAATATGTAAGTAAATCTGGTTTGGAATCCCAGGGCCATCATTTGCCAGCTCTGTGACTTTGGGCAAGTTACTTAACAATTCTGAACCTAAATTCTCTCTTCTTTAAGATGGCTGTAATAGTACCTACCTCATAGAGTTATTATAACATGTAGAGCATAGCACCTGGCATGTGGTAGGCAATCAAGAAAGATCAGTCTTGCCTGGCCAGTGAGGCTCAGTTGGTTGAGCATCGTCCCATGTACCAGGAGGTCACCGGTTCAATTCCCAGTCAGCACATGTCTTGGGTTTGATCACAAGCTGATCAATGTTTCTCTCTCATCGATGTTTCTATTTCTCTCCCCTTCCTCAATCACTAAAATTAATAAAAACATATTTAAATTAAGGAAGGAAGAAGTAAAGAAGGAAAGAAAGGAAGAAGGAAAGAAAGGAAGGAAGGGAGGAAGATCAGTTTCCATTCCCTAGCATGGCCCAGAAATAATAGTCAATTTATAGATTGCTTTTCATTATACTTTACCTATTTCTCCCATTGGATTGGAGAGACAATATTGTGGAATGGTTAAGTACACAGCAAATGGAGTTGAATTACCAGGGCTCAAAGCCTGGTTTTATTGATTTCCAGCTGTGTAACTTCAGGCTTGTTACTTAACCTCTTTGCAACTTGGTTTCCACTGAGGATGAACTGAATTAATATAGACACTTGGAACAGTGTCTGGCACATAGTGAACACTCTAAGATTTAGTTACTGTCATTATTCCTACTGTTGATAACTGTATCCTGGATAAAATATGTACATATCCCTTCAAAGAACTTATTCCAATTAAGTTTTTCCCTCCAGTTGTCAACTCATGTCTTGGATAATGTTCATCTTGAACCGCTTTGGTACTTTCTATTTTTATGGCAGATTGTATTTTTCCAAAAACAACTGCAACTCCCATCTCACATGCTCTTCTGCAAAGTGACCTGTCACTTCTCTACAAATAGGTGGTGTGTCCCGCTGCCCTGGAATCTGGGTGAGTTTTTGACTGCTTTAGCCAATAGAGTGTGGTGGAGCAGAATCAATGCATCTCTTTTGTGCTTTATCCAAGTGATGCTCTGGGTCATAACAGGTGATTTCAGCTTCTGCCTTGTTTGTATAAGGAAGTCAAACCACACGGAATGGCCACACATAGGTGCTCAGGTCAACAATACTATAGCTTAACCCTGGAGCCAGATGTGGGTGTGAAGCAGCCCCCATAGGACTGTAGCCCTGGTATTTGAATCACCCTTAGCTTTTAAGCAAGCCTTCCTAGCTGAGATCTCAGCTATCGTGGAGCAGAATCAATGCATCCCTTTTAGTGCTTTATCCAAACTCCTGACCCGTAGAATCCAGGAGCATATTAAAAATGGTGGTCGTTTTAAGCTGCTCTATTTTGAGGTTGTTTGTTATGCACCAACAGTAACTGGAACACTTCCTTTCTAGGAGAAAGTTCCATTATTTTCAAGTTTTCTGAAGTGAACATGTGAAAAAAATTATTTTTCAATGAACAGAAAATATGGCCTTCCTCATAATAATTCATGGGAGTCACATGAAAAAGAGACATTTTAAATCATATTTTTTTTCCTTCAGGAGTTGATGGGCAGGGCCTGGAACTGATGTTTATATATTACATGTCAAAAAGGTCTGCATGGTTTTCCTCCTCCAACACGTGCACAATTATTTTTCTAGAACTAGAGTTCCCAAGAAAAACGTCTTTTTTTTTTTTTTTTTTTTTTTTTTTTTTGTAACTGGAGCAACAAAAGTCTCTCTGGTGTTTTCTAACTCTGAACTAGAAATCATTTAGAAATGGTCAAACAGCTGTATTCAATTATCACCGAGCATTTAAAACAGCTAGTGGTCTCGGGTTCAGGATTATTCACCGCCACTTGTTAAAACGGTGAAAGGGTCTCTATCAACTAACATGTATGCCGCCTTTGAATACCTGTGAGCCAGCTGTGCCGTTTTCTGCGCAGCATCACTGTGGAGAGGCCAGGCCTGCATTTGAAAAGTTGGAATACTCGTAATGAGGTGGAGACACAAGACACCCGGAGACAGGGTTTGCGCTCTGTTAAATCAGGACAAGGAATCCCACTCCTTAGAGGAAGCCTTCCTGAGAACAACCATCTGTCCTGTTGGGTTTTGTTGTTGTTTTCCCAGGCTTCCCTGATTTCGAACCAGAAGGTTTAGTGAGGGCTGACCCGACCACTCCTTCTTCCAGCACCTTCTTGCAGAGGCCCCGTTCCGTCCCGTCAGCGCTTGCGAAAGGCTGTGTGCCACCAGCCGAGGACAAGGAGGCCCGGTGCGGAGCAGGGCAGGACCGTATCTGCCACGAGGTCTGAAAATACTCTGGGCTCACTCGTTAGGTCTTTGAGTCCTTGTTCCTGGTAAGAAGCTTCTTTTTTGTTGGCTCCCTCCCCAGTTCCTCCTGCTGTGCAAACTGCTTGCCCCAGTACCACCCCTCCCCATCCCCGGGCAGCTGTGATTTATAGTAAGGGCTTTGTAGCTGAGACACCTGGATTTTATTTCTGGATCCTCTACCTACTAGCTGTGTGACTTGGGGCAAGTTTCTTAAATTCTCTGGTCCTTAGTTTCTTAACCTTAAGAGCAGAGACAAGAATCTGCCTAACTTGCAAGAGTCTCATGAGAATGAAAGAAATAATGCATTGTAACCACCTAGAAGAGTGCTTACCCTGTAACTGCATATGAGCTATTACTAAGAATAAATGAATGTATGTAACAGATATTAGCAAGGAAGAGCGTTAGAGTCCAGATCCTTCTTCTTAAGATGCCCTTTAGACTTCGAAGTTACCCCAGGAGTGGTAGGAATAGGCAAAATTGTGGAAGTCAATACAAAATGCCCCCAGAGATCACCCACAGCCCCACGGATGGACTTTGCCAAGATCAGGCCCCTAACGAGGCCATGCATTACTGGTTTAACAAGCGGTGTGTGCTAGTGCAGACCCAGCAGGATTAGACACGAGGAGACTAACAGAAAGCATCCTCTTCCAGGCTCCAGACTCCAGGTCCACCCTGGCTTTGTCACAGTGAGAACATACACTCCCACCTGCCACAGGGGCTGGCTACTCAATTCAAATGTACACTAGCTCTTTAGGGAGACAGTGTATTCACTTCAGGCTTCTGTAACAGGTCAGGCCTAAGATCCAGGCGACATAGTGTGGCAACGCAGCACTGACTGAAGGGATTTTCTGTGCCACACATAGATAGCAGCAAGCTCCGGTGCTCTGGGGATGAACATAAGGTCTGAAAATACTCTGGGCTCACTCTTAGGTCTTTGAGTCCTTGCTCCTGGTAAGAAGCTTCAGCAAGCTCTGGGGCTCTGGGAGTGAAGTTTGTCTTGAACTTCCCGTTCTCCTTTTCTCCCTTGCATCCCGCTCTCAATGCCAGGACAGGGTGACCCAGCCTCTACCAGGACCCCCGATGCACCACCAGTGGTACTCCACCCTCATCTTCCCTCCTGCTAAACATCTGGAGCTCCGAGACGGCTCCCCCTCAGCTCTCAGTGCAGCAGCTCTCTCATTATTCCTCACACACATTTCTTACCTGGTTAGGCCAATTCACAGTAAGTTGTGAATGACGGACAAGTCTTGGGACTTGCATAGTGGGTTGAATTGTGACCCCCAAAAGA
The DNA here is from genome assembly GCF_951640355.1 of Cnephaeus nilssonii. Taxonomy (NCBI): domain Eukaryota; kingdom Metazoa; phylum Chordata; class Mammalia; order Chiroptera; family Vespertilionidae; genus Cnephaeus; species Cnephaeus nilssonii. The sequence goes on along the minus strand of NC_137075.1, from coordinate 73,428,055 downwards.
TATGTCCAAGTCCTAACCCCTAGTAGCTGTGCATGTGACCTTATTTGGACAAAGGGTCTCTGCAGATGTGATTAAGTAAGCGATCTTAAGATGGGATCATCCCGTATTAACTGAGTGGGCCCTAAATTGAACCCTAAGTGTCCTTATAAGAAAGGGAGAAGCCAGGGATACAAGGAGAAAGATGAGTGAAGACAGAGACAGAGATTGGAGCAAAGCAGCCACAAGCTAAAATAATACCTGGAGCCCCCAGAAGCTGGGGGGGGGGGCAGGAAGGACTCCCCTCCCCACCCCCCACCTTCCCTCTCCCCCCCCCCTCCCCCCCGCCGCCCCAAAACCTTTGGCGGGACCCTGGCCTGCTGTCATCTAGATTTTGGACTTCCTGCCTCCAAAACTAGAGAGAATAAACTTCTGTTGTTTGAAGCCACCCAGTTTGTGTTAATTTCTTACAGCAGCTCCAGGGGATGAGTAGGTCAGCAACCCAGGCCCCACAGCCCCAGGGCCTGCCGAGCACCTGAAATTCAGAAAACTTCAGGAACGGCCCCTGCCCCAAAGCTAGGACTCAGACAGTTCTGGCCCCTTCCGTTCTGCCAGTTCCCCTAAGGACTGATTGCTGTGGGTTTGAGTTGTCAAGAGCCCATGGTTCCAAATGCATATTTGACTGGTACACACTGTTCCCCAGTTCCTTCTACGCCCCCATTCTGCACTTCATCTCCAGTGCTCGAGCCCCCTAGGTTCCTGTTTTCACACCGTGATTGACTCAGAGAGAAAAGAGGAGGAGGCAAGGCTGCCTGCAGCACCATTAGATATGAAATCCCAATTTTTGCAGTTTTTAAAAATTTCTCTTTCCATGCTCCTTTGTCCAGGCTCAACCGATACTACAACCTAGCCCTTCTCTAAATTGTGAATGGACACTTTAGCAGTGCTATTAATTCCATCCTTGTCATCTGTGCCTCAGCATATTTTTTAATTGAATGATATTATCAAATTTGGGTCCCAGTTCCCCATCCTTTAATTTTCAATAGCAATTATGCTTTCAGTTATACATTTCAGTATGTTTCAGAAATGTTTTCTGTCTGGTGGGTTTACTGGGATCCCCCTTAAATTTCCCATAGCAATCAGCAGCTGACATCAGCTCACACCCCCATCACTTACAGAGGATGCAGGCAGCTTGGATATCAGCAACAACCTACCCATCACTCCTGCCTTCTTGTGCTCATCATTCTCATCCACCCCTCTGAAGCTGCTCAAACGTTCCAGCATCTTCATGAGGCGGGGAGGTGCTACTGGCATATATTTATCGAGTGGTTTCCCCCGTATATAGTTCTGTACTCCAGTTGCTATAGAAATAAGCCAGAAAAATCTAACTCTGGATTCTTATGTTGCACATATTCAAATTTAGATGAAATGTGACGTAGCTACCAAAGTAAAAATAAAAAATGCTATCTTCCATGAGATTGAAGTGCAAACCTGCAGTTTCGTTGTCTCTTTAAACAGATAAAACCATCATGTAAAGACAGACGAAATAATCTGTCTGTTCCATGTTATTTTCTCTAGACCTGAGGGAGCTTCGTTGGCAGTGAAAACTTTGTCTTGGGTATTCCAACTGCCCTGAAACATCATGGAGTGGGGGGGAAATACAGAAGAAAGAGGATTATAATAGAGTGGTATGGCATACTTTCCTAGTGCTTGTGATGACAAACTGCTTTTGTTTTGTCTAGTATTATATCACAGATATAGAATTCACTTGGAGACTGGCCAAGACTTACTGCTAGGCCTAAGGGGTAGTACAGGTAAGGCTGTAGTCCAAAATATGTACTAAGATTCAAAAAAGAGAAAAAAATAAGGAACCAAAACCCAGCACTGAGCGTTGAGAAATAGGCAGAATGCTCTATGTGTGATTGCCCTTCTTTTGAGCCACGCTTTCTTAGTTTTTCTTGAAAAGAAATTGAAAATCAATCTGGTACACGCACCACTCTTTAGCCTTTGATACTGGAAAGCATGTGTTCAATTTAAAAGTTGTATTGCTGAGAATAAAGCCACTGGGAAATGGGAAATGGGATGGAGAGAGGGGAGAGAAGAGAGACAGGGAGAATAAAAAGTTTTCGTTCTCATGAAAATATCTTTAAAATAGCATTTTCTCTTTAACCCATGATGTCTAGGAAAACCTGTACTTGGAAAAACCCTTGAATAAATCCTTCCTCAGTTGAATTATAAATCCCATGTTGCAATATTTGGAAGGGAAGTTGATTTAGCTGAGAACAGTGAGAGGGGGCTTACACACATTACTTCTCAGTGTTGTGTGCCTTAGCACTGCAGGGCACTTGGTGGATGGGTCCAGGCTTTTGAGTACCACAGGTCACACAGGTCAACCATGAAGGTGCCCGAATATGAGGGTCTCATTGAGAGTTGGATGGCAACTTGGACATGTTAACTATGGAGTGTAGAGACCACAGCACTTACCTTTGCTTTTATTTCCTTTGAAGGAGACAGAGGATCACATTGATTGAGCTTCTGATTGCATAGGGGGATGTATGTGACAGCTAAGAGTTTGAAAGGACAGTATTGAGTTTGAAAGGAATTTCATCTGATTGTGAAACCGGAGAATGTTTCCCACAAGAAGCTAGAGATGTTATTTAAATGACTGACTAAAGCCTTGGCCATAGTGTCCATCTTGGCTCTCCCTTCCCAGGCATGGGATTCAATAAAATAGAGCAGCAGTGTTCTATACAGAGGCAATGAGAGATAGTGACTAAATGTTTTTACTTTGAAATCAAGTAGATGGAGGTTCAACTCTTATACCTACCACTTGACAGCTCATTAAGCTGTGGAAGTCATTGCTAAGTTTTAGTTTCTTCAATTGGAAAAGGGGGACAATAATAATACTGTGTACCACTAAGGGCTCTGGCGAGAACTAAGTGAAATGATGTGCAATAAATGCTAAGCCTTGCATCTGGAACATAGCAAATATTCAAAAAATATTACCTAATATTGCTGCTACCATTATTATGATTTCAACAGAAGCAAGACAATAACGACTGCCTTCTCTTTTTCATTCAGATCTCATGTCAGTAGGATATAATAACTAATAATTATAACAAGTATAATCATATGGTCACTGGCCTGTTACTATTTCAAGTTCTTCAGGAATTGCAAGTGAATGTCTCCTAAACTTGCCTACACATTTCATGTCTGGGTTGACCTTTAACCTAGTGCTACGGTGTTAACCCAACCGATGCATTCTGCAACACTTCACTGGACTAATATCAGCTTTGCTCCACATCACCAGGAACGCACTACCTTTTCTCTGCTAATTTGCAGTTTCTCTCGGGTCTTAGGGCTTTCAAAATTGGATATGGTCAATTTCATTACTAGTGGTCTGTAGAGTCAATTTTAAAATCATTAATCTTTGTAAACGCAAAGGTGCACTCATCAGCAAAGGTTCTTACAGAGCTTTCATTATTTTGGGCTACAGAGTGGAGGGTTGTACAGGCAAAATCCCTTTCCTAGAAATAAGATCGAAATAACTTCGTTAACAGAGAAATGGTTATCTGCTGCAAGTGGTACATGCCTCTTGCATTCTTACTGGACTGTTATTTTTTTTAAATCCTCACCCAGGGATAATTTTCCATTGATTTCTAGTGAGAGTGGAAAGGAGGGAGGAGGAGGAGGAGAAGGAGGAGGAGAGAGAGAGAGAGAGAAACATCGATGCATTGATTGGTTGCCTCCCACATGTTCCCCTACCAGGGCTGGGGAATCTGCAACTGAGATATGTACCCCTGACCAGGAATCAAACCCACAACCCTTCAGTCCAAGGGCCAACACTCTAACCACCGAGAAAACAAGCCAGGGCTTTACTGGACTTTTAAAATAAATGTGGCTGAAAATGAGTTGATGGGAGTTATTAGCAGCATCAAGCTAATGAGGGATATGTATGAAAGCTCCCAGGAAAACCAGGAATAGAGTAGGTGACAAAAGAACAAAAGCAACAACAAAGGAGTGGCAGCTTCCCAGCTCAGTCTTTGGGAAAAGGGACAAAAAAACGGAACCGGTCTGACAGGTCCATACCTTGACTTACTGACTTGTTTTTGTAAGAGAAAAGCCACACTTTTTTTCTGTTTTCTTGTGTATGTTTTTCTGTTTCTTTCCTTTTGTCCCGTTTTTTTTTTTTTTAATCGCAGGTACAGATGATTAAACATGAGCAGTGCTGCCTGGAAAAATAAACAAACAAACAAACAAACAAACAAACAAACACACAGAAACAAGAAGAGAGTTTCCCAGTTCAGAAACCACAGGGTCTCCTGACAGTTTCTCCAAGAAAAGTCAGTTCCTCAGTAAATCAGCTTTTGGAGGCCTGGCAGGAAAAGATGCAGAGAGGTGGAGGGAATAAAGGGAAGCTACGGTACCCTGCAGAGCTAAGTTTAGGTCTCGTTGGCTAATACTTCCTGCACGGTGCAGGGTTTGAGGGAGGATCAGCCAACAAAGGAAACAGAATGTAGCCATCCCCAGGTCCCGCTGCCTGCCGCCACAAAAGCCAAACTCCTGAGACAGGTACTTCCATAACTCGGATCACTGGATTGATCACGTTAAATCGTGGTTACAGGAACTCCTCACATCGGGAGCTCTTTAACCATCCCCGGGACAAAAACACCACGGAGGAACAGCCCTTAGACAGTCAACCGAAAGAAGACAGGAAAACTGCCATGGCAGGAATAAAAATCTCCGTAGATGGTTTTCCTGTGAAAGACCGAACAGGAGATCCCTGGGAAAGAACAGCCTTCGCATAAAACATTTTGGTCATCATTATTTTCACAGCAGATGGGGCCGGAGTCCGTTCAGGCGGCATCACACACGGGCACCAGCCAAATTTGCCACTAATGAGCAACGAGCCACACTGATAAATGGCCTTCTCCTTCCATTTCCAGGCCAAAGCCCCGGTGACCTGCGAGGCGCCACCTGAGACCACGACTCGATGGTCACCGCCTATAAATCGTCCTGCAGTGGCCACTCCGTGGCTGTGAATGTGCACGTAACCAAGGAAGCCAGAGGAGACTTTCGTTTTTCCTTATTACTTTTCTGTTTTGACCGCTCCAAAGAAAATTCCAACTTCTCAAAGATCACCGGCCAAGGAAATATAAATATTTTGTGTCTCGCCACCTATTTTCCCTATTTAATATTCCTTATGCCTCTTCTTCACAGAAAGGAAATGTGAGGAATGTTTTTCTCTTAACATAAGGGCAAGGGAAAGCTCTCATTTATTTTTCTTCCGCGTCCACATGATAATTTTCCAGAGTGTGTGTATGTATTTGCACTTTGTTGTACACCATTTAAGGGAAAGGCTGTCTGATTAACCCTCTGCCAGGCAAAACGGGCACACGTGGCCCGCAGCAGCTGCCTGGCACTCCTGGCCTTACCGTCTACAGTGGCTGCTGGCACTGACTGATGGATGGATCCATAGGAACTGGGGCTTTCGGGGTTGCATCTCAGCCCCCAGGCCCTTCCGGTGTCCCCGGGATATGCCTGGCTCTGTCAAGTCCAGGAAGACAAAACTTTTATGTTTTTAAATCCCTTTCACAGATGTACCACTGTTAAGAGAAGCATTTCAGCAAATCCAGAAGGAGCACAAAGAAGGAGCTGTTCTGGTTGGAGGAAAATCCGTTCTCCTTCAGCGTGAGTGTGTGTGTGTGTGTGTGTGTGTGTGTTATACTGGGGAAATTTTACATTTATACCTACCTTTACAGCAGCATCTGGCACTTTTTGAAAGTTGGTGTTTTTTTTCTGCAACAGTATATTCAAAGTAAAAGTAAATAACTAATGATGTGTTTCATTAGGGTAATCCTAGAATAAGACTAATGTTATCTCCCAAATTAAAATCCCTCACTACTGCTAATTGGCTCGTCAGATTAAAACCTTGATTCTCTAATAATTTTTTATTTTAAAGAAGAATGGATTGGTCATCTTCATTGCTGAAAACATGGAGACAAGCATCTTCCAACATTTTTATACATTTTCCCCTGTCTTTATAGTTTTCAACTCATAGGAGCAAAAGCAAATATTTAAGATAAATCCGGTAATAATAATAATACTTCCTATGAGTGTGAAATTACACTAAGAACTGCATGCCCATTGCCTTATTTAATTCTCAAGACAATACTGCGTTAAATACTGGTATTATCCTCATGTTAGAAATGATAAAAATGGAGATCAGAGAGATTTAGTACCTTGCAGAAGGTCATGCAGCTAGTATGTGGCTTAGGTAGGCCTATCTGTTCCCAGCATCTGAACACTTAACCACGACACTCGCCTGCCTGCACTTGACAAATGGCAACTGATTATCTCCCTAGAAATTTCTGAGGAAAAGCTTGTTCTGGATGTGTTTGCCAATCCCACTAGAAGTAAAGGCTTCCCTGGCATGCCTCAGCCCATCCCTCCCACATGTTTTGTATACAGGAGTGTAGACATGGCCAGAGATGAGTCTCGTATGGAGGGAAGCTGGTTCTGGCTGCTGGAAACATTGGAATTAGCTGGAGCAGTTGCTTTTGAGGCTTCACTGTTAGCCAAACTTTCCTGTAGTAGTTCTGGCGACAAATATATGGGGACAAAATTTAGCAATCACACAAGCCAAAAACAAGCACCATTTTTAGGCAGGTAAACAGTTTGCAAGGGAAATAGTATGAACCTCAAACCTTAGGGGTTTTTATTCTTTCTGGCTTTTTAATCTTGCCTTCACGGGTGGGATAATAGTGTCATAGCAAATCAAGATGCATCATAATCAAGGTAGGAAAAAGACAATATTGCTTTGAAACTATAGACTTTGACTTCTATTCCAATACAAATTATGGTGAGAAAGACCCTGATTTGGCTACAAAGAGCTGGCATATTTTAACATATGCAGGGATCCCCCACAAATCTTTAGAAGCAACTTTCTTACCGTTTTCTCCTCACTGTTCAGAAAAATAAAGTCCCTGAAATGAGATAAAGGTCAGCCACCAACGTAGATGCCGTAATCTGCTTTCCATCTCCCTTCAGGCAGTTAAAAGTTTCCTCCTTTATTGAAATGTCGTGCTCAGTAGAGGTATAAACAAATTGTAAGAGACGATTGATTTAACAGTCTGACAGCTTAACCAAATCTCCTTGCAGCAAGGCTTCCACGGTAAGATTCGGCTCTCACAGGCCACGGAGGGAAATTCATATTCGTAGGAGAGTGTAATCTCATGTGAAAACCTGTCACGCTGATGGTCCTTCCTCCACAGTTAAACCATTTACAGGGTTTGTGGTGGCCCAGCTTCATTACCATATTCATGCTGAGGAACCACCATCTCCTTCATCTTGGGAAATCTTGGCATGAAATGAAATAATAGAGCTGATCCTTTATGCAAATGCTACCAGTGACTATGGGCCCCTTAGCATAGATGCCTTTTCTTGCTATAAAGGAGCATTCGTATTAGAAAGAATGCTTTCTGCCAAGAACTCCGCAAAGTCATCCTGTCATGACCTGTTAATTCAGAGATCAGTCTTCTTGTTGGCAGCTAACCACAAAACCCACAAAGTTGTGTTTAATTTGCTCTTGGACGATAGACTGAGTTCTCCCCGCGAACTGTGCGCCTGGAAAACGTGGTCCCGATGCTTGGGATGGACATGCCCTTTTCATGGCTGTTGGTGGCACGGCTGGTCTCTCCCAGGCAGCGTTACCTGACAGCAAGGACAAGATAAACACAGCTGACTGCACAGGCTCTTAAGGGAGATTTGGCTCTACTCTGCAAACTCAGCGTTCTTATTAACTAAAGTTAATGCGGTCTCCCAACAGCGTGCGTGTTGGCACAGTAAAAATATATGCCGCTTTCTTGGCAACTGGAGAGCATGTACAGCAGCCATGGCAAGAGTAGATGCTCGTGTTTTTCTTATGAAATGTACACACACGGCCTGCTTCCACAGCGACTCTCTTCTTGAGGTAATGGGCCAGTTTGGGTTGGGGGATCCACTCGTGGCCTTAGGGTAGAACTTAGGCCCAGGCCTAAACCAATCAGCATATTGTATTTTTTCTGGCCATAGAAATTGATTCAGAAAGTTTACATGGGAATTGCCGGATGTACTAAATGTACAAAGGCTTTTCTATTTCCTGTTGTATTCAAACTCAGAAGGATGTAGCTCTGGGAACTGGTGGAAGACACTTTATGAGTACATAAGGTCTGAGATTAGACCTGCTAGGAAAGAAGCTGATGTGATAAAAGGAGAATAATCAGTTTATGTTGATATTATTTAAGCCCAATAAAGCCACAACTGAAGGTGATTTTCTTTGGAAGCTCCAGTTTTTATTCAAGTTTTTACAAAAATGACTTGAGTTAGCAGTCACTTACCACCAAAACAATAAAAACGGATACAGCTCTAAAAATTACTTCACTTTAAAAAAAAACTCCAAGGATAATCATTCCAGTATTTTAAGGATTAGCACAGTCAAATTTGCTCTTCACCAGAGTTGTATCTTTTCCTAAAAATATTTTGGGGACAATAATATAAACACATCTTATCAAACTCATTGAGGGTAGTAATAATAAATGCTTTGCATGGGCAAAGTGTTTTAGTTTACCAAGAGCTTTCAAAAACATTATTTCATTTGATCCTTATTAGTAAAATATGAGCTACACAGGAAAAATTTTATTCTCTTGTTTTACAGGAAAAAAAAAGGTTAGATGATGTCATATCAAAAGAATATAAGAGTAGAACATTGATCTTAGTAATCCTATTGCCCACCCTATAGATGCAGACACTCCAGTTTCAGAAAGCCAAAGACTTACCTAACATCACACAACTAATCATTGCATTAATTTTTTGGGGGAGGGGAGGGGGAATTTTTAAAATTTCTTTGTGAGTTCAGCTGCTACATCGTATTTATTATCCACCAACCTCTCATACCTGGGTGCTTAAAGCACAGTTTCCTTCCTCCAAAGAAGGGGCCATGTTTCACTCATACAAAAGAAACATTAACTCTAATTCAATTCACGTTCCTGAGCCCTGGAAATGTGACTGGGTCACAAACTCGACAGAACAAATTTTCCCATCCCTATCCATGACCATCACCAAGTCCATAACACCGTGCCTTTCCTCATCATACCACTTTCATATAATAAATCATTAAGGAGTGACTCCACTCTGTCCAGGATTCCTTACTTGGTATATGTGACCATCACAGTTTTATTCTTTTTTCCCCTTCTTCTTCTTCTTCTTTTTTTAAATCCTTACCCGAGGATATGCTTAGAGAGAGGAAGAGAGAGAGTGACAGAGAGAGAGAGAGAGAAAGAGACACTGAGAAAGAAACATTGATTGGTTGCCTTCCGTACATACTCCAACTGGGGATCAAAGCTGCAACCAAGGCATCTGCCCTGACCAGGAATCAATCTGGCAACCTTTCAGTGCACAGGACTACCCTCAACCTACTGAGTCACTCTAGCTGGGCTATTCTTAATTGTAGAGCCATACAGTTGGTTTTTTATTGGCAGCAGGGAGCTTTCTGGCTGGTAGCCTGCCATCAGCATGCAACTAAGAAAATACTATCCCTGATAATCTCATCCTTGATTACCATGGGTAATATTACTATTGGGTGATATCTCTGGCATGTATTTAAATACTCGCTAGATTTTGCCATGCCTACCCCCCACCAAAAAACCTTTCTAAAAATTTGATGACAATCTCTTTAGCTTTTCACATAAATTCAATTAATAAAATTCATTCATTCAATCTTTCAATAGATACTATGTGCCAGGCACTGTTCTTGGTGCTGGCATAAAGTTGTGAACAAAATAGAGAAAAATCTCCATTCCTGTGGGACATACATTCTAGCGAGGAAGACAATAAACAAGGTAAGTAAAATATATAGTTAGGTAGAGAGAAGTGTTAAGGAGAGAAAAAAATGAAGCACAAAGTAGATTAGACTTTCCTGAGATGATTTTATTTGAGCAAATAAGGAAGTGAGGGATGTGGCCATAAGTGTGTCTGGGAGAGGAACAATTCAGGTGGAAGGAACAGCAAATGCAAAGGCCCTGGAGCAGAAACATGCCTCAGGTATATTTAAGGAAGAGCAAGGAGGCCAGTGTGGCTTCATTAAGATACCTGAGAGGGAGATCAGTAGGAAATGGGGTCAAGAGATGACAGGGAATCATTGTGTGAATTTGAATGATATGGGAAACCCTCAGGCTTTGAGGAAGGAGTGTCATGATTGTGTTTTAACAGGATACCTCTGGCTGCTGGAGTAAGAAGAAACTGAGGGGGGCAAGGGTGGAAGCAGGCAGACTACTGTAGTAGTAAGAGATGATGGAGAGCTGGATCAGGACAGTAACAGGAAGGTGATGTGAAGACTGAATGCTGTTGCATTTGCTGCAAGATCATATATAGGGCATGAGAGAGAAGAAAGAGTCAAAGGTGCCCTTAGGATCTTTGGGCTGATACGACTGGCAGAACGGAATAGCCATCCTACTCAGGTAACTGGAGAAGCTGGTTTCAGGGAGAACGCTAGGAGCTCAGTTTTGGACACGTTAAGTTTGAGATGCTAAGTAGACATCCAATTGAAGATGTCAAGAGGACAGGTGGTTTATGAGTTTAAAGAAAGGTCTAGAGTGAAGATACCATTATGGGAGTCATCAGCACAGAGATGGTAAATAAAGTCATAAAACTGCAACATTAACCAAGAGAGTAAATGTAGTTAGAAAGGTAAAACAACCAAGGACTGAGCTCTGGGAAGCCCCAAATTTACAGTTTGAAGAGATGAAGACGTTGAGCAGTGAGGTAGGAGGAATACCAAGAGAACCTGAAAGCCAATAGAAGAAAGTATTTCAAAGAGGAAAGGGGCATTGACCTGGTCAAATGCTGTTTGTGGGTCAATTAAAATGAGGTTTGAGAAGTTACAGCTAGTAGATTTAGCAATACTGTAACTTATTGGTGACCTTGAGCAATGTCAGTGGAGGGGGTTCAGAGGGAGGGAGAAACAACTGGAGGTTGCAAGAACAGATGCCTTTCAAGGGGCTTTTGTCTAAAGAGAAGGAGAAAACTGGGGTATAACTAAAAGTGGACATGGGGTCAGAGAGGGTTATTTCTAAGATGACAGGCATAACAGCATGTTTGTATATTGATGGGAATGATCCTGTAGAGAAGACAAATTTGAAGGTGCAGGAGAGGGGGGACAATTGCTGGAGCAAATGTTTTGGGGTAGGACTGAGGGATGGGATAGTGCCCAGGGGGAGACATTGGTCACAGGCAGGAGCAAGGCCAGATCGTCATAATGACAGGAGAGAAGACAGAGACTAGGCCAGAGAGGCAGGGGGGTCAGTGGAGATCAGGTAGAACCTTGTGACAGTTCTCTGATCACTCCCATGGTCTTGCTGAAGTAGGGTGTGTACTTCATGCAGGAGTTACTTCCCAACATTGTTGCAAAGCTAAGGAATGTCAGTGTCAAGAATTTTGTGACTGGGAAACCTAAGAGTTGTGCTGCTATTCTTAGTTTTACACCTAACAATCATGTTTTGAAGAGTATAGGGCTCTACTATCCTAGGATGAGGCCCGTCTTTCTAGAAACAAATTCCTGATGTTTTGAGGAAGTCTCACATCTCCAATTCTGTCATTCCTGGGTGAAAAGAAACCAAGCCTTCCATTATCTCGATTTCACGAGGGCCTGCCTTTCATCTCTTCCATGAAGTTGCCCTCTCTGTTAAATCTCTTTTCAGATGTTCAGGAGAGCATGCCATAAAGATAGTAGTAGTGACTACAGACCAATGAAGAGACCCCAGAGGAATTCCACAAAGGTGCCTGCACCTTAGTGGTTTTCCCAGATTTACACTGGACTTGTCCTTGATCATTCCTTTCTCTGCTTAACCAATATAAAATAATTTCTGTCATAAAAAAAATAAAACTGCTTAAGTCTCTGAGAGGGGACTGTAGAGAACTATGATGGATGCAATGAATACATGTTCCCATCACTTAGAATTTAAGATTTTCAGTGTCCAGGCAGGTAGGGAAAGAAGAGGAATCAGAAGTGTCACGTCATTAAATTCTGACATCTCTAAGTAGTAGGTATTATTATCTGAATTTTATAAGTAAGGTTCAGAGAGAGTAAGTAACTTGCCCAAAGCCCCACACTAGAAAGTAGAGGACCCAGTTTTGGACGTTGGACTCTTAGGGCTCAGGGTTATGTTCTTTGCTCTGCAATCAATCGGAAAGGCAAATGCTATGTCTGTAGGTGATGCAGGATTTTCCTCCCCTGTCCCTAAGCTGGCTCTCCAGGTACTTCAGAAACTCCTCCTTTAAGCCCTTGTTCTGTGGGTTTATGCTACAAAAGACCTTTTGTTATACCGTGGGTATTCAGAATATTGCTTTTTGCCAAGGTGACTTTTAATTTATCAGAGGTCGCTCTGGTAGATGCCCAAACTATTTGGTTACTGTTTTCTTAGCCAAAAACCCTGGAAGGGAAGAGGCACTCAACTGGAATGTGAATCTGCTTTTTTTGTCTTTCAAAAACAACTTTCATCTGACGCTACAGTGGTGTTGTTTTCTTGCTCTGCATTCTGTGTCCCAAATAGACTTCTTAGGCATTCCAAGTAGACATTTACCACTTTGCGCAGATCAACTTTACCAAGCATAGGATCTACAGTGGCCACTCTATTTTCTATTTTCAGCGTTCCCAGCTCCTTTCATTAGCAATCTTTAGTGAGGAGATGGAGGCCATCCTAGATGAACTTCCTCAATTCCTCTATCTTTGTAGCAGATTTGCTTCACACTCATCCTGTCCTCCTTTCTCTTATCTCAGAGGCAGGAAGCAGTGTCCCTCATCGTCCCCATGGTAATCTTTTTATGAGTGTCCTTGATCCCACTTCCTCCCCTCGCCTTGGGAATCTCCAGAATCTCCTCTCACATTTTCAAGCTTATGTTCAACCTAATGTCTAAGTAGCTTCCCTCTAAAAAATGTCGTTCTATTTTCTTAAGTTACTGTCCCATTTCTTAAGTTTCACTGCGAAACCTTTTGAAAGAGATTCCAAACTCTTGATACCTTTACTTCCTTTTATTGCAACCTGTCCTGACCATTCTAGTGAAATCTCTCACTTGGGACGTCACCAGTGGGTTCCTAATCGCCATGGTAAATGGCGTGGTTAGGTCTTCGTTCCGTTTAGCATCTGCAGAGTTAAGAGTGTTGGCATCAGTCAGGCCCGGGTACAAGTCCCAACTCCGTCCCTCCTTAACTTTGTTAGGATCTTTAACAAAAAGCCTGGCACACAGTAAGTAGTCCACAAGTGTTAGTTGTTATTCTCCTCACAACTATTATTAGCCATCCCTTCTTTTGGAAATTCCTTCATCCCTTTCTTCCCTGCCACTTAACTCTTAACCAGTCTCCAATGGTTTTCTCTAAGACCCCTCACTAGCCCCTCTTCTCTTCTCTTCTCTTCTCTTCTCTTCTCTTCTCTTCTCTTCTCTTCTCTTCTCTTCTCTTCTCTTCTCTTCTCTTCTCTTCCTTAAATATAGGCAGTCTCCAAGCTTTGGCCTTTTGCTTTCTCCTTTTTCCTGTGTTCTTTTCCTCAGAGCTCCAACTCACCCCCACAGCCCTCCCTCTCCCCAGGGTGATAGGGACATCTCTAGCCCCACCCCCTGCCATGACTGTTCTGATTGGCTGGAGGTCCCCCTGCTCTCCTTCTCTGGTGAAGGCCCATCCTCAATGCAATCTCCTTCTGGAAGCCTTCTAATCTCCTCCATCCTTAGTCAGAACTCAGCTCTACCTTGGGAGGCCTCACTTTATAAAGATTCCCATTTCTGCACTTACTATTATGGATAGTATTACTTGGAACTATGATTGGGTGTATGTATTTCTAACTCCCTCATTAGCTCCATAGGGCAGGGGCCATATTTTAATCACCCTTTTACTCCCTACATGCTGAGTATGGTGTATTTCTCATGGTAGGCTGAACCCATGTGGACTGACGGGAAGGGCATGGTGGGTGAGGGGGGTGTGAGTATTCAGATTCCTAAGCACCTCCCAACTAGACTCCAAATGATGGGATGGCTCAGCAAAGGCAGGAAATGTGAGTGTTACAGAGAAATCAAAAGTGGAAAGCATATAAATAAACTATGTTGGGGGGACACAGGGATTATAAAACCATGAGAGAAGACTGAGACAAGAGACCAAAAGGAAGGTTGGGCATGCTTAGGGAAACAGGGAGCAAGGAGAGCCAGCAAGGGGGCAGGGGTGCAGGTAACAGAAAAGGGGGGAGCCCTGTTTCCTGTCCCATGGCTTTGGGCTTTTGTTTTCTCATATATTTCTCTGGCCCGGGGAGAATAAAACCAAATTTCACAAGAGTACTTGGGAACTTATAATTTATAAAAGCTTGAAAGATCTTTAAACATGAAGTATAGAAAAGAGAGGGATTTTATTATTTCATATGCAGTCTTTAAATATTAAAGTGAGACAAATGTCCTTAAACACAAATAGAACATATCTCATAAGACTTTCCTTTAGTTTTCCTGATGAAACCCTGTCAATAAGATACACTGACCACACTGACTATAAACATCTATTGAATAAAAATTTAAATGACCAGATGAGAAATAGTGGTAAGTTATAGAGAAAGAATTCATGTTTACATCTCTTTGTTTTACTTATCCTTGTACCCAAAGGAAGGGAAAAAGCAATACATTAAATTCATTTTTAATATTAGTTTCTCTCGTTTCCCCCCATTCTTCTTTGCATTAACAGTATATATTTCAATTGATCTGAAATCTCACAGGCTGCTCTCCTAATGTCATCATTTAAACAAAGGTCAGATGCCAAAACACACCCTATTAGGACAAGACCTTCACCACTCTTGAGAGGCCTCCTAGAATGTTCCATGGACAGTTTTAGAATTTTTATTTTTGAAAACTAGCACACAAAACATTCTCTACAATAGAAAAATACCAGCAACATCCTATTTCCAGCAGAAGAAAACACCATTGGGATGACGCCTTAAAAACATATTTGGGAGATGGCAGATCACAAGACACTTGGCTCTGAAGTCAAGATATCGAGTTTCAAACAAAAATATATAGGCTGGATATGAATAAACTCTCCCGAGAGCTCATGCTTCTCTACTGGCTGGGGATTCAGATGAGGGATCGGTAACACTTGCAGATGACTCCAGAGAAACAAGGATCCCATCTGCAGACAGATGAAATGAAGGAGGAAATTTTCTTTGGGTGCTTTGCTTGAGACGTGTTAGAAACAAGATAGTCTACCACATCTTTCTAACAACATCGGCTGGTGTTTTCTTGCCAACAATTCAATTGGTTTAGAATGTTAAACTTGGAGAATTGCATCATCCATCTCAGAGGTCTACAGGCTCACTCCTGCCTAACTGGTGGGAAATGAAGACGTAAAAAGTTCAATGACATCCTAACATCAGCAGCCTGGCCTGTTTTGTCTTTGCACACATATATAGAAGACAGTATAATAAGGTAGCTCTAAATGGCAACATGCCTTCAATCTGGTCTCAGTCAGATATATTCTATTGTCCATCCAGATCTACTCTCTAATCTGCTCCATTCCGCTCCGTGAAACAGGGGACTGACCGATACAGAGTGTACAAACTGGACTTGATTAATGGAACACGCTGGCAGGAGACTGGAGGGTGAGAGATTGTGAGGCTTGGGTATTTATTTCCCCAGCTGCCTCCCTGCCTGACTGCAATGGCTTGGCTGCTTTACCGTCAACAGTCAAGCTCCTGTCAAATGCTCTCTCTCTATAGCCCTTCCTTTTGGATTGTCCAAATCACTTGTCCCTTCAGGCCTAGGAGTGGCAAGGGTTGGCTTAAGTCCTTGCAGTAAACACTCTAAAACTTACCATTTGAGTGTTCCATCTGCTTCCTGTTGCATTCCCGACTGAAATGTGGGTCAACCATGATGGATTATTAGTGGCTCCCCCAATAATGTTGTATTGAAGATCCAAAGACTGGCAAACAGACCACAATAACAAGTGCTGTAATTCTTTGTTGGCATTGACCTTGGGCATGGGAGAAAGGGGGAAAACCAGCAAGAATTCCATATATTTCTTACTCCTGTCTTAGATCTTTATCATAGTGGGTAAAGACTGAGCCATAAGTAACTTTATTCTAGAGTTGTCTTTGATCTGGTAATTTAGCTGAGGCTTACGGATGGTTTTCATTTTCATGTTGCAGATACTCGGATGTTAATGCCAATACCAAGAAAGGGAATTATTTATAAGTAGGATGACATTTTAAACTCTAAAACTATATTGTTCTATAGAATTTACAACTGACAGATGAAATTTTGGAAAAACTCCAGTTTGATATAATTTTAGTTCCATAATCTATTCTTGGTTCTGTGCTTTAGTTTTTTTCCTTAAGTCTTCCTATTTTTATAACAAGATCCGTATATCTTTAGTAATCAGTTCTCTTCATTTTCAACTTGAAGTTATTTAGCCTTATTAAGAAAGCAAGTGTGGCCCTAGCTGGATTGGCTCAGTGGATAGAGCGTGGGCCTGCGGACTGAAGGGTCCCAGGTTTGATTCTGGTCAAGGGCACATGCCCAGGTTGTGGGCTTGATCTCCAGTAGTGGGTGTGCAGAAGGCAGCTGATCAATGATTCTCTCTCATCATTGATGTTTCTATCTCTCTCTCCCTCTTCCTTCCTCTCTGAAATCAATAAAAATATATTTTAAAGAAAATAAGTGTGTCCTAGAAACTGGAGCGAAGAATAGAAGCACACTGATCAAATTCTTTTCCTTTAAGTCAAACTTGACTTTTTTTGTACCCAAATTTGTCTTTTGGCAAAGTGAGAGACAATGAGAGTTAATGCCTCTGCACTTGAATGGACTGAGCTACACAAAAGCTGACAGTGCTGCAGAATTCGTGGTGATGCCAGCCCTTCTGCAAAGAGATTTCGTTGTAGTGCTGTGCTACCTCATAGACAGAAGGCAATCTCAAAAATAATTATTTAATATTAAAATATATCTGACTATAAATGAAATAAGAGGAAAGGCACTCATCTGGACATGAGATGCAAATACACTTTTTTTTTTTTTAAGGAAATGTGTTCTTGAACTGTCAACATCATTCAGCCAATTGTTTGATGAGCTTAAGGCCCTAACTGTCAAGTCTCTGCCCAGGTGATTTATTATTATTATTAACACTAAAGCAGAAGTCTTACTGTCTCTGAGGCAGAATAAGGGTTTGGATCTCTGAAATAAGACCAGAACTATAGAGCGTGGTGGGTATGATCCATATGCCTTTCCTATTCGCTATTCATCTAGAATTCATTTACTCAACATATTTATTAATATTCTTCTAACTATAATACAGTGTAAGGATTATTCTTAAGGTTTGGCCCACAAGCTGTGGGAGCACAGATAGTGCAGCAGTTTGTTTTAGAACTGAGGGTGGGCAGTGAGGATGACTCACACTCAGACAAGTGGGTGAGGAAGGATTTCTAGACAGAAAGAATACACATGTGAAGGCCCAGAGTGTGAGATGCCCGGTATAACCAGGGGATGAGATTGGATACATAGTCAGAGGCCCTGTGCACCATGCTAAGGAGTCTGGACTGTCATCGGGCCTTTCAATGAGTCAGGCCCAAGGATAAGCCACAATCACATCCGCATGTTTGAAAGATTACATTGTTTGAAACTTGAATGGATGGGAGGAGGCATGGAAACCAGGTAGGAGATCACTGTAAGAGTCAATGTGTGTTTGATTTAAGGCTATGGGACTGGCAGGGGGAGAAAAGGGTTACATCACACAAATATTTTAAAGGCACACATGAATAAAACTGGGACTCACGGACCAGACTGCAGGGGCGGGGATGCAGGGAAGGAGGGAGAGTGAAATGATTCAGAGATGATTTTGAAGTTTGTAACTAGTGAATCAGGGGAACACGTTGGTGTGGAGAGAGGATGAATTCAATTATGGATGTGCACAGTTTGTGGTTGCTAGGGCCATCCAGATGGAGAACGTCAACTGATGAAATGTGAGGCTGGAGCTCAGAAGGCAGCTCTGGGAAGAAGATGCAGATTTTGGAAATCATTGATTCGCCAGCATCGATGAAATGGGGATGGATGAGATCACACAGAGCATACCCAGAATAAGAAGAGGAAAGGAGAAGGGAAAAGGAAATAAAAAACAGAGTCCAGTGGGTATGTGCTGTTTTCAACTGTACAGTTTTCATTCATTTTTTTCTGGTGCATTTTCTTCATTCATCCTTTAACCAGCCACCCTTCCCACTTTGTGCAATTCTGGTGAAGGAAATCTTCATGGTGCCTTATTAAAACTATACTTGCCCTCTGCCCCAAGAAGGAAACAGTAAGCATCTAATCACCCTGGCCACACTGATTTTATCAGGAATGTGGCAGTGATGTGCTAGAGCCGGCTCCTTCCAGCTCACAAGTGGCATCATGTTGGTAGGTTAAAATCAGCAATGGTGAGAAGTACCAAGTTGGAGGGATCACAATACCAGATATGAAGCTATGTTACAAAGCCGCTGTTCTCAAAACTTCCTGGTAGTGGCACAAGAACAGACATAAAGACCAATGGAACCAGAGAACCCAAGCCATTATGCTCAATTAATATTTGACAAAGGAGGCAAGAGCATACAATGGAGTCAAGATAGTCTCTTCAATAAATGGTGTTGGGAAAATTGGACTGATACATGCAAAAAAATGAAACTAGAACACCAACTTACACCATACACAAAAATAAACTCAAAATGGATAAGGACTTAAACATAAGAGGCGAAACCATAAAAATCTTAGAAGAATCCATAGGCAGCAAAATATCAGACATATGTCATAGCAATATCTTCACTGATACAGCTCCTAGGGCAATAGAAACTAAGGAGAAAATAAACAAATTGGACTACATCAAAATAAAAAGCTTCTGCACAGCAAAAGGAACCATCAACAAAACAACAAGGAAGCCCACTGCATGGGAGAACATATTTGCCAATGTTATCTCTGGTAAGGGTTTAATCTCCAAATTTTACAGGGAACTCAAACAACTTAACAAAAGGAAGATAACCCAATCAAAAAATGGGAAAAGGACCTAAATAGACACATTTTGAAAGAGGACATACAGAAGGCCAAGAGACATATGAAAGCATGCTCAAAGTCACTATTCATCTGAAAGATGCAAATCAAAACAACAATGAGGTACCATCTCACACCTGTCAGAATGGCTATCATCAACAAATCAACAAACGATAAGTGTTGGCGAGGATGCGGATAAAACGGAACCCTCTTGCACTGTTGATGGGAATGCGGACAGGTGCAGCCACTGTGGAAAACAGTATGAAGTTTCCTCAAAAAATTAAAAATGGAACTCCCATTTGACCCAGTAATCCCACTTCTAGGAATATATTCCAAGATATCAGAAACATCAATCAGAAAGGATATATGCTCCCTTATGATCATAGCAGCACAATTTACAATAGCTAAGATTTGGAAACAGCCTAAGTGCCCATCAGCAGATGAGTGGATTAAAAAACTGTGGTACATCTACACAATGGAATATGACACTGCTGTGAAAAAGAAGGAACTCTTACCATTTGTAACAGCATGATGGACCTGGAGAGCATTATGCTAAGCGAAATAAGCCAGTTGGAGAAAGATAAATATCACATGATCTCACTCATTTGTGGAATATAATGAACAACACAAACTGATGAACAAAAATAGAGCCAAAGGAAAAAAATATTTTAGAATATAATAGAAGTAATCGTGGTATTTTTAGATTTTTAATATTTCCTACAACTTTTTTGATATTATACTATGTTAGTACAGTTTTGGTAATATTACTATATTTAAAAATCATTTTTTCTTGAAATATTAATGTTTATTGCATGTAACATTATTATATTTAAAATCATTTTTCTTGAAATATTAATGTTTATTGCATGTAACATTATTATATTTAAAATCATTTTTCTTAAAATATTAATGTTTATTGCATGTAACATTATTATATTTAAAATCTTTTTTTTGACAAAACAAAAACATAAAACAAACAAACAAACAAAAATCAGCAATGGTGAAGGTTTTTAAACCACAGAAGTGGGCAGACACTACACACCAACCCCTGCCCCACGCCCCACCAAAAGTCAGCTTACCGCACATTACTGGATGTGGGTGTGAACCAATGCAAAGCAATGAACATTGCCCAGAGATTTGATAAATAGGTCTCAGAGGACTAGTATTCTTTCTCAATCTGGATTGTAAACTGTGAGGTAATGTCCAACTTTCTTGCTGTGTGCAGAATCTGCCTGAGAAGAAAATCAACCCACAGAAGGAGGGAAGAATAAGAGGTGACCAAGGGATAGACTCAAAGCACAAAATTTGCTGCTGTTTTATTTTTTCAATTTAAAAAATTTCTTAAATTTTAAGATGTCATACAGTTGTAGAAAATTCCATATACGTGTTCAGTTAACGAATAACAGGAAAATAAACATCCCAATAAACACAGAATACTATCAGTTTCCCAGAAGGCTACTGTATGGTCTCTCTCTCCCCTCTATCTTGACCTTATAATAATCATTTCCTAGCTTTTAAAGTTTTACAACGCACGCACACTTTCTTAAACAAACCTGTCTTCCTCCCTTCCTTTCCTTTCCCTTCCTTCCTTCCTTCCTTCCTTCCTTCCTTCCTTCCTTCCTTCCTTCCTTCCTTCCTTCCTTCCTTCCTTCCTTCCTTCCTTCCTTCCTTCTTGCATTCCTTCTTATTTTATTACTTACTAGTACAGCAAAGCCAGAATTTAGGAAGCATTTTTTCCTCCTGAGGTGGGAAAAAAATGGAATAGGTTTATAGTTAATAGGAAAGAGCCACTGGAGAGAGACCAAGGAACCAGAGATAGAGTGAGTCACAGCATGATTATAGGGAAGAGGGCAGGACATAGAATCCAGCATACCCGCTGAGGCCTTTGCTCCGGAATCTAGGATGGAGAGATGCCTCTTTGTGATACAGGAAAGAGGACTGGTGTCTACTTGTGAAAGCCCTTGACTACTTTAATACACACATGGTGCAGCTCAAAAATAGTAAGCTCCCCAATTTTGTCTTAGCTCATGAGCTATGCTCTGAGTGTTTCCTGGCTTTTCATCCCTGGACTTTGGGGTTAGTGGCTGGGATCTCCTCTCTCTTCCTCCTCCAGCTTGGCATCTCTGGACACAGCTTGTGTGCTTGGCTCTGGCCCCTGGGACCTGGTGCTCCCTGACTTTCTCCCTGGCACAGGGTTCTGGCATTGAATTGACTCCATGGAGCCTCAGCTGATGGCCCAGCACCTTTTTCTGCTTCCTTTGGAGCATACAACACTCCGGCTCAGTAGACACTTTTCCTTTCTCTTGCCCTAGTTCTGTCTCTAAGGCAATCAGCCCTTTGGCGGGGTTGAGTGCTGGGAGGTTGGCAAAGGGGAGCAAAGTAGACAAATGTGAAGGTGGTGATACAGGCAGTAGTTGATGGGGTCACTCCTGTGACATCCCTTGCTAGAGCTGCATCCTTATCCCAAGAGACCTTGTCCACACAAGGATCTTTAGGTCCTCCAAAGGCTGCTGCTCAAGAATCCCTGAGTCCACAGATCCCGTTCCCAACCTCTTTCCTGCTTCTGACAAAGTATGTGTTTAAATTGCCTTGGCTAGCCCAGCCAGTGTGGCTCAGTAGTTGAGCGTTGACCTGTGAACCAGGAGGTCATGGTTCCATTCCTGGTCAGGGTACATACCCAGGTTGTGGGCTCAATCCCTAGTAGGGGGCATGCAGAAGGCAGCAGGTCAATGATTCTCTCTCATCATTGATGTTTCTATCTCTCTCTCCCTCTTCCTTCCTTTCTGAAATCAATAAAAATATTTTTAAATATTAACAAAAATAAAAAACAATAAATAGCCTTGGCTATCTAAAAAACAAAGCATTTTAACAAATTATAAAGTTTTTTGGAATCCTTGCCTTATCTCTGATCTTGCTTTTGAAACACTAATTAGCCAGAGAAATAGGTGCTTTGTGTTTCCAAAAAATGAGGAAGGGGAGACCTTGCTACAGATAGCTACCTCTGGTGGGAGATTTTTTTAATTTAAGAGGCTGCAGCCAAATGTCTATGGATTCCAACAACATTTAGCAAATCCTGCCTCTCATCCTTAAAAGTATGGAAGGCATTGAATGAGAAGTGTCTCACAGGGCAGGTGACAATGAAAGGCTTTGGACTTATGGAACTCGGGACTGCATCATAAAATATCCCTCTGTGCAGAAAGCTCAGTCCAATGACTCGGAGCAGTGCTCCGACTCTGAATTTGAAAGCACGTACACCATTTTAACTGAGCTAACACCGAAGCTTTCATCTCACCTAATGGATGGCAAAGGTTGCTCTCTCCCTTCCTTTGATGAATGGCTCTGGCACCACCACATTTGTCTTAGAACTGGCAGCAGTTCTCAAGTTAGTGATAATGAGGGTCTTCCTAACAAGGAAGTAAAATGCTCTAGTGACTTTACTGAAGGCCACTGCTTCTGCCCACCTACTTCACATACAGTTTATAGCCAAAGGAGAATCCTGCTGGCCAGAGACACACAGCAATAGGATATTAATGCAAAAATGTTTCCAAAGACAGCAGTCCCCCCAAAATGATCATAAAAACGCACAAACATTTTCTTTATCAACCCTTAGAATAATACCATACTGAGCACAGAGCAGGACAAAGTGAAAAGGTAAAATTTGCCCCCTCCTTTAAAAGAATTATAGAAAACTGAAAATGTCCCCACCCCAACTTTACCACACTCATTTGGGGATAAGTTGTACAGAACAAGCAAATAATTGCATGGATATATGAGTACTGTCTAGTGGCTATTTACACATTTATGGAGTGAATGAGAATAACAACACATTTTTAAAGAAGAAATAGATTTCAAGAGTGAGGGACCAGGTCATTGAAGAAAAATGTTGGGCATTTGGTATCAGAAAATAGAAAACATAGACCGAATACAGGAGAAAGCCAAAATTCTGGTTTTGTTCTTTCAGACATTATGAAACTTGTTCTCAACGACCTCCAAACCTGGAATTTATTTCAAATAGGAACTGGAACTCTCCCTCACTGGCAGGATAACATGAGTTTCTGGGGCCAGCACTGCCTATACTTCTCAGAACATATTTCATAGCAAGATAGCAGCTTCACCAAAGATGAAATCCTGGAGTGTCCCTCTCAAACTTCAGACGAAAAGCAGCCTCCTCTATCCCTTGGTCCCTCCATCTCTAAGATGCATGCTCAACAGAAGGGCTGAAAAGTAAATGAGATTATGGAAGTAACAGAAATGAGATTACCGAGATTCTGTTTTTAGCTTCATGTTAGTCTTTATTATAACTCAGTGCTACAATAGACACTTTATTTAACTGCAAGAAATGATAGGTGCATCTTTTGCTTCTCACTTCACTCCTTCATCAGTTATTTATCTTTTTGAAAAAAAATCCCATAAATTTATTAAGCTAGTCTACATGCTAGATACTATGCTAGATGTTAACAAATGCAAGAGAAAATAAACAAAAATAAAAGCATGGTACTTGCACTTGGAGGGCTTCTAGTGTCTAGAAAAACAAGAAAAGAAAAAGGTAGATTAAAAAAAAGAGAGACAAAATCTTATAGTTGCTATTAATGGATGTGGTGAAGACATGAAGGAGAAAATGGTCAATCAACTGTGTGTGTGGGTGTGTGTACATGGACACACAACAGGCAGGGGTTGGGGTAGAAGTTGATGACTCAACATGAGTTGCACCAACCAGGAGAACTGGTTGGAGAGGGGCATTGCATGGAGGAGTCCCTAGACACACAAAGTTTCCTGGAACATGAGAGCCAGGAGTGTAAGCCTTTCCTTGCAATTGGGACCTGGAGTGTTGAGGGAATTAAATGACAGGGGTGAAAAAAGATGGCGGGGTCAGATTTCAGAAGGCCTTCTGTGCTACACTGGGAAGATGGGATTCTATCTTGTAGTCATGGCAGGGTTAAGCACAGTAAGAATGTGAGCATATTGGTGTTCTGAAGCAGTCACTCCTGCAGCAGGGTGGAGGGTAGGCTGGTGGGCAGGAGGCCGAATCAGACAAAACAGCAGGCAGACTATGTGTGCAGGCAGCAAACACAATAGTCTTAGCAGTACCTCTGACTTTGTCACTAGCAGGAATCACAGATATATTCATATCATTTTTTTCCGGTTATTGCAAACATCTTTAAATACTGTTTACGCTTATCGCTTCTTAAAAATTATAGCCATTATTAGACCTGCTGCTAACTTATTATTTAACAGTAACGAAAAAGCATACATGTTACATAACATTTATTTTTTAACATTTTAACAACTGCATTTCCACGTGACTTGCCTTATTTGTAACCCCCTTCATCTTATTAGTATTTAAAAACCTCAAGGAAGGAGTCCCTGGCCTCCAGCAGGCTGCTGAATATATCCATGGATCACAGAAAGGTCAAGGACCTCTGGCCCAGCGTTTGAAGTCTTAGGACTGGTCAATAATTCACGGACTTCTGCTGAGCAACAATATGCTGAGAAGGATGTGACCTATTCCAGGGGCTCCATAAATAGACTGGGACCAAGAGGAAACAGTTGACTGCAAAAGAAAACGAAGTTTGTTCTTGTTTGGTTAGGAAGCCTCTGGCTTCCTTCCCAAAATAGCTGGCCTTTATAGACCCAGCCTCTCCGTCAAAATGTGCTCTGGGCTGGTTTCCCCTGTTGCTCTTGGGGAATCTGTGCCACTGGGGACCACGAGCCAAGGTGACGGTGTCAACAGATCCCTGGGCACTCTGAAAATGAACATCACTCAGCAGCGAGTTTGAACTGTTTGTAAAAGTCAGTTAGGATGAGAAGAATGTAAAGCAAATGACAGAATTGCATAATTGCCCCCAAGAAGGTCTTTTCCTTTCCTGAATCCAGATCCTGATGCCCAATAAGCCACTAAGAATAATGTCTGCATTTGGGTGGAGGAAAAAACTTGGGGGTGATCAGCTCAGTGACCTCAAGGTCAGATGTGACCCTGCCCCCTCTGTCCTTTCACTGGAGTCACAGGCCCTTTACAGCCTCCTAAGGCTGAGAAGGACAGAGGGTGAAACAGACTCCTGCCTTCTTGCTATCCCTCTCTCAACCGTTTAGTTCTGCATCTTGTAGATGCTCTTGGGAGGTAAGACAATGAAAGCTCCATGTGACTTTCAATCCTTATGAAATGTAAAAGTTGACTTCAGGAGGTCAAAACCCTTCTAGGAATTCACTTCTGGAAATATGTCCTATCAAAATCTCACTTATGGCCCTGGCCAGTTTGGCTCAGTGAATAGAGCATTGGCCTGCAGACTGAAGAGTCTCAGGTTCCATTCCAGTTGAGGGCACATGCCCCAGTTACGGGCTCAGTCCCCAGTAGGGGGCGTGCAGGAGGCAACCGATTGATGCTGTTTCTCTCTCATGGATGTTTCTATCTCTCTATCCCTCCACCTTCCTCTCTCTAAAAGTCAATAAAAACATATTTTTTAAAAAAGTGTATGTGAAATTCTCATATATGTTTGTATGTGTCCAGATAAGGACCTAAAGGGGAATCCCTGAAATTGACAGTCCTATTTTGGAGGCTGAGAGTAGAATTTAGGGGAAGAGGAAGGAGGGAGTTTTCAAAAAAATTTACTCTTTACTGAAATATCTTCATATTGTTTGAACTACAAATTGCTTTTGAGTTTTAAAATATAATTGCAAGAAAGATCCTATCAGCTCTCATCATGTGTAATGGTAATCATCTGGTCATCGGTTTTCACATTTTAATTTGTTAAGACAACCATGCTGTATCTGAAAAATGTCTGTCTCGGGCAGGATGAGCTTTAACTGTGAGTAACAGATACCCAAAATAACTGTGTCTCAGACAGGCGAGGACTAGATTTCTTTGGAGGTAGGCAATCCAGAGCTATTTCCCTGCAACTCCTGCCTCTCGAGCATGTGGCCTCATCCTTGTGGTCTACGTTGGTGCAAGAGTGATGGTCACCTCACCGACTGTATTTCTTCCTGAGTCCCTGGCCTCTGTGTTCTCTGAGAGCACCATATGGGAGTGCAATACACAGACGAACACCCCCAGATGCCTCCTCTGCTGACAGGACCGAGCAGGAACACCTGAAGCCTTTTTCTCAGGGATTTCTCTTCTTTTCCTTCCTCCACTCCACCTTCCGCTTCTCCTCTGCTTTCCCTTTCCTCGTTCTTCCCACCCCTGCACCACACATTGTCAGCCACGCAGGCACCGCTCAGAACTGAAGAGTTTGCTGCAGTGTAGGTGGCTTTGGGATTGCTAGATCCCATAATAGGATGGCAGGGGTCACCGATGAAGGTTGCTGTTTCTGAGTAGCATTTGGAGAAATCAGGGTGTGAAAGAGATACCAAGGAGAAAAGGTGCAGTCATTCAGTCAAATATGTGTTCTGCTCCTCGCTCTGTGTGTGTGTGTGTGTGTGTGTGTGTGTGTGTGTGTGTGTGTGCTGTTTACGTGAAATTTTAGCTACTTGATCTCTCAACATTTCTCTCACACCCCCTTGAAATGTTTACCAACATTTTACTTTCTCTTTTTTCTACCTTTGAGATAGAATTGATGTGAACATTGTATTCATTTAAGGTGCATGACATAATAATTTGGTATATGCGTATTTTGTGAAATAGTCACAATACGTTTAGATAGCATTCATCACCTCACATAGTTACAAATGTTCTTTTCTTATGATGAGAACTTTTTAAGACCTACTCTCTTCACAGCTTTTGAATATACAATACAGTACTGCTAACTATAGTCACCATGCTATACATGAGATCCCATTTTCCCTCCACTCCTCCCCCACTCCCTGACTGGCAATCACCAATCTGTTCTGTGTTTCAATGCGTTTAGTTTTTTTTTAGATTTCACATATAAGTAAGATCATATCGTATTGGTCTTTCTCTGTCTAACTTATATCACTTAGCATAATACCCTCAAGGTCCATCCATGTTTCATAAATGGCAGAATTTCCTTTTTTATGGCTGAGTAATAATCCATTGTATATATATATATACACAACATTTTAAAATCCATTCATCTGTTGATGGATACTTAGGCTGTTTCCATGTCTTGGCTATTGTAAGTAATGCTGCAGTGAACATGGGGGTACAGGTAGCTTGTCAAGACAGTGATTTGTATCTTTCGTCTAAATATCCAGAAGTGAAATTGCTGGATCTTACTTTCTCTTGTTGTAGTTTGTGCATCCATTTTTTCTGTCCTACTAGTAAGAAAGGAACACTGCAGCATTTAAGACCCCACCCTCAGGACCATCAATTACGTGTCCCTGGGGCCATAAGACCCAAAGGTCCCAACAGCCTTTTCTGTGTCTTACTAATCACGGAAGGTCTCTTTGTTTTATTCAAGTTGTATTGGGGGGGGGGGGGGGGGAAACTGGGCAAAGGGAAGAGAAAGGAGAGCCCGGTCAACAGGGATCTGAATTCTCCTCGCTTGTTCAGAACCTGGTTGCTTTTTCATCATCTGCACTACAGTCATTTGGCACAAAATGAAGTGTGGACTAGACTGACCTCCAGTACAATGACCAGTTTGTTTGATTTCCCAGGAATGCTGAGATAATAAGCTCTGGGCACTCAGCAAAGATCCCCTTACTGCATATGCACGGTGCTTATGGCCACTGTCGCTGAGCCAGGATCAGAGAACTCTCACAACACAGCCTGAGTCCAAAAGCAGCTTCTCTGAGCCTGAACAAATGACCCTTTCCATTCCCTGGCTGCCTCCTCTATTACCTGTATGGCTATTAGATCAAGAATATAGCCCTGGACAGGTGGCTCAGTTGTTGGAGCATCATCCCATACACCAAAAGGCCACAGGTTTGATTCTCAGTCAGGGTACATCAATGTTTCTCTCTCCCTTTTCCTTCCTCTTTCTAAAACAAATAAAAGCATATCTTTGGGTGAGAATTTTTTAAAAAGAAAAGAATATGGTTTTCCTCTTCCCTGGTCACACCCCCGTTCCCATGATTCTCCCCTGTCTCTTCATGAAGCTGAAGCATTCGAGTGGTGGTGTAAGAGCACAGACCTCAGAAGCTTCCATCCCCTAATTAGCTAGGTTATACTGAGACAGGTACTTATTCAACTTCTCAGCCTTTGTTTTCACATATTCCTGCTTAACCAGGAGCTACAAACAAAACATGGATAGAAATAAATAGGATTAATTAGGATGCAAAACCAGATTTTGTGCCTGCACTCACTCAGCAAATATCTACTGAGCAACTAATTAGGTCCTGCAGGTAATGGGGACACTGTGATGAACAAAATACATGAAACCCTGCCCTATGGAGCTCCTGTTCTTTTTTCTAACCTTTTGAAAATTGTTATATACAGAGAGATACACAAATATTAAGGGTTCCGCTTGATGAGTTGTTGCATATGTGTACACCAGTGTAACCAGATAGAGAAATAGAACTTTTCCCAGGAGGTTTTTCATAATTCTACCCAATCAATCCACCCGACTCACCTACCCAGAGATAACCACTGTTTTGACTCCGTGCTTCAGTTTAAAGAATTAGAGCCGTTGCTGTGTGAACCAAAGAGGTAGTGTATGTAGAGCACTTAGCACATTGCCTGGTCCAGAACCACTCAACATATACTAGTTATCATTGTGTTACTGTATCAGCCTATCTGTTTCTTGGCTTGAATCCTGCTAGGAGAGGAGAGATGTAAGAGTGATGAGGGTCCAGGAAGTGGTAGCCTTTGAGTGTCTTGAACTGGAATCTGTATGTGGCCTTGAGGGTTACTGGCAACTAAGAAGAAGCTACACTGCACTCTCAAGGGCACCCCCAAGGTCAACATGCAAGAGGACACCTGTAACAATAGACTCTGGGCTTCCTCTTCTTCTTTCCTCAGTGAATGGCACTGATTCTTTACTTTTTGTTTTTAAAAAGGTTATTTTATTAGCAGAAAATTTGTCAGTTTATAAAAATGTGATCTATAGAAAAGCTTTCAGGAACAGTAGCATCACCTGTATTACTTTTTAAAATCTTACCTAATAATAGACAAACATGTAAATTGACTGTACCTTCGCTACGCCCATAGCCAATCAGAGTGAGTATGCAAATTAACCCAAAAAAAGATGGCGGTTAATTTGCATACACAGGCACCCAGCACCTGTATCCCAGGAACATCTTGGCACCCAAGTCACTGTGAGGTAAGGCCGGGAAGGGCCTGAGCTAGGGGGCTCCTGGGCAGGGTCAAGCCTGCACTCAGAACGAGGAGGCAGGAGCTGGGGGTCCGCTCCTGCCCAAGGCCGAAAGCCTCAGGAGCGGAGCCTGCGATCGATGGCAGGGAGCTGGGGGTCTGCTCCTGCCCAAGGCCGAAAGCCTCCCTTTCGGCCTTGGGCAGGAGTGGAGCCTGCCATCGATCACAGGGAACTGGGGGTCCACTCCTGCCCAAGGCCGAAAGCCTCCCTTTTGGCCTTGGGCAGGAGCGGAGCCTGCGATCGATGGCAGGGAGCTGGGGGTCCGCTCCTGCAATCGATCACAGGGAGCTGGGGGTCCGCTCCTGCCCAAGGCCAAAAGCCTCAGGAGCAGAGCCTGCGATTGATCGCAGGGGGCTGGGGTCCCCTGCTTTCGGCCTGGGCAGGCCTGGACAGGGGCAGAGCCAGCGATCAGAGGGAGCTGAAGGGCCCCTGCCCAGGCCTAAAGCTTTGGACAAAGGCTTTAGGCCTGGGCAGGGCCCAGCCCGCGATTGGTGTGAACTATAGAGGAAACACCTTTTCTGACTGCACATTGGCTAAGCTTCCTGTATGCCACTGGTAATATTCTTAGTAACTTGGGTAATAAGAATCCAAGAAGGTGATCTAGGGTTTTTCCATCACACTTCTGGAGAAAAAAATGAAGGTCCACTGCTGGAGGGCTAAGAAATGTCATATCCTGCCCTAGCCGGTTTGACTCAGTGGATAATGCCTCGGCCTGCTGACAGCAGGGCCTGGGTTCGATTCTGATCAAGGGCATGTACCTAGGTTGCAGGCTCCTCCTTGGCCAGGGCCCAGATCAGGGCTCATGCAGGAGGCAACCAATCAAAGTGTTCCTCTCACTTTGATGTTTCTCTCTGTCTTTCCCTTTCTCTTCCACATTCTCTAAAAGTTAATGGAAACATATCCTCAGGTGAGGATAGAAAAATAAAAATAAAGAAAGAAATGCATATCCTATGAAAGACACATCTTGAAAATGCCTAAAGAAAGTTGTCATTTTTTCTTGGTGAAGGGACTGGAGTCCGTGTTGATGAAAACACCTTGGTGGCTGTGGTGACTGGCAGTGGCTGTAGCAGCAGGGTGATGGGGCTGGTGCCTTCCCCTGATCAGCCCGGTTGCCTCCCACAAAGGGAGGCCAGACTGTGGCTTAGGCCCACTCACCATGGGGAGTGGGCCTAAGCCATCAGTAGGACATCCCCTGAGGGCTCCCAGTATGTGAGAGGGGGCAGGTTGGGCTAAGGGACCCCCCACCCCCAGTGCACGAATTTCATGCACCAGGCCCCTAGTCCTATCTAATAAAAGAGTAATATGCAAATTGACCATCACTCCAACGCACAAGATGGCTGCCCCCATGTGGTCAAAGATGGCTGCCCCCATGTGGACACAAGATGGCTGTCACAAGATGGCCAGCAGGGGAGGGCAGTTGGGAGGGACCAGGCCTGCAAGGGAGGGCAGTTAGGGGCAAACAGGCTGGCAGGGGAGCAGTTAGGCATCAATCAGGCTGGCAGGGGAGTGGTTAGGGGGTGATTAGGCTGTCAGGCAGAAGTGGTTAGGGGCAATCAGGAAGGCAGGCAGGCGAGCAGTTGGGAGCCAGCAGTCCTGGATTGTGAGAGGGATGTCCGACCGCCCGTTTAGGCCCAATCCTACTGGGATCGGGCCTAAACAGGCAGTCGGACATCCCTTGAGAGGTCCCAGATTAGAGAGTACAGGCTAGGCTGAGGGACACTCACCCCCCCATTCACAAATTTCATGCACTGGGCCTCTAGTTGAGATATAATCTATACTAATAAAAGGGTAATATGCTAATTAGACTGGATGTCTTCCGGACAACCATCTGGACATCTTTCCTGACAAAGCCAGGCACGGGAGAAGCCGCCCACCCTGTGGTCCCAGGTGCCTATGGCTGCGGCCCGGGTGTGCCTGCGGCTGGCCAGAGGGAGGAAAGCCCGGATCCCAGGTGCCTGCAGCTAGCCGGAGGAAGTAATCCTGGGTCCCAGGTGCAGGGCCGAGGCAGAGGCAGTTGGGGGCAATCAGGCCAGCAGGGGAGCAGTTAGGGGCGATCAAGCAGGCAGGCAGAGGTGGTTAGGGGCGATCAGGCAGGCAGGCAGAGGGGTTAGGGGCGATCAGGCAGTCAGGCAGGTGAGCAGTTAGGAGCCAGCGGTCCCGGATTACGTGAGGCATGTCTGACTGCCAGGATCGGGCCTAAACCGGCAGTAGGATATCCCCCAAGGGGTCCCTGATTGGAGAGGGTGCAGGCTGGGCTGAGGGTCCCCCACCCCCCCGCTCTGTGCACAAATTTTGTGCATGGGGCCTCTAGTTGGCATATAACATCATATTAGTTTCAGATATGCAACTTACTAATTCGATTTTGTATATATTACAAAATGATCCATCATCACATACATCACTGCATATAATTATATCTTGTTCTTGAGATAAAAACTTTTGAGATCTACTCTTTTAGCAACTTTCAAACATACCATACAGTATTATTAACTATAGTCACCATGCCGTACATTAGGCATTGGTTTTTGAGGGCAGCGGCCCCAGTACTCTTCCTGTTCTCTCCTGACTCTCTACCTAGACCTTGGCCTATAGGACAGAACTGCCAAACCTGAGAAATGATGGTCCAATACCAGCTCAGCAACCAACCACTACCCCTGCTCCACCCAGAGCTGCCTCTCATTCAAGTTTACTTTTCACCCAGCAACCTAGTTCAATACGCCACTCCTCCCACACCGATAGGAGATGCTATCAGAAACCTGTCCTCATTCATAACACTGACATGACTTCTACTCTGCAGATCACTTTTTAATGAAAACTCGCATGAGATTAAAGCACAGCTGAGGAAGGAACAGAAGATGATAAATGTCCTAAAGCAAAACAAGATATGGTTCAGAGATGGTTGGGATGCAGTTGGTTTTTTAGACAAATATTTTCTGGAAATATTTGTCTAAAAGTGTCAAAAGCCTTCATCTGAGTTTCAACCATCTGCACAGGGTATTTCCTTCTGGCCATGAGCAGAGGCAGAAATGCATTCTCACTTAGGACCCCTGTGGAGCTCAGCCTTCCCCTCCACTAGAGCATCTTTTGGAAACTGGTTTCAGGTTGTAGAATGAGGAAGTTGATGCAAAGAAGCCTGCAGAGAGATCAAAATGTGGTTGGACGGCACTTTCAGAATCTCATTAATTGAAAGCATGAATTTACAAAATAACTCAGCATGAAACTATTCACTTGTCAAAAAGGATTCACTATCAAATATATACAAAAATTTTCTTTTATTTTCCCCACCAGTTTGCTCTGTAACAGCCTTTTCAATTCTCCTGAATAGATGCCTCCTCATCCCACTCCTGTTCTCAGTTATTTATCCAAGTTTGAATTTCCCAAAACCTGGTAACCTAAGGAAGTCAGGAAATCTACAAATATCTCAAAAATAAGCATCATCTCCTACTCAGAATAATCAATTTACCTATCCTGATAATATATGCTTGAACTGGTTGGATGGTCTCTTACCTTGACCTATCATTAATAATTTACTATAGAATTTTTCTTAGACATAAGCTTTAATATTATTTAATTTATCAAAAAAAGTACTTGCACATAACATTTCAGGACTGTGAAATTTGGAACAGAAGGTCCTAAGCTATGAGCCAACCCCAAGTCTTCACTTTAGAGATGAAGAAATCAAGATCAACAAGATGAAGATAATCTTTTCAAGGTCACAAGAAAATTCTTCCAAGGTTAGAAGCAGGGTTAGAATTAGAAACCAGAACCCGTGACTCCTGGTTGATCATAAATGCATACATATATGCATACATACATACTTGCGTACATACAATAGTTATTACATATTTATACATATGTACATATAATAGTTATTACATACATACATACATACAAAAGACAATAGTTGTTGAGCAATTACTATATGTCAAACTCTATGCAAGATACTAGAGCAAATAAGCCAATCAAAAAGACACACTCCTGCCCTCAGGTGTAGTAGAAGAGCTGATCCACAAGTACAAACTCAAATGTTAGGAAAAGAAGATAACGACAGGCTTGACCTAATCTGGAGGTCAGGGAATGATGTCCCCCATGAAATGGCATTTGAGCTGAAAACTGACAGACAGATGTGTAGGAGTTAACTAGAAGAAGGAGTGTGGTCTAGGGGAGTAGGAGAAGATTCTAGGTAGAAGGGGCCACATGTGCAAAGAGCCTACGTATTTTCCAGTGTATATCACTACTTTTGACCATTGAATCACACAAAATGCAGGTTTTTTCCCGTCACCTTGTTTCTATCTTTCCTTTGATTTAGGTAGGTGTAATTGAACAATATAATGTCCAGTCATCAATCCCTTCTGGTGACACGAATCAGCAGGCACTGTGCTTAGGAGGAATGTAAAACTGGAGTGATGTGTTTGGTATGATTTAAAAATTATGAAAATAAAGAATTGATTGGAACTCATTCTCGACTCATCAAAGCTTTGGTTTTTGGTCTTCTTTCATATTATTCCAGATTGGAATATATCTCAAATATCTTGATTTTTACCTAATTCCCATTAAACTCAATCTCATTTACATTTTCCTACTTTCTTTTCCTGAAATACAAGGAAAAAGCACATAACTTGGGAAGCATAGAGATCATGAAGCCAGATGGGAAATAAGGACTTAAGAATTACTAGGGAGACTTCAATATCTTGCTTTCATCTTAAAAGCAAGGAAATTTGAAACGCATAAGTGAGCTCAGCATATAGAAGGAGGTGGGAAAAAGTAATTAGGAAAGGAGACACCCGGTAAGTAATGCTGTAGGGCTTTTAGTGGTTTTCAGTTCGCTCTTCTAGATGTGAACTGCTGCAAATTGATTTGAGCACCTCTTTCGTGTGGTCTTTTTATCTTTTTTTAATAAGCCAACCCTCTATACTTTTTGAATTGCAAGGTCTATAGTAGTTAAAAGTTGTAATGAGACACAGGATGCAAATGAGCAAGTTCGCACATCAACTTGATCCATGGATATGGATGGAGTTCTGGTCTTAATTCCAAATGGGGAGAATAAGGGCATTGGAGCTGTGACAGATAGAGAACACTTCTCATTGGGGAGGGGTGTGCAGGGAGAGCATGGGCAGTCAGTAGCCCTATAGATTTATTATCTAGTGTTTGTGCTTCTGTGTTTGCATTAAGTGTATATGCTCTTGAGTCTTTTAACATGCTGAATCTCAGTGGGAAACTATGATTCATGTGGGTGTTAAGTGTTACAGTTTTAAGGGAATTAAAGCATTCTTAAGGTTCTTTCTGGTTTGAGTCTTCTAAATGCATGTAACAATAAATATTGAAAGGATTCAGGATGCAGGCTACAAGGCTACATGAGAACATTGGCTTTAGAAGTCTTGAACCCACAAAAATATCAGACTACCAGTGATAATATATAGAAGAACCACACAAGATAATGATATGATTATTAGTCATTATAGATTATTTCAAACAATGGGTATAATGAAAGGATTTTCTTCCTTGTGACCACTAACTTCAAGAATGAGTAAGCCATGATAACCTATTAATATGGCTTCACAATCACTCTTCAGTTTCCTCTTCTCTCGGTTTTTATCTGTCAGCAGGACCAACCTCTCATCTCCTCCAGGACAGAAGCCTGGAGTTAGCCTTTTCCATTCCCCATTGTCAGTCATCTGTACACAATCCATCTCCACGGCTGTTTCTTCCTTCACTAATCTCTTGGGTTAGTTCTTTGAGGTTCTTTTTCTTTGTCACCATTGAACTCCATATCCTCATCACCTCAGCTGGAATTCTGCAATCATCTAGCTAGTCCATGATTAACCAACCTCTCTTCTGTATTTAGGAAACTCTCCATGGTGTAAATCTGGATGGGAGGCTGTGATATGTGCATAAAGGTGTCTGTTTTTATGTTAATGAAATGACTTTTGGAAAACCCCTTGGTAACCAAAGGATGGGGGTGGTTGCCAGGGGACCCAACCATGTGTGATTTAGAGATTAGATCATTCAATCCACTCACCCTCCTCCCTCTTCTCCCCGCCCCCCCCCCCCCCCCCCCCCCACACACACACTCTACTCTCTGCCATACCAACAACCTCCAAGGAGGGGAGAAGGGCTGGAAGTTGAATCAATTGCCAATGGCCAATGAAGCCTCCATAAACACACACACACACACACACACACACACACACACACACACACACACCACAAGGACGGGGTTCAGAGAGCTTCTGGGTTGGTGAACACATGGAGAGTTAGTGAGAGAGGCATGCTCAGAGAAGGCATGGAAACTGCGGCCTTTCCCTATACCTTGCCCTATGCATTCCTTCCATCTGCCTATTCCTGAGTTGTATCCTTTTATAGTAAATCAATAATCTAATAAGCAAAATGTTTTGGTGTTTTTATTTAATTCTATGAGTTGCTGTAGCAAAGTAATCTGACCCAAGGAAGGAGGGAGTCAAGGGAACCTCTGATTTATAGCAAGTTGGTCAGAAGTGCAGGTGACAACCTGGACTTTCTATTGATACCTGAAGTGGAGGGCAGTCTTGTGGGACTGAGTCCTTAACCTATGGAATCTAACACAAAGTCCAGGTTGTCACCTGCACTACTACTGTGGGTAGACAGTTTCAGAATTGAGTTGAATTGTAGGATATCCACATGGTGTCAGAGAACTGCTGGGTGGTGTGTGGGAACTCCTCCCCTACCACCACCTGTTGGAATTGGGTTCAGAATGACTAGAGGCAGAGACTACTTCCTACCATAGAAGCCAAAACAGCAGATGATTTGTCTCTCAGCCTCTCTTGCAGCTAGAGCTCAGGTACCTGCACCGGGGCTTGTCCCAGCACAAGCACTCATCCCAGATACTTCGCCTGGTGCTATGTTGTGCAGGGGTGGACACAGTTGAGAATTCTTGTGCTGCAGTGGCAGTGGCGGCAGTGGCAGTGCTACACAGGGGCCACACAGGGTCAGCTATAGCTATAGTGCCCAGGGCTCAGCCACTATGCTGGTACTGTGATTTCAACTGTGGCTCTGGCTATATAGCCCCCTTCAGTTCTGCTCATTTCCTCAGTCTGGTTCTCTAAACTTCTTAGCATTTCTGTGAGTTATATAATAAGCCACTTGAAAAATTCCTTTCATGCTTAAGGTAACAAGAATTGGTTTCTGTCAGTCCAATCTCTATATCTGCCCCTTCCCCTAAGCTATCACTCATACATACCACTGCCAAACTCTTATGAAAACTTCGCCTTTATCATATCATTTCTTAATATATGCTTAAGAAGGTATGATGGATTCTACATGAAGTCAAGCTCCTAAGCTTGATTTTCAGCATCCTGAGTAATCCAGCAACTCTCAATAAAAGAGAAATTGCCATTTTCTTAGCTATCTGTCTAACCTACAGTTTTCAAACTTTTAAATGAGACCCATAGAAGTAAAATTAAAAATCAATACACACACACACACACACACAACTGTGTAGGAATCCCTTTCCATGTGGTTCAGGGTTCCAGTTCAGAGTTCGAGTTCTGGAGAAGGGCCGCACACAAATGAAAAGAGACTAGAAGAAATTCAATTTGCGAAATGGGGGGCCAGGCGGTAGTCCAACTCTAGTGGGAAAACCACTGACTGCTCTGGCCCTGCCATCCCTTTTATTGAGGCTTTGGGGAAAACATCTTAGCCAGGATAAATAGAAATTTACATGGAAAAAACAAAGGTGGAGGCTGCTTCAGCTAACAATGTCTCAACTAAAGGGTGAGTGGTTAGAGCAATTAAGGTTGTTGACCAGCCTTCCTGGCTTCCTGTCAACATCTCTCTTTTAGTGAAACTGATTTGTTTCCGGAACAACTGAAACAAACACTTCATACAAAAATACCGCATGTGACTACCTCTGATATTTTCTGTTTCACTCTTTCTCTCTCTTTTTCAATTTTAAAAATTGCTGGTTGACACTTATCAAATTGATTCGTAAAACACAGATTTAGCCTATACTTGTGGTTTTCAGGCCACCCACACTGTTACCAATTTATGACATGGACAGGAAGTACATAAAAGAATTAACTCAAAATCTTCTGTTAATCCCACTTTTCCTATTAGGGTTTCTTATATTTACACAAATCTTGCAAAAAACAAAACAAAACAAAACAAAACAAAAAAATTGGCATTGAAAAAGAAGGCCCATGAAAAATATAATTCTAAGGACTACTGACTAACACTTGAATACATAATTAAATCAAGTACAAATAATTTTTCTTTCTACTCTTTTATTTTATTTTGCATATTACTATGGAAGAATAATTTGATTCCCACACTCACATAGCCTTTTCTTTTTTTTTTTTTTCTGAGTTGGTCTCTTGGGAAAAGTCCTGCTTTTTTTCAAAGGTTAGGACACTGACTCCCCTGATTTGACATAGGATGTTTCTCTACAGAAACTCTAACCAAATGGATGAGTAACAACTCATTGCTGAGAGTTTTCAGATAAATGAGGTAGATTTATATTAGTAAAATGATTAGACTAAAACGATGAGAAAAAGTCAAGCCTGCAAGGGCACAAAGGGTTCCAATGAGCTGTTGAAACTGTAAATGGCTCCTTACTGGAATCCAAAGGTTAATTTGGGAAATGGCGGTGGCACTGAGGATGGAGGTTGGAGTTGGAGTCTGGAAACAGAGTCGGGTGGAAATTGACAAAGAATGACGACTCAGGGCTGCTGACGGCACATCTGAGTTCCTGCCCTGGGGACATCCCTCACCAGCTGCTGCCCTTTCACAAGCACTTCACACACCAGGTTTCTGATGTTGGCTATTTGGTCCTCATGTTTGACGGCCTGTACCCTGACTGTGCTTTACAGTCATGATAATCTGTTTACCTTTTTAACATCTAATAGACAGTAGATATGCTATCTTGAGATTAGACTATATACTGAAGGAAAAAAGAAAAGGGTTTTTTTTTTCCTGTTAATTCCACAATGGTTCATATTCCAACACATCGCTTTGTATTCATCCACCTCTGTGGCCGGAAAAGCCAGCCATATGGAATCAGATACACAGAGCAGATTCTCTCCCAAGAGCTTGGAAGAGCATAAATAATGACCTTCTCTCCCTTCCTCCTATTGGCTAAAAGCTCTTGGACCGCTGGCTATTTCCAATCACTTTGGAGTTTTCTGCAGCTCTCTGCTTCACAGCTCCCTTTCTCTACATTGAAGAAGCACTGAAGAGCTGCAGAATAAAACTAAACAGAAAAATGCATCCTGAATCCTGCATCTTGGTGGCCCCATTTCTGCTCCTTCTAATTGCCCCTCCCACTCCATCCTCACATGGTTTTCCAAAGCTACAGGCTTTTGTTGACGTGAATAGTTGCTGGTATTTGGGTAGATTGACTTTTATTTACTTTTGTCTTTGTCTAATCCACGGGAACATCTTTGCCTTTCCCTGCACTACCGTTTCAGGTGGGGGTAAAGTAAGAGAAGTTGACTAATGAATCATGGAAAAGATTTTGTAAACTGGAAATAATGAAGAATAAGTATTCCTAATGCTGCCCTCTCCTCATGCAGTGGGAGACAGTGTGGAATAGGCAGATCACTTGGGTTTAAATCCTGCTCTGCTTCTATCTCCTTATCTGACCTTAACACAGTATTTAACCTCCAAATTTTCTTTCCTTGTACTTTAGTTACTATTGTTTTCCCTTGTGGGGACAAAGGTGTGTGCTCTAGCCTCTAGAAGCTTACAATAAAATGAAAGAGTACTCAAGCCACATGTTCTAAATCATTGTCACCTCCCATGTTTCACCAACTGTGGATGCCAGGGCCATCACGTCCCTGGTGAGAATATGGGTCAAACACTTTCCTTAATGTGATTGAGCGTTGTGGGCTAAGGAGCTCACCCTTTGCTCTGTGGTTCATCTAGTCTGTAAAGACAAATGACACCCTTGGACCATCAGGTTGTTTGATTTCCTGGTGATATGACACCAACCAGAGGTTTCAAAGCAGAATCTTTCATTGTCAACAGCATGCATGGCACACAGCTGGCATCCTGTTCAGAAGCAGTGACCCATGTGCTGAAAACTGATGCTTCTGGTGGCAGATGAATGGATTTCATTCTCCAGTAAAGTTTCCCTTTTCAAAGTGAATGGGAGTTCCATTCCTTTCCTTCCTCCCTTCGCTCCTTCCCTCCCTCCCTCCCTTCTTCCCTCCCTTCCTTCCTTCCTTCCTTCCTTCCTTCCTTCCTTCCT
The DNA here is from genome assembly GCF_951640355.1 of Cnephaeus nilssonii. Lineage (NCBI taxonomy): Eukaryota > Metazoa > Chordata > Mammalia > Chiroptera > Vespertilionidae > Cnephaeus > Cnephaeus nilssonii. The sequence goes on along the minus strand of NC_137075.1, from coordinate 73,388,587 downwards.
TCCTTCCTTCCTTCCTTCCTTCCTTCCTTCCTCCCTTTTCTTTTCTATTTTTCTTTTCCTGTTTGCTGCCAGGAACCATGAAATTATTTGGGACATCTTTATTTTTAAATAAGAGTTGTTGAAATCATCTGGATATTGTGGATTCGTGCAAAATATCTAGATAGTGTATCTCATTAAATCCTGGCATTGTTAACAACTCATCGGTCCAATTTTTTCTTCTTTTTAAAACAAATCTGGAGGATATCAGAGTGGACTAAAATAATTTCACCATCTGCAAAAGATTTCACAGACAAATAGCACTTAAGCTGAGAAATCCCTTGATAAATTTGCCAGTAGACCAGTTCTCCTCACTGGTATAAGGGAGGTTTATAACAGGAATTCTTTGTGCATTGTGGAAGGCACATGCATTTTACATGAGCAAATTCTAAACCAACCAATCATGACTTTTTTTTTCAATTACACTTACCCCAAAATAACTCCCTTTAGAACAAGTTCTCAAAGGTTTTCTCTCCATGATTGTAAGCTGCTCTTGGAGCTCTGGAATGATGGAGAGGAAAAAAATCTAAGAGTCAAAGGTTTCCATGTAACCACAGTTATTTCTTGCATTGGAAACTGCCTATTTTTGTTCTCTCTAGGGAGAGAATTTCAGAAGATTTTTATGTCTGTCTCAAAACTGATTATGTGTTTTTAGTTTTACCAAGTTCAGACTTTAAAACAATCCAAACAAAAGAAACACAAAAATAACACATCTTTTTCTGCACGTGTCAGCGACCTTGCTCAGCACTGTGCATACTTGGATTAACATTGCTTGTTAGTATTTACTATGAAACACTACTAAACTTAAAAGTCTCAACAGGAGGACACTACAAGGACAGTTGTGTTCTTTGTGTGAATTGATTCAAGGCTCTCATTCATAAATTAGCTAGATCTTTGTTTAGTTTCATGTTTTTTAGGTGATAATTCAGTAAAGTATAGATTCTGTCCACTCTGATTGGTGCTACCATTTAAACCAATTGTTTGAAGTTCAAATTTCACTTTTTGGGAGGTAAAATAGTGCTTCATGTTGTAAAAGCAATCTTAATTAAGTGTTTATACTTGCATATTTATTGGCCCTTTTACCAAGGGGAGAAATGCTTTACATAAAATAATATTGAAATTATAAGAAGGTAGAAAAGTTATAAATAAGTGGAAAACAAAAGGAAGATGAAAAAGAAAGGGAAGGAGGGTGTGGGCAGAGGAGGGGGAGAGAGAGCGAGAGGGGGGGATATTGGTTGTGTAAGCCTTTACAAATAGCAGGAAAATAGAATTTAATGACTGAACTTATGTCATCACTGGATCTCATTGTTGAGTACATCAGTGATGATGAGAGTTTATCCAAAACAAATTTTCAAGCTCTAATACAAAGTTTCAAATTGTTATCCAAACCCAGTCAGCCATATCAGAATGGCCTGGGTGAAGGTTATTCGTAATATAACCCACATGGAAGCTGGATTATCCCTCCCTCTCAATAGCTAGACAAGTGTGGCTTGAACATAAATGTGGGTTCACATCTCTGGATCCATTCTGTGGCTGTTGTAGTCACTTTTTTAATGCTGACTTTTGAAGAGCAGAAGTTTTTAATTTTGAAGTTAAATTTATTGTTTTTTATTTTGTGGTTCATACATTTTTTCAATCCTACCTGACAAATCTTTGTATATTCCAAAGAGGAGGTGTTTTTAACAGCATGCGATTTCAAGTAATTTTAAATTGAACATGAGACATCCTGGCTGGTCTCTCCTCCATCATGGCTTCACACTGGTGACTCCATGCAGAGATGTTTCAAACTCCATCTCCTGGCCCTTCACTCCCACACAATCCAGATGCTCCCTACTCTAAGCCCCAAACTCCAAATTCTTCTCACTCTAATGCAGAGCCATTCAAACTTCTGAAGTTCCAGGATTAGCTTTGCAATATTAAAGCCTATAAGCTGTCCAGCAAGTTAAAATGGTTTTCCAGAACTCAATCATAACTACATAGCAATTTTCCTCTTTACATTATTGAATCCACTCAATTTTTGACCCAAGTTTCCCATCAAAGTTTTGGGATTTTCTCTAAACCCTGTCTTTTACTGAAATTATATGCAAAGCCTTCAACATCTGGAGACGTCAGGCACTTGTTCTCTTTATCCACGTGTGCATACTTCTGAGTATGAGGTAATGTGGCTGAAGAAGAAATGAATAGGCTAATTCTCCCCATGGTAACACCTGTGTCTTCTGGTCTTAGTGACATTCAACAGAATCATCCCACAGTTCAGAATGTTATCCCGATGCCTGTTCCTCTTATTTCTAATTCCTGAGACCATTTTGCTCTGTCTACCTGTGGAAATTTCCTAGCACTGCAGGGTTACTTTATAATATAGAGACTAAATCTTAAATTGTTCCTCTCAGATGTTGAAGTTCAAATTCATAATTAATAGACTCTTTAACAATTTATCTTTTGTTGGATTTCAGACTGTTCTGTCACCTCAAGTTCAACATGTCCCAAAGAGAATTTGTCCTTCCCTCCAAAATGGCTCTTGCTTTCAGTTGTCCTATCCATAGCAGGGTTCAAATCACATTGGACTCTTACATTCTGATTATCCTCTATGAGTTACTATGAGTTATACCTTTGAAATACCTAAGATTTGTTCTTTTTTTTTTTCCATTCCAACCTTAAACCAGATATTCCCTGCTTTAGTTTCTATTCTTCATACGTTTTTTCTCTCCTCTCACTCTTTTGACCCTGTCTGCAACCCCACATTATTTTTATACCAGGCCGCTCTTTCTGTATTTAGTGGATATAACTGACACTGTATTTTTCTGGCCTCCCACACCTGCCTGGCTTTGAAGGCTCCTGGAGACTCAGATTATCTGAGTTATCTCCCACCATAGCTCTGATCCAGGAGGCCAGTCTCCCCACTCACTCCCCGTGTACACCATGCTCATTCATCCTTGAGTCCTTTGCTTGCCCTATTGACCCTCTCTAAAGACTAACATCTTAAAATGCCACATTTCATAGTCACTTTCTAAATCCTCTCTTTCCAGCCTTAGCCCATTTTATCTTCTCCAAGTCCTCTCTTCCCTAATCTATTGCTTCACTTATAATTCACAGAGCCTAGTTTGAAATATCTGGATAATATCATCCAGGTCACAGAGTTCATGTGAAAATTAGATGGAAACATACAACAAAGTCAATAAGCTTACAATACAAAGTCTCCACTAGACAGGAACTGAGTCTTTGCGGCGCCTGGTAAGGGGATTTGGACTCTGACTGTCCCCTTAACATTTCCTTTTATAGCCACTAATTTACTCAGGGATTGAAAGTCTCCTGGGGAAAACAAAAGACTTGAATGTTGAACACTACTGGGAATCACACCATACAGCCATGTCCAATGGACTGGGTTGGCCCTAATGGGAGCCAGAGAACAACAGAGTCTTTAGAGAGAAGTTATCACAGAGAAGGAGGAGTCTGGCCCAGTGAGCCAAAATGGAGAGGTGATTGCAGGAATGGCCTAACAGGTGATACCGGAGTCTTCCTGACCTAGTCCAGGTGACAGCATTTATCATTGTAGAAAAAAGGGCTTAATTGTGTGAAATGGAATGAACTGTATATTAAGCACCATAGCACTTTGGGGCTCAATAAAACTCACTGACAACTTTCCTTCTCTTTCCCACCCCCTTCCTGGGCTAAATACAGAAGAGCATTCTTCTCTCTTTGCCAAAATGGTGACAAGATCTCTGGCCTCAAGGCATAGTGGCATTACTCCAATTTCCCGAACAATGGGCGCAATGGATGCCCACCTCCGCAGGTGGCTAGAGGGACAGGAGCCAAGATCCACCCCTAGAGGGGCCACTCTGGGGACCTGCCAGGGCCCTGGGCTGCAGGTTTTGGCTCAGCTTGACACTGACCACAGTGGCGGTATGCGTGAGTGAAAGGCTGGATCACATTTTGAGGCTCACTCATGATCGCTGCAGGGGCCCTGCACCCATCTGAATCTCTCAGGATGGTTAAGGTCCATTTTTAGTCCTGGAAAGGAAGTGTGATCTTTTTCCTCTACACAAAAGCAGAGACCCAGAGTACACACCGAGCACAAGCACACTTTAATGCGACCTTCTGTCCTCCCATGACCGAGTGGGGAGAAAAAGGCTGGATTCATATAAAATAAAAGGGCTAAAGTTTCTCATTCATTCAGGCAGGGCTCTGTGCAACCTGACCGGAAAGAGGGGGTTGTTCTGATGGCCTATGTTCCTGGAAGCTGGGTTCTTCTTCATTCACTCTGGGGAAGAAACAGCCTAGGTCAGTGGTCGGCAGACTCATTAGTCAACAGAGCCAAATATCAACAGTACAACGACTGAAATTTCTTTTGAGAGCCAAATTTTTTAAACTTAAACTTCTTCTAACGCCACTTCTTCAAAATAGACTCGCCCAGGCCGTGGTATTTTGTGGAAGAGCCACACTCAAGGGGCCAAAGAGCCGCATGGCTCGCGAGCCGCAGTTTGCAGACCCCTGGCCTAGGTGTTTAAAGGTCTCAGCAGCTGCAATAGCAGTAGCACAGAGCAGGTGACAGCCCTAACTCCCCAGACTGCTCCGGGGCCCTTCCTTTCGGAGGCCAGCTCGTGTGGACCTGTCTCCGAAAGACAGTAGCCAGGCTTGACGGCTGAGCTGTCTTGTCGTATCAGAGGCAACAGAGGAAAAGAACTCACCCTTCAAAATCTTGGCTACCGCCATTCCCACACTTACACTTCAAGCACAGCATTGCCACCAACACTCAAAATATTACATGATAATCAAGTTGCATCGCCATATACATCTATCCCACAGACTCTAACTACAAGAAGGCACAATCTGATGCCAAAGGAAAGAAAGCCTCATTACAAAGTGGTATTTGCTTAGGGAGACTAAGTTCATAAAAAAGGGGGAGGGGGCTAGGGTCTCTACCAAGATACTTCACATAACCAAAGGGGATTCAACCTCATTCTATGAGGCCTTAGTGAGGCTCTCTGGCCTCAGAACCCCATGACCACACAGCCATTTCAGCATTAGGTGTGTAGATTTCTAGCACTATTATTTTTATGGAAGTTGAACTGTGTAATAGGTTATACTTAGGTATTAATCTCCTTTTGTATTTGTTTTTATAAGCTTAAAATATGTCAAAGTTTTCAGAATCCTATAAAACATTGTGTACACCAAGCATGTCAAACTCTCGGCCCACGGGCTGCATGTGGCCCATAACAAGTATTTTTGCGGCCCAGCCAACATAACGGTATGTAAGAAACGTTTTAGTAAAAATTTTGTAACTTACTTTTTACAATAATCTGTTATACATAATTGTTAATAATGAACTACAATGTTTGCTAATGATTGATTACCATAATCATGTTGCATTCATTTCCCTTACATGCCTTACGGGCGCAGGCGCACCATTTCTCTCCACTAATATTAGCAGCGAATATTTTAGCAGCCAATTGCCACGTCATTCGTCTTGGACTGACTTGTTTGGTGTGAGCAACAGGAAGTATTTCGCTTTCAGAGAACAAGAAAAATAGGCTTATTTGCGTTACATTTATTAATTTGTGCAGTTATTCAGTGTCTGGTAAGTTAATGTTCAAGAAAAAATATTAATTTTTATTAAAATGTTCTATTATTTTATGTTAACAATTACTCATTTATCTCAGCCCTTTGTATTCAGCATGTCTCTATCAAAATAAACCTACATTTCTATGAAAATTGAAGCTTTTGGTTTTTTGAGGCCCACATAAACTTAAACCTTGTTTATTTGGCCTGTGTTAGCCTTTGAGTTTGACATGCTTGGTGTACACAGTCAACAAGGGAAAATGTTAATTTTAGATTTTATTTTCAATTTTCTTAAATATAAACAAAATAAAATATTGTGGTTAAAGTGGAGAATATAGTTTCCCTCTCCAGCACTATTCCCTTTTCTCCCCACCTACAATCACCTCCTCTATGTCCATGTTTTTAATATATTTTTTAATCTCATGTCCATTCACATCCATAGACAATATATAGTACTGCTTTGTATTTTTAAACTTTGACACCAAAGCTATCATACTGTACAAATATTTTTTTGCAACTTGCTTTTTCCCCCTCTATTTTTGACTATCCATGTTGAGATATATATATATTTCATTCATGCAGTCTTGCTTGCTACACAAAATTACCACAAACCAGAAGTACCAACATCACCGCAGGTTTCTTTACAAGGCAGAACCTCAAGCCCCATCTCAAATCTAAAGATCCCCAGGTCCCCAGGTGGTTCTTTTTCATATGAATGTCAGGAAAGAAAAAGCAACCTACTTTATTGCATTTTACTATATGATGACACCATACTTGTGCTATATAATACACAAATATATTATAATAAATGTGTAAAATATTTATTGTTCCCTATTGATGGGAATTCAAGTTGTGTCTAGTTTTTCTACTACTAGAAACAATACTGCAATAAATACATTTTATGCATGTCTTAAAGTACACGTGTAAGTGTTTTTAGGGTATTCACGTGAAAGAAGACATATAAAGTTAAAGGTATGTTCATCTGTTCATCGTCAACTTTATATTGCCAAATTTCTTTCCAATGAGGTTGCACAAATGTAACAGTGTACAATTATATCCTTGACTTGATATTGTTAAGAACTTTTTGAATTTCCCAAGACTGGTGACTGTAAAATTATACAGGGATGGGTAAAATGAGGTTTATAGTTGTGAGTATGCAAAACAGAGTTTATTTTTGTATTATGATTTATTAATTATTGTATTATTTTCCATATGAACTGTAAACCTACTTTTGCCCACCCCTGTATTGCATGCATTTTTTTCTTTTTACAGCTTTATTGTTGTATAATTGGCATACATCAAGTTGTGCAAAAAGTGCACAATTTGCTGTTTTAACATAGCTATACTCCCATAGTGAAGATAATGAACATGTCTGTCACCCCCCCAAATTTTCTCATGTCTTTCCAGAATCCCTCCCTCCTGCTGCTCTCCTTACCTCAGTCTAATGTCGAGTGGCCTTATACCTCTTCACATGTAGCATAAGAACCTTATACCAACATGCTTGCATAGCCTTCCTCCAGGCCTTTGTGTACTGTCGGTTCTCATGCATTGTACTTCTACATATGTTATACTAGTATACCTCAGAACACATTGTTATGACTTGAGTTTTAGATGGTCAGTTATCTTTTAAAATGATTTAAAAAAAAAGAAACAATTTTCTCGTATGAGATGTGCCTCATACCTTTGTGTAGATTCAAATTTCTGTCTGGTATTGGTTCTCTTCTGCCAGGTCTTCCTTTAATACCTCCAGAAGTGCTGACTTCCTGGTGAGGCATTCTCAGCTTTTGAATGTTTGAAAGTCTCTGTTTTACCATTGTTTTGATAAATATTTTTACAGGCTACAGAATACTAAATTTTGTGTTTTTACCTTTAGCACTTTAATAATGTTGCTCCACTGTGTCCTGGCTTTCACTGTTTCTGGTGATTAAATCTGCTATAATTTTTCATCTTTGGTTTTCTGAAAATAATGGGTCTTTTTGCTATTATTGCTTTAAGATTTTATCTTTATTACCAGTTTTAAGCAAGTTGCTTTCTTCATTTTTTGTGTGCTTGTGTTTGGGGTTAATTTGGCTTCTTGAAATGGTAGGATTATAAATTGTAATAAATTTGAAAAAAATTTTGGTTATTTTCTTCAAATATATATCTATACTAATAAAAGGAAAATATGCTAATTAGACCAAGTCAACCGGACATCTTCCAGACATCCAACTTCCTTCCAGACAAAGCCACAGTGGCGGAGGCCGAGGGAGAGGCAGTAAGGGGCAATCAGGCAGGCAGGGGAGCAAGCAGTTAGGGGGTGATCAGGCCAGCAGGGGAGAGCAGTTAGGGGATGATCAGGCCAGCAGGGGAGGGCAGTTGGGGACAATCAGGCTGGCAGGGGAGTAGTTAGGCGGCAATCAGGCCAGCAGGCAGAGGCGGTTAGGGGTGATCAGGCAGGCAAGCAGGCAAGCAGTTAGGAGCCAGCAGTCCCGGATTGTGAGAGGGATGTCTGACTGCTGGTTTAAGCCCGATCCCTGCGGGATCACTATATTCCTCTATGATTGCTCCTAAACCGGCAGTCGGACATCCCCTGAGGGGTCACAGATTGGAGAGGGTGCAGGCTGGGCTGAGGGACAACCACCCCCCCCCCGTGCACAAATTTTGTGCACCGGGCCTCTAGTATCTATCTAATCTAATAAAAGGGTAATATGCAAATTAACCGTCACTCCAACACAAATATGGTGGCACCCATAGCAACCGGGGTGGGACGCGGTGGGAGGGAGGGCTGCAGACACAACACAGGGCTTCTGGGCTGGGGGTGTGCTCCGAGCTGCTGCTGCGTGGCTCAGGGCACACCCTCAGCCCAGCAGACACAACACAGGGGATCCTCTGTGTATGAGCTACAGAGGAAACACCTTTTCTGGCCACTCATTGGCTAAGCTCCCTGTACGCCACCACTTGCAGTGTTCTTGGTAACTTGGATAATAAGAATCCAAGAAGGTGCTCTAGGGTTTTTCCATCACACTCCTGGAGGAAAAAACTAAGGTCCACTGCTGGAGGGGCTAAGAAATGTCATATCCCGCTCTAGCCAGTTTGGCTCAGTGGATAGAGCCTCAGCCTGCCGACTGCAGGGTCCAGGTTTGATTCTGATCAAGAGCATGTACCTAGGTTGCAGGCTCCTCCCTAGCCAGGGCTCAGGTCAGGGCTCATGCAGAAGGCAACCAATCAAAGTGTCCCTCTCACATTGATGTTTCTCTCTGTCTTTCCCTCTCTCTTCCAAGCTTTCTAAAAATCAATGGAAACATATCCTCAGGTGAGGATAAAAAAAAGAAAGAAATGTCATATCCTATGAAAGACATATCTTGAAAATGCCTAAAGAAAGTTGTCATTTTTTCATGGTGAAGGGACTGGAGTCTGTGTTGATGAAAACACCTTGGCAGCTGCGGCAGTAGCAGCAGCAGTGGGGTGATGGGGCTAGAGCCTTCCCCTGATCAGCCCAGTCACCTCCCACAGAGGGAGGCCAGACTTCAGCTTAGGCCCGCTCCCCATGGGGAGCGAGCCTAAGCCATCAGTAGGACATCCCCTGAGGGCTCCCAGTCTGTGAGAGTGGGCAGACTGGGCTGAGGGACACCACACCCCCATGCATGAATTTCGTGCATGGGGGGGGGGGTGTGTTCCTCAGCCTGACCTGCACCCTCTCCAATCCGGGAGCCCTCAGGGGATGTCCTACTGACGGCTTAGGCCCGCTCCCTATGGTTCTCTGCTCTCTGCGGGGCCTGCCTGCTCCATACCATGGTGACTGCCAAGTAGGCCATGCTGGGTGCTGCCTGCAGGCTGCACTTCACTGCTCCCAGGTTGCTGAGGCCATGCTGGGAGCTGCCTGCGGGCCCGCTTGCCTGCTCCCGGGTCAGCACGGTGACGGCCAAGCAGGCCATGCTGGGAGCTGCCTCCTCCTTGCTGTGAGTCTCCATGGAGGCAATGGGGTTAATTTGCATACTCACTCCTTATTGGCTGGTGGGTGTCGCAAAGTGATGGTCAATTTGCATATTTCTCTTTTATTAGTGTAGATATGCATTTTTAAAAAGTCACTCCTTATACTCAGCATGTATATTAGGTTACAGCTCACTGATGCTCTGTTTATTTATTTTTTCAGTCTTTTTCTGTGTTTTATTTTAGTTAGTTTCAATTGCTATATCTTTAAATTTACTAATTTTTTCTTTGTTAGTGACTAATCTGCTATTATCTCACTCCATGTAGTTTTCACCTCAGACATTACAGTTTTCATCTCTAGAAGTTCTATTTGGGTGCTTTTAAAAAAAGAATATCTATCATGCTGCTACTTAATATGCTCCATGTTTCCTCAACATTCTTTATCACATGTATGCAGTTAAAATAACTATTTTAATGTCCTTACCTACTACTTCTATTATCTGTGTCATTTCTGGGTCGGTTTTAATTGGTTGAGTTTTCTTCTCATTATAGGTCATATTTTCGTGTTTCTTTGCATGCCTGGTAATTTTTTTATTGGGTTCTAAAACATTGTGAGTTTTACTTTATTGAGTGCCAAAATTTTGTATTCTTTTAACTATTTTTTAATTTGTTCTGGAACACAGTTAATTGGAAACAATTTGATCTTCTCAAGACTTACACAGGCTCAACGCCGTCTTTTGTCTAGGGATAATTTTCCTCACTACTGCATTCTTCAGGTGATGATGCCTATACTGATAGTGTGTGGACCATATTTTGGGCAGCCAGGCTGTATAAGTAGTCCATCATAAAACAAGTCCAGTTAATCTGAGATCTGTGTGCTGAAGAGGCCACATGGAGACATTAAGCTGATGGTGCCAGTAGAGTCCAGCCTTTCTAGCTTCAGTGAAACCATCTTGGACCCTTCAGACCAGTCCATCTGTCATCTAAATACCAGCAAGTGACCTCAGTTGACATAGAGCAGGAGATTGCCCGAGAAAGTTCTCTCTGAATTCACAATTCATGAAACTGTGAAATATAATAAAATGGTGGTTGTTTTAAGCCACTAAGTTTTTGAGCAACTAAGTTGTATTGTGTAGCAAATAGTTAACCATAAGAGAATTTGATCTAATATGCACTGGCTGCATATTAAAATCAATTGGGGAGCTTTTAAAAAATATTGATTCCAAAACCCTATCCCAAGAGATTCTGATTCAATTGATCTGAAGTGGAGCTCAGGTATTGATAGTTTTAAAACCCCAAGATATGTTTTATAACATACTCCATGTAGAATTTAATGTGCTGCCAGAGTGCAAGGTAATTGTAATGGGTGATGAAGAACCATGGAAGAGGTTTAAGCAAGGAGCTGATGTGATCATGACTGTGTTAAACACAATTATTGTCAACTGTATAGAGGATAGACTTCAGGGGTTGAAGATTGGACCTAGGGAAAATCAATTAGAAAGTTGTTGCAGAAATCCAGGTGAGAAATGATGGAGGCTTAAACTAGAATAGCGAAAGCTGGGCTGGAGAGGACAGGATGAGTGAGAAAGTTTCAGAAGACAAACAGATAGTTCTAGGAGATTGGATATGGGAATGATGCAAAGGAAGGAGCCCAGCATATAATTTCAGAACTATATGGGTGCCTGGGTGAATAAGGGTGACATTCATAGTAATTGACGGCATAAGAAGAGAGGCAAGGGTAACAAGTGAAATGAGTTCATTTGAGGATATGTTGACTTTGCATTACCTGGAATATCTAGGTGGAGTTGTCTGGCAGGTAGTTGGATATATAAATCTGAAGCTCATGGGAAAGGTGTTAGCTATAGATATTGATCTGAGTGGCATCATCATTTATATAGTAATTGAAACCAAGAAAATGGATGTGATTGATCTCCTGGGGATGGCTGTGACGAACACTCAGATTGTCTAACTCAGCCCCATTTCACCTTCCTTTTATAGTGTCTTCCTATTCAGCAAAAGTGAAAAGGACTCAAATGACACTTCCATGAGATTTAGAGGCAGATGTGAATCAGAGGCCATCATCTTTGAGTTCTTTCCGTTGGTAAGTATAGTCAACTATTCATGATTGGAGAGGCAACTGCAGGGCCAGACTCAGATGGCCAGAGGATGGCTTCTTGGCTTCTATGCCAACCTCCATCCCTGTACACCCACACCTATTTTTCCTATGGCCTCATAGACTGTTAGATTCCTCCATCTTCTTGCTACAACTCTGTATCCATACCCTTAAAGTTAAATTTAAAAATTTTTTTGCTTATGTCAATAGTTCTTAACACTTTAAAATAATCTAAACCACTTGAGAAATGAATGCAAAGGTCTTAGGCACAGATATTCTAATCTAACAGGTCTAGGGTGGGGTTCAGAAATCACTGTGTATTTGAAAACATTCCAGGTGACTCTAATATACAGCCAGGCTTAAACTACTGATTAGCTAATATGTGTTTAATCTTGGTTATTTTTGTGCAAACCATAAAACTTAAAACTTGTCTATTGCATCTTTGTACATGGATCATGAAGTGTGGTGGTTATCTGGTTTACAGAGAAGACAGTGAAGTACAGTTATTTACCTTGGTTTATAATCTGATTGAAGTAAAACTTAGGCCAATCAAAGCTTCCTGAATTCCATGGCTGTGTTATTCATGTTTATATACCTACTAGTGCCCTGGTGCACGAAATTCGTGCACAGGGGGAGGGGGGTGTCACTCAGCCTGGCCTGCACCTTCTCCAATCTGGGATCCCTCGGGGGATGTCCGACTACTGGTTTAGCGGGCCTAAACCGGAAGTCAGACATCCCTCTCACAATCCAGGACTGCTGGCTCCTAACCGTTCACCTGCCTGCCTGCCTGATCGACCCTAACCACTCTGCCTGCTGTCCTGCTCACCACCTACTGTCCCCCGCCGGCCTTCTCACCCCCAACTGCCACCCCTGCCAACCTGATCACCCCCAACTGCCCCCCTTGCAGGTCTGATTGCCCCCAACTGCCCCCTACTGCTGGCCTGCTTGCCCCCAACTGCCCTTCCCTGCCAGCCCGATCGCCCCCAACTGCCCTTCCCTGCCAGCCCAATCACCCCCAACTGCCCTCCCCTGTAGGCCTGGTCCCCCCCACCTGCCCTCCCCTGCAGGCCTGGTCCCCCGCAACTGCCCTCCCCTGCCAGCCATCTTATGACAATGTGGGGGCAGCCATCTTGTGATGACATGGGGACAGCCATCTTGTATCAACATGGAGCAGACATCTTATGAAGACGTAGGGGTGGCCATCTTGTGATGCAAGGGTGTGAGGGTCAATTTGCATATTACCTCTTTATTATATAGGATGAGAAACTTTCTTGCACCAAATAGAGGCATAATAAAAAATTGTAGAATGAATATTGTTGACCTAAGTATTCTGTAGATTGTCTTCTAAACACATTAAGTTACTAGAAGGCATTTTAATCTACTTATTTATAAAATATTCATTGACAAGCTAGATTTGTATTTGATCTGGACTTATGGTATGAACATAGCACATGAATGAGATGAACTAGGAGTTGAATCTTTTTTTATGCCAATAGCATCTAATCAGGCTAAAGTCTTTCAAGTCAGTATTCTGATTAAATGCCCCAATTACCAGTTAATTGCTAGAGAGTAGATGCAACTGACTCATTTATCTTACAAATTTCAACGTGGAAGCCTCAAATGCACAAGAATAACTCTAGCTCTACAGTTAGTTAAATGCAAGACTAAATCTTGCCAATGTCACTGTAATATATGCCCTCAGGAATCAGAACCTTAGCACATAGCACCAAAGAGATTTAACATTAATAGGGTGTTTAGAAAGAGCGCAATCATAGCAGAGAGCTAAAATCCAATAGTGCAAACCACATGGATCCACATTTTCCAAGATAAATACCTTGCATGACTCCTTAATTAAAGCCATTAATGATAATTAACCTCATGGGGAAAATGACTCATCCGACTGGTAAAAATATACTTGATTTCATTTTGGTCTATTGTCTTCTTTTAAAGGTTACAGATGGACTGTTTTTCCTTGTATACATGTGTACTCACCTAACGAGAAAGAAGACAGAAAGCTGTAGATGGTGCTTCTACTGAGTTGTTTGAAAAGTTCAGAGTAAAAATCTGATGTTGTATCCTGATCCCTTCCAAATCAGCCTGCTACTTTTCCTGAGGAGACACAGAGAGCACACCAGTTCTGTTGACTTAAACATTACATTGGATGGCCAATGATAAATAATGCAAGGTTTACTCACTTTATTGGCTTGCTCAGAAAAAAATCAATCTGGGGACTCAAATTTATTGTTCACCAAAATGCATGGATCAATTAATATGCATTGTTTACTCGGGTTTTAATCAGATTTGAAACAAATGCCCTGTATTGTGACACCTCCAGGGAGCAAGATGTGCCCAACTTCCCAGTACAAAGGCATAATCCTTCTATTTTCTTATTTTCAGTGTAGATCTGATGGTGAGAAAGACTACCTATGAATTTTATTGTTCACATAATTGCCAGATTGACGCCTCTCCTCCTTTCTTACCCATGAAGAATCAAGGTAAATTCACTAGGCAAGGGATGGATGAGCTGTTCTTTTGGCCTTAAGGGGAAAAAATCATAAGGGCTTGGGAACCTGTTTGATTAGAACAGCGTAAGTCTTGATAATGGCTGTTCATGAATATTCTATTTAAAACAGATCAGGTGACTCTTTTCTTCCAAGAGCCTGCCTGTCACTCCTCACCTAGTGTCTCCAACTTCTACATAAGAACACTAGGCAGTAAAGACACAGTACTGAAATTTGGGTCCACTAGTAGGGTCTATGTCACCTCCTTTATTAACCAGGACTTTGAAATCAAGTCATATGAATTGTTGTCTCTTTTGTGGGTTGTAGCAGATACTACAATGTGGCACCCAGATCCCAGTTTCAGGATCTGAACACACATTCCCTCAGTTTTCTGGAGTGTTGGCTGATGAAGGGTCACAGTTAAGTTACCCTCTAGGAATTGTCAATGGGAACTACATTGTCAATGTAATGCCCCTCCTTTGCCAGGTGTATATGTGTGTCTGCATGTGTGTGTGTATGTGTATGTGTGTTGGTAGTAGTGGTTATACAAAGGCTAGACCCTTGCCTAAATTTGGGGTAACTCTGAAGTGCCAGAGCTCCCTCTAGGATCAAAAGAGATCTCTGTGGCAGTTTCATCATAGTTCTTTTCCTTCTGCCCAGTTCAGTTCCCCTTCCTTCTTTCCAGATATTGTCCCCCAGAGCATTCCCCCCAAATCTCCTGCAAACAAATCTCTATCTCAAATGGTTTCCAAGGGAAATCAATCTAAGCTACATTTCTACCATACTTTGAAAAATTGGGCATAACTCAGTCTTAGTAGCATTCTAGGTTATTTGTATTTGGTAGACTCAGATAAATAATCACAAAGTTGGAAAACCTCATTGATTTGGGCCAAGTTAGTGTTTGTCTTCCTTTAGACATTTCTTAACTGGGCTCATTTTAAGTAATATGGTGACTTCTTTGGTTAAATGCAGAACCATACCCTTATTCATTTGGTTTGTAAAATGTTGTCCATATATCTAGTATTCAAGACTTAAAGCAGATTACGTCTGTTAGGGCTCGACAGACCAAGTAGTTTAAAACACTCAGACACTTTTGAAGCACTCTTTGCAAAAATTAACATGCTAACTATAGATTATTTTCCTCTTTAAAGCAGACCACCAAAAGGCCTTGTTTAGAAAACACTTTATCAATTTAGTTCCGATTATTGTGTATGTTCAATCAGTGATTTCTTTTAAACATTCATTTTTATTAGTATATGTTTCTTTTTCTTTCATTTACCCCAAGTTCTTATCGTTTACTACTGTGATTAGGTATGTCTAAATTAACACTAAAATATCATAAGTCAAATCAGCATATATTAAGGCCCTGGCTAGGTAGCTCAGTTGATTAGAGTGTCATCCCGATACCCCCAAGGTAGTGGGTTTGATCTCCAATCAGGGCACATACAAGAATCAATCAATGAATGCATAGATAAGTAGAACAACAAAACAATGTTCCTCTCTCTCTCTAAAAATCAATTTAAAAAAACAATTCAGCATGTATTATTAGCTGCTCTTTCCTAAGTGCTTTGTGTATAAACTCACATAATTCATAGATGAGATAGGTACCATCATTATCACTATTTTCTTAATGAGAAAACCTACCCAGAGGCATAAACCTAGGAAGCAGCATAGCTAAATTTTGGACCAAAACAATTTGGTGTCATAATCTGTGCTCTTGGTCACTCCACACCACTACCTCCTTGAGAACTAGAAATCAAAGCTTACAAAAGGAAAGAAAGGGTTAAAATATTTGAGGAATTTATAGAAAAGAAAGATTACTCTTATTTAGAAAACTCAGGGAAGGCTTCATAGATGGGGTGGTGGTTGAATCAGGTCCTAACATATAAATAGCACGTAGAGATTATAGTGAATTTCTTTCACCTTTAAACAAAAAAGCCCTACAAAAAAAACTCACTTACTAGCAGTTTAAACAAAGAGAAAATGAGTAAGAAAAAAGAGCCACCTAGCTGACTGCTTCTCTCCATCTATTAATAAAAATAAATTATGTGTGCCTGGTATGGTCAGTGTCTAAAAAAAAACTTACAATCTAGTTGGGTAGATGAGACATTGAACTTGAAAGGGTAACAAGTCATAACTATAAAGCTCTATTTGGTAAATGCCAAATGAGTGTATAATTAGGTGAGTAGATAAGAAATAACTGTTCAATGTCTGTAATCCTGCCACCGCCCCATCCTCAGGATGTGTTTCTGGAAGGCTCATTGAAAGACAATTACATGGGATTTGCCAGAGGGGGAGAGTTTACTAGAAAGTATTTGGAGATGTAGAGGTAGAAATGTGATAGGGATCCAGGATGCAGAAAGAATTGAGACTAGATTGGGATTGAGTTTTTCAGGGCCCAGTGTTTTCAAGACTTAACCTTTATGGCTTCCTGTTGGATGGGCATGCCCATGAGGAAATGGCAGAGTGATGTTAAGGGAGGGCCATGTCCTATGCTCTAGAGCCCAGCCTTTTCAGAGACCCCCATGCCCAAGGTGGCAGAATCGACTGCTATAAAAGATTGTGTAGATTTGGTTAAGGAGCATCTCAGAAATACCCAGGAGACAAAAGGCACTATGCTAGATTATGTAAGACCCTTGGTGCCTTTGAGTGAAGGGATGGGGCAGTGAATCCCAATAAGCACTGAGAATGATTATTTTTTTTTGGGGGGTGTCATTCTGGCCAGGGGGATTCCAAGTAATTTAATTTAATATAAAAAATACAGTGATGGCATCCTGGTACTGGAATGAATTCATTACTTGGTCCCTTCCTCCCCCCCCCCCCCCCCCCCCCCCGTCAAACCAGTATTGTAGTTGAACAAAATTCATACCAGTTATGGGCAATATAAGCATGAAGTTTTATGGGGTTACATCAAAATCATCACTGCCTGGGCATGCCAAGAAATTTCATGGAGAAAAAAATGAGATTTAATAGAATCTTGAAGATTGAATAAAATTGAGAAGGGTGAAGGAGGGAGTGGGCAGCATACCAAAGGTATGTGTAAAGACATGAAGATGGGATGCACCTTTCCTAGGAGACAGGATACTTTAGATGCTCCTCAAGAAGCAATGCAGGCACAACATTAATGACCTGTCTTTGAGACGGCACTGAAGCACTAAGCAAGATCTGCCCACATCGGTTCCTAAAGAGTCTCCATCACTTCTCAACACATAAGCTGGAGCTGCAGGTTTCGTTTGTCATCATTCATCACCCCTCATCCCCCTGAGGTGTCTCTTCAGGTGTCAGTGATGGGAGTAGCTGCTCCTCCTCCATTTTCACAATGGACTTTGCCAGATTCTTCGGAAGGAATCCGGGTGAACCCAGTACCTCCAAATTTCCTCTGGCCCTCTCAGAGTCCACTGCGGTCAAAACCAGAAAATGCTCAAGTGTCTGAAATGAATTGTGCATCCATCCTTTAATAACGGCTTTGGACAGCAGTCCTCATGCATGTATATTTTCTTGCTACTAAACAACTTTTCCTTCTCACCAGTTAGTGAAAAATGCTGAAACTGCTCTTTTCCAAGCCATCCATTTTTATCCATTAGCAAGTTGTTAACCTATATCAGTTTGGTACAGGACCTGGAAAACTCAAGTGTTTCTATGTAAAGTATTTTTTATTTGATAAAAGACAAAGAACAATGGACCTATAGTCTATATAAATGCTATTTTAAATATACCATTTAATCTAGTATTTCGCTATAGGAATTGGTGAGTGTTTAGATAATGCCTGGTATTTAATTTTATCTGTTCATGTGCCATCAGGAGAAAATATATGCAGACACATAACACCCTTTGCTTTTTTTTCTATGTCTCCAAACTTTGCTAATATCCACTCTTCATCTCCATCTTCCTCTCCCTCACTCCTCCTCCCTCTGTCTGATTGCATGGCTGGAAACTGTTCCATCATTTCAGGAGAACAGGAAAAGCAGGATCTAACTTCTTAGAGCATTTTTCTGGGCACTTTAATAACAATGACTTTGCTCATTTGCCCTACATTTTGTTCCTATCTTGTCATCTTGTTCTTTGTTTCTAATGACAATTGACACTATTTTCTGTGCAATTCATTTTCTGTATTACAGAGCTACCAGTCCTTGACTTTTCTGAGTATAAAAACTCACTCTGATAAATTATAGATGGTAAAATATTTTGGGATATATACTCAAGATGGTAAATAATTTTAACAATGAATAAGTAAGACATAAATTAGTGTCTTAAGACATCTTTGCTCTTGACAGATGCTAAGTTTAAAGCTACAAACTTCAGAATGGGGGCAGAATATCCCTGGAAGATGAAATGTTCCTTGAAAAAAAGTGCATCGGGAATGATTTAGAAAGAGTTAGAGAGTAATTTTTATAGGCTTCTTGAAACATCAGCAACAATTACAGAGAGAATGATAATCTAGTAAGTTTCCTCTCTTTGAGGGAGATGTCAGATGTCCACAAATGACGTGAACAGAAAATTCCAACCTGAATCCAATAGTAACTGAGTATTACAATTACTACCATTTACGTTCCTCCAAAAATTCCAATGTGGGGGGCACACACATATCTATTCAACCAGGATGAGCTCTATAACCCAATTCTAGTCTCCAGAACAGTCAGGGACCACCACAAATTAATATTTATTTTTTAAATATATTTTCATTGATTTCAGAGAGGACGGGAGAGGGAAAGAGAGATAGAAACATCAATGATGAGAGAGAATCATTGATTGCTTGCCTCCTGCACGCCCCCCTGCTGGGGATCAAGCCCTCAACCCAGGCATGTGCGCTTGACCGGGAATTGAACCTGGGACCCTTCAGTCCACAGGCCAACGCTTTATCCACTGAGCCAAACCAGCTAGGGCCAAATTAATATTTATATCAAATAAACTCTAAGGGGTTTATTCAGAGTACTAGAGTCCCAGACAAGAGTATTTTCCCAAATAACTGAGCCAACAGATGTCAAACTACTAACTTTTTCACTGTTCACTCTGGACAGAGAGCCAGCTGGGGCATGAGACTGACTTGGAAGTTCTTACTCCTTCCCTTGAATGGAGCCCAAGGAAAGCCCTGGAGGAAGCGGGTCGCCCCACCACAGGGAGTGTGCAGCTTGACTTGAACAGTTTGTCACCAGGAAGCAGCTGGAGGAAAGAGGAGGCTGAGTTTGAGAGCTTGACAGTCCCGGAGAGAGCAAGCCACACACAGTTGCCCATCCCAGTGTCAGAGATGTGATAAACCGCACCTTACAGGAGGGGAGAGAGGACCAGGAGTCCTCTGGCCTGGAGAGTGGAGCACAAGTCCCTCTCTTTTTGGGGACTCAAATTCCCCAAAAGGAGCCCCCAAAGACTATTGGAGATGGCTTGTTTCTGTATTGGTTTCTAGGACTGCTATAACCAAGTCCCACAGACTGGGTGGCTTATGCAACAGAAACTGATCCTCTCACAATTCTGGAGGCCAGAAGTCCCAAATCAAGGTGTTGGCAGGGGGCCGGGAGGGAAGGAGCTGTTCCAGGCCTTTCTCTTTGGAATGTAGATGACCGTTTCTCTCTGTGTCTCTTCACCTGTTCTCCCTCTACGCATGTCTCTGTGTCCAAATTTCCCCTTTGCATGAGGACACCAGTCGTACTGGGTTGAGGCCCACCCCATTTTAACTCGATCACCTCTGTAAAGACCCTCTTTCCGAATAAGGGCACGTCGAGTATGGTTTCTTTTTTGAATCAAGTGTTCCAGAGAAAGCCAGCTTAATACACATGGCTGCTTGTCATCTTGCACAGCACTAGCCAGCCGGCAAGATGCCTTCCTCGAAGGTCTATGTGCCTTTTTGGAAAGCACGGCTCATGCGGGAGAGCCCTGCCACACTCCTCCAATTGCTGCTAATTCGGAACAAAACTTCTGGGAAAGGTCTACCTGGCTCCCCGGGCGCTTTTGGTCCCTACACCTCGGAGTCTGTCAGGAACGTGCATAACGAGCTCGTCTGCACGTGTTCCCCATCAGAAGTGTTCAGCGATCCAGAGCTTTCGTCTCCAAATATTTACCAAGTTCTATTTATCAGAATGAAAGAGAATGTTTCTGCTCCACAACGTCAGGCATATGGTAGCAGCGTGAACTAGAAGATAAATCGTGCTGGGAGATTCCAACTGGATTTAATGCCAGCAATCATTATTTTTAATCAGATGGAAAGTTCCCTCAGTGATACCAGGCCATCTAACACTGGAAAATAATTTTGTCAGTTCACATTGTCTGATGCTGCTTTTATAAATAATCTCCTAGGGCCTTTTGAAGTCTACCTTTTTTTTTATATATTCTTTCTCATTCTTTTTTTTCTATGGGAATGTCCTATCACATCCCTGCATCCTGGCTGTTGATTATAGGATGCCTTTATAAAATGGCAGAAAGCATTTGGTGCTTAGCAAACCTTCCAACAACTACATAGAATTTTAATAAATTTCTTGAATCTCTCTGTACTTCTTGCTTCCCCACCTTCCCAGAACAAGAGTGCAACAAAATATAACTAATAATCCAGAACAGCCTGGATCAGATGATATATAATTGGGGTTTGGTGTGGGCTGGTGGTGTGAGGTTAGATATGTTATTGGGGCAATCAGACCTCAAATGGGTACCTCACTGCAAGGGCTGTGTGGGCCCACACACCACCCACCCACCCACACCTCATGAAAGCATCTGGCACTTCCTAGCCAGCTATGAGCTGGAATTTTTTAAATAACTGGTAATTTTAAAAATAACTGGCAATTTGACTACATTTACTTGTGGGTGTAAAACATATGAGGAGGGATACAGCTAAATATCCTATTTTCAAGCAACACAAAAAGGAGCTTCATATACACAAAAAAATTATATCAAAAGATAAATGGGGGAAAGCCATTTCTCTGACACAAAACCCACCATCCATTAAGGCCGACGAATCCCCTGCTATTGTGGGAATTTTCCTTCTGGGATCGTTTACTGCTGGGAGGTAACCCTGAGAACTCACGTGCCTCGCCAGGAGAGGTAGCCCAAGATCAGGACGCCCAGTTTTCTGCTCTCCCCACGTTGCTGAATTTGCTGACTGCCAGGCCACTCACTCCTGTGAGCCTAGGACTTGGCCAAACCCCCAATCCTACAGTAAACAGCAGAGTGTTTGCTAACAGACGAAAGCCAACTTCCTACAGGTAAGAGGAGGCTTCTCGAGAACACTCCTCTTAAGAAGCAGCAGTGAGGCCCTTCGACTGTCCCCGACCTGGGAGTCAAGTCTCAGCGATTCCCGCTTCTGGATCCCTTTGTACACTCATCTCCCTGGTGGCTTCTCATTTTGGCTCCTCCTGCTCCAAACTGTAGGCCAGCCCGTTAGCATCTAAACTCTCCAGGCCACTGAGAAACTGGGTTATTCCTACTGCTTGCCTTGGGGTAGACTGGACTGGGCCCCAGGCCGCCGCTGCTACTCCCAGGTCTGCTGCTATCAGTAGACCTCCACCAGGGCAGCATGCCCCTGGGAAGTCACCAGCCCGTCCAAGGCTCATTGCCACGGGGAGGTCCGTGCAGGCCCATCTGAAGAAAGATCTTTGACATGCAGGTGCGCTCTTACCAATAACTGACCTTCCTGTGATCTTGCCTTCAGACAAATAATCCATTTCACAGTCTGCTTTTGCCACTGTGAGGGAAAAGGCCTTATCACTTTTCTATTTACAGCTTTACTATGTTGCTCCAGGGCTATACAAACCTTGGGATCACCACGCTAAGGAAAGTTAGCGACATTTGTGCAGGTACTGGAAAAGTAAGTTATTCTGGCCACTGCGTGGACCTGCTGAGAGAGGGGATGAGGTGTCTTATTACTTGTTATGAAAACTTTCAACCAATTCTCCTTTTAACCAATCCTCAGATTTCTGAACATATTTGTATTTGGGGGTACAAATCAGTTTGGGTATTGTTATAAGTTCTCCTTTTCTGGATTAGATGTAAACTCCCAGAGGCCAAATTTCTTATCATTTATTCATTTACTTTTCCACTTCTGAACTTTTGTATCGTTTTTTTTCTCCTCTCTATAACTTTGCAGATATATGTCCTTTTAATCATTTTACTGCCATTTTAGTCAAATCTAACACAAAACATCAGTAAATGCATTTTTAACTGCAAGTCAAAGTTATTATCTCTTCAGAAAATTATCTTTATCTTTTCTTTTTCTAGAACTTCTATTAAATATCTGTTGGATAATTTTAGTTTATACCATATCCTTTAACTATTCATTCACAATTTTAAACTCTCTCTTTCTGTGCTGTGTTCTGGATGAATTACCAATTCATTTATTGTCTCGTCATTCATTCCAATCTAGAGTAAACTGCATCTATTAAAATGTTATTTCCATGACTTTTTTTTTTTAATTTTGAAAATTTCTTATTATTTCTTTTCCTGTTCTTATTTAATTTTTCCTTGGTTTTGTTTCATGGCTTAAAGTCTCTGGTCAAACTTTTATATAAAATTTATTCCCTCTAGAATAAATCTATGTTAAAGATTTTTAAAGTGGCTATCTTTGTTAGCATTCAATTGTTTCATATATTTTGAAATTTGGCTTTGCAGGTCAATGTTCAGTGACTTCCTTTCTTTCTCCTTCTGTGCTCAGTTTTCCGTGTGCAGTAGTTTTGTAGATATCATTACTCAGCTCCCAGATCTGGTCACATACTAGCAATTCCGTTTTTCTGTCCTGATGTGATAATGGCGATAAGCAGATTTACCTCGACAGCCAGGGGCTCAGTTTGGTTCCAGGTTGGGAGACTGCCTCTGGGTCTTCCTATCTTCCTAGACCTGTAGTTTATCAAGAGCCATTGCTCCAAGCAGCAGTCAAAAGTAGCTTTATTTTCGTACACCATTCAGGGTCAGGGTCGGGTAGCTTTGCTAATTTGAGGATCTTGTAGTGAGCACTGTGATCCTCACTACTTCACAAGAGCCAAATTCCTATATGCACTGTCTGAGTCCAAGGGCCATATTGTCCAGTGGTTTCAGCCCCTTTCATTAGGTTGTGATTATTTTCCAAATCTGGTCTTAAGCTATATTTACCTTATTTTTGATCCTCGCTATATCATTTGGGCTCTCTCTCTCTCTCTCTCTCTCTCTCTCTCTCTCTCTCTCTCTCCATTACTAGATTGTACAATATGAAATTGCCAGTTTGTTGGCAAAATTGTCAAATATTGGCAGCTTTATATATATAGTTCATCTTAATGAACCAATTTTTGCTACATTTCACACATGGTACATCAAAGTATAAACCTATGGTGACATCTTGACAGGTTTTTATTAAATCTTTGATCCTTCTTTCTTTCAGCACTCAGTCTGTCAGTCAAACATTCACATACCAAAATCCACACATGTTTCCAGGAAGAAACTCCCTCCCCGCCCCCCCAATAAAGTGTCGTTTAGATTTTGGAAGGCTACAGAGAAGTAGGAAGGTGTGGTGCAAGGTTGATAAACAATGAATGGTTGAAAAAGAACCCTAGGTCTAATTCTTCCAAATAGCATTGGTCCTTTTTCTGCCATCATCCAACTATTTAAACCAAATGAAATCTCATTGAGTCTAAAAGCTATGATCGTTTGGTTTCCATTTGGCAGAGAGGGAAGAGCTAGAAAATATGCACAGTAAGAGAGGAAATACATATCCATATTTCATTTTTATCATTAAAATCTTGACTTACACCCATTATCAGCAAACATATAAATAGCCTAGCTTATGCAATGAATAAAAACCCATGGGTGATGGAAATGCCTCGTTTGTATGTGTGCATCTTGGAGGCTAGATTTTTTATGAAAGACAAGGCAGAGAAAGCTGGAACACATTTTTCAAAGAAGAGTCCAAGTATCCATCATCATGAACAATTCAATAGCTTCCTTTCAGATTATTGAGTTTAAGAAGCACTGATATCTTTCAATCTTGAAAGATTCAGGATCCCTGAATTCATGCCCCACTCTGTCCCACTCCCCCTTCCTTAAATATCTACTCTCCCCCTTTTCTTAGTAATAGAATCCCTGATATCCACATGGGGATATTGCTTCCCAATTAAATTGAAAGGCTTTTCACCAGGCCATAAAACTAGTGAAGAGAGACCAGGTGACCACATTTAGGCCATAGATTTCCATGTGACTTTTGGGCAGTTTCCTTAAAGGCATGGGTATGTTCTTTGTCCCTACATCCATCTAGCTGCTTAGAGCAAGGAGGTCAAGAAACGGTCTCAGAGCCCCAGGGAGGACACAGTGGAGAGCTGGGCGTGGACTGGGTCTCTGATGACTTAGTGGAGCCCCAGAGCAGCTCTGATCTGATTGCTTTCAGACTTTTTTCATGGGATAGACATAAGCTCCTGTACTGTTCAAGCCACTGCTGCTTTTGATTTGTCTGTGCTATGTAACCAATCTATAGTGCCTGCAAATTATTCCATTGCTAAAATAAATTATGTATCATGACACGTTCATTTTAATGATAAGGCTCAGCACCTCGTATTTTCATGACAGAGTAGAAGGGCAGAGAGATTTGTCATTTGATTTGTTCCACTCTAGTTCCAAATGCTTGCAAAACAATTGGGTTTTCCTCAAGCTGGCTTGATCATGCAGTGATTTCCAGTGACTTTACCCAGCAGGTTTGAGAACTGGTTTTCATGTCATAACCACCTAGGCCTCTACAGTAAAATAAACCATTTTATTTTTAAATGTAGAACTCCCTATAAAAGGGAACAAATACTTTTAAAAAGCTAGGCTCATTTATTCCTGTGAAATTGCCTTATGTGTAACTTAACCTCAAGTGTATTCTTCATTTATTGACTATATTGACACCCACCATTGATGCCCTCGTAATTTTTCTGCATCCAGGCTAAATCCTCGTCATCCTGAAGATAAGGCAGATACTTGTCAAACATGTTTTGATTTAAAATGGGAGAGAAATTTAATTTAAGCTACCTCCATAAAAGCCTCACTTACTTGTTTGTGCCACTGAATAGTCCGTGGCTCGTAGATCTGCTTGGCTTCAGGCTCTGCTGGGTCAGTGGTGGCATAAGAAATCTGTTTCATTACATGCGAAGGCCTTGCTTTCCTCTGTAGCAGCAGGAGTTGTCTGCATGGTGGACAAAAGTGTTCTCAGAAATGAAAGGTTTCCACAGTCTTTAACGTCAGCATTACTACCCCCCAAATGGGCTGCCTTTTATCTGTCCAGCTTAAGACTTGCTCACCCCTGAACTGATTCCATGTGTGGGGGAGTGGGATGTTCTGATTAGCAAGGTCTGGCCCACAAGCCACCCTTGTTCCGCATGAGCAGAGAATGAAATAAACGGAGATTTTTATCACCAGAAAAGAGCATACTTAGCAAGAAAAGACAACAGGCACCTACTACAGGGCAATTTACGAACTTTAAAAATAGGAAGGACCAATAATGGGTCACTTTTAACATCTTTGCATGCTTTCCAGGTCCCATCCTTTTCATCTTACTATTTTTTACAGCTAATTATATTTTACCACTAATTAAGTTGTAGTATAGCTAACACTGTTTACACTGTCTTCTCACTCCTCTAGATTTTTATATCTCAGGAGTTTCAGTTCCATTCATGCTGGGATCTCAGTGTGACCCAGGCAGAGACAGGAGGCCAAGGCCATGGTAGAACCCAGGGTGGACCATAAAGGATTGCTCGCCAGCCATCCAAATGATAAGTGGTGCTCTCAGTCTTGACCAAATGGCATCAATAGCCAAGTTGTCCATGATGTGGTAGGTGTCATAAGGCAGCAGACGGTATGCAAGTCCAGGGGTAACATCGCCGAAGTCTCAGTGTGGGACGGGGCTCCCCTCAGCAATGCCGAGTACTGACAGATCAGTGCCCTTCCCTCAAGAATAAGTTCTGGCAAAAGTGAGGTGAAATCTCCAAACCTCAGAAAAGTGGTTTCATATTTAAAGAAAAATGTCACACTCAGCAGGGAACCTCGAGTATAAATAAAAAACAAAGGCAATAATAACACGATCATGAAGACTGGGGTGATGGCTTTGATCTTGGACATGCAAGTTGCCAGATGAACCCTAGATTACAATGCTGACTTGGATCACGATGGTGGCGAAACTTGGAGCCGAGTTTTCAGTTTAGAGATAAATCAGCTCAGAGAGCCTTACAATGAAAAGGAAAAGATACATTTGAATCAATCCTCAGCTAGTTTGTAAACTTATACTTATTTTTATATCTTGAAGAACCGTCTACAATACTGGGCATTGTACTGAGTGCCGACTTACTGAATTAAAGGAGGAATGACATAAACACACACTCATCATCCCACTGTGACCATACATAAAACTAGGAGTGACAAGTGTAGCCACAGATGGGAAGAATGCTGGCTAGGCCATCTGGCCATGTGAACTCAGTCTGCTTGCTGTGGGGTTCTAACCAAAAGAGCCAACTGGCTTCTAGCCCACACCTCCAGGATCCACCAAAACTCTTGTTAATATCAGTCTGCCCTTCCAGTTCCCAGGAAGGGATGTGAGTTCCTGGGTCTACACTTACTGAACTTCGGAGTAATTAAAGAGACCATGCTGAGAGCTATTGACAGTAGAAACACAGGGGTTTCACTCCCAGAACAATGACATCGCCAGGCCCAGTCCTATCTAGGAAGGGAATTTTGTTCTTTAGCATTTTTTTAGTGGGGTGGCGTGGTGCAATACTTTAGGACATTCTCATCCATTGTATCTTTCTGGTTCCAGTATAGGGAGAAGCCACTTGCCCCTCGTTTATTTCTCTCTCAAACAGCATATAAACTTAGGTTACAGAAGGAAAGACTTGGTAGTTTCTAGGGCCACTAGTCATGTGAAATTATTAAATAGTTTTTGGAACTTCTTGGGAATCGGACAAAGTCGGTATTGCCAGATTATCTTGGCCATCATTGGGTTGACAGATGTCACATCCAGGTTGTCCTCCTGCCCAAGTGATTAGTATGAGTCAGGCCAGAACTCCAAGCTGTGGTCCAAGGGCACACACAGCCAGAGTGGGCAGCAGGCACGAGGCCTAGTCGAATCTCAGCTACACTCAGGCCAAGTGAGGCAGCTAGCCTGAGAGGTAATCAAAGTTAAACAAGGCAAGGTTCCCTGTGAGGGCAGACACAGAGTTGGTGTTCCTGGTACCAGAGAACATTTAGGTGGGGGGAAAGGGGAGGAAAAGGCAATGCATTAAAACAACTCCCTGCACTCATGAGTGCCCTTGACCTTAAGGAAGGCTTGGTTAGAGAACATCATGAAGTTCTATTGTCACAGTCTGTGACCTTCATTTGTCACTAGCTTCTTCCTTCTCAGAGCTCTATTTGTGACAGGGGATTATGTGGAGCTTAGTTTCTATGAAGTCATCTTCAAACACACCCTCCTTGCACACCTAGGAGCTCTAAGGCTCAGTCTCATAGGAGGCTCGGGTCTCTTATCTGAATTAGGGTTGAGGAGTGGGGACAGGGGACACACTTTGGGAAGGTGATGTGCGGGGGGAGAAGCCTTACTTGTCCTCCTGACCATGTCTCCCCCGGACCTCTGTTTCCTGAGGCGGGGAGGTGGTGGGGGCGGGGAGCAGACTGCTGTGTTCTGGTGAGATCTGCAGTTGGTGGCCTGGGCGAGTGCTCCTGCCGGTGGGCCAGTTGGCCTTGGCATTTGCATGCAAGGTGCCTGGGCCTCTGCCTGGTGCCCCAGCACTTGGAAGAAGGTGGCAGCTCTGGACAGACATTCTCTCCCCGCCCACATAAATCCTCAGAGGGTTTCCCTCTGTGGGTTTATAAAAGCCCATTATCTAATTCATGACTCAGAGAACTGAGCTGCTCGCTGGCAAGAGGCTTTTAAAGTCACATTTTGAATAATTCCTCAGCAATTCATTACATAGGAAAACAGGTCCTTTTTGTTCTAAGACTTCGCCTAGGAATGCGACTCCCCTCTGCCAAATTCATTAACAAAACCTGTGGATGGAGGCTGAGCGTCTCTGGCCCGTTTAACTGTACTAAAGCGTGCTGATCATTGGAATGTACATTTTTACCTCTGGCTGGGAAGAATTCATGGGTCTCTGCTTGCAGGAAATAGCAATGTCACTTTCAAATGCCCAGGATAACTCCAGACCAAGTGCCCATTGTGAGACGAGGCTTAGCATGTGGCAACTAAGAGATGGCCACATGTCACCTTTCCGATTGGCAGCAGAAGGGGGAGCTGGTAATAAATATGGTCACAGCTTGAGGGCGAAACAGTTCCCCTCGTTGGCAGGACAGTGGCCCAGCGCTCAGAGGAGCTGCGACAGGCCAGACTGTGCAGGCTCCTGGTCACACTCATTATGGAGGCTGTGAGAAGTTGGGGGCTTGCTCCCTAGGGCTGGCCTGTACAGAGCAGTGGGCCATCAGCTCTGCACCGAGGAAGAGGCAGCGTGGCCAGGAGCCCCCAGACCAAGTGGCTGGTGAGACGGGGAGAAGCCAACAAGCCCTCTCAGGGAACGGTGCTGCTCGATACAGGCTGGGTACACTTACTTATCAAAGTACATTTTTAATTTACATCATGTATAGCATTAAACATTATGTTTATACTATCTATTCATATATTACCATATTTAATATGCTTAAGTAAAAATATTCTAAGACATCTATACCTCTTTAAATTTTTTTATTGTGGTAAAATACACATGACATAAACTTTACCGTCTGAGCCATTTGTAAGTGTACAGTCCAGTGGTGTTATTTGCATCACTGTGTAACTATCACCACCATCCAGCTCTAAAACTCTTTTTATCTTGTGAAACTGAAACTGTACCCAGTAAATATTAACCAGTAACTCCCCACTCCCTCCTTCCCCAAGCCCCTGGCAACATCTGTCTTTACGATGTTGACTACTCTAATTACCACATGTAAGTGGCATCACACAATAGTTTGTCTTTTTGGGACTGGCTTGTTTCACTTAGCATAATGTCCCCAAAGTTCAGCCATGTTGTGGATGTGTCAGAATGTCCTTCCTTTTTAAAAATGAATAATATTCCATTGTGTGTATAATTCACATTTTGCTTATCCAGTCACCTATCCATAAGCACTTGGGTTGCTTATGCTGCTATAAACATGGGTTTATGTCTTATTTAGCTTGGACTACCATAACAAGATATCATAGACTGGATGAGTTAAACAACAGAAATTTATTTTCTCATAGTTCTGGATCCTGGAAGTTCAAGATCAGGTTGCTAGCCTGGTCAGGTTCTGGTCCTTCTCACTGTGGCCTCACATGGGGGAGAGAGAGAAGGGAAAGAGGAGAGAGGGAGGGAGGGAGAGAGGGAGGGAGGGAGGGAGGGAGGAGAGAAGAAGAAGAAGAAGAAGAAGAAGAAGAAGAAGAAGAAGAAGAAGAAGAAGAAGAAGGAGGAGGAGGAGGAGGAGGAGGAGGAGGAGGAGGAGGAGGAGGAGGAGGAGGAGGAGGAGGGAGGAGGGGAGGAAGGGGAGGGGAGGGAAAGGGAAGAGAGAGAAGGGAAGGGGAGGAGAAGGGAAGAGAGGAGAATGGAGGGGAGGGAAGGGGAGGGGAGGGGAGGGGAGGGGAGGGGAGGGGAGGGGAGGGGAGGGGAGGGGAGGGAGACAGAGAATGCAAACAAACTCTTTGGTATCTCTTCCTAAGAGGGTACTAATCCCATTGTGCAGACCCCACTTTCATGACCTCATCTAAAGCTCCCAAAGTCCCCATCTTCAAATACCATTATATTGGGGGTAGGGCTTCAACATATGCATTTTGAAGGGACACAATTCAGTCCATAGAATATACAAACATCTTTCTGAGATCCTGTTTTCAATTATTTGGGGCATATATCCAGAAGTGAAATTACTGGATCATATGGTCATTCTATTTTTAATTTTTTTGAGGTACCTCAATACTGTTTTTCACAGTGAATGTACTATTTACATCTCACCAGCAGTGCACAAGGCTTCCAATTTCTTCACATTTTCACCAACACTGTGATTTTTCTGGTTTTTAGATAGCCATCCTAATGGGTGTAAGGTGGTATCTCATTAGGGGTTTGAGCTGAATTTCCCTGGTGATTAGTGATATTGAGCATCTATTCATATGCTTACTGGACAGTCAAAAACATAGACTGTATACTTTTTAATATATACTTTGTATATCTTAAAAATACATGTTAATATAGATGCTTGAAAAAACTGAAATTATACTACAAGATTATTGATTCTGCTGGCAAGATTAAGGGTAAATTCTTGTTTTTTTCTTTATTTTTTGTATGTTCTAAGTTTTCTTTAATAAGAGTTTCTCTTATAGTTGTCATCATCATCTAGCATTTATAATTATAATTAGATCATTTTGTTCTTGGCACTGTGCTAAGCACTTTACATGCAGTAATTAAAATAAACTTTATAATCACCATAGGTAATTGGCATCACAATTATTTGTATATATTTTATTTTTAAAAATAAGTAATAGTTCTGTTTGAGAATCTCAGACCTGTCAAGATGACTCACCACCAAGTTCCTTAGATACTCCTTTTTGGTCACTTCCCCAGCATCTGTCCCTGTGTTCTAGGTTAAGACAGATTGCTCACTAGATAAGACAAGCTTCTCTGTGCATCTCAACAGAGGCGAATAATTATATACTCAATTTGTTTAAACAATGCAACAAATAATTATGGAGCACCTACTGCTACGCCCCAGGCACTCAGACACTGGGCTCCAGATGGGAACGCTAAGAGAAAAGTCTGTGCTAGCCCTCGGGTTGGGTTGAATTAGGTATATGAGCAAGCTGCTCACATAGGTATATAGTTTCCTCTAAGTGTTCTACAGAGAAGCTGTGGCAGTGGTACAGAGAAGGGAGGACTCAGCCTCAGGGATTTCTACACCTGGAGGCACATTACCTGGAACGCTTTGTAAGATTATAAACTTTGCAACTCCATCCAGACTTATCAGAACCTCTGGGATGAACCTCTGGGAATCTGTATTTTAAAGCAGTTGCCCAGGTGATTCTGCAAACCAGAATGACTTGCATGGCATATTGCAGTTACTACTGCTGACTGTCAGAAGAATCTCCTTTTAGACAGAAGAGGGAGAAGTTTTATAGAATAAGACACGTAAGAGGAGTGTGAAAGGATACTTATGAAATTTGGTGTTTAGCTCCCCATTCATCCTATGGATGATACATCTGGTAGAAGTGTTGAAGAAGACATGCTTCCTTGGTGCAGCCGTTGTGGAAAACAGTACGGCGGGTGCTCAAAAACTTAAAAAAATAGAACTACCTTTGATCAAGCAATCACTCCCGAGTATATATCTGAAGGAAATGAAATCAGTGTCTGGAAGAGTTATATGAATCTCCATGTTCATTGCAGCATTATTCACAATAGCCAAGATATGGAAATAACCTAAATGTCCTTTGATGGATGAATGGATAAAGAAAATGTAGTACATATATAGAATAAAGAAGGAAATCCTGCCATTTGTGACAACATGGATGGACCTTGAAGACAGTATGCTATGTGAAACAAGCCAGACAGACAAATACTGTATGGTATCACTTATATGTAGAATCTTTTTTAAAAAGCCAATTTCATAGAAACAGAGAATAGAATGGTGTTTGCCAGGGGCTGAGGGCAAGTTAAAATGGGGAGGTGTAGGTCAAGGAGTACACACTTTCAGTCATACAAACAATAACTTATTAGGGTCTACAGCATGGTGCCTATACTGTAGTTAATAATACAGTATTTTATACTAGAAAATTGCTTTAGTGGATCTTAAGCATTCTGACCACACAAACAAAAAGAATTAACTATGTTAAGTGATGGATGTGTTAATTATCTTGACCTTGGTAATCATTACACAATGTATATGGATATCAAATCATCATATTGTACATTTTATTTTTTAATATATTTTTAATGATTTCAGAGAGGAAGAGCGAGGGGAGAGAGAGCTAGAAACATCGATGATGAAAGAGAATCATTGATCAGCTGACTCCTGCATGCTCCCTACTGAGGATTGAGCCCACAACCAGGGCATGTGCCCTGACAGGGAATTGAACCATGACCTCTTGGTTCATAGATCAATGCTCAACCACTGAGCCATGCTGATTGGGCTATATTGTATATTTTAAATATATAAAATTATATTCATAAATTATTTCTCAAAATTGAAAAAAAATAAAATCCCCCAAAGGTTTCTAATCACTCTTAAAATAAAATCCAAAGTCCTTAAACAAACAAAAAAGAAGACATATCTCCCTAGTAATTTTTTCTCAGCCTAAAACTATTGAAAATATCAGTGATTGTTTCATTTGGTGTTTGTATTTAATATTTCTACCACCCAACATCCAATTCAGTCCTGATTTGTCAAACAATTCAATAAATATCTTTTTAGTACTTACTTATGGACCAAGTGCTTTGCTGATCATTGAGCAAATTAGAAATGATCCCTGACCTTAAGGAGAGCAAAAGGGCTTATATATAGAGAGAGAATAATAAGTAATAAATGTATATAGAATGCACACAAGTTCTATTTACAGTAGTGTGGGATTCCTATTTTCCCACACTACTGAATTGGTGGTTGTGAACAGAGAAAGAAACTGCTTGTTTCATACCCAATATCCACCCTCCCCCTCTTTTCCCCGTGTTATTGGAGACAGGGAAGTACCTAGCAGGGAAAATAAACCTTAAAATGTCCAGCCTCCTTCCCATGTAAGTGTGGCTGAGGTGATGTTAGCAGCAGTCATTGGTTGAGGCTTCCACTCAAGCCCCTTTCCCCCTTCTGCCCTTTGTGCTGCCTGAAGCGTAGCTGTGCTGGCTGGAGCTCCAGCAGCCAAGCAAACCACGGAGACCCCAGCTCTGACATTAAACTAAGGACAGTCTCTGTTGACCTCCAGACTTCTCAATACATGAGAAAAATAAACCCTGCGTACATAAGCCACTTTAGTCGGGTCTCTGTTGCTAGCAGCCATAAGCACCCACTATTGAAAATGTGCAACATCTATCTCCCCGAGCCTAGATCATGTGTAGAGAAACCAACAATGTGCCTCAGTGCACTCGTTCGTGCTGCCTGCGAATTGGACTCCTAAACATCATTAAGAACAAACAAACATTTGATTGAGGGATCTTCTATTTCACTCCTCCCATGTCTTGGCGAAGGCCATGAAGATAAATGGTCAAGTCTGAGACTAAACCCAGAGGTTTAGGTCCTCCTGTGCTCTGTATTTCTATTGCTATGGGTGGTCACTAAGCCATCCCAACAAGACTCTCAACCTCTCCAATTATCCAAGGATTAGAAAGGCAGTCTTGACGTTTATAAATTCTGTTTAATCATCAGTCGTGTCAAAAAGAGATTGCATTGTTGCCAAATTCGTGGATTTGGGGGAAGATGCTGCTGTTATGGGAAACTGGACAGAGAACAGGCTCCCTTTTCACTCTCTGCTCCTACCCTGAAGCTTGCAATTCCATTTCCTTTGCTTTGATAAACTACAAGTGGTTTTAAATTGAGTCATAAATTTCTCCCGGCCTTTAAAAGACCAACCCCCTGCCTTTGATTCCCTCACCTCCTGTGGCAGGGAAATCTGGCTGGAGACATACACATACCGCTTTGTGCACATTTAGGCTGGGAGCTTAAAATTTACAGGCCTCGACTACTTATCAGCCTGGGATGGAACCAAAGAGATTGCAACTGGGGATGTGCTAGGGTGAGCAGGTCTCTGGGACAGGCCCAGCTGCATCTAGAAAAGACCCTAACACCCTGTGCTAGAAATGAACAATTTGTGGGTAGCTCTGACACACTCCTCGGGTGACTATGTTGACTACTGGCTTTGCAGTCATGGTCTAAAATGGGTTTTCCTTTTTTAAATCATGATTGTTAACATATACACTTTACCTTGCGTAACTGTGTCTGAGCTATAGGGACTGAATCATTATAAGTGTAAAGCCATAATATTGAGGGAGAAATGATTAGTAACATCTATCTCATCACTAAGGCCTTGTACATTCCCTTGGTGGGTCACCTGCAGAAGCCCCTGGACAGGTCTGTGGGTCCCCCCACCACCCCTGCTTCTCTAGAATCAGATTATCAGCTGAGAGACAGCAAGGTGAACTTGGGGCATTGCTAAGCTCAGGACCTGGAAACAGGAGCAGCAACCCCTCTTCCCCTCTTCGGCAGCCTGTACTCTTCCGGGTGGCGCAGAGCTGTGTGCTAGGCAGGGCTTCACATTGCCAGGTCTTGGCCAATCCAGGGCTGTTCTCGGAGTAGGCCTGATTTTAAGCAAAAGAAAACGCCAACTTTAAAGTTTTGCCCAAAGTCAAACCTATCTCCAGCTCTCCCTGCAGCCAAACGCTCACCATCTTTGCTTCCCAGTCTTGCTCAACCTTAACCACACACAGCCTCGCTAGCCTAAATTCTCCTTTCCTCTCCCCTGTCACTAATCTCGGGAAATGTTAGATAACAATCTTATGAAACTGAGTCTCATTAATTTCTATGCATAATCTACAGACTCCTCGTCACCCCCCTCCCTCCCATTAAATCTTCGTTAATTTTAGGAGTTCAAGTTTTAGACCAACTCTTCTTCCTACTAGCTGTGCAGGGCTACATAAGTCACTTTGTGGAGCTTTTGTCAATTCATCTATGTTTTCATGCAAATATTCATGAAGCACCAGTGTAACACAGTATTTAAAGAGTGCAGATGGCCTAGGTTCCAATCCTATTTCTGAAACTAACAAGCAGTATAAACTTGAGCAACTTGTTCAACCTCTCTATGCCAGTTTTGGTATCTTTAAAAGGGAGAGAATTACCTATCTCAAAGGGTTGTTTATTTATTTAACAGATACTTTTATAGTGCTTAGGATAGCAGGTACCATTCTAAGCCTTTTTGCAAATATTGTATACTAGAGGCCCGGTGCATGAATTCGTGCATGGGTGAGGTCCCTCGGCCTGGCCAGTGACAAGGGCCAATTGGGGCCGTCTCGCCCAGTCCCTATTGGGGCTGGCCAGCCAGGGGGGAGGGACCACAGGAGGTTGGCCGGCTAGCCAGATCGGGGCTGATCAGGTCCAGCCAGCAGCAGGCAGGAGGGGCCTATCGGGGCCGGCAGTCCAGGGGTGGAGGGACCAGGGGAGGTTGGCCTGCAGGCCTGGGGAGTGACTGCAGAAGGTTGGCCCGCCGCGGGAGATTGGCTGTGGGAGCGCACTGACCACCCGGAGGCAGCTCCTGCATTGAGCGTCTGCCCCCTGGTGGTCAGTGCACATCACAATGACTGGTTGACTGGTCGGTCATTCGGTCATAACAGTCACTTAGGCTTTTATATATATAGATATTTATACATATGTATTATACATCTATAATATGCATACAATAATGTACATGTAATATGTGTGTACACAAATATACATAAATATGTTTTTATATATAAAATAACTAGTTAATCCTCATATTATGAATAGCTATGAGGTAGGTACTATTATTAGCTCCATATTATGGATGAGGAAACTGCGGTACAAAATGTTAAAAATGTTATGCCTAAAGTCATACAGCTATAGAGTGTTGTAAAGATTGATTGAGTTAGTTAATATATAAAGCCTTGGAACAGAGCCTGGCATATAGTAAGCCCTAGATAAGTGTTATTATTATGATAATGGTTATTAGCATAACATTCTATGCATTATGCTGACATAAGGGATACAATGATTAAGATAAAGCCCCTGTCCTTTAAGAACCCACCATGTGGTGGGAGAGGGAGGCGTGCCAATGGATAACTATGTCATAATGTAAATGTTTAAGGTGTGAATAAGGGACTGTGGGAGCACACAAAGGAAGCACTTGGCTGGGCCTGGAGCTGTTATAGAGCAGCACTGTCCAAAGCATACATACAGCACAAGCCAGATATGCAATTTTAGAGTTTCTGTAGCCACATTAAAAAAGAGAAAAAAGGAAAAATTAACTTAGTAATCATATCAAAATATTCTTTCAATGTGGAATCTGTATTTTAAACATCATTACTGTAAAAATACTTTGTATCTTTTTCTTTTGTACTAAATCTTTGAAACCTGGTGTGTATTTTAGACTTAGAATGTATCTCAATTCAGACTAGATACATTTCAAGTGCCACATGTCTCTAGCATCTCCTATATTGGTCAGCAGATACAGAAGAAATGACATTTGAGCTGCATGATGTGGTTGGACCCTGCTTCTCGTTACTCCTGAGGAGAAGACTGTGAATCTCTGGTGGCTTTGATCCCAAGCTCTACTTCTCCAGGACAGTGCCCTGTATGGTTGGCAGAATAATGTCCCCCAAAGATGTCCACATCCTAACCCCAAGAACCTGCGAATATGTTGTTATCTGGCAAGGGTAAATTAAGATTGCAGATGGAATTAAGATTATAATCAACTGATTTTAAAATGGAGCAATCATCCTGGTTTATCCTCGTGGGCCTAATTTAATTACAAGAAATCCTCATACATGAAAGATGGTGGCAGGAGAGTCAGTGTCTGATGGCTCTGGCGTGAGGAACACTCAAGTGGCCCTTGCTGGTTTTGAAGATGGAGGAAGGGGTCATGAGCCAAGGAGTGCTTGACAGCTTTTAGAAAATGGAAAAGGCAATGAAACAGATTCACCCCTGGAGTCTCCAGAAAGAACACCACCTTATTGATATCATAATAGTTCAGTGAGACCCATTACAGACGTCCGACCTTCAGAACTATAAGATAGTAAGTAAATTTACATCCTTGTAAGCCACCAAGTTTGTGGTACTTTGTTGCAGCAGCCATATTTCCCTGTTCTGGGCACTGGGAAACCCAACTTGATCCCCGTTCCTTGAATGGGCCCCTCCTAACAAGGGTTAGGACGATGAAAACAGGAGCTGGAGAGTTTTCTCAGCTGCCTCCACCCCATCACTAGCTCCAGTCATGCCCTAGAGGCATGCTTGTCTCCTAAACAGTCACTGTTAAATAAGATACTGTAGGTGAAAGGCCCTGTCTTCTCAAAAATCATCGTGGTTCATAGTGTTAATAAAATGTAAAGAATGTTAGTAATGGGGGAGTGAGGGAGGATATGGGAGTTCTCTGTACTTTCTGCTAATTTTTCCTTAAACCTGAAACTGCTCCCCGCCCCCAATACAATCTATTAACTAGAAAAAGTAAATACAAGTACTCATTAAAAGTAGAGGGGAAATGGCTCACAACCTAACACCTGCAAGTATGCAGGAGCCCTTGCTAGCACGATGTAGAGGAGAGAGAGGATTAGAAGAGTAATGAGGATGCTTTTCAAAGCAAAAAGGAAGACAGTACTAGGTGATTAAATAGGAAACTGGGAAAGATGCTCAATCCCATGAGTCCACTGAGAAGTGGGCATGATGTCTCCCTTGACCTTCAGGGATGTAGGACCTCTGGTGTCCCAGGTCCTTACCCTGGGCATATCATAAAAGGAAAATGGACCCGTGTCCCTGCCAAGAAATTTAAATAATAATTCCTGTCCACCACACCCAACCTCGCACCTCTGGGGACCGCCGGAGTGTGTTCTTAAATGTCTCTCATGTTGACAAGAGGCAACACTGCCCTTTAGAGTGCAGATCATCTCATTTCTCCAGGGTGTGTGTCAGGTCGCCCAGATGACTGCGCCCACCTGGAATGCGTGAGGCTCGACCTGTGAGAGGTGAGTGCAGGCTTGTTCTTCACGATTCCTCGAAGCACTGAGACTTTTTTTACTATGACTCCTCTGAAAAGTGAGAGAGGAACTGGATTGTTTTCACATGAACAGTTACCTCTTAACTGGCTCCATGGGAGGAGACCTGGAGAAGACACTGAGTAGAGGTGGACACACGCCTCAGTTAATGTTCCGATTGTCCCTCTAAGAGCTTGGGATGAAAGACGAGCCTAGAATCAGCAGGCTTCACCTTCTGCTGTCAGCCAGCCCAGAAGACCACTTTGTTTTCTCCCATTTGATTTTTTTAAAATTTATCTTTATTGTTGAAAGTATTACAAATGTTCCCTTTGTGGTTTTGTTCCCTTGACCCCCTCCACCCTTCACGCACCTCTCCTAAGCCTTCATCACACTATTGTCTGTGTCCATGAGCTATGCATATCCTATATAATAAAAGCCTAATATGCTAAGTGCCTCATTGTCATTTGACTCTGAGCATTTTTTCATATGTCTCTTGGCCATCTGTATGTCCATTTTGGAGATGTGTCTATATAGGTCCTTTCCCCATTTTTGAATTGGATTGTTTGTCTTCCTTTTGTTAAGTTGCATGAGTTCCGTATATACTTTGGATATTACCCCTTTATCAGATATATCACTGGCAAATATGTTCTCCCATGCAGTGGGCTCTCTTTTCACTTTGTTGAAGGTTTCTTTTGCAGTTCAGAAGCTTTTCATTTTTATGTAGTCCCATTTGTTTATTTTTTCCTTAGTTTCCTTTGCCCTAGGAGATGTATCGGAAAACATACATCTACGAGAGATGTCTGAGATTTTGCTGCCTATGGTTTCTCCTAAGATTATTATCATTCCCTGTTTTGTTTTTTTAAATGGTGCATTATAAGAGGGTTTAAGATGTAAGAGAGCAGTGATGGAAGGCCCCTAGGGGAAAGAGCAGGGAGAAAAAGGTGCCCTGAGAATAGCAGCATTCCCTGCGCACTGCAGTCCCGCGACGCCAACAGGCAAGGAAACGTATTGCTCACTGCAGGTTAGAGAGCACACACTTGCTATTCCAGAGATTAGGCACCTGGGATTTATGGGCTTCACATAGTTTATGCCTTTGTGGTCTCATCAGTTGGGAAAGTGCAAGATTCCTTATTAACAAAATTCAAAGCAGGGATGATGCACTACATCTCACAGGGATCGTGGGTGTCAATGTAGAATCCCCTAGCCCAGCCCCACCAAACTCTGCTTGTGACAAGGGGACTAGGGTTGCCATGGGCAGCTCCACCACTCTAAGCGTATTTTTACCACCACTGACCCCCACCCCCCATACACACACACACCGCTCCATTCCCTCAATGACACAGCAAGTCTTCCAGCAGGGAACTCAGACTGAAATTAGGTAATGATGAGCAACTTCATGCCTGGCCAGACGAGACTCAGGGTTCCTCAGAAACGCAAAAGGGGAAAAGGCAGCTCTGTTGTGGGTGTCTCCACTGATAGGTTATCTTGCTGCCAATTGAAACAGTAGCAAAGGGACAAGCCTTTATTTCAGCGCCTGACACTGCCTCACACAGATAGGGGAAGGAATCTGGCAAATAACTGGTTATTTGAAATCAGTGTTTTCCTTTTCTTGATGACATCCTAAAGTACTTATCACCTGGCAAGAAAATGAGGCAGTTCAGCTGGAAGCGTAAGGCACCCAGAAATGGATTTAATTGAATAGCATCATCGAAGTACATCCCGTAAGCACCTAGTTATTAGAGAAGGAAGGGAATATGTCTGTGAGTCGGGGGCTGGGAGCATTCCTAAGCAAACACACGTTTTTATTATCTTTGTGGTATTCCAGAGCAAAGACCTGGGAGATGGGAGAGGAGGACCCATGGACTCCTGGTCCCCAGGCCTGCCCCACAAGGCTTGAGACTTAAATACAATGCACAGTCAAGGGTGAAACAAAGGGAATCGGCTCAGAGGAGGAGGCTGCAGCTCTGCTATTTTTAAACTGCCAATTAGAACGTCTAAAATTACGTGGCTGGAACTACCACATCTGCTCCGAGTTAATCATACTCTTCTGGGCTGAAGTTTTAAACCTTCTGTTTTCCAAGCCCCTGATCAGAATATTTTAAAAAAACATTTCTTGCCTGTATCAGCCCCCAAATCAGGTTGTGTTTTGGAATGGTTTCGCCAGGGAAGGACTTTTCTTAAAGTCATTTGGGGTTTTTAAAACTTTTTAAATGTCTTTTTTTAAAAAAATAAAGGAAATAGAGATTAAAAAACAAAAGAGGCAAATAGAATTTTTAAAAATCAGGGGAAAAAAAGACATATGGAGGAAAATAAAGAGTGACATCATGATGCTGTGATTCTATTTGACCAGAGTAACATGACTGATGCTCACCACTTACCTTAGCTTCCTCATAGCCCTCCTTTCCTTCCAAGCCCCGGGATCCAAGCAGTGAGAATATAATGTTGTGTGCAGGGCATAAGACTTCCATTTGCTCCACTTGCATCAGACGCCAAAGAGCTTGACTCCAGTGAAAAGGAGTGCATCTTAAAATCCTCATCAAGACCAATGAAAAGTCCTGACTCAGGGTCCAGGCTTCACAAAGGCTGCATGAACCATTAAAAGTGTTCACTCTCTAGTAATTCATGCACCACCCACATGGAACACTACTAGTCTTAGCTATCTATGCAATGTGTGGCTGGTACATACCCTCTTCAAGCTATCTGGGATAAACAACTCTCAGAGACAATGAGGACTGGAGGAGGAAAATGCAATTATCTTATCTAATAAAAGAGTAATATGCAAATTGACTGTCACTCCAACATACAAGATGGCTGCCCCGATGTGGTCAAAGATGGCTGCCCCCATGTGGACACAAGATGGCTGCCACAGGATGGCCAGCCGGGGAGGGCAGTTGGGAGGGACCAGGCCTGCAAGGGAGGGCAGTTGTGGGGGATCAGGCCAGCAGGGGAGAGTAATTAGAGGCAATGAGGCTGGCAGGGGAGGGCAGTTAGGCAGTTCAGGGTGACCGGGTCGGCAGGGGAGGGCAGTTGTGGGGGACCAGGCCTGCAGGGGAGGGCAGATGGGGGGGACCAGGCCAGCAGGGGAGGGCAGTTAGGGGTGACCAGGCTGGCAGGGGAGGGCAGTTAGGGGTGACAGGCCAGCAGGGAAGGGCAGTTAGGGGCAATTGGGCTGGCAAGGGAGCAGTTAGGCATCAATCAGGCTGGTAGGGGAATGGTTAGGGGGTGATCAGGCTTCCAGGCAGAAGCAGTTAGGGGCAATCAGGAAGGCAGGCAGGCGAGCAGTTGGGAGCCAGCAGTCCTGGGTTGTGAGAGGGATGTCCAACTGCCCATTTAGGCCTAATCCTACTGGGATCCTACTGGGATCAGGCCTAAAAGGGCAGTCAGACATCCCTCGAGGGGTCCCAGATTGGAGAGGGTGCAGGCTGGGCTGAGGGACACCCCCCTCCCCATGCACGAATTTCATGCACCGGGCCTCTAGTCCTATATAATAAAAGCCTAATATGCCAAGTGTTCGGTCATCTGGTCACTCATTCAACCAATCAAAGCATAATCCTATATAATAAAGAGGGAATATGCTAATTGACCCCCACACTGTCACAAAGATGGCGGTGCCCACAGCCAATAAGGAGGAAATATGCTAATTGACTGTCCCACCCTCAAAGATGGCAGCACCCACAGCCAATAAGGAGGGAATATGCTAATTGACTGCCCCGCACTCAAAGATGGCGCGCCCACACCCACAAGATGGCGGCACCCAGTCCCCTCAGCCCTGCTGGGACGGAAGTATGTGGCAAGGCCAGGCCCACCCCCAGGTGGGCCCATCTGCTCCGTGCACCTGCCTCTGGAATCCCCCAGTCCTCTAAGCCTCCCAGCTGCCCAAGGCAGGCCTGAGGTGCAGGCAAGCCTCAGATGGAGGCTGCCCAGGTGCCCAGGGCTGGCCTGAGGTGCAGGCAAGCTTTGGATGGTGGCTGCCCCGCCGCCCAGGGCCTCCCAAGGCTCAGGTAACCAGAG
Organism: Cnephaeus nilssonii; assembly: GCF_951640355.1. Classification (NCBI taxonomy): domain Eukaryota; kingdom Metazoa; phylum Chordata; class Mammalia; order Chiroptera; family Vespertilionidae; genus Cnephaeus; species Cnephaeus nilssonii. The sequence goes on along the minus strand of NC_137075.1, from coordinate 73,346,828 downwards.
CCAGCCGAGGCTTGTGTTGCCAGCAGTGGCAGCAGCAGAGGTGTGATGAGGCATCACCTTCCCCTGATTGCTGGGCCACCTCCCACCCCTGAGGGCTCTAGGACTGTGAGAGGGGACAGGCTGGGCTGAGGGACCCCCCCCCTCCAGTGCATGAATTTTCATGCACCGGGCCTCTAGTATGCTAATGATATGCTAAGGCCACTCAACCACTTGCTATGACGTGCACTGACCACCAGGAGGCAGAAGCTTCGACCAGTAGGTTAGCTTGCTATTGGGGGCCAATTAGGCCTGAGCGAGATAGGCCAGACACGCCCTGGAGCCCTCCCACAGTCCCTCTTCAGCTGGCCAAACTTCCACGTCCCTCCCTGGCCCCAATTGTGCACTGGTGGGGTCCCATGGCCTGGCCTGAGCCCTCTCACAATCCAGGACCCCTGGAGGGATGTCAGAGAGCCAGTTTCAGCTCGATCCCACAGGCCAGGCTGAGGGACCCCACTGGTGCACGAATTCATGCACCAGGTCTCTAGTAAAAAAATTAAAAAGTACAAAAGGGGCTTTCTGGATAGTGTTGAAACAAAATTATTTGTGTTCAATGGAGGTATTCCATGTTAGACCACGCCGCTGTATGATTCGAGGAAAGCATATGTCATGTGGTCATTTAGAAGTTGTATCCTATTTCCTTGTATAGTGCATTTATTTCTTTAAATCCATCGTTAGTCAGGAGACAGCGTTAATTAGATTTGTTTGGGTTGTGTTTTTTTAAGAAAAGCATATGAAGGATTGTAAACAGAGCAAGTGTTTTCCAAATAATATTATACGTTTTAGCAACACCTCCGAGAGACAGAAAGACAGTGTGTGGAGCCGCATGCGCGCTCGATCCCTTAGCGGTGGTTGGTGAGAAGGCGGCTGTCCCCCGGCAGCCCCTGCTCCGTGCACACTTAGCTCTGGCAGGCTGCTTCTCTGACCAAAGGAAGCTGTAAATGACCTGAAGGAAGGACTGTTGCCACCTTCATCATCTCTGAAACAGTCTTCAGTGTATTTACCATTGACTACATTTCCCAGCCCAATGCTTTAGCCCCTAAAATATCACATTTAATAAAGGCTCCCTGTGCTATTAAAAAAAGGCAAATGGTGGTGAACACAAAAATTATCTTCTAAATGTGTGCATATGGCTCCTACGCCAGGTGTATGCCACGATGGCACACGTTCTGTGACTGAACCCTCCTTTAAAGGGGGGTCCTTCTGCTCTTTCAGTAACTGCACCCACTTGGATGAATGTGAGGTGATGCAGTGGGACCGCCCCAGCTTCCAGGGCAGAGGCATAGGGGATCTTAAAAGATACAAAACTGCAGTGGTTCTGTGTGACTGCGGGGAAACTGAGTCATGCACTAATTAAATAATTGTTCCAAAATTAAACTGAAAAAAGAAATCAGGAATGGGCTCAAGTGGAATCCCAATCTCCAAGCTCTTATCACCAAGTCCTTTTCTCACGACAGTACATCTTCTTCCTGCCACAATAAATAATATGAGCTCTCTTCTCTCTTGAGAAGAGTTCATTCTGGGGACCAGACAGGGTGCCTATTTCTTTTTTAATACTTCCCCTCAGTCCTGTGAGCTCTGATTAAATGGTTTTACATGCTGAGTTCCATAATTGGAGTTGCCTAGTTCCTGACCACTTGTTTGCCAGCTATAATGAGTGTCACTGTTTTAAGGGAATGACTGATACAGACACTGAAGGAGCGAGAAAAGAATAGCAAACAAGGATTCCTATTGCTAGTCCTGTGGGGACTAGCAAACAAGGATTCCTATTCAGAAGATGTGTGGCGCTAAAGGTCATCACTGCCCAGCTTCCCGGGCCAGCCCCCATGCCCCCACCCACCCACACCTACTTGCTCAGAAATTGAAAATCCACATTCAGACCTCAACACTTCAACCTTGCAAACTGCATCAGAAATTCGAATGCTGGCTATACCAAGGCCCGGTTCCCAGCCCTTGTGTTCTGTCACTTACCAGCTGATTGTCCTTGGGCACCCTGCTTCATCTCTCTGAGGCTGCAGTTTCCTCATCTGTCAAAAAACAGATCAACCAAAGAACTTATATGCATATATGCCTTGCCCGTGGACACGGACAATAGGGTAGTGAAGGACTGGGGTGGGGTGAAAACTGGGTGGAGGAGGGTAATGGGGGTAAAAAGGAGACGTCTGTAATACTCTCCACAATATAGACTTTTTGAAGAGAGAGACCTAACAAGACCTCGGTGACATTCTGTGGTTCCTATTGGGCAAGTTGGTTAGAGTGACTCTTATGAAAGCCCACAGTCCCCGGGGAGAGCCCACAAGCTTCAGGGTGTTACTTTATGTATTTGGAAAAGGGGAGGTCTGTACTAAAAAAGGTAGACTCTATGTCTGCACTTAGAAACTTAAAATTTAATAGTAGCGCTAACACATGAAACTAGGAAGAGAAGGCCAATAAAAGATGTACATGTAACACAGTTTTATAAAGTATATAAAAATGGACCTTGGTGTTTGAGAATGTATTAAAATATCCACAGGCCATCTACCCTGTGCTTGTCGTTGCACTGGATGCTTGTAAAAGGACAAGACGCACCCCTGAGGTGCCTCAGGTTTGCTGGGGATCAGTGGGTGCTGGGAGCTCAGAAGGGCATGCCAAATGCCTGTCGGGGGCGCAGGGTCAAAGATGATGATGCGAAGGTGAAATACAGGTTGGGCCTTAAAAGCGAGCAGGAGTTAGCCAGATAGAAAGGAGATGAAGAATCCCAGTCTAGGAAAATGAATGGGCCAAGGAACACAGCCTGGAGAGAGCAGCTGCAGACGGTTTGGAGTATCTGAAGCACAGTTTTTGGAGGTGGGAAAGGGCAAGGGAGGGGGCCCACGAGGAGAGCAGAGGGTCCTGGAGCAGAGGCAGCCAGGCCTGGGGGCTGGGATCAACCCCAAAGCACGGCTCTGAGGCACCGCAGGGAGCTGTTGGGCAGGGATGTCACAATCCATCTTATTTACATCGCAGGGAGATTATTCTGAAAGCAGAATCGGAGGACTGGGTCAGTGTGTGCGTGGTGGAGAGGGGGTGTGGGTAGAGAAAGTTTCCCAGTGTAGTGGTAACCACAACAGATATTAAAATAAAGAGCTTTTGTCCACACATTATAAGAGAGCCTACGGTAGAGGTGAGCAAGCCTTGGCTCGCGGGCCAAATGCTGCCCCTGATGTTATACAGCCCTGGGCTAATAATCTTTACATTTTAAAATTATTTTTAAAAAAATCAAGATTGAATTGCAAAGACCCTGTGTATTAGCGGTGAGCACAGGGATAAGACAGCATTGGCAGGCTCAGAGCTGAAGTGGGGACTCAGGGCTTACGTTGCTTTTAGGCTGTCAGGAGCTATGGCTTCTGTGAGAGCTGGGGTCCTTAAACTTTGGTGTCTATCAGAATCACCTAAATATACAGGTATCCAACTACAGGGGCTAAAATTAAAAGACTGACAAAACCAAGTGTTGTCAAGGACACAGAGTAACTGGAACTCTTAAACAGTGCTGGCGAGACTCTAAAAATGGTGCAACCATTTTGGAGATCAATCTGGCCATTTCTTATGCAGTTAAACATATGCTTATCCACAGAAAGACTTTTACATGATCGTTCATAGCAGCTTTATTCTTCACAGCTAAAACTCTGTAACAACCCAGATGTCTGTCAAAAAGTGAATGGATAAGTAAATTGTGGAATATCCACACAATGAGTACTACTTACCAACTAAAGGAATCAATAAATGATATGTGCAACAAATTGGATGAATCTCAAAACTTTATACTGAGAGAAATAAGCCAGATACAAAATAATACATACTGTATAATTCCATTCTTGTGAAATTCTAGAAAAGGCACTAACTATAGTGAAAGATAGCCCATCAGTGGATACCTGGAATCAGGAATTTAGGGTGGGGGCATTGAGTGCAAAGGGCATGAAAAAAGGCTGTTGGGTGAAGGGAATGTTCTATACCTTGATCATGTTGGTTACAGGAGTGTATGCTTTCATCAAAACAGATTGGACTTTGTACTTAATATGAGTCCATTTTATTGTTTGTAAATTATACCTCAATAAAGTTCACCCAAGAATAAATAATCCAGGCCCTGTGACAAACCTCCTATATCACAATGTCTGTATGCTGGGCCCAGGGCCTCAGTGTGTTTAACAGGCCCCACAAGTTATTCTGATTTGCATTAAGTTTGTGAATCATTTCCTTACCGTTTCACTGAGCTGGCTGAAAATACAGCAGCCACGGCTCCCTCAGCTTGCTCTTCATCAGCCTTGGTCTTGTGGAGAGAATGGTGGTGTCACAGACCCTCAGAAGGGACTCCATTAAACTAGAAGCCACCTTGTAAGGTCACGCAGGCCAATCCCCTGCCTCTGAGCAATCCGAGATACCAATCCGTGAGTTGGTTCTGCCAAGTCTTAACTGCACGCAGGAGAGGGTGCTGGTCTCCTGGAACTGGGCTCACACTCAGCGTCCTCAACGGGGAACCTCCAAACCATAGCCGCAAACCAAACTCCCCAAGATGAGCAAAGCTCCTCCCACTTAAAGCTCCCCACTGAGCAGGTCCTTCTGTGGCCTCATTTGTAGCAAAAGCAGCTGCAGAGTCTCTGAAGTTAGGTTATTTACATGTATACTCACCTCCCTATGGAAACTAAGATAGCTATGCATTGTAGGTACTTACATGCAACCGTGCCTGATTTTAAAAAACGACAACATCTCAACTAATGGTTAGGTTGTAGAAAGTTATAATTTTTAACTACAATAAATATGCCTCGTTCGGAAAAGATGAGCAATTCATGTTTCTCAGGATGAGTTCAGTAGTTTAGAGTCTAATGCAATACCTGACACTACCTGTGATAAACAATGCTTCTTTATGTCGGTAACTAACATTCAAAGGTTGCTACAGCCTGTTTAATTGTGTGAGATAGCTTGCTAGATGTTTAGCATACTGTAATTTGGAAGGCAATGCATTATGGGTTAAATTAAATTACCACTGAAACATTACTAACATATTACTGCCAAGGCTGGAAATGGGTATTATATTGTCTTCGGCAGTAGAAATTTTGCCTTCCCAGAGGCTGGCCGCCTTGCCTGGATCAGGACCGCTGGCCCTCAGGCACCTGCGTTAAGATAGCAGCTCATGCCCTAACTGTTTGGCTCAGTGGATAGAGCGTCGGCCTGTGGACTCAAGGGTCCCAGGTTCAATTCCGGTCAAGGGCATGTACCTTGGTTGTGGGCACATCCCCAGTAGGTAGTGTGCAGGAGGCAGCTTATCGATGTTTCTAACTCTCTATCCCTCTCCCTTCCTCTCTGTAAAAAATCAATAAAATATATATTTTTTTAAAAAAAGAGAGAGCAGCTCACTGGCAAAATAGAGCTGGTGTCGCGATGCTATTGCTGCACAAAGAACATCTTGAATTACAACATCCCCAGATGATGTCAAGAAAATTCAATACCTGAGTCAGAGGAACTTCCATGGGATTATTGGAAAGATTGTTTTTGTCATTGTGGCATTTATTTTTGTTTATGTCTTTAAAGTTTTTGTTCAGCTTTCCAGCAGCTGGATTCTATAAAACACTTTTTGATCTGGATCTTTTAGGTGAGTAAACCTGGAGCAGAGCAGAGCAGCATCCCTCAATACTGTAAGACAAAACTGCACGTACTGCACAAGTCTCAGAAAAATGAGTGGGGAACCAAGTAGCTTCTAGATCAGCACATCTCAGACACATCTAGCATGAGAACAAGAAAGGCTTTGGCGCCTCGGGAGCCAGGTGAGCATACCTGCCACATTCTAGAAGCAGTGTCTGGGCCTGGGAGTGAAAGCTTTTTTCTGGAGAAACAGCGACGGTGGCATTAGTAGTAGGTGTTAGAGTAACTACTACTTACAGAACACTATTTGCTTTCATAGTACACGCCTCAAAGGGTTGTGAAGATGAGTGAAAGGAGGTACACAAGGCACTTGGCACCGTTTTCAGGGTATTGTAAGTTCATGAAGGGTAATTATCATCATCATCCTCTTTTTCATCACCAGCCCTATTTTAGAAATAGTAAAACTGAGGGTCACAGACACTCAGGGTCCTAAAGTAGTGAGTGTCGCAACACTCGTGTCTGAGTGACCCTAAGTCCACTGGTTTTTATTACCAATCTCTAGCACCTTCTTGATACATAGCTGCATTAGCCTGCTAGAAAATTATTTCCCCCGATACAGAATTTACTTTCTTGGGTCCAAGAAAATAACAGATTTTGGAGACAACTGAGAGGTCTATGTGTATCTATTGCTGGGTCTCTAGTTAGGGCACTTGAGCTGAGTGAAGGGGTGCACAGGCTAAGGAGTCCCTGGAGGAGAGGCAGGACTCTCTCAGGCTAGGGGAATGGCTTTGTGTGCCTCCTTCTTGCAAGTGCCCTGGCTCCTGCACCTTGCCCTCATCTCCTATTCTGAATCAGGGTAGCGCCCACTGATACCTGGTTTGCTGGGGTTGGTCCTAAAGACCTAGGAAATTTAGGATTCACATCAAGTTGTTTCAACAACTTGTTTCGCAGTTTCTCCCAAGAAAACACATAATGTGTCTGAAGTCAAGTATATTTAATAAGTTGTCTTTTCATAAGGAAAGACGTTTCGGCCCTGAGTGATGACAATCGCTTAGCTCGCCTGCAGTTGAGGACACAAATTCATCTGTCCTCGGAAAGTATTGCCGACACCAGAAATCGAATGCGCTCGTGGACAGCACAAAGATGGGTTCTGTTGCCACGGTGCCCACTGATGCATAAGTAGATAAGGACTCCACAAAATCTTATTAATAACGTTGATGTGTCTTTGGTTGACTGGTCGACTATGGCTGCCTTCGAAGTCATTAAACTTCAGACCAGGCTCAAGATTTATTAAGCGATCTTGCTGCCTGATAGTGTGAGTAGGAATATTCTTAGAGCAGCCGCTGCAGTCATGTTCAGCCACTGGGTAAATTTCCAGCAAGCACGGTCTTGAGAAAAACTGAAATCAAGTCTGATATAATTCAGGCACAACAACAGTGCAATAGGGAAACAAAATTGAAAAATGCCAGATACCAGTGATTTCCTCTTAGACAATTTTACATAATTGACACTAAAGAAGAATTGCTTTAGGAACCCAGGAATCCAGGGAAGAATATTTTTGCTTTACACGAGGCACGGTTGAGTCTTCATCATCATTATCATCACCATCATCCCAAACATTTATGGGCCACTTACCACACATGAGGCACTGTGCCAAGCACTTCATCTCATTTAGTCCTTCCAACAACTCTATAAAATAGGTGCAATCATTATCTTTCATTTTACAGCGAGGCTCCTGAGGTTTAAAGGAAATAACTTGCCTATGTTTACATAGTTGACAAGCTGCAAAGCAAATAACTCAAGTCGTCTGTTTCAGAGTCCACTGTAACGGTGCGCATTGTTCTCAATACTCTTCATGAATTCAGTTTGGACAAAAGCCCAGTGAGGTAGGTCCCAGCATGTATTGGGCACAAACTGTACAGTTTCCCAATTCCCTTGACCATTGGCTTCTTTCCGAAGGCATCCTCAGACTTTACGACTGCTGGCAGCTCTGCTGGTGCCCTGCCCAGCACCCTTGGCTGATCGGAGTACCACATCATGCATGCTGAGCCGTCTCTCCTCTGACTTTCCTCCCACTGCCATCCTGAGACTAAGCACCACCCTGCAGACGATTGGGTCTGGATTCCTGAGTAGTCACCAAGGGGCTAGATGAGGCCCCCGCACAAGCTGGGGAGACGTTGTTCCCAATAAGATCAACGGGAGGCATGAGCTACGAGGAAACTGAATGAATAGGCCCCTCTCCTTTCCCCTTCCATGAATGGCCCAAGATGCTGTTTCTGATCATGAACGCTCTAGGGAATACTCCTGTTGAACAACTTACTGTATAATGTTGCTGGCACAGTAGCACGTCACATCACATGTTTTCTCATCTTTCCTTGCCTCACTTCCTGTTTTCCCTTTGCCCGCCTGGCTCTGGCTTTGTGCTTCTCACATGAAGCTTCAGCCCTCTAATCCTTGCCTTGGGTCTGCTTTCTAGAGGTCTAGGGCTAAAGTAAACTATATCCTAATTTTGTATCTAAAAAAATAATGTGAGTTTCAGAGAAGTTAACTGACTTGCCCTAGATAACACAACCACGAAGGCAGAACCACTATTTGAACTCAGTGCTTGCAAACACAGAAGCCTAATGTTGAGGGAATCCATGTAACCTCAGAAACGGGGTAGCTGTGCTGTTCGAAGCACACAAGAGTCTGGTAAGGTGATATGAGACTCTTATATTCGCTCAGGCCTGAATCATGTGCGTGCACAGGCACCCCCTTCTCCCCCCCCCCCCCCACACACAGACATACACACACACTCACACACACATACCCTCAAGCAGTAAATTCAGGTTGGAGGGACAGTGCTCCCTCTTATAGTTAACTCATGATTTTTAAATTGTTTTTCATGTTAATTATAAACTTTTTAAGGATATATTTAGCTTATGACATAGTTCCAGTTTGATTAAGTAAATGTCTATTGGGGACCATCCACATGCAATCTACTGCGCAAGCCACTTAATGGTTTTCTGAATCTGATGTCACAGTTAAGCTGGGTGGGGGAGAGCTCACAGTCTGAGTAGTCTTGAGTCTGCCCTACCCTTCCAAGACAAGCCCCTTCCCTGAAATACCTAATGAACTAGAGAGAGGTCATTCTCTGGATTCTAGGGCATCCATTCTTTTTTTCTTTAATCCTCACCTGATGATATGTTTTTACTGATTTTAGAAAGATAGGAAGGGAAAGAGAGAGAGAAACATCGATGTGAGAGAGAAACATCAATCGGTTGCTTCCTGTACGTGTCCCACCAGGGGATCAAACCCACAATCTAGGTGTATGCCCTGGCTGGGAATCAAACCTGCAACCTTTTTCTTTTTAAGATATCTTTTTATTGATTTCAGAGAGGAAAGGAGAGGAAGAGACAGAAACATCAATGATGAGAGAGAATCATTGATCAGCTGCCTCCTGCATGTCCCCTACTGGGGACTGAGCCCACAACCTGGGCATGTGCTCTGACTGGGAATCGAACAGTGATCTCCTGGTTCATGGGTCGATGCTCAACCACTGAGCCACACCAGCCAGGCCAAACCTGCAACCTTTTGGTGTACAGGACTATGCTCCAATCAAGCCAATCAGCCAGGGCTAGAGTATCCATTCTTAACCCCATTTGAGACACACAAAGGGATATCTAATATTATCTTAAAACATAGAAAATTTTCTTCAAAAATGTCCAAGCAAATTAATATATATATATATATATATATATATATATATATATATATATATATACAAATGTATGCCATCTATCACTTTCAATTAGATATTAGATAAAATCAAAATAAAATAGTACGCTTAAATCCCAAAATGGTGGTATTATGCCTTAAAGGCATCTAGGAAGTCACCAGAATCTTTTATCTGGCAAGTGAATATAAAAATTAATGAAAGCAGCTCCTTGGGGAAACTTATTAGAACCAATGCTGAAGGATTAGGCTTCAAATAGCTCCTTGGGAATACAGCAAAGTGCTCCTGTTATCTCCCATTGTCAGAGCCTTTGAAAGAGTGTGCGACAAGGAGCCTCAGCTTGCCTCTGAATGAGGTGAATGCACAAAACAAAGGAATGTCTGAGTCATACCGAAGGGCAGAGGGAATCCTGTGTTCTCCCACCCACCCCTCCCTTCATCCGGGGGCTGGAGCATGTACTCACCTACCATTTGCCCCGTGGAAGGCCTAAGTGCCAAAAGGTGCTGATCTCAAGGTACTGCAAACGACATTATAAAGACTTCTTTCTTAACTTCCCTTACAGCTCTTTGCATGGAAAACATTCATCTTTGTAAACATCCTTTTTCACATTTTTCCCTTGTTCCCTCTAGGAGAGTTAGGAAGAATTCTTATATGCCACCCCCTTAAACAGAACGTTCAAAGGCTGAATAGGATCTAAATATGTTCTTCTAAACCAGTGTCTCAGTTTGGATTCCTCCCCCAAAAACATCCTGAGACAAAGACTTGAGTACAAGTACTTTATTTGACCAGTGATCTCTGGGAGGAGAACTGAGTTAGTGGGATGTGAGGTAGGATGGAGAAAGCTGATAACTTGTACATTGATGAGGAGGTTACTGCTGTGGGTACCTGAGGGACCTGGGGACCCTCCGAGAAACCATGTGGAATCACCCACCTGAGGACAGAGAGACTGGGCATTATCCATCAACTCCCAGCCCCCATTGGTGGAGGCTGCCCCAGGGAAATGAGCTCCCTGGCAATCCACTATTGTTTGGAGGGTGGGGAGCGAGCAGAAGAAAGCTCTGGGGCAGAGAAGACGTGGCTGCAGGTGCCGGAGGAGGGAGGCTGTGGGGTGCTGAAACCATCTTTGCCTGCAACTGCAGGAGGACTCACTTAGCTGTGGGATATGGGGCAGTGCAACTATGTTCACTTACTCCCACCTCACTTTTCTCATGTGTGCTTCAAAAGTTCTTGACCAGATTGCCTTAAAGGAGAATCACACCTCTGGCTCTTACTAGTTGGGTAACCAAAGGTCTCCAGCCCTTAAAATGGAGATGGAGATCGGGTCCCCTTCATATGGCCCCGCAGAGACTTAAATGTGACAATACAGGTAAAGCTCTTAGCATAGTGGCCAAGTGCTCGATAAAAGGTTGGGCATCATTATCAGTTTTATTTGTCCTCCTCTTTGGTGTGTGTGTGTGTGTGTGTGTGTGTGTGTGTGTGTGTGTGTGTGTGTTTTGTTTTGTTTTCAGAAGAAATAGTGTGGGGCTGAGATTTTTGAAGCTCTGCTACCTAGTTAGTGTGTGATCTGGAGAAAGTCACTTGATGTTTCTGAGCTTGCGTTTCTGCATCTGTTAAAAAAAAGGGTTAGAATAAAACTGTGTTTGGAAGGGGAAAGAAAAAGGTTTTTAGTCAAAGAATCCTAAAATTCAAACCTAAATGCCTTACATGTCAGTGTGGAGACTAGCAATTCACAGAGGCAAGGGGCCTGGCAGCATTTTGTGGGGTTTCTACTATGGGACCCACTTTGAGGGCCTCTGTGCTCCAAACAACACAGCCTTAAATCTCTGGCCTGAATACTGAGTTCCTCAAATATCTTCCAGTTGCAAATAACAGAATATAGAACTGGAGCTGACTTAAGCAGAAAAGGGGATGTATTGAGTTAAGAAATGGAAATAAAATCCCCATCTAGATTGCTTTCAATAATTGCTGGGTCTGGGACCAAGTGGTACCACCAGGACCTCGTTTCCCTGCACCCTCAGCTCCCTGCCCTTCTCTACTGGCTCCATCTCTGACAGGCCTGCCCTCCTGGTGGCAGGAAGACTGCCAGAGCTTTCTGTCTACCTCCCATCTTAGGAGCACAAGAGAAAAAGTTTCCCCCAAGAGGTGTCTAGTCCTGGTATTGACCTGCACTGGCTCAAATCTGAACCAGTCAGTACATCAGGACAGGGAGTATGCTCAACCATTGGCTTGGACCACAGGATCTTGCCTGAGAAGAATGGCCGGCAGGGGTGAAGAGGGGGATTGCTGTTGCCAGCAGAGGGAGGGAAGGGTCTCATGTGGCAAAAACAACACATGCCCACTCTGAGTCTATTCTACTCTTAACAACCTCTAAATGTCTCCTCTGCTGACTCCTGAATTTATGAAAATAAGAAAACCTCTGATTTTCGCCATCTTGGCTGCCTCCTCCCTTTCCCACAATACCTACCTTGTTATCACATTAGCTAAATAAATAATAGATCAATAAGTATATGTGAAGCACTCACTCTGAATTCTGTGGGGAAAATAAGATAGCTTGAGACTAGACCCTTATCCTCAAGGGGTGTATAACCTCCCTGGGTAGAAAAATAGAACTACCTAGGATATGTAGTCCCCATAAGCAGAGCGAGTTCATAAAGGGAGAGATCAATTATGTAAACAGTTCCTGATAGAAGAAAATGTTGGTCAAATGTAACAAGGTGAATTTCAACAAGGATACATGCAAGGTCCTATACTTAGTTACAGGGACCCTTGGGACCCATTGAAGGTTTTTAGTCAGGGAAGAGATAGGGTCAAAGCAGTGGTCTAGGAAGAATTATTTGGAAATACATGTGGATTAGTCAGAGCAGGAAAATGTGGGAAGGTGGGGCAAGTGTAGAGTTCATTGGAATAGTGTGTATATAGCATGAGGTTACAAAGTCTAGATCTGAGATACTAATGGAAAGTAAAATGCACATTGTAAATGAACTGGGTGGAGAAGGTAGAGAAGGATGAGTTAAATAAGAAAATTGTGGATAGTAACTCTGAATACTTGAGGCTGAAAGACTGGGGAATGGTGCCATTAGAAGTAGGAAAGTTGGAGAAAGGAACCCTGACTGGGATGTTGGGAGCAGGATGGAGAGGGAACGGGAAATAAGATGTTTTAGACATCCCACACTCATGATGCTGGACATACATACAGGTGATAATCTTCAAAGAGCAGTTGAAAATTTGGTTTAGGGTCAGGGAAGAGAAGTTCAACACAAGACTGATTAGGGAGTCAACTTCCTAGAGGTAAGAGTAGATGAGCTTAACACCATTTACCTACCAAAACAATAGGCCATTGGAGAAGCAACCCAGACCTTTGGCTCCTCCATTTGCTAGCCAAGTGACCTTGGCCTCAGTTGCCTTATTCATACATTGGAGTTAAATAACCACAAAAGCCGCATTGACCATGGGCACAGAGTCCACATGGTTGGCCCTCTTCTCTTACACATTCCTAGTTGCATCACTGCCTAGCCATTACCTACCTCTCCACAGGGCATGCCCAGGCCTCTGCATATTGACCCTCATTTTTATTTCAGTTAGACTACAATAAACATGAGTTGTACATAACATACTTCACATAGTATCTTAACACTGTTTGATCATTTTCAACTTTACACACTCCCCACTGCCTACTATCCCTGCCTCAGATAGAAACATCTGAAAAGGGCTTTCTTCTCCCACTTGGCTAAATTTCTACCGAATTTATCTTTGACCAAGTTTAAGTTTTCCAAATATTTTATTCTTCAGCTCTCTATCTTAAAAACCTTAAGATGCATGTCCTATCCATTGTCTCTGCCCATAAGAAGGACAATGAATGCCCATTGTCCCTTTTATCATTAAGACAGAGCATCTATTTGACAGTCCTTTCTCACATTAGAATTTGAAACCGAGGAGATAAGTTATTTGGACAGAAACATTTTCCCCTGCTGCATAGCAATGGGCTGGTATCCAAGCAGGGCCTAAGGGCACGTCTCCAAATGGCAGATGGCAAATAACTGGCTTTGTATAAGTAACTCAACCTGATGATTACATCTAATAATTCCTGGCCCGATCCTGGAGGCTCTGCCAGTGCAGGGAGCACTCCCACTGCCCTTTCCAATTATGGGGCATCCTCGACAGGGAATAATATGCCTTCCTTTAAAGGCTGTATTTGTGTTTATGTATATGAGTGTATGTAGAGGTTAAAGTGTACTGTACTGTCCCACACAAGTTGGCATTAATTTTTACTGGTTCTTAAGTATTGCTTTTAATAAATCATTATTACTATATGTATAAACTATAGGCCCAGCCTCTGAGCCCAACTATAATCCTACTTATGTAAAGCAACATCATTATATATTTTGTGATATTTATTATTTATTATATGGCAGGTACTGAAATTACTCTCTTAATTTTCACAGGAATCCCATGAAGGGTGTATTATTTATTAACTTCACATTACAGGTGAGGAAAACAACTTGCTCAATTCTATGTGGTTGCAAAGGTGGACTGGGAATTTGGATTTGTGTATTCCTGGGCAGGGTCTCTCCTATCTTAACTATCACTAAGGATCAGTACATATTTGTTCAATGAAGGCTTGAGGGAGGGACTCAAAATCCCACACCTTTCATCTCTATGTTATTGTGGATGAAAAAGGGGCCACATACTAAGCCTGATAAACTCAGGGGAGGCCAGCATGGTGGGCCCACCAAACTCAGAGAATGAAAGTAACCACCCATAGGATGGCCTGAACATTAAAATTCCTAAAAGTGATGCATGGCAGATAGTCCCATCCCAGGCCTGTAGCTTCCTTGACAAAGGTCAATCTTTACATTAAGTAAGCTTGTCTACTATCCTTTTGCATATAGGATAACATTGCTTTGAAATGTCACCGTAATCCCCACTTCCAGACCCCTCCGGGCACACCCACCCACCAAAGCGAAGACCACAAAACCCCTCCCTGTTATGCTGCTCCCCAAATATCATCTCTATGTGCTGTAAATGTTATTAACTATCCTGCACCCACCAATGTAAAAGAAGTATGTGTCTCTCTATTTTGCTTTTTATCCAATCCCAGAGATTTTCCCTGCTTTGCTTTCTCCCACCCCCTAATCTACCACCAATGAATTTCATGTAACCCTCCTTATATCTCCTCCTTTGATTCTAATGTATAAAATAAGCTGCAAAACTTCCATTCTCCAAAGCATCTTCTAAATCTGTTGAAATTTTTATTCCTGGCAATTGTCGTCAGTTTGGCTCAAATAAACTCATAAAAATTCTCTACAGGTTTGGATGTTTCTTACATCAACATTATACTGGACCAATTTATAGTCACAATTACAAGCCCAATGCCTTGGACATGGCATATGTCTCATAGGTGCAGATAGTTGACAATTATAGAATATTTAAGAGTTGTCTTTAAAAAATATAACACCAGCTGGTTAAAATAAACTGTGGTACATCAAAACAACGGAATATTATTCAGCACTAAAAAGAAATGAGCGATCAGTCATGAAAAGACATGGAGGAATCTTAAATGCATGTTATTATGTGAAAGAATCTAATCTGAAAAGGCTACATACCACATGATTTTAATAATATGACATTCTGGAAAAGGCTAAACTATGGAGACAGTAAAAAAAAGAATCAGTGATTGCCAAGAGTTGGGGGGATGTAGAGGGATGAATAGTGAAATCACAGATGATTTTTTTAGGGTAATGTAATGCCTTAAATAATACTATAATGGTAGATACATGTCATTGTACATTTGTCCAAACACCCAGAATGTAAAACACCAAGAGTGAACCCTAAGGTAAACTATGCATTTTGGGTGATTATAATGTGCCAATCAATGTAGGTTCATCAATTGTAACGAATGATGTAGGTTGTTGATAATGGGGGAGGCTAGGTATGTATAGGGGAAATCTCTGTACCTTCCTCTCAGTTTTGCTGTGAATCTAAAATTACTCTAAAAAACAGTCTTTAAAATAGTAACACCAAAGGAACAAAATCCATGAAGTTGCACAAACAGACCAAGACTGTTTATGCCTGGACAATACCTGCACTATGCTCTGAGCATCTTTATAATCTCCACTGACCACCACCATTCCTCAGGTCAAAATCTAGGCTCAGATAAGCCACACATAACAAGGACTGGCCAAAAGATATATAGATCAGCTTGGACCATTCATTTTCCACATTAGGATTACAGCTTCAGGGAATTAAAATACATTTGCAAAGAATTTCATGTGAGCGAGACATGATGCTAGGTCCTAGGATTGAGGTCTAACCTTCCTTACTCACAGTCTGGGTTCTGGACTATGATCCTTCATTCTCTGGGACACATCACTGCTATTTCCCATCCCTGGGATCTTACTGATGACCCAATAGGCTGGCCAACACACAATATCCACATACTACGTATTCCTTGGCATTATAAAGCTACAGAAGCAGCATGATATTGATATTTGCTAGTGGTTCTTGCTCTCTGCTATTCAAATGTGTGCCAACATTTCTCCATAGTTAAATTAAATGGCTGCAAGGAATGAAAATCCATTCACATTTGGCTCTCCCCTTGTTTTTTTTAGAATAGTTCCCTCTTTTTGACTCAGGTCTCCTTCTAACATGTGAATGTTCCTTTCTATTAGAGGTTATCTCTCGAGTTCACTGCCAAGTCCGTTTTAATTCTTGCATTCCCTTAAGAGATACTCACTCGAAACAAATTGCTATCCTGTCAGTTACACCGCTCTCTTCCTGGCATGGGAATTGTATTTCTTTAATGGCTTTATTCCTCTAAACATATTCTTTTTAGGGGCCTCCATTATCCGCCAGTCCTTGGAGGGAACCACTGGCACTCGGAGAATAGGGCTCTTTGCTGCCTAGAGGCTTGAGAAACAAATCTGAAATATTTTAAAACCGAAAGAGCTCCTGAGCTGATGTGTGTCCTGGATTGACTGCTACTGGGCACGGAGCACCAAACGCGAGACAGAACAGCAATTATTCTTCCCAGCGGTCAGGGTGCCAGATGAGGTTTTCCTGCACTTAAAAATGGACAGAGGTTTGCAGTAATTGAATGAAATAATGTACAATAATTTAAAATATTGTTCATTCAGAGAGAGATTAGGCTTTAATTAAATAGTGTCATTTAATATACCGTCCAGCAGACATTATAATTGGTTTCTTTCGCAGAGAACACAGTAATAGCTAAGCTTTACCGAAGTGATAATGGTACTCATTTAGCCAGTGGATACACAAACAGCTTGCCTGAATCTGACACCCCCGATGAGCAAGAAGTAAGCTTTGACCGTGACATTTACACAACTCTTAATTAGTCATTTCTTTCTGAAATAAAATTACAAATAACCCAGACTAAATAAACCTTGTTTACATTAAACAGGTGTGCGACCTGGGGTTTTCAGGGGTGTTAAGCTATTCATTTCTATGGCTACAAAAAGGCAGGGTTATCTTCAAAGCAGTTATTTATGAAATGACATTTCATTTGAGCAGGGAGAATGGCACTTTTTTATTTTTAAAACCTGGTCTCAGTGCAAACTAGCCCTCCACAGTGTGCTCAGAGAGGGCAGACAATTTTCTGGCACAACAACAGCTGTGTATTTTAACTCCTATCTTCTGCTGGTCATTTACAAGGACGTTTTCATTCCCAGGCTTGGCTCCTGTTTCCTCGGCTCGTTCCCGAAATGTGATACAATAAGGTCCTATTCTCCTCAAGCCATTCTGCTCGATAATTCTGAACAAAGCCAGAAGGGCGTGGGGAGAATTCAACTGAATCTAAAAGGAAAAAAAATAAATGCCTTCTAAGGTCTAAATGGCCCAGACAAATTACAAAGTAAGCAGAGATTAGATTAAATTCCTTTGCTGAATCCTTTGTTTTCAAAAATACATGCACTGCACCTAGGGTTGGAAAACTTTCATTTCCCTGTTTGCAAATGACCATCAGCATGTTTATTTTGGAAAAGAATGGAAACATTGATTATAGCAAAGAGCTAGCTGGGCCTCGGTGTCAGAAAAACAGGCTGGCTCTATCACTGGGTGGAGACCCAGAACTGGAATCACGGGATAGGGTCCCTGGGGCATCACTCCACCTTTATAGACGTTCCAATGGATTATTAGGGACTGGGTAGAGCACGGGAGAACTCCTCCCTGCCCCATTAGAACTCGGGGAGGGTGTTCCCTGGTTCGTCCTCAGAGGATGAGAACCGTGACTGGGGACATGGGAATGACGTGTAAATGGCATTTTGAAAACTCTAACATAGGGATACTCCCTGCAAGCTCCAGAGAGCAGGCAACCCAAACTGAGCTCATTGAAGCCTCAGAGACTGCTGGGTTCTTGCTGTTAAAGGACAAACCTCATGCCAACACAATTGCCAATCAAGACGCACTCTCAAGGACCATCACGGCCACTGGGGGCCATGAGGACTCCTGTTACTTCCTTTTGGGTTTTTTTCCTTACAAAGCAAACCACACTCGCCAGACGGAGCAACCACAAAAAGGGTGACTGTGCTCTGGACAATTAGAGCCTCCGCTTTGCTTCCCTGTAAATGCCTCTTCAAAACAGGGCCGTCCGGTTGCATCCAGAGCGCTGTCTGGAAGGTCCCCACTGACCTCCTCACGGCCAAATCCAGTGACCTGCTTTCGGCCGTTGGCCTTCTTGACCTTTCTTAGGCAATTCAAACAGATAGGCCCTGCCTCCTTGGGCACTTGCCTTCACTGGCCACAGCAGCCTTATGTGAGACCCCTCCTCCTCTTCTCTGACTGCCAGAGTAATCCTTCTAAAATGCGGTTATCCTCGTTTTACCCATTTAAATAATTCTTTGGCTTCCGGCTTCTACAGGATATAAAACAAAGTTTTGTAGGGCATGGCATAAAAAAGCCTTGAAAAGGGCCTCAAATATCCTGACACACACGCTCTCTCATGCACACACACACACACACACACACACACACACACACACACAATTTCTTATGATTATCTCAGCACTCCATACATTTCCAAGTTTCTGTGTCTTCACCCATTTCCTTTCCTTTTCTCTTTTTCTTTCCTCTTCACCAGAGAGGACCCATCTCTCAAAATCCTTCTTGGCTCACTAGACTGGAAACTCCCTGCAGGCACGCAATGTGTTTGCTACAATGAGTTACGTTGGCGTTCCCAAATATTGAGTCACACTGTCCTTCCTGTTCCCACTGAACTTGCTACATACTTTAAGCAGCACAGTTTTTATTTCATGCCTTAAGTATCTGGATGAGAATCAGGCCTACCAAAAATGAGTTTGTCCAGGTCAGAGACACCTTGTCTTAGCCAGGTGCTTGGCACACAGTAGCACCTCAGAACTGCTTTCTGGGTGAAGCAAGAGATTGTGGAAAGTGGCCACGCGAGTATGAAGAGGTGGGTTTCCCTCAGCACACCTCTGCTTTCCCCCTTTCCCAGGGTGGCATTTGCAGGCTGGGGCCTTTTAAATTCTGTCTCCTGGATTCCTGCTGTGAACGGAGAGTCACAGAGAAGGCAAGAACTGATTTGGCACTTCACCTACAGCCCAACTCACAGCCTCAGGGATAAAGCAGCCTATTCTAATCTAACCAAAGGGCTGCTTCATACAGCTTTATTTGCCCAGATTCTCTGCATTCTGCTGCCTACTCCCTTAGACGGCCCCCAGGAAATAACAGCAGCCTCCCGAGCCTGCAAGATGAACCCACTGGGATTGCAGCCATTCCCCACCATTGAGCAAACCGCCTCCCGAAATGCCCATACATTTTGCATTAAACACAGGGCATCAAGTTAAAAATAAAACCCGAGTTGTTTGGCTAATGGTTTTCCCAGGCCTGAGGTCGAGACCAGACCACTGATCGTCTCTTTCAGAATGTCAGCCGGCCCTGCTGCCTGCCACAGACACTGTTCAGCTATTATGTGGCACATGAAGCACTTTCATTCATTCTTAAACCTAATGTCCAATTAACTGAGAAAGGGATTCATTAAATAATTTAAACTAGATCCAAATTAAAGGGCAGTTTTCTTAGTCGCATTTGCAAAGAAGTTCAATTCGACTGAAAGAAGTAATCATTTTAAGCCCATGTTGGTTTGGGACACACTTTAATGGGGGTGATTTTGAATCAGCTCCATTTATATCTCTTTTTTTTTCATAGGCAGCATAGGGAAATCTTGCCTGTGACACCCATATGCAACATTTTCTCCTTGACAATGTGTTTAAACTTAATTCTTTTGAAAAATTGTGTAAAAGAGTTTGGGTCATAATTATATGTTCAGCTTTTACATGAGAGGACCTGTTAGACTAGATGATGAATCATATTCATTGCCAAGATGCTAGAAAAAAATCCCTGAGTACCATCTGGAAAACTGGTGGGTCATAG
Organism: Cnephaeus nilssonii; assembly: GCF_951640355.1. Classification (NCBI taxonomy): domain Eukaryota; kingdom Metazoa; phylum Chordata; class Mammalia; order Chiroptera; family Vespertilionidae; genus Cnephaeus; species Cnephaeus nilssonii. The sequence goes on along the minus strand of NC_137075.1, from coordinate 73,327,078 downwards.
ATATCGCTCGTGTCAGCTTATTCTTGGAGGAGCTGAGAATAGAACTCACAACATCTGACTGCTCCCTAGCCTTTCCACCTCACCTGCTTTGTACTGGGCCAGGACGACCTATCATCCAAGCTGAGTCAGAGGATAGCTGGCAAATTCATCAGATATTTGTAAAATGCACTGATGTGCTAGGGAATGCAAGAGGAACAAATTAATCTCCTATTCCTGAGAGCCAGTTCCTCTACATTTGCATGCAATTCTTAATGCCAACAGAAAACAGGTAAAGGTTATAGAAATCCTGCAAGTATTTCTCTCAAGTCTAGGGCTTGACCCCGTCCACCAGGGCTCCTGGAACAACTCCCGCCTGAACAGTTTATTATTCCTTTTTCCAAATGGTGAGCCCAAAGAGAAGTACATAAGCACGATCCCTTCAGCGAACCTTCCTCAGATGACCTGAGTCTTAAGTTCACTCTAATGATCACCTGCAATACGCTCAACCCCCTGGGCCAAAGGAGCTATTCTTACAGGCAGGCCTTTTTCCTGGTGCACCTTCTTAAACAGACTTTCTGGGCCTTCAGTTTGTCTTTACTTTCTCCAGTCAATGTCATCATCATCATTGCCATCATCACCACCACCACCACCACCACCACCACCACCATCATCAACGTCATCATCATCATCATCATCATCGTCATTATCATTTACATCAAAACACTTCCAGTAGCCCTCTTAGTAATGAGCAGATGATTAGTACAGCCCTCCTCCTTCATAAATCAGGCTGGGGAGACAGCATAGTCCAGAGACTTTCAAGCAAGGAGATCCCCTCTTCATGACGTTCCTGCTGTTCCCAATGCTGGTTTCCAGCTGCTATTCCTCACAGGAGTCACCAGCAGTGTCTTTTGACAGCTGTTCCTAAGGAGGAATCTCCAACCAACAGCACTGCCCCCCCCCCCTTTCTATTCCCCCATCCCTGTTTGTCACCTGGGAATTTTCCAGCTGCTCCCATCAGTGCTTCTCTTGTGTCCTGGAGCAGGTCTGTAACTTCCTGATAGCTTAGAAGCTTCCTGTACAGCCTCAACACCACCTTTAGAGAACGGCTCCTAGGAGGGGCCAGTCAGAGTCTTCTAGAAGTAGCTACAAAGCTGAACAGCTCCTTTATTTATAGAGAGGTACAGGGCTACACAGCATGTCTACATGCATTATTGATTTTCATCTCACAAAAGTCATGTGAAGTAGGTGGTATTATTTTATAGATGAAGATCATGGCAAAAAGCCCCCAATTTTTCTTGTGTTTCTCTGCCCTCACTTGCACTTTTGAAAGGCATAAGGAAACCTAATTACTCTGCTCTTGTCACTTCTGTGCTCATCTATAATTCCCCAATGTCTGCAGAATAAAATCCTTACTCCTTAACCTAGGGCACAAGGCTATATGCAATATGATTAAAGCTTTCTTTTCCCAGTCCCCTCTTATGTGCACGCTATGATCCAGCCAAAGTGAATTACTGGGTGCCTCACACTCAGCCATCTATGACAGACACCATGATGCAGTGAGAAAAGCATTAGATTTGGTTACAATTTTTTTTTTTTCAGATCTCTATCATTAACCAGCTTTTTGACCTTGAGAAAGCAATTTAAGCTCTCTGAGGCTCCGTTTCTAAAAATCAATTGGAAATATATTGATTGGTGAACACATAGACATGGCCCTTGCTATCCTGGAGCCCATCCTGGGCTGTGTGGGGTGGGGGTGGGGGATGGGAGCTCAATCTTGGTGCTAGTCAAGTGTTGTGGGTGGCTGTCAAAAGAGAACAGGGAACTGAAGAACATTTGGATGTGGGATGGGAGAATGGTCCATGCTGAGGCTGAGGAAGGAAGCGGAGGCCAGATCATGAAGACTCTTTAAGCTCTGTTCAGGAATCCTTTATTCCAAGGGAAACGAAGAGCACTCACAGGGTTTGAAACAGGGGAAGATTGTGACCAAATCGGCACTCCACGGGATCCTTCTGGTTGCTGTTTGGAGAATGGATTGAATGAGGATGGGATGAAAAGGCAAGACTGGAAGCAAAATCAGCTAATGGAAGGTGGTTGCAATGGTGCATGAGAGAGGGTAATAAAATACCTGGCTCTTGAGGTCATCATGAAAATCGACAAAATACAGCAAGTACAGTGCCTGGTACAGTAGCTGGCACTTGATCAAGAGTTTCTGGCTCCTTCCCTTCCCACCATTGGCATTCACTAAAAATCAAGGAAGCGTGGAGAACCAGACAATAACAGTAAGATGATATGTATATATTTCAATTTTTTTCAGGTAGAATATCCATTTGGTATTCTGATTTATAATATAAAGTTCCTGGATGCCTATTGTTGTTGTTAAGGTTGTAGTATTTCACAACACGGTCTATTTTCAGTTCCCATTACACTGTATGCCTTGTTTCCTATTACTTTGCCCTCTCCGCAAATACGTTTATTATAATTCAAACAGCAAACAAGGGCCTTTGCTTTGATCAGAGTCTGACAGAAATCATTGGTAAAAAGCTGAACTGCCCATTGTCTAAAGAATCTTATGAGAACTGGAGATAATGAGGTAGAAAACAGAAAAAATATTGACTGAATACAACTACAGAAGTCAAAATGCCACCTAATCTCATCAGAACTTAAAAGAAACAGGAAAATGTTTTAAATTGGAAGTTTAAAGGTGCAAAGGCTCAGAAATGAAGAGTAATTTTTTACCATGTCTGTGTTTGAGGAGGACACGGTTCAGATTCTTGTCATTAATATCCAATTTGACTTAATATTTTGGGGGATAAATCACATAATTAAAATCATATCTTATAACTGATGATAGCATAAAAGCACTTGTTTATACTATACAATATTGAGAGGTCTTAAGGGGGAAAAAGCTCACAATAAAAATAAGAATTATGGCCATGAAAGAAAAGCAGACAGATCATTTAAGAGTTATCCCTGTGTGTGCTCTGAAAAGACAAGATAATTCATTTTCCATGTAAAACATCCTTGAGATTGAGAAGAAAGTTATTTCCAGCATTTTCTGAATCTGCTCTGGGTAATCAATCAAGATACAGAATTTGGAACTAGGCAGCACCCTCCCCAGTGGATCAACCTTTCAAAACAGATCTGATACCAAACCAGAAGGCAGGCCCATAAGTTCTGCCCTTACTGTGTAGAATGGAGAGACTATCTCTTCTCTACTAGTGTGGATTACACAAGCTAATATATGGCCTGGAGTCCTCTCATACAAATGAGAGCTTTCATAGGTGAAGAAGGTATAACTTTAAATTTATTGAACCAATCAGGCAACCCTACTTGAAGAGAAAAGCCCTAGAATCTCTCTTTAGCCTCAGCTCACCCCATTCCAGGTTCCCTCCTCACTTTGTCTGCTCTCCTTTGAGGTCCCAGCATGCCTTGGGGCTGAGTCCACATGAGTGATGGCTCTTTGTAGTATATTTTCTGAAGAAGATTCAGAGTTTTAATGCTGTTACCTTCTTCTAAGGCAACATCAGAATAATATTTTAATGACAAAATGCTCATCAGCTTTTTTTTTCCCTAGTTGATGTTTGCCTTTGGGATTTTTTCCTATGGTCTTAGTGGGTCTATGTCCATTTCATCTATGATGCACTCATCAATGCTATTTTAACAAAGGTAATAACTTAAAAACTCACACCTGTTCCTAGGATTCTTTAAGGTTAATTTTCAGGAATCTGAATGGGAAGGTATCTGAGCTTCTACTGCAATCCTCATTAATGGTCTCAGAGGGTGGCAAAGAGGATTTAGAGAGCTCTTAGGGATGGGGGAGGGGCACTCCTCTCAGTCACTGTCTGTCTTCCCATCAGGGTTCTGAAATAAGAAGCTGGAGATCAGCTGACTTCAGTCCCGCCCAGGCCACAACTCCCAGGAGCAGAAGGCTCCTCTGGGGCTCAGGCTTGCAAGTACAATGTGGACAAAGGAAGAGTGAGCTGAGCAGGTGAGCACCTCTACCTTAGATATTGTTGTTTGGGGAGGCCAACCTGAATCCATGGGGCTTTTGGATAGGCAATCCAGTTGCCAACTTAATTTTTAATCCAATGACAGGCTGTCAGTTTACAAACATCTTTAAGCCTGGCCAGGAAATAATAGCTTGAGTTTTTTCAACGAGAAGTATTCACAAGTTTGTAAAGGAGCACCAGAGGCTATGTCCTTTTAGGCAATTAAGAGAGAGCAAAAGTTTTTGCAGGAACCCAACACCATCAAAGTTCTTTATCCAAAAACTGTTCATTGAGCATTTATTATGAAGTCAAGGAATAACAGATAAATGCTATGTTTGCCATCTGTCTAAAATTTCTCATGAAGAAATATCAGCTACTTACTATCTATTCTAGTACAATAGAGTTAGTATAATAGAATTTGTAGCCTAGAAAGATCCTAGAAATGAAATTCAAATTCTCTTTTTAGCAGTGAGGAAAGAGTCTGCGTGAAAAAAGTAGGTCTCAATCTCAGATCTCCTGGCTCACCATCAGTGCTCCTTGCCTGCCTCATGAACCTTCTTGCAGGCTGCAGGACTACAATTGAGTCCTCAGAGAGATACACTGAAGCATCCAAACATTTGTTTTCAATTCATCATAAGCCTTTATTGAATGTCCACTTAGGACTGCATTGTACTTTCATTGGGGGCCCAAGCATTCTTTCATAAAAAATTATTAAAAATCATATTCAACAACTGCATTGGTAGAAAGATGAATTTATTAATATATTAAAATGTTTTTGACCCAAAATTTTGTTTTGTCTTCTGATTTTAAAAGAAATCAAAAATGTTTTATGGATTACTAAAAGTTTTGTGGGCCCATGAGTTAGTCCTGCACACATCAGATGCAGGACAGGGAATGAGATCGTGAAAAGGAGTTTGAAGAAAAGTGAAGACCTTCTTGCCCTCAGCCAGCACGTAAGATAGTTGGGGAGAGAGGGTGTAGAATACACTTTGTTCTGTATCCTCTTCAGGCATAATATAATTTATCATTTACTAAAATAAAAGCTGTGCTTGTCACAGATCATTTCCTACATCAGTGTCTCTCCACTAAGAAACCAGACACAAAAATTTTGGTTGAGTCACACCTGTCAATTGTCCTGCCCTCTTTTGCCCAACCATTTCTTCTTTTTCTTCTTCTTTTTTTAATCCTCACCCGAGGATACTGATTTCTAGAAAGAGAGTGGAAGGGAGGGAGGAGGGGCAGAGAGAGATGAAAGGAGGGGGAAGGGGGAGAGAGAGAGAGAGGAAGAAGAGAGGGAGGGAGGGAGCGAGGGAGGGAGAGAGAGAGAGAGAGACACCAGCGTAGATATGTGCCCTTGACCAGGAGTTGACCCTTTGGTCTGTGGGGCCTATGTTCTAACCACTGAGAAAAACTGGCCAGGACTCACCCAACCATTTCTAACCACAGCCAACCATCCCAGGAGCTGTGATAATAAGCCCATCTTCAGTGGGGTAATATCTTCTCTCACTCCATCATCAGCTAGATGATTGGTGTCATCTTTCTTAATAAAAAGCCATTGCCAGAAGCTATCTCCACTAAATACTCTTGACATCACTTCCTTTAATAGAGCTTAAAAGTTATAAAATATTTAAGCAGCAAGGCGTGACAGAGCATTTATTACTCTGGGACATTCATTCAGCTCTCTTTCCTGGTCTGAGACAAAATGCTAAAGGCCAGTCCTTCTGTGAGTGTGGACGCTGAATGCTGACACATTGGGAAAACAGTTACATTACCAATGTTGGTTTTAAAAGTAATTACTAGATGGGAAAGACCAGCGTAATGATTACCATGAAAATAAGCTGATCCTGACAGTGCCAAGTCTTTGCTCTCTATCCTCTGATTAATCCATAGTGTTGTAGTCTCTATACCATTGGACAACTAACTTATTTGAGTGAGGCCTTCTTACGCAGGGCAAAATCTGTGTGGAGCACTAACACCATCTATTCCTACCCTTTGGTGGAAAAAAAACAACAACTGGATGATAATAAGAATTGGAGAGGAGCTAAATAGAAACAGAAAAAATAACTGTGCAATATTACATAAAAATAAATAAACTTTTAACAGAAGTAAAAGCTACAGCGACAAGCTGATTAATATTAGGAGGAGAACAACGATGAAGAATGATAACCATCCCCAAATCAACATTCATTCAGTACAGAAAAGGATCCGTTCTTTCTCAAAATTTTCACAGATTGCAATTATCTATAGGGTCTTATGCCCGATAGGAGCCTTTCAAAATAAAGACATTTTAGCAGAATAACTGTTATGCCTTAGCTCTCCAAAAATGTTGATTTATAAATATCAAATTTCAATAAGCCTCAATAATTCATTTTATAGATTGTAAGCAAAAATGAAAATACACATACAAATATGATCTATTTGCATATCTGATGAATTTATTGATTGCAAAAAGACTTGCAATTTTGAATGGATTCTCACCTCACCCTGTGCTTCGAGAAACAGTGCTCTCCTGAGACATGCTTATACATAGTAGGTGCTAATAGTTCCCATTATTGCCCTTTCTCTTTAGCAGGATAATCAATCATTACCTCTCTAAAACCCATGTCACCTTGATAGGATGCAGATTCCAAAAGCCAGGATATGGAGTCCACATTGCGTGCCTTTTAAAAGTGTCTCCCAGAAACACCTACAACTCTTTTGTAGGTCAGATCAAAATAAAGTTTTAAAAATAAGTTTGTTTAAAAATGAGTGCTTGAAGGCTTTGAGAAATCAGGCCAAAAATGGAAAATGCGGAGTTGTAGAAGGAGGTGGGTAATGAGGTGGCAGCTCATGTCTTGACAGATGACTCCGGAGAAAAAGCCAAACCAAGCCCGCCATATGTTCAGCTTTCTGCGTAAACCACCATAGACAGAGAGAGCTTTCCGGAATATTCTATAGCATATGTCCAGTCAGTGTGTTTGTCCCACCCTACTTGTTGCCAAGTTCCAAATGCTTAACATAATTAACCTTGCCACCTCTTTAAAAAGCTCTGCAATGCATCACAAAAGGAATGCTTTACTCTGTCATCCTCAGAGGCAGCTCCCCACCAAATTCACCAATGAAGTAGGTTTATTAGCCCTAAAATTCAATGCCAGCATGTATGTTAAGAAATCCCTCTTTTCCAGAATGCTATTCAGGTGGTTGTACAAACAAATGCCAAATACTAGTTTTTCAACCATTAAGAAATACTGTGTGGTGACAGGCAGAGGGAAAGGGGTGGAGGGTGGAGGGTGGGGGACGGGGAGGAAGGGCAGGGCGGGAGGGGAGAGGGGAGGTAGATGAAGGAGGGGATGGGGAAATCTGTAATAGTGTAAACAATAAAAAGAAAAAGAAATATATGTAAGGAATAATAATGAAACAGGCATTTTACTCAGTGTTAAGTTGCTATGTGTAAGAATTTTTTTGTTAGTTGTTTATTGAACATTGATAAGTACTTCTGGGTGCTTCAAATATAAACACAAATACCTGTTCCTTGCTCCAAAGATTTTATACCCTAATAGTGGAAACATATTTTCAAAGAGGTATTATTCTGTCAACTCAGTTTTGCTGGATTTATGTTTCTCAGAATTTCCTTCCTTCTACAAGTTCCAGGTTAGCATGGACTACACGAGCTGTTTTATGGGAAATTTGGAAGACTGAAAAGTGAAATAGCCATATTCTTACTACACTCGGAAGGTTGAGCAGGGCAGTGGGGGTTGGGACATCTCACTTAGGTGGTTGTGTATCTGCTGACTTACCTGGTGGGGGTGGGGGCAGGCCCCAGCCGGGCTCACAACTCCAACTGCTGCTGCATCCTCCTTCGGCTCCTCTGACTCCTGGACCAGGCACACATCAAGGATCATGGCAAAATTCAATGGCTTCTCCTGCAGCAGACACCCACGGCATCGGAGTTTGGAGGCCTCAAGCAGCAAAAGACCAACACAGCTTCCCATTCATCCTCCTAGGCCCCATTCAGGTCCAATTTGTCCTTCTTCCCCATATTGCCTTCCTACCTGCCCACCCTGAAGGCAGACATAACAACCTCTCATAGGCTCTTTCACCAACTAAGCTAGCTCCCACCATTGTGTAATAATAAATCATATCTGAATGGTTCTGCCAGGGGGTGTCAGGAAAGGTTCTTTAGTCGGGTGATATTTGAGTTGAGGGTCTTCGAGAGGAAAAAAGAGTTCCCCAATACAGAAGGCAGGAGAAAGACCTTGCAGGCATGGAGAACAGCACATGAAAAGGCTTGCAGACATGCAAGAACATCACACATTCAGGATAGAGTGACCAACAAATTTGTGGGAGAGGGTCCCTGGGAGACAAAAATAGAAAGGAAGGCTGAGGAAGGTATTAAGGACCATGTAGACCATGCTAAGAAGTTTGAATAAAATCCGGTAGGCATCCCGGCCAGTGTAGCTCAGTGGTTGAATGTCAACCCATGAATCAGGAGGTTGAGGTTCGATTCCCAGTCAGGGCACATGCCCAGGTTGCAGGCTCTATCCCCAGTAGGGGGCATGTAGGAAGCAGCCAATCAATGGTTCTTTCTCATCATTGATGCTTCTATTCCTCTCTCTCTGAAATCAATAATATTTTTTAAAATCCAGTAGGCAATCAGGAACTATAGAAAGATTTTAAGGAGATAATGCATGTGCCTGTGTAAAATGATATTTGTATTTTAAAGATAACTGGCAGCTATGTGAAGTATTATTAGAAGGGGTAGGACAAATCTGGAGCCAGAGAGTTTGGTACTGTTTCTATATCTATCAGCAAAATATAAAGGATGATGGAAACTGGGGAGAGTTACCTCTCCTGTAGAGTCTATATTTTTATTTTGTATACTAGTATACAATTATATGAGACATAAATTCAAACACCATATAGATGCTGAGGATCATCCCTGTAAAACTGTCTTTCACATAAAGTTAAATCACACTGACTCTGAGTACGTTAGGAACCCTCAAGGTGAAAAAAAAAATTTAAGAAACTTAACTCCAACTGGTTCAGAGGTTGGAAAGACTTCAAGACTGGATTGAGCCAGAAGCTCAGCCATGTCACCAAACTTTGATGTATTTTTGTCTCTCAGCTATGCCTTCCAAGAAAATTAACACACACACACACACACACACACACACACACACACACACGCACATCAAAAATAACAATAAACAAATAACATGTTGAACATTTACCTTGGACCAGGAACTATTTAAAGTGTTTTACATGTGTTTACTGGGTTTCATTTTAAGGCAACATGACTAATGGCAGCAATCAGAACCACACATTTTCTTGACCATAGGCAGCAGGAAATGAAAGCATTTCTCCCTCCTACCACCAAACAGTAGTCACCCCAAAACCATTTCTGCAGCAATGGCAATGAGGTTATACTCAGCGGCTACTCAAATCTCATTCTGAATCTGGGGTGCTATCAACACCATCTGACCAAAAAAAAGTGGAATTTCATTAGAAGTGAAAAGGAGTGACTGGAAAGTCAACTCTCAATACCCATTATGTTCTGCTTTTTAGTATTAGTCTTAGATCTGAGCTCTTCCTTCATGTGTTCTGCTAGTAATTGCTGTCACCTTCATGGAAATGGCTGTTTAGTCCCATATACCAAAAACAAAGGGAACAAAAGATAGTCTTCTTTTCTTAATTCTGTAATTTCTTATTCTTCCATTGTAGTATAAGCACAAGTTTCATGTCACAGTAGGATTGTTAGCTCATTAAAGGCATGAACCTTGTCATATTATTTTGTATCACCTAAAGCCAATATACAGTAAGCATTAATAAGTGGTTTCTAACCTGAATTGTAATTGTGGAGTCTAAAATATATCTGCATAATGTGACGATGCTGACATTTATCTAGTTAATTCTGTCCACTTTTGCTTCATGTATTTTGAAGTTTTTATTTGGCATCTCCCTATTTGTGAATATTACGTTTTCCTGATACACTGACCATTTTATCATTTGGAAATGTTCCCTTTTCTCTTTTTTTCTAAAATAATATAGCTACTTCAGCCTTCTTATATTTCCTATTTGCATGGTATATCTGTTTTCCAGGTAGTAAATGTATGGGTAAATACAATAGACTACTTCTTTCTTTAAAATAAAGAAAACTGGCCCTAGCCAGTTCTGCTCAGTGGATAGAGCATCAGGCCTGTAGACTGAAGGGTCCCGGGTTTGATTCTGGTCAAAGGCACATACCTCGGTTGCAGGCTCAATCCCCGTCTCTGGTGGGGGCACGTGAGGGAGGCAACTAATTGATGTGTCTCTCTTACATCAATGTTTCTCTCTCTGTCTCTCTCTCTCCTTTCACTTTCTCTAAAACAATCAGTGGAAAAATATCCTCTAGTGAGGATTAACAAAAATAATTTTTAAAAAATAAAATAAAATAAAAAGAACTGTCTGTCCAAAGGAAAACTTAAATGCTTAATATATGTAGACTAGAGGCCCGATGCACGAAATTCGTGCAAGGGTAGGCCCTCGCAGCCCTGGCTGCCTAGTGGCCCTGGCTGCCTCGGGGCCCCATCCCCCCGCCCACTGGTCATTCTGGAAGGTCGTTCCAGAAAGTCGTCCGGAAGGTTGTTCTGCCATCTGGTCTAATTAGCATATTAGCTCTTTATTATATAGGATAGAATTCACATATTTACTATTAACCTATCTTGATTTTATTTTTAAAGTGCAACTCCATAGACAACACAGGTCTCACTTTTTAAAATCCATATAATCTCTGCCTTTGAAGTGTTTAATTCATTAATGTTTAACATAGTTTTTCATATGTTTTGAATTAGATTTACCATTTTATTATTTGTTTCCTGTTTGCCCCCTCCCCTTTTTCTTCTTCTCTCTCTTGCCTTACTTCTTTGGAAATATTTTAACATATTTTAGAATTCCATTTTAATTTATTTATGGGCACTTTAGTTATACCTCTTTGCATTATTTATTAATGTTTGCTGTAGTGATTACACTATACATCTTTAACTTTACATTCTTCTTGTAGTTATTATTGTACCATATAATAGGAAACTTGCAATTGTTTAGTTTTATTTACTATTTACTTCCCTAACCTCCTCCAAATCCTTTTCCTTTTATTCTATATTCTATTCCTTTATTCTGTAATTGTCAGACAAATTCCGTGTGTGTGTGTATATATCTTATAATGCTTACTATGAGGAAATATATTTCCCCACAGTAGGCATTATAAGTTTTACTTTAGATGGTTTTATAGAAATGAAGAAGTAAGGCAATCTTTTATATTTACCCATATATTTACTATAAGTGTTCTTTATTCTTTCCTAAAGATCCAAGTTTTCCTCCAGTATTATTTCCTTTTATCTTGGTAGATCTTCCTTAGCATCTCTTGTAGGCAGGACAGCTGCAGATGAATTCTCTTAGCTTTCTTTTATCCAAAAAAAAAAAAAAAAAAAAAAAAGGCTTTATTGTGTAGTCATTCTAGAAGAATATTTTTGCTGGATTTTCTTTCTTTCTTTTTTTAAGCATGCCAAAGATGTTCTGTTTTCTTCTGACCTTTGTAGTATGTAGTTATTTAAATCATTGTTTTTCTTTATATAAAGTGTCAGTTATTTTCTGGCAGCTTTTAAGACTTTCTATTTATATTTGGATTTCAACTGTTTGATTAAGATGTGTCCAAGCATGATTTTCTTCATCAGACTTAGACAATCCTGATTGGGGATTATTGAGTTCCTTGAATCTGTAAATTTATGTATTTCACCAATTTTGAGAAGGTTTTGGCTATTAATTCTCCAAACATATTTTTTCTGCACTATTTTTCTCTCTCCTCTCCTTCTGGGATCCAAGTACACATGTGTTGGACCCATTGCTATTGTTCCACATATCTGAAGCTCTCTTCATTTTTTCAATCTTTTTTCTCTTTTCATCCAAGTTCACTGACCCTCTCTATCATGTCTCTTTCTTTCTTAAGTCCATCCAGTAATGTTTTGCTTTAGCTATTATAATATTTAATTCTAGAATTTTCATTTTATTTTATATTCTTTGCTGGGTTTGTCTCTTATTTATTGCAAGCTTATTTTTCATTACTTCATAGTGCATAGTTATGTTATCTCCTTGTCCAAGAATTCTAATATCTGGGTCTTCTTGGTGTGCATTTCCATTGTCTTTTTTGAAACTGGTCATACTTTGTATGTCAAGTATTTTAGATGATATTCTGGACATTGTAAATATTAAGTTGCATAGGCTTTGAATTCTTTTGTTACATTTATTCTTACTATTTTTGATGATATTTTGAGTGCAATTATTTCTTTACTAGAGGTCCGGTGCACAAATTTGTGCACTGGGGGGGGGGGTGGTCCCCTCAGCCTGGCCTGCACCCTCTTGCAGTCCGGGAGCCATCAGCCAGACATACTTAGCACTGCTACGGAGGTGGGAGAGGCTCCCACCACTGCCGCTGTGCTCACGAGCTGCGAGCCCGGCTTCTGGCTGAGTGGTGTTCCCCCTGTGGGAGCACACTGACTGCCAGGGGGCAGCTCCTTCATTGAGTGTCTGCCCCCTGGTGGTCAGTGCGCATCACAGTGACCAGTTGTTCCGCCATTCGGTCGATTTGCATATTAGCTTTTTATTATATAGGATTTTTAGATTTTTTATATTGGGCATTTATAAAAATACAATTGATGTTTTGCAATGATCTCAATCCTGAAAACTTCCTAAGCTCTTTTATTGGTTGTGATGATTGTTTTGCAGATTTTTAAAGATGTTCTCTATATAGGATCCTGTTGTTTGTGAATAAAGACAGTTTTATTTCTTCCTCTTTGATTTGTTTGTCTTTAATTTCTTTTTCTAATTTCACTGACTAGAACTTCCAGTATTATTATTTTTTATTTTTTGAGAGAGAGAGAGAGAGAGAGAGAGAGAGAGAGAGAGAGAGAGAGATCAATGTGAAAGAGAAACATCAATCAGTTGCCTCCCGTCCACACCTCAACCAGGAATTGAACCCACAAGTTAGGTATGTGCCCTGACCAGGAATTGAACCTACAAACTTTTGGTGCCCAAGACCACACTCCAGCTACCTGGCCAGGGCATGATACTGAATACAAGTAGTGTGAGTGGACATCCTTGCTTTACTCTTGATCTGAAAGGAAAGCACCCAGTCTTACATTATTAAGTATGATGTTTGTAGGGTTGTTTTTCTTTAGCAGATTTTTTTTTAAATCAGATTGAGAAAATTAGACTCTCTTTTGGAACAAAAAAATTCAGGCATCAGAAAAGGACCAGGGCAAAACACAAAATAAAGTGGGGTCTGTAAGAAGTCTAGAATATCATGTCTGATAAGAGTTGGCAGAGACAGTGGCCAATGACTCTAATTGGTAAATGAGATAGGATATGGTATTGCTCCCTCTGTCCCTTCTATATGTAAGTAGGAGAGAGCCATAACAAAACTCTCACCCTGGAAATTCCTTTCCGGGCCAGTCTCTAGTTACTGGTAGTGCTGGTGACATCACCTAATGACTCCAGGAAAGGGATGAATGGGATGCATAGAAGAGGCAACGAATAGAGAAGATTGTTGGCTTATCAAGAGGAGTAAGTCTTCATACTCGCAAATAAAATTTCTGTGGAATGCAAGGTTCAGTTTGTCAATAATACCATGCTCTTTCAGATACCACCTCAGGAACTTCTTGGCTAATGCAATGTGTCCTTCATTAATTTTATCTATCCTTCTCTATCCTCATTGCTAGGAAGAGACAAAGAATTTGTCCTAAGAAATATGCCTCTGTAATCAAGCAGAATTTAGAAAAAAATGGCCTGACACTAGGAGATTTAGAGCAGTATATTATCATGGAGCATTTAGAATAGAGGGGCGTCCCTGAATTGTGAGCTAGACAACCCTACTAAAGGTACACTTCACACAGGATAATACATTGAACAGAAAAAGCATTACTAATAATAGCTAGCAACTTCATTTCAAAAAGTTTCATCTCAGGTTTTTGAAGAAAAGATTCTTTCTACACGGTGTTATATTAGTAATATAATTCTGATGAAAAAACTTTTTATTCAAAGATTTAGTTTTTGGCTTGTTCATGGGAAAAAGGAGAGCCTTTCCGAGTTTTTGGCATCAAGTTATATAGTTTCTTAAACTAATTTCCTCTCAAATGACTTACATCTGAGAGGAATCCAGAAAAGGCAAAGTATAGGATCAGATTTCCTTAAATGTTCAGATTATGTGAAAATTAAGAGGGAATTTAGAAGTTAAGCAATACATTTCTTCATAAATTATAAACATGGAATAGCCCTCTATTTTCCAGGTTTCAATATTATTGGATGCTAGATGTTCATAGGTCTACATCAGAGAGGAAGAGAGTGTTAGAAGGAACATGGATTTTGGAATTAGGCATTCCTAGGATCGCATAGCAACTCCATCACTTACTAACTAGATTTTGGACAAGTTATTTTATCTTGATGAACCTCAATTTTCTCACCAGGCTTCAAGTGAAGATTAAAATAGATGATGTTTGTAAAGCAACTGGCACACAACAGGTCTTCTCTTTGTTACCCTCTCCATCATGAGCTCTGTTATATTTTGAATGCCACCCATGTGATAGCATCTAATGGTTCCCATGGAGAATAACTAGAAGCTGATCAGAAAGGCCATCCTTGGACACAAATCAATGAAATGGTGCTCTGGGGACTCTTGTGTAACCTGTGTCCACTGAACACTTGCCTTTTACCTTTGTTTTCTTCTACAATTTGAAACTACTATAAGTCATATTTTCAGTGTCTTCTTCCTCTTCCCACTCCCCTCTCCTCCTATACCACTGTCTATGCCCCCAAAATCGTATGATATTTTTTAGAAATATTGGATTTAATTCCCACAATCTACCAGTACAGTTGATGGCTTAAATCCTTTTTGAAAGCTATGCTTCAGCAAGAGGCAAGTTCAGAGAATTTAATTCAGTGCATCCTCCAAAGCAAATTCAAAGTTACTTTAAATGTTGTACCTAAAATCTTTTAGGAACAAAGTAGGATATGTAAAAACAAATAAATATTCTCTAAGTGGGTCAAGAAAATCATACAGAAAGATAATCACTGTTCTAAAGGCATCTGCCAGGATTCAAAAGAATGGTGGATCTATGTGCCCTAAATAAAAACTTGCCTAAGGGATTACAGAGTACAAATTACTTTTACCACTAAACCATAGGATCCAAGAGTTATGGTAGGATCTTGAGATCATGTAGTCCAATCTCCCACCCAAATCCTCTAGCAAACCTTTATAGATAAACTAGAGGCCCGGTGCACAAATTCATGCAGCAGTGATATCGCTCAGCCAGGCCTGCGGGATTGGGCTGAAACCAGCTCTCTGACATTCCCTGAGGGGTTCTGGATTGCAAGAGGGTGCAGGCCAGGCCGAGGGACCCCACCGGTGTAAAATTGGGGCCAGGGAGGGACTGTGGGAGGGCTCCAGGGCGTGTCCAGCCCATCTCACTCAGTCCTGATTGCCTGGATCCCAGCAGCAAGCTAACCTACCAGTGGAGCGTCTGCCCCCTGGTGGTCAGTGCACATCATAG
Organism: Cnephaeus nilssonii; assembly: GCF_951640355.1. NCBI lineage: Eukaryota > Metazoa > Chordata > Mammalia > Chiroptera > Vespertilionidae > Cnephaeus > Cnephaeus nilssonii. Next base: position 73,311,555 of record NC_137075.1, on the reverse strand, counting down.
TGAGCGGTTGAGCAGCCTTAGCATACCATTAGCATATTATGCTTTGACTAGAGGCCCGGTGCACGAAATTCGTGCATGGGGTGTGTGTCCCTCAGCCCAGCCTGCACACGCTCCAATCTGGGACCCCTCAAGGGATGTCCAACTGTCCGTTTAGGCCCAATCCTGGTAGGGCAGTTGGACATCCCTCTCACAATCCAGGACTGCTGGCTCCCAACTGTTCGCCTGCCTGCCTTCCTGATTGCCCCTAACTGCTTCTGCCTGCCAGGGTGATCACCCCCTAACCACTCCCCTGCCAGCCTAATTGATGCCTAACTGCTCCCCTGCCAGCCTGATTGCCCCTAACTTCCCTCCCCTGCAGGCCTGGTCCCCCCCAACTGCCCTCCCCTGCAGGCCTGGTTGCCCCCAACTGCCCTCCCTTGCAGGCCTGGTCCCTCCCAACTGCCCTTCCCTGCTGGCCTGATCACCCACAACTGCCTTCCTTTACAGGCCTGGTCCCTCCCAACTGCCCTCCCCAGCTGGCCATCTTGTGGCGGCCATCTTGTGTGTTGGAGTGATGGTCAATTTGCATATTGCTCTTTTATTAGATAGGATAGAGGCCTGGTGCATGGGTGGGGTCCAGCTGGTTTGCCCTGAAGGGTGTCCAGGATCAGGGTGGGGGTTCCCTTGAGGTGTGGGGTGGCCTGGGCAAGGGGCCTGTGGTGGTTTGCAGGCTGGCCACGCCCCCCGGTGACCCAAGCGGAGGCCCTGGTATCTGGGATTTATTTATCTTTTATAATTGAAACTTTGTAGCCTTGAGCAGAGGCCAGGGCAGGCCAGGCTTGGCGGGAAGCTTGGCTTCCTCCATCCCTGGGGGCAACCCAAGCCTCCTGCTCTCTCCAGCTCTGTGGCTGCCGCCATTTTTGTTGGGATTTATTTATCTTCTATAATTGAAACTTTGTAGCCTTGAGTGGAGGCCAGGGCCAGCCAGGAATCTTGGCTTTCTCCATTGCCAGGGGCAACCCAAGCCTCCTGATTGCTTCAGCTCTGTGGCCGCCACCATTTTTGTTGGGATTTATTTATCTTCTATAATTAAAACTTTATAGCCTTGAGCAGAGGCCAGGGCTGGCCAGGAAGCTTGGCTTCCTCCATCGCTGGAGAAACCCAAGCCACCTGCTCGCTCCATGGCCACAGCCATCTTGGTTGGGTTAATTTGCATACTTGCTCCTGATTGGCTTGTGGGCATGGCTTGTGGGCGTAGTGGAGGTACGGTCAATTTGCATGTTTCTCTTTTATTAGTATAGATTGGTTGAATGGATGATTGGAAGACCAGTCACTTAGTATATTATGTTTTTATTATATAGGATAATAATGGGGATGATAATGTCAAAGACTTAGTGACATTGTTATATTCAATATGCATTTTATAATCCTATATAATAAAGAGCTAATATGCTAATGGTCGTGACGCCCTCATGCTGTAATGAATGTTCAGCAGGAGGCTATGTGCACGGCAGGGTGGAGCTGCCACATTGCTCCAGAGATGGGGCGGGAGCAGGGAGGTGCCCAGAGGAGGCAGGACCAGCCCAAGGCGACTCACAGGACTGAGGGTGGGACTTGAAATGGCCAGAGAAGGCCAGAGGGGTGGCGGCAGAGCCAGGTGCGCTTGAGCTCTGGGTGGAGAGGTTAGGGTGTCAAGGTGGGGCGGTGGGCAGGTAGGCAGGGCGCACGTGGGTGAGCAGGGCCGTGTGATTTTGCACGCTGGGTCACAAGTATTAATTTATTTAATTCACGTACTAACCTTGTAAGGTGATAGTATTATATCCCCACTTACAGAAGGAAAATTGAAGACTGAGGCATCGACAGCCCTCCAACCTTTGCTTGAACTTCACTCCCTCACAGTTCCATCACGGAAGGGCTGTGCCTGTCGAAAGTTAATCCTGGAGCTCACTGCGCTGCTCTCTACTCACAGCCCCGTGCCTCACTCCACTCCAACATGGCAAAAATGTCAAGCCTTATAGAGACCAATAGTTGCATCGAAGTATACTGGAAAGGGCAGTAATAGCTACACACTGTCCAAGACTGAGTTCCTGACCTTCATGAATACAGAACTGGCTGCATTCACAAAATACCAAAAGGACGCCAGTGTCCTTGACCTCATGATGAAGAAATTGGACCTCAGTTGTGATGGGCAGCTAGATTTGCAAGAGTTTCTTAATCTTATTGGCAGCATGGAGGTAGATTGCCATGACTCCTTTAGCTGTTCCCTCAGAGCCGACCTCCAGACTCCCTTTCTTTCCAACTTCTCAATCATCATCTCCTCAAAGACCACACACATCCTGAGCCCAGCATACACCTCCACCACCACCCCATCCCCGCCCATGCAGGTCCCTCCTGCTTACGGTAGTGATAAAACATTATCTTAGCGTGTGTTGTTGTTGCTTTAAGTTAATCACAAAGTACTTTCTTCCTAACAACTCCAACTCATTTTCATTCCATCAGAGCTATTTCTTCTTCCTCTGAGATGATAGGACTTTCCCATCCAAACTCAGCATGCACTTTCCGTCCATTGCCCTCCCTGCATGAAGGGAATGTTTTCCAGAAAGCATCCCTTGGCATCACTCTAAAGGTTATTGCCTGAATTACAAATTTACCTTTGCCCTTTGCTTCCAGAAAGGCCCCAATTACCACCGTGCTTCTTCCTCAGAGCCTGGCTCGGGGCAGGCAATAATTCAGGTCTCCTTAACAAGCAGGCGGGCTTCTGTTGTCCAGGGACAGCAGTCAATAAACATGCTGAGCCTCGAACCTCCCCAACCTCCACTTACCTCTGGAACTAATTACCTTACTAACTGCGGAGGCTGTGCAGCCATGCTAATGAGCTGCTGGACCACGGCCTTTTTTGCTCTCAGGGGGAAAGCCACAATGTGGCAGCAGGGATGGGAGCCTTGGGAAGCTTGGATCAGCCCTTCTCTGTGACTCAGCTCCAGAAATGTTCAAAATACCGCTTAGCAGGGAGAAGGACTTGGACGCAAATTCCTCCTGGTGCTGACCATGTCCGTTAATTAGCATTCAGAGAAATAAAGAAAAATAAAGATGTAAAGGTCACTGCATTAGCACTTCACCCTCATGTCTGAATAGCCATTTGTATATACTAATTTTCCACCCATTCCTTCTGCTAATCAGCATCTCTGAGGAGAACTGGGCCAAAACACATTAGCAGACATGCTTTCTGGTGGCAGTATTCTCCTCTGTAGATAATAATAAAAGAGATCACTGTTCATGTGCTCGATTTTAACATTTTCATGTAAAAGGGAGTCATGGAGGGGGTTATATTTTGGGTCCCAATGAAAAGAACCCAGATGGATTTTTAATTTCTCTATAAAACAGCATCAGAGTCTGGCTTTTTTACTTTATTTTTTTTTCTTCACCAAAATCTGGCTGCCTATGGCTTCCTTTGCTAGAAGGATCTTTTTCTTTCTTTCTTTTTTTAAACAAAAGAACCATTAGTGACAGTCTCATTTCCTGTGTGAGCTGAAGAAAAGCCATTGCAGTCTTTCCCTTGCAAAGAACACGATGTGTTCTTTATATTTTAAGCTGTGGGAGTCCAGGAGAAAGTTCTGGCTTCAAGAAGCCGTTTGGAATTCAAGCAGCTTCTGGTCACCACACCTGCACCTCTGCCCCACCATCTGCAATAACCTCGAAAGAGCTCCTTTCCTGTGACCATCATTTCCTGTAGCCTCATTTCGGTTCTCCCCGCCCTGCCCAGCTCTCCCAGAAACAAAGGACGGAGGCCCCGGAGTTGAGGAGGACCAGCTCCTCAGCAGAACCCCAGCTCCCATGAGCTTGGAGAAGTGAGAACAGCTGTACTTTCCTTCAGGAGATCTGCCAATGGACTCACGTCACTTCTCCAACCCTCAACCTTCAGGGGAATCATCTCACACCTTCTGTGGAAAGATATTCCCAGAGAACATCTGTCCCAGGTGCTTTCTCTGTGGGGAGACCTGTTTGAGTCTGAGTGCTTGGGGAGGTGCGCACCAATCACTATATCCAGTGGGAGCGGCCTTGAGATCTGGTGGCCAACAAAGCATGTTGGTTGTCACTGCAGATGCACATTGCACTTCCTCAGTAGTACACACTCACATCCCTCCAGTACAAGGTGTTCCTAAAGCTGGTGGAAGATGAGCTAATGTCCTGACAATTCATCTCTGAGATTTTTTTTTTTTTTTTTGAGCAAGCAGCCCAAAGTCATTCCAAACTAGTAGCTGTAAAGGTCATATGGGACATTCGTTGCTATCTTTGAATCATTGCTTATGCACAAGAGAATATATTGGAAAAGGGAAAGGAATTGATGCTGTTTCACAGGTACTAACCCAGCAGGCATGAGTCCTTCCCGTGCATGGTGACAGTGCCCCTCCTCCCCTCCCCCACTCACACCTCAGTATCACCCATTTAATGCCAAGGTTTATTGCTCTCAGGTGGTAAGAGCATTATTGATTCACCGGCTTTCATAAGGCAGAGTGACACCCCATGAACTCTGTTATTATAAATATAATAAGCAAGAAACTGACCTCTCTTGTTATACAATTCCACGTTTTATTGATCCCATCACTTCTATCTAATGATACACAAACAGGAAAAGTCAATCTTTAAAAAAAAAAATGATTGAAAGCAGAAATCGAATGCATGTTTTCTAGTATTCATAAGCGGGTCAGGTCCTCTCCTCTGAGGAAGGCGTGAACAAAACATTGCCTTTTGGCTGTGCATCAGGAGAAGCCTCTGGGAGTCACACGCTCCTCTGGCTGTTAAAAATAAAGGCGTTTTGGATCCAACAGCAAGGGAATGACTTCATTGCTATGCACTGGAGGTTTCAGGAACTTCTAAAATGGAGCTACACTATTGGGTCAGTAGCCATTAAGAGCAGAAACAGCATACACTGCCCCCTGACTCCAGCCCACCCAGTTCCCTGGTACCTATAGACCAACAGGCAAAAGGCCTTCCCTTGAAAGAGAAAGGACAGAACCAGCATGGACATTTAAGGGTATCAGAATATAGTCACCCCAGTGGCAGAAGAAAGTGGAAGTAGCTGAGGCTAAATTTTCCTGGTGACAAAGACAAGTTTACTAGCACACTACGACGTGCAGGCTGGCACTTCACCGAACCATACCTACAAATAAACAGGAGAACAGAATTAACGATGTGTTTGAACAAAATAATTAGGAGGGACAACGTGATACCTAGTTGGCACGCTAAGCTTTACCAGACAGAAGGATCCATCCCCCCAACCAAGCAGTGGGTCCTCTGAGTTCCGTGTGGCTCGAGCTTCCCCACACCAACTGGTCTATGGACAGAGCTGCGTTCATAGTGACAGTGAGATGCTTCACGTGTCATTGCCCCTTTTCTACAAACCCGCCAAGAGCCCCAAGCACCTCAGGGAGTCCCCTGGGACGTGTGCTGTGTACTCAGGACGCATTCCCTCCTGCAGGCACTGCACAGGCTGCTCGGTGCTGGGCCCCCGGAGTCTGCTGCTGCCCCTCACTGCACCTGACCTCCCTGAGGCCTTGGCTGTTTGGTTGTTTATGGCAAAGTGAGAATACCCCCTCCCATTTCAGAAACACTTGCTAAAGCCACACTTTCTGATAACCCAATATTTATAGTTTTAGCAGAACAGCTCTTCAGAATCCAGCAACATGCAAAGAAATACCCTGTCCTGACAGACTCTATGCTCCTCTGATGGCCACGGCTCTGTTCCTGGGTCACTTCAGCAAGCCTGGCTCCCTTTCCCTTTGGATAAGTTCTCCCCAAGGGGCCTCCTTAGATCCATGCACAGAGCTCCTGCCATGCCATCCTGCAGGTAGCCCGTCTACCCAGACAGATCAGGCTGCAGGGCTCCCTCGTATCTTCACACGTGCTCGGAGAGGGTGTCCCCTAGAGGCATAATAAGCTCTAGGCATGGAGCCCGCACACAAGGTGGGATCATCTCTCCTACCTACTTGCTTCATCGGACCAGCCACACCCATCAACAGAGGTGCTGATGGAAGCAATGCATTTCTGATTCTAGAGAGATGGTGCATAGTTTTTATTCAGAAATTTAAAAGCTTCCTAACTCTCATAAGCAGATTAAACAGGGTTTGCTTGGTGGAATGCTGGGGAGCAATTTCCATCTTTTCTGTGAGATATTTCGGGTCCCTCTATGACCCCTCAGGCTCACAGGAAATGTTTGCTGAACGAAAGCATGTTCTGTCGTATTCCCACTGTGGAAGAAGGAAGGGATAAGGGAGAGAAGCAGAAAGGGTTCTGTTTATTTTATCCCATCTCAAGTCCTAAATCAAACCCCCTATTCTCATATCCACTAAACAAAAGACCAGCAAGTCCCCAGGAGCAGATCTTCAAACCTGCTCAACACCGGGAGGCAGAATGCACGGACCACTCTAGGAGACTTGAAGAGACACCAACTGAAAATGTGTTCTGTGGTTCTCATACTTTGAAGTTGATGGTTAACAGAGAAAACAAATGTTTTATATTTACCAAGAACTCTAGGTTTCAAAAGTACCCCTTAGCATTTACTTGACCCACACCGGCTAGTAGATAGCAGGAATTTTTCTTCTGTTTTAGAGGCAAGATATATGGAACGACTTACTTACACACACATGTACTCACTTACTCTTTCACTCACCCACACAACCATCCACCCATCCAGGCAGCCAGCCAGGCAGCCATTCTGTATTCTTTCCATCTCGCACCTGAATTACTTCCATTTTTTGCCTCTGTATTACAAAGAGGTGCCATAACCCCATGAGCAGAAGTAGGTAAATGCTTATCATCTTTTTGCTTAGCCCATCTCTCACCATCTGTATCCATCAGGATTCCACTAGAGCAGCAGAACCAGCAGGAGATAACATCTGAAGAGGTTTGTTGGAAGGAACTGCATATGAGATTGTGGGGACTGGGTAGGCAGGGATCAGGAAGGAAAGGCTGGAATTCTCAGGTGCCGGCGGCAGCTGCCGACCACAGCTAGAATTTCCTCTTCAGGGAAGGGTCAGCTTGGCTCTCATGGCCTTTCAACCCATTGAATCAAGCCTATCTGAATACCGAGGAGAATGTCACCCATTTAAAGTTAACGGATTACAGACTTTAATCACAGCTACAAAGTGTCTTCACAACACCACCTAGATTAGTGTTTGATTGAGTCACTGAGGACTGTACTGGAGCCAAGTTCACACATAAAACTGACCATCAACGTCCATAAAACAACACTTCAAACCCACCAGTCTTAATTTCCTCAAACCATTCGTTGTTCTCTTGACTCCACTTCAGCCATTCAGAATTACAAGTACGCGTTGGAACACATCGTTATTGGCAATTGTTCAAAATTGAGATCTGTAAATGTGAAATGCCTCTAGCTGTATTTAACAGTTGCTCCTCGCTCACTCCAACTAGGAATGCTCTTTGTGTCCATCCTGTCCCAACCCTGGACCCTGTCACATGCCCCTAGTTCACCAACATGCTTTCAGCCTGGGTCACACTCCACCTGGTTAACCATGCTCTGTTAGCTCAGGTGCCCGGTCTCTGTCACTTCCTCCTGACTTAGCTGACTTCGCTGGCTTTTGGGAAACCCTGCACTGTTTTCATGTTCTGTCATATCTCTCTCTCTCTCTCTCTCTCTCTCTCTCTCTCTCTCTCTCTCTCTCTCTCTCTCTCTCTCTGGAAATCCTGCACTGTTCTCATGTTCTCTCAACTCTCTCTCTCTCTCTCTCTCTCCCTGTCTCCTTCCTTCCCTCCCTCCCTCTCAATAGACATTGAATGAGGTTAATGAGTAATGCCTCAATAAATGCATGTTCCCTACCCTAAGCCAGCCTCTCACTGCTGCTTGGATTTTTATTTGCCTCCAACTGATTCCCTCTGTCATCCCTGAAACAATATTAAATCTTTCCCACTCTCCTAAAGCTTCCAAGCTTCCCTTCTCTGCAGGTGACCAAGTCCTCATGGACTGAAGCTGCATAACATGAACTTTTCACCCCTCTCCTTCCACGTCTGAATGTCTGTTTTTCCTCCCCCCTGTGCTCCTTCCCTCCTGTCCCTCTTGTTACAGACGCGGTTCTTTCATTCTCCCTTCTGAGGCGAACTCCTCTCTTTGTATCAGCCATCCTAAGCCTCCCGACTCTTCTTCAATCTTGTCTCTTACTTTACCAGCCCTCTCTCTTACATCCTTCAAATTCTTTCTCTCTTCATTGTTTTTCTCCCCAACATTAAAAACATGTGCAGTGTTCTTTTGTTCTAAAATGAAGCTTAACAGAACAAAATTCCTCTCTGTATTCCCACTTCTGCCTGAAGCTATATTGTTTCAGCAGCTGCCTTCTTTTCCCTCCCAATGTCCTCAAAGAACCCACTCTGTCCACCTTCATTCACCCTTGGCTCCTGCCCCCTCACCAAAGAAATCATTGTCGTGGAGATCAGTGCCTTACCAGTCACCAACTTCAAGGATTTTATTGCAGCATTTGATAGTTAAACCACCTCCCCCCGATTCTAAAACCCCGGGGATTCTTTATTCTCCTCTGCCTTTCCTGGCCACTCCTTGTCTATCTCTTCTTAACAGTGATTCTCCTTTGTTGCACATTTACAGATTACATGCACCTACATCTTTCCACCTGGGTGCTCATACCCTGAAGCTTCACCGTAATGCAGTAGAAGGATGTGAAGACAGGATAACGGGGTGCACAGAACTGGAGAAAAGACATTACAAAATAATAATGGGGACGATTGATGGAGAATGCAAAACTGGCTCTGATGCTTAACATGAGACCTTAAGCCTTCCAAGAAATAGCCACACCCTCCAGACCCCAGCTGTGTGTCATCCATTGTCCTCTGCCACCCCATGTGCTTTTGTGGAAAAACTTCAGAATCACTGAGCACATGATCTCATTTGACCATTGTGGCAAACCTATTATCAGGATGATATCATTGCAGACTCGGTTTTGCAGACAAGAAAGCTGAGGGTAGGTAAGTTCCTTGATTTACTTGTGGTTTCAGTTATCTAGTGCTGCATAATAAGCCACCCCAAACTTAGTAGTTTGAAACAGCAACCAATTTATTATTTTAAATGACTGTGTGGGTGGACTGGGGCTCAGCTGGACAGTCTTTTTTTGTGGCCTCATTTGGGATTTCTGCATCAGATGGTGACTGGGGCTGGACTGTCTTAGATGGCTTGCTCTCATGTCTGCACCTGGCTGGGGGCAGCTAAAAGGCTGGGCTCATCTGGGATGCTGAGCTGGCTGGGCTTCTCTCTCCTCACATAACTCAGGGCCCCTCCCTCTCTGTATGGGTTCTGCAGCAGGATAATTTGATTTCTTACATGGTGGCTCAGAGATTCCCAATGAGCAACAGCCTTGTTAGGTCTAAGTCTAGAACTGGCACCTCTGCCATATTCCATTGGTTAGACCAAGTCACACACCCAGACCATGTTCCAGGGGAAAGGAAGCAGAGCTCACTGGGACCACCCGTGTAACCAGCCACTGCACTTGTCTGAGTGAGGAAGCTAGGAGGGGACCCAGTTCTTTAAGTTTGGTGAATCATATTCTTGTCCCTTTGTCCCTCTTTGTTGTTATCCTTACCCCTCACTGAAGTCCTGTCATCTGCCCCTTCTCACAACCCTTCTTGGGTAACTTCGTCGCATCTCGGGAACTCAGCAGCTCACTTCTGCGGGAATGGGTGTCATGCCTTCTATGATTTCTCCCATTCCCAGTGGTCTGCTAGATGGAGAAGTTTGACCAACCCTTCAGACTAAATATGCCCAAGATGGGATCCATGCTCTTCCCTTTTCTACTTGCTGACCCTCTGTGTTCACTATTATTGATCCTGGAATTGGCTCTTCCCAATCACCCAGGATTGAAGTCTCTGAATATCCTGGACACTGCCCTCTCCCACAGCCCACCCATCCTCACAGTACCATCATCTCCTCCTCACCTCTCAATCCATGCCTTTCTCATTATTCCCACTCCGCAAAGCCTTTTAAACCTTTCCTTAGACTGTTTTAAAAACTACAATTTTAAGCACTTAAATAGTTTAAAACTAGAGGGGAATTGAGTCATAACCCGGAAACCCCACTACCCTCACACAATTACAGTAGTCCCCTATTATCCATGGTTTCCTTTTACATGGTTTCAGTTACCCACAGTCAACTGTGGTCTAAAAATATTAAATTGAAATATCCAGAAAAAAAACAATTTATACATTCTAAATTTTGTGCCATTCTGAGCATGATGAAATCTGATGCTGTTCCACCCCATGCCACCTGGGATGTGACTCATTCCTTGGTCCAGTGTATCCACACTGTACATGCTACCCACCCGTTAACACTTAGTAGCCATCTCAGTCCTCTCAGTGCTTATGTCCAAGTCACCTTTACTTTACTTAGTGAAGGCCCCAAAACGTCAGAGTGGGAATGCTGGCAATTTGGATAAGTCAGGGAGAAGCCGTAAATGCTTCCTTTAAGTAAAAAAATGAAAGTTCTTGACTTAATAAATTTTTAAAAATCATATGCTGAGGTTTCTATTATCTATTATAAGAATAAATTTTCCATCTGTAAAATCATAAAGAAGGAAAAAGAAATTAATGCTAGTTTGCTGAGAGAGAGATCATATTCATGTAACTTTTATTATAGTATATTATTATAATTGTTCTATTTTATTATTAGTTGTTAGTAAAATTTTACTATACCTAGGTTAAACTTTGTAATGGGATGTATGCATAGGAAAAACAAAATATCTATAGGGTTTGGTATTATCCATGGTTCAGGCATCCATTGGGGGTCTTGACACATATCCCCTGAGAATAAGGGGGGACTACAGTACAATAATTTGGTTTATCTTTCAAAGGCATTTTTAGAGAATTATTATACATTATACATATTGTTGACTGCTTTCTTCATTCATATCTCTTGATTTTGCTACATAGTCTTCATAGCCATTTGATTTTAATGACTACAACTTTCCATTACATGAATGTATCTTAATTTACTTAGTTTTAAATTACTTGGTGAAGGATAAGCAATTTCATTTATGTAGCTTTCTAATATTTGAGATTATTGCCTAAATATCCAAAATTAGTATTATTAGATTTAATGATATGAATACTCATATAGCTCTTGATACATATTGTCAATTACTTTTCAAATAAGCTTAACTGTTTTATATTAAATAAGAATATGTAGTTTTCCTATTCCTCAATTCAAACAAATATTACCATCAAAGTTTTGCTCATTTAATTAGAAAAAAAAGTATTATCATTATTTCTGTTTGCATTTCCTTGAATAATACTGAGACCAGCCTTTTTGTTAAATTTGTTTATCATTTTTTCTTTTATGAGTTGTAAGTCTGTGTCTTCTGTCTATTATTCTTTGATATCTGCTATATTTTTTCTTGCTATATTTCTTATCAATTTTAGGGTACTTCCAATAATAATATAACATTTTGTTATATTTGCTATAAACATTTCTTGCCCTTTTTTGGTACTCCATCTACAGTCTATTTCTTTTTCAATCATTTATATACCTTTTAATAAGAACTTGAAAAAAAACTACATCTTTTAATGTGACAATCTCCTCCTAAAAATAATAAATAAATAAATAACAATAACCAAAAAAAAGGTTAGTACTTCCTTACTGTGTAATACAGCATTTTCCCATTTCTTTGTCACTCAGAACATCCATGAGAAGAGGCAGTCACATGCCTTGCACACCATCATTGCACATTCAGGGTTATGTACAACTTTTGCACATTTGCTATAACTTCACCTTTTCTTTTCTTTCGAGATTGTCTATTTTTTTATTTGTTACCAATATATTTTCTTTTACTTGATTGAGCATAGTTATAATAACTGCTTTAAAGTTCTTTCCTGACAGTTCCAACATCTACATTTTCTTGGCATTGGCATCTGTTGATTATTCTTTCCTTTGGGAATGGGTCATATTTACCAAGTTCTTCAAATGTCAGGTAATTTTGAATAGGGTCTTTGACATGTTAATTCTATGTTGTAGAGAGACTCAATTCTGTTCTATTCTTCTAGGGTGTTCTGTGTGTGTGTGTGTGTGTGTGTGTGTGTGTGTGTGTGTGTGTGTTTCCTTAGAAGACAAGTACTTTGGTTAGACTCAAAATGGAAAATGCAGATTTGCCTGTCTTGATGGTGTCTCTGCATGTGTGGTCCCACAGTCTGCCAGAATCTTGAGCCAGGTTCATACACAGACTTTGACACACCCTTCTCTGGTTGGTTCTCTTATTCTGGAGTTTCCCCCATTACTTTTCAGTGGTCCTAGTTGTCCAGGTCTCCTTCCTCTGAGTCATCTTGCCAAAGAGGCACAGATTTTCTACCGAAGTTTTAACTCTTCTTCCTCACACCATGATTGTCCTTAGAGCAAAACTGGTGCTGGCCATTGGCAGTCACTTCTTTCAAGTTTTGACCCCCTTCCTGATTTTCCATACTCTCCAGAGCCCTCAAAGAGACTTTTTCATATTGTTCAGATTTTAGAGTTGTTATCTGTGAGAGAGGGAGGCTGCTTGCTCTACCATATTAGAAAAAGAACTCTTTCAGAAGATGTACTTGTTAAGTGCAAGTGAAGGTTCATAAAAACAGACGCAGTGTTTAAAGTGAGCACAGAGAAATTTTAATTTGGAGAATCTCTATTTCACTCCAAATTTTTTGTTGAATTATGGTTGCAGAAGTAGAAGTTACACGTGTACTAGCATTTCTCTGTATAAATTGTCTATGCACACACTTTAAATGAACATATTCAGAACAACTCCTTGTTCTTTTTCTCTGATTATATCCATAGAACGGTAACATGTATCTGCTTAATAAACATAAATATACATAAATATGTTAACATTTAATATACAGCTATATATTAAATATATATTTTTAATATTTTTTTCTGTGAAAATATTGACATAAATCAGCCCCTTGTAGCTTACCACCTACACAAGGGCTTCATTCCTTGTGGCTCACTGCCATCAGATCAATTTCATAAATATTCTCACATAGATTTTTAGTAATTCTTATTTCTTTTCTCCAGATCAAGTAAACTCTGACTAAATTGGCTTTGCTGACTCCCATAAATATTTTGCACCTACCTCAAACTACCTCATAATATTATTGATATAGTATCTAGGTGTTGTTATTTGTTTTAGGTTTTTTGTTTTGATGTTTTATAACTCCTTCACTAAAAGGTGTTTTGTAAGTTCCACAAGAACAGTGGGTTCCTGTGGGAAGGCTGGAACCAGTGCTCATTAACAGACTTCTCCATACATTTCCAAAAGGAGGTGGAACTCTCCCATGCTGGTTTGATCAAGGTCAAAGAATCTTAATGCCTGATAGGGGTGGGAGAATCCAGTTTGTTCTTGATCAAATATCATAAGAACATTGGTAATATGTTCTTCTGATATGAACATAAAAACTGTGATAAGGACTTGGATAAGAGCCTGAGACCTTTAGCAAAATCACTAGTTTTCTCCATCTCACACATTGGCCTTGCAGCAGGTCCCAGGACAGTCATATTGTCTAACTTCAGACCTCAAGTCCATTTTTATGGGCCATTCTCACTGGCTAGTTTTCCATATAGAGACGAAGTACATACACCTTCTACAGGCAAACAATACTCACCCACTGAGACTGCTTTAGTCAACCCTCTGCAACCCTAAGAACCATAGACACTGAATATAATACTTCTGAAATAATGAGGTCCAGAGGAAGCTGTCGAGGATGTGCTTGAAGGGGGTGGGTTTTCAGGTGCACGATGAAATGTGTGATTGGGGTTGTGGAAAAGTGGAAGACCGGGGCTGTGGGGAGGACCAAGCCAAAAGGTCAGAGGTGAGATCCAGCGCAGAGTGGATACAGGTCAGTAAGTTGAAGAAGTGGAGTGCGGGGCAGGGAGGGAGGACCCCACATACACACCTAGGAGCAGGCCAACTGGTCCGCACACGCAGCGAGTTTCTGAGAGCTACACAGAAAGGCTGGGAGAGGTAGTTGACAGCCAGCTATATACAGCACTGAAGACTATTTTCAGAGTCCACTGGCCCATGGAGTGGAAGGTCCTAATGTCATGTTGGATCAGACTTAAGATCAGGCTGGAGCTGAATCAGGGACGAAGGCTGGAGGCAGGCTTCTTTTCCATGTTCCACTAATTATTTTCTAAAATTTTAAATCATTGGAACATTTTCAAAAATATAAAGTCTCAATTATAAACCAACACCTAACAGATAAAGGAATGCTGCAGTCGTTGCAGAGGAGATAGAGGAGGGGCATTGGGCTCCCCTGTATTTATTGGAGATGGGAGAGGTCTAGTTAGCCTCCTTTTAATCACGGGGAATGGGAGTGAGGAATCCCTTGCTTCTCTTTTAACCACTGGGGCTTGGAGGGGACAGGTACTCAACCTCTACTTCAGTCCTTACCCCACCCTGAGGGCCATTCAGAAAGATCTGAGTTGGAAAATTCTTGCCTCTGATCATTTGCCCTCAGTCTTGTCCAAGAAAAAAAGCAAATGTGAATGCTACGTCTTAAAGAAAGGATATTGGCAATGTTGGTCACAACTGGAGACAAGCAAGAAAATTAAAAATTTCCATGGCCTTTATCAGACTTGAAGGTAGGTAAGAAAGAAAAATACATTGCTCGTATTTTCCCCGGCATAAAATTCGGGTATAGGATTAGGCAATGGCAGCTGTCATGTCAGCCAGGATAGCCACAGGCTTTGGCTGCCCACAGTGGTGACCTCTGAAGCAGAATGCTCTGGGATCTGAAACTGTGCTGCCGTGAGCTGGTGTTGCAGGAAGCTCCTGTGACAACGGTAAAGAGCATGTGCTAGGTCCTCGAGTCTAACGAGCACAAGATGCTGAGCTACGTGCCCATCACATTGTAAAGTGAACATGGCAATAAAAACACAGGTGGAGGTGCATAGCAAAGGCCACTTGTCATTTATTGGTGGGAATACAAATTGGCCCAACTTTCTTTTAGAAACTTGGCAATGTGGTAACCATTTAAGTATGCATCCTCATCAATGCAGCAATTCCACTTCTAGGGATGTATCCTATAGAAATACTCAGCAGATGTACACATATTTAGGTACAGATGGATTATTTTTTGCGGCATTGTTTTCAACAACAAAAAGAAAAAAAATGGAAATATTAAAATAACCATTACTGGAGAGCTTATCAAATATATTATGACCTGAACTCCGTATGAAACACAACACAGCTTTTAAAAGGAGATATTTCTCTATATTTAGGCATGCAAGGGTATGTAGTAAGCAAAAAAGAAATTCAAGAAGTCTGCTTAGTATAATTCCATTTGTGTGTAAAAAGCTCAAAACTGTGCAGCTACATAATCCATATTGACAGCTGGAGCCATAGTTATTGGCATTGCCATAAAAAAAATAAACATCCAATTTTAACAGTGTTGCCCCCTCAGGAGCAGGTGTGCAGGGGGACTTTAACTTTCAGTGTTCTTTGAAATATTTTCAACAAGAAAACAGTAAAAGAGAGAGAGAGAGAGAGAGAGAGAGAGAGAGAGAGAGAGAGAGAGAGAATGACAGAGTCCAGATTTATGAGCAGGACGGGCTGACTCCACTGTCCAAATGTTCTGCTTTATGCCGAAAACCCAAGTACACCACTGTCTCTAAACCACCTGTCCAGCTACCACTCCACCTACCGACACTGTAGGAGTCCCAGCTGCCACCACCCTGTGGCAGGAGAAGCTGTGGCCAAAATCTTGAGTCCCTATTCCATCCCCTGGGTAAGATGACCTGCCATTTAGAACCCCTGAGATGGAGAATAGACTTGCTATTCTGGACACCGGACACTTATGATCAAGAATTTCCCAATTTTTTATTAACCAGAAATAAAGCTTCCTATTAGAAAGCTCCCATTAAGCAAACCTCAGAGCAGGCATGTGCTAGAACAAACCTCTTAAACGCCAAGGCCTGCTTAAATATCCCATCCCTTCCTGTTGCTTAAATTCCCTGTCTCGTTGCTGTGCTGTGGTTGAAAAGGGACTGAGTACTCTTCTAGGGTGATACTGGGTGTGCTTCCAGCTACAGTCTTCTAGGCTTGCTGGTCTCCTGACCGCCTGGGGCGTGGTTTCTGAAACTCTCTCCTCTGAAGCTTCCCTGGCTACTGGATGGAGGGAGCCACGCAGGAAGGGCCTCGGGCTTCTCTGACCTGATTTTTCACCTCTCTCTCAAGTCAGAGATTTTGCCTGGGCAGCCAGATCCTCTTGTCTCAGTGCTGGGAGCAAGTGCACTCACAGGACCTGCCGCTCTAGGCCTGGACATCCTCTCATCCATGTTGCTGGTCAACAGGGGAGACTTCTCTACTTGACCTTACAGTTCTATTTAAACTCCTTTTTCTGTTGAGGAAATATCTGCTCTTAAACATTCTCTTTCAACTTTTCAGACGTCCATTATTTTATTTTATTTTTTGGCTATCTTCAGACTAATAGAAAAATATGTATTTCTCTGCTTCTTACCTGCACCCACCTTTGTGGGACCTCCATCTCTTCCCACTTCTCCCCTAATGGTCTCCATCATCCTTTGGGGAGAGCCAGGTCTCCCTCACAACCCTCACAACCCTCACAACCCTCACAACCCACAGTGTGTGTGCCACAGCCCTGTAAGCATTCCCTGCACTCAGCCATGGCGCAGGAGGAACACTCCGCAGGGGCCTTGGCATATGGCCAGGCGGGGGTGGGGCCTTCAGAGCACTGACCGTCAGTGCCTGAAACTCTGCTTAGTAAGGACCCACCCAGCCCAGCCCTCACCATCCATAAAACCAACAACTGTTTATTTTATTATTATTTTTAATCATCACTCAGGATATTTTTCCATTGATTTTGAGAGAGAATGGAAGAGATGGAGGGGGGAGAGAGAGAGAGAGAGAAAAACATTGATGTGAGAGAGACACATTGATAGGTTGCCTCCCACATGTGACCTGACCAGGGGCCAGGGATCAAGCCTACAACCGAGGTACGTGCCCTTGACCAGGAATCGAACCCTCAACCCTAGGGTCCTCAGGTCGATATTCCAACCGCTGAGCCAAACTGGCTAGGGCAACAACTGTTTATTTTCAATCTTTGTCTCCTGAGCCTTTCAGTAGGATTCTATGAGGAGTCCCCAGGGGTAATGTATCTGAGATTTGAAGTACATATTCAATCTTAGGATGCCAGGCTCTTTTTCAAATTTGGGTTTTATGCTTACCTCTTCAAACAAGTGTTAGCAATAGCATTCTTAGCAACTGTCAATTTAAAAAACCGTGTTTCTTCTTTTCACAGGAAGAAAATCAAATGGATGGCTCCAGGTTTAGTTTCCTGCAACTCACAAGATACACAATTCTCTGCAGATGGTTTTCTAATTCAGAGTAGCTAGGAGAGTGAGGAAAATTTGGGAGTGTGTCTTTAAAACAGCTCTGATTGATATGATAATTGTGCTTACCCCTGTCTCCCTTCACTCTCCCAGGTGCTGGGACACAGGTGGGCTTGGCACAGTGGATAAGGGCCCCAGCTTTGCAGGTAGTGGTAGACCAAGCAATGAGAGCAAAAGTGTCCTGAGAGATTTCTGGAGACAAGCCTTTACTTTGGCCTGGTCATTTGACATTTCTCTGATGTTCTAGTCATGTCCTACAGAAGTTTGCTCATCCCATCCCAAATTCCAACTAGTAAATGCTTAAGCTTCCTGAATGGCTCTGTTTGGAGGTTTCCATTGGCTTCCACAAAAGTGGTTTCCAAAACACTTGTTTTCTGATATACCATAAAATGTCTTTATTTATTATGTTTATTATCATTTATCTCTTCTTGTGGAATGTGAACATCAAGAAGACTTTGTTTTGTTCACTGACATAGCCCATGTGCTTGTAAGAGGTCTGACAAGTAGTAGGCACTCAAAGATTATTTACCAAATTAAATTGGAGTTAAAACTGGAACCAAGTTCCCTTCCCTGATCTCAAACCCTCTGATTTGCAAAGCTTTTCTTGCCTATTTGGGCCAGCTTGTTGGTACTCTCCTTGGAGGCGGCCATCCTTCCTCCTGCCAACTGCCGTGACTCAGATCCATTGTTTGTATACAGCTCCTTCTAGGCATGAAGACAGTCTTTTGCCCAGGGGCCCACAGCCAAGCTTAAGCAACTCAGCTCCCGATGTGAAACCCTAGGCTTGACAGCTGGCACCTGGCATCCAGACGTGGTAAGCTGTCCCCAGCTCCTTTCAACTAGTTCCAAGCATCCCTGGATATGCCACGGAGCTACTCTGAACTTTTCTGAGCACGTGCTTCTTCACTTGACATGACTTGGCAGGGAATGAACAAGCCCTGGTGTTCTTCTGTCAACTGCTTTTTATTAGAGCAACATCCAGCCATGCCCATGTGCTTGGCCCAGCCTGGCCGAGAGAAGCAGGCACAAAAGCTGGGCCAGTGGCCAGCAGGGCCAGAAATGGACCCCAGATTCAGACTCTCTGCCAGACAGAAGGAAAGAGGACTTCAGATTATCAGAGAACACAGAAAAACTAAAACCAGATGGGTGAGGGGACTTGCTCAACATCATATGGCAAGATGGTGGCAAACTGGGACACAGCTTGTATTCCTTCACTGCCCTGCCCTGTGGCTGTTAAATGTCTACTCGTACCCTTACCCTAGGGGCAAGGGCACCACACCTGCCCTGCATGAGCATGGCTCAGGCACAAAGGGTCTTTGAGGCCTTTCTTGCCTACTATTCTTCTTCACACAACTCAACGGGTTCTTTACTGGAAAACAACTGACTTCAATGATGCAGTGCCCATTTCTATTTTCCTGAGCACCTAACAGTTCCTTGCATTTAATAGGCACTCAGTGACAGCAATTGAATAAAGAAATCAATAAATGATTAAGTGAATTTGTTTTATTCCATTAGCTGTATAGATGTGAGACACGGTTTCTTTCCATGCCTATTGTAGTTTAAGCACCAACCTAGCAAGATAATCACCCAGCGGGCCAGTCCTCACCTCTGAGAGTAAATCTTCACAGGGGATATTTGAGGTGATTTGGCGCCCTTGTGCAAGAGCAGGGAGCAGAAGGTGCAAGGCTGCTGAGCATTGGATTTCTGGAGTAGATACACCAAATCAAAACTCCCATTGGGGCCAAGAAGGAAACAGAACCAAAGGGGAAGATGTGAGACAGATGAGGAAGTATTTCTGCCCTGTGCCATTCAGCATCAGAGCTGGGCAGTGATAGGCCATGCCCCACTAGCAGTGCTAATGTGTTAGCAAGGATACAAATAAGTTGGTTGGAAGCAAGTCACATGTCCTGCCCACACTCAAAAGAAGGGAATTACACAAGGATGTGAACACCAGGAAGTGGGGATCATGAGGGTGACCTTAGAAGCTATCCAGCACACCAATATTTCAGAGTCGGCAGAAGAGATGATACATTTTTGGCTTTCCTGGTTCAGACAGTTAGGTTGCCCGTGATGGGAAGTACTGAATAGCTGAACCACACAGGTTAAAAGCATTTGAAGGTCATGTTAAGCCATTCCTTAAGAGAATATGACTCTAAGGATTGATGTTTTGTTACAAAGAAATATTTTAATCAAATTCTAAGGCTTCCAACTCAAACATATTAGGGAGGACTGCCCTAGTCAGCAATATGGCAGACAAGTTGTCCAGTACAGAACATCTAAAAATACGTGAAAAGATCTCTTACAGGCTGAGAGCCTGGAAAATAGAAGTAAGAGTAATCCTCAGACATTCAAATCAATGAGAAAACATAAATCTAAGAGACAAGAGAGCACTGAAGCACTTGTCTGTGGCATCTGTTAATACCCAATGACCTGACACATAGGCATAGGTTTTAGTGGAGGAAAGAAGAGCCTGGTGCCCCAGCACAGTGGGAGGCTGGATTAGAGCCTACCCCCTCCACCCACTAAAGCCAGGACATGGAGAAGACCAGACCCTCAGAGGTAAACTGGGGTAGAGTTGGGGGACAATTTTTCATGGGGAAATTATTAAAATTATTACTTATTTTGGTCTCTGAGAATTCCTAAGAACTAAGCATCTCTCATCAAGATTTGGAGCAAGACGGGGAGCAGGGTAGAGGGGGTCAGTGTTGCAGGGGGAGGGTCATCAGAAAAGATAAAATTTTAAAAAGATTTGGAGCAAGAATCTGCACTAGCACTTTCAAAAAATCTCAGTCTGAACATTTAGATCAGCATTATCTTGGGATAGAGCATGGAATAAAACAAACAGGACACAGAGGAATATATATAGTAAGATTCCAGTCATATAAAATTAAACAACTAAATAATATAGTTTAAGGGATGCATACAAATAAGGTAAAAACTAAAGAGAAGCAAGAGAATAATGAATTCAAAATTCAGGAGAGTGGATACTTCTTCATGGAAGAGAGGAGAGATGCAATTAAGGTGGGGTATACAGAGGGCTCCCTATGTACTAGCAATGTTTTATTGTGGGTGATTATCCAGGTTAATTTTATTATAAATCTTTAAATTGTGCTTTTTGCTCCCAGACTTGTACGAGAGGCTTAAAGGATGGCCTCCTCAGATCTGGAACAAATATGCTCTCATATTAATGAAATGATTGTCAATATATAAAAATCTTTGTCATTAAGAAACTGTGAGTCAAGAATCTACCTTAAAGACTATATTAAATAAAATAGGAAATGAAATCATTTAGTAAACAAGCTTCTAAGTAAATTGGAATTGGAAATTCAGTATCAAGTACAATCTACCTGTTCACTCAAGGAATTCAGTGACTCTCTTGAAGAAGATTGTAAGATGTGCAACATCTCAAAGAAAACATACCTCCCCATTTGCCTCAAGTTCAGTGACCCAGAACTTTGTGACTGTATCAGATCTTGACCCTGAAGAACCTGTCAAAGTTGAGGAATCTGCAGCCACAAAGAAGGCCTCTAAAGAACAAAGAAATTAAAGAAATGCCATATGTAATTTTTGATGAGTTCAATGGCATTCCTGTGTACATGAAATCCTGCTTAACCTAATGTCAAGTTAATGATGTTATTAAAGAAATCAACAAGGCAGTAATCGGTAAATATAAGATCAGAGAGAAGTAAATTAAAACCACAATGAGATATTGCCTCACACTTCTCAGAATGGCTACCATCAATAAATCAACAAACAAGTGCTGGTGAGAATATGGAGAAAAGGGAACTGGTGGTGGGAATGCAGACTGGTGCAGCCACTGTGGAAAACATTATGTGTAGAGTTTCTCAACAACAACAAAAAATGGAACTTCCTTTTGACCCAGCAATTTCACTTCTGGGTATGTATCCTAAGAATCCCAAAACATCTGTCAGAAAGAATATATGCACCCCTAAGTTCATAGCAGTGTTATTTACAATAGCCAAGATCTAGAAACAACCCAAGTGCCCATCAGCAAATGAGTAACTAAAACACCTGTGGTACATTTACACATTGGAATGCTACTTGGCTGTAAAAAGGAAGGAGCTCTTACCCTTTGCAACAGCATGAATGGACCTGGAGGTTTTTATGCTAAACAAAATAATCCAGGAGAGAAAGACAGATCTCACATGACCTCACTTGCATATAGAATCTAATGAACAAAATCAACTGACGAACAAAATAGAACCAGAGGAATGGATGCGTGAAACAAACTGACAGAGGTCAGAGGGGAGGGAAATGGGAGGAACTGGATGAAAGAAGGTGAGGAGATTAGCCAAAGAACATATCTGCATAGCCCATGGACACAGACAACAATGTGGTGATGGCCAGAGAGAGGGGCAGGAGGGGTGGAGGTGAGTAAAAGGGGGGACGTCTATAATAATGCCAACAACAACAACAAAAAGCATTCTACATCAACCAAAAAAGTCTGCTATGAGTCTGCCAGAAATCTCTATCACAGATTTACTGATGAAGAAACAAAGGATACCAAAGGTCCTTCTTTTAGAGTGGGAGCTGACATAATGGAGTTCATAGCTTTGAAGGTTGACAAGAGGTTTCATGTGATACTGAATTTCTTAGGGTACTGCTGGAGGCTGCCAGAGGGAGGGGAGGACTCAATTCATATGTTATAACTGGAGGCCCTTGAGAGCTTTTGAACCAGCCAACGGTAAGGTATAGAAACTATCCCTATAATTTCCTTATAGGTAATTTTTATATGTAATTTCTGTAGTTTTTTTATCATCTTTTCCCGTCTCTTGTAAAAAATTAAACTTCTTTAAAATAAAGCATATATCTTAAAATAAATACTTAAATTTTATATATGCACAATATCCTATATAATAAAAGCATAGTATGCAAATTGTCCCCTCAACCAGGAGTTCTTCCGGGAGTTCAACCAGGGGGCGAGGCTGGCAGGGGAAAGGGAGACAGGGAGGCCCTGGCCAGCTGCCACCAGCCGCTAGGGATCTAGGGATCCTACCAGTGCACAGATTTCATGCTCTGGGCCTCTAGTGTGTGTGTGTGTGTGTGTGTGTGTGTGTGTGTGTGTGTGTATATATATATATATATATTCTCTGTTGTATATGTAACACATTTCATATTAAACAGTTATATATATATTCTCTGTTGTATATGTAACACATTTCATATTAAACAGTTATATATATATATTCTCTGTTGTATATGTAACACATTTCATATTAAACAGTTATATATATATTCTCTGTTGTATATGTAACACATTTCATATTAAACAGTTATATATATATATTCTCTGTTGTATATGTAACACATTTCATATTAAACAGTTATATATATATATTCTCTGTTGTATATGTAACACATATATATGTATATATATATATATATTCTCTGTTGTATATGTAACACATTTCATATTAAACAGTCATATATATATTCTCTGTTGTATATGAAACACATTTGTATATGTAAAACATTTCATATTAAACAGTTAATTTAGAAAAGATGATAGTAGGAAAACTACCAGATTTCACCTAGACATTTACATCTTTAACCCTTTGCACTCGCTTGCTTTTTTCTCAATTCCTTTATTCTAATGCTAACCGTGTCGAGTCACACTCGACATCTGAGTGCAAAAGGTTAAAAGCCTGCAACAATTATGACTTATGTGCTGTTTAATGTTTAAGTGATTTTGCAAGCACTTGTGATATAAAATAAGAATGGAGAGAATATTGTTAGGAAGCGATTCTTAGATTCTTCGATGAGCCTTGACATTTGGAGCAAGCAAAGAAGTGAGAATTAGTGGCAGCTACTCTAATTACAGGGTAAATGAGTAATTCCTAGAGAGCAACACTTGCAACCAGCCATTCCACAGTTGCAGGGAGGATCACCTTCTTCCATTAGCCTTAGGCTAGAAAGAGTAACAAGTTGTAAAAGCTAATGATTTGTGTTCCATCTCACTCCCTGCTTCTGGACATGGTAATTACCGGTAGACCTGTTAGCAACCCTGAGCTGCTCCCATGTTAAGTTTTCCTCTCCCTTCTGAATCCAGTTCTTCTAAACGACTTAAGTTTTTTCAATTAGGAAATCTCATCTCATGAGGTTCTCTTTTAAAAAATCAAAATTAACTTCTCTAAAAGCCCTAAACTTCTATTATTCTGTTCTGAACCATACAGTATGACTAGAAGGAGCCAGACCTCCCTTCACTCTAAGGACCCAGAAGTAACCATCTATAAAACTTCCTGTGTAAACTACCAGTTCCTTGCAGAGAAAAACGGTGGTCAAAATAATCTCCATTCTCTTCTGAGGCACAGCTTCCTCTGGATGGCCATTCAAACCTCTCCAGTCAGCCACGCTTGGGCCTCTCTTCCACCTGGCTGCCCTCCCCCAACTCCACCTCCCCACCACCTCCTACCAGGCTCCCACTTTTCCTTCAGGTGTGACACACATTCCAGGGACAGCAGATAGCAGCCTCTCTTGACTGGCCTGGGTGACTTTGGTGCGGGCCTCTACACTCCAAAGCCATCACTTAGAGCACATCTGTAATGGTGTCAGGGATGGTTTATACCAGGAGGACTGATTATTACAGCGAGCATGGAGTCACCCTATCATTAAGGTAAGACATCTGGAACTTTGCAGGTTCTCTGAAATACCCAAAACTTCAAAAGGCTTTTGCAAATTTTTTATAAGCCAGGGAGGATGAGGGGAATTACTATAGACTGAGTAAGCCACAATGTGTTTACAATATAAGTTATTAGATAAATAAATGGTAGGCACAATGGAGAGGAATATATACTCCCAACAGTTCATATATATATATATAAAAGCCTAAGTATGTATGTATATATATATATATATATATATATATATATATATATATATATATATAAAAGCCTAAGTTACTGAATGACCGAATGACCGAATGACCCGTCAACCGGTTGCTATGATGTGTACTGACCACCAGGGGGCAGATGCTCAACACAGGAGCTGCCCACTGGTGGTCAGTGTGCTCCCACAGTGGGAACGCGGCTCAGCTGACTGACCCTTCCCAGCGGCCCACCAGCCCAGTGGCCGCCACTTACTCTCTCACTAGTCCTGCAGGTCCTATCTCTGGAGAACGGGCCAGATCCCAACAGCGCCACCAGCCTCCTGGAACTCAGCCTCAGGCACCAGGGCCACTTCCCCTCCCTAGACGCTCCACATGGAAGAAATGATGTAAAAGCAGCCACCAGGTGGCTCCTGACAACCGGCGCTAATGTCAGCAGGACAGATCCGGATACCAGGCGGGCAAGGGCATCCCATCGCTCGCCAGGAGGGCTGATCACGTCCTGGCCACACCCCATCACCCCTCTCGAGATGGGTGCCCGATCAGGACTGACTAGGCGTGAGCCTGCGGCAGGGCAGGCACAGAGGGGCCGGGGTGAGCAGGAACGGCAGGTAGGAGTGGCAGGCAGCATGGACTGCCAGTTTCAGCCCAATCCCTGCAGGCCACCCTGAGGGACCCCACCCATGCACGAATTCTTGCACTGGGCCTCTAGTTTATTCATGGAAGTCAATAGTAGACTGTCGAGTCTCCTGAGAAGACCTCAGGTCCAGTCCAGGCAGGGTTAATTGGGACCCAGGGTAAGAGATTTTCATTCTCCAGGAAAGCAGTTGCTGGCACTCGAGTGCCCTTTGCCCTCTGGTCTGTTTTACATTTCCAGGTCAGAAGCCAGGCTTCCCAATGGCTACCTTGGGTCCCCCTGGACTTAGCACAGCCCCTCCTCATGCCCTGGCTGTAAGCCTGCTAAGCAGCAGTGGTCTTACTCTCACTTGCACCTTCTTGGGGCCACCTGTCCTGTGCGTCCTGCAGACCTCATCACAGCCTTCCTCCCCACCTCGGCCTTTTTCTTCAAAAGGACAAGGACTTTGGAATCCAATGCAAGGTTTTCCTCACATCACCGTGAGGAAGGGCTTAGGGAAACCAGGCCTCATGTTACCCAGGGGCAGAGAGGAGTATTCTTAGAGGGTATGGAATCTGTTTGCAGAGAACGTGTTTCTTAACCTTGCGGGAGTGGTGGGGGGCAGAGGGGTGATAAGCTTGTCTGTGGGTGGAAATTTTAAACTCTCTGTAGCCAAATGCTGGGGGAGAAGATCTATGGCCATCAGATGCTCAAAGTGTTTATTGCTTAACATTTAAGAGCCCTGTAAGCTTACAGGCTTCAGAGTCAGGCAAACATGAGTCTGAATCCATGCTGTCACTCAGCAGCTTTGTAACCTTGGAAATATTACTTTCCCGTCTGTAAAACAGGATCTATACCTCTTCAAAGTAAAATTTTAAATGTGATGGCAGTGTTTGTTGCTTAGTCAGTTTTGCTCTTCATATATTTGAGCATAAAACCCCAATGTATTCTTATGCTCTTGGATGTGAATATTCTAATGATGTCACTCTTAAGGGACTCATAGAAATCAATCAATCAAGGAAACTTTCAGCAACCAGAAAGGGGCCCACATGTGTCCACAGATGCCAACATAAAAGCTTTCCCTTACCAAGAAAAAGGAGTTTTTACAAAATAGAAGTAACTATAATTAATGCCGAATTTTAGGAAAAAATGAATTGACAACATGGCAGAAATTGACAGTTGCCCCCTAAGACTCCTGCTCCCTTCTTCTGTAGTAATAAAACCCCTTGTTTTTAACTAAAACTTAGCCATATGGTTAAGTTCTGGCCAATACAAATGATCATGAGTGATGTGGGCAACAGCCAGGCGTTGCTGAAAAGGGGGCGGGAAGCTACTTCACGTGCCCCTTCCTGCCTCCACTGGCTGCCGTTCAAACATGGTTGTGAGCTGAACTGGCATCGTGTGGGAGAGGCCCACTCCAGGAATGGCAGTGGCAAGACTGAAGGAGACTGGGTCCCTGACCCCGAGAAGCCACCAAGCCAGCCCTGGGAGGCTCACATGGAACTGTTAGGTGCCAGGGAGACTCCCTATCTCCTTTAAGCCACTACACTTTAGGGTGTCCATCACAGCTGCCAGGCTGTAAAGTAGCTAGTGTGTTCCATCAGAAGGCTATTGAGAGGATCAAGTCTACAGAACCTACATCATCTAGTTCTTCTTCTTTTAAAACTATTTGTGAGAATGAAGAGGTGACATTTTGTACGCCTACATGATTTCCTAGAATCTAACACCTTGGTGATTAAATTTAAATATCGATTTCTCCTCATCTCCATAGCCCCTCCAATTAGCTTCTTGAGTGTAGAAGAGCTCTTTTCAAAGCCAATTATTCTTTTCTTATACATGAAAGTATTAATGAATAAACACATTATCAAAACGGCCAAACTTACAAGAGAAAGATTGAAGAAAGAAGATATGAAGAATAGAAGAAAGTAGAAGTATCAGTTGGACTGTGTGGTAACAACAACACAAAAATACAATTTACTCCTTTCCTTTTTAACCTGGTCCTTGCGACCTGAAATCAGCATATCCGGCTTTATCAGTTGAATCTCAGGGAGCTTCCATTATCTTTCCAAAATTAAAGATAGTTGATGATCCCAGACCTTTTCCCCTTATTTCTCTGCTCATTGGTGTCAGGGCTGGAGGTTTCTGACCCCATGGGATATACATTGATTCTGAAGAAGGAAATTGATAGAGTTGTTCAGGTAGTGCCAAATATCAGTAAATTAGCTCCAGGCAATGGTGACTGATCTAGACACTTTTATTTTGATTCCTTGATAACAGCCTTTAAAATAGGCTGCATGAAAAAAATAAAAATAATAAAATAATAAAATAGGCTGCATGATGGTCTTACAAAACTCTGAAATTTTGGGCTCCATTGTGATATACACTGGGGATATAAGGATATATAAAACATAGCCACTTGCCTCAAGGAGTTCATGATTCAGTAAAAATAAAATAAAATAATAAAATAAAATAAAATAAAATCACTTACAACTTACGTTGTAGAGCAGGGGTGGAGAACCTTTTTTCTGCCAAAGGCCATTTAGACATTTATAAAATCATTCAAAGGCCATACAAAATTATCAACTTAAAAATTAGCCTGCTATATTTGGTCAAACATATAATTAACTCACCCCTAATGCCTTGGCAGGGCCAAACCAAATGATTTCCAGGGCTTTATATAGGTCCCCAGTCCGACGTTCCCCACCCCTGTTTGGTGTGATAAGGAGTATAAGAAGGGGTGAATGACTGAGAGAGCTATGGACAGCTTCACAGAGGAGGTGATATTAGAGCTAGGTTTTGAACAGTGTTTTGCAGTTTCTCAGATATATAAGAGGGGAAGGGGGTATTCCTGATAAAGTGAATGGAATAGGGGAAGGTTGGGAAGTAGTGAATGCATACTGTAGTAATCCATAGTTATTCATGGGATAAATGATGGTGGAAAAGGATTGAAATGGAATCTGAAGCCCAATTGTAAAGAGCATGATGAACTAGAATAAGGAACAAGTTCTTATTTCCGCAGAGCCAGGCCTAGACATATGAGCAGACCAATAATTAGACAACTCTTCAAGCCAGCAGTTTGTAAATATTTTTTCAACATGTCAGTTATTCAGTGGGGTTGGTAGTGGAACTGAAAATGTATGAATAAAAACTGCATAAAGCAAATCAACAAAGCAGATGCCTCTGCTAATCAATTTTTGTCAATCCAAGCAGAGTTTAAATTCTGGAAAGAACTCATTTAAATAGTTCTAACTTTTCCAGAGTTTTTTTTTCTCTCTTCAGTTATCTTCTGGCCTTTTCTAAATCAGACATCTTCTTGGGAACCATATGAAGGTTTTAAAATTTCAATGATAAAATGAATCACTCTTACCTGGTAAACAATACCTTGACATGCATATTTGGTTTCTAAATCTCAGCTTCCTGCCAACTTCCCACTGATTGAAACCTTGCATGTATGGAGCAAAGTACTGATCAGAGAGAGCAGCCAAGGAGGATTGTTTCTAAGTTTTCCAACATGGGCTACCATCTATCGCAATGGGAATGGAATCAGATTCCTATTTCCCAGCCACGTAAGGACGTGAGTGTAGAAACCTGAGTTAGCTGGCACCGTTTTAGTAACTCAGAGATGGATTTCCTGCCTTAACCCACCCTTTACCAGATTTTGTGTCTAGACCCATAGTTTTCATACTCTACTTTTTGAAATCTTCCTAATTTTTAGCGCACCCTCCCATCAAAAGAAATCTTGTGAAAAGCCAATACGTGAAACAGGTAAGAGCAAGTCTCAGGCACCTAAGACCTTTCTTGTTAACATAATGGTGCCTGAATATAAACCCCAGGGTCCTGTGGCTCTCAGGAGTGGGGAGCTGATGAGTGTATTACACATGAGTGGTGACATGATCGTTTTTGTGCAACATCTTCCTTTTGCAAAGGAGGAGACTAGAGTCCAGATGAAGCTCAAACCATTGGCAATAAATTTGTAGTCTTTGGAGAAGACAAAATTAATTAGATTAATTAGTGGGTGCCATCACCTTTAATAAGTATCTGGCAGGCTCTGAATGTAAACACACACACACACACACACACACACACACACACACACACACACACACCTCCAGAGCTCACTGTGAATGCATTGACCTCTCTAATGTGGCTGCTGCTGAAGGGGACAGCAGCTTTAGCGGTGGCACGGGGTGAAGCTCATTATCACAGGTAGCTGGTCATGAAGCAGCTGAAGCAGACTTTTCCTGCTGGGAGAATCATTCTTACCCACCTGCTTTACCAAGTAACTCTGTCAACATGAATCAAGGCAAGGCGCGAAGTACATATACTTGCTTGTATGTATATGCAGTTACAGCAACAGAAGCCTAGGCGAGGTGGGTGCCTTGGTCTCTGATCAGCACGCCATCTGGGCCTCAGAGCTGGCAGAGACCTCAGACCGTTCCCGCACATGCAAAACCAGTCATTGCAACAGCTGCTGCTCCTAACCGGCATTCCCTCTGGGCCATGTTCATCCCTTTGTTCTCATCAGCTTGTCTTTTTCAGTTCTAAAGCTGTAGAGTCAAGAATCAGGCTTATACACCTTGCCTAGAAAAATGTCCCTCAAGTGCTTTTACATTAGAGATGAGAAGATATAAGCAGTGCAAGGAATCTGCTACCCAAAATTTCACCTTTAAAAGACTTGTGAGAATCCATTTGAACCTTTTTTCCCAAGGCTGTTCTCCAAGTCAGCCAACAGAATAGACTGTTTTTATCTAGAATTTTTATTACGATCTTCAGCTACTGGGTTTGTAGATCCTGAGTGCCTTTAAATATATGGTGAAAGCTACACATTCTCCAAGAAAAATGCACAGAATTTTGAACTCAATTTCAGAGGGTTCAGGGATGCCTGGAGCTATGTATGAAAACCCTTCTTGAGGCTGACAAGCATGGTTCTCAGCCTTAGCTGCACATTAGAATCCCTGGGGAGATTTTTTAATTGCTGTTACTTGGGTCCCACCCCAAAAGATTCTGATTTGAATGTTCTGGGGTACAGCCTAGGCTTTGAGAACTTTAAAAGCTCCTCAGGTGATTCTAGTGTGAAATCATGGCTGAGGTCCACCACATGAGTTGGCCTGATAGTAAAGGCTATGACAGCCTTTCTCACAGCCTCCATCCCCAGTCCTTATAAAACACAACTCTCATGGAGGAGTAAGATATGAGGTGAAGAGAATGAGGTTGCTATCTGAAGGAAGAACCTGGAGGAATGGCCAAAAGAAAAACATCACCAAAGGGAAGGTCATGAAGGAATTCTCGAGAGATGACCTGAATATGGCTAAGACAGAGCACAGGTGGCCAAGAGTATATCTGAAAATAAGGCTTGGTGCTCACAAGACTGGTTGGCTTAGAAAGGATCCTTTAGCAAAAATCCAAGGAGAAGAGGAAAGTTTCACTGGAGGTGAACACAAGAGATGGGACGTAGGTTGGTCAAGGGTTATGGAGCCAGTCAAATTCAACAACTCACTGCTTCTTACCCCCTTAAAAGATCACATTGCTTAACCATGAACAAATGGATCCTCATTTTTCCTCCAAGAGAAACGTGCATTTTATTTAGTTTTTCCTCCCCACACCACTTGGTTGTTTCATTCCTTCAGGTTTTTCCTTTATGGTGACACTACGAACTGTAAGATATAACAACAGATGAAGAATATCCCTGTTTCTACAAGCATAGAATTTAGGAAACCACAAGCTTCTTCTCCTCCCCCACCTCTTTCTCTTCCTCTCTTACTTGCTCTCTCTCTCATTCCCTTTTTTGTGGCCAAGTTTCATGACCCATACCTGGCATTCTGCACAACATGAGTGTGCCAGATGTCAAAACAATAAAGCATTATGTCATGTCAACACAGTCCATATGTGAAAACTTGCCAGCCAATCTCTGCCTATTAATAGAAGTGTTTTCAATTTCTATAACAACAATTTGATTTTTATTTCTTTATTTATCCATTCAACAGATACTTAATAAGGACCAAGTAAGTGCTAGGCACTGTCCTAGATGCTGAGGATATCAAATGTAACTAAGATTGGTTCTTCTTTTCCAAGAGTTTACAGTCCAGTAGAAAAAAACAGCTGTTAAAGCAGACCAGTTGCAAGTTGGTGCTCTGGTGCAGGAAGAGAGACATGTGCACAGGAGGGGGGCAGGGAGGAGGATCCTGGAGAGCTGGGGAGACACTGCAGTTTACTTAAAAAGCTGCTCTGCCCTCAGTAACCTCCCTTCATGCAGGGATCACAGGCAGAACTGCTGAGAAAAGCTTTAGTAATTCATCACTATAAGCATGCTGAAACCTTGGTCAAGACTGTTCTCCTTTTTTAGGTCACTGGACATCAAGTAAATCTGTTGATGTGTGAAGCAGGGGGGATTAGAGATGAAATTACTCATGGAAGAAATGGGTATTCCAGGGAAAATAACATGTACTCTCTCAGAATCTCTTGAAGTTTGACTAGAAGTTCATAGCAAGTCTTTGTGCTGGCCAAATGCCTGACTTCTGGGGAGTTCAAACACATTATAGACATTTCCCCCAGGTTGTCATAGAAACTCTCCAATGGAGATGAATGGCCAGTAAAAATGGGAAATAAACAATCAGGAGGAACATATGTTAGGGTTGTCTCCTAGGGCTCCCACTCCCATCTGACCCTGGGGACCCCCAGATCTGTGTATTCACCCCTTACCTCTCCCTCCATCTCTAGACCTACATGTCTACCGGCCACTAAACCTCTCCCCTAGATATCCATGGCCAAACTTAGCATCTACCCCCTCCATGCCTGTAGGTGGGAAATATATGGAAATGTCTACACCCTAATGAAGATAGAACAGGGATTCTGATCTCTTCTCCAGCAGTTTTTTTTTTTTAATAAAATCTGATAGTGAGCAATAAAACAGATGGGTTGACTTTCAGTTCTTTCTGTTTCCTTTTCTCCTTGAAAAGTCCCAATATCAGGAAAACAGGAATACAGAAATAGAAAGAGCCCCAAGAAAGCCAAACGAATGTGGCAAAAACTGTTACTTGCTTCCCAATTGCCACTTTCTTATTTTTTTTCTTGTAACAGAACTTTGAATTTGTTTGGTCCAGCAAGGTACTCAGCTAAAAAGCATTTCCCAGCCTGCTTTGCAGTTTTCTGTAGCCATGTGACTGATCCATATTGTATGGTTCTTCCAAGAAGACTGTTTAAAGAGGTTTAAAGATATCTGACCCTGCTGGAAAAAGAACCCTGTGTCCTTCCACTCTTTCCTCCTTTATGCTTCCTGGGATGTAGACATGATGGCTAGAGGTTCAGCAGCCTTCTTCTTCTAAGAAGACTTTGGTGATGAAAACTGTGTACTGAAGAGAAAGGTGCCTAGCTCTCTAATGACTCCATGGAGCTGCCATACGTACCCTGGAATGCTTTCTTCCAGAATTTTTTTAAGTGAAAGAATTCAAGCCACTGTGTGCTTAATCTACTATAGTCATGCTTCTGTTACAACATAACCTAATCCTTACCAATACATTAGATAATTAGGAGTTAGCTATATTAAAGTATCAGGGGTCAACTGTAATGTCAGCAGTGAAAGCTTGAGAGAGACCAACAGCTGTTTGGAGAGTGTGATAAATTAAACACCAACCCTTCCCATTCTCAACATTATTGTGACCATGTAGGATACAAGGCAGTGACATGAGCAGGATGAAGGAAATGAACATTGGGTGGAAGGTCAACTGCATGGCCTGATGAAGTTCAGATGCCCTGGCAGCTAATGTTCTTCTTGGTCTTGCTGTTCATTGCTTCCCACCGGGCCTAAATTCAGCACATTCGTTGGACTCAATCAGATATAGGCTCCATGACCCACGTCAGCATCAAGCAAACCACCCTCCCAGTAACAACTCTGCTCCAATTTGCCTTATTAGGAAGCTGGTGAGAAATCACACTCAGCAAGGTCAAGCTTGGAAGAGGGAGGAAGTTTCATGTAGGGAGAAAAACACAATTTATTTTCTGCCCTTCCCAATTCATCTACATATTCATGCACATCTCCACCAAATGCCAGGGCAATCACCAGGATGATAGACAGATGAGGGGCCAGAGATCATATTTTTACCAGTGGCACTTTCTGCCTCTTCACCACAGCCTCTCAAAATTCCAGTGGGACAAGCAGGACTCAAGGCAGTAATTCCAGAGGCTCAGGCATATCTGCCCTCCTGCAATCAGCTCTGCTCACCTCTGACTTTGAACCTCCTCCACAGGGACACTGAGAACCCTTGTCTCTGGGTGCAGACAGGACAAGGCAGTGGACAGAGGGATTCCCTTTCCCTCCAATTTCTTTTGGTTTCCTAACATGAGCACAGCATGACCCACTTCAAGGATTTCTTCAGGGTTTCTTGGGAATGCTGTTAATTCCAAGCAGTGTAATTCCAAGCAGTCTAGGGCCGTGGTTGGCAAACTGCGGCTCGCGAGCCACATGCGGCTCTTTGGCTCCTCGTGTGTGGCTCTTCCACAAAATACCATGGCCTGGGCGAGTCTATTTTGAAGAAGTGGCGTTAGAAGAAGTTTAAGTTTAAAAAATTTGGCTCTCAAAAGAAATTTCAATCGTTGTACTGTTGATATTTGGCTCTGTTGACTAATGAGTTTGCCAACCACTGGTCTAGGGTAACGTCACTTTTCATTGGGCATCCCCTTTCATGCCACAATGTTATGCTCTGATATTTTTTAATTAAAAACAGGGCTCTAGAATCAGAAAGGCATTACCTGGATTTTTAACACCTTGTCAATGGCAACCCACTCATTATGGCACACTGGAAAGGGCCCTGTTACAGGCCACCAAATGCTTCGGTTTAAGCGCTGCTGTTCCACTAATTAGTCACAGGATCTTGAGTGAGCCCAGAGCCTCGCATTGTATCCTTCTTTTTTTATTTTTCCTTTTGTGTGAGTGGATACTAAGCATTATGTCAAGGTGCTGAGAATTCAGGAGCAAACAAAACACATACAAAACCCCTTCCTTAACAGGGTTTATGATGGAATGGGGTGGAGATGTTGGGAGAGATAAACCTCAAACATAGAATCACACGTGTACATATATATTTACAGACTTTGATGACTATTATGAATGTAAAGTGCATGGTGCTCAGAGGAGGAATCATCTACCTTAGTGGAAAGGACACATAGATTTCAGCTGAAGGCTGAGGAATGGGCAGGAGCTAGCCAGGTAAAGAATGAGGGAAGAAGGTTGCAAAACCAGGGAGTAGACAGGTAATGGAGCTACAAGTCCAAATTCCTCTTCCACAGCTCTAAAATTATAATATTTATTATTAGTAGTAGTAGTATTGTCAAGTGATCTTTATATATATGTAATGTATATTATATATATAACTAGAGGCCCATTGCATGAAATTCTTGCATGGGTGGGGTCCCTAGGCCAGGCGGGCGATCAGGGCCAATCAGGGCCAGGCCAATCGGGGCCTGAAGGCCCCAGCAGGGTCAGGAGAGGAGGTGACTGTCACCGTACCAGGTGCGGTAGGAACAGACACCAGACACCACCGCTGCCTTGTCACCCCGTCACCTGGCGGTTCCCCACCTCTCCCCATCCTTCCCTCAGTACCAAGCCGACACTGGGGGCCTATGGCTGGGGGAGGGGAGGGGGTGGGAGAGGTTTCGATCCCCAGTTTGGAACGTGCAGGAGGCAGCTAATCAATGATTCTCTATCATCATTGATGTTTCTATCTCTATTTCCCTCTCCGAAATCAATCAAATATATGTTTTTAAAATGCAAGGTTTTTAGAGGAAGAAAGGTAGGGAAAGGGAGCTATTGACAGGGGGGCATTTGAGATCTTGCTCACATTTCAAATAGGATAACATAAGGTGGTCCTCAGGGGGTGACAGGCGAGGAGTGGCAGTGGGTAGAGCAGGGCACTGCGGGCTGAGGAACAGGCTATAATGACTGGGAATGTCTGTGACAGTGACACTGTGCGTGTGTTGGGCCATCATTGGGATCATTCATCCCCAAGAGGTTTTGATTCCGGATGGGAGGAGAAACATGCAGATCAGCGGGCCTTTCTTAGCCTAGAACCGTGGTCAGCAAACTGCGGCTCACGAGCCACATGCGGCTCTTTGGCCCCGTAAGTGTGGCTCTTCCACAAAATACCACGGCCTGGGCGAGTCTATTTTGAAGAAGTGGCGTTAGAAGACGTTTAAGTTTAAAAAATTTGGCTCTCAAAAGAAATTTCAATCGTTGTACTGTTGATATTTGGCTCTGTTGACTAATGAGTTTGCCGACCACTGGCCTAGAAGGTGAGGCCGGCAGCAGGAGTGGGCTGCCCTGCTTCCCTACAAAGGTAAACACACAGTGCAACTGCCCACGGAAGTCAGTCAGCAGCCAAATCAATACCCAGCCAGCCCTGGCTGTGCTGCGGCACTATTGGCCAGGGAGCCCGAAGCCATGCCCCCAAGCGCAGGTAGCCTACAAAGGGGCAGGCAGGAAGCCAGAAGCTGGAAGTCAGAGCTGAAGTGGCCGGGCAGTGCTGTGTCTGCCATGGAGCTGGACGGGGAGCAGCTGTCAGTGCGACTGGTTTTGGAGTCGGAAGGGCTGCACTTCCAGCACATCACGGGTAAGTCTCCGGGAGCCTGCGGCACGCCAGCCAGGCCAAGTGGGTCCTGGGGAGGCCTTTCCCTCCTGGAGCCATTCTTCCCAGGGTGGCAGCGTCGGGCTGTTTTTTGGGTTTTTTCCAGTTTATTTATTTTTTATTGGGAAGCAAGCTCTGGGCTTGCAGTTCCTGGGACCCCTGGGCCATAGCATGCACCTCCAGGCCTCACTGCAACGCCCCTCCTTCTGCGTCTGGCCCCTGGTGGTCAGTGCACATCATAGCAACTGGTCGACTGGTTGTTCTGGTGGTTCCACCGTAATGGTCGCTGGGCTTTTATTATATAGACTACAGGCCCAATGCACGAATTCATGCACAGGTGGGGTCCCTCGACCTGGCTGGCGATTGGGGCTGATTGGGATCATCTCGCCCAGTCCTGATCAAGGCCGATCAGGGCCGACCGGCCAGGGGGAGGAACTGCGGGAGGTTGGCTGGACGTGGGAGATTGGCTGTGGGAGTGCACTGATCACCAGGGGGCAGCTCCTGCATTGAGCATCTTCCCCCTGGTGGTCAATGCACATCATAGCGACTGGTCATAACAGTTGCTTAGGCTTTTATATATAGAGATAATTACAATAGTCAAGTGACCTATGAGAACTATTGTAATAGGCAAGACCAAATGAGAGATGTGAGCATCTCAGAGATGCAGATGGGATGTAAGTAGTCACCAAAAACCAGAGAAGAACATTTGCACCTTAGACATCAGCCAAGAACCAGACCATGCTCCAACTCCTTGACCACACTCTTGACCCCTGACATCCTGTAAAGCCAGGGATCTTAGGTCCCCCTGAGGGGAGGAGGGGTAGCTGGAAGTAGCTATCTGAATTGACTGGGGTTAAGCCTGAAAATGCTGAGAACCACTGCAGTGGCCAAGCCTATTTGGAAAGAACTAAGTGCCGTTTTCCACCCTGGGCTCTTTGCCATGGGAGACGAAGCTTTGGGTTCTGTTTTGTACATCTGATGGTAACCCGTGGAGGGCTTCTGTGTGGGTATGTGTGCATCTTGCAGAAGGAGAGGGCAGTGGAGTGAGGCAGCCATTATGGAGTGCAGGAAGGAGGCAGGCCAGGCGAATCACCATCTCTCGACAGACTCGTGCACACTCCCAGAGCGCACATTACTGACCAATGGGACCTGTCCTGGCGCTGGGCACATTTCCCAGCATCTCCTCCCTCTTCTTCCTCCTCTCCAGGATGCTCACTAGGAGGCCTGAGACCAGATGGGTCACCTCCCAGCAGCCCCTTGCCCCCTGCATATATCTGTGACCCTGACCCTAATTGCACTGCCACATGAAGGGAAGGATGGAGAGGACCAAGCATATGAGGCAGCTTAGCAGAGTTAGGAACAGGCTGGGCACATGGCTCTGGGTCTAGAACAGCAGCCCCAGGTCAGCGGGTCATTTCCAGCCACAAGGCGCCCCGTCCCCACGTGGAACTCATGCACTGAATGGCTAACAAAGAGGACAAGGCCTCCCCCAGGGAGTGAATTATATCCAGGCCACCATGCATTCATTGAGAGGACTCAGGCTTCTCCTTTTTTCTGGCAGACAGGGAGTTTGCAGACAGGACAACAGAGCTGCACCCAGAGCTGACAGAACACTGGAAACTCCACCACATTTCGTGACCCTGGTGGGGGCCCTCCTCAGAACAGCTCAGAAAGGATGCTAGCCTTGCAGTCGGACACCGGCCTCGCATCCAGCTCCCAATGTGCCCCCTGGAACCAACTTCTCCCTGTGTCTAAGATCAGGGAGAATATACCCACTTCAAGGGTGTTGTGGCTGATTAGTGATATTGCTTGTGAAAGTGGCTAAGACAACAGCTATTTTTCTATCTCAGCCACCTATTGTACTGAGACTGCACTTATTGCAGCTTGTAATAGTTTGATTATTTTGTGTTTTTACTTCATTATTGCTACTGTTATTGTTGTTTATACCCCTCAGCAGACTATAAAATCCACAAGAGCAGAGACCATAACTGTCTTGCTCACATGTGTCCCCAGAACCTAGCACGTAGTAGGGACAATAAGAATATTTTCAATATCATTTGATTCATTCAATAAAAATTAGCTTTTCTTCTTTTTTGACCCTGCAGGTAAGGCAGATATTTCTGAGCTAGCAACTAAAGCTGAGTGGTTTTTCTGGGCTGTTAGCTGCAGCACTTACACTCGCAAGTACTGAACAAGGCGCTTGAAGAAACCAGCAAAGTCAGAGAATCACTAGGAACAGCTGTGGTGTTCATCTAAGGAGATGCAACTAAGTCACACTCCCAGGAGCCACTTTAGAATGAGGCAGCTAACTAGCGTACTGCTGGAGGACGGAGTAGGGACTTGTGTTCTGGCCCCTCTCCCCATCCCAGGAGCATCAGCCAGGCCCTCCAGTCCTGGAGGCAGACTCGCACGGCCGGGGGGCGGGGGGCGGGGGGTGGTGGTGGTGAGGGTGGGGGTGGGGGGGGTGGGAGGGGGAGCAAGCTTCCAGTAATTGCAATGCTGTTTCTTCAGGAGAGGGAAGGAAAAGCATTTTCTTAATAAGCAAAGGAGAGGGAAAATCAATAAGGATGTGTGTAATGAATTTTTGTTTCCTGAAATAGCCTGGCAGGAGCCTTGCCAGGAAGAGTTAGGACTAATCAGTGACAAGATGAGAGACACAAATCCAAGAACATTTATTCAGCTCTGCAGGCTCCCCTGGTGGGAGAATGTCGAAGTAAGAATCACAGAGAGGCCAGCCTGTAGTCCACAAAGACAGCAGAATTTGGACGGAGGTAACAATACTATCTATTTGGGAAGAAAGCTGTGCTTCTCTGGCTGCTCAGAATTTGAGAGGCTCTGATCAGATTGACAAACTGTAATATTTTTTAGCTGTTCATTCTACTGTTGGTCTACAATATAACGGTTCAACTCTGTCATTTACTACTCACCAACTGAGCAGTCTTGGGTAGGTTCTCTGAGATTCTGTTATAAAAAGGGGAGCTAACAGCACCAATGCTGAAAGCTGCTGTGAAGATTAACTGAGATCAATATCAACCATGGTGTCACAGGGTGAACACTCAAAGAACTGTAGTTGTTATCATTATTGTTAACTAGCCCAACTGTGCTGAGTACCTTGTTAAGATCACTAGGCCTTTTGCTGGACTGTTTGCCCTTGACACTTGATCACCATTTTTTCATCCTAGAATGCCCTGTACCTTGCAGAACCAATCGATGTTGGCTCAATTAAACTGTTGAACTAAAATCTAAAAATAAAGACAAGGCATTTCTCACTTTCATTTTCTCCTTTGAACATCTCATTGTGAGTGTGCGTGTGTGTGTGTGCGTGTGTGTGTATTTCATCATTTCATCTGAAAAAATGGAGGGAATTCCCTTACTGGGATTTTAAGTGTCTAACAACTCGCTCACCGATGACAGTGCAATTAGCCTTGTATTAACACTCCTTAAACCACTCAGAAGCATTTCATTTCTTGTCATAATTATTTGTAAGGCAGTGAAGTGGTTCTGAACTGCACTATCATCATTTTATTAATTCCTGTAACTACATTTAAAAATTAATTTGACTGAGGCACAGTTTACATGTAATCAAATAGATACCTCTATCCGTGTGTGATCTTGATAAAGGTCTAGCGTGTAACTTATGTAACTACCACCTGAATCGAGATGGCTCCCTGGTGCCCCTTCCTAGTCAATCCCACCTCCACCTCCCGCCTAGACAACCATCAACACATCCATTGAAGATTAGATGTCTTTTCTAGTTTTATCTAAATGTAAACATACCATAAGTAGTCTTTTTATAAAATATGTTTTTATTGATTTTTAGAGAGAGAGGAAGGGAGAGGGATAGAGAGACAAAAACATTGATGAGAGAGGAACATCATCAATCAACTGACTCCTGCATGTACCTCCACCAGGGATCAAACCCTCAACCCAGGCATGTGCCCTGACTGGGAATGGAACTAGTAACCTCTTAGCTCCTGGGTTGACACTCAACCTCTGAGCCACACCAGCCGGGTACTATAAGTAGTCTTAGTTCTGACCTCATTTGATCAACATAATGTGTTTTATATTCATTCATTTGGTTGCTTGTATCCGTAGTACATTCCTTTCTATTGCTAAACAGTATTCCATTGTATGAATATAACGCATTTTTTAACATCTATATTGATGAACATGTTGCGTTGTTTCTGATTTTTTATTATTATGGTTGAAGCTGCTCTAGATGTTCATGTACAAGTCTTTTTTGACACATTTTCATTTCTTTTAGGTAAATACCTGGGATTGGTGTTGCTGGGTCATATGACAAGCATATGTTCAATAAGACCCTGTTAAACCATTTCACCAGCGGTAAGAGTTCCTATGGCCCCAAATATTCTCCAACTACTTGGACTTGTTTGAAATGTGACTACAATTTATATTTACATTTTAAATGAGTCATTGTCCCAATTTACTTGGACTTTCCTAGACTTTCTTTTTCTTTCCCTATCTTTCCCTAATTTCTAGAACCTCTACTCTTCCATTTAGTGTCTCTGAAGGGCAGAAGTAAGGTTAAAGTATTTATTATTAAATTCTAGAACTTGTTTTAAATATGCTTTTGAAGTGCTCATATGGAAATGACCTAAGTGTACATCAAAGGATGGATGGATAAAGAAGATAGGAGATTACATATATATAACATTATATTATTTAGCCATGAGAAAGAATAAAGTCCTACCATTTGTGACAACATGGATGAGGCTTGAGAACAGTAAGCTAAGTGCTATATCAGAGAAAGACAAATATTGTATGACCTCACTTATATGTGAAACCTAAAAAAGCCAAACTTGTAGCAACAGAGTAGAATGGTGGTCACCAGGGGTTAGGCGATAGGGGAGTTGAGGAGATGTTGGTCAAATGGTACAGACTTGCAACTACAAGATGAATAGTTCTGGAGATCTAAAGCACAGTATCCTGAATATAGTCAACAATAGCGTTATAAACCCGAAGTTACTGAGAATCTAGGTTTAAAGGTTCTCACCACAGAAAGGAAATGATCTATATATATAAAAGCCTAAGCGACTGTCTGACCATTCGACCGTCAGACCGGTAGCTATGATGCACAATGACCACCAGGGGGCAGCCACTCCAGCTGGTAGCTATGATGCACACTGACCACCAGGGGGCAGACGCTCAACGCAGGAGCTGCCGAGCAGCGGTGACTTGGCAGCTGTAGTACCCAGGTGATGCACCCAGAACCAGACAGGAGGGAGCCCGATTCCAGGGTGTGTCACCCGCGAACCGCCTTCTTGCAATCTGGGACCCCCTCGGGGGATGTCAGAGAGCCAGTTTTGGACTGATCCCCACAGGCCAGGCCGAGGGACCCCACCCGTGCACAGGGCCTTCAGTAGTTATATAATGTGATAGAGGTGCTAGCTAACTCTACAGTAGTAATTCTATTGTAATATATAAATGTATTAAATCAACATGTTGCATATCTTAAACTCGCACAATGTTATATGTCAATGATATCTCAATTAGAATAAAATAAAAGTGCTCAAAAGATGCCAGAAGCTCACCTGCCAGAAAAAGTTCTTCCCCATCAGGATTCCTCTTGTTTATTTCACTATAACCCACACATGCCAATACAGAATCTTTCCTGTCTTAGAATCGTTCCTGTCTTAGAATCTTTCCTGTCTTTGGGAAAATGTGGCCCGGAATAATTTATTTACAGCAGACAAAAGAAAGAAGAAAACAATAACTTCTCTTTATATACTAAACTATTAGTTTCTCAGACCCTCTTTTCAATAACCTCTCAGAATGTGGACTTGTCTGTCATTTTATGTCGTGTCCTTCCCTCTGGGCTTGTTTTCAGCTACTCATTTCACAAAAGCCAACCACTGTCTCTATAAACAGGTTCATTGCTTCATGAAATATAAATCATCTGGGCTATGTTTTATTTAATGCTATTAATTCCTGTCTTAGAAAATAAAATCTCAATCTGTAGCAGAATGAAAGAAGCACACAAGGAATTTCATTACCAAGACTTTTACTTAGAAAAAAATTTTATAAACCTCATACATTTTTTAAAAAATAAAATAATTTCAAAGATCTCATAACACTTTAAATTTCCCAGATTTCAACATAACCAAGCTCATTCTAGGATTACAAAAAAAATTGAAGAAACAACAAATCTTTAAGATGTAAATACCAAGATCTTTTTTAAGGATATGCAAATGATTTCTTAAGAAAGGCAAGTAATGGTGTCTCTTAGACTTTGAGGTTCTGGAACATGTTTGGATGGTCAGATTATATTCCTTGAGTAGCTTACAATTATTTTCCAAACCCCATATATAGTAAAATTCAAAGCCTTTCTTTTTAACCAAATACTTTCCCAGTTTTAAAACTAAATAATTTAAGGAAGATGTTTGTGCCATGATTCCTTTCTACTTAGGTCATTAAATGTTGTATGCCACCAACTCTTTGATTCCTTTGGAAGCCATTTGTAAGGACTTCTCTAAGCCCTTTTTCTTAGAAACAGAACATTTTTATCATCAGGGTAAATTAACTCAAACATCAGAAGTCTCAGGTTCATGTGGAAAAGCTGAGCCCAGGAGGTTTGGGTGAGTTATGAACTTGGTAGGACGCATTCTATGCCACCCCCAGCAATCAGTGCCTTTTCCAGCGACAGCAATGCAATGGTCAAAAGCTGCAGGAGACAATGAGGCGAGTCTCTGCCACAGGCAGGTGATCAATAATGCTGTCAGCCTCTTCTTAAGGTTTGGAAGAATACGGGCTCCTTAACACTCCAGTAAATGAACAAAAACAAACACCTCCACTACAAAAGCAAAGCGCTACACATCCAAGCATAGAATTGCTCACAAATGTGAAAGGTTTTTTTTTGTTTGTTTTTTGTATTTAAAAGAAGGTGTGATAAGGAAATCCTTGTTGATGGTACAAATATATCATTACCAAGAGGATTATGAAAGACTTACTTATAAAAGAGAAAATGATACATTGTGCTATACATTCATTAAAATATATATGCTATGAGGATAGTCGATGCCCTGACCAAGTTTTAAGTGTGACTCATGGACCACCTGTTTCAGAGTCTTAGGAAGAGCTTACAAAAATGATTCCTGGGCCCACCTCAAATCTACATCTCCAGCATGAATCTTATGCATGCTAAAGTTTGAGAACAATGCAATAAATAATGTCCCCAAAGTTATTTTGTTAGCCAGCATAATGGCCCCCAAAGACATTCACATACTAATTCAAGAATCCATGACTATGTTACCTTACATGACAAAAGGGACTGTGCAGGTTATGGGTCCTGACACAGGAAGTATAACCTGGATTATCCAGAGTGCCAATCTAATCACACGAGTCCTTGAAATGGAGAAACAGTCCCAGCTGCATGCAGAGATGCACCATGTGAAGAACTTGATCTATCAGTGCTGGCTTGAGGGAGGCGGCCATGAACCAAGAATATGAGCAGCCCTAGAAGCTGGGAATGATCCTCAGGTACAGCCAGCAAGAAATGAGAACCTTGTTCTACACCACAAGGATGGAATTCTACCAAGGACCTGAATGAGCAGTAAAGGAGTCTCCTTTGAAGTTTCCAAAAAGAAGACCCTACTGACACTTTGTGAGACACCTTCTGATTTCTAGACCTGTAGTATAATAAATGTGTGTGGTTTAAGACACTAAGTAATTTGTTATGGCAAGAATAGGAAAGTAATATAATCAATCCTGACCCATGTTAGAGGAGGAAAGAGAAGTTATGAAACAGTATATATATACTACTATCTTATAACTATTATATTTCTTTATTTTATACTAGAGGCCTGGTGTATGAATTCATGCACAGGTGGGGTCTGGCTGGCCCGCCCTGATGGGGGCCCATCTGGCCCTGCCAGCAGGGATGAGGGACCGCAGGTGGTTGGCTGGCCAGCCCCACCCTGGATTGGGGTGGGGGGCCCAGTTGGGGGCCGGGCCAGCTGGGGGCGGGGGCCAATTGGGGCCTGGATCAGGCTAGTTGGCTGCCGTAGTGCACATCATAGCCACCAGTTGTTCTGGTAATTCTGGTCATTCTGGTCATTCCACCGTTCCAGTCACTGGGCTTTTATATTTATAGATAACTGTATATACTATTACTATACTATATATCACATACTGTCTAACTATATATAAAGGTCATATTATATAATTGCATATTAGATTTCATAACTGTATATTGTATACACACAGAGAGAGAAACACACAGAAATGTTAGTTGTCTTTAGAAATTGGCATATGAGTCTCTTAATGCTTCTCTTTCTGCTTTTATTTTTTGAAAGTTTGCATGAGAAACATGTATTACATTTACAATCAGAAAAAGTTACTCAAAATTTAAGTAAAAAGAGGTGAATGTGAGCTGGACTTAGCCTGGGGAAGGGGACCCCTGAAGACCAAGTTCAGCCTCCAGGCATTCTGCTTCCTGTATATGGATCTTGGGGCATCTGTATGGGAACCCAAGCTCACTTGCCTTCTCCTCTTTGATTCCAGAGACAACATTAGGGACTTGATTACTTTACAACACCTGTTCTTCATGGGAAAGCAGCCCAGACAACTGATTAGATTATTTTTAATCTCTCATTTAGAAAGCTCAAGTTGCTACAACTGGTGTTCTGTTCAATTGGATGAACGCAATCAACATGTTAGCCAGAAGATTCAGTAATTGCTGTTGCTAGAATAATTAATAGCTCAGACAAAGGTATAGCATTTTAAGTTCATGACATTCGTAGTTGACTATGCCAAACAGAAAGGAAAAAATACCAAGAAGATTCAAATCTCATTTGATGGATGGAGAAAAACTAAATATCTATTAACATGAACACAAAGTATAGTATAAAAATAAAGTAAAATTTCTACTAGAGCTATTGAATCCTACAGAGTGTAAGTCAAAGGTAGTACAGGAGGACATGTTGTTACCTGTTCACTGAACCAGACCCCTCAAGGCAAATCTGAGCCTCAACAATGTCTGCCTTAAAATAACGATGAGCCAGAATGACAATTTGCTCATTTGAGTGAAAAATTCATTTTGTATGGGGACTGTAATAATACCAATCCATGGATATCTGAGCAGAGAGATCTAGGTTCAAATATTGGCCCCTACACTTGATTGCTGGGTGACCTTGGGTAGACCTTGATCCCAAGGTTTAAGCCTCGGTTACTTCTTCTATAGAAAAAGTTATAACAGCATCTTACTGAGGTGTTTTACATTAAATTAGATAATGCATCCAAATGACATACAGGGAGAGCTCATAAAATGTTAGCCATTATTATCCCATTTTGTAGATGAAGCTCAAAAAGGTGCAGTAACTTGCCCCAAATCTCAGAGATACAAAATGGATGCAAATCCAAGTGACCTGACTCCTCATATACAAATCATAGATAATGAGAGAAAAGACAGGAAGAAATTCCATATTATTGGAAGGAG
The DNA here is from genome assembly GCF_951640355.1 of Cnephaeus nilssonii. Taxonomy (NCBI): domain Eukaryota; kingdom Metazoa; phylum Chordata; class Mammalia; order Chiroptera; family Vespertilionidae; genus Cnephaeus; species Cnephaeus nilssonii. The sequence continues at coordinate 73,266,651 of NC_137075.1, read as the reverse complement.
ACTGGAATGTATTCTCATTTCTGCAATATGTATAGTCAATCCTGACCCATGCTAGGGAGGAAACAGAAGTCTCTCCTTCGTGATTGGAAGCCACCTGAATCCAAGGCTGTCATATCCAGTTGTGCAAGCTGCTCACTATACAACTCTTTGTGAGCTCACATAGGCAGCAGCCTTAGAGGTAACTGATTCACGAACTGTAGAACCATTGTTATGCACTGGGAACTAAGAGGGCCCTGGGAGTGAGAAGCTAAATTCCAGAAGCTATATAATGTCAGGAATGCATGCAGGTATAATCAAAAACTTTCTATGATTCCCAGAGGCACAGGGAATAGCACTCAGTAGGACTGCCACCTCTTTCTGCAGCGCTGAACAGTTCTCCCTGCAGAGAGGACAATGCACTTTTGTGCACGTCTCCATAATGCCAGTTGTTACTTTGGCAAGGCTTAGTCACTGTTAAAAGTTTGAAATAGCTCCAGGGCCAAAACCTTACAATAGGATTCTGAGGCATGAAAGAAATGCGGTGCATGGTGAAATGATTTCAAGGGAATTCTTCTAGGAAACGAGAACATGCCAGTCGTCAGCATTCCCCAGCAGTCAGGACTGGGTGGGCTGTCCACCCGTGGGCCTTGGAGCCAAGCCTCACCCTCATCATAGTGTGAGCACATCTGTCTGTGTCCTGGTGGCTCCCCAAGCCGGGAGGCTGCTGAGAGCCCAGAAAGACTGTGTGACTCATCCCTGCATTTCTGGTGCCTGGCACAGAGCAAGGTTTCAACCCATGTTCAATGAATGAATGAATTTATAACTTCCTGGAGAGGCCTATCTGATTATGAAGAGATAATATTTGGCAAAAATGAGTCAGAGTGACTTGCTTGTCCCCAGGCTGATGCGAAAAAGCTCTTTCTCCCGCCCCACAGGGAGCAAAGGAAGGCCAGGCACTAGAAGAATGTGCCCTCAGGACTCTGGGATTCTCACCATATTGGCTCATCCTAGTCTAGTGCAAGGAGACCTGTCCTAGTCCACACTTGGAATTAGGCAGGAGGTGGGCGGTCCCCAAAGTCTTCTCAGAACTGTCTCAGTGAAGTTCCCCTTCCAGAACCATCACCAGAAGTATTCTTTCCATTGTCCCTTCAAGGAAGGGGATGTAATAAGCTTTGGGCCTCCTGAAGTCTGTCAAGATGCAGGCAGAACCAATTATTTACACTGTGTTCAGTTGCCTTTCCCCCACTCTTTAGGCACACTAATATATATATTTTAATATTATATTTAAAAATCTTAGTCTTTGCATTATGTTTCCCCAGTAAAGCCACAAAGCTGCCTCCATCCGGTTAGGCTCTTGACATATCATTTGAAATTCCCCTCCCAACCTTCCAACCTCCCAAATAATAAGTTACCAAATAATAAGATTGTCGCCCAGGGTGAGATTTCATCTGGGCAATGAAGTGTACACACCTAGGGCTTTGATTTAATTCTTATGGACTAAGCTGATTAAGTGCTGAGCAGTTTAGAATCTTTTATAATTTTATTAGATTTCAGAGATGAAATGAAAGGAAGCCTGACCAGAGACAAAAACAGCCAAATCCGGCTGCATGGAAGATTCCTTGGGGCTGGCTTTCAGGAGTCAAATGCTCAGTGATACATACAAAGCGTGACTCTCTGAACAATGGGGATAAAATTTCAATGTGAAAATAACTTTTATGGTGCCAGGAAATACAGTGACATGCTTTTGTCTTGAAGCATCATGCTTTTGCTTTAATGAAACCATAGATTATTGATTCTCAGACTCTGGGAACATTGTCTTAATGGATATGGTCTCGCGTTATATTACTACTACAGCCATTAGCTCGTGCAACTAAAAGCAAATGACTTCACCTCCCTGTGCCTTATCTCCCTGGAACCTGTCTCGCAGAATTTAGAAAAATGAGGACATTCAAGTAAGAAAACATTTGTGTCCACGTGAAAACGTTTGTGTCCACATGTAAAAGAGGCAATAAAAGTTGAATGTGCAACTGCTCCTTATGCTTCTTGCTGGTTTCCTGGGGTCAGGATTCCTTTGGTAACATCATCTTAATAACACAATATCACCTCAACGGACACAAAAATTTCACCGATGTGCGTATCACACCTGGCTCAATCCTGAGACAGTCTGTCCTCTCTGTCTCTAGACCCATTCTTAAGCCACTCGATACCTCTCAATGTTACTCTCATGCAGATCTTTCCCAGGCCTCTCATTTAAAGCCCTCATTTCTCATTCTCTCTTGAGTTTCATATCTCCAGTCATCCAGGGGATATCTCCACTTGGATATAAAAAAATTACTAAGCCAAGAACTACTCCTCTCCTAATTTCCCCTTCCATCAGTGGTGCGAGGTTCTCCAGGCTCAGAAATTCATTCTTCTTCACCCCCAACATCGGATCAATCACCATGCTCTACTCATTTTCTTTGCTATTAATATTTTCCTTTTTATTTCTTTAGTTTCGCTCTTAATCCAGGACTCATTAGCTTATCTGTAATTTTTTATAATTCCCTTCCATGTTGTCCCAATTCCTCTGATCTCTACTATTATTCTCCACACAGCTGCTAACTGAAGCAGACAGAACTTTCCTCGTGTCCATCATATAAACTCTGATTTCCACAGTGGGGCTTTGACGTTAGCTCTATTCTGTTTACTCCATCAGCTTTATAAGCTTCTTTCTTGTGCATGCCCCACCCCTAACAGGGGTCCTGTCCTCCAGGTAAGCTCATTTGCGTTCTGGCTCAATACACTGATTGCTTGTTCCTGCTATTAACATTCCAAAATAATTAATTGAATGAATGAATGGATGGATACATTGAACAGGTGCATGTGCCCACAACTCAACTCTCCTCTGCTAACTCTGTCCCTCACCACCACAATCAAAGCAAAATGTGTTCATTCATAAAGCCTTTGAAAATGGATCTTCTTCGCAGCTTGCTGCTACTCAGAAGTGGTGTTATTCTTCCCTGGGTTCACGTCTCAGACATGTGATCTGCAGTTTTACATGTATGTGTGTTCTCCTAGATTGCAAGTTGCTCCCCAAATCCAGTTCCTCTTTTTGTATGCAACTGGGCGTGTAATTGGACTAGGTTTCCCAACCTCCTTTGAAGTTAGTGAGGTGTGGCTATGTAACTAATGGACAATGGAATGTGAGTAAAAGCGATGTGGGTCACCTCCAGGCTGTACCTCCTCCATGCTTTCTTTTCTGTCTCCCTGGGGTGGGAAAAGGCAAAGAGCAAGTGGCCTTGGGGGTCAGGCATTGAAGATGGAAATGTCGCTACCAGCGTGGGCCCCTAAGTAATGAGGAGAGTCGGCCACTGACCTAGAACATTTCCCTGGTTGAGGATATGAAAGAGAAATAAACTTCTGTATCTGGAGCCAATGAAATTTTGCTGGTTCTTGCCTCAGAAGCTCAGCCTTCTCTAAATATTGCCCTACTCAACTGGATGATGAGTGCTCTGATTATCTCCACAGTTTGAGTAGTCAGGACTACACCTGGATGAGAATCAAAGCTGCAGAAATGCCTCAGAGTAGGACCAGGTAATCCAGCAGAAGGTGCAAAGGAAGGTGGGCTAAGGCTGCACTTCGGGATTCCTCATGAGTAGGATGTGGGTTGAATCACAGACAAAGAGGAAGACATGTTAGAAGAAATAATGTGTGGTCAGTGCTAGAGACTGATGAGGCAAAAGCTAAGAGAGTGGATTTCAAAAGCACCAGGGTTCGTTCTCACTGTGTTTGGTGAATTTGAGCAACAGTAAGCTCTGATCTAGAAGAATTTAGACTTTTCTTCCAACCTTACCTGGTACACCTCTGGGAGTCTTACTTCCGCAGGTTTCTGGTTATTTCCCTATCTGTTCCATCTCCCAGAGATGACAGAAGGTTTAGTCAAAGGAGAGTCTTCTGCATCCTTTCAATAACCCTCCTCAGTTCTCTCCCCTGGGCCCTAGGATGGGCTAGAATTCTGACAGTGGGGCTTTTGTCCAGGGCCTAAACTCCACCCCATTGCCAAGGACATGTCAGGCCAGGCTAAGTGGCAAAGCTGAAGAAACTCCACCCTGGACCTCTAGACTAGCCCACCTTCCAGGAACTAAGTGGGCATCCGAAGATCTCAGAGGCTGGCGGATGGGTGCACTGGAGAAACATTTTGGTGCCAAGACAGAGAAGAAAGCAATGGAGGTAGGATGGGACTTTAGGGCACTGAGGAGCTGAAATTTGTAGACTTTGGGTTCATTCATTCATTAGATAAACAAGTGTTGAATATTTATTAAGTTCCAGGAACTATGCATGTAGAATTCTGATGCAGTATACCCATTTTTCTACAAGTCAAATGGAAACTAAAAGTAGGGCATATGGTCATATTTAATATCCCCAGCACAAGGTTGTTGAAATTGTTGAGATTTTGTACAAATATTTGACTAGGCCACTTTGAGGTCCCCATCTTGAGCAGTCCCTGGCTAGGAAGGGGATGAGATACAGGAAGGAAGAACCACAAGTGAAGTCATAATCCATGGGGAAGGGGCATGCCCACCTGGATGTCCAGATGTAATTATCAGCTAAGAGTCTCTAATATGCAGCTAGTAGGGCAGCAGATCATAGAGCTGAGAACTGCTCTTAAATAAAGAGTCTTATTACTGCAGCAACTTGATCCGCATCATGAAATCCAGCCAGAACTGACTGATGAACAGCATCATTTCCTGGGCATAAGGCAGGGGGCGGGGGAGTCTGGTATCCCCAGACCAAAACTAAAAGTCCAGTTTTAAGGACAAAACCTTGGCCCTCCAAGTCAGGAGCTAGTGACACATTTTATCTGGAACTTAAGATGGGAGACGAAGAGGGGCTATCACAGGTGACCAGAGCCCGCACACAGGGATATCTGGCTTCCTCCATCTGTCACTGTGTCTCAAGTGGAGGCTTTCTTGACAGCAATGTTTCTGCGAGATGAAGTCATTCAGCTCTGTAACCAGCTTATGTTAGGTTAGAACTCCATGCCCCTGCTGAAGTTAGAAGCTCTGTATTCACTGTGAAGGGACGTCTATGAGCCCCAACTTTGCATGATCCAGGTCAATGAAGCTCTCTTCATTCCTAGATGTGTTCTTGGGAAAGGAATCATTCTAGGGTAAGTTACTTGATGATATGATATGGTGTTAATTCCAAGAATGTTTATACTTTAACTGGCCATGAGAAGTCTTTATCTCAAAGAATTGTTCAACTATGTTGGTGAAGTATTAGGAAATCAAGATCATAAGTTTAATAACTGAGCTTTCCCACATGCTCCCCTTTCACCACATGAAAATATGTAGGGAAGGGCTGAGTGAGGATTCATGGGATTATATGTTTTGAGAATAGCAACGAAGTACAAGTTAAGGACAAGGGTCTGTTCCTGCCTTCAAAAGTAACTAGCTATAGGACAATGGCCACGTCATTAGCCTTTTTGTGACATACTAACTTATGGATAAAATCAGAATAACAATACTTTCTTCTCTTACATGGGAATAATGAAGATCAAATGAGATGATAGATGTGGACAATTCTACTAAAAACATACAAGTACAAAACATATTATTATGCTAATGTTGCCAACAATGTGTGTGTGTGTGTGTGTGTGTGTGTGTGTGTTGTGAATTTGTTAAACAGTGATGGAGAAAGTAACACAGTATTACCCAATAATTCCTAGCTTGGACCCAACCCCCAAGCAGTAGAAATTAACTCCACCAAGAAAAGGACACACACACACACTCACAGAGAACATGTATGTATGTATGTATGTATGTATCCATGTATGTAGAGATAGGGCTGCTAGGCCAAGGCACCGATCAAGTAAGCCAAGGTAAATGTGTAAAATAGGCAAATTCACATTGGTGATTTAAAAAAAAAAATATATATATATATATATATATATATATATATATATATATACTGTCCCATAGAAATAACTGATATAAGCTTGCTACTTAAAGTAAATTAGAAAGCAGAAATTAGAAATAATTTATAAATATTAGCAAGTGTCCTGAAATAAGGATGCTAATTCCATCACAGACAACACAGACAGTGGAGGTGTGATGGAAACCAAGAGTAGGAAGTAAAAGAGTTTTGTTTTACTTTAAAATAAAGTGCAGTTAAGGAAAGGATGCCTTGTCAGTATTATCAGCTGATTACCAAGGAGAAAAATGCCAACAGCTATGCCATTCCTGGTTTGAGGTGAGCCTGCATGGGTGACCAGTGCCAGGTAGGAGCATCAACAGCCAGGACCTAGGCACCAAGACAACTTCCCATCAGGAGCAGGTCTGAGCTTTTCCCTCCCAACTGAGGGCTGGCTGGGGCCCCAGTGATTTTCCTGGGAGGGGCTGCCCAGACACTATAGAGACCCTCCTTCCCCAGAGCACTCCAGGTCCTGTGGCCTCAGGCATCAGAGCGGCTTGCGCATTTTAAGAGAACAATTTTCCCTTCTAGAGTTTAAGGGAATATAAAGGAAGCCAGTGACTTGCTTTCCTTAGCCTGCTTATACCCTATATGTGCTTCTCAACTTTAAAAGCAACTGAAGGCAAAAAAACTTCATTGTAGTTAAAAATTCAAAGTTCAAATGAATTACTTTTATTCCTTGGAACCTGTGTGGCCAGCTTCTGTCTTTCTTTAGTCTCTGGTATTTAGCGAGAGAGAAGGGACCACAGAAATAGCAAAGGAAAGTTTCTAGAGAGCAATACGTAGTGATCTGTAATATGTGTACTTACGAATTAGCCTTTAGTCAACAGATTTAATATTAATTAATAATTCATAAACTGCTCTTTGCATAGAAATGACATAATTATGTCTCTGATTCAACACAAAGTGTCCGCTGCAGAATATGTAAAATGTTAATTCGTAGTGAATTGCAGTTAGGAAAGAAATTCTTTTAATTATGTAATAAGGCTCATTACAATGGGTAATCAACAAAGCTGCCAAATTAGACCTCTGGTGGCATTTTTCTATATATAGCAAATAAACCTTTGTTTGTATAAAATGTGTGTTTAAATAGATTTTAAATTGCTTTCGAGAAGGGAGCGGCAGTAAGTCCCTGAGACAGAAATGACCCTGTAATCTTCCAATTCTGTGAGCAGTGAAGATGGCTCATTTAATGGAAGAAAAAGTCTTAAGTTTTCCTCCAATAGTTGAACATATCCTCAAAACCTCCAGTGGGTTTGAACCATTGTGGTGTTATCTTTTGTTGATTTCAGCTGTTTCTGGTAGAGTTCAGATAGCAGGAGCACTATTATCAATAGGGTATTAATGCAGTGCCTATTGAATATAGAATATCAAAGAAATAGAAAACGTGATCCCTAACTTTTGTTGATAAGATCTCAAAAACTGAGTGTCCATCCATCCCACGTGTGTGAACTTCATGGCCAAGGACTCATCAAACACACTCATGAACAAAGATGCACCTCCGTCATTCATTCATCATTCACCCATTCATTCTTCAAAAACATATTGATCACTTTCCATGGACAGGCCCAATGCCAGGAACACAAAGTGGACCCAGGCAGGACCCCTGGCGCAAAGGGATCTCAGGAGTAATTTTGAAGAATAGATTTGGGCTTTAAAAATAGACCTTCCCTAGCCAGTTTGGCTCAGTGGATAGAGCATTGGCCTGTGGACTGAAGGGTCCTGGGTTCAATACCGATCAAGAGCTTGTACTTCGGCTGCAGGCTGGATCCCTGGCCCTGGTCGAGAAGCATGCGGGAGGCAACCAATCGATGTGTCTCTCTCGCATAGATGTTTCTCTCTGTGTGTCTCCCCCCCCCCCCCCCGCCTCCTTCCACTCTCTCTAATAAATAAATAAATAAATAAATAAATAAATAATAAATAAATAAAGTCACCCTGAATATCCAAGCATCATAGCCTCATCCTCACCATGTCATAGCCACGTGAACTTGGCCAAATAACTTCTCTGAGACTCAGTTCCTTATCTACATGGGGACGTCTCTACTTTGTGGGGTTCTTTAAAGGTCTCAGTGGGATAATAAATGTCAGGTGTTTGGCCCCACACATGGCAGAAGACAGTGCACAAACACTGTCCTCACGGCTTGAATGATGGTGGGTCAGCCTTAGCTGAATTTAATACACAGTACGATAGAAAGACAGTAGCTTTTACATAATTGCCTATGGAATCTCATTCAACTTAACTAATATTTGTCTTAAGTGCTGTGATAGATGCAGGGAATATAAGTAGAAAATATCTAATCCCTTCTGCCTTTTCTTGGACCCTGCATGCACACTTTCTGCTCATCCTCCAGGTTCTCATCCCACCTATGACTTTGCCTCTATTGTGCCCTGGTCTGTAATTGGTTCTCTAGCCCTGAATGCATCTCTCTGGCCACATTTGTCCCTCTTCTCTGCAAATTCCTACGTCCTGACCTCTGCTGCCCATCAGAATCTCTATTTGGTCCTACAGAGACCAGATCCATAAAGCCCCTGTAGGGGCTTATGTCAGACTTCCTAACGCTGACAAAGAGGGTGAAAATTCACTTCCTCCCCCACATCACTGCAGTCCTTTCCACCAGGGTGCAGAAGTAGACCCTGGTGCTCCAGCGGGGCAGAAAGTACAACTCTTTGGCCAACTCTGGATCAGCCTCTGAGGGTACCCTGCCAGCTATCATCAAATAAGTGCCTGGTTAGCCTGGGTAAAGTGTGTAGTGTTCAGGCCCACCTCCAGATGAGCACAGAGCTGCAGCAACTGAGTAGAGACGATTGAAGGGTCTTGGGCACCTTCTTATATTCAGTGGCTCAGAGGGCCCGGCTCACAGAGGGTGCTTACTACGTGTGGAATTGACAAATGCATGAATCTGATATTCAGGCCACCCACTCGCCCAAAGCTAGGAATGACCAGAGCGTAATCACCCAGCTTAAGCAGACTCTCTGAGACCCACTCTGCCAGGAGGCTGCCAACGATCAGATTTCACGGCTTTAACAGAGGCACTGATCCATCTTGGAACTATGAGTTCCTTCTGACAATGCCTGGACTCTGAATGGAGTGAGAGGAGGCTGCCGCAGTGGACATGCTCCGGGACTGACCAGGCATCCCTCCTGGAGGAGCTGGCCAGGCTGAAATGCGTGAGTCCTTTAGCCTGGAATAAGCAACCAGTGCCGCTGAGACCTCCTTGCCATGGTCGCCTTCTGCCAGGATATGTTTAGCTTTAAAAGAAGGTGCAGGACCTGCACATAAAAAAAAAAACAACAGGAAGGCCAGCAACAAACCAGCATAAGGGAAGAACTACTCTGAAGTTTGTTGTTAGGCCTCAGCCACTTCATCCACTTGCTCTCCTCACCCAGAAATTGCTTTTAGAAAGGGATTTGATAAACAGTAAAAGATAGATTGGATGGATGGATGGATGGATGGATGGATGGATGGATGGATGGATGGATGGATACAGATAGAGATTGAGAAGGAGATAGAGATAGAGACGGAGACAGAGAGATAGATAGAGGAGAAAGAGGGAAGGAGAGGGTTTTAAGGCCTGACCCTTTCCCAGAAGAATACACATTTAAAAACAAAATATAAACCCTTTATAAAGGACAGCCTCTATGTGGAAATGCTTGAGACAGCCCAAATGTGCTAGCTAAGTGGCAGAGCCAGGCTCAAACACAGGTTTGCTGACGCCCGATCATCTCCCTGGGCTGCACTTGTACACAGCATTAGATAGCCTTAGCTTAGGGAAATTAATAAGGATAATTAGTTGCTCCTGCTTTAAATATTTCTTCCAAGATGCAAAACCTGCTGTAGCACCAAAGAGGATTTAAATAATTTGGGGGCGATGATGACAGCACTCAGACAATTGAGACAGGAGGTAATACGGCTTCTTTTTTTTTTTTCCTCACAAAACCATTTTCTTGTAACCCAAATTTCGTTTAAATCTACACAACAGCTGCTGGTGGTATTATGTAATTCCCAAGAGGCACCTCCTCCTGAAGACAGAAATTCAAATAACTGCATCAAATCCTGGTGACCTTTGGCCACCAGCAGTGACCTTGAGGCTAAGCAGACCGCTTTTTCTATGTTACAGATACCCCAGAGTGCTGGGTATGTTTGGGTGGGCTCTTCCTGGAGTTACATGCCTTTTAAGCTATAAAACCATGGCAACAACTTTTATATGAAATTTGGATAATTCCGCTCTGTATGCTATTGGTTTTCACTAGGATGGATCACATTACAAAACTAGCTATAAAAAGCTAAATGAGCAGCAAGAACAGACTCTTCCCCAACAGCCTCCTCAAGGTCCACCCCTGTGGTTCTTATTGCTGTTATATCTACAATCCCCAAGAAACAGGTTCACTGCAGGTGCTGAGTTCCAGTCGTGCACATGGGGACATTTTTGCTGCCCCTCTGTAATCCCTAGAGCCATATGAACTTGGGGTGCCGGCTGGCTCTGTAACGCACGTGTTTGCTGGGGTTTCACAGCTACTTCAGGTCTAGATGAAATCGATGCACAGCCCTTCACGGAAGCTCAAAGCCCTCTCCTCACTATCCCTTAGCTCATCACAGGCTTAGACTTTTCTATTGTCTTTGACCTCCAATTCCTTGCTTCTGCTTAAATTTTGTTTTTCACTCTGGATCCATTGATCTCCACTCTAGTACTGACCCAAACTTGGTACCCACTCTCCAAAATCTCCACTTTCAAAGCAAGTTCAAAGAGTTGTACTTATTATTAACAACTACCATTTATTGAGTGCTTGCTCTATATCAGACACTAGTCAAAACACCTATGCATATTGTCTCATTTGACTCTTCCAACAAAACTGAAAAGTATCCAGAGCTGTTACCTGTCGCAGAATGAAGATGGAGAGCACAGGGAAGTGACGGCACATCCTGCCTACGAGAAAAACAACATAAAACCATGTGGGTCAGTTGGGCCCTGGCCTTCAGTTTCTCACTGGCCTCTATCCCCTGTAACAACCCCATCGGCACCCCCTTCTATTCTCTGCCATCCCATCCTTCTCACTTACTCGGTCTGGGATTAGTCTAAGAATCTCTTTCATATGCAGGGAAAACCTGCTTCTTTAGAGCACCTCCTTCCCAAATCACACGAACAAAAAGATCACGGTGCTCAGCAGAACAAGATGACTGAGTCTCCACAGCCGTGACTCTGCTTAGAAGGCACTTGGGGCTATAAATAGCAGGCTTGGTCAATATTTGTTGCTGTGGTTCTTATTGCTGTTATATCTGCAATCCCCAAGAAACAAAACAAACATCAAGAACGGAACTGGAACAATGTGTGGACACTTTTAGTATTTTTAATAATTCTTTTGCATAGTTAGTGCATTTTCATGTTCTAAATTCAAAGAGTTCAAAAGAGTTCATCCTATATAATAAAGAGGTACTATGCAAATTAACCCTCATGCTCTCACAAGATGGCTGCCTATGACCCAGCCAGCAGGGGGGTTAGTGAGGGACAGCCAAACGACTGAACAGCAGGTGCATGGGGCGACCAGGCAGGGGGGCTGTGAGGGGTGACCAGGCCGGCAGGGGGGTTAGTGAGGGATGGCCAAACGACTGAACAGCAGGTTGCGTGGGGCGACCAGGCAGGGGGGCTGTGAGGGGTGACCAGGCTGGCAAGGGGGACAGTTGGGGGCAACCAGGCCAGCAGGAGGGGCAGTTGGGGCAACCAGGTCAGCAGGGGGGTCAGTAAGAGGCAACCAGGCTGGCGGGGGAGGCAGTTAGGGGTGACCAGGCCGACAGGTGGGGGGTGCAGTTGGGGGCAACCAGGCCAGCAGGCGGGGCAGTTAGGGGCAGGCAGGCAGGTGAGCAATTAGGAACCAGTGTTACAGGATTGTGAGAGGTGCAGGCTGGGCTGAGGGGGACCCCTCTCCCATGCACGAATTTCATGCACTGGGCCTCTAGTGCATATATAATGAGAAGCCCCCCTCTACCCTGGCCCCCAGCCACTGAGTGTCTTCCCCCTTAGGGGAACCAATTTTATCAATATGTTGTGGATATTCCAGTCATCTACAAATACATCCTTTTAGATTTCACCTTTCCATTTTTTTTATTATTATTATTACAATGGTTTTAAATGCCAGCACACTATGTTGCTGTGAGGCACTTTGCCTCTCTCCCTCAATAATAGCTCCAGTGGTCCTTCTGTGTCAGTACGTAAAGAGGTCCTCATTCTTTGTTATGCTACATAGTATTCTCTTGAGTTCCATAATGTTGTATGTAGCCAGTCCCAAAAAGGGTGGACATTTAGGTTAACTCCAATGTTCTGCTATTGTAAGTTACTAGAGGCCCGGTGCATGGAAATTCATGCACGGGGGGTTGTGTGCCTCAGCCCAGCCTGCACCCTCTCCAATCTGGGACCCTTCAAGGGATGTCCGACTGCCCGTTTAGGCCCTATCCTACCAGTAGGATAGGGCCTAAACGGGCAGTCGGACATCCCTCTCACAATCCAGGACTGCTGGCTCCCAACTGCTCACCTGCCTGCCTTCCTGATTGCCCCTAACCACTTCTGCCTGCCAGCTTGATCACCCCCTAACCACTCCCCTGCCAGCCTGATTGCCCCTAACTATTCTCCCCTGCCAGCCTGTTTGCCCCTAACTGCGCTCCCCTGCAGGCCTGGTCCCCCTCCAACTGCTTTTCCCTGCAGGCCTGGGTCCCCCCTAACTGCCCTTCCCTGCAGGCTCGGTTGCCCCCAACTTCCCTCCTCTGCTGGCCTGGTCACCCATAACTGCCCTCCCCTGTAGACTTGATCACCCACAACTGCCCTCCCTTGCAGGCCTGGTCCCTCCCAACTGCCCTCCCCTGTTAGCCATCTTGTGGCAGCCATCTTCTGTGTTGGAGTGATGGTCAATTTGCATATTACTCTTTTATTAGATAGGATAGAGGCCTGGTGCACAGGTGGGGGCCGGCTGGTTTGCCCTGAAGGGTGTCCCAGTTCAGGGTGAGGGTTCCCTTGGGGCGTGGGGTGGCCTGGGCGAGGGGCCTGTGGTGGTTTGCAGGCTGGCCACACCCCCCAGTGACCCAAGTGGAGGCCCTGGTATCTGGGATTTATTTATCTTCTACAATTGAAACTTTGTAGCCTTGAGTGGAGGCCTGGGCTGGCCAGGGTGTGTGGGAAGCTTGGCTTCCTCCATTGATGGGGAAAACCAAGCCTCCTGCTCGCTCCATGGCCATAGCCATCTTGGTTGGGTTAATTTGCATACTCACTCCTGATTGGCTGGTGGGTGTGGCTTGTGAGGGTAGCTGAGGTGTGGTCAATTTGCATATTACTCTTCTATTAGATAGGATAGGATAATTAGTATCTTATGCATATACCATCTTTTGAATGGCTTTTTAAAAAAATCACAAGAAGAGCTATAAGGAGGAACAGAACCTGCAGGTCCCTTACATTTTACAAAAGAGAAATTATGACAAGTGTCTCCCCTCATCTTCCTTTCTCTCCCTGCGCATCTTCACCCATATCCTGCTGCTCTTCAGTCTCAGAGGAAGGCTGGCTGAGTCAATGATGTCTTTTTAAAATATATATATATTTATTTTTATTGATTTTGGAGAGGAAGGGAGATGGAAAGAGAAACATCAATGATGAGAGAGAATCATTGATCGGCTGCCTCCTGCATGCCCCACACTGGGGATAGAGCCTGCAACCCGGGTATGTGCCCTGACCAGGAATCAAACTGTAACCTCCTAATTCATAGGTCGACACTCAACTACTGAGCCACGCTGGCCGGACAATGATGTCTTTTTTCATCAGTTATCCTCCCCCCTTTCTGCTTGCTGTCTCAATCCTTCCCTCTGAACTCATTCCTTCCCATCAGCCCACAGACATACTAAGTCTGCCAGGACAAAAACCAACTAACCATCCAAAACTTCCCTGTTATTTATGGTTGTCTGATCTGCTTTTTATAAATGAATAGTTGTTGAGCACTCATTATGGGTCCAGCACTGATCTAAACTCTTTACATGGATTAGGTAATTTAATCCCTGACAACTCCATAAAGAAGATATGATGTTATCTTGCCCATTATTTATAAGGGAGGAAATAGGCAGAGAAGTTAAGTGACTTGCCAAATATCACACAGCTAGCACATGATGGAGCCAGGGTTTGCAAACAAGCTTGATGACTACATTCGCCTTTGCCCCACACTTCTCACAGAGCCATCTCCACAAGTGTCTCTCTGCTCCTCACCTCTGACTCACTCCTTATTGTCTCATTTAGTATCCTCCAAAACCTGTAATAGTGACTTGATACATAGTAACTCCTAAATATTTGTAGGAATAAAAATGGCCCCCATAGGCTGTAGGAAAGGGATAAGTTTTAATTAGGAAAAGCAGTGAGAAATATTAGTTAATTTCAGAGGGGAAATCATAGCCTAAATTTCTTTGCTTTTGATATGGTAAATTAAGTTAGTATTTTATGCTCCATTGTTGTGTTTTCTTCATTATAATATTTATCATATAAATCCGCCAACTTACATAACTCATTGGGAAGGCAAGGGATTAATTAGGCAATTTCAAGATGCATAAATACATTAATATTAACAAAATATGTATGGTGGTGGGGGGGAACACATTAAGGAACATACATCAAAGATAATACAGTAGAGCAAACTCAGCAGTGGAAAATAGGCTTGCCATGTCTAGAACTATTCTCTTGTATTTGACAATGTGATGGATTCCTGGCACAATCCTCCTTTTCATTATAGGGCTATTAATTTCATCATATGCACCTTGAGTGAACCTGCTTTATTGCATTTGTGAGTGTAATGTGAAAGGTCATATCGGGTCACTCACTGCCAAGGCATGACTTGGCAGCCAGAGTTTTTGAAACGGTTCCTGTGCCCACAGTGAAGACAAACATCTGGCAATAGATGGGACTCAGGATGGCTAACGGAGGTCTTCACACAGACATGCGTTTCAGGGTCAGGCTAACTGGAAGCTCCAGCCAAGCCCAGTCTCCCCACATAAATGGGGGATTTTCCTGCACAGATATCCAAGGAAAATTTTACTTAAAGGCATAGGCCCTTAAAATCCCAGCCTTAGAAGCACACTGAGAGTTTACCTAATCTGACCCTTTCCTTTTACAGAAAGTGAAACTGAGGCAGAGGAGTTCATGGGAGTTGCCAAAGGCAGAGAGCTGGCTAGCAGATTCCCGGGTCTGGAAGCCTCTGGCTCCACTGATAATTCCCTGCATTTTCTTACCATTTGTCTTCTGATTTTAAACACATCTCCTATTATTGAATGGAGATTACATTTAATATACCTGCTGCTAGCCACTTGTCTCTTTATTTCAGGTATTATTTGATTTCAAATGCATTTTATAGTTCAAGGAGGCTTTGTATATATGCCTTTAACCAAGTATGGATGTGTGCCCATGCCGATTTGTTTGTTTGTCGAGGTCTAATAGTGTCTGTGTAGCAGCCAGTGTCTAACCAGGACAGTGGAAAGTATTCCTCATATTTCAGAGGGGATTTGATATGATACAGGTAATGGGTTACAAAGGTGGTGGAAGGGCTGGGAGTCCCAAATATAAAGCTATTCAAAGCCCGCAGAGAAGCAAAGGGGAAATCATGTCCCCAGGGCTCACGTTCACTGCCACTGTCACAATCTGGCTGCTCAGCCAGAACCAGGAGAGGCACGTGCTGCCCACTGACGCTGCTCTCAGTGCTGCCACTGCTGCCCAGAGCTGGGAAATAAAATAGCTGCTCCCTCTCTCCCACCCTTTATTCTCCCATAAGTACCGCCCACCGGCAGAATCTAATAAGCCAACTGGGAAATATAGCTTACAGACTTCTTGTCCCAGAAGTAGAGAGATGGGTGAAGAAGGGTAAGTATGCACCTAAGTGACCACAGGCAGCATCTGGCACACTCAACAATCAAAAATTCTTTGCGTGTCTTGTTTAAGAGCAAACTGTACACGTAAGTAAAAATGTATCCATTGCTGCTCCAGTACCTGCCAATCTCCATCATCTTTCATTCTTCTTTTCTTTCCTTCCTTCCCTCTTCCCTTATACTGTGCTAAGCCAGGCACTTGGCATTGGAAATGCAGAGTGAAGCAGGAGGGTTCTACTCTGGTGGAAGGTAAGACAAACATTTTGAGCTCTCCCTAATTTTCTTTCCTTTTTTGTTTTTGTTCCTGCTTTCTAACTTTCCCATTCCTAACTTTTCCAAGATAGCAATTCCCTTATTTAAATGATATACCAATGCTGTTTAATATTCATGCCTTAGAATGCTGCTTACACTTCTGCAACGAAGGCAGTAAATCATTTGTCTAATAGGACGCTATGCCGAGATTAAGAGGATACTAGTTAATGAGTGTGTGTGAATTCCAGAAGTGTGCTTGCATTTCACAGTCTGCCCTTCAGAGCTGAAACTTGGATTCAGTCAAGGCTTTCTGTATTTTTATTATAATCAATTTGAGGCATATTAATAAATAATAGGCTTGTCAAAATAAGAAAAGACAGAACCATAGTTTATAGATTTTTCTCATAGATATTCTCTGAAAAATACATAAAAACCAGTTTGTTCACTGATTCAACTAAATTTATTGACAGTTGACAATGTATTGGTGCTGAGGGCTGAGAACACAGAAGAAAACAAGAGAGACTTTCTGTTCTCAGGGAGCTTGTAGCCTAGTGGGGGAGGCAGACCGAAGAATTAAGTGACAGCCCAGGTACAAAGTGCCTAATGACAGGGTAAGAACACGGGGAGGGGGTACCCATGGCAGCCTGAAGGCTTGTTTAGATGAGTCAGGAGGTGCATACAAGTCTACTGAAGAAGGAAAGAGGAGGAGGGGGCCTTTCAATCCTCAGGTACATAACAAGGACGGTCACGAGGCAGGAGTGAAGGGAGGTGCAGGAATGACTTCCATGAAGGGCAAAATGAGATGACAATGGTTGTTAGCTGAGTTGGGTTATGGATTTAAATACTGTGCAAAAGGTTCTATTCTGAAGGAAGTGGATGAGCTTCAGGGGAGAGAAAAAGATTGCTCTGGAAGCATCATGAAGGGCGGATTGGAAGGGCTCAAGACTGAGACAGAGGGACCAGCTGGAAGAAACTGTGGTACCTAAGTGTGAAATGACAAAGACTTAACACTCTGCAACTGGAAAGAGAAATGAAGAGCCGAGGGCAGAGACAAGAAATATATACACTAGAGAGGCAAGAAAATATAGTGAGAAAAGTAGTGCAGTGAACACAGAAGAATCTAAAATGATGGCAGGGTGCTGATTGGGGTGACCAATGGACCAGTGGTCCAATGAGCAAGGTAGGAAAACACAGGAGCAGGGTAAGTTCAGGGACAGTGGTGCAGTCGGAAATGGCTGGGGGAGAATTTTGAATGCACTGAATTTCAAATGCCTAGGAGATATCCCAGTGTTTGGTGGGAAATAGGGGTGTGGAGCTCAATAGACAGGCAGAGCCGTCTACGTGACTTTGGGAGTTATCTGCTCTCTAGTGAAACCATGTAGAAGAAATCACCCAGGAAGGGGAGAAGGAGACCAAGGTAACAGTGCTTGAGAAACTCAATATTTAAAGGACTTACAGAGTAAAAGAAACTCACAAAGAACACTGGGAAGGAGTGGTTAGAACTGTAAGAAGAAGAAAATGTGTGTGTCCTCTGCCACAGTCATGAACCTACACCTCCCAAGTTGCTTTGATTGGAAAGTAGGGGACCATCCGGCCACTTCCAATTCTTTGTTGAGGTCTATTAATTGTGTCTTTGAAATATACTACAGCCCTGGCTGGTTTTTCTCAGTGGTTAGAGCATCGGCCTGTGAACCTAAAGGTCTTAGGTTTGATCCCTGGCCCTGGGACATGTGTAGGATGCAACCAATTGATGTATTTCTCTCTCCGCGCCCCCCTCTCCCTCTCCCTCCCTCCCACTCTCTCTAAAAATCAATGGGAAAAATATCCTCTGGTGAGGATAAAAAATATAGATATATAGATATATAGATATATAGATATCCCATATAATAAAAGGGTAATATGCAAATTTTCCCCTTGACTCGGAATTTGTCCCCAAGTTCAACCAGGGGGCGGGGCCAGCCAGCCAACCTACCGCATCCCCTCCCCCCGCCCCTCCCCCAGCCCAGCCAGACTGATCTGGCCCTGATCAGGTCAGGCTGGCCAGACCCCACCTGTGCACAAATTTGTGCACCGGTCCTCTAGTAGATATATATTACAGATCTGGGTGCTGCTCTTTGCTCTAGGCATTCTGAAAGATGCTGTGACAGCTGCTCTCCTACAGGAGTGGAGGGCTCTGAATGCAGCTCTGTGATTATTATCTGTGACCAGGGGTTGGTCACTCCCCAGTCTTTAGGCAGAAGAGCTGAAATTAAACTCCTTCTTAAATACTAAAGAATTTATTTTCCCCTTCCCATTGATGATGGGAAATTTTTGCTGGATGGACAAAAATGTCCATTTGGGCCTCATGCTTTTTAAAGGAAATCATAGTTTTAACGTCCAAACCTTGACTCTTCCTTATGATTCTTTGTCAACCCCCTCTTCCCCGACTCGAATGTTGATATGCCATAAATTTCAATGCCTTGAATGAGACCCAGTACCAAATCCCCTGGGCTCCTAATGTTCAATTTCTATGTCACATCTTAGTGACCTTCAGGAAGTCAGGTAAGGAATTTTGCACCTTCTACCTTCAGACTAAATTGAGAAGTAGCTTTCACCATGGAAAATTTGTCTCACTGGGTAAATGTCTGCCAGACCATTCATTACTGTACCTTTCTGCAACCTTTATGAGGTGTGGAGTGAGTGTGTTTAAAAGAAAATCCCTTAACAGGATTTCTCATGAGCCCGTTGCCAGAGCTGGCAGACAGTGAGTGAAAGCGAGTTGACGAGGAGGGAGATGGCGCTCTGCTCTGGGACTCGGCCTCATTAGCGCTTGGCAGCACAGACCTAAAGGAAGTCTGAAGTCTTGTTGGATCCCGGGTTCTAGGTCTGAGGACCGTCTCCAGAAGAAGGTGGTAATAATAGCATGGGGATCGGTGCTGGAGTCAGCCTGCCAGGCGAGCCCTGCAGCCAACATGCATCGCTCTGACACTGTTTCCCATCACGGACGCCCCTGAAGGCTCTAGTGCTGGGCACCATTTTTCAGATAGAAAGTTAGTAACTCAATTGGCATCCACCTGGGCCCTGTGGCAAGTGGAATAAAGTGTGTTTTCCCTTAAAGTGACAATGCAGTGATAAATAGGCCTCCTATCTCTCCCTCTTGGTAAGGCTCGCCTCTGGCTCAGCGGGATATGAAAACTGTTTCCAGAAACACCTTGCTCGAGAGAGAGGTGCATATTCCCCTTTCTCCCAAACCACGCTCGAAGCAGAGTGTGGGCACAGAGCTGCATTCGGAGCCTGGTGACTGGTGACAATGCCAGGTTTTCCCTCAGGTCTTCACCCAAGGAGAGAAGATTGTCATCTAGCCCTCCCACCCAGCTTCCCTGGGAGATAGGACATTAGTCTCCATGACTGTCAACGCCAGCACGGCTACAGAGGAAGCACAACAGGGAAAGGGGCCCGCAGAGGAGCGAGGGAAGGTGCCACCTTGCCAACAGGACGTCCTTGCGCTGAATTGAATGGAGAAATGGGTTCACGGCAGGTCTTTCGCTCTCCATACTAGAGGTAGATGGCAACCAATCTTCCCCAAACCTTGCATCCGTTCCACACTGACTTTCAAGGCCACAGATTCTCACAACAGATGAGAAAGAGAGCCCCAGAGTCCTGGACAGTTGCCTCACAAGCAGCCCCACTCCCCACCTGCCCGCCCCCCCCCCTTTCCCATGCAAGATACCCAGGCCTCGGGAGTCTGGGTTTCAAAGCAGGGCCATTTAGTGGTAGCAGCAAACCAACTCACAGATGAAGAAGGTGTCTCGCTGACTCACAGCTACTCACTGTGGGGAAAACTTCCATTCCTGTCTCCTGCCCAGTCCCTCCCTCTCAGGTCTGGCACGTCGGTCCAGGGAGCGGGGTGGTCTCTGCTCCTGCACAAATGCAGGCCCTCCTCGGGTGTGCTCCAGGGTTCAACCCTGACCCCCTGCAGAATCATTTGGGGAGCTCTTAAAGAAACAAACATTCAGGCCCCACCTCTAGACCCGCTGGATGTGGTGCCCAGGGATTTTAAATCATCTTTTTAATTAACTTAAAATTTAAAATGAAAGTATAGTTGGCATATAATATTAGTGTCAGGTATGCAATGTAGTGATAAATCATTTTAAAAAGGGACTTAGCCCTGCAGGTGTGGCATAGTGGTTGAGTGTGGACTCATGCACCAAGAGGTCACTGGTTCGATTCCCGGTCAGGGCACATGCCCGGGTTTCAGGATCCATCCTCAGTAGGGGGCATGCAGGAGGCAGCTGATCAATGATTCTCTCTCATTGATGTTTCTATCTCTCTATTCCTCGCCTTTCCTCTTTCTCTAAAATCAATATATATATACACTATATATGGACTCAGATGGTTCTGATACAGTCATCCATCCAGAGGCTGGCTTTGAAAGAGGAAGGGTTGCAGATCTGAAGACAAATTCCCACTGTGCGCCGTTGCCTACACACTTAGACAAGCTCTTACAATGTCTCTGGGCCTTCGCTTCCTCATCTCTGTGGTACAGGTAATTCGCTGATGTTTCTAAAACAGTGATTTTTATTTGCATTTTCTTGCTGCCTTCACATCCTAAGCATTTTGCATGAGATGTAGGGTCTCAGAGGAGAGGGCGGGGCCTGTGGGGCCCCGGCCCTTTTACCACGTGGTGAGCCAGGGCTCTGTATACTGGTGTTTAAATTTCCAGAAACTTCTCACTTTCCAAGGCACCTAGAGACTGGAGAGTTATAAGGAAATCAGTGTTATGTCTGCTACACTTTCCTATCTCCCTCCTCTCTCTCTCCACAGAGGAAAGCAGACAACTCAAAGGAAGCCACTTCAAATCTTACTAACATACATTTTGTTCTAAGGTACAAAACCACCGAGCAACAAACAAAAGTACACCTGGCAATATTTGCCTCTGAAAAGCCCACTTCAACAGCCAGAACAGCCCTCCCATCCGTTTCATAAAGAGATACACTTCCATAAAAACATGTAATGTATATGTATGTACAGATGTGCATATGATCCTGACCAACTGCGTACTAATAATAATTCTAATGAGAATTTAATCCAGAATACATTTTCTAACAGAGTGCTGTGTGAGAAAAAAAATTAACAATTTAAAATTTTCAGTGTATATACATATTTTTGTTGAAAAAATGATAGGGTAAAAGACTTTTAAGCATAAAAATATATCATGTTAGGATAAAATTCTCTAGGAGAAGTGAAATGAAAACACAATTTCAAGGAGAAAAAAAAAACTTCCAACTGTTAAAAAAAAATAGCTTGTTTGTGTGTTCTTTGAACCATGGGTATTAAATCATGATGATGTTTAGATTCCACTGGGTAAATTTTTATGAGTGCTATAACGGTTTCATTCTAAAATGTCAATATTTACAATGTACCAGGAATTACATCCTTTGCAACTATTTAATTTAAATGTAAAACATCTGATATAAACTTGAAAAGGAGGTCACAGCTTTTTAGAGGTTTTAAGGGGGCACACACAAAGAGTCTGAAGTGCAGGGGCGATCACAGGCTGTACCACATGTCAAGGCGGAGAGAGCAGACAAGGTGACAGGGGGGCTGGGGAAGCCACAGCCCTTTGCAGCCCTAGGGGTCAGGGTAAGAGATAGCCAGAGGGAGTGGCAAGCTGGTGCGATGGCCTCCCAGACAGGTGCACTGAGGCTGCTGTCTGGGCTTCCCATGGCCAAAGCGTGGCATTCAGAGACCCAGAAGTTTCCATAAGCACCAGCACCGCCATGAAGGTGTGAGTGATCAATCCTACTGACCTCAGGACAGCACAGGTGATCCAACCCCAGCAGTGTGAGCCACAGCACACGTGACCCAGAAGGCCAGACAGGTCCATTTACCCTCCCCGGTCAACAGGTGCACAGGTAAGAGATAGCCAGAGTGTCTAGAAGTTCCATCCCCTGACCTAGGGCGTCCCTCCATCACCCAGGACCAGAGGAGGAGAAGGGGAAGTGAGGGACACCACAAGAGAACCTACCTGGTTGTCCAGGGAGAATGAGTCATCCAAAAGAGACTGAACAGCACTGATAGGGAATTTAACCTAGAAAACCCTGACTATTTCAACAGGAAAGATGCTACAAACCAGAAGAGATCTCAGTGTTGTTAATTGGCAAACCTCGGTTTTGTGCTACCCAGCAGGGTAGGGACTCATCAGGAGGTTCAAATCAGCTGGAGATCAGAGTCTACATTGTCTTTGTGCATTGAGTGTCATGTGATCAGATATGCCATCCTATCACACCTGCAAAACAGGGTTAATGATACTTAGCCTGCAGGGTTCCCGTAAAGAATTAGAGACAATGTACAGAAAGTCATCCAGCACGTATATGCCCCATGAAGGGCAACCATCACTATTATCATAAAGTCTGCCAGCCTCTACTGCTGCCTGTGAGGTGATGAGAAGACACCCGGACTATGGTCTCTGGGGCTGGCATCAAGCTATCCTCACCTTAAAAAAAATCATATATATATGTTGTATATATCGACTTTAGAGAGGAAGAGAGAGGTAGAAATTTCAATTTCAATGAGAGGGAAACATCAATAGGCTGCCTCCTGCATGGCCCCCGCCTGCATGGCATGTGCCCTGATGGGGAATTGAACCAGCGACCTCTTGGTTCATGGGTCAATGCTCAACCACTGAGCCACACCGGCAGGCTGTCCTCATCTTTGTGACACTGGCACTCTTTAGGTCCTGAAGCCCACTTCCTATAGAGGCGGGAAGACCCCTCTCCTGTCATGTTCTGTATTTTACCCCTGGGTGCCTAGGGTGCTGCTCTGGGCTGCAATATCTTACAGAGCCAGAGAGCAACAGTCCTAATGAAGAAGTCCTCACAATCGTCTCAGAATCGGTCCTCTGGTCACTGGGGCGTTGTTATTAGTGGGCCTGACCCTTCCCTAGGACAGCTCTTTCCCCAGGGAGCGCCCATTCTCCCCGCACACAGGCCTCCGTGAGCCCACCCAGAGGTCTCCTGATGAGCTAGACCCCATAGGTATGGGGCACCCAGCCCCGGAAGCTGACTGTCAAACTACTGAGACATAAGCTTCCAGGCTGCTTCCCAGACCTGCGCCTAACTGTACTCCTTCTCTCAAAGAGGGGCCCCCAAACTCTAAGCAGGTCAGACTTCGCAGCGCCTGGGTCTGCCCCATCCAGACCTCATTCTTACTCTCCTGGTGATCGGAAGAAAGAACTGGGCCTCACATGAGGCTTTTGGGGGAAAACCCTAACCCTGCCGGCGATAGCAGCACTTTCAGAGATCAAAACTGTAAAAAGCACTAGTAAATATACAATGTGTTAGGTTGGGGTAAGTGCTATGTATAAAACCAAGCAGCGTAAAGAGGGTGTTGGAGTAATTGGGTAGGGAATGAAGTGCCATCTTTATAGGGAAGGCCACTCTGCTGGGCGACTTTGAGCTGAGAAGATCTAGGCAGAGGAAAGAAAGGGGCAAAGGCTTGACGTCAGAGCATGCTCGCTGCGTCTGAAGAGCAGCAATGGAGCCGGGCCAGCAAAGGAAAGCGTGGAAGGTGGGAGGGGATGAGTTTGGAGAGCAAGCCGGGACTTTTCTCTGAACAAAAGGAGGCATTTGTTCTGGAATAGCTCTCAACATGCCCAGCATATAGTCAGGGCTCAGAATTTCCCTGACTCTTCCGGAAAATTCAATCATAAAATGTTAAACCAAGTTTAGAAACTCTAAACACATTTCAGATTAAAAATCAATTTCCTTCCAATATCCTGTAACTTTTCACCAGGATACCCATGGCAAGCTGGACACAGTGCACAGCGATTCCTTCTCACTGAATAAATGTGTGTTGCCCATCCCTCCACACCACCCCCACCCTCCCCTGGGCAGAGAGAGGAAAGGACGGGGTGCTCCCACATCCTGAATTCCGCTCTGCTTTTGATTGGGTCTTGGTGCAGCACCACCCGCTCCCGGAAGGCTCTCCGGTACTCCAGCCGCTGACAGCTTGGTGTGTGATATTCATCGGAAAGGTTATGCCCCCACGCTGCCCTCCCAATTCCCTGGGATTGAGGCGAATGGCCTAGGAAGCGAATTAAACCCAACCGGGTGTCATTCCTCGCCCAAAGAGCAGTGTTCCTCCAAGTCTCGCCTCTGCTTCTGATGACTTAGCCTTTCTCCTACACTTTAAAACATTACAACAGTATCAACAACTCTCACGAGTTATTTGTCCCCTTCATGTCTCCAAGGAATTCAGTTACGAGTATATGAGACGAGCCCATGTCTCGGGGCCCCATGGGGTGTCTGCTCCAATAATGTCAAAGAGAGATCATTTCTTCAGGTGGGGAAGTTTAATAGTCTTGTAGTTGTAGGAAGCTACCAGGCAGCATCTCAGCAAGAGATTAAAACTTCTTATAGAAACTTCTCAACTAGGCAGTCCATCTCTCCAAAGGATTTTGGCTTCTTATCCCAGCAGAAGAATAATCTGGAGAGAATTTAGTAAATAATGACCCAACTCCAAAAAGTTATGAACAATTTTTGGGGTGCTCTTTTAAAATGAAAATAGCTTCTATAAAAAAAAACCAAATATTCATTGTAGAAATATATTAAGGCAATCCAGCAAAGCTTGAAGAAGGAAGGGGGGAATGTATGTCATCACCCAGAAATAACGTACGTTAATTTTTTGGTGACCACTTTTCCAGACCTCTGCGTATGGGTAAGAACACACACACAATTTTACATAAATGGAATCAAAGTAGACTTAAAGATTCCAGACCTGTGTTTTTTTTCACTGTCATGTATCATGACCAGCTTTCTAAGTTACTCACAATAGACCTAAATCATCATTTAAGTAGATGCATTCCATTATACAAATAGTGAGGGTCGGTCACAAAATCACTTAACTACACTCATACATATGAAGAAATATGGCTTCTTTTTGAGTCATGCATGAGCCCATTCACCAGTTAGTGGATAAAAACATAATTTAGTCCAGTTCTGTCATCTCAGTACAATCCCATAATGTGAACTGTCCCTGAAGGATAATATTTTTTTCCTGGGAAAATGTTTCATCTCTCATATCCATTTCTCTCCCACAGCTTCTCTCCCACTAAGAAGGTGTCTGGCTGTATGGCAGGAAAGGGTGCACATTATGTGACATTATGGTGACAAGGGAAATGTATCCTCAGGCGCATCTCCCTTGTCTGGTCCTCTGAACCCTCACTGGGGCTTTAGAGAGGTGGCAGCTCTGACCTGCTCCCTGAACTGAGGCTGCTGAGGTACAACTGGCCATCTTGTTTTTGTTCAGGCAATGGGCAAGTCCCACCCACAATAGCACCCACTATGTATCACAATGGTCACGGCCAACCCAAAAAGGTACAGGCTCCCAGGCAACTCAGCCAGTGTACGGACTGCTTCAGTTAACACACTTGAAAGGAGGCTATGCTGTTGATATTCTCCATTGCACCCTTGGGATACTTTTTTTAAAAGAAATTTTGCAAACCTATGGTGACTGCCCAGTTATCCCATTCAAGGGACAAGCCTACTGTGCTCTCAGGCCATTGATCCTGGTCTCAAAAATCCCAACTCTGGCAGCCTCTTCCACCTGCCCCCAAGTCCCAACTCATTCACTGCAGCTCTTAGCACCTCCACAGTTCCTTGAGGTGGCAGTGACTGGTGCTTCCTTGGCCAAGAACCCTCTTGATAGCAGAGCCTGTGAGCAGTAAAACACTCTCCCGGTGGGTTTACAGCTCTCTTAGGGGATTCTGGTGTCCCATCACCTGCCCCCGCCCCCATCCCTTTTGAAATACGGGGTTTCCCATCACTGGAGTCTTACTTCTGCCCTGTGTTCCCAGGGTATCGAGTTCCCACTGTACTCTATACTCCCGCATCAAGGCATGGAACACATTTTCCCTTCTCGCCTGCAAGCTCCATGACAGGGGATACCACCTCTGCTGCATTCACTGTTGAGTTCACACTGCCTTGCACAGTTCCTGAGACATTATAAATGCTCAAGGCGCATTTGAGGAATGAACAAACAAAAGGATGAATAAATGAGGTCCCTGCACCAGTGTGGCCCCGGTAGGGGGATTTGCAGTCTAGAACTTGATTGCTATAATCCACATTCCTCCTTTGACAATAAGCCTCCCTGTGTCTGGACACCAGATTTGATACTTAAAAGCAGGAGATGTAGCCCGGCCGGCATGGCTCAGTGGTTGGGTGTCAACCTATGAGCCAGGGAGTCATGGTTCGATTCCCAGTCAGGGCACATACCTGGGTTGTGGGCTCAATCCCCACTGGGGGCGCGTGCAGGAGGCAGCCGATCAATGATTCTTTCTCATCATTGATGTTTCTATCTCTCTCTCCCTCTCCCTTCCTCTCTGAAATCAGTAAAATATATGTATATATATTTTAAATCAGGAGATGTGAGGGATGCTCAGCATTGAGAAATACAGTGTTTTCTGATTCCTGAAGAGACTGAGAGACAGAGAGAGCACTGTACACTGCCAGGGACCTGTCACGTCCCATCTGTGTCCTGCTCGCATATGCTTATTAAGAAGTGAAAATCTCCCTTCATGATTTATCAAACAACTCTCGTAAGTGCATTTTATGGTCCGGGTAATATCTTTTTAGGAGCTTCATTATTTTAAACCAGTTTTATAGCAATGAGAAAATAAAATGAAACATAAATTGTTTTTCACTAAGTGTCAATTAGCAGTTCTATTGAAGCACTGCTTCTAAAGCCAAAGGAAGAAAGTTGTTTGTGCTAAATAATACGTTACTGTGATAGGGTAAGTGTCAAAAGGTAAGTTCACATTAATTTTAATCCACTGAAATAAACTATACATCTTTTAATTTCATTTAAAAATACTGCTTTTTTGCCAACTTCTAATAAATAATTCTGGATTTTTGTTGTCATTGTGTGTTTTCTTTATTTGTAAAAAAAAAAAAAAGTTACTGATATTTTTCATGTGAGCTAAACATCATATATAATAAAGAGCTAATATGCTAATCAGACCAAACAGCAGAACGACCGTCTGGACAACCTTCCAGACGAAGCCAGGGCTGCGAGGGCCGAACCCCTTGCACAAATTTTGTGCATCGGGCCTCTAGTATAAATATAATTGGCTCTGGCCAGCCAATAAATTCAGGGGGGCAATTAGGATTTTCCTTGTACTATGAGTAAGTTATATGGAAAGTTTACTAATTATCCTGCTGTAACAACTGCCTTCACTCAGGATGTGTTTATGGAAAAATCCCTTAGACTACCTCAGAGGTATACACCTAAAGCAAGAACATCATTTCTTTCTAGCTTGTTGCTAGAGTGAGACACTGCCACCTTCCTGCTGGAAGGAGGTGGGAGGTGCCATCCTGCCACACTCTTACCTCCAACCCAGGAAACTCGCTCCACACTCACTGTCCCTTGCGGCCCTCACACATCTGAGCTGCTTCAGCGGATGTGATCCCTGGTCTGTTCCCCACTGGTGGCCGGCACCATCTCATGGCCAGCACCTTTACAGTGGTCCCCATTGGAAATTCTGTGCTGCGGTTAACCTTCTCCTGCATTTGGAT
Organism: Cnephaeus nilssonii; assembly: GCF_951640355.1. Taxonomy (NCBI): domain Eukaryota; kingdom Metazoa; phylum Chordata; class Mammalia; order Chiroptera; family Vespertilionidae; genus Cnephaeus; species Cnephaeus nilssonii. The sequence continues at coordinate 73,239,039 of NC_137075.1, read as the reverse complement.
TGTCCCTCAGTCCTGTTCTAATAAAACCTCATCCAGGAGAGCTACTATCCAACATAGTGCCACAGATACTGATACTATACCGTATACTTAAAATGTTCTTACTCCACACACATACGCACACAAAATGCTAATAATGCTGGCAAGAGGAAGTGTTGGGAGGTGATAAATATGTCTATGGCCTTGAAGGTGGTGATGGTTTCACAGGTGTATCTCCAAGCTCACTGAGTTGTATATATTAAATATGTACAGTTTTCTGCATGTCAATCATACCTCAATCAAGTGGTTTTAAAACAATAAAAATACTATTAATTAAGAAAAAATGCCTAGCCATGTTGCTCTCTCAGCTTAGGACCCAGCAGGGCCGACTACAAAGATCATACTACATTTTTCTCCCACCAAGATCACTGCTCCTGCTCACTGGCTATGTGAGAATCAGCCTTCTATTGACCCAGGAATAAAAAAACAACCACCAGCAGGCATCATTGCTATAAAATTCTATTTCCAGGCTTATAAAGTCAAGTTCTGAAAGACAGGTACATCCAAAATTAATATAAAACAGAACTTTAAAAGGCATTATTAAAACCAAAGCTGATAACTTAGTTTTAAATTGGTCAAGAACAATGTTTTCTTATTAATGACAAAAACAACAAAATAGTGACATAAGGAAGCCAAGAAAAGGTATTTCGGGAAAAGGGTCCATATCTTGAAGTTAATGAAAGTTTCTCTACACACGTCCCACAACTTTAGGCATTTTGAAAGCATCCCAGTGGTATGTCAGAGCCAAGATGGAATCAGAGGTGTGGAGGTAGTATATGTTTTAGGATTCAAGTTTCAATGGGGATATGTGTATTTACCCAAAAACCTTTGAAATAATTATGTAGGGATGTAATTACAATTTTCCACTGGCCACATTGTTGGAAATGTTGTTTTGGTGTATGTCAAATTTTTTGGAACAGCATTTTGAGACAATGGGATTTGATTAAGTGTGTGAAATTTTCCAGGGTGAGTGCATAAACATGTAACTCATGTTTTTAAACACGTTTTATGAAATGCACATTGCCTCTTGAGCTTTCAATCAATTCTCCTTACTCCTCTATTTTCATGCTTTTGATTTTTTATTCAAGTGATCTCTTTTTCAGCATTGTTTTCCTTATTTCTAACTTCAAAGTAATTATTTATAGGACCTTATTCTCTACTAACCCTTAAACATATATTTCCCTCTGGCCCCCATCTTTCTTTGGTATCATTTTCCTGCAACAATTCTTGGTAGTGGTGCCTAGTCATAACAGCTAGCATTTACTGGCTACTCACTATGTGCCAGGCACTACATTATCTCATTTAATGCACTGGAAACACAGTTGTAAATTCTCCTGTTACTTTTGCTTAGTAGAGTTTGTAAAAGCCCCATTTATGAGTACGAAAATTAGCAGCAGCTTTGCTGCTTGGAGTCAACCAAAACTTGAAAACATTCTGTGTTCAAACCTAGGGGCTGAGCGTGGCTTTGGGGCCAGCTGGTCACAGCAAGTGGCTGGATGATTTCACTTAACGCCTTTGGTAATATTTCTCAGTGGGTTAATTCAAGGAAAATGGCTTGTCCATGGATGATATCTGACTATAATAAGCGGCTAAAATGCTTTCCCAATAAATATTGTAAGACAAAACAGGTGTAAAGCCACAGTTGCAAAATCAGCAGACAAGAAGTGCTGTAAGGAGGATGGCCAACTTTCCAGCAGAAGGTCAGGACCCTGGGAGGTAGCAGGGATCCGCGTTAGCGAGACATTTCCCAGATGCTTTCAAGAAAGTCATCATTCACCCTGGCCGGTTTGGCTCAGTGGATAGAGTGTTGGCCCACAGACTGAAGGGTCCCAGGTTCAATTCCCGTCAAGGGCATGTACCTTGGTTGCAGGCTCGATGCCCGGCCCAGTTGGGGTGCATGTGGGAGGCAACCAATCGATGTGTCTCTCTCACATGGATATTTCTATCTGTCTTTCCCCCTCTCTTCCACTCTCTCTAAAAATCAATGGGAAAATATCCTCAGGTGAGGATTAACAAAAAAAGGGGAAGAACTTCATCATTCATTGAAGCATTCCTTTAATAAAGTTTGATATGCTACATAGAGGAATTCTGCTGGGTCTCAGCAGGACACAAAGATGAGTGAGCTTCAGTCTGAAGGCGTTGCAGGCTGGTCAGAACAAGAGGACCTGATAGGATCCGGTGAAGCTCCCCACCATCCACCACATACACATACGCATGCACACATGCAGAATACTCCTTGCTCAGGGAGAAAATCAAGTCCCTGAGTGGAAGGAGGTGCCAAAGGGCAGTGAGAAAGACCTGCAGACGATGCTGAAAGAGAACAAGGTGGTGCAACCTGGTGGCAGGAAACAGCTCCTCTCCTGCCTGGAGAAACCACTGGGGCTTAGAGATATGCCAGTTAAGAGCTGAGCACAGGTCATGTCTACTACATAACCCAAAATTCCGGGGAAATACAAAATTCACAGAGTGTGTAGTTGTAGCATCTCTTGGAGCTTGAATACCCAGCATAACCAGCAAGGGGTGATTTTTGGTAACACTGTTTACTTGATAGATACAGCAGACACTGTACTATATCCACTGGTAAAGTCCTAAGGCTTAACAATATCAGAAGCAAATAGAGGGGGGGGGGGTAATGGGGAATATGGGGACATCTATAATACTCTCAACAATAAATAAAAATAATAAAATAAATAAATATAATTTAAAAAGCAAACATATACCCTTCACTCTTTATGGAGCTTTATGATCCATTAAAAATGGGGGGAAATAGACCATTGCATGAATATACAATCCCAATATAATGATGCTCAAGAGACACTGGAATACACCATCTAGAGCAAAAGAAAGGGAGAATGACCAAGTATAACTAAGCTATCTGTAGATCCCAACTGGTAGTGTGATGTTACTAATAGCTGCAGACAGATTGTCAGAAAGCCTTAACTGACGTGTTGTGATCTGTGAGTTTCCTGGTCATGGGGTGGGGAGCCTTTCCCATACGAGGGAGGAGGCAGAGAGAAAGTGAATTATCTGCTGTGATACAAAATGTGCCTTACATTGATCAGTCAGGTAATTTCATGATTTATGGCAATAGCCATGGCAATTAGTAAAATCTGCTCTTTTTAAGTCATATGTGCCAAATTTGTGAAAGTTGCCGTAAGCTTTGGAGCTAGATGGGGGTTGCCTCCTGAATCCTCTCTTTACTATTAAGGTGACTTTGAGCAAAACATTTAAACCTCTTTAATTATCAGTTTTACTCAGCTATAATTTGTTTAATTACTTAACCTTACAGTATTATTATAAGATTATAGATTAGGTATAGAAATAACAAATATCAAGTGCCCACTAACTCATAATTGCTATTACTATTATTATTATTATTATTATTATTATTATTATTTTACTTAAAAGCAGTGAAAACTCTTTAACATCAACAAACAATATTCCCTATGCCAAGATTTTAGAAAATGTTGCCAAGATAACTATCTTCAAAAAAAAGTCGGGATTAAAACGGATTGCTAAAGATAAATAACCAAAAACAAGCAAGAAAGGAAAAACAAGGAAACAAAAGATATGGAGAACAATCAAAACACAAAGAATAAAAGGGTGGGCCTAAATCCAAACATATCAATAATTACATTAATTTTAAATGATCAAAACATATCAATCAGAAAATGGAGATTGTTAGAAGGGAAAAATAAAATTACCCAGATATACCATGTGAACACTAATAAAAACAAAAAAGAAACAAAGTGGCTACTATCATACAAGGTAACTTTAGAGCAAAGAAAATTTCCAGAGATAAGGATGGAATTATCTATATATTAGAGGCCTGATGCACGAAATTTGTGCACAGGGGTGAGGGGGTCCCTCAGCCCAGCCTGCACTCTCTCGCAATCCGGGACCCCTCTGGGGATGTCTGACTGCCAGTTTAGGGATCAGGCCTAAACCGGCAGTCAGACATCCCTCTCACAATCCGGGACCTCTGGCTCCTAACTGCTCTGCCTGCCTGCCTGATTGCCCCTAACCACTCACCTGCCTGATTACCCCTAACCCCTCTTCCTGCCTGCCTGATCATCCCTAACTGCTCACCTGCCTGCCCAATCGCTCCTAACCACCTCTGTCTCAGCCCCCACCACCACAGCTTCATCAGGAAGGACATCCGGAATGACATCCAGAAGGTCATTCGGCTGTCCAGTCTAATCAGCATATTATGCTTTTATTACCCATACTAATAAAAGGCCAGCCATCATGACCAAAATGACCACTTGACCAGTCGCCATGAAGTGCACTGACCACCTCTCGGTCCCTCCCCTGCAGCCCATGTGAGCAGCAGCGGGTGGGTGGAGTGGTGAGTGCAGTGAGCAGCAGCAGGTGGGTGGGCAGGGTGGCAAGCATGGTGAGTAGCTATGGGTGGGTGGGCAGCAAGCAATGGCGGGCGGGTGGGTGGGGCGGCAAGCATGGCGAGCAGCAGCGGGCTACCACACACGATATTGCACACTGAGCCTCTAGTTATAGATATAAAAGGCTAAGTGTCCATCCAACCGATAGCTATGATGCACACTGATCACCAGGGGGAAGACGCTCAACACAGGAGCTGCCGAGCTGCAGTGACTTGGCAGCAGCGGTTCTTGGGTGACGCACCCAGGAACCAGACAGGAGGGAGCCCACTTCCTCATGGGGTGCACCATTCCATCTTTGGCCATGGGTTATGTTGTTGCTGGAGCACTGTCGGCCCCGAATCTGGTTTACTGCACACTTGCGTTTGCGTTCCCCATCCTGTATGACAGCAACTTTGCAGAGCTCCAGGGCGTGTCCAGCCCATCTCACCCAGTCCTGCCCCGCCAGCCACCTTCTAATTAATTTCCTTTCAGTGTGCACAAATCTGTGTACTGGGTCACTAGTAGAATGATAAAAGGGTCAATTCACCAAGAAAACATATATTCCTAAGTGTGTTTGCAATTAAGAACACCAATCTCACCCTAGCCAGTTTGGCTCAGTGGATAAAGCGTCGGCCTGTGGACTGAAGAGTCCCAGGTTCAATTCCAGTCCAGGGTACGTACCTCAGTTGCAAGCTTGATCCCTGGCCCTGGTCTGGGCACATGAGGGAAGCAACCAATTGATGTGTCTCTCTCACATTGATGTTTCTCTCTGTGTCTCTACCCTTCCTTTCCACTCTCTCTAAAAATCAATGGAAAAATATCCTCAGGTGAGGATTCCCCCAAAAAAAAGGACAGTCTCAAAATGCTTAAAGCAGAAACTGACAAACTGAAAAAAGTAATAGAAGAAAAACCACAATTATGCCTGGAGACTTCAACAATCCTCTCTAGATAATAGTAAAATCAGTATGTGGAAAATCAGCAAAGGTATAGGAGCACTGAGCAACACCATCAACCGACTGAATCTGATTATATTTAGAAAAAACTCAGTAACAGCAAAATAAACATTTTTTTAAGTACACATGGAAACATTTACCAATTATTTAGAAATAAACCTAAACAAATTTAAAAGACTTGAAATCATGCAATAAGTTCTCAGACCATTATAGAATTAAACTAGAAACAAGTTAATAGAAAAATAATAACAGAAAAATCTTCCAAACACTTGGATATTAAAATACTTTTAAACCATTTATGGTTCAAAGAGAATGTCTCAAGGGAAATATTTTTTTTTATTTAAGCTGAATTAACATGAAAATAAAATATTAAAATTTGTAGGATGTCTCTAAAGCAGTGCTAGAGGGACATTTATAGCATTAAATGCTTATATTAGAAGAAAAAGAGGTTTCAAATAGACAATCTGAGATTCTACCTTAAGTAAATAGAAAAGAATAGCAAAATAAAGCCAAAGCAAGCCAAAGGAAGGAAACAATAAAAAGTAGTTAATCCATGAAATTAAAACAGAAAAAAGAGTAGAGAAAATTAGTGAAACAATAGCTAATTATTTGAAAAAATAAGTAAAATAGATTAACCTCTAGCAAAACACAATGAAAAAAGAAGGAAAATACAAATTATCAATACCAAAAATGGAAGAAGAGATATCACTACAGACCACAGAGACATAAAAAAGGATAATAAGAGAACATTAACAACAACTCCACACACATAAATTTGACAAATGAGATGAAATGGACAAATTTCTCAAAATATATAAATAACAAAAATCATCCATGATGAAATAGTTAACCTGAATAGTTTTATAACTACTAAGACATTGATTAATAGCAAAATACATTTCAAAAAAAGAAAACTATCTTCAGGCCCACATGTCTCACATGTTCATTGCAGCATTATTTACAACTAGAAGCCCGATGCATGAAGATTCGTGCTAGAATGGGCTTTCCTTTCCCTGGCTGCCGGCACTGCCTTTCCACCCGGCCCAGCCCCTTTCTGCTCAGGCCCTGGAGCCGCCTCTTTCCGCTCCAGCCATGCCTTCCCACGCTGCCCAGAGGCCCTGAGAGACAGGGGTGGGGCGGAACACCTGCGTTGTCGCCATGGCGATGACGCAAGTGTCCTGCCCCGTCACTAGTCGCCTGTGTATGCAAATTAACCACCATCTTTGTTGGGTTAATTTGCATACCACTCCTGATTGGCTGGTGGCATAGCGGAGGTATGGTCAATTTACATGTTTGTCTATTATTAGGTAAGATAGACAAGATATGCAAACAATCTAAGTGTCATCAACAGATGAATGGATACAAATGTGGTCTATATACAACAGAATACTACTTGGCCATAAAAAGGAATGGAATCTTGCCATTTGCAACAACACAGATGGACCTTGAGGTCATTGTGCTAAGTGAAATAAGTCAGACAGAAAAAGACAAAAAGACCACATAATGTAATCTACATGTGGAATCTAAAATACAAAACTAAGCAACAAAAACAAAAACCAAGCTAACATATACAGAGAACAGATTGATGGCTGCCAGAGGGGAGGAAGGAGGGAAGGAGTGGAAGAAATGGGTGAATGGGCCAAAACGTGCAGTTATTAAATAAATAAGTCATAGGGTTATAATGTACAGCATGGTGCTATAGTTAATACTTCTGCATTGTATATTTAAATTGCTAAGAGAGTAAATCTTAAAAGTTCTCATCACAAGAAAAAAATGTGTACCTTTGACAAATAGTAACTAGACATAATGTGGTGATCCTTTCACTGTGTATACAAATCATTATGTTGTACATCTAAAACTAATATAATGTCATATGTGAATTACACCTCAATAAAAATAAATGTCTTAATTAAAAAGGAAAATAAATTACTCAAATTCTATAGATCTCTCTTAGAAAATAGAAGATCAGAGAACATTTTCCACCACATTTTATGAGGCCAGAGGCCATTATCCTGATACCAAAAACCAGATAATGAGAGTTAAAAAATAAATAAAAGGAAAATTAAATTAAAAATCAATATCCCTCATGAACGTAGATATAAAGATCCTCAACAAAATGTCAGTAAATTGAATCCAGCAGCACATAAAAAGAATCATACACCACAACCAAGTGAGGTTTATTTAGAAAATGAAAGGCCAGTTCATATCTAAAACGTAATTATATAATCCACCATGTTAGCTTCCTAAAGAAAAAATACCACATGATCTTATCAATTGATGAAGAAAAGGCATATGAAAAAAACATCTATTATGATAAACTAGAAATGCAAAGGAAATTCCTCAACCTAATAAAAGGCATCGACAAAAAAAGCCTACAGCTAACATCATAGTTAATGATGTAAGCTGATTGTTTTATCCCTAACCTGGGGAACAAGGCAAGGATGCCCACTCTCTCCGGTCCTATTCAATATCAGGAAGTCTTAGCCAGTACAATGGGCAAGAAATAGAAATAAAAGACACACAAAATAGAAAGGAATAAATAAAACTGCTCCTATTCATAGATGACATGACTGTCTACATAGAAAAACCCAGGCAATCTGGAAACAAATAAAGAATTAATAAATTAGTTAGCAAGGCCTCGGGAGACAAGGTCATCTCACCAAGATCAATCATATTCCTATATATTACAATGAACATTGAAAACAAAAATTTAACTATACAGTACCAGGTGCAACAGCTACAAAAATAAAATATTTAAGTATTAAAGCTAGCAAAATACGTACAGGATCTAATTTTGGGGAATGGTACAGCCATCTGTACCCTGATTTCAGGAGTGTTACATGAATTTTTATATGTTTTAAAATCCATAGAACTATACATACAAAAAGTAAATTTTACTGTTTATTAATTTAAGGAATAATTTTTAAAAACTAAAATAAGAACATTAAAAAGTAAGAACATGGTGGTCGTTTTGACCACATTCCTTGGGGTTTGATACCTGTATTACAGTGACAATGCTGTGAGCGTCCAGAATCAAAATGCAGCTTTGGATATAACATGATAATGTGGACATGAACTTGACTGAGTTTTATTTACTGGCCTGGGATAAGGAAGCAGATCACAATCTTCACTTGGTATTTGTTTACCTTAGAGCATTTTATAGCAGAGTGTAATTTATCACAAGGAAGATTGGCTGTCTAGAGACGTTTATGAGGCTACTCCTTGATAATATGATGGGCCAAATCAAATTGGATTTTATGATCAATACTCTTCATAATAAAGAGACTGAAGCCAGGTTGGCTAAAAGAGTCAGTCTTCCTTAATCTACTAAATTTTATTTGCTATGTCTTCTTCTCCAAGAACTGCTTGTTTATTAATAGACATCTATAATACAAATGGCCAGAAACTCCCTGTCCAGATATCAACTGCAGCCCACTGTCCCCATTAGCAATTTTACTATGCCAGAATTTAATTGGATTTGAGAGCTACGTTTGCCAACTTTTTCTAAATATAGTGCTTTCAAGCTTTATATACAGAATATGATATTTGGGCACTTAATACTTTGCTCAACTAGCTTGATAATCAGTGACAGGTGTAGGAGAAAAATCTCTGAGCAGGGCAAAAGCAAATTGAAAAGACTCTAGAATAGTATCATTTCCAGAGACATTCACTCATGCATTTATTAATTCATTTATTTACTCAACAAATAGTTACAGAGTACCAACTGTGTGGTAGGCAGAATGCTGATGAATAAGACAGACAAGGTTCCTGCTCACAGAGTTTGCAATTCAGAGGGGAGGAGGGGGAACAAATATAATCAAGTCAATACCAAATAAATAAGATATTCACAGCTTATACAAGGCATTGAAAAGGCAAGGCCAGGCGAGATAATTAGAGAGTAATGGGGGGAGGTCTTCAGGGAGGTGGTCAGAAAAGGCCCATTAGCAAGGTAAGATTTGAGCCTCCTGGAGACCTGAAGGATGAGAATAAGGTGGCTGTGAGGAAATGAAGGGATGGGATTCCTAAATGAAGAATGAAATGACTGAAGGCAGGAGAGAGTTGAGTGTATTTGAGTAACAGAAAGGCCACTGTGGTGGGGAGCAGTGAGTGAGAGGGAGGCATGGTTTGGAACGATGTCGGAGAAGCGCAGTAGCCAAATCAAGCATAACTTTGTAAGTCAAGGTTAAGAGTTCAAATTTTATTCTAAGAGATAGGAAGCTACTAAAGAATTTTAAGCAGGGAAATGACTTATTTGATTTATGTTATTTTTTTAATCACTCTAGTTGGTACCTAGAGAATGGGTTGAAGGGGCAAGGGTAGACCCAAGGACACCGGTTATCCTTCTAAGGTGATAAGTAGGATGTAGAAATTCAGATAAAAGATTATGATGACTTGGAACTAGGTGGTAATGATAATGCAGATGGGGATAAGTACACAGATTTTAAATCTACTTTGGATATGGAGTCAACAAAATTTGCTGATTCCTAGACACCCAGCACCCTTTCAGTAACTAAAGGATTATCCCTTCAGTCAGCAGATTAAATCCACATATCACCTCCGGGAGACATTCACTCTGATAGAATTGTGAAGCTGGCTCCATAGGCCATGTTCAATTACACAATGACCACACCTGCAGGATGGATGCCACAGGGTCCTCAGGTTAGCAGGGCTGCAGCAAACAGGAACTGATATAAACAGGGAACATAGACCATTAGGGTTATCTAGTCACTTCCATGAAATCCTATGAGGTCTGGGTAGTGAATACAGGCGATAAATTTAAGCTTGCTGGGCAATCCTTCGGACTCCAGAGATTTTTTTATCCCTCACCCTTCATCCACAGTTAAGCTTTAATAAGAATATGCTTTTACTTAGTGAATTTAGAGTTACCTTTTTTTTGGAGATCTAGGTGGTCTTTTCTACCAAATTAAAGCAACAAACAGACTTTCAAATTACAGGGGGAAAGTTAGGGAGGGGGGGGGAGATAAGAAATCAAACGAAGGACTTGTATGCATGCATATAAGCATAAACAATGGACGCAAAACTCTGGGGGGTGAGGGCAAGTGTGGGTGTGGGGTGGGGGGGTAATGGTAAGATATGTACACATATAATACCTCAATAAAAAATTAAAAATAAAAAATAATAAATAATAAATAAGCATTCTTATCCTACCTGATAATAGACAAATATGCAAATTGACCATACCTCCAACACGCCCACAAGCCACGCCCACCATCCAATCAGAGCGAGTATGCAAATTAACCCAACCAAGATGGCTACAGCCACAGAGAGCAAGGTTTCCTAGGTAACAGAGGAAGCCAAGCTTTCCACCTGCCCTTGCCAGGCCTAAGCCTCCACTCAAGCTACAAAGTTTCAATTATAGAAGGTAAACAAATTCAAACAGAAATGGCAGCAGAATAGAGCTTGAGAGAGCAGGCCAGCGTTGCCCACGGCAACAGGGGAAGCAAAGCTTTCCGCACACCCTGGCCGGGCCCACCCGCTTAAGGCTACAAAGTTTCAATTATAACCCCAACAGAAATGGCTGCCGGCCGTGGAGGGAGCCCCAGGCTTGGCTCCGCTCCAGGCTACAAAGTTTCAATTGTAGAAGGAAAATAAATTCCAAATACCAGGGCCTCTGCTTGGGTTGCCAGGGGGCGTGGCTGGCCTGCAAACCACCACAGGCCCCTCGCTCAGGCAGCCCCATGCCCCAAGGGAACCCAACCCTGATCAGGGACACCCTTCAGGGCAAACCAGCTGACCCCTACCCCTGTACCAGGCCTCTATCCTATCTAATAAAAGAGTAATATGCAGATTGATCATCACTGCAACACACAATATAGCTGCCCCCATGTGGTCAAAGATCCTGCCCCCATGTGGACACAAGATGGCCACCACAAGATGGCCAGCAGGAGAGGGCAGTTGGGAGGCACCCGGCCTGCAAGGGAGGGCAGTTGAGAGGGACCAGGCCTGCAAGGGAGGGCAGTTGGAGGTGATCAACCCTGCAGGAGAGGGCAGTTAGGGGTGACCAGGCCGGCAGAGGAGGGAAGTTGGGGGCAAACAGGCTGGCAGCGGAGTGGTTAGGGGGTGATCAGGCTGGCAGGCAGAAGTGGTTAGGGGCAATCAGGAAGGCAGGCAGGCAAGCAGTTGGGAGCCAGCAGTCCTGGATTGTGAGAGGGATGTCCGACTGCCCGTTTAGGCCCGATCCCACCACGGGCAGTCGGACATCCCTCAAGGGGTCCCAGATTGGAGAGGGTATAGGCTGGGATGAGGGACAACCCCCCTTCATGCACGAATTTTGTGCACCGGGCCTCTAGTCCTATATAATAAAAGCCCAGTGACCGAAACAGCGAAACGACCACAACGACCAGAGACCAGAACAACTGCAGCCCCTCACCCCGGCTGGCCCCGCCCCCCAGGGGGAACCCCACTCTGATCTGGGGCCCCCACCCATGCACCAGGCCTCTATCCTATATAATAAAAGGGTAATATGCAAATTGATCCTAACAGCAGAATGACCAGAATGACCTCAACCAGTCACTATGAAGCATACTTCCAGTCCCTTCCCCCAGCCGGCAGGTTCTGATCACCAGATGGTGCACAGGGAATTGGGGGTGGCTGGCAAGGGACGTGGGTGGTGCCAGGCCAAGGCCCCCACCCCACCAGTAGCCACACACACACAGAGGGCAACCTGTGGCGGGGTGGGGCCAGTGAGCGGGCGGGAACAGCCAACCTCTCAGTCCCTTTCCCTGGCTGTCAGGCTCCGATCGCCCAATGGGAAATGGGGAACTGGAGTGAGTGGCAGTGGGGGGCAGGGCCAGCTGTGGGCAGCCCAGGAAGATGGCCCTGATTGCAGGCCAGGCCTAGGGATTGTACCCATGCACGAATTTTGTGTACTGGGCCTCTAGTTTTACCATAAAAATGTACATGCACGCACACACACACACAGGTAATGTCCTAAAAATAGGCCAGAACATATTCTAATATAGGTTGTAGGAATAGAGCAGGAAGCTATCATGCAACCAAATCTCTTAAAGAGAATCCTTAAGAAAATTCTGCAACCTCATGAGAATATCTCCAGAAGCACTCCTATGATGGCATGCAACACAATTATTAGCAGAGTCAGGCTCTCTAAGCACACAAACACAAACCCTAAGATTAAACACTGGTTCACATTAGGGCAATCTTAGGAGCCACCGGACATCTTCCATTGGCTTCAGAGCTGAAACTATCACTGAATACATCCTCTGAGGCACCACACTGCTCATGCTCAGAAATTCTAAATGTTCAGTGTGACATCAAGCTCCATCCCTAACTAGATGAGACTAAGAACAACTGTTTGCAGAACCTGCTACAGAACTCACATTTTCCTTCTTGTGTGTTTTCTCAACTCTCCTAAGGGTTATCTTCACATTTCATTACTGGTTGGTACATGATTCTTACTTGGTAAATTACTTATTTGAAAATAATGTCCCAAAAGTTTCTTTTTTCCCCTCTCTGGCAATCTATCAATGGTAGTTTCCCTGGACTTTAGATTCAAATGAAGGAGGATGTGATAGTTGGATAAGAGCAAGAGAGAAGCTTTGAAAAATATACTTTACCCATGCAGACACTGTTCCATTCCCCTGGGAAAACATATGAAACCAGGAGTTGAAGATTCAGACTTACAGGTATAGCGATGACTGAAAATTAGGGAGTGGTGCCCTGGCTGGCGTTTCTCAGTGGTTAGAGCATCAATCATCACACCAAAGGGCCATGAGTTCAATTTCTGGTCAAGGGCACATACCTGGGTTGCAGATTCATCCCAGCCCGGTCAGCGTATGTGCAGGAGGCAACCAATGGACTTATCACTCTCACATCGATGTCTGTGAGTGTGTGTGTGTGTGTGTGTGTGTGTGTGTGTGTGTGTCTTTTTCCCTTTGCTCCATCCCTTTCACTCTCTCTAAAAATAAATGTTTGAGGATTAACAAACAAACAAAAAAATGAGCCCAGCCAGTGTGGCTCAGTGGTTGAGCATTGACATATGAACCAGGAGGTCATGGTTCGATTCCGGGTTGTGGGTTTGATCCCCAATAGGGGGCATGCAGGAGGCAGCTGATCAATAATTCTCTCTCATCATTGATATTCTCTCTCTTCCTCTCCCTTCCTCTCTGAATCAATTTTAAAAAATTTTAAGTGAAAATTAGGGAATGAAGTGGAAATCAGCACAAGTGTGCTGCTGACCGTGGTCCTGAGAAATATTTGCCTACTGAGGCCTAGTTGCTTCTCCTAATCCTGAGATACTGATGACTCTGATATACCTTTCTCAGGATGTCTGAATCAGGTGAGGAAAGAAGTGTTGGTGGGAAGAATGCAGGGAGGCAAGAGAGAGGGATGGGCAGGGGTTCTTGGAGAGACATAGAGAAAATAAGGTTGTCTGGACAATATTTTCAATTAATAGTACCACCAGTCACACTTAAAAAAATCAAACATTTGAAGTTAACTAAGACATTTTTTACCAGAAGATGCAGAGCTGTGCAACAGAAGACATGAACAAACAAGTAGGACCACTGACCAGCAGGACATCAGCTGCATAGAATTGAAATGCACTGTAAATTGGGTTATACCAACTTTCTCCTCTCACCCCTCTACATTATCTCCCTGGGGATCCTATCCATGCCCATGCCATCAATACTATTTAATGCTGATGACTCCATCTTTATATTTCCACCTGCAATCTCTTCTTTGAGCTCCAGAACTTAATATCCAACCACTTCCCATCTCTATTTGGAGGACCCTAATAATGTGCTCATGGGGAGAGAATAATTAGCAGTACAGGAAAAAAAATGTTTCAACAGATAGGTTATTAGACAGTTTAAACCAAGTGCCAACATTCAGGACAAAGGAATAAAATACTAACTGGGCAAGAGACTTGGACATCAGACATGGGGGCTTATTCAGAAAAGATAGTTGAGCAAGTGAGGAGACTGGACCCCAGACAGAGGCATTTCCTGCTGATGGTAACTGCTAAGAAAAGCAATTCTTTTCTGAATACCTTGCAGAAATCACTGTTGACCATGTATCTGTCCTTCCAGTAATATCTGTATCCATGAATGGGAACATTATCAAATAATCATAAATTATAAATAAGATTCTCAAACCCAGAAACTCAAAGATGGAAGGAAACTCCCATATCCTATCTAATAAAGAGGGAATATGCAAATTGACCATCATGCCATCACAAAGCTGGCAGTGCCCATAGCCACAAGATGGCTGCGCCCAGTCCCCTCAGCCCCGCCAGAGTCCCACAGTCCTTTCAGCCCCACCAGGGGAAGGGGGAGGAGGCAGGCACACGGTGCAGCCGGACCTGCCCTCAGCCTCCCAGCCATCCAGGGCTCGCCTGAGGAGCAGGCAAGCCTTGGATGGCAGCTGCCCAGCCGCCCAGGGCCGCCCGAGGCTCAGGTAACCAGGGCTGGCAGAGGCTTGCGCTGCCGGCAGTGGCAGCAGCAGAAGTGTGATGGGGTGTTGCCTTCCCCTGATTGCCAGGTCGCCTCCTGCCCCTGAGGGCTCCTGGACTATGAAAGGGGGCAGGCCGGGCTGAGGGACACCCCCTTCAGTGCATGAGTTTTCATGCACTGGGCCTCTAGTGCATGAAATCCAGAACTTATAAATCCAGAACAGCGACCATGGAGTCAGCAGGGTCCACAGCCTCAGAATTCCAGAACCAAGGCTTGAAGGGTATCTTAGAGGAAGTAAAAGTATTACCATACACACTGGGTAATAAACATATGGAATTCTTAGCTCTAACGGTAACAGAAGCTAAAAACATAAATCAGGTTGAAAATTATTTGAATCCTTTCCTTGGTGGAGACACCATTGCATATTAGCAGGGGACTTTTATTTGGGGAGAACATAACTAGTTTTATACACCTGAAGTCCTGGAGAAATTGGTAAATATCATCTTGATGTCACTTTCTGCCTAAATTCGTCTCCTGGAAAAGGCAGGCCCTCCCAAACCTCCAATGAATCCAGAGGTAAGACAAGACTGCCCACAGGTTCTAGAATATGGAGCTGAATGTCAACATCTTGGACTAAAATCACAAGTGAGATAACCAGAACACCACATATGCAATAACACAATGACATATAGTGGCAAAAGGACAGAATGAGCAAGTCCAAGAGAGGAAGGAGGTGGATGCAGGAGAGATATCTCAAGATACAAATATAGGAACTTGTCTAGGGGGCAAGGACCTGGCCGGGGCTGAGGAGCCGGCTGTTGTGGGCACAAAGCATGGTCTATGTTCAGAGAAAACGCCTGCCAGGGGACCAGTGACCTTCCCATATACTTTTTGGACCTTGGAACATGAAATGCAACACACACACATTACAACATCCTCTGGAAACACATAGTAGTATGAAAGGGTAGAGAGGGCCATAAGAGGATATGCGTGTACACGTGTACACACACACACACACACACACACTCTCCCATGATGTCTTTATTACTGCCAAAAGCCAAGAAAGGAGGAGGGAAAGGACCCTTTGAGCAAGGACTGAACAAAGTTTTTAACAATATGTCATGCACATGAGACTTTAATGAGTCACAAATTCCAGTGGGTATTTTTTTCTCTTAATTTTCCAGTTTGTTCTATTTTGCAAATATTTGTACTCAAATGATAATGTGACTTTTGTTGCACAGCCACAGTGAGTCCCTCATGAAGAGCTTTATTCTGAGCCAGAAGACAGCTGCTAAATTGAGATTTACAAAGAACTTAATAAATACATAAATAGATGAGCTCTGAATATTATATTCTGAGCACCCACTTCCTTATGTACTTGCAAATTATACACCAGCATGCAAAGCATCTCAAAAGAGCAGTGCGTAAATCTCTTTAGAATCTCTTCCTTCTGAGCACCTTGGAGATGCTCTTTCATCCAAAGCTGTTAATTAGGGAGGCTAAACATCGCCTTCCTCATGTGCAGGCTTTGTCTCTACAGGCTATTGATGCAGAATGTGGGGAAAGAATGAGTAAGGGCATTTGAGGATTGTGATAATTGATGATTGACATCGAGGATCCATAATATGTGCATTCCAGACACAGATTTCAGTCAGATTTAACAATGGACAGGATACACTACAGTGCAAGCCAAAATACTTGGGAACATCCTATTCCTGGGGAGCAGACTGTTTTTATGATTTTCAGGCTCATAAGTGACTCAAAATTGGCCTCATTGCCTTGCTTGTGAAACCGTTACTTGGCACTGTCACGGCGACAAACCAATGGTCTAAAATGCAATTAGCTGTTATGCATCCTTGTTAAGCAACAGCCTGCTTGCCCCTGGCACTGCGTGTGAGACGGAGTTAAGGTGGCACGCCTCGCTGTCAGGCAGGTCCCAGTTCAGGTGCAATGAGAAACTCACTCCAAACAGGCAGACTCCAAAAACTATTTTTAAAAAATTAAAAATAAAAAAAACCCAAACACATTTTCTGCCAAATTAAAGAGAACTTTTATAACGTGATAAACGGTGTTGAAGAGGTTATGGACTTCCTCTGAAACTGTGTGATATTTTAATAATATGTATCACTTTTCTCCTGTGGATAGAAAGGTAGAGGGGATCCGAAAGGCACAGTGTATAAATTGGTTTTCTGCAGCCTTTGATTAAAAAAAAAAAACTATTTGCATCACCTCATTTTAGTGGCCCTTGGATTCTGACTGAGGACATTATTTGGCTCTCCAAAACTGAAGGCATCTCCTTAGGGGAAGAGCCATAATGTGGAAAACTTTGCACTCCCTGCCCTGCCCTTGTAAATTCAAGTCCTGGCAAGAGGAAAGACACCCGTTTCGCCATCTAGCTGCACATGCCGGAGTATGATGATAATAATGACTGATTCCTTCTCACTCAACAGGGGTGCTCTATTGATTCAGAGAGCCAGGGTCTCAAACGTAAATGAAGTAAGTGTCCAGGGGTCCCATTCGCTGCCTCGAGTGCTACCTCTCCCAGCTGGCTCCCAGTCACCCACAGTAAAATCCTAGTCGCTTCCTGAATTTCTTTTCATAGTTAACTGGCTTCTGAGATAGTGAGCCCTGGTCTTTTTAGGACTTGGATTTGCAGTGTGGGCTATGCATGTTTGGGACCTATGGTGGATTGGTTGCATTAACAGCCAGCCCCAGTGAATGGCCTCTCTATGTCCATGCATTTTGTCCTATAGCTTTGCAGGCTTTGTCCCCTGTGACTCTGGGCTAGACCGTGTGAGCTCCTTTGGCCAATGGGACAGTAGCTAACCTGACACTTATAGCGACTTTACCAAGTGTTTGAGTCTTTCTGCTTCCTCTCTTGTTTCTCTGGGATTGGCCTGAGAACTTGCCCCAGCTAGCTAGCCTGCCGGGGGATGTGTGAGACATGTGCACGTGACAGGCCCACAGAGGCGATCTCAGCAGTCCCAGCTGTAGCCACACTGGCTTCATCCAACTCATCAGTCAACAGATGCATGAGTGAGCCTCGCTAACCCATAGACTCATGGGCAATAATAAATGGCTGTTGTGTTAGGCCACTAATTTGAGGATGTTTTGTTACCCACTATTATGTTGGTCATAGGTAACTAATACAGGGCCAGAGCTATATTTTAGGGCAACAGAGGAGAATTTGAGTGCTACTATCAGTCATCCTGCCTCTCTATTCTTTTCTATGCAGTATCTCCTTAAAATACATTGTAAATAAAAACTTTATGAATCACTTTGCAAGAGCACCCACCATTTGGGGAGGGGGCATCACAGACGAGAGGTGAAGTGGGAGCTCAGGAACTGGGTGCTTGTGAACAGGCCTGGGTGGATGGGTGCAAGGACAGAGGGGACTCAAGAGCCCAAGATATAGACTCAGCATACAGCCAAGTGCCCAGCTATTTGCTGGCTCTGGGGCGGTTCGGCAAGCGTAAAGATGCAGGCTCTATCTCATCTCCCTCTTCCCTGAAAGAAACTTTACAGGGTCTCAGAAGGAATCTCAAAGGTCACCTGGTATGCTCTCTCCTGATGCCTGATAAATGTGAGTTGTCACCTTGCCTGGTTTATTATAAGCTGAACAAATGACTGGTTGGGAGTGGCGTTACATGATTGACGATCCCAGGGAACATTTAGGCAGGTCTGAGAGCTAGAGACGGCCTCAGTGAGTTCAGGTTTCCTCCCTGGAGCACAAACCAGGCCAGAGCCTTCGATTGCCCTAAAGCCTTTAACCCACACATTAAGACCAGAACCTGAAGCACACGTAAACTGGGTTTAATTAAGCAGAATTTCATGAGATCCCGAGTCAAACATAAATGTAGTGAGTGCCCGGTTTTGTGCTCTCTGCTGGACACGACACAACACAGTCCTTCTACCTTCGAAAGTCTTACAACTGGGCAAAGTAAGATGAACACACTGGGAATGCTAGCATACTGATGAGGGCTATATCACTGTAATTATTATATGTTCACAAGTATGCAGATTCTCCTCATTCCACACACAAGGAAGGATTATTCTTCTCCACCCCCTGGAAGAGAAGTGTAACCATGTAATTTGTTTTGAAAAGCAATGGAATGTGAATGAGAGCGATGGGTGTTATTTTTCGGTAAAGGCATTTAATTACTGGTGCTCAACGCCAACCTCCCTCCCTGGTGGCATCCATCATGGAAGTATGTGTCCGGACAGAGCCTGTGCCACCCCGGACCCCTCAGAGACCACACAGAGGCTCCCTGCTGACTCACACGGGAGGCTTAGTGTGAATGAGCAAGACATTGTGTTGTGTAAACACCACAGAGGTGTGGAGGTTGTTTGTTACTCAAGAGTAACTTTGCTTACCCTGAGTGATGCAATAATCATCTTCTAAAAGTTTGGCACCTGAACTGCCAGCCTAAGAGAGGAGAAATCAATGTGGATTAGAATATTCTGGAAAGACAGTTGTGTTTTAAAAGGTAATGCAAGGGATAAAAGGAGTGGGAAGAGAATTAAAGGCAGAAAATAAAATAACACGCAAATACATAAAAATAGGAATGTATTTATTTTTGTCTTTATTATGGAACTTCATATCGTTATTGTGTATTTGGTGGGCTCCTTGAGGGGGAGACCTGGCCTACCCATCTGGACACCCCCAGATTCTTGCAATGTTTGCTAAATGATTCTCAAATAATGTTTGCTAAGTGGATTAGCAGTGTGTTGAGGTTAATGGGATGGTGAATCTGAGTCAATCAGTAGGTAATAGAAAATTAGATTTGATTGGCAAAAAGCACCACTTCACTATCAGCGACAATAGCTATACAGCAGGAATGTCAATCTTTATCTTGGACACACCTCAGTTTCCTCATCTACAAAATAGGGGCAGATAACCCAAGGTTTACTCTAGTCCTCACAGCCAGCACATTATTATTTGTGTTTTTTTATCTAAAAAAATAGATTGCTTTTTCCTTTTAAATTTCAATCACTTCAATGTTCTAACCATGGCATTGGATTTTCCATAACACTACTATTCTTTTAAAAGCTTTAGGGTATTATACAATTCTATGCCAGCATAAAGCCAGGTTTCTTTAAAGTGGAATAATATGAAGTTTTCAGGGGAAAGTAAGTTCAGCTAGCAGTAAGTTCAATCCAGGTCCAAATTGCTTCAAGGCATGTACAATTTACTCAGGAATTCTGTTCTTCGTGAAGTAATTAGGGTGGCATGGGGGATGGGGAGGGGAGAATAGGATGACCTCTATATTGGTAATAAATACCAATAGTTAGCTACATCTGTGGCAACTAAAATTTTTCTAACTATGGTTTATTCATGCATGACTTCAGTTATTTAAAAAATTTAAAGAAAGAAAATACATATTTTTTCCTCTAAAATTTAACAAAGGTTTATTTTTAAAATCCCTCTCCTATCATTTTTGTGTGTGAGGGTTTTTTTCTCAAATATATTTAGGTTTCAGTGCTGGTTTCTGATTTGTTTCATTATGTGACCTTCACTACACCTCACACCCCTATTTAAAATACATATCAGGACTTCCTGGTCAGGAGCACCCCACCACTCACATTTCAGTCCTCCGGAGGCAGGCGCCCTGCCCTGAGGAGCGCCAGCCCCTGGGCCAAGAGCTTAGTGCTGTGGAGGCAGAGCAGACCCGTGGGCCTGAGACATGCGTCATTCAACCTTCCATGCCCAGGAGTGTTATCCTGCTCTGGGCATCCTGCTCTCGGGAGGGAGGCCTCAGACTGGGGTCTACTGTTTGAACTGTCACTGATTAGGCCGGGGACAGCCCTCATGCCAGGAAATATAATCAAGCTATTAAGCAGTGGTGATGAAGACTATGCTTATTAGATGATAACTGTGCACTCAGGACGGTATTAACAGCAAGGCCCACACAGTGGGCCTTAAGCCTCCCGGAAGGAGATTAATTCAGGATAAAAACACTAAGAACTTCCTTGCTTCGGGAAAATTTTTTTTAAATAACAATCTTATTATGGATAAAGATGATAAGGCAGGGAGGGGAAGAGGACTTCTGAACAGCAATTTCAGATTCGTTGCACTTGGATTAATGGGCTCTGCTAGCCTGTTCCAATGCCAGTCAACGCCTCATTCATCTGACTATTTTTACAATGAAAACAGGAGAAACTCAAGACAAGATTCTCCTACTATGGAAATATCCAAATATATATCCCACATCATCTTGGAGAGGCTCCATATGGGGCTGAGGGAGGCAGGGAGTTCACCTGGGCTAATTAAATTTGGTCAGTTTGAATGATTTTCCTTTTATTTGCGCTGTCTTGGAAGTGCTCAGGGAAGACAGGCCACAGATTTTCTCCTCTGGTTTCAACGAGCCTATGGACTCCTTTGTGCCCATTGCACATGCAAGCGTGTGCCTCCGGCCACCTAGGGCGTGGGGTGTGGTGTGTGTGTGTGTGGTCTATGCATCTCCGGCTGGATAGGTGTCTCTGATCATCTGCTCCTCACTTCCTGAGAAGCTTCTCAGACACGATAAGATAACAGAAAAGTGACCGATGCACACACTCCTAAATATTTCTTCCCACACAAAGCCTAAATTCTCCACAGTGGCACAGCTGCACAATGGCACCAATATAACATATTTCACCGCACATGCACCTGTAAAATCAAGGAGTTTTAGGTGCATAAAGCAACGCATTCAACTGGAACGCCTGAGGGAAGATTCCTGCCATGACCCTTTCCCCTTTTATTTTCACACCACATTAGGGCTCCTGTGATGTGAGGGTTGACCCTTAGGTTTTTACAATTACCTCTAAAAATCCCTGAGTCCATCCACTTCTTTGCACCTTCATAGCCACCACCTTAGTCCAAGTTATCATCATTCTCACCTGGGCTATTGCAACAGTCCTGAAACCTGCCCTTCTACCAGCTTCCACGTTGCATTCAGAGCAATCTGGTTCTCTTTTTTATGGAGGTAAAATTCATATAACATAAAATTACCCGTCTTAAAGTGTGCAGCACATTGGCATTTAGTTTCCTTACAACGCTATGCATGCACCACCTGTACCGTATCAAGTTCCAAAACCTTCTCATCATCCCCAAAGGAAACTCCAACCCATGAAACAATCACTCTCCATCTCCCTTCCCTCCCCAACCTCTAGCAACCACAAATCTGGTTTCTGTCTAAATGGATATACTTATTCTATATATTTCAAATAGAAGGAATCATAAAATATGTGTGCTTATATATCTGGTTTCTTTCACTTAACATAATGTCTTCAAGATCCATCCATGTTGTAGCATGTATCAATATGTTATTCCTGTTTATGGCTGAGTAGTTTCCATTTTATGGATATATCACAACTTGTTTATCCATTCATCTGTTGATGGAATTGGGTGGTTTCCACTTTGGGCTAGTGTGAATAGTGCTGTTATGAACAGTCACCTAAAATGCAGATATATATACATATATATGTGTGTGTGTGTATATATATACACACATATATACATATATATATCTGCATTTTTATGTGACATATATATGTGTATATATACATATATATGTGTATATATATGTACATATGTGTGTGTGTGTGTGTATATATATATATATATATATATATATATATATCTTAAAGTGTACAGCACATTGGCATTTAGTTTACTTACAACGCTATGCATGCACCACCTGTATCAAATTCCAAAACCTTCTCATCATCCCCAAAGGAAACTCCAACCCATGAATGTGATATATCACACACACACACACACACACACACACACACACACACACACACACACCTGATCATGACCTCACTCCCCTGACAGAAGAAGGGGGAAAATCTGGGAAGGGCAAAGAGACCTGAGGCTAAAACAACCTGTCAATTCTGCTGGTGGCAGAAGTCAATCGAAGCAGCCGCGGGGGAGGGGAGAGGGCATTATGAAAATAGAGTTTTCATTTCCAAACAGGCCCATGACGCTTGCAGAAGCCTGGCCAGCCTACAGCTATTGCACCTCATAGTTCCTGGGGGTGAGGGAGGAACTGAGTCCTTCTCAAACACCAATCTCCCAGCCAAGGCCACCAGGAGCCGCCACTTCGAAGACAGACGTTGGGGACCTGCCTTTTCACTCCAGGGCTCTCACCGGCCAAAAGAACATAGACCAGTAGGACCGACTCCGGTTTCTGTTTTCCGGCCGGTCAGAATACCTGTAAGCTGCAGAGCAAACCAAACATGGAGAGGGACCTCTGCTTCAATGGATTTTTAGATGCAAATTCCCCCAGACTCTGACTGGATGCCAGTGTGATAAACACTTCTATGCTAATTCCAAGCCAGACCAGTGCATGCATTTTGTGCCTTAGAAGGTATCATTTTTCAACTCTTATCAGTATGTAAATTAGATTGGACGCAGGCCATCTGCTCCAAAGGCACAACCCCCCAAATTCAATTAACATAATTTTCATTCCGGTGTGACACTTCCGGTGGTGAGGGCTGGCCAGGTCCCTCGTGAGGACTGGGCTGGAGCTCCTCTCCTGCAGAACCCAGAGATGCTAGGTCTTCCTGAGGTCCCAGCTGCTAGAATCGAGCCACGGGGACATGCGCCAGAAGATGCATTTTCTTGCTGGAAGGTCTTTAGAAATCACTAATGCCAACCCTGTTCTCTGACAAATCAGGAAACTGAACTCCAGTCGCAGAAACGGGACGGTTCTGATGCAATGTTCAGCATGGGCTATCTGGACAGGGCATGGAGGCCAGAGGCAGCTTCCCACCCAGGTGTAGCTATAAAATAAGGAAAACATGTTTTCCATCTACTCCTACATCCTCTTTTATTCACTCTTTTTCTCTCCCTGGTGCCATTGTCTCTCCCCACCCCCCCACCCCCGGCCCACTACCAGAAGTCTATACCCTGGTGTCCCATCTCTATCTGCTCTCTCAAACACTGCCTTAAAACCCAAATTTCTCCATCCCTTCCTCTCCCCCTTCTCCCTGTGACTGATTGCTTACTCTGATGATCTGTAGAATGCAATGGACTCAAAAAAAGATGCATGCACACTCCCAATTTTTCAAACAGTTTTAGAGAGTTTTCCAGCCTCCAGAAGCCTGGTCCACCGACTGCAATTTAAGAACTCTTGTTTTCTGCCTTTGTCCCACTAAGCAACCGTGGAGGAAATTAGTCAGAAAATGTTGATTTTTGCACTGAAAAGGATTGCCCAACCAGGTTCCCCTCAAAGCAGAGCCTGGGACTAAAGGCTTAAAAATAAACACTTTCTCAGTGAGTGATCCCAGAGAGATGGGTGAGAAGGGGTGAAGGAAAGATGCTTTATGGAGTCTGCCAGCCTGAAGGGTGGAGCATGGACTGCCCTGGACGGCACAACCTGAGAGCCTAGCAGATATCTGAGGAATTGCCAGCTGAGGCATCAATAAAGAAGCTCTAAATAGGTGCTGAGAGAGGCAGGAGGTGAGCTAAGGTGAGGCACGGCTTGTTGCACCTGCAGGAAGCTAGTCACCTTTGAGGTTGAAGTTCCTTCTCATCCTAACTTATAACAATGTCTACGGCAGATGTTATAGGCTGGTGAGGTGGTCTCAGGTCAGTTATTTAAACCTTGGCACCCCCACTGACCTCCTCATCCCCGCTTTGCCCACTCCCTCATTTCCAGACCATGGGAGGCCACACAAAAACAGTGTCTGTTCACGACATTCACACGACCACTATGAAGAATGCAAAATGTGCAGAGGAAGACTGTACAATAACATGAAATACATACATCAAAACTGTCACAGCATGTGATCTTATTTTTATCAAAGGAAAAGTGGGAGGGGGTGCATGCAGAGAAAAATGGCTTCAAGCGTCTATATACCATGGCAGGATTATGAGTGACCTTTTCCTTGTGGTTGCTGAACTTTCTAAGTTTCCTACAATAAGCAGGGGAGAGAAAAAGGGGAGGTCAAGAATGGTGAGAAAGATGTGATCCCAAAAAATCATTAGGAGGGGAAACCTGCCTTCAAAGGAACTTAGGAAGGGAGAAAGATCATGAATTCTGGAGTCATATAGGGTTCTAATCTTACCTATTAGCTACTGCTCCTTAAGAAAAGTGACTCCACCCTTTCAACCTTAGCTTTTTAACAGTATAATGGGTAGAGAGAAACCAACCTTGCTGGGCTATTTTGGAGATTAGAATAATACCTAGATAAAGCAGGTCTTCCTGTGAAACTCCTACTACGAATAATTTGAATTTATTGTTGTAATTTACAATCTATACTAATAAAAGGGTAATATGCTAATCAGACCGGATAGACCAGACGTCTTCTAGACATTGATTCGGACAAAGCCACAGCGGCTGCGAGGGCCGAGGGCCGGCAGCGCGGGAGAGGCGGCGCCATGGGCCGGTCCAGCGCCTGCAGCCCCTTTCGCAGAGGCAGCGGGAGAGGGGGCTGCACGGTCCCAGTCCCAGTGCTGCCCCTTCTGCAGAGGCAGCCACAGAGGCAGCAGCACGGCTCGGTCCCAGGGCCACGCCTCCACAGAGGCTGGATGGGGTGCGACCTGTTGTGCCTCAACCTCCCACAGCCTCTCCCTCAGCCAGCCTGGCCCAGGATCACCCCCCACCCACCAGTGGGCAGGGGGCAGGGCCAGCACTAAGAAGCAAGAGTGGCAGCAGCAGTGGGGTGATGGGGGCAGCACCTTCCCCTGATCGGCCCAGTCACCTCCCACAGAGGGAGGCCAGACTGCAGCTTAGGCCCATGGGGAGTGGGCCTAAGCCATCAGTGGGACATCCCCTGAGGGCTCCCAGACTGTGAGAGGGGGCAGGCCAGGCTGAGAGACCCTCCCCCCAGTGCACGAATTTTCATGCACCGGGCCTCTAGTTATAATAAGAAGTAAGTTTGCCCTTGGCTGCATTCCAGATGGACTTCACACGTAATCACAAGTATTCACACAGCATCACACATAGAGTGAGGGCAACATATAAACAGAGAGGGAGTCACAGTGTGATGAGTGGGTGGCAGGTGTGAATAGGGAGCTACAGTAGAACTAGAGAGGGGGTTCCCTGGCTGGGAGAGTTGGGGAAGGCTGTACAAAGCAGGTGAGGCTGTACCTCAGTCTTTAAGGAGGCTTGCCTTGGTAAAGAAGAGCAGGAAAGGCATTTTAGGGAGCCCAGTTTGTGCACAGTTGGGGTGTGGAAGAGGAACAGTGTATCTAGGCAATGGAATGACTTTCAATGGGACTGGAGGCATCTGTACCAGGAGAAGTGAGAACTGAAGCCAGAAAACAGACCAGGTTACAATGGCCTTGCATTCCATGGGCACGAGTTGGGCAAAGTGGAGCTAGCTCGGATCTTCAAGCAGATGAATGGCAAGATCGGTTTATGCTTTCACTTGGACAGGAGGCTAGATGAAGTGAAGAAAGCCTTAAGGTGGGATGACGAGAAAAGAAGCCAGTGTAATGCAGAAAAGAGATAATGAGGCCCCTAATAAAGACAAGACAGTGGCAATAAGAAGTGGGATTGGATTCAGAAGCTCTTTCAGTGGTAGAATTGAAAGGATTTGGAGATCAACAGGGACAGTGAGGGAGAGAGATGAATTCCAGATCACAGCCAGGTATCTAGCTCAAAAGACTGGGTGGCTAACTTCACTAGAAGACAAGCAGGGAGGAGGTTATTTTGAAGGGAAGCTGAATCCAACTTGAGTTTGACATGACTGGGGCATATGGATGACTTGTTTGGCAAAGGGCTAGAAATGTGGAGCAGTAGCTCAAGAGAGAAATTGGATGCAAATTCAGGAATCATCGACATGTGGGTTGCAATTGATGGCCATGGCAATTAGATAAGATCACAGAGGGGAAATGGTAAATTGGAAAGAGGCCAATGACTAGGGAGACCATCCATCCCAGTTTGCCCAGGGCAGCCTTGGTTTACATCTGTTGTTCCAATATGATTATCCATAGCAACCTGTTTAATCTCAAAAGTGTCCAGTTTGGACAAGAAATTACATAGTCCCCTTACTAATAACCCAACTCAAGCAAAGAATGAAAGAGATAGGAAGGGATAATTAAGAGGTGGGAGGAAACCAGAAGGGAGAGCATCTTTAACTGTGTAGGGAATAGGCTCCTGGTTAACAGTGTCAAATTCACGCTATCAAATAAAACACCCAACAAATATTTTATTGGAACTTGGTCATTTAAACTAAAGTCATCACTTTAAAAAAAAATAAACATACTAGTAAGAGACAAGCCATGAAAATTCCCAAACAAAAGCGAAAGGACAAGAACTAACTTTGCCATGTTTTAAACTGATCATAGAGGTGCGGCAATCAGAGAGTTTGGCACTGATGAATGAGTTGACAGGAACATCAATGAAATAGAATAAAGGGTGTACACATAGATCCAAGCACATATGGGAGTTTAGTACATGATAGAGGTGACATTTCTAATGGATGAAGTTAAGGTATATTAATTATTAAATGATGTTGGGACAGTTGGCCAACCATCTGGAAGAAAAATAGGCTAGATTTCTACACATTGCTCCCATTCCAAATGGACAAAACATTAAACATTTTAAAAAGACATGGATCTTTTTTTTCAAATCATTCTGGGACTGGTGATGGAGTTAAAAAGGCCTTTATCATCATGACATGAAACCTCAAACCCATTAAGGAAAAACTGATAAATTTATCTCAATAAAAATTAGCATTTTCTGCTATTCAGTGAGCCATGGCTGTGCCCTTTCCAACAAGATCGGCATCTCAGAAAATGTTGGCGGGTGGCTCTTCCTGCCTGCTCTGTCTCATCATAGAGATGGAACTGCTCCTTACATCTGCTCTTCCTATATTCTGTAGAATTCTCTTTCCTTCTTACTGGACAATTCCTCATTCCTCCAATCCTCTGTTATAGTTAATAATTCTCTGTATTACTTTTCCTGTTCAATTTTCTGTTTGCTTTCTGTTTCCTGATGGGATCCAGACCAATACACTGGACTTTTGGATCTTGATAAGTATTAGCCTTGTATAAGCGCAAAATAAAGACATTTTCAGAACTCAAGCACTGCAGACAATTATTCGATATATTATTTGAAGTCATTATTTGACAACAGCCTTCAGCGAAACAACTAATAAAATATTAAGAAGAATAATACTAAATGATTTCTGAAAAAAAAAAAGGAATACTACAAAAATCCAATGAAAAACAAAATTTGGGATGACAACTTTGCAATCAACTTAGAAAGCAACTGGTCCTAATTAAAATAGGCAGGTGGCTAAGTTGGTTGGAGCATCGTCCCGTGCATCAAAAGGTTGCAGGTTCAGTTCCTGGTCAGGGTACATACCTAGGTTGCAGGCTCAATCATAGGTTGGGCATGTATAAGAGGCAACTAATCAATGTTTCTCTGTCAATTCAATGTCTCTCTCTCTCTCTCCCCCGCCCTCTCTCTCTAAAAATCAATAACAACATAGCCTTGGATGAGAATTTTAAAAAATAATAAAAATTGCCCAGCTAGTGTGGCTCAGTGGTCGAGCATCAACCCATGGCCCAGGAGGTCACAGTATGATTCCCAGTCAGGGCACATGCCTGGGTTTCAGGCTCAATCTCCTGTAGGGGGCATGCAGGAGGCAGCAGACCAATGATTCTCTCTCATCATTGATGTTTCTATCCCTCTCTTTCTCTCCCTTCCTCTCTCTAAAAGCAATAAAAAAATATTTTTAAAAATATATATAATAATAATAAAATAAAAGGTCACAGGGCTCTGAAGATCTTCAAGAACAAGATGGTTCCATTTATGTTTAAGAACTTGGAAGCTCTTAAAGACATGTTTCTTCAGTCGACAGGAAAAAAAAAAAAAGAATTAGTAACTACAGGGGAAAACAAACCAAAAATGGATGAATGAATGAATAAATAAATAAATAAATGTACACAAAGCCTGTAAAAGGAGGGAGGGGGGAGAATCACTTCAGATATAATGCAAACTTAAATGTGAGGGTATGGGGAATGAGCAATTATAACAATGTAAGAAAAATTAATCCATTTGATTTAAAACATTTTCCGGTTTGTGGCATAGGATGACATTTCCTTCTCTAAAGCTTCATTCATGAGTTACTTCTACTGGGAATAATAGTTACATAATGATAATATTACAAATGTTATTCATTGCATTTCAGAATTTAGCTACAGACAAAGTAGAAAGCTTGGTTGCAATTATGCAACAGAATATACATGGAACTAATGTAAATCTTGACAACATGAAAGCAATATCATGACTGGCCAAAAGTTGGAGGGAGCAAAGGTGATGGAAGTGGAGAAAATTTGGGGTATTCTATAAGCCTCATTTTACACAATAGGGAATTAATAAATACTGTCTAAAGTTGACAGCTCAAGAAATAAATGTATACGTGTGTATATAAACATCTTTAAAACTATGGTGTTTGCCAAAATGATTAAAAGGGGGAGAATTTCCACCTACCCACTTCTACCACTCATGAGTAGGGAGACCATATAATTTATCATCCAAATGGGACATATAGGATAGTGAAATTGGGAACTAAAAATAATTAACAATTTTTCATCAAAAAGAATTTGCCAGACTGTCTGGGCAAACCAGAAGGTATGGCCATTCTACACATAAGTCTGTAGAACTTCTTCCAGGGGCTAGCTAAAGGTACAAAAAGGGAAATCACTTTTAGAGTAGGCCAAGTAACTTAATTATCTGGCTGGCAAAAATACAGATGTAAGTAAAAATCTGGGAAGACAAATACAGTCAAATTTAAATGGGTATTCAGATGTACATCCTTTCTAATCCCACATGTAGGCAAAGAGGAAAGCATTGGCTTTCATCTGCTTTTCAATCAGGGTCAGAAATCTTCCCTTCTCCAACACAAAGGCAGAAATACCTCTCACTGGTGTGCTGGGGTTTATTATGATGTCCTCTACATTTTTTCACTACGTCCAGAATCATATAGAACATACCAGAATGAATATCTTTAGCAAAAATTTACAGTGAGGGCTGCCATGTTTTATGGTGATTTCCTGGGTCAGGTTGCTTCGAGTTTGCATGAATCACAGAGTTGAATGAGCAAAACAAATAGCAAGCAAGTCTATCTGAATTTAGAAGAAAGATTCCACATGACCTCAATATATGGTTGAGCTGGAGGCTTATCTCAGCTTCCAAACCCTCAGAGGCGTTGAAACCCTGCTCTTCTCCAGCTTTCTAGGTGCGGGAACTGTACTGACAGAGCACGCCCTCCGACTCCACTCTGTGCTGGAGTCCAGGCTGGCCCCTCAACTACCGAGAGTGGCACAGAGAGCTTGTGCCAATGAGGACAGGACACGGGTGGGAGTCAGGCAGGCCCTTGTCACCCTTCAGGGCCATAAGGAGAGCTGTGGTCCTCGGGTCTGGTTAGAAACTCTTGAGTCCCTTATGCACTGCTCTCAATCCTATAGTGACTCTAGTGGGGTGCATGTGAAAGAAGTAAAGGAACATGAGACATCCTGATCTCCTTTTTTTGGGCACAGACATTTCTCCATATTGGGAAGACTCATCTCAAAGACATCGTCTGGAGAGTTCCTTCTTGCCAGCAAGCTTAAGACCTGGAGGCTTCTCAGAATGAATTCCTTAATCTACTACCCCTTCCTGTTCTCTCTCTCTTGAACAATAGCACCAAAATCCTTAGCTCCTGAGGGACCATATCCTGCTAGAAGAACCAATTTTTCAGTGCTTTCTCTTTTCCTTTGGGCTGAAATAGCTGCAGACCAGAGCAAATAGCTTTGCCAGTGGAGCTGGCTAAATTTTGGCCTCCACCTACACCCCCTTGACAAAGCATCTGTGTGCGAGGTCCAACCTGCACCACTGTGCATGGAGGCCCTGCTTTGGCCCTATACCAATGCATGCACATTCCCCGCCCTTCCCATCACCAAAAACATGGAGCCTGGGAGAGCCCAAACCATTGAAACCCTAACCCCTGCCCAAATTGCAATGATTTTGCCAGAATATTTTAAGACTGAAGCATAAAGGAAAATCGAGGCTTCCACTGGGACTGGTGTGAACATGATTTTCTGGGCCCAATTCTAAAGTACCCAAGGTAGAGGAGGTTTGGTCAATGAGCTCCACATCCCCTCCATTCCCACGTACGTTCTTCGCTTTCCTCGGGGCATTTGTTTTTCAAAACAATTCACACAGCTCTCTCTGTCTTTTCTGGGACAGCTGTTCCTTCCAAGCACCCTGGATGTTGGTGACCCTAACATGCCACCCATCCCCACCCTCACAGCACAGATCCAGAGCGTGAGCTTTGCCTTGGCCGTGTGCTCTACATGCACTCCATCAGGAGTATCTTTCTTATTCCGTGAAACGTGTAGCTTGTGGGTGGCTGCAAACCCTCCTTCTCCAGCCGCTTGCTCTCTGTGACCAGCACCCTCCTCATTCAGAAGCACTGGCCCCATAAATCACAGGGAAGAGGAGAGTGAGAGAATGAGAAGACACAGGCATGCGGGATATGGAGCGCGTCCAGAACCACCCAGATGCCTGCTAGCCACAGGATTGCATCTCGCTCCACTCCCCCTCGCCTACCTGCAGGATTCATTCTCCCTTCGGTTGTTGTTGTTATTTGTTCTGGGAGGTTTGTCTTTTACTAGAACATCTGGCATTATCGTTTCATGCCGTGGGGTTTCCTGGAAACCCTCTCGGGGAGAAGTTTGAACCTTCACTACCAGAACTGGCTTGGGCCTGAAATGCTGTGAGCTGTAATCTCAGCCCACGTCACGTTCTCTCCCTTGTTTCCTTTGCAAAACATCACTGCAATCAGCCCTCTGTTTTTCAGCGAGGGGCGCTGGCGCCAAGCCTAGAGGCAGCTGCACAGGCCCTGTCCTGCCTGGGAGTGGAGACAGTGCAGGCCTGACACAGAGCCCGCCCACCGCAGCTCTGGGTGGCTCCTGCCCTGCAGCATTGTGGGGCTCCCTGGATGGAATCGGAGTGTGCCAAGCAGGGGAGCAGGCTGGGTGTGCACCCAGCTCCCACCCGGGTCCTAATCACATTATTACCCATGTGACTCATATTAATAAGGTATAAAGTCCCCTTGGCCCCCTAGTTCCTACAGGGGAGCCACAGGGTCCCTTTGAGATTGGAAAACTCTGCTCAGTGAAGACTGTTCACTGGGAGGCTCTGGAAGGGGCTCCTTCTGCCTCTCCCTCCTGTCATGTTTGCGCGCTCTCTCTCTCTCTCTCTCTCTCTCTCTCTCTCTCTCTCTCTCCCTCTCCCTCTCCCTCTCCCTCTCCCTCTCTCTCTCCCTCTCCCTCTCTCTTCTTCCCTCCCTCCCTCCTTTCTGTTCCTGCCTTAACTATTTTGTTGCTCCAGCTGAGTCCCTCTTCCCTATCACCTTTGGAGTCTGGCTTCTTGATTGCACCTTAAATGTCACCCCTTCATGAAGCCTTTCCTGAACCTCCCAGGTTACATGGCCACCCAGTGGCTGCACACCAGCTTATTTTAATTTTCTGCCCGGCTCTGATCCCTGCCTAGAGATTGTTAATAGGTTTGCTTCTGGGACTTTGTATATGACTTTACCTGGAAGCAGGGGAGCAGGGACATTGCCTGTCTTGTTCACCTTGAACAGGTGCCTGGCATGTAGTAGGTGCTGAATAAATATTTGTTGCAAATGTGGAGTTTGTGTACTGGCCCCACTACTTACTAGTTGTGTGACCTTGGGAAAGTCATTTCACCTTACCGTGCCTTGGTTTCTTATCTTAAAATTAGGAATTATGATAGTGCCTCATTTCTGAGGTGTGAGGAGGATTAGGCATGACAATCCTCGTACAGCCTTTAGCGAAGTTCCTGGCACAGAGTGGGCACTCAAAAAACACTAGCTATAATCATTGTCAACATATGAACCCATTAGTGCTTAGTCATCTCCCAATATGCACTAGCTTCTCAGCGTAGTTGGGTTCTGAAAGAATAGAGAGGAGTCAGACCATGGAGGACAGGCATGGGGGAGGTACCATGGGTGAGTGCATCAGAAGAAAGGAAGAGAAAAGCTCATAGAATTAGCCTGGGACAGTAACACCATCTCTTTCTCAGATAAGAGCTACTTCTTTCAGAAGCATTCTTGCCTTCCCTCTTCCCCTTCTCCTGTCCCTGCCAATCCCATAGGACTGAGCCTGGTCCTATACCTGTCACCGAGCAGCAGAGGCCAGCGGTCAGAGTGATGCTCTGTGAACAGGGCAGCCCAGTGCCCCAACCTGAGCTGTTCCACCACTTGCCTGACATGAGAGGACAAGTGACAATTCGCTTCTAGTTGTGCTACCTAAACATAGGGCAGGCAGGATGTCTGAGAAATCACATTGTTTAACCTTGGATATGACAAGAAGAGGGCAAAGGTCAATCTCCTTTGGTTGTGACCACAGTTCTGTATGGGCACAAGCTTGTGATACTGTTAACACCGTGTGCACCATGCAAACAAAGCCACTGTGCCCTGGGACTTGGCATTTCCTAGGAGATGGTTTACCTGGCTGCCCAAAGGGAATGGGGTCACCTATTTTAACAAAGAAAATGGACTGTGTGCTCCTCCAGACTAGAAATTCTATCATTCCCTCTCCCCACACCCCACCCCAGCAGAGAGGGCCCTGCAAGCTCCTCTCCTTCCCAGACCAGCCAGCTGCTTTGAACCTCCCATCAAGACCTAGCTGGTGCTCCTAGGCTCTGAGCCACAAACACCACCTAGTATTTCAGAGAATGGTGTGGCTCATTCTGCTGGCCCCTGAGGACCCGCACTGTCCCTTGTTACTGCTAGAGTAAATGCTGGGTTTAGTAATAATATTAATTCTCCAGGTCAATCTGATTTCCCCATCAATTCAGATGATTCTTATTTTGTTTATATTGTGGACTCCTCCCTCACCTCAGAGAATATCAACCCCTGGCTGGACAAAGATCTCTCTACCTACTAACAGAGGAGAGAGGAGAAGGCTGTGGACCTTCGAGTTCTCACAGCTCCGTCTGCCGTGGCAATGCGAGGTCCCCAGGGTTGTTATAAAAACACCCCTCCACCTTTCAGATAGTCCAGCTCTGGCAGGAAAAGTCATGGAGGTTTGCCAGGTCTTGCTTAGGTTCCCTCATAAGCCTAAGACCAGGATTTGGGTGCAAATGTTTAGTTAGCAGTGACCAGAACACCCAGTGACAGAGCTGGAAACTGAGACAGGGAAGGGAGGCAAGTCAATGAAGAGGCATAAATGAGCAACGTGCCACTTCAGAGAGCTGGAGGCTCCATCCCCCTTTCAGAGACTTCGTGGTGAGGTGAGGACGCTGGGGGATTCACCCACCCAGTCCTATCCCTACTGACTGAGGGTTCCTGGGATGTTAACTCCCCAGCACTGTCCTCGGCAAGCACTGTCAGAGAATGTTCTCAGGCAGAGAGCCCAGGATGCCATTGGCCTACTCAGGATTTGCCTACCCATGGGTAATGCTCAGGTGAGCCAGGGAGATTGAGCCAGGCTGGACAACTCCTACATCAGGCTTTCTAATGACCAGTAATGGGCTTCTTAGAACACTGCCCCATGGGTAAAGGCATTTTAGAACATCTATTCAATCCTGTCTGAGCTTCCTAGAAATCCTTTTAACAACCCTTAAATAGACATGGTTACATAAATCAGCCCCTCTATAATTTCTCTGAAAGAAAGATTCGTGGACATGAAGCAACGCTTTTCCCACTAGTGGCCCGAGTCCTGTGCTCCCTGGAATCGTAATCAGGGCCACAGAGCTCTGAGTAGACACTTAGGAGGAGGTCAAATCTCACCAGTTTTCCATTAAGACTAAGCAGGAAAAGAGATAGAGTAGCCTGCTTTGCAAAGTTTTGAAGTTCAGATTAAAAGCACAGCAGGGAGGCACACACCCTTTCCCCAACTATGGGGTAAAGTGAACTCCGGAACTGGTGGAATAAACTGGATCCTAATGAGAAAAAATAATCTCTCCTCCCAAGTGCCTCTCCACCCACCCATCTGGGCAAGCCAACTCTCACAAAACCTGGGCAGGAACATGCTTACTTTAAACAACAGAACCATATCAGAAAGAATTTTCCTGGAATTCAGCCATGGAAAAATTCACCCAACTGCCATTTGATCCTGGATCTATAGAGCTTCCACCCACCTCAGGCACTCTGTAACCCCTATTAGAGTCTTGGGATAATATCCTACTTCAACCAAACACCACATTGATCTTTGCCAACAAAGAATTTTCCACAGGCATTACTGACTCTGTTACATTCTCAAAAGTGGCAGGTGATTGGGCATGGGATGTTCCAAGAAAAAATGGACGTCTCCTTACTCCTGGGCTGCAGCACAAGTATAAGGTCAACTCTTTATCAAAGAGATTCGAGAAGGTCAAGGAATTTTCTGCAACTTAGAACCTAGACTAAAAATGTTTCCAATCAGCTCACCCACATGATGAGTAGAGGATCACAGGGTAGACAATTAGGAAGTCAAGAGTCCTGTGTTCCGGTTGACTTTCTTCTAACTAATTCTGTGGCCTCAGATGAACCATTTGATCTAGATAGACCTGGTCAGTCAGGGATAGCAAATAGAGTCAGCTCCAAGAACAGTGCACCTGCACCTAAAATAGAGACTCAGACTCTAAAACAGTGCCTTTGCCCCTAGGACAGTGCTATTCTTATAACAGGCACTCGATAATTGGTGGTTGAATCAATGGATGTGGCAAACATGTCATTGCTCCTGACTTTTGCATACCTGGCAGACATAGCCAATCAATTGTGATAGCTTTTCATACTGAAACTGGATAGACTATCAACATTCTTCTCAGCATAACTCTCCAGACAGGCACAACCAATCTACTGGCCCTCCTGTGTGAAATGTCTATTTGTCGTGCCCTGACAAATTCTTGAATTTTTTCACACTTAACTTTTGTAGTAAGGGAAATACTAAAGGGTAGGCTATTTGTCACTCAGTGAAGATAAGTATAAACATAACTGAATGCTTTAATCTAGTCTGCTTAAGAATCTGGATTGTTATCATTCTGACTAGGGCAGGAAATGCACTTGATCGGTGAAGACCCATAAAATCAGGCCACTATGAGTCTTTGCAAGCAAATACATATTTCTAGATCCCTGTGGAAGACATCAAATTTCTCATCCCAACCATGTGGAAGCAACCCAGCTGAGGCAAATCCCATGCCAGCTGTTAGACAGCTCTGAGTAGGGGTAATTCTGGAATTATCCAGTGTCTGCGATCTGGTTCCCCATCAGCATGCCATGCTCTCCCACCAACAGGTGAAATATTGTATGAGGCAGGCTCCTCAAGAAACATAGAACCAACAAGGAGATTAGAGAGAGATAAAGATTGATTATGTGGAACTGGTTCATGTGACTACTGAGGCTGAAAAGTCCAATGATCTTCCATCTGCAAGCTGGAAACCTAGGGAAGCTTTTCATGCAGTTTAAAAGCCTGAGAGCTGTAGAATCCATGGTGTAGACTCCAGTCAGACCTGAGTGTCAGGAGCACCGAGGGCAGAAGACTGGTGTTTCAGCTCTAACAGTCAAGCAGAGAGAGAGAGGGAGAGAGAGAGAGAGCGCGCCAATTCTTCCTTCCCCCACCATTTTGTTCCATTCAGGCCTCAATGGACTGGGTGATGTCCACCCACATTGAGGAAGACAATTCCCTTTATTCAGTTTACTGATTCAAATGCTAAGCTCTTGAGGAAACACTCTCACAGACACGTCCAGAGATAACGCATAACCAGGTATCTGCATATCTTGTGGTCTAGTCAAATTGACACATAAAACTATCTATCACAAGCATCAAGGACAACAATGAAAGGAAAAGCTACAGAAAGACAACAGAGCGTGAGATGGGAACAGTGCATTTTCAGTACAGATCCTCCCATGTTTTGAGCCCTCTCTCCCCGGCCTGAGCTGCCTGGAAAACTTGGTAACACAAACCTATGCTCCCTCTGGGAAACCTGACTCAAGGCACAAATATTAAAACTCACCAGTGGCTCTTGTAACATCATCAAACAACCCTGATAATGTGAAGTTGCTGATCTTGATGTTTGAACAGAGCTGATGACCTT
Organism: Cnephaeus nilssonii; assembly: GCF_951640355.1. Classification (NCBI taxonomy): domain Eukaryota; kingdom Metazoa; phylum Chordata; class Mammalia; order Chiroptera; family Vespertilionidae; genus Cnephaeus; species Cnephaeus nilssonii. The sequence goes on along the minus strand of NC_137075.1, from coordinate 73,202,209 downwards.
CTTGAAGAGAGCAGAAGGCTTGCATCTTTCTGCACGTAACCCGTGCACGTAAACCATGACTATGACCCTTTTCTGCCACTGTTTGCTGCCATTGACTCTGCGCTTTCTGAGTGGCCTGAATGCGCTGACTCCAATGCCACTTCACACATGGTCAAAAAAATACATCTCCCAAACAGGCCTGGTTCTCTTAACCAGCCCTTCCCTCCACTCTCCAATAAACCCCTGTGCAGATCCCAACCCTAGTTTCCAGCTCATAAATTTGTACCTTACATGTTGTGTTCTCAAGAGCCAGAAGGCCCAACAGAGGTGTCATGCCGTGAAAAATTTATGCAAGGAAACCCCTTCCTTTCTAAGCAGTCATGTCCAGAAGCTTCCTAGAGGCTCTGCTGAAAAGTGGCGGAATAATTACCTTTAAAGGCAGTGATATGGCAAAGCCCATTCCCACATCTTGAGAGAACTGATTTGGTATATCTCTTCCCAACTCCACGTTCTGTGATAGTTTGTTCGTAGCTAGCAGTCAGCCTGGGGAAAGAATTTACACCTTGGAAATTGGCACACACTACAAATCAGAGCTTTTTTATGTCCCAGAGAACTGACTGCGTGAAGAGGAAGGCTGCAGAACCACCCAGCAAACAAGAATCAATGGAATGAGGTCAGTCTGGCTGCCTCTTTTCCTCCTGTTGGGTATGTTCAGAGACATTTGTAGGGCCTTTGTTCTGAATTTGATGAGAATGGAGACCAAGGGATAGTGAGCTTGCATGGCAAATAATGCACACAACAATGTTGAACCACTGCAGACAAATGTGCTTCAAAAGGCAGATTCATCATTTTGGACATCACAAAATAGATCCTGCCTCAGTAATCAGATTCTAATTACTTGCTCTGCCACTCACCTAGGCGTGTAGCAGTTCTTCTGAGGTAGGAGGAAGAAAGGAAGAGAACCGAGCTCATTGTCAGGCTGTCAAGCCCGGTGCTGGGCATTTCACATGGGTTAATGCAGTTGACCTTCACATAGCCTAATCCCTTAGGTATTAGCATACCCACTTTTGAAAGAGGGTAATGAGGCTTCAGGAGGTTAGAACAGTAACTTGCCTAAGGTCACATGGTGCTGAGGATCTGGATATAAATCTGAGTGCTGGACTCCAATGTCCACAGTATTTTCATCACACCACATTGCCAACAACGCTTATTTGATTTATCTGTGGAACTGCAATAAAAGCAGCAGCCAACCTGCCTCTTGGGGGATTTAATGGAAAATCTGTGTTTTCCTAATAACAGCTTTGTTGAGGTATAATTCTCATACCATAAAATTCACCTTTTAAAGCATATAAGTCAGTGGTTTTTAGTATAGTCACAGAGTTATGCAACCGTTACCACTATCTAATTCCAACACATTTTCATTAGCCCCCGAAAGAAAACCCCCACCTATTAGCAGTCAACTACCCCCTGCTTCCTCCTCCCTGAAGCCCCTGGCAATCACTAAACACTTTCTGTCACTGTGGATTGGCTGATTCTGAACAGTTCATATAAATGGAATCATACAATATGTGGCCTTTTGTGTCTGGCTTCTTTCATTTAGGGCAATATTGACAGAACTGTTTTAAAGTTCATGAAGTTCTACACCTGAAACCCATGAAGTTGAAAGGCAAACCTATGCAGTTTTAATTTAAACACCAGTAAGTCACAGGAGCAAAGAACATGAAGTACTGACATCAACATGGTTTTTAACTCAATTCTATAATATTTATTGAGTGCCTATTCTATACCTGCCACAAAACAGACAAAACCCTTGCCCTCATCGATCTTACATTATGGTGGGAAGAAATGGATAATCTATATATATATATATATAAAACCCTAATAGACTGAATGGCAGAACAACCGAACAAGTGGTCACTATGACATGCACTGACCACCAGGGGGAGTGTGTGGAACATGGCGGGCATTGGCCGCAGTGGGATGGTGGAGCAGGTGAGCGCGGGTGCCAGACGAAGGCGGGATGCTGATCGCTGTCATAGGGCGAGTCTCTGGTGGTTACTGAAAATTCTTTGCTCTCGTGTGCTGTGGTCCCGCCCAGCACTTGCACCCGCTGCCAGTACCTGGCAATGACCCTGATTGCTCAGCGCCGTCTGGGGGTGCGAGCTGCCAACCCCGATCGCCCCAGAGGGCTGCTCCACCTCCCCCTGCTCCTGAGGGGCGATCGGGGCTGGCAGCACATGGGAGAGGCGGCAGTGGGAACAGGGCTGCCAACAGAGAGGGGTCCAGGGGCTGTGGCAGGAGAGGCCTGGCAGGGGCGCAGAGGATGGGTCAAGCCCTGCCTCTGTGCTCACTGCAGCCTCGCAGCCCACAGTTCTTTTCAAGGTGCACGAACTCGTGCACTGGGCCCCTAGTAATAATAATAATAATAGTATTTAGGCTATCTGGGGTCAAATATGTGGTGACAAAAGATGATTTGACTCTGGGTAGTAGGCACACAATGCAATATATAGATCATGTATCAGAAATGTACACTTAAACATATATAATCTTATTAACCATTGTCACCCCAATAAATTTACTAAAAAGAAAAATGTTTTTTTAAAAAATAGTATCTTAATTATATGTGTGAAAAAGAGCGGTTTGGGGGATCATGGATGCTGGAGGAGGCCTCTCTCTAGTAGCTTCCTCTCTTTCTCTCCCTCTTTCTCTCTCTCTCTCTCTCTCTCTCTCTCTCTCTCTCTCTCTCTCTCTTTCTCTCTCTCTCTCCTCTCTCTCACACACACATACACACACACTAAATGCACTAAATGCCTAGGTATGACTCAGGCAGTGCTGTCCTAAGGCCCTCTGTGTTTCCAGATACCTGACAGCAGCAGGTGCCCCCCAACCCCCATGCCCTTGTGCACCTCTGAAGGGTAGTGGACCCCTTTCCCACCATGGGCAACACACCAGCAGGCAGCAACTCTCCCTTGCTCTGTGATAGGTTCATCTTCCCCCAGGCCAGGCTCCCTTCCTCTTGAAATCCTGAGCTCAGAAGGAGAGAGGGAAGAAGCTCCTCCTCCCCTCATCTTTTCTTGCCAGGCCAGCAGTGAGAAGGCCACCCCCGCCCTCTGCACCCACCCATTCATGCATTTATCCAAGTCCTGCAGGGCATGATGTCATGTGGCCTGAGCTTCCTGGAGCCTGGTGACGGTTCCCCCAGCCTCCGCATTCTGCCAGTTCTCAAAGTATTGTCCATTTCAGCTCTCCCGTTGCTACTGGTGCTAGTTCTAAAGGACTAAACCTTTTTAAATCCTGCATTTATTTTTATAAATATAACTAGAAACATTCCAACTTTCCCTCCCAGGTAACTTCACCATCTCAAGCACCAAGAGTTACTAGGCCATAACAATCCACACCTCTGAGGGTGGGTGGGGCCTAAAGAAATCCCATTTTTCTTCCACCAACAGTACAAGCTGCTGTATATATAATCGATCGTGGTTTTAAAATAGCGTTTTATTCTTATAAAAGCACTGCATGTCATTGAGAGAAAATGGAAAACACAGAGGAGAAAGGCAAAGCCACCCCCTGTCGTGGGGAGTGTCTAAGATTCACATCCTGGTGAAGTCCCTTCCCCTTGCCTGTGGGCTGGACCCAGGGACTCACTTCTGATGAAGAGAATACAGAAAAGTCAGGGATATCACTTCTGAGGTTAGGAGTGCAGAAAAGAGGCAACACAGCAGGCCTGGGGCTGTTCTCCTTGGAAAGGTCTGCTGGCACGGTGGCCCTTGGCTGGCATCTGGGAACATGGATTTCAGGAGAAAAGGTTCCCACCGTTCCCTGGTAAGTAGGGATCCCTGCGCCTAAACTGTTTGTGCATACAACACATGGATGCCGGACACCAGCCTTCCTTCTGGGAGCCTGGAATGTTGATGCATGCCACCAGAGGGTGCCTACAGGACCAGCCCCCGTAAAAGCCTTGGGCATTGAGTCTCTTATGTGGGTCCCTGGCAGGCAACAATTCACACATGCTATCACCCCTCACTGCTGGGGGACATTTCACACGTTGCTGAGGGACTCCGTGTGTCTGGCGTGACATCACCGGGAGAGGACTCTTGGAAGCTTGTGCCTGGTTTCCTCCAGCCTCTCCCTTATGCACCTTTTCCCTTTGCTGGGTGTGGTTCGAATCCTTTCCCCGTCACAAATCGTGATTATATAGTCATGGTTATATAGAACACAACTACGTGCTGAGTCCTGTGAGCTCTCCTGGAGAATTAGCAAACCAGCGGGTGGGGAGGTCTTGGGGATCCCTGGGTGTTCCTGACACCCCCAACACATCAGACTATCAACACACTATGATGTCCCCCTTCCCTCTCCCTGCTCACCCCCAGTTGAGCCTTGAGATGACTAAGACCTATCATCATCTTGACTGCAACCTTGTGAGAGACCCTGACCCAGAGGACCCTGAGCTAGATTCCTCACCTAGAAAAACGTCGAGATGATAAATATTTGTTGCTTTAAGCTGCCAAGTGTTAGGGTATTTTGTTACACAGCAATAGATAACTAATATACCCTCCACCCAGAGATTAGTACTGTTTATATTTTAGGATGTATCTCTTCAAGGGTTTTTCTACACCCATATAGTATATGTAGAATAAGATTCCAGTAAAAATTGAATTTTTTAACACTTGTAAAAAGCAAAGACATATGGCTGAGATACAATATTTCCTTTTATTACTACAAAAAACATTTCTTGCATTCCACAATGAGAACTGGTATTTCTCTTTAAGTTCAATTGTCCTCTGTTCTGGAAAGTAAGGGGAGTAAGGGAAAGATCTTTCATGGCCCTTTGGTCACACAGTCATAAGATCCCACAGAAAAATGGGGAGGTTTCCGACATTAAGTTAAACCACTAGGCATAATAATGTAAATATTATTATCCTCAGTGTGGGTGGAATTACTTTCAACAAATTATGCTTCCTTTTAGGAAATCAGCTCTCCACTCTTTAGTGGGACTGGTGGCAAGGGCTCCTGGAGGGAAGATGAGCTTAAGGACACCCTGGAGAGGGGAGTGATAAGCTAGTCCCTGCAAATGGTGACCAGCTGGAGGGAAAGGAGAAAAACAACACATGAGTGAGACTGGCCCAAGCCTAAGTTTTCTGGAAGCAAACATATCCAGTATCCATTTTAAGTTTTCCCTTTTTGGTTTTATCATTCCCAGGAAAGTTTTATTGAGCACCACTGCTCAGTTTTGCCTGTGCTTGAGGAATTAAGGGAACCAGTTGCTGTTCATGTTTCTGCAAAGCTTCCTGAGGAAAGAGACAGACTGAAAAGTTGGCTTCAAGAGGTGGCCTGCAAAGGAGTTGAAGGGCCAGGGTAAGGCAATGAGAGACAGAGAGGGGAACCTTTAGGAGGAAGAACCTCTTGCAATCAAGCTGGATGGGAGATAGAGCCACAGGATGTGAATATTAATGCAAGTCTAGCCTCTTGAGGCTAGTGTAGCTGTGTGTAGAGTCAGTTACACACATTTTTTTTAATAACAAGTTGCAATAAAACTGAAAATACTACTTATACCCTGCTTATTTCACTTAGCTATATGTTGCATCTTAACTTTTTATTTTCTACAATGCAATTTGTACTGGCAACTAAATATTCCATCATATGGGAAAACCATAACCTATTTTACCAATTTCCTACTATTGGACAGGTAGGTCATTTCTAAATTTCCATCACAATTATAAACAATGCTGCAAAGAACATCCTTGTGCTAAATCTCTGTCCAAAACTATAATGATATTTTTTCATACATTGCTAGGAATGGAATTGTTAGATCAAAGATATGCACATTTTATGAGTTTGGGATGCATTTTTCCAAATTGCTTGCCAGAAAAGTATGCCAACTCTCACTCCTGCCAACAGGAGCCAAGAGTATACTTTGCTTTGCCACTTAGCCAAAACTGGATTTTATCTTTTTATTATTTTTACATGATACACATTCATGTCCTCATAATTTCTTAAACATATTATAAGATATGGTAAAAAATTACCTTTATGTCTGGTTATGTACAGTCCAAGTATAAACAATAAATGCCTTTCTAGGCAGCCCTCAGAACTACTGAAGCAGGCAAACAAGAAAGCCAATAACCAGTAGATTTTTGCCCCATCCCACTCACTGGAGTAGCCATTTCTGAGATGACTACAGTCATGTGAGGCATAATGACATTTCAGTTAATGATGGACCACATTTATTGACGGTGGTCCTATAAGATTACAATGAAGCTAAAAAATTCCTATCACCTAGTTACCACCATAGTCGTAAACATGTCCAGTCCTGAGTAGCCATGGTTACATCTGTGACATGTCCATCATCATGTCGTATTGGTCCTGTGGTCTAGCTCAAGGCATTGCACACATGTTTCTAGTGATGCTGGTATAAACAAACCTACCGCACTGCCAGTAAAGCGAGAGCAAAAGGGGGATGATAGATAACGTGCCTGAGAATAAAGACAGGCTCAAGGAGGAGATGGGATTGACCCCATCTTTCTTACAAAAGGAGGAAAGTGGACCATGAGAAGGAGTTCTGACAGAAAGAAAACAGCTGGAACCAAAGAATCGAGTGCGTAGATGGACACATGGAGCATAGGCCCACCTCGTACACATGGAGAGGGTGAAGACAAGGTTAAAGAGAAGGTTGAAGGCTACACACTATATGATTCCACCTACATGGCATTCTGGAAAAAGCACAACAATGGAGACAGTAAAAGGATAAGTGGTTGCCAAGGATTGCAGGAGAGAAGGTTAAATAAATGGAGCACAGAGGCTCTTTAAGGCGGTGAAATTACTCTGCACAATACTATAATAGTAGATAATGTGTCATTGTACATTTGTCCAAACCCATAGAATGGACAACACTCAGAGTGAACCCGCAGGTAAACTATGAACTTTGGGTGACGATGATGTGTTAATGTAGGCTCATCGGTTGTAAAAATGCACCACTCTGGTGGGGGAGGTGGATAATGGGAGAGGTTATTCATGCATAGTTTCCACTCAATTTTGCTGTAAACCTAAAACTACTCTAAAAATAAAATCTTTTTTTTTTTCTCTTAAGTTAGGGGCTATAACTAAAGGCCATGCAAGCAGTGCTGAGGAGTGTGAGCCTGACTCTGAAGACCAGGGTTTTCCAAACTTTTGGTCACACTCTCCACTCACTGAAAAAGTCTCCGAGCACTCACCCTAATACAGGGACATATATGCATTTATTTACATACAAATGATATGCCTTCCTACTATATAAACATGCCAGGTAAGATACATACATATATATGAAAGACACAGGAAAATATAAGCTGAAAAGGATGAGAATATACTGTTTGAATGTCTGGCTGATTGTGATGGCTTTGTACCAGCAGGAGCACATCCTCAAAGCACAATGTACATTTACCTAACAAAAATGATGTGTGAAATTTACATTTCAAAGCGTCTTCTTGATAACTTTCAATCTGTGTAGCCGACTTCTTGCCAGGGCTCCTTAGATTGTCACTGCTGCTTCCTCATCAAAGGGCTCACACCAGACCTAGCAGAGGTGACCACCTGCCGCTGCTGTCGGTGCTTCACCACAGCATCCCGTCAGGGCTTGCGGCAATGTCTCGGTCCCTCGGTCCATTTCAGGGGGGTTTCCTTAGTTAAAACTAGGTACTGAAGCCTCATCCCTGGACTCACATAAATTGTGGCAGAAGATGCACTCGACCGCCATACCCTCAGCGCACTGAAACTCCTCCTAAGGCTCTCCAGAACCGCTGAGGCCCAGTTGGGTGCTGTGTCAGCCCACATAAGTGAGGTGAGTAAATATATGTGACATGGTGAGGTAACAATCTCCCTGTTTGACATGCTGAGTTGGGGACACCAGTGGCACATCCACAAAGAGAAGTCTAAAAGGAAACTGGCCATATGGGTCTCAAGCATATTGGGCTGAATAGCGTCCCCCCAAAAGTCATGTTCCCCTGGAACCTCAGAATGTGACCTTATTTAGAAGTAGAGTCTTTTGCAAATGTAATTTATCAAATTGAGGTTATCCTTTCCTCTTTTGTGTTTCTCTTTTAAAATGAGTCAATAGGATGTTCTCCAAAAATAGGGGCATTGGCATGGACGTCAAAGAATAAAGGCCTCCTATTCTCTGGTTATTTTTTCTCCAGCACCAAATGGACAAGTGAGTATAAATTGAAGTTCATCTTTGATTCTCTGAATACATTTCCTCCGTTAAAATCGAAGCAAGACGAAAGGCATACCCATGTAACACAAGCACCTTCTGGATGCTGTCACTCTAGCAAGGTCATCCTAAGATTATATGACCTCTAACTGTGCAGGGCAGGCAAAAAGATGTCCTGGCTCTTCTTCTCTTTCTCACAGTTCATCTTGGCTTCCTCCCTCCCTATACTATTTTGAAGTTATTTCTTTCCTACCCTGTTGGCACATGAGCTAACATTATAATATCAATAACTGCCTTTTCTGCACTTTGTTTAATTTTTTTTTTTTTACTGACAAATATCACACACCCAGAAGTATAAATTTCTTTGTTTCTTCAACCACATTTCAATCCTTATGACATCGAATTTGCTTCCCAAAGAAAACTGTGCTTAAGTAGAGGCTGTAGCCACATTTTTAGTGCAATATGGACCTGTTTTCATGAAAGATTGTAGAAATATTTTCCATACTTCGCCTCCCTGAGAGAAGACCACACACACACCAAGCAGACAAGCTTGACAAAGGAAGTGTGTGCAAGGAGACGCTGAGCCCGCAGGTTGCGGTGCGCAGGATAGCACAGCAGGGTCCCGCGGAGCACAGGCTCAGGAGGGAGCCTCGCTTCTTCTCTGTGATTGCTAAAATTGCTTGTCAGCTGTTAAAATGGTTCTATTTTCTCCTAAGGTGCTTTGCTGGGGAAAAGAAATTAAAAAGCAACCTTCTAATCTTCTACCACCTCCTAAGACGTCCCGAGACGAGGACATCATCTCTTGGAATATTCTTGCCAATATGAATAACCTGAGTCTCATTGTGAGAAGACACCAGACAAACCCAAACTGGTGGGCATCCTACCAAATAACTAGAAGCACTCTTCAAAAGCATCAACCACAAAAGACAGACATCCTGAGGAACTGTTCCGGGTTCAAGAAGGCTAAGGAAATTTGAGAACTAAATGTACTATGGGATCCTGGGTTGGATCCAAAACCAAAAAAAGTACCTCAGTGAGACAACTGGAGAAGTTTAAATAATTTAATTTGCAATTGAATTTAATTCTGCAGAATTCATCTGTAGATTAATTAATCATATCAATGTTCATTTCTTGGTTTTGATCATTGAACTATGGTTTCTAAGAGGTAAATATCTGAAGAAGCTGAGTGAAGGGCATAAGAAACCTTTGTGCTATGTTTGCAACTTCTTTTGTAAGTCTGAAATTATACCAAAATAAAAAGTTTAAAAAATATTAATGATGTAAAAATGTATTGAGTGAAGGATTACTGTCTTCCTTCCTCATTCCTCATTCTCCCTTCTCCGTGGCTGTCCCCTGGCTTCTCAGAGCCACCTTCTGGTCTCCCAGGCAGAATTCCCTGGCTTGGAACCATCCTCACTCTCTTGCTCATCAAAGGGCTCTATACCAGCCCTTCCTTCCAGGACCTGAGAGGTGGGTGGGAGCTAATCTGATCAACCAGTCTGGGCTGGAGCCATAGCAGATAATCTGCACCCACCTTTTGAAATAACTTTGCCTTCACATTTTGTAGAACCAGAGGAGTGATATTTGAACAAGGAGTAGGTAACACACTGTCAAGCTTTCAAAGGCCACAGAAATCAGTCTTCAAGTTTAGCCTGAAGCCTAAGTGCTGGCATCTGGTTCTAAATCAGAATCACTTGGGAAGCTTTTTTTAGTAAAATATGTTTTTATTGATTTCAGAGAGGAAGGGAGAAGGAGAGAGAGACAGAAACATCAATGATGAGAGAGAATCCCTGATTGGCTGCGTCCTGCACGTCCCACACTGGCATGTGCCCTGACCAGGAATCAAACCCTGACCTCCTGGTTCATAGGTCAACGCGCAACCACTCAGCCATGCTGGCCCGGCACTTAGGAAGCTTTTAAAACTTCATCTTCCTATGCTCCTCTCTAGGCTGCTGAGTCAGAAGCCCTTGGGGGCTTCACTTCCCCTGAATATTCTAACCAATAGGCCTACAGAGAGTGGGCTGCAATCCTTGGGAACAGGACGTCTTGGGGAGTACTCAAGACTAAATAGACTCAGAAAAAGCAAGCAAGGAAAAGGATGAAAGAATGATCACAGGAAGCGGATTCCACATCATACTTTGAGTGTCCCGTAGGAGCCAGGCCTAAGACACATATCCTATGCTTGTCTCAGTGAAACCTGTGTCCATTTATAGATGACAAAACTGAGGACAGTGGATTTCAGCAACTTGCTCAAAATCTCCAAGTTAAAGATGGTGTGTGTGTGTGTGTGTGTGTGTGTGTGTGTGTGTATGTTTTTGTTGTTGTTGATGTTGTTTGTTTTCACCTGCCCAAGTAATTTCTCTAAGAATGAACAAATAAAAAGATAGGCTTAGGGGTCCTTTTCCTACCTTCCAAGGGCTGTGAAGAACAAGATAGGGTGGGAGTTGCCCCCTGATCTTCCCAGGGACACTGCCCACAATTCCCTAAGTCTTACAGGCACCAGCAACTCCAGGGCCCTCTGTCTTCTGAACGCTCCAGGCCAACGTGAGCAGCATCGTTTATGTCCAGGTTTCCTCACCTTCAGGAACTCAGGCTGGCCTTTCCAAGGACTCCTTCATCATGCTGAATTTGGGGGACAGCACAGGTGAGCCTGTGGCTCTGCAGCTCAGCAAACCTCCAACAACTAGCTTCCCCGCTCACTGGTCTCCAGGCTTCTCACATGGCATAGAGGAAGGGAAAGCAGCCTTCCCATGCTTAGGTACCAGCCTCTCACCACACGATCGGCCTGAGTGGTAAGAACACCAGCCCTCTCCTTGCCTCCCAGTCCTCTTCCCATGTAGCCTTGGATGGGCAAGTGGGAAGGCAGACGGGAGTGTCTCACCCAAACCTTCAGGACTTGTGCTTAGTTTATTGTTTCAGACTTGGGCCTTAGCCACCATTCAAGACCATAGCAGAAGTCCCAGCCTATAAATGAGTGAATGAATGAATGAGCTTTGCCAACAGACAAAACTGGGTTCAAATCCTGGCTCCTCCACTTACTACATATGTCGTTTAACTTTTCTAATTATATATTGTTATTCCTTCTGTCTTGGCTCCTAGAAAACTCAGAGCCAAATTTATGGCCAGCTCCAGGTGGCTTATTATTCCCTCCATGCTTTGCCTCACTCCACGTCTCCCCATCAAATTTTTATTGGTTTCCTCTTGGATTGTAAGCACTTTTGTTAACTACCTCAAATCTTCAAAGAACAGCAAGGGAGCAAAATACTTCCCAGGATAGTGGGGAGGATAGATAAGTCAACCTGCATAAGGGCGAGCAGGGGGCCTAGGCCAGTGCAGGGAGGCGATCGCCAAGTGCTGGGTGCCTCCCACCAACCTTGCCTCCGTCCATCCCAAGCCCAAGGACCTCAGGGATTGAGATGGCATTTCACAGAGAAACACTGCTTGTTGATTGCTTTCGTCCAGAGTAGACCATCCTGATGTGCGCTTGTTGGACAACAGTGGACCTTTCAGCCATGAAAGGCAGGTACACAGAGGGAGAGGGGCCGGGCAGGGAGAGGACTGTGGCTGCTCCATGGACCCGGTGAGCCCCTGTGGGTGTATAATTTCCAGTACAGACCTCCCCGTGCAATCCTGCCACCAAAGCAGTCACGAATCTTACTTCCTCCTGTTTATTGATGGGATCCCCCACCCTGTTCTCAATGCTGGTTCACCTTTGCGCCATCAGCCTGCGGGCACAAGGCCCAACATTCCTTCCACTGCAGGTCACAGGTGGAAGGCCCTGCGGAGCGCGTTGCCTGGGAATTCTGGAAGCTGGCCCTCCCGTTCTTTCAGGAAGGTGCCCTGGGAATGACGTGGAGGGCGGTGGCAGGAGAATTTCTGCTTGGTTTTGCTTGTGAGCAGATTGGGGCAGTGCTGATGGGGGAGAGTTGGACAGAGGGGGAGGGGGGAAAGAGGGCTGTCTTCGCCTTGTGCCCCCAGTGTAGCTTGGGAGAGGGTAGATTTCCCTGGGCTCTTTTTCTCCTAAGGCTGCACAAAGACTTTAAATGAAAACATCCCCCCTCCGCACAGCTCTGAGCTGACAGGCATGGTCCTATATCACAGTGGCCCAGACGTCAGCCACGAGGCCTTTCCATCACACCCACATGTCAGTCACCCCAGCCTCAGGAAAAGCCTGAATAAACAGGTGAATCAAGCCTCCGCATGACAGGAAAGCTTTATAGGTTTTTGTTTCTAACTCATTAGGCATGTTTAGGCGGGGAGGGGTGGGATAAATTTTTCTTTCATCTGCAAGGGAGCTCAAACCTTTTCCTTTGTGCTGTGTTCTTCTGACTCTTATAATATGCTACCCGTACGAACTGGACAGGGCATCGGTGACGTGGGGAGCAAGAGGCCCAGCGAGGCCCCCAAAGACTCTATGCAGCTGGCAGCAGATTTCCCATATGTCATCAAGTCCCAGTGGCGCTTCACAGTACAAAAACATTCTGCACATTTAAACAGTTATCACTTAATCATGTCAGCAGATTGGGGCTTTATAAAGGTATAGGGCCACTTCAGGCGATCCTAAACTGTCTCGACAGAGAAAGTAGGCCAAAACACATGGCCATCCCAAGGACTGGCCATCCAGGGGACAGCCTTATGGGAGCTCACTCGATGTAAGGGACAGAGGAGAAGTCTCAGGCAGATGTGGGCTATAACATCAACGGGGGTCCTGGTGACATTGTAAAACTTAAAACAAGGCTCCAACGGTTTGTGGAGTCAGCAAAAGAGCCAAGAAGAATTATGGCCTGCCATTCACAGCCCAGAAGGGGGGCGGTTTGTTATTGCCTTCAGCCATGGGGAGCCCAACAGCTGAGGTTTTTAAAAATCACACTCACCTAGGCCTTCCATTTTGCACACAGTTTTTGGGGTTTTTTTAGCACTGGGCATTTATAAAACCATGAGGCAGTTTAACATTCCCACGGGCCCCACTTTCAAGTGAGGGAAACTTAAATGTCAAAAAGAGCCAGACCTGTTGCTGGGTTACATCAGAGCCTCCAAATCTGAGTTCTGTGCCTGGAGTCCTGGAAAAATCTAACAGTGAAAATAAGCCCAAGGCCGGCTTATGGGACCACCTGCAAGAGAGATGTGGAAGCACATTGAAAGGAAGACAAGACTCATTCACCTGGTAGATGTACACATGCTGCTGATAAGAGGAAGAACACCCCTGTGGCAAGGGCTGTGAGTCCCAAGCTGGTGGCCAATAGAGCCATAAAGTTCTTTAAGAAAGTGACAGGCAAACACTTCCTGGAGCAGTTGAAGCTCAGAACCTCAGGGCCCAGACACTGCACGTGCCACCTTTTTAAGACTCTTATGAGTCCACTAGAGGCCCAGTGCATGAAATTCATGCACGAGTAGGGTCCCTAGGCCTGGCCGGTGATCAGGGCTGATCAGGGCCTTCTGGCCGCCAGCCGGGGCCTCCCTTTGTTTTGCACTGCACCTTGGTGGCCAGTGCATGTCATAGCAAGTGATCGAACTCTCAGTCTCTGGGTCAAACTCCCGAGGGGACAATTTGCATATTAGGCTTTTATATAGAGAGATGGTTAATGATTTTAGCCTGTGGTTCTCTAACAAAAGAGGGAAGCCATGCAAACATTCATCCACAGGATAAAGTGTGGTATATCCATACCTTAGAACAGTGATGGGCAACCTTTTGAGCTTGGTGTGTCAAACTTCGCCAAAAAACTGAGCATAACTCGGGTAGTGTGTCACTTTGAAGAAAAAACATTATTTTGCGATATTTATAGTTTAAATAACATAAATGTTTCATCCTCGGCATGCGGCCACCTCGGCGGCCGCGTGTCATCAGAAATGGCACTGACACATGTGTCAGAGGTTCGCCATCACTGCCTTAGAATGTTATTTGGCCATAAAAAGGAATGAAGTACTGACACATGCTACAGTATGGATAAACCTTGAACAAAAATATGTTCAGTGTAAGAAAACAAACACAAAAGGCCATGTACTGTATGAATCCACTAATAGGAAATATGCAGAATAGGTAAATCCACAGAGACAGAAACCAAATTACTGGTTGGCAGGGACTGGGAGGTAGGGGGTGGAGGGGAGGACTGAGAGTGGCTGTTTAATGGGTACAGGTTTCTGTTTGGGGTGATGAAAATGCTTTGGAACTAGATAGAGTTGGTGGTTGCACAACACTGTGATATGTAAATGTCACTGAACTGTCCACTTTAATATGGCTAACTGTGTTAATTTCACCTTAATTTTTAAAAATTTATAGTAAGTGGATGCTCTTTGAGCTCAGGTGGCTGCTAGAGCAGAGGGCGGCCTGATGGAAGCAGGAGCAATTAGAGCAACTATGACCCCTGAATGTGGCAGACAGCAGGCAGCTGGGAAGAGGGGAACTCAGTACAAATTCCCCAGGCTCAGGGTCCCCAGGCTCGGGGTCCAGACCGGGCTCTGGGCACAGCCCAAGAAAAGATTTTTAGCAGGTCTGCCCTTGCTGGGGAAGGGCTTGGGTAGATATATTGTTGCCAAAGTCTAGACCCTTTCTTGGAAGCCCAGCCAAAGAAGGAGAGATGCTGGCTTATCAGTCACCCAGAGCAGTTTCGCTGGACAGAGACCTCGCTTGCATAACATCACTTAAGAAGACAGCCCGCGCGCAGAGTGCGGCAGAGCCCAGCAGCGGGAGGTGAAGCTCCAGCCCCCTCCCAGGTTCACCATGTGGGCGCAGCACCTCCTGAACTGGGCGTCTCCCCATACAACTTTTAACGTAAAAACCATTCAAACCTGTAAAGAATTTTTGTGAGTTTATTTGAGCCAAACTGTCGACAATTGCCAGGAAGCGGAATCTCAACGGACTGGGATAATGCACTGGAGAATGGTGGGGGTTTTTTTTTTACCTTGTTTTATACATTACATTCAAAGGAGGAGACGTAAGTGGGTTCCATGAACTCCACCGATGATAGGTTAGGGAGGATGGGAGAAAGCAAAGCGAGGAAACCTCTGGAATTAGATAGAAAGTAAAATGATAGACACATACTTCTTTCACTTAGGTGGGTGCAGGATAGTTAACAGTCAACAAGTAAAGTAACTCAATAACAATGAGGGGATTTGTGGTCTCCGAGAGCAGTGCCTGGGCTTTGAGGGGTCCAGAAAAAGGAAAATTACTTTGACATTCCAAGGATATGTTATCGTAGATGCAAAAAGACAATAGGCTCGATTAAGGTAAAGATTGACCTTTGTCAGGGAACATACCGGCCTAGGACCCACCTTAACTGCTTTTAGTTCAAGTTTTAATTTCAGACCATCCTTTATGGTTACTTTAGGTCTTTGAGTTTTCAAGACCGCCATGGAGGCCTTCCCTGAGCTTGTCAGGTTAGCAGGTGGCCCGTTTTTTTGTCCACACAACATAGCACACTACTCAGCAGACCAGCCTCCTCCCACCCACCCCACATCTCTCACCGAGTCAGACACAGGGCCCGGCTGGCGCTTTCTTCTCCCTCTCTGCCCCACAATCCATGAGCATCCATCAGAAAGTACCAGACAACAGCAGTGGTGACTGAAAAGGTATTACAAGAAGTTCAGAATAATCACATCTCAGGGTGCTTTGTGATCTTTATTTGACCTCTTAACAACTTTTAAAAAAAGATTTTAGGGAGACATGTCATGCTCTTGTCTTCTTTGAAGTGAGCTTTCCATTGAAATAAAACATGGGAGTAAACAGATTCAGTCACTTTAAGAGAAGACTGTTACATAACTATGTGTATAGCTCTAAAAGGTATTTTAAATATTTATAAATTTCAACATATATGTAGTCCCAAAATGTCTGAAATGCATAAACTGACTTCTCTGTGTGCTCTCCATGGCCAACTCTCGTGGGGGGAGGGACGGGGGGGAATGTTTAAATAATGAATATAAATGTTTAAAAATCAATTTTATGACTCCACTAGACTAAATTTCATAAATGATTAGAGTTACTTAATGATCCTCCTGAGTATGGAGTTTAGTAACTACACAGTGTTATTGCTTCTTAGATTTCTCTGTGAGGGCTTTCATAGGATTTGCTAGAGGAGTGGCTGTGGTTTTCCACTGCAAGGAAGTGGGTAGATGCATAAATGGATAGATTGATGGTGATGCTAATGATGGTGATATTTTTAATTTTTTATGTTCTTTGACGTTTCTAGGGCTCACCCTTTCCAATTGTTTTCTTTTTTATTCTGTGACATTTAAAGAACACAAGTTCTCTTTAGACTGAATTAAATGCTAGTGCAAACAGGAAAGTAGAATAACTGAGGTTGTCATGGTCAGCTCAGCGCGACCACTGTATGTGGCAGACACTACTCACCACTGCTATGGGTTCAATTGTCTACCCCAAAATTCACGTGTTAAAGTCCTCAGTATGTCCGAATGTGACCTTATTTGGAAATCGGGTCCTAATTAAAATGAGGTCATATTGGATGGAATAGGGTGGGCCCCATTATGACGGGTGACCTTATAGAAGGGGGGAATTTGGACACAGACACACACAGGGACAATGCCACATAAAGATGAAGGCAGATAGCAAGGTGACACTCCCACTTGCCAAGAAACACCAAAGATAGCTGGCAAGTCACCAGACTCTGGGAAAGAGGCAAGGAACAGATTCTTCCTTCCAGCCCTCAGAAGGTGTCCACCCTGTCCTTGAACGTCTAGCCTCCAGAATTGCAAGAAAATTTCTATTAGTGAAGCCACCCAGTTTGTGGCTCTTTGTTATGACATCCCTAAAGCTAATACAGCTGCCTAGGATGTGACTCCTCTCTTCTTGCTTAGCTTATTGAGTCTTGATATCATTCAGGCAGCTACAGGCTCCAAAAAGGGAGCCCCTCCCTAGACCCTAGAAAAAAGCCATGATAGGTTTAAATCAACATGGTAACCCCATAGGCATTGGCTAGTGATTGGTTTGGAGGTGAGCATATAAGTTGGTTCTAGTCAAAGAGAAATAATTGGGTAAATCTTTTGGAAGCTTCTGGAAAGGATTTTTCTCGCAGACGAAATAGGGAGAAAGGAAGGAGAGAGGAGGAGGAGAACAGAGAGACCGAAAAGGAGAGAAGGCGATAGGTGGGGAGAGGGCAGAGAGTGGCTGATGGGTGGAGGAGAAAGGGAGAAAGCCCTTTCCTTCCTTCTTGGAGCCTTGTTGGGGTCTCAGAGCTGTGATGACCATCTTGTGACCTCAACAAAAAGACCAAAAGAATTAAAGAACCACCAACCCAGAGGGCTGACCAGCTGAACAAACCCTGAAACTGCTGACCACCGACTCCTCGTTATGAGCAAGTTTTCCTCTGCTTTAAGCCACGCTCAGTCTGGGTAACCAGTGATTTGCAAAGGAAGGCGACCTCCCTGTGCCCCACCTTGATGTCCCGTTTCCCACAAGCTTGACAGGCGATGCCACAGCTTCTCTCCTCCTCAGGCTGTGCCACCGAGTGCCCTAAGGAGCAGAGAATCAGAGCCGGCAAAGCAAGAGGAAGTGCTTCGTTTCTGTCAGCAGTGGCCGGTAGTTTATATTGTAAATTTTATCCTTCTGCTGCTACAGTTTTAGTGTTTGGCTCCTCCGCTCCTGTTCACCACTGCACACATTAATGCTATTATAAAAAGTAAAAGTCTCATTTAGCAAGCCCCTACAAAACCTGCCAGTTAGGAAAGGTGGTCCAGAGTCGGGGAGAGGGTGTCTCCTGCTTCGGAGTGGGAAGATGCCCTTGTCCTGCTGAGTCTGCGCAGGAGCCTCTGTGCACAGCTACTTCCTATGTCTCAATGTCAGCACCCCTCTGGGTGGCAGGCACCCGCTGTGGCTAACAACTGCCCACTGGATGCCTCTCTGGGGCTTTGCTATTTGGTTACTTCTTGACTATGTCAGACTGATGGGAATGTCAGCTCTGGCTCCAGCCCTTGGAAAATCTGGTTCAAGGACTCCCTAGAATGGGACACAGTCCTAACCTCAAAAAGCTCACAATCCATGGAGAGAGAAAAAACATCTGCAATGTATAGAACGTATGTGATATATCCTGAGCAGGGCTAAGAAGTTTAAATGCATCATCTCATTTATACACTAACCTCACTCAATGTCTTGTGTCAAGCACACAGCACAGGTGCCTACAAAGGTCACCTCCACCAGGCTGATAAGTATCAGGCACCTGGCCACTGGGTAAATTACATTCCAGAGTGAGACCAAGGGGTGCCATCTAGTCCTACTGCTCGCAGGTGGCTCCAGAGGAACAGCAAGAATCTGGTCTGCAGCCCAGCTGGAGTGGCTCAGTGGTTGAGCGTCAACCTATGAACCAGGAGGTCATGGTTCGATTCCCGGTCAGGGCACATGCCCAGGTTGTAGGCTCAATCCCCAGTGTGGGGCGTGCAGAAGGCATCCGGTAAATGATTCTCTCTCTCCTTCTCCCTTCCTCTCTGAAATCAATATATATATATATATATTTTTTTTTATTTTTTTTTTAAGAATCTGGTCTGCAGCACATGGACTTGGCTGTAGTCAGGCCATGGCAGGCTGGGGAGTGGCACTGAAGACATTGCCAGAACAACAGTGCGGAGGGAGGGAGCCATCGTTGGGGGTCCTCAGAGGAGGCCATGGGCGTGGACAGAAATGGAAGGAGCTAAGCTTGCTGGAAGAAACTTTTCCTCCAAATTTCTGAACCGCCGTACCCACAGAGCACTTCCCCCCCACCCACCCTCCAATGTGCAAGGCTCAGAGGGCACCTGCGTCCAAATCCACCAGGATAGGTGTTAAAAATAGGGGTTCCTGCCCGTTTCTCTGACCTATCAAATCGTAACTTTGAGGCGGGAGCCTGGAATGACTCTGTTAGTGAGCATCTCCGTGAACCCCACGCAGCTAAGACGAGGGCCCGGCACCGAGCCAAGCGTTTTATTCATTCCGCAGCCATCACCGTGCGCCTCCCTGTGCTAGACCCAGTGCTGGGGGGTGAGTGACGCCGTTACATGAGCAGTAAGAAAGAAAATTGTGGAAACTTCTATTTCGGGAATATCCTGCACTTCCAAGGTCACCAAAGGATCCCAGGAAAGCTCTTCTGCTAATTATGGCTTAATTGACAGAAGGAAGAGCTGGGACCCTCGTCGGCTCCGATCTGAACACTGCAGAGGTCAGAACAAGTCGCTCTGCTGGGCTATTCTGAGCTTCATTAAGAGATGCCCTGCTGCAAAGAACTTTCTCTCTTTTCTCTCCTTTCAAAGTACGAAAACAAAAGAAATATGCAATTGGGAAAAGAAGACTGTTTTTAAAAAGTCATTTGAAGGATGGACAAAACAAAAACAAAAGACATTCTGTGACCGAGCCTGCCGCTGTATTCTAAATCCCTCCCCATTTCCTTCTGATTTCTCCCTCAGAAGTAACGTGGCAAGGTAAGGACACAGTCGCCCCGCAGCCAGCGGTTCTGGTGTCGGCCCTGGATAACACACTCTGCAAACAAGAGGCATTCAGGCGGCACAAATGACTCCCACGAGGCGGCCCTCGCAGTGGGGAACGAGGCTGACTAATCTAGTAAAAAGAAATATCTAACCCAAAACATATGCATTTAGATATAACTCTATAAAGCCAATGCTAATTAATCCTCTTGCTCATATAAAATGGCAAAGGAATTAACAATATTGCCAAGTCTCAGAACGTCTTTTAACTGCCCTGCAATTCTTTGCAAGCAGCAGGCCTCTGCGCCATATGTGGCCACACACCCTACAACAACACGGATTTGCCCTTCATGCAGGGCCCTGGGCGCCCGGCCTCGCAACCGTGTGTTGTTGAAACCTGGTGCGTGTCCCCCGGCAAACGGCTCAGAAACCAGCGAGGAAAGTCCTGTTTACTTTTGTGAAAGATCAACCGCTGGACACGGGAGGTGCCCCCAGGCCCCTTCAGAGTCCCCTCTGGCGTTCACCTTCCTGGGAAGTTGCATTTGTTTGTTTTTCATGCTAGGAAAGAAGTTGATTTAGATTCACATTGTGGGCTACGGGCACTTCATTCCTTTGGGAAAGGTCATTAGCATGTTCTTGGTTTAGAATGAAGTAAACTTTATTATACTTATTATTCTAGGGTTGAACATGAAAAGCAAGGAAAGTAGGGTTCCCTTTAAATACAAATTCTGGGATAGAACCCTGGGCACACTGGATGGGATACGCGGGTGAGGTGCTCAGACCACTGTGGCTGAGGGCGAAGAGGGGCCCCGGGAAGCCGCCTCCCTGCCTACCACACCTGCCTAAACAAAGGGCTTCGGGAGCTCGCTGAAACGGGAGGTCTGGGCCATCCTGCTTCCAGCCTGGCTTGGCCCTGCTGCTGGATTTGCCATCTTTCCCATCAGTGCCCGACCTTGGGAGTAATATCTCCACTTTCACACAAGCACTTTGCCACTTGTATTTTGCTGCTTTTCAAATTGCTTGGGTCCTTTTAAAACACATTAAGGTGCAGAGCCTTTTTAAAAAAATATTTTTATTGATTTCAGAGAGGAAGGGAGAGGGAGAGATAGAAACATCAATGATGACAGAGAATCATTGATCAGCTGCCTCTTGCACACCCCCTACTGGGGATTGAGCCCACAATCCAGGCACATGCCTTTGACCACAGTCGAACCTGGGACCCCTCAGTCCACAGGCCGATGCTCCATCCACTGAGCAAACTGGCCAGGGCGAGGGGCAATGCCTTTGAAAGCTGGGAATAGCATGACCATCCAACCTCATGCATTCTGCTCTTCAGGTTACCTAAACTTGAAAACGGTAAGAATAAGGGTGAGCCCTGCCGAAACCGGTTTGGCTCAGTGGATAGAGCGTCGGCCTGTGGACTGAAGGGTCCCAGGTTTGATTCCGGTCAGGGGCATGTACCTTGGTTGCGGGCACATCCCCAGTGGGGGTTGTGCAAGAGGCAGCTGATTGATGTCTCTCTATCATCGATGTTTCTAACTCTCTATCCCTCTCTCTTCCTCTCTGTAAAAAATCAATAAAATATATTTAAATAAATGAATAAATAAATAAATAAGGGTGAGCCCTGGCCAGGTGGCTCAGTTGGAGCATTGCCCTGTGCACCAAAGGGTTGTGGGTTCAATTCCCGACCAGGGCACATACCTAGGTTGTGGGTTCCATCCATAATCGGGGGGGGGGGGGGGGTTGTACAGGAGGCAACTGGTCAATCTCTCTCTCTCTCTCTCTCTCTCTCTCAATTCAATAAACATATCCTTGGATGAGGATAAAAAAAAGAAAACTGAGAGTCCCTGTGTGAGTCCCTGTGTTGGGGCCTTAACTTGATTACTTCAAAAGCCTCTCAGGCAATCCGCAGGTGCTGCCCGTGTGAAGAACCACCGACTGCAGAATGTGACCTCCTTCTGCGCCACTGTCCTGCTCACCAACCCACCCAGGCCACTGGGCTGCCTGCTGGTGCCTGTGCCCGGCAGGTACACACTTGCTACTTTTTAAAAAAAGATAAGAGGTGAAGGCTGTCAGCAGTACAGGCTTCTGCCACCACAGGAGAGGGACACAGACCCTTTTCTCCCCTTCTCAGAGCTTAGTGTCTCCCTGTAGCGCTGCCCAGCTCCTTCACAAGCTCCACAAGAGGAACTAGGCATGGGATCCAGGCAGGAACTGCCCCAGGGTGAGTTCTCATTTGCTAATAATCTGCTTTTACTGGCCTGTAAATACTCAGGGGGCCACAGGCCACCAAAGAGAGAAAACTAGTCTCCCAGGTGGGAACGTTGCCTGCTCAATAGTGCGGGAGCCATTCAGTGATTGCATACTGGTATCCTAATAGGTATCCCCTCACCATGTCACTCTATGATAGTCTCCTAGGGCACAGCCTGGTCTATCTCCTTCAAAGTTCAAACTCTAATGATTAAAATAGAAATTACTCAACTTTCAACCCAAACCAGCATTTGGAAACATTGTCTTAGAGCAGAGGAGCTCCAAAATGGTCAATTAGCATAAGTAGGCTGCGTGTCTTGCCCAAAGGCACCCCGAGGTTAGGGGCAGGGTCTAGACTAGAAGCAGCATTCAAGCCCTTTGGTGACGTGTTCTTGACTCTGAACCATATGTCCTCTGACTTATCCAAAAACAGTTACAGGAGCCAGAACAATTCATTCACAAAACAATGTTCGTTAAGCACCTACTGTGTGCCATACTGTGCTAGAGGCCGATGATACAGTAGTGAACTTGGAGGAGCCACATTACAGACAAATAAGGTGCTGACCAGGAGTCTCAGGTGGCAATGGAAAAAATAAAAAAGGATGATGTAATATGGAGTGAATGAATGAGGCCTTACCATATGGTGACTAGGGAAGGTCTCCCTGCTGAGGTAACATTTAAACTGAGCTGTGAATGACAAGAAAGAGCCAGTCATACAAATATCTTGGGGAGGAGCAGGGCATGGCAAAGCATTCCAAGCTGAAGATATCTAAATCCTTAGGCAGGAAAGAAGGGCATCAAGGGTGATGAGGGTGTGAAGGGAGAAGGGTAGGGGATTATCCGAGAGATAAAAGTCAGTCATGTCAAGTCTTGTAGGCCACTGAAAAGACTTTGCATGTTCCTCAGTCTCTCTTTCTACCTGCTCCCATCTCTGAATAGCATATGCCTGGGGCTGTGGTCAGAATTTATTCCTCAGGTGATCATTAATTGAAAGGTAATACCAATGTAGTAGAATGTTGTCACCAGGTAATAGCTTCCAGCAATGACAGAAATGCATTTATTTTTCCAAGCCAAAGCAGTTGACCCTCCCAGCAATATTCAAGGGCACCCACAGTACTTACACTGGGCCCTGTGATTAATGCAGATTTAATCGGTTTTTCCAACGGATTCCCATGCAGAGCCGCGGCAGTGCCCCTGCGGACCACCACATGCTGATTGGTGTACACAACAGAACGAGCTTGCAGCTGAAGCCAATCAAAGGCTGGGCCAGTTCATCCCAGAGGCCTTGAACTGCTACGAATGTGCCTTCTGACTGGCTCAAGTCACAGCGACTGGTTATTAATTTTGCCAATGAATAAAGCTTATCCACATCCTTGGCTCCAACTGGTTGGCCCAGATCCCACACCACATAACGAATGCCACATGGCGTTGGAATATTTCTGAACTGACATGTGGCAGGCAGAGTGATTGTAAATAAGTTCATCACCAGGACTCTCACCAAGAAAAGAAAAAGTCAGATTAATGCAGAACAATAGATTGGCCCAGCAGCTAGCTGTTCTCTTCCTGCCCCACACATTGTCATTCATCCCTGGAAATTGTGTCCAATTGGTTATGACAGGGAGGCTCTTGAAATATCCCAGCGTGTGTGAGAACAGGAAATCTTAGCTCCAGCACCTTGGCCATCTTCCATTTTTCGATAATTATATTCTGTATGTCAAGAATTTCCTCTGCCTTAGGCCTTCAGAAACATGATGGGATAGAGTCTCAGTGCCCCAACTCAATACCTCCTCCCAAAAGAAATTTTACTCCAGGTGGTGCTAACTAGAGGAGTTTTGACACACAAACACACATGCACACACACTCACACAAAATCGGAGCCCAGTATGCTTTCCCCATGCACAGTTTTATGCTACCACTAGGAAGGCAGGAGCATCTATATATATAAAAGCCTAAGCGACCATCACAACCGAACGGACGACCAAATAGGCTGCCTGGGGCGACTAGGCCGGCAGGGGGGTTAGTGAGGGGCGACCAAATGACTGAGCAGCAGGCTGCGTGGGATTACCAGGCTGGCAGGGAGGGTCAGTGAGGGGTGACCAAACAACCGAACAGCAGGCTGCGTGGGGCGACCAGGCCCGCAGGGGGGGCAGTTGGAGGTGACCAGGCCAGCAGGGAAAGCAGTAAGGGGCAACCAGGCCGGGGGGGGCAGTGAGGGGCAAATAGGCCGGCAGGGGGGGCAGTTGGGGGTGACCAGGCCAGCAGAGGGGCAGTTAGGGGTGATGAGGCAGGCAGGTGAGCAGTTAGGAGACAGTGGTCCCGGATTGTGAGAGGGATGTCCCAGATTGGAGAGGGTGCAGGCTGGGCCGAGGGGACCCCAACGCCCCCATGCACGAATTTTGTGCACTGGGCCTCTAGTAATAAACAACATTCAATTGGAAAGAAGAAATGTATAATTCGGTTCACTATTGGGCATTCATGGCCGAGGTTTCTGCCTCACAGGGGAGCTCATTATGACAGAAGCTTTGCCTGGAGTACAACACAAGGGGATTGGCCCCATTTCCTGGGCTTTTTGGAGGGAGGGTGGACAAAAGGGAGCTGTAACGCTGTAGGAACCAGGCTGCTGGAACCAAAGCTAAGCAAGGAGATAGAAGTGGCCTAGCCAGCTGCTGCTTCAAATTCTTGAGTGGCTCATTTAAAAAAACAATTCTATATATACTGTATGTAGTATATATGTTATACATCAAATACATACTACATATGTATTCAGCCCTTCCTCAAGTCATCCCCATACACCCCCATCCAGCAGGCTGACCTTTGACCTTTTGCATCCTCTGCTGGGCTTTTTTCCCTTTAGAGTAGGGCTTTGCCTACTTCCTTCAGTCACAGGACTTTGAAGATATTGATTCTACCACCCACAGTATGATGGCTTAGCCATGGGTCCAGATCTGGAGTTCAGAAAATATGGCACCCATGTAGTTTTGGAAGCTCATTATAGTCAACTTATCCAGCAAAGAAAGATGAGCAGGGCACGGAGTAAACATGTTGTGTGATTGACAATCTTCTTTGTGGCCCCACCCCTAACCTGCAAAAGACAGCCCAGGTTATTAAAGGGTATTGCTGCACCTTGAGAACCCAGGCGCCCCATCAAGGTAACTTCTAGAACACCTAGGCCCTCTTTGTCATCATAACCATTCTGCATCCTATTTGTGTAACAACATGGTAACCTAGTGCCATGCTTTAATCAAAGCCTTGGAAAGATGTTGGTAAAGATCAATGTCTATCATGGCTTGGAGTTTGGAGTTTTCTTTTTTCTTCCCTTGTTTCTCTCACTCACTCGCTTTTTAACGTGTGTCATCTAACTTCCCTGAAATTTTGAATGTACCCATCAAAGATAAAACAAGGCCTTTCTCCTTAGCAGGAGATTTTCTTGGGCAAACTAGAGTCAAGAGAGAAACATGAATTCTCTGCATAATGACATGAGCCTTGGGAGTCTTAAGGAATGATGTTAGGTGATAAAGAGAAATCTATGAGGAAAACTCCTATAAACAGAAAAAAAAAAAATCCCCGTCTATCCTGGCAAGTGAGTGCAATAAATCTGAAACACAAATGGGCACCAGAAGTTCACTATGTGAGCAGACACTGTGGCAGAGAGGGGGACACAGACAGGAGGAGGGAGCCCAGGGCGGTTCAGAAGCTGCCCGTGGGAGGTTGTCAAGGACTCAGAGCCAGGGATGGAGAACAGCTGGGCGCACGTGACAGATACACCCATACCAGGTTCAACACAATATTTTTGTGGAAAATGTAAACTTTCCCAGCTTTCAAAAAGCCAAATTGCTTTCTATTTCTTGGTTGGGTAAAAGTAATACGGGAGTAGCTCTTATACTCTCTGAATTTCACAGAGCACTCAGGGATAGAAAATGCTAAGTACAGTAGGTAATTATCTGTTAGGGAACATGGTTAATGATTATGTGCAGAAGATGTTAACAATTACACTTAGGGAAGAGACTACAAAGGTTTTGAAGGAGGGTCCCTCCAGGCCAAGTGGCTGTAACGTGGTCTGAGGAGCCTGCTTTAATGCAAAAATGCTTGTTGTCATAGTGACAGGATAGCACCCACCTGCTCACCAGCATCACACAAAAGCCCCCTATTTTGGCACAATCAGCTTTTAGTTCAAGATAGGCTTTATAAGTAACCAAATATGGAAAGTAATATTCCATGTGATCTTATCTATCCACTGCTCTGGGAAGACCTAAAGTTTCAAAAGTGAATCTAATCCTAGAAAAATTTTGGAACAGATTGGATGAAATGAAAGAACCCCTAAAATTCCTCACTTCCCCAACACACACACACACACACACACACACACACACACACGAACACACACTGGGTCTTGGTGCTTATGGAATTGTCCTTGCACTAAGACACGTCATCATTGGCTTTCTTGCTCATTTCCTCTCTTTCTTTTGTAATAAAGGAGAGAGCATTTTAAATATTTTGTGATGCCTTAGAGATAAGTGCTCACCCAGAATGAGTAATGATTTATGGGGGTCAAGTAATAAAAAACAGGAATTTCATTTCTTTTATTGCCTGTTTACCTCCTGGAGGAAAACACAGCTGGTAAATCAGTTGGGTGAGTTGGTAAATTGGGGTGGCCTTTGTTTGCTGGGCCCAAAAAGAAATCACAGGATGGAAAAGGATCCGGAGGGTGCCTCCTTCACCCACCCCCTTCTGGGTAAGATCGCTTACAGAGCACATCAGGCAGACGGCTATTAATTCCTCGTTTTAGAAACTCTAGGTTAACACACACAAACACACACACACACACACACACACACACACACACAGCTTGGAGCCTCTCTCCATTGTTCCAGTTGCCCGTAAGTCCTCTTATTCTCTAAGTACTTCCTTATGTTTAAACTAAATCCCTCTTGCTTTCCCATCTTTATCAGTTAATATGTCTCTTTTATTCATGTAGAGACTTACTTGGGTGCAAGCACAGATATGCTTAGTGCTGTCTCAGTTCCATAAGGAAATTTCTTTAGGATTTCTGGTCAGTTCCTAAAGGAACCTCAGTGAATCTCTATTTGCTCCTCTTTGCAATAGGAAGAACACCCCTCACCCTCAAGAGCCGGTTGAGAAGACATGGACATTTCTTTGCTTTTTTATAGGAAGCTCATCAAGATTAAGTTTAATCATTTCCTGAGAGGTCAACACTCACACAAGGTGGCATCATTATTTTTGTGATTAAATAAGTAAGGATAAAAGTGGGTATGATTTTTATTTTTTTTTTAGAATTAGTTTACTCCATAACATTCCATAAACACCAATGCCTCCCTGTCCTATTTCTTCTGTGACATGGCCCTCGAGCTAAAACAGCAAGGAGAAATGTTGCTCAGGAAAAGTATGCAGTACCCTGCCTCTATCTCTTGCAGGTCATCTGCCAGAGGGAGGGGGGGGGGGGAGAGAGAGAGAGAGAGAGAGAGAGAGAGAGAGAGAGAGATTTCAGTGTACTAAAACAGTGCTTTTAATTTTTTTAATTATTTGGCAACATTTTGTAAATAGGAAATGTAAATTAAAAGTCTGGATTTCAGTATTTCTTTAACAATGTAAAGATGTAGCAACAATTGCCAATGTGGCCCCTTTAACAGGGCCTTCACTTTCCATTTTCCCCTAGTCCTCACCAGTCCCTATGGCACTATATCCTGCCACTTAACTTGTATTACTTGCTTGGCCCCCTTTTTGCCACTATTACTTTATTGTAACTTGGGGTGAGACTATACACCCAGCTGAAGTCAACTTTTCTTTGGCTGTGAAATTTGGTGTCTGCTCACTCTCAGAAGGACGTGTCCTAAGCACTGCCTCACGTCCCCTCCCCACTGGCTCCTTACAAAGGGGCCTCGTGAGCGTCTCCAATAGGAGGATTAGTAAGACGGGGCTCTGCCTCTCTGAAGCCCTCTGTGACCTTCTGTCTAACCACAGGCTATATCTTTCTCCATGGCTGAGAATCCATACCTCAGCAGCTGGGAAGGGACAAGACTTTTGAACCAATCAAGTCACCTCACAGCATCCTCCTAGACCTTGTCACTCCTTTTCTTCCTGGTCATGCAATCATCCCCAACTCTTGGTACTCATATTCTTGCAATCCTCTCCCCTAAACATGGCAGAAGTAATGGGATGTCAGTTCCAGCTTTAAGTTATATAAGACTGTGGCTTCCATCTTGGATAACCCCTCTCTCTCTCTCTCTCTCTCTCTCTCTCTCTCTCTCTCTCTTTCTCTCTCTCTTTATTTGAGAGAGAGGGGAAGGGAGAGGGAGAGAGAGAAACATGGATCACCTGCTTCCTGCATGCCCCCTACTGGGGATTGAACTTGCAACCCAGGCATATGCCCTGACTGGGAATGAACCAGCGACCTTTTGGTGCACGGGGAAGATGCTCAACCCTTGGCCACACCAGGCAGGGCCAGAGCATGCACCTGCTGTTCCCTTCCCCTTCTTGTAACATCAGTCTCATAGCAGCCCTAGGAGCCTGGAAGGATTGGGGGAACACCCCCAATCAACTTAGCCAGGCCCTTGCACTGTGGAGATGAGGGCCTACTCAGGTGCACACTCCTCGGCCCATCCTGTACTACCACAGCCTTCAAGAGAGAGGACCACTCCTTAGCCCTGCAAGGAAATGGCCACACAAAGACTCGGCAGGCCTCTCTGGAAAGCTGCAAGCCCAAGGGCTCAGACTCGGACCACCTTGGTTCAAGGGTCACCAAGAGGCTGGAAACATGGTGAGGGTTCTCTGGTGAGTGGGGCCAAAGTGTCTGGTGCTGGGAACCAGAAAATATAAAATGACAATTCTTGTACCTCGGGCAACTGGCCTCGGGCCTCATTCTACCAGCGTCAGAAGGAAATAAACCCTGGCTGTTGAACAGATGCAGCGGAAGAATGTCCTGGCACAATGCCTGACATCCGGTAAACACTTAATAAATATATATTGAATGAATGAGAAAGACCTTAAGCCCAGCAATATATTTCTTGGATGCCAGTGAGGAAAGGTAAAAACCTGATTTGTGAAGCCAATTGTTCCCTCACGTCCTTACAACCCACACACAGAAAAGAGCAGAAAGGACGGCAAAGAAAGGTACCATCGGAGTGGTCGGAGGAAGGCATCTCTGCTTTGTGGCGTAGGTTGAACGACTTACCCTCTCTGGGCCACAACTGCTTCATGTGTAAAATGGAAAGCCTGTGCTTGGTGACCTGGGGCACGTGCTGTCCCTCACACCGAATTGCACAGTTTGCCTGCAAACGGAGGCGGGCCTTCCTCTGTCAGGGCAGAAACAATGAGTAGGAGCGCTGTCACTCACATCATGGAACTGACCTTTTCCTCAACATCAGGCTTTACTAGGAGCTGCGTGAGGAGCCCACTTACTAAACAGAGCAGGTATTCTCCTTCGGAAACAGTTCTCAGGAGTGATGGGGAGAGGCGGGGGAGGAGAAGGTTCTGGTGGAAACGCGTCCTTCGCTTCAGGTTTTAATTTTTCATGCTGCACTTTCATCCCTCCACAGTGGGAGACCCCACCTCCAAGAACAGGGGGAAAATAAAAGGCAGCGAGGTTTCTGCCTGTGTGTGCAACCCTTCTTGATCTACTACTGCGATGACAGCAGCTGGTAGAGAGTAGCAGGAGCTTTACTTCTGAGAGGGGGGCGTGGATGAGAGGAAGAGGGGAGAGCAGGTTGAGGGGAGCAAAGCTCTTCTGCCTCCTGCTCTGTGTCTTCCCGGGTTCGCCAACAGTGAAAAAGGTCTTTCTGAAAAGAGCAAAAGGAAGACGTGGGAAGAGAAGTTTGCTGTTGTTTTTTGTGTGGGTTTTTTGTTGTTTATGTTGTTAATCCTCTCCCAAGGATATTTTTCCATTGATTTTTAGAGAGAGTGGAAGAGAGAGGGAAAGACAGAGAGAAACTTGATGTAAGAGAAAGACACTGATTGGTTGCCTCCTGAATGAGCCCCCCCCCCCCCCCCCCCCGCAACCAGGGCCCATGCAGGGGAGGAGCCTGCAACCAAGGTACGTGCCCTTGACCAGAATCAAACCCAGGACCCTTTGGTCTGCAGGCTGACACTCTATCCACTGAGCCAAACCAGTTAGGGTGAGTTTTTAAGTAAAAAAAAAAAAAAAAAAGTATTAAATTATTTTTTGTTAAAATAAGGCACTTATTTCCAAGATCAGTAGTATCTGTAGTCAACACCCAAACCTTGTTGAATACAGGGAAAATAAAAATGTGTACAGGAAATTAGAGGGACATTAGTAAATGTCACGTGACAAAAGGGTTCCATGCTCACCTGAGCTTGGGGAATGATTTATTGCAGGATTTCTCAGAGACTTTAATGTCCAATTGAGCATTGTGACTTGAAAAAGAGACTCTTTTCTCAGTTTGGGAAACACTGGCCGAGGAGCAACAACTCACTTGTCTTATTTGAAGACAAATCATGGAAAGGAAAAGAATTATCCTCGCTAGTTTCAGAAGGCCAAACAAAGTCAGCACACATTTAAACATTACTCCTTTGGGAGAATAAAATTTGTAATCTAGTTTCAATATTGAACCTTTATGTTGAAGTCAGAGGACAAAAGATCCAGCCTTCTGATTTTGAAGCACTTGCTAACAATAAGAGCTGTTCCCAAGTGAAGAGTCCATCTTTAGGGAGAGTGGATAACCTGTCTCTGGAATAATAATAATAGCCACCCCAATGGAGTGTTTGCCCTTGCTGACTCAGTGCTAAATATCATTATCTATATACGTACAGAAGAGCTATATAAAATATATATATATATATATATACACACACACACACACACACACACATATATATGTTATGTGTGTATGAATTTATGTGTATACACATTTTTTTCTACTTAATCTTTACAACCCCATATAAGGAGACACCACCACTATCCCCATTTTGTAGAAGAGAAAACTAAGGCTCCAGAACACTACATAACTTCCTCAAAGGCACATATAGAGTAAAAGGCTCAGCCAGGATTCAAGGGCAGTGAGGGTGATTGCAGCTACTCCTCACCATGCAACTACACTGATCCTCTGGCAGTCACTGGACAATAGCTGTGACTACCAGTCATGACAGGGACACTGTAGATGGTGTTTTGATGTAGAAAAGGTGTATTCTATGTGACGTACAGAGTCCTTCCAAATAGTTATGATTAGAGTTTTTCATCAGCCTATGTAGACTGCTAGTAATCTCACTTAATAATAGAGAAACATGTAAATTGACTGTACCTCCGCTATGCCCACAGCCAATCAGAGTATGCAAATTAACCCAACAAAGATGGCAGTTAATTTACATACATACCTGGGTCCCGGGAACCTCCTTGGCACCCAGGTCACTCCCAGCTGGCCATCGTAGGGGCGGGGGGGGTCCCCCTTCCCAAGCCTAAAGCCTGGGGTGGAGGCTTTAAGCTTGGGAAGGGGCCGAGCCTGTGATCAGAGATGCCAGGGGGGAACCCCTTCCCAAGCCTAAAGCCTGGGGCGGAGGCTTTAGGCTTAAGCTGGGGCTGAGCCTGGGATCAGAGGGAAGGGGGAAAAATCAATGGAAACATATCCTTAGGTGAGGATAAAAAGAAAAATAAAGAAAGAAATGTCATATCCTCTGAAAGACAAATCTTGAAAATGCCTAAAGAAAGTTGTCATTTTTTCATGGTGAAGGGACTGGAGTCTGTGTTGATGAAAATACTTTGGCGGCTGCAGCAGCGGAGTGATGGGGCTGGCGCCTTCCCCTGATCAGCCCGGTCGCCTCCCACAAAGGGAGGCCAGACTGCGGCTTAGGTCTGCTCCCCTAAGGGCTCCCAGTATGTGATAGGGGGCAGGCTGGACTGAGGGACCCCTCCCCAGTGCACGAATTTCATGCACCGGGCCCCTAGTCCTATATAATAAAAGACTAATACACAAATCGACCGAACAGTGGAATGACCAGCCGCTATGACACACACTGACCACCAGGGGACATACGCTCAATGCAGGAGCTGCCCCCTGGTGGTCAGTTTGTCCCACGGGGGAGCGCTGCTCAGCCAGAAACTGGGCTCACAGCTGACAAGCTCAGCGACCTCCAACTGCCAGCTTAGGCCCACTCCTTGTGGACATCTCCTAAGGGTTCCTGGACTGCGAGAGGGCGCAGGTTGGGCTGAGGAACCCCCTGCCCCCGAGTGCATGAATTTCATGCACCGGGCCTCTGGTAGTATTTATAAAAACATTGAATTCAATTTTAGTAACTACTATGTGCTTTGCATTGTCAAGAATGCTGTTGATAAGAGATAGGGAAGTAAAAAATGTCAAAGATGGTATCTGCCCTCAAAAAGCTTATGGTCCCAGTGTTTCCCTTAAGATCAGAAACAAGCCCTGGCTAGTGTTTCTCAGTAGTGAGAGCATTGGCCCATGAACTGAAGAGTCTCCGGTTCTATTCTGGTCAAGGGCATGTACCTGAGTTGCAGGTTCCCCACCACAGTTGGCAACCAATTGATGTAGCTCTCTCACATCGATGTTTCTCTCTCTCCTCTTTCTCCCTCTTCTACCTTCTTACACCATATACCAAAGAACTTATATGAATATATGCATAGTCCACAGACACAGACAATAGTATGGTGAAGGCCTGGGGTGGGGTGGGAGCCGGGTTGAGGGAGCGGGAAACAGTGAATATGGGGGACATCTATAAAATTCTCAACAATAACAATAAAAAATAAAAAAAGAATAAACTCAAAATGGATTAAAGATTTAAATGTAAGACTCAAAAACCATAAAACTCCTAGAAGAAAACATGGGCAGTAAAATCTCTGACATTTCTCTTAGCAGTATTTTTTCTGATATATCTTCTGGGATAAAGGAAACAAACAAACAAAAATAAACAAATGGGACTACATCAAACTAAAAAGTTTTCCACAGACTCATAAATACAGAGAACAGATTGACAGCTGTCAGAGGGGAGGGGGTAGGAGGGTTGGGTGAAAAAGGTGAGGGATTAAGAGGAGGAAAAAACTCATAGACAAATAATAGCATGGTGGTTACCAGAGGGAAAGGGGAGGGGAGGCAGGAGAGGGTAAACAGGGGATAAATGGTGATGGAAAGAGACGTGACTTGGGGTGGTGAACACACAATACAATATACAAATGATGTATTATAGAATTGTGTCCCTGAACCTATATAATTTTAGTAACCAATGTCACCCCAATAAATTCAATTTAAAAAAAAAAAACTAAAAAGTTTTCACACAGCAGCCCAGCCAGTGTGGCTCAGTGGTTTAGCATTAACCTATGAAGCAGGAGGTCACAATCCAACTCCCAGTCAGGGCTCATGCTCTGGTTACAGGCTCGATCCCTGGTAGGGGCATGCAGGAGGCAGCCTATCAATGATTCTTTCTTATCATTGATGTTTCTATCTCTCTCTCCCTCTCCCTTCCTCTCTGAAATCAATAAAAATGTTTTCAAAAATGTTCCCACAGCAAAGGAAACCTTATCAACAAAACAAAAAGACAACCTACTGAATGGAAGAAAATATTTGCCAATGACACTTCTGATAAGAGATTAATATCCAAAATCTATAAAGAACTCATTCTATTCAACACAAAACAATGCAATTAAAAAATGGGCAGAGGACCTGAATAGACACTTCTCCAAAGAGGACATACAGATGGCCAAGAGTCATATGAAAAAATCTTCAACATCACAAATCATCAGAGAAATACAAATTAAAACCACAATGAAGTATCACCTCACACCTGTCAGATGGCTATAATCAATCCACAAACAATACGTTTTGGCAAGGATGTAGAGAAAAGGAAACCCTGGTGCACTGCTAGTGGGAATGTAGATTGGTGCAGGCACTATGGAAAACACTGTGGAGGTACCTCAAAAAACTAAAAAGGGAAGTCCCTTATGACCCAATTAATGATTCCACTACTGGGGGTTTATCCAAAGAAACCCAAAACACGAAGTTGTAGCATTATTTACAAAAGCCAAGATTTGAAAGCAGTCTCATTGCCCATCAGTAGCTGAGTGGTTAAAAAAAGTGGTGGTACATTTACACAATGAAATATTACTCAGCCATTAATAAAAAAGATAAACTCATATCATTTGCAACAGCATGGATGGACCTAGAGGGTATTTTGCTAAGTTGAATAAATCAGTACAGAGGAAGACAGATGCCATAGGATCTCACTTATGTGTGGAATCTAAAGAACAAAATAAATGAACAAACAAAATTGAAACAGACTTATAGAGACAGAGAGCAGACTGGTTATTGCCAGAGGGAAGGGGGGGGGGTTGGAGGACTGGGTGAAAGAAATGAAGGGATTAAGAAGTACTAATTGGTAGTTACAAAATAGTCACAGGGGTGTAAAGTACAGCATAGGGAATATACTTACTAGAGGCCCGGTGCATGAAAATTCATGCACTGGAGTGGGGGAGGGGGGTCCCTCAGCCCGGCCTGCCCCCTCTCACAGTCAGGGAGCCCTCAGGGGCGGGAGGCAACCTGTCAATCAAGGGAAAGTGACACCCCATCACACCTCTGCTGCTGCCACTGCCGGCAGCGCAAGCCTCGGCCAGCCCTGGTTACCTGAGCCTCTGGCAGCCCTGGGTGGCTGGGTGGCTGAGGGGACTGGGGGACTCCAGAGGCAGGCATGCAGAAATACAAATTAAAACCACAATGAGGGACCTGCCGCCCCGGCGGGGCTGAGGGGACTGGGCACCGCCATCTTGTGGCTGTGGGTGCTGCCATCTTTGAGGGTGTGAAGGTCAATTAGCATATTCCCTCTTTATTAGATAGGATAATATTGCAATAACTATGTATGGGCCAGGTGGGTACTAGAAATATGAGGGGGAGGGGAACATTTTGTAAGGTGTAAGATTGTGAGACCACTATGCTATACACCTGAAACCAATACAAAATATTATTGAAAGTAAATATTTAATTGAAAAATTAAAAATAAATAAATACATAAGCTTATGCTCCTACAAATATAGCTTCCCCATTACCAATACCCCCCTATCAGAGTGGGTACTTTTGTCACAACTGATGAACCTACATTGACATAATATCACCAAAGTCCTTAGTTTACCTGAGAGTTCACTCTTGCTGTTGAACATGCTATGAGTCTGGACAAACGTATGGCATGTATCCATTATGATGGGGTCGTACATTGTATTTTCATTGCCCTGAAAATCCTCTGTGCTCCACCTGCTCATGCCAGCCTCAACTCTTGGCATGAGCAGGTGGAGCCTGCAGCCTCCAGCCTCAACTCTTGGCAACCACTGATCTTTTCTGTTTCTATAGCTTTGCCTTTTCCAGAATGTCACATCGTCGGATCCCACAGTACGAAGCCTTTTCAGTGTTGCTTCTTTCTGTAACACGTTACCAGTCACTCTTTACAATACAGGGCAGTTTCCTAAAGGGGCAGGTGCCTGTGGAGCTGGGCATAGCCGGCCACGCAGAGAAGGCGGGGCCTTGTGAAACTAGAAGGCAAACTTCACAGACATCACCGTTTCGCCGAGGGCCTGCTTCGAGCGGAGCTTTGAAGAATGGATTTTACACGTGTGCTGCTCCTCAGGAAACCCACATTCCCACTTGTACAAAGAGACTTTCAAACAAAGCGCAAGTCAGAAACAAATCCCACTGGAGCCTCCTGATAGCGGCATCTCAGTGCACCTTGCCAGGCAGGGCCCTGGCTTACTTTGTCTGCCCTGAAGAAGCCGGCACAGCCCCTGATCAGGGCAGAAAACGGCCCACCCAGACTTTCCCGGGTTCTGTCATGAATGTAAATCTTAACCCTCAACGAGCATATTCCATCTTTTAATTTCCCATGTACCCTCATGACCTCTCCATAGCTGCCCAGAGGGGTGTCAGGGTCACATCAGCCACGTGGATGACAAGTCTTCCCAGACACCAGCCATGAGCTGCCTGGAGGTCCCGAGCTTCCCTGGCCTCACAGCTTCTCTATCCTCACAGCTTCCCCGTCCTCACAGCTTCCCTGGCCTCACAGCTTCCCTGTCCTCACAGCTGGCATCGAAGGAGCCCTGTCATCCGGCTGGATGAGGAACATCTGAGCATCCAGAGAAAGCCAAGGAGCCCTGCAGCCCACTTTCCTTGGCTCGCCTGCAAATTGAGGACTCCAGCAAGTTACTCTGCCCATTGAGTGATATGATATCACTGTTACTTATGGACGGGTACCGGCTAAAATCACCACACATGAAAAGTGAATCAAGGTAAGGTTAAAAGTTTCAAAGGTGAGGACTTAATCCACTGCAAGTCACCTTAAAGGCGAGGGGGGAGGGGGGGCGGGGAGGAGGGAGGAAGGAACCAACTCTTGGACAAAACCTGTCCCAAAGCTGCATGAAAGAAATATAAAAAAATAAAAGGCTTTTATATGAGACTGGAGATCTCATTTACACTGGGCAGATGCTTAGCCACTGCCCGCCCCTAGGGCAGTGGTCGGCAAACTCATTAGTCAACAGAGCCAAATATCAACAGTACAACGATTGAAATTTCTTTTGAGAGCCAAATTATTTAAACTTAAACTTCTTCTAACGCCGCTTCTTCAAAATAGACTCGCCCAGGCCGTGGTATTTTGTGGAAGAGCCACCCTCAAGGGGCCAAAGAGCCGCATGTGGCTCGCGAGCCGCAGTTTGCCGACCACGGCCCTAGGTTATCTCGGGAACAGGCAACCCCCACTCTGGAGGGACGAGCCCTGGATACAAACCCGGATTCCTTTGCTTACTACTCGTGTGGACTTGGCCAGGCAATTCACTAGTCTGAGGCTCTGTTCCTTCATCTGCATAATCCCAGACTGTTGTGAGAATCCAGTCAGATAATGTCTGTAAGGGGCCCAGCTCGGGGCAGGCACAGAGCAGGTCCTAATGAAATAGCCCTTAGTATAGTTGTCACCATCATCGTCCGGTCACCGTGAGCTCAGATCTAACCATGACCATCACCAGGCTAAGCAGGTGATGTTTCCCAGGTGAGGGCCCTCATATCCCCGTGCCCGCACAGAGCCAGCCCTGGACACCCGTTTGTCTGGTGCAGGGTTTCTCAGTCTTGGCTCTGTTGGCATTTAGGGCTAAGTCTTCACTGGGGAGACCTGTTCTGTGCCTTTTGGGATGTTTGGCAGCATCCCTGTCCTCTACTCACGAGATGGCTGTAGCACCGCCCCTAATTGCGACAACAAATGTCCTCTGAGGGACAGCATCATCCCTCCAGAGTGGGGGTGAAATGTCCACAGTGGGTTTCTGAGGCGGGGGGGGGGGGGGGGAGACCTACGAAGGTTCTGGTTCCAAACCTCCTCCCAGGGTTATCTTTTCTAGTAAACCACTGCATTTTACAGGCATGCTTTCCAAAGGAGGAGAATAAACTGGGAAATAATTCGGTGAGCGTGCAATATTTGCGCGTATTTACAAGGCTGTTTCAACTTGCAGCTGTGCCTGAATTTCTGCCGGATAAAATGTGGAGGTTTTCTAAACCTCGGACACAGATGCTACGTTCACAGGAGCCCCTTGTCCCCGGTTAAACATTGTGACCGGCCAGCAGCCTCCACAACAGACCTCCACAGAGCATTCTTTCCCGAGCCCATTGATCACCCTCTAGTTCAAGGCATTGTTCCAATTCTGGGGCCTCCTCGGCAGGGGTCCCTTTAAAAGGCAAATAACTTAAAAGGATGAATGAGTGAAAGAATGAATGGAACCTCTCCATTTCGCTGTCACCTTTTGCTGACCCCTGTGATTTCAGACTTACTATGTATGAGCTCTGCAGCAGCCACCCACCTCCCCATTCAAACAAACAAAAATACATAAACAAAAATAATGGGCTGCCATGGAGACATACCTGGCCAAGGATGCGTTTCTTGGTCCGCCCTCCAGCCCACCCACCGCAGCGGCTCACTGCTGCCCCTCAGATTGCCTTTTCCAGAAACACACGGGACAGCCCTCTGAGCCGCCATAGCCTCGTACCTTGAAAATGCGCAGAAACTGGTTCCTCCTCGGTGCAGGGAACTAAAGTGGCTCCACAGGGAGGCGGGACAGGCAGCCCCACATCGGCCACACAGACACACCACAGAGTGGCCTGAGATCCGGCTGGGACCCAGAGGGAAAAGGGGGTGGGAAAGGAAGACAGGAAGTCGGTCGGGGAAGGCGGGCCCTAAAGGAGAGGGCATTTATTGAGCACTTACTACACACCTCACCTGAGCATTTATTATGCACCTCATACTTCCTTCACATGCTACCTCCTTTTCTTGTCATCAGAGGAGGGAGATGTTATTATCCCCAATTTCATCAACGATAAACTCCGGAAGTCTGGCCGGCTGAGTCTAAAGCTAGGTTGTCCACTGCAAAGCCCACGCTCTTGACCACACCTGGGCTCCCTGCCCTGGCTATCTAGTGAAACCACCTGACACGGATGCCCCAATCTTCACCAATTAAATCAGTGCAGCAAGCATGCTATTTTTGTAAAAGCCCCCAGGTGAGCAAACTGCACCTTCAGGATTGAGAACCACTGCCCTGCACAAGGAGTGGAGGAGGGGCGTGTGGACAGAAGGGCCACGCGGTGGGCAGATGCTGCCCGCGTTCAGTTATCCACCCGCAGAGCCGCCCTGTGCTGGGGTGGGGGCTCCCCAGACCCCCGTCAGTGAGCACTAAGGGCACTCTTGATCTGAGCTACATAAAATGTTCTGGGAAGAAAAAGCCACAAACACCGCGTGATGTAGGATCTATTCCAGCAGAAACTGCTTTGCATCCTGGACTTTTCCATAGCGTGTGCACCGCCGCCTCCCGTGTGGCTGTGGAGCAGTGGCTCTCAGGCAGGGGCAGGGTAGCTCCCCAGGGGACGCTGGGCAATGACGGAAGCATCTTTGCTTCTCACCACTCGGGCAGGGTGGGGAGGTGCTGCAGGCATCCAGTGGGTGGAGGCCAGCGATGCTGCTGAACACCCTACCGTGCACAGGGGGCCCCGCCACAAAGAGTCAATCACCCAGCCCCAAGTGAAAACAGTGCCGACGCTGAAAACCCCGCTCAGAGAGCCATAGTCACCACCAGGTGGACACGAAGCCGGGAGTCCCACCCTCCTCCAGGTCAGAAGCCTGTCCCTGACCAGGCGTGTTTCAAAGGATCACAGAATCTTGGAACAGTAAGAGACAGAGACAGGCCAACGGAGACCCAGGCTGTTAGCACAGACCTAGAGCAGCGCTACACACTGTTCACCAAACCACATTGTCGCGCTTGGCGGGCTGCACCTGCTGCCAGGTAGTACCTGTGTAGCAAATCACCTGGAAAAGGTATTCCTTACTGCGAACTCTTTCGTTGGCTTAACAAGGATGTTCAGGGCCCAGTAGGTTCAGGGCACAGTGCCTAATTCCCCTGCTGCCACTGTTCCCCAGCCCCCAACAGCCCTCTTTGTGTTCAAGCCCAATGGAAGATCCAGCCTCAGAACCCAGCAAATCACCCCCAGCTGGGTTTATGGTGGTTTTATTGTTTTCTGGCTCATTGGGTAACTTGGCAACCTGGGTTCAGGTATGCAAGGAAGTGAAGGAGACCCGTCCAAGAATCACACACAAGGTTGGGGCAGGGGGAGCTGCACATGTGAGGCTCTGCCCGAGGGCAGGTGCCCTGCATTCCTCGCAGGCTGCCCAAAGCTGCCCTCTGCCCCCAGCCCAGCTCTGCCCCCAGCCCAGCCCTGCTACCAGCTCCCTCCCACTTCAGGCAGGTGAAAGAGAGCTGATTCTGGCCACTTAGACGCCAGCATGGGTTCCACCTCCCTCTCCTCTGCCCTCCTCAAACCCTCCCCTGTTTCTTCTCCCTCTCCACCCCCTGCCTCCCCCTCCCCCATTTCCTTCTCTCCTTCTCCACACCTGCCTCTCCTCCCCCTCCTTCTCCTCCTCCCCCTCCTTCTCCTCCTCCCCCCCCTCCTTCTCTTCCTACTCCTCCTCCTTCTCCTCCTCCTTCTCCTCCCCCACCCCCTCCTCCTCCCCCCCCTCCTTCTCCTCCCCCTTCCCTGGCGCCCACACTGTTATCTACAAGAATAAGTGCTCTGTTGTAACTTGCCACAGAAATGAAAACTGCTCCGGGGAAGAAATTGGGAACGTTTTGTACAACAGGGTCACAAAAGATTTAAAAGTCATTCTCTCTACTGGAGGTCTCATTTACACTGGGCAGAAACAACAACAAAATAAAAACCTGTCAAAGGCAAAGACTGCAGAGGCAAGACTAGTGGGGCGGAGAGGAAAGGGAGAGGCAGCAACACCAAGCTGCCATGTGGGAGACATTGAAGGCCGAGTGCTGGGGTGCTGGGTGCTGGGTGGTGCTGGAGGAGGGGTGCTGGGGTGCTTCCCCCTGCCCGGCTCCCTGACATGCCCCTGGTGCCTGCAGACCACTCCTCTCCATGCCAGAAACACCTCTCCCTGCACTTCCACTCATCCAACGAAACTCCTGGCACAGCTGTCAACTGAAACCTGACCAGAGACAGCTCTGGTGTAATGGGGAGAGGAGCCAAAGCCACCTGCATGGCAGGGCCTGTGACCACAGCATAAGCTGCCGTTATGTCACCTGACTCTCTCTTCATTCTACCTGCAAGTTCTTTCCTCAGGGACGCCTCCTCTAATCCCCCAGATTCATTCTTTCACTCAACAAACATTTACTGAATGAATAACATTTATTGAGTGGCCCCCAAGGATTAGGTGCCCTTAAGTGTAGTCTCTCATAGCAAACTCCTCCTATTTGACAATATTTATGGTAATTAATTAACTACTCAGTAATTATTTCATATATATTTGTTGGTAGTATTACAGTTATCTCCCATTTTTTCCCCTTTACTCACCTCCTTCCAGCCCCTACCCACTCCCCAGTGCCTATGTCCGTGGGCTATGCGTGTAAGTATATAAGTTCTTTGGCTTATCTCTTCTTGTCCCCCTATCCTAACATCAAGGTATGCCAGTCTATTATTCCATGCCTACATGTTTCGGGTTTTATTTTGTTGATCAAGTCATTTCAGTAATTATTTCTTAGGGTTCATTCCCACCCCAACCCACCAGCTTTCCAGAATACTGAGCTACATGAGGACAGGAGCCAAGTCTATCTGGTTATTTGCTCTATTCCATTGCCACTGGGGCCAGGACTATTGAATGAATGAGGGAACAAATGAATGAGCAAACTGTCCATCTAGGTCAGCGCTGTCCATTAGAAATGCTAGTCACAAAGGCAAGCCACATGTGTCATTTAAAATTTTCTAGAAGCCACATTTAAAAAAAATTTTTTTAAATGGGTAGGGATGTAAAGTACAGCATAGGGAATATAGTCAATAATATGGCAATAACTATGTATGGTGCCAGTGGGTACTGGAAATATGGGGTATTGGGGGGAACATTTTGTAAATATATAATTGTCTAACCACTATGCTATATACCTGAAAGCCATACAAAATAATATTGAAAGTAAATTGTCATTGAAAATTAAAAATAAATTTGAAAAAGAAAAACTTTTTTAAAAAATTTATCTTTATTGTTGAAAGTATTACAGATGTCTCCTTTTCCCCCCAATTAGTCCCCCCACCCCGCACTCACCCCTTCCCCAGGTCTTCCCTGAAATATTGTCTGTCCCATCCATGGGCTATGCCTATCTATACTAATAATAGCCTAGATGGTCGTCACACCCTCACATCATCACAAGATGACCGTCACAAGATGGCCATCACAAGATGGCTGTGCACACAACAGAGGTGGGGCCTGGTGGCCGCTCCACCTGGTGAGGCCTGGGGGTCCTGCGGCTCTGTGCAGCATGGAGGAGGTCAATCCCAGCGGAGGAGGTGGGTCACAGCAGGGGAGGGCAGTTGGGGGCCATCAGGCCAGCAGGGGAGGGCAGTTGGGGTCCATCAGGCCAGCAGGGGAGCAGTTAGGCGTCAATCAGGCTGGCAGGGAAGCAGTTAGGGGGCAATCAGGCAGGCAGGCAGGCAAGCAGTTAGGAGTCAGTGGTCCCAG
The DNA here is from genome assembly GCF_951640355.1 of Cnephaeus nilssonii. NCBI lineage: Eukaryota > Metazoa > Chordata > Mammalia > Chiroptera > Vespertilionidae > Cnephaeus > Cnephaeus nilssonii. The sequence continues at coordinate 73,160,403 of NC_137075.1, read as the reverse complement.
ATTGTGAGAGGTATGTCTGACTGCCGCAGGGATCAGGCCTAAACCAGCAGTCGGACATCCCCCAAGAGGTCCCAGATTGGAGAGGGTGCAGGCTGGGCTGAGGGACACCCCCCCCCCCAAGCATGATTTTGTGCACCAGGCCTCTAGTATGCATATAAGTTCATTGGTTAATCTCTTCTTGTGCCCACCCACTTCCCTCTGAAATACATCAGTCTGTTTCATGCTTCAGTATCTCTGGATCTTTTTTGTTCGTCAGTTTATTTTGTCCATTAGTTTCCACATATGTGTGAGATCATGTGATACTTGTCTTTCTCTGACTGGCTTATAAGAAAAACTTTTTTAAAAATGGCTGGGCACTTTCTAACAGTTGTGATTAACTGTTTATATATAATTTTATATCCAGGTTTTTTCAGTTAAGATGAGAACTTAAATTTTTCTCATAGTAATAAAATCTGTGAATGTAAAAAAAGGATAAAATTAATTTTAACAATATGTTTTTATTTAACCTACTATATCTAAGATATTGTCATTTCAACATTTAATCTATTTGAAATAATTACAAAAAAAGATGTTTTGCATTCTTTTTCTCATATGAAGTCCTCAGAATCTGGTATGTGTTTTACTCTATTTGGACTAGCCTCATGCCAAGGGCTCAATAGCCACATGTGGTGAGTATATTATATTGACAATACAAGTGTGGGTTTCGCTAGGGCCTTCCTGGTGTGCTTGTATTCTGCTATATAATCTCCTCTATACCAAGAGACTATATAGCCTCTTGCTTATGGTCTTGTGTTAGATTGCCTGGTTCTAACCCTAACTCTACCATTTACTACTTGTGAGACCCAGGGCAAGTTATGTAACCTGTCTGTGCCTCAGTTTCCTCTTCTATAAAGTGGGGGTGCTAAGAGTATTTACTACATTATGGGAGATATGTCAGGAACAATAAAGCCCTTAGAACTATGCCTGCCACACGGTAAGTACTCAGTAATATTAGCCATTTAATATTTTATCATACACTAGAGGCCCAGTGTACGGATTCATGCACCAGTGGGGTCCCTTGGCCTGGCTGTGCCCTCTCACAATCCAGGACCCATCGGGGGATGTCATAGAGCCAGTTTCAGCCCGATCCCAACAGGCTAGGCGTGGAGAGCGGCTACAGCATTTGGACAGGTTCAAGCCTGGGACTAATGAGAGGGCACAATCCTCTCATGGCAAAGCCACGTGCAAGTCCCAGCACAATTATAGCCAAAGGCTATAGTTGTAAGCTTGACCTTATGGTCCAAACCTGTGGTCCCATGTGGCTAAGTGATATAGGCTGAGGGTGGTGCAGCAAGTAAACAAAGCTTGATCAGGTGCATGTAATTGAGTAGATTCAAAACCCATGAGAACACTGTAAACATCGTGACCATGTCCTTACTTTGCCTCGTGGAATCTGGCTATAAAATAAAGACTCGGCTTACCCTGATATAGGCTGTGGTGCTGTCTCTCCATCAGAGAGAGCAGTGTCCCACCTAGACCCAGCTTTATTCTCTTGTCTGTCTTTTCTAAATCCTTCACCGCCCCCTCTCAGGTTCACCCATGGCTGTGCCGGCTCAGCACAGCCAGGCCGAGGGACCCCTCCAGTGCATGAATCCGTCCACTGGGCCTCTAGTATGCATATAAGATCTTTGGTTAATCTCCTTCTGCCCTCCCTCCTCCCCACTTCTCTCTGAGATTCATCAGTCTGTTCCATGTTTCCACGCCTGTGGTTTCCGCTCCTGCATTGAGCGTCTGCCCCTTGGATGGTCGCTTAGGCTTTTATATACAGAGATTTGTATCACAAACAGACATTTATGCCCACTTCTTGGCACTAGAGATGGGAAGTAGCTGGTAGGACAAAAGAAAAACCAGTATCCATTTAGAACTGCATTCTGAACATACTCTTTTATGAACACAGCAAGACATATCTTAGAGAAAAAGACTGACTTTGGACATGCAGATTGTACAGGTCAGAAACAACTTTTAAGCACACATAGAGAAGAGAATTTGCACTTTGCTGAGGCACACGTAATCATTGGTGAGAAGAGAAGTTCTGGTTTAAATAAAAACCTTTTGCAATTTTGTACAGGTTGTTTTAATGCCTTTCTCTCGTGTTAAATTCAAGTTCCGCTGTCCAGGACACACAAGTTGTCTCTTTTCCAATCCAACACAGAAAGCAAGTGACATTTACATTTGATTTCCTGTCTGGGGCAGAAAGCTGCTCAGGCAAGCGGAGCGCTCAGCAGGTTGCAGGCACCAGACAGATGTTTTCCTCACCCCGATGGCTGTCATCGTGGCCTTGGAGCAGGAGGGTGCCACATTTGAAACAAGGTAATAATAGCTACCTTACAGGAATGTTGTGAAATGTAATTGAAATAACGTGAGTGACAATGCTTGACCCAAAGTAGGTACCTGATAAATATTTCCTTAGGAGAATGCAACCTGAGGTCTGTGTCTTATTAACAATGCCACAATCTCCTGGAAAACATCTTCTTTATTTCTAGCTAAAAATGTGTTCCGATCCTGCCCTTCTTGACTATGCAGAATGAGTCTAATCGCTCTTCCAAGAAGCCCTCCACTATATGAGAGCAACTTCTCACGCCTTCCCCACTACACGTTCTCTTTTCCAGCCCCCAAGCCCTGATTTCCTCCAACAAGACAAGAATTTGTTGTCTTCAAAGTAACTAGAAGCATCGGGGCGTTAGTGGATCCCAAGACACACCTCAGCATCAATAACGACGTGCCTGTAGCCCCAGAGAACCCGCACGTGGGTTTGTGGGAGATGGATAAAGTTAACCTCATGATTAGCCTAATGCTTTCTTTATTGTGTAAAATTCAAGGAACTTTTCCCATGTGTTCTCCCCACTCCCAACACGGACCACAGATGCTGTTTTGTTGGAAGGAGACTGTTGTGGGATGAATACATTCTTCACAGTTGAAACCCAGCTCTGAACCTTTGAAGTGACATTTATTGTGGTCTTGGGAAAGGTTCGGTGGAGGTGAGGAGTGACAGCTGAGGGTGATAAATCAAATGCAGCTCAGTTTTCATTTAAGGGCAAGCTCTCCTCCAGTCTGCCCGGCTCTGTCATCAGCCGGCGCTGGCAGCTTGTGAGTTCTTATGTAAAATGGTAAACAGAATAGTGAATGGTGACAATTTCTTCAACTGCTAGGTTGAGCCGTCAGCTCCCATTCTCTGCTTAAACATGACATCTTAAGCTCCCGGTTAGAGGAGAGTCATGTTAACAAAAACATTTCAGGGCTAATCCTAATCATAAAGCCTCTCTCAGGAATGACGCCACTTGTGCAGCAGGTTCACAACACACCTCGTCTGCTCTGCCTCCTCAGCCCTGAAGTGAAGGTTGCAATAATCTAGCACCGACTGTCCAATACGGGAGCTACTAGCCACACAGGGCCACAGAGCATTTGAAAACTGGCTAGTTTGAATTGTGATGGGCTGTAAGTATCTAATAATACACACAGAGACTCAGCTGGTTGAGCGTCGTCCATGCACCAAGAGGTCGCTGGTTCAAATTCCTGTCCGGGCACAGGCCAGGGTTGCGGACTTGATCCCCAGTAGGGGGTATACAGGAGCCAGCCGATCCATCTTTCTCTCTGATTGATGTTTCTATCTCTTCCTCTCCCTTCCTCTCTCTCTCTAAAATCAATAAAACTCATTAAAAAATAATTCACATAGGATTTCAAAGATTTAATATAAAAACCTGTAAAATAGCCCAGTGTGGCTCAGTGGTTGAGCATCGACCTATGAGCCAGGGGGTCATGGTTTGATTCCCAGTCAGGGCACATGCCCAGATTGTGGGTTTGATCCCTGGTGGGGGATGTGCAGGAGGCAGCCAATCAATGATTCTTATCATTGATGTTTCTCTCTCTCCCTCTCCCTTCCTCTCTGAAATCAATAAAAATATATTTTTAATTGTAAAATATCTTTTTTATTGTTTAAAGTATTACAAATAGTAGTACATATGTCTACTTTTTTTCCCCATTGACCTTCCCCCGGCCTCCCCTACCCCCCAGCACATGCCCTCACCCCACCCCACCCCCAGTGTCTTGCGTCCATTGGTTATGCTTATATGCATGCATACAAGTCCTTCGGTTGATCTCTTACCTCCCCCCCAACCCTCCCCAGCCTTCCCGCTGTAATTTGACAGTCTGTTTAAAATTGTAAAATATCTTATTAGTAATCTAAAAGATTCATTTTAGATTACTAATAAGATATTCATTTTATGTTGATTTTGATAATATTTTGGATATTTTGAATTAAACTAAATAATTTTTAAATTAATTTTACCTTTTTACATTATTCAGCATGGCTGCTAGAAATTTCTTAATTAGCTATGTCTTCATAATGTGGCTGCCATTACATTTCCATTGAACAGCACTAGTCTGGAGGGCAAGGTAGGAAGCTTCAAATCTCACATTTCTCTGGCCCTTCCTCTGGGTTCAGACGTAGGAACAAGGGGGCTACATCAGAAGGTGCCACTGACTTTACTACTTCTTTACTGGTTAGATTGCAGCAGTGGTCCTCACACTTCAGTGAACATAAGTGCTATGGATTGAACTGTGTCCTCCCCCAAAACTCATATGTGGAAACCTTAACCCCTGTGGCTGAATTGCAGATAAGGCCTTTAAGGAGGTGATTACAGTTAAATGAGGTCATAATGGTATAGCCCTGATCCAACAGAACTGGTTCATAGGTTGACCACTGAGCCACACCAGCTGGGCAAACTTAAGTCCTTTTATTGGAAGATAACTCCTGGGGGTGGAGGGTATACTGTCATAGTGCAAAGGCTAAATCAGGGGGAGGATTTAAAAAAAATTAGCTGAGGTTGGTCACAAATGAGAAAGTAGGCTTAATTCGTTCATACGTGAAAAATATTCTTGAGTCTGAAAAACAGCTCTCCACAATGTATTCTTCGTTATTATTATTCATCAGTGTCAATGTGTGGCTTGTTTTCAATTCTTCTATATCGAAACTAGTGAGACATGATGGTAAAGTTTCAAGACAGCATGAAGTTACTAGTGCCTCTTATTAGAAAGCAACATTTTTCATCCCAGGGTTATGCACCACCATTTTTCTTATTCATTACTGATGCCACATCAAGCTGTGAACTTCTGCAGGGCTGAAAAGAATTCATGCAACCAATCTTCTTTAACAAACTAATCATCTCTCCCCTTCAGGAAGTACAAGCTATGGAACACTGGGGATGATTATGAAAAATAACAGTATTTATATAAACCTACTGGGCTCCATGATACATTCAGTGCAGTTAGGGAAACTTGAACTGTGGTTAAAGATCTTTCCACTAAAACTCTCATGGAGACAAAAAGGGCCTGCCACATCATTTGGACAGAAGTTTGCAAACATTGTTCTCAGAATCCCTTTACACTCTTACCAAAAGTATTAAGTACCCGAAAGAGCTATCCTATGTAATAAAAGAGTAATATGCAAATTGACTGTCATTCCAACACACAAGATGGCTGCCCCCATGTGGACACAGGATGGCCCCACAAGATGGCCAGCAGGGGAGGGCAGTTGGAAGGGACCAGACCTGCAAGGGAGGGCAGTTGGGGGGGGACCAGGCCTGAAGGGGAGGGCAGTTAGGGGCAATCAGGCTGGCAGGGGAGCAGTTAGGCATCAATCAGCTGGCAGGGGAGTGGTTAGGGGGTGATCAGGCTGGCAGGCAGAAGTGATTAGGGGCAATCAGGAAGGCAGGCGGGCGAGCAGTTGGGAGCCAGCAGTCCTGGATTGTGAGAGGGATGTCCCAGATTGGAGAGTGCAGGCTGGGCTGAGGGACACACACACCCCCGTGCACGAATTTCATGCACCGGGCCTCTAGTAGTTTACATATATTACAACTATCAATATTTGCTATATTAGAAATTAAAGCTGAAAAAAATTTTAAATGAATTTGTTAATCTTATTTTTAAAAACCTATTAGCATTTTTATAAAACACAACTATATTTTCCAAAACAAAAACATTATTAGAAGAATGGTATTGATTTACACTTTTGCAAATCTCTTTAGTGCCTGGCTTCATAGAAGACAACTGGATTCTCATATCTGCTTCTGTATTCAATCTATTACAGTATCACACAGCATATAGCATCTGAAAACCCCCATTATACTCATGAGAGAATGAGAGTGAAAAAGTAGATAACAATTTAGTTTTATTGCTAAGATAGTTTAGACTTCATGGACCCCCCTGAGAGTGTCTAAGGAACCACTAGGGTTCCATCAACACGTTTTGAGAACTGCTGATTTGGGATAAGACCGGCTCCCATAAATGAAAAACTAAGCTTAACTATCTAGTGAAGAAAGTGCTAGAACCAGAAGAGTGATAGCTAAATAGAAGTAGAAAACATAGTATATATTTTAAGGGGGTTAAAATGTATTTTGCAATAGAATAGTGGGACATATTGCATTACTCTTCAAAATATCTGCTGCTCCTCTTACCAGCTTCTCCTAAGTGGGCCCTCCCAACAGAGACTCTCCCTAAGGGACAAGTATACTCTTCCCACCCTATTGTGTTCATGTCTGACCATCTGAAATGTGAGTGGATTGACATGTGTTACTTCTGTGCAGAAGCTTTCAGGGCCATTGCATGATTTCCTCACCCTCATTTCCTCTCCCATCACACTCACAAGGCAGCATGGCGCGGAGTGGCAATCAACCCATGAAATCCATCTAACAAAGTAGTCATCCACTGAGATTTTTGGACGTGTTTGTTACTGCAGCATAACTTAGCCAACAGTGACTGATAAAGGTGGGATAAATAAGTACAAGAAACTTACATATTGAAAAAAGTATCATAGTAATTATTCCCACATATTAAAGAATAAGAAGACAGAGATGATCTATGTCAGCATCCTCGACTTTTTAATTAAGTGTAGCAAGCACTATGGAGTCAGGCCCTATACTAGACCCTGAATATTTAGGGATGAGTAAGATAGGGTCTCAGTATGGAAGGCAGTGGTAGGAAGCATGGCTTTGACATTAGACCTAGATTGCAAGCCTAATTCTGCTACTCACAACTGTAGAACCTTAGCAAGTTTCTCTGAATTTTATTATTCTTATTTGTAAAATGAGGATATTAATACCTACTTTGGATGATTGTGGAATTAAACGATTGATTAAAGTACTAGTATATGGCAGATAGCCTAACATAGTGTATATTTTCTATAAAGACTGCTTTCTTTCCACCTTTGTTCCCCTTTCTTCCACCCCCACTCCCAGATGAGGTCTTGAGATTATAAACGTAGCTCTATTAACTGAGTTTCTCAGTTACTTTTCTAAATTTTAGTCTTTCCAAAAATAAAAAACTTTATATGGACAACATACATATAAACACACATATATATCCATTTAGTCTGTCACTCTAATAGTTATTAAGTACTATACTCAATTTACAAATGAGAAACCTCAAGCAGTGAGAGGCTGAAAAACTTCCACCAAGATCATATACATCTGCACATAGATACTTATCTCATTTTTTAAATGGCTGATACTATTCAACATATTGATAGTTTTCTTAAACATTCCCTTTTGGATGGACATTTTCAAGTTGCATTATGTGTTTATTATCACAACAAAGGAACATCCTGCACAAATAACTTTTTATACATATGTAATAACATTTGTAGGATAAATTCTTAGAATTGGATAGTTAGGTCAGAGTATAGAAATTTAAATTTGGATAGATAACTAAAATTGCCTTTCAGAAAGTCTTTGCCGATTTACACTCCAGCCCATAGGGTATGACATACCTTTTCCCAGAGTCTCATCTATGCTATCATCGTAATCTTCAGTGGCTTATACCTCTGAATCAGTGCTTACCAAACTGTGTTCCCAATACTGTCATTGGGCTCAGCTTAGGAAAGGCTGCTGCATAGGGAGCACCCCCCTTTTTGTCCTTGGTGGGTTAATGCCTTCTTTCTCTGCTTTCACCCACAATGCATTTGGCGAGGCTGGCTGGAAGTGGGCTTTGTTCTGCTCTGAACTACACAAGAATAATTCATCTATTTGAAAGGTAACTTGTATATTGATCCAGAAACATTGCAGGAGTGTAGCTTTTTCATTGATTATTTAATAATGGGTCATTTCATTTCTATCTACTTCTGACTTCTCTATCTAACTCAGATAAAAACCCAGGTAACCCTGAACTCATAATTCATCTCAGTGAAAAGCATTGTGCCTGCTCATTCACATTAGCTCAAAAAGTGACCCTGCAAACCTCCAAATCATTCAGAACAATATGAATATGGCTCTTCCAACCTGCCTTGTTCTTGTTTAATATTTGGACAAGAAACTAAAGGAGCATTTATTTTGAAGCAAATTACAGCTCATATTTTCTTGGAATGAGGCAGAAGCAAGCCTAAAACGGATTTCAATGGAGTGAACCCACGTTGACAAGAGCTCTGGTCATCACTTCCATTGTGTGTTCTTAGCCAATTTACAACTACATTCATTGAATTAGTAATGATCACCTACAACTTGCAGAAGCCTAATACCCAGGGCTCCATTCGAAGGCTACTGCCCTGACATTTAAATATTTATTGGTGATAAGTGGATGACAGATAGGGATGGGCTCAGCCAGAAATAAATTCAATCTGCTTGCACAAGCACCCAAGCCAAGAGTCCTCCGCAGGCCCCCTAGATGCAGTACCAGGAGAAATGGGGGGGAAAGAACTTTGAAGATATGTGAAAACTAAAATCTTGAGTCTTATCATTGCTTTGTTTAGTTAAAGGTAAAGGTGAACTTCTTAAACATCATTTTTAAACCAAATTGTCAACAAAAGGGAAGAGAATTTGGAATTCAAGACGTTGCTTTCCTGGACTCTGAAATTTCCCTCCTATTTCAAAAAATATTTGAGTGCATTAGGCATCCAATTTGTATAGAAACTAAAAGGAGACTCAGGGTATGGAATGGAAGAAGTAGAAGGTAGAGAAAAAAAGGCAAGAACAGGAAAAGAAATTGATCAGAAAGAAAGCACTGAAAAAAATTATTGTAAAAGATCCTTTTCAACTCATGACCTACCTTGTTAGAGACATTTAATCATTATTTCCCCCCAAGACGATTCAGCCTGTTGCTTCTACCTGACAAATAGAAAATTACAGAACTAATTTAGGTAGCTGTGTTAACCACCTTCCTGGAGCATTTATTGCCAAGATATGCCAGGTTATGCTGCAGTAACAAAGAATCCCAAAATCTTAATGACCAAAAACCACAAAGGTTTATCTCATGCTCATACCACATGTCCATCTCAAGCTGCCAGAGCATTCTGCTCATCACAGTTACCCAAGGATGCAAACGAACAGAACAGCCAATCGCCCTTTCAGGAGAATCTTGCATCTGTAACTGAATGTTCTGACCTGGAAGTAAATGGCACTAATGACTACCATGGAGGCCATGCTTAAGGCTTTGAATCCCTTCTCTGCTTCTCACTATCCATGTGACCTTGAAAATGTTACCTTTACACTTGGAGGCTCAGATTCCTTATCTGAAAACCAGGATAATACAATTGTAGAACATAGCACATACCTGAGGCTCAACAAATGATAGGCTTTTGGTTTTTACCACATGCAAAGACATCCAAAGAGCCCAGTGGGTTCACACAGCTGTTGGCTTTTGCTCACTTGTACCATATTATACACAAAATTCCTTGAAGCATATATTAAACCACAATGCTTGCATGTCTCAAGGCTCTCACTGCCACGCACTGTGGTTTCTAACAGCTCAACAGTTCAATATTGTACATGGTGAAAGGTGACCTGAAGGTGACTGAAGAAATGAGCCAAGATTTAACATCCAACTTTGTATTTCCTGAATTCCACTACAGTCCATATTCATTGCTGTGCCCACCTTCTGTGTCTGGGGACAAAATGGGGGAATAATATACTGCACCCCAAGAGAGCATCCTTGTCAGCAAGCTTTTAGACAAGGATCAGTAAGCCAAAAGGTTATTGTCACTGTTCATAAGCAATGATTACCCTTCACAACTATATTTCCCATAATAACTAAGAAAATTAAAAAGATTCAAAAAATGATTATTACTATAATAAAGCAGAAAGATAGTTTATGGAACAATGTGTTTTAGGGAAGTGTCATAGGGTGGAAGCAAGAGAGGGAACCCCATGCTTATCTCCAAGGAGAGAGGGGAAGACCCCATGGATGGAGCAAGCAAGCTGCATCAGGCCTGACAGGTACCATTTCCGTGTTATGGGACCAATAAATGGGAGAGAGAATTTTTTCTCCTAATAATAATACCTATTATTTTAATACCTAAGAATTTTTTAAAATTCTATATCTATGAATTTTCAAGGGGGACCAAGTGGTTTGTGCTAACCCGAAGATATCACGGCTAATACTCTGTCAAACAAAACAACCCACTTTCCAGATAAAGACAACAACATTAAATATAATTTCTTCATGTTTTTAAATGAATAACCAATTAGCAATCACTCAGTCATGAACTAATAGCACTTACTAGGCTCCCCTTAGTGATTTCTCAGAAATAGTGGGAGATTAACAGGATGTGATTAATCAGACTAAGCTATTTCCAAGTACTTGTTCCTTTTTTCTTTCACGTGACAAAGTGGGCTGCAACTAACACTGTCTGTGATCACAGTGGATGACCACTATGATTAAGTGGAAGCTGGAGGGGTAACAGCAGTTGGCAGGGTAGACTAGTATCACATACAAGGAAGGCCTTGCCAGTCAGCAACCCTCAGATCACACATTTCCACCTTCTGTCCACCTCTCCTTAGCTGTGCTTTTTGAGAAAGATGCAGCCCAGTAAGTTGGTGAATGGTCCATGGTAGGCTCCAGCAATGAGGATAAGACACATATGGGCATAGAAAACTTATACAGGAAGTAGAGGCCAGTCCTAGCACATAAGCCCTGAAACAATTATATCACCAAAGTCATTAAGTTGTTATCAGTGACCCTCAAGTCAAATGGAAGACAACAGCTTCACTGCACCAACATGGATGAAGGCAACTCTTTGGCTTTTTGACTGTCAATGAGCCTTGATTCAGAAATTATAGAAGAACCTCTTCTGCTGGAGTCCTGAGCAGACTTGTAGCTCTCAAGACTACACGTGCCTCCCTCCCATCCTTATGTTTTTCTGGATTGGGTCCCAGTGGCCACTTCGGAAATGGGCACTCAGCACCACCAGCATCCACATATCCATGTACCTGTTATAGGAATTAAGTGGTTGCTTCCCTCTAGGCAGGAACTAAGCATCAAATGGCCTTGTATAGCAGCCATAGCACCTGTACCATGAATTCCCTAAAATGCTCTTGTCAAACTGATGATTTGTATAGTCTTTGCCAGTGTCATGGCCTTGCCAGGAAGTACCGAGATACACCAGCTCACACTTTCTGCGAGCACAGTGGCTTTTCACTGTTCCACAGAGTGCCAGGGCTTGTGGGCTGCTGCGAGGGACGAAGGGGGAAAGAGAAGGTCAAGAGGGTAGAGCATCGGTCCCACCTCCACAACCAAGGCGTCTGCTTTCTGTTTAATACATCAGGGCTACGGTTTTTCACTTGAAGAGGGGTCTGCTTCTTTTAAAAGTTTGAAAACCAAGGAGATGCCCAGATGATCAGAAACATAAAATCAGTAGGTAGTGTGCCTCACACAGAGAAGCAGCTATGTGGACAGCAGTGTCCTAGGTTTCCAGTGTAAGGTACTTCTCTTTCTCGACAGGGAACATTCGTTATCTCTCAGCACTCCAAGGAAAACCAGCAACACCGAGTATCTCTACAGCCTAATGGGACCCCCTCCTCGATTAACCTTAAAAGGAAAGCTGTGTAAGGAAGGAGAAGAGATATGAACAAAACAAGGAGAAAAACGGCAGCACTCTGCCACCGTGGAAACGCTATCCTGCTCCTTCTTCGGGAATTTACCCCGCCGTCTTCATAGGAACATCAGGCCCAGCTATTGAAAGTGTCACACAGACGGGAGGACACTCAGAGACAAAGGAGCCGAGTGGATTTGCAGTCAGAGGCCCGCGGAGGCCTATCCACTGACAGTCTTGCTGAGTCTCCGGACAGAGAGAAACTAGACCCCAGGCTGAATCATCTGCAGTCAATTCTGGATGCACCTCCAGACAAAACAGCAGTCAGACACCCTGGCACCAAAGATACGACCAAGAAAACACTGGCAAGAGATCTGTTTACAGGTCCACGAAAGAACCCGTAGAAAAAGTCTTCGACTGCAAAGGCACCGACTGTTTCCATCCCAGCTGTCCCTGCAGCATACACAGCCGGAGGTGCAATGGCCCTGGGCTGCCTTAATGCTCACCCATCAGGCAACAAAGGGTATCCAAGGTGGGAGAGCAGGGACATTTTCCCAGAGAAAAACCCAGACTCCAATGTCTAAAGGGTTCAAGTTAATCCTAGAAGCACGTTTGTGGTGACCCTTCTATCCATGAAGCCCCCCTAACCTCCTCAGTCTCCTGGGGACCAGACAAGGGGAGGAGAATGGGAGACAGAGGTGGTGGTGGATGGAGAAAGAGGCCCGAGGCTTGGGCAATGGGGCCTCAGAACTCAGCTCCTGGACCGGGGCAGCTTTTCCAGGCGCGAACACTGATGCTTCCTTTGTCTTCACACATCTCCCTGCCTTACCTTTACTGCAGTTCCCGACCTTTCATCACCCCCAACACCTTCCCACTGATGAGCTACTTTCAGAGCAGCCCAGGTGCCTGCTGCTCTGAGGCTTTGGCCCCAAGACACCAATTGCCCAAATGGAGCTTCTCTGAAGAGCTCAGGGAGGGTCCGTTGAAATTACTTTTCCCCAAGCAGTAACCCCAAGAGAGTTTCAGTCTCGTTCTGGGGGCCATGGTTCCCACAATGCACCCCTGCCTCAGAGCTGCCCACCTGAGGGTTCTGGGGTGGAAAAGGACAGAACCACGCCAGGAGCTACGTGGCTTTGCTTCTCTGACACTGAAAGAGCTTCCTCCATCTCATCTCCCACCTCAGCCAGCCTCCGGGACTCTGAAGGCACAAACGCATCCTTTCTGTCCTCAGATGAGGCAGCTCCTTTCACCCCTCTCACCAAGGCAGCCCCTCATCACTAGCCTGGAAGGAGGTTGAGCAGCTTTGCTGTGGGGTAGCTGTGCTCTGGTAATTTTATTGCATCTACAGGAAAACTGGGGGACATTTTATAAACCCCAAAGACTTAAATTGGATTTTTAGAGATTCATTAGCTCGTGAAATCTTGGGTTATGTCATTGTGGAATGAGAGCCAATAGAAACGGATAGGAAATATGTGTCTCTGGCGACCACATGGTGTTTCATAGTGAGACTTCTCTACCGCCCGGGGCCAACAGATGACCAAGGGGGGAAGTTCCAGTTCTTATTTCTCTTTTGCCAACGAGATGCTCAGCTGTCCACAATTCATCCGGGAGGAGTCCCACAGGAATCTGGCAGTCACATCAGAGCAAGGGAATTTGTTCAGAGTGATTAGAACGGAAAGTTAGAGCAGCAACTTTCTCATATCACTAATTCACAACAGAGATTCGCACTCCTGGAGGGCTTGCTAGGAAGGAAAGACATAAGGCTCAGTCAGAGGAATTTGGATCGTCTTGGTACAATAGGATTTGAAGGCTGGAGGCACGTCTACCAGTGCAGACAAAAGAGAGAAGATGGGCCCGGCCGGCGTGGCTCAGTGGTTGAGCATCGACCTATGAACAAGGAAGTCACGGTTCAATTCCCAGTCAGGGCACAGCCTGGGTTGCAGGCTCAGTCCCCAGTGGAGAGCACCGTGCAGGAGGTGGCCAGTCAATGATTCTCTCTCATCATTGATGTTTCTATCTCTCTCTCCCTTTCCCTTCCTCTCTGAAATCAATTTTAAAAAAATTTTTTAAAAGAGAGAGAGAAGGTGGGACCATCAAGGCAGGACCAGGTAAACAGTAAGGCAGTGAAAGAGGGTGGCAGCTGTCCTCGTCCTCTGGTTCTGAAGTCCCCACCCCGGTCACACTTGCATGGGGATACGGGGAGTAGACTCTCTCTGCAGAGCCCACAGCATCCACACAGCCACTGCTTCCTGGACAGTCTGGTCCATGGAGAGTCACCTTCCCTTAAAACTGAATGGTCCAGGACAGGGACCTAGAGAACAAGCTCAGAAGGAACTTCACTTTGACTCCAAAGCTCATGTTAGATTCCTCTTAGCCTGCATTCCTTAGGCCAGGGCTAAAGGCTGATGCTTTAGTTTGAAAGTGCAAAGTGAAGGGAAAGGAGGGTGGGTCAGGGGAGGATGGGAAGTAAACTCGGGCTGTCTTACTGTGCTGTCCACTACTTGCCAACAAGTCTTAATGAGATTCAGCCATTGCCCCATAGGTATATCTTCTTGCCACACAGGACATCCCTGGTCAGGCTATAAAGAGAAGAAAAAAAAAATTCATCAAAGGGAAAAATGGAGACAGAATTTATCTACCCTTCTCTAGTCTCCTCGGCCAAAGTGGCCCGTGGGCTTCTCTTCCCTGCACTGAGTTTCATCAAATGACCCTGGCCCCCAGGAAGCCAGAGCCCCCACCTGAGGTATGACGCTCATGCGCGTCCAGAAATGCTGGGAGGGGCCTGAGACACTGGGCATCAGAATCCAGAGCCTTGCCAGTCAATCCCCACCTTAGCAGCTGAGAGGAGTAAGCAGCTGTGTCTAGGAGGCAGGTGAGGCCAAGAGAATAAGGGGCATCTGAGATGTGTCACATACAAAGACGTGCTACTTGGTTAAAAGAAAGCCTTACCTCTTCCTCCTAACTTTCAACATAGCCGTCGTCACTTCTGAATCCATCACTGGAATTGGCAGAAGCTGGGGTTAGGAAGCCGAATGTGAAGCAAGGGCTCTCGGCCCCTCTGCCTCTCTAAGCGACCTTCAGGAATGGGAGACGCCTAACGTCTCGTGGCACCTGCTTCGAGACAGGCTTTCCACTCTCCATCCATAAACATATTATTGACCAGGTGGAAGCAGATTTGGCCCATCGGGCAATTGTGGGACACTTTGCTAGTTCTTGGTTAGATGATGCATTTCAAGAAGCCAAAAAGAAGTATGCATCCCCTTTTCCATATACAGAAACAGCATTGCCTTAGGCTGAGGGGTCTGGGTGGGGCTGTGGAGTCTTACTGCATAATGTCCCTGGGCCACCACTTCCCAGTTATGTAACCCCCGCCTCCCTCTCTGTGTGTTCTCTCATAAGTAAAAAAAGGGCATGAAGTTAGCACCTCCTCGTAGAGCTGTTGGGAGGATGGAAGACATTCCCTGGCAAGTGCCTAAACAGTGCCTGGTACCTAGAAGTCATGAACTATTAGCTATTAGTAGTAGTAAATAGAAAGTCTCTTGCCTATTAATAGACTAAATTTTTTGTCTCTGCTACCAAAAAGTTGGGAGGTAAATTTTGATGGCATTTTTCATAAGCGTGTTTACTTTCCCTGATTTTCTGCTCTATTGTATTTGCATTGTCATGCAAATGTGCTTTGTAATAAGCTGCATCTTTTACCTCCTTTTCCATTATGCTTTCCTCCTTTACCCAGCCCCATCCCACTCCTAGTTTTCCAGGTAGAGAAACTGTCAGCTGGCTTGTGTCCTACACCTACCACCCTTTCCAGGGTAGGTGCCTGGCTGTGTGCTGACCCTTCAATGTTTTGTGTCTGGAAAGGGCTTCTACCTCCTTTAAAAGGCGAGTGCAGCCAGGTAGCATCCAGCTGTCACCACCTGGAGTGTCAGGGACAGCAGAGTGCTGAGGAGGAGGAGCTGGAGTAGAAGTCCTTAAAAATACACAAATCGCTCTCAGATGGCTTGCTGCAACCTCCAAAGCCCACGACCACCCCTGAGCTAGTCAGTACCAGCCAACGCTCTCTGGGCGTGCAGGAGGCACCCACCTCACCTCATCCTCCTCAAATGGTGCATGCTGTTTCCCAGAACGGTGAGTCTCTCGGGTAATGGACAGTTTATGACTCAAGGTTTAAAACTCAAAGCCAAACAACTGCAGTTTCTTGAGGCTCCTAATGCTACAGATTTCTGTGTAACTTCCTTGGGTTCCCAAAGGTCACGACCATCAGAAGGCCCCACACCTGTGGCAGTGGTTCCCCTGAGCTGGCAGCTGCCCAGCACGGCCCTTCCTGGTGTGGTGAGGGATTGTACAAGGTGCTGGGAGGGGAGTAGGGAGCTCAAAGCTGCAGGGGATGCCTCTTACCCCTGCTCCGTGCTCCCTGAAACTCGTCCCAGCTGCCTTCAGTCTGACCACTGCATCCTGGGGAAGTTATGTGGGCGCTGGAAGAAAAACAGTATAAGTGCTTCTGCCCTGTGGAGTGGGAGAGACCTCCTACCTTTTAGGAACCGCTGGTGGCTTCTCCTGTGGGCCCCATGTCCCCAGCCTTTACAGTCATCTCCATCATCTCAGGCCACCAGGTGCAGACTGAGGCTGGAAGGTAGGAGGTGGGGAGGCGGGGGAGGAAGATTCACTGCAGACCACCCAGGGCCCTGGGTATCAGGAATCCCGGAGGGGACCAGGAGACTGGGCTAAAATAAAGGGCCTGGCCTCGCAGTCCTGGGAAACCATTTAATCCAAAACAAAACAAGCAAAACAAATTCCAATACCGCCCACTCAGTAACACCAGAACAAGGCCTGCTCATTTGTTCAGGCCCCAGCTAAGCCCAACAAAATAGGTACAGCCATTCGAATTTTACCACCTCGACTCAGACTGTCAAGATATAATGTTAATTTTACATAAATCAGTCTAATTTCTGTAGCTGAGCCCCCACTGTGCTGATGGCAGCGAACTTAACTGTCAAATTTAAATACATGTCCATGCACCAGATCTTCCCCAGCCCCACTCTGGGCCTCTCTCAGCCCCTCCCTGCATGCCCTTGCAGGGCGCACAGGACCTTGGATGTTCTTTTTGCACCAAGATGGGTACCAGGACTCCAGTAGGCTACCTCAGAGGCCCCTAGCAGACCCCCAGTCGCCTCTGTGGACACCACGTAGAGCAAGAGTCATCCGTGCTCTGGGGTCACCCACACATGTCTGAGGTTTCTATCAACATCTCCCCCATCTTGGTGCTTGGCTCTGATGGTTTGATCCTTTCTCTGAAATACTCCTGATGTCAAATTCAATTTATCTTCTTCTCTAACTCAAAAACACAAAACCAAAGACATTCTCCAAAGCCAAGAAAAAGTTTGTGTTTGGCAGGAAAGACTGTCCTTAATTATTCATTCTTTCCAAATTCTATTATTCATGAAGTCCACCTTATGTTCTTTCAGGTTTTTTTCACTTTGGGAACTTAAGTAACAATAACAGTGACAATAACAACAATAAGGATGATAATTTTTAAATAGCAACAACTTTTCTCCTCTCGGCAAAGAACTGTGAGCTTCCGGCCCCTGGTGTAGCCCAAGGAGCTACTAGACCCACAGGCTCTCTGATGGAGCCTCCCTTGTTCCAGATGCCTGCCCTGGGTGCTGAGCTAGAAAAAGCAAAGAAAACAAGCAACCTTTCAGGACCCAGAGGAAGTAAAATGTCTCACCCCTCCGCCCCCAAACCAGTGCTATACAAGCACTGGTCCAACAAAAACAAGTGGCCCCTACTATCCAGGTCTGTGGCTGCCCCACCATTGTTCTGAAGGGAAACACCAGCTAGTCATGGTGCCCTTCAACTGCCATCTCTTGATTTTCCCTCTTCTTTGTGAGATCCCTCTAACTGAAAAACACAGAAAAGGAAATTGGGAGAGGAAATCAGAAAAGAAGCAAGTCAGGGTCACAGGACTATTTACTAGTCCATAATATTGGGAAACTTTTAGAAAAACATAAAGATTCTTTTTCTGAGACACTCATGCATACAAAATAAATGATACTTTATTTACTTTTCCTTTATTACACAAACTATGATTTCTAACATTGATGTAATCCTATTACCATCAATATTAAAATGTCCTCATGCTGTTCTTTAGGGTCTGATTTCCCCCATATCCAGGATCCAGGGACCACACTTAACTGAAATGTCTCATTAATTTCCTTTAATCTGGGATAGTTCCCAGACATATTGTCTTTTAGGACATTGAATTTCTTTTAAGAATCCAGGCCAGTTGTTTTGCAGAATGTTCCCAGATTTGGATGTTTGATTGTCTCTTCTTGATTCCATGCAGGCTCAACATTTCTGGCAAAAATCCCACACAGGTGTCCTCATATGTCTCACCGAGGCCACTATGTCGATTTGTCCATTCTTGGTGTTGTCTGATCACTTAGTTAAGGTAGTGTCTGCCAGAGTTCTCCGTCATAAAAGTACCCTTTTCCCTTTTTAATTAACAAGTAATCTAGAGGATGATACTTTGGGACTGTATGACTATTCTCTTCCCCCAAAACCCTTCACCCAGTGGTTTCAGCATCCATTAATAATTCTTACCTGAATTAATTATTACTATAGTGGCTAAAAAATGTTTTTTTAATCATTCCTGTTTATTAATTGGCATTCTTCTAAAAAAAAAAAAAAAAGCTTTTCCTTCTCCCTTCCACTTTATTATAGTATAAATGTAAACTGGTGGATTCTTTTTTTAATGCAATGTGCTATTATCCATTGCTGTTAATAACTTTTATGCTCAAGTTGCCCCAAATGTGATTAGGGGAGACCCTTTAAGCAAAGCCTGTGTCCTTTTCTTTTTTAAATGTATTTTTATTGATCTCAGAGAGGAAGGAAGAGGGAGAGATAGAAACATCAATGATGAGAGAGAAGCATTGATTGGCTGCCTCCTGCACGTCCCCCACTGGGGATCGAGCCCGCAACCGGGGCATGTGCCCTTGACCGGAATCGAACCTGGGACCCTTCAGTCCGCAGGCTGACGCTCTATCCACCGAGCCAAACCGGCTAGGGCGCCTGTATCCTTTTGACATGCCCTCTTCAGTTTGGAACACTTTATGATGGCATTTAAAATGAAAGGAGATTAAGAGAAATGTAGAAGGAAGAACCATGAAGGACCAAACAAGAGGGTAGTCATGGTGACTATGGCAACTTTTCCTCAACTAAAACAGAGATGTCATTTTCAGCCAGAGCTTCCTGTGTGCACCGCTGAGGCTCCGACGTATTCAGAAGCCATAGGAACAGGCCTGACAACAGTCTATGCACAAGGAAAGTCCTTGGCCAAGAACTCAAGATTTGTCTCCTGATCGATTCGTAACTTTTATTATGCCTGGCACATAACCTGTTTTCAGAAGAGTGTAGAAAGGTAGGCCTCGTCCTAAAGGAGAGGGAAGCCAGCACAACTCACTGGTCCTTGGTTGTTAGAGGAGGTTCTCAGGATGAAAGCGTGGGGGCTATGATAGGACCCACTTCCAGGCAGTCCTGAATGTGAGAAAGGCAACCGAGATGATTGTGAAACTCCATCACACATGGAAGCTCAAACAACACTGCGCTGGGACCCTTCTAGCAGGTGGTAACGCAAAGCAAGGGAGCCACTCTCCCTTTGGTAACGGAGCCGCACACAGCATTGGTCTGCTCTGGCCAGAGGGTCATCTGACGTGACAGAGCAGACACTGCAGGGGGGACTTCTTCATGAGGACCTGGAAACTGACCCAGAAATACTTGAAGTGGTAGAGAAGATGGACTATTTGGGTAATGTTGAATGCACAGAAGAGGCAAAAGCCAGATTACTATACAAAATAAATATACCTGGATGGTAAACATGGAAATTATAATTATCCCTGAAAACAAAGGTTCACTGGGATTCTGCAATGTCTCTGGTCAACCAGCTAGTTAGTGGGATTCATGAGACTTGGCTTCCTAATCCAACATTCTTTGCAGCTAGCAGAAGGATAATGACGAATTCTAGAAGAATGGAAAGAGAAGAAAACAAATCACCATAGGAAAAAGTGGGGAAGAAAATGACCTAGAAATAGCCCTAGAATGACCTGGATAAAATAGCCATGTGGGCCAGCTCATAACACCATGAAAGGGATGTGAAGGATCAGGAACATGCCTTACTAGCTCTAACATGAACAACAAACACGGTCTAAAAAGAAATGAAGTGGAAACAATAAAGGAGAAACAGAACCTCAACAAACACAGAAATGATCACAGAGCAAACAGAAGGCAAAAAGAACCACGAGAGAGTCTGTGCTTAGCCGTGAGTATCTTCCATTCATTTGTTGGGCATCACCCACTATCCAAACTATTCATGATAGACTAAGATGCCTTCATGGAAACACCTCATCAAAAGCACATCAAACCTGGATGAGAATGGCAGCCAGTCCCTCATACAAACCTTTGCTTTTCCATTTTAAATCCTTGAGCATCATTTAGGAAAAAACACACTTTCCTTCCAAAACCAAGTTTGCCTATATGCCTTGTCTAATGCCTCCCCCTAGTGATTGCATATATGATGTACGCTAAGAATCCATGGATACGGTTAATGTCTTTTATATTTGCAGAGTATTGCCCATTCCTCAGAGTGCTTTCACACGTATAACCTCTATGTCCTGACAACAGCCCTGTGAAACCTCCAACCTTGCTTTGGAGTCTATTATTAAAACTGGAGAAAGAGGCCCTGACTGGTTTGGCTCAATGGATAGAGTGTTGACCTGCAGACTGAGGGGTCCCAGGTTCGATTATGGTCAGGGGCACATGGCTGGGTTGCGGGCTCGCTCCGCAGTGTGGGGCATGCAGGAGGCAGCCAATTGTTGATTCTCTGAAACGTTTCAATCTCTCTCCCTCTCCCTTCCTCTCTGAAATCAGTAAAAATATTAAAAAAAAAAAAAACTGGAGGAAAGAGAACCTAGAGGTTTGGAGTCAGATCTGCATTTGCAGCCTGGTGCCTTCAAGCACCCTTTGTGATTTCCAGCCAGTGGCTTATAATGTGAACCTCGTCTTCCATGAGTGTGATACATGGTTGAGGCTGCAAGAACTCAATGAATAGGAGCCCGAGTTCTGTAGAAATGTGAGGGATGTTGCTGCTACTTCTCCTGTTGTTCACAGCATCTTTGAAGAGTGCTGTCCACTTCCTTAGAAACCCATTTAAGATTTCTGGACCTGCTGGGAGGCATTTCTTCCGTGTATCTAACTGAAATACATGTCTCTATAACTTAAAATCTACTTTGTTTTGTTCAGTTTTCCTATCTTCTGGTTAGTGCTCCCAGGTGGCCTGGCTTATGACCTGCTGTCCAGTCGCTTCTAAAGGAGAACCTTGGTGTTACCGGAGTCCCATCCTGCCACCCCTCAGCTTTGGTCTCAAGCCCAGAGCCGTGGGCAAACCCACAGGACGCCCTTCCCTGGGCTCCCTCAGTTCCTCCCTTTCAGCTCTCTCCACCCCCGAAACCCAGGGAGCTGAGCTTGACAAGAAGAGCACATGCACCCCAGGCTCATTCAGAACTTCTCTTCCTCAGAGACTTTGTCCCCTGGTGGACAGAGGACCCAGTTGCTTTGAGAAAGGTCAGAAAAACCCATAGGGAGCTCTTTAGAACTCTAAATCAAACTGATCACTAAGCAAGCTTATAAAGCATGCACGTGCACACGCGCGCGCGCGCGCACACACACACACACACACAGGTTCAGAGCAATTATAGGCTCATGGAATCAGCTCAGGGGAGGTGGGAAGGAACTCCTGTAGTCAGCCACCTAAAATAGCTCCAGCACCTGGACCCAGCAGATGTCAGGATGAAGAGCAAGCAGCTTGTTCCTGAGCAAACACCTTTGACACAAGAAGAGTCACCCGGGCCGCCCTAACTAGCACGGGCCTCTGTCTCCACTTCATGAAGGAGTCAAGAATCAATGGCTCCAGCAGGTGCCTTTGGGGTCTTACAAGACCAGCCCTTTGCTGATGGTCACTTCTTTTCCTATACACACCATCTAGGGAAGATCCCATGAGTGGCAGGTGCCCATATGCAATCTGTCCTGGGATGCAAGACACGTGGAAAATCTGTCCCTGGCTCAAACTGTGGGCAATACAGCTTCTGCCAACTGGTGCACACCTACAACCTCGTGCTGCTGGGGGACCACCTGCAAGCTGCTCCAGCCTGGGTGCTTTACACTGGTCACTGACCTCCAGGAAACTTACTAGTTCTGCCACACCCAACAAGGTTATAGCCTGCTTCATAGGCATCCCCTCACTCCTCCCTTTCAGCTCTCTCCATTCTGTTTTGGGGGAGCAACAACTCAGCTCCCAAATACATGGTCATTCTCTCCTCCCTGTAGGTTCTCCCCAATCTGAGTAATCAGGGTTTTCTGCCTCAACTGGCTCCAATAGTGGCAAGGAGAGCCACTGGAGACCCAGGACACATGGCTCCCTCTTAGTTTCGTTGCTCCCTTTCCCCCCAGTGAGTGAACTGCTTACAGTGGGCAGTTGTAGATGGATGAGGCAAGCAGGCTAGTGTGGCCCTTCATATTCAGGGCAACTAAGAACTGGCAATACTTAACCTAGAGGGAATGACTTGGAGAGCATAGAGCTATCTTGGCATATCTGAAAAATAACCAAATGGGAGTGTGATAAGCTTTTCCTGTTTGATTCTGGAGTAAGGAAGTAAGACAAATTGATGCAAGTAACAGGAATAGACTTTTAATAAAATTAAATAACCATTAACTATTTCAACCACCCCTAACTGGAACAGGCAATATTAACAACTTCCTGCCATTTCAGAGGCAAAAAGGTGAATATTTGGGTTGGAATGTTGAGGAAGAGGACACAAATAAGACACCAGACAGAGTCCTCTGAGTCTCTTACAATTATTTTATTTTTAAAAAATTCCAACATAGAGGAAGATTAAAAAAATAATACAATTATACAATTCTTAGAAACCAAACTCCGGAGAGAAGATTAGCAAGGAAAGTTTGTAAAATAGAAGACAGGATTTCTGTTTGTTTGTTTTCAGGTGGCAAAGACATAAGTAGCTTTATAGCAAAGCAAAGGAAAAGAGAGAAGATGCTGACACAGTATCTGGCCTTCAGATCAATTTCCCAATGGTTTGCTGAAAGCAGCCAGGTAAGGCCTGGGGAATCCCAAATCCCTAGGCAGGCATCCCTGGTCATATAACTTAGAAATATTATTTGATAGGTGTGCTATGAAGTGAAAAGGTTGGGAAGCAACAATCCGCAAGCTATAAAAATAAATTTCATCTATTCATTCATTTAAATATTTGAGCACAGTTAGATGTCAGGCACTTTCTCAGGGCTGGGGATAAAGCAAAGAACAAAAGAGGCAATTCCTGCCCTCATGGAGCTTACTCTGCAGTGGGGTCTGGGGACTGACCAAGTATCTATTTGAAAATTATAAATGTTATAGACAAAAACAGGTAGGGGGACAGGGAGGCAGGGAGATACTGGATGATCGAGAAAGATCTGATGAGAAAGGTGACATTTAAACAGATCTCTAGATGGTGAGGGATCAAGTCAAGAAAGAACGTTTTACACAAGAGAACAAAGTGGAGGCCCCATGGTAGAAGCATGACAAACTGCAGGGAAGCCAGGCACTTTAATGCTTCAATACTCAGTGGCACAGACATTGGTCAGTGATTTTTTTAGCATCTGAAGGGCTGTTTTTCATCCAATTATCATTTTTTAATATATTTTTATTGACTTCAGAGAGAGGGAGAGGGAGAGATAGAAACATCAATGATGACAGAGAATCATGGATAGACTGCCTCCTGCACATCCCCCCACTGGGGATCAAGCCTGCAACCCAGGCATGTGCTCTGACTGGGAATCAAACCACGACCTCCTGATTCATAGGTGGAAGCTCAACCACTGAGCCATGCCAGCCAGGCCAACCGATTTTTATTTTTTTTTAAAGCTTCTTCAACAACAACAAAAGATAACACATGGCCTTGGCCAGGTGGCTCAGTTACTTGGGAGTGTCATCCCAGATACCAAAGGGTTGTGGAGTTCGATTCCTGGTTGGGACACATACCTACTAGGTGTGGGTTCAATCCCCAGTCAGGGTGCGTTTGGGAGGCAACCTATCAATGTTTCTCTCCCTCCCTTCCTCTCTCTCTAAAAAAATCAATAAAAACATATCTTTGGGTGAGGATTAAAAAAAAAAAAAAAAAGATTAACATGTGAACTATAACATAGTGCCTGGCAAGAAGGAAACTGAAAAAGTTTATTATTATTACTTAATAAAACAGTAATAGTAAAAATAAAGTAGAGCTCTTCAACCTGAAGTGGGGGTGGTAAGAATGAAACCCTAAATATCTGCTTGTGCTTTCTGTAACCGGCAGCTCTTCTGGATAAGACTTACGTTGCACAGAATCCCAGAGAAGACCCAGGGCTCCAGCAGAGAGGTTGTATGATCAACAGTGCCTATCTCATCTTGTCTGAAGGTTGAAATTACTAATTGTGTTGGCCTGTAATGCTAATAAAATCTATTAAAGCTCAATGAAATTAGAACAAGTCTGATAATAAGCATCCCTTTATTTGCTGATGCCATTACAAAAACCGATTACATTAGCAACAAAAAGTGTTTTCTTGAGTGGAAGTCAGAGGCAGTTACTCCCCAAAATGTTAAGTAAAACAGTGCACAACATCAGTATTAAAATGTTAAATTTTACATTGTCTTTACTTTTGATCTTCTGAACAATTTTATTGAGCAAAATAAGATAAAAGATTACATGTTTATTTTATCTTCAGGAATGTAAAGGTCTAATTATTCAAACAGTTTTTATTATAAAACTAAACTCTGAAGGTGTCTACAGAGTTGGCTTTTTTTTCTCTCTTTAAATCAGTAGTCTAACAAGGATTAGAAAAGACAAAACTCTGTTCAGTGTTTCTGACGAAGTAGAAAGGGTGAAAACATAAATAAGGCTTTAATTTGGCAAAATATAATACAATGCCTCCTGTTATTCTTGAACAGTTTCTCAATTACTTCACTCTGTAAAAGATCAGAAATAAATAAATTCATTTTAAAACAAAGAAACAAAAGGCAATCAGAAACTTCTGACAAGCACCAGAAGTACATATTCCATTTGAACTAGCATGGTCCTTTCGACTAGGATCAAAGCAATTAATATTAATGGTAATCCAAGGGAAAAATTCTGAAACTTTTACATGGATTTTAAAATATATGAGTCAAAACCTCATACCAAACTTAGAATAATGCAAGGGTGTTAAAACCCTATTAAAAACATTTAAGAGAACAAGACTGAGAATCCATTTTTGTTAGTTCTACTCAAGAGCCCTCTACAGCTATTCAGGTGAGTGAGTAGCCCTGAAAAGCGGGACTGAAATTTACAACTTTCCACTCATGCGTAAATAGGTTCAGAGACTCTCTGAGGTCATATGAAGCTTTCCAAGTCTGATAAAATGACTAAAGAAATTACCTTCAAAGGACATAACCAAGTGCAGCATGTGAATTTTGATAGGATGCTGGTTTGGGAAAAACAAAAGCTATCTGGGGTATAATTGAGGGAACTTAAATATGGGTTTAATACTGGATGATGATATAGAACTACTGTTTTATTTTTGGGGATGTGATACTGATACTGTGGACTTATAAAGGAATGCGTTTGTTCTTAGGAGATGCACACTGGAGTGCTCAGGGATAAAATGTCATCATTAATTTCAAATGGTTTGACATCAGCAAAACATACATAGAGAGAGAGAGAAAGCAGGTAAGCTATGTGAACGTACTATTCATTCAACACTTCTTTGTGTGAAATTTTTCAAAATAAAAAGTTGAGGGGGAAAAGAAGCAATTAGAAAGTAAAAGTTATCACTGGCTAGCATGTTATCTAAACAAGATTAACAGCTGATCAGAAAGTACACATATTAAACTATAAAGTGCTATGTAAACACATTACAGAAAATGAAAACCTGATCAAGTGTAAAGTGTAGAAATAAAAGCTAGTTTTTATCTGGAACGTCAACATTATACTTCAATAGCACTACAAAAGAATTCTTTCTTTCAGAAACAAGAGACAATAGCATCATAAAATAATCTATTTGTCAATGGGAGTAGGGAAAGCACATACATACTTCACCCCAGTTTTTCTGGATAACACTGAGAGCCTCTCCCATTCATTATTAATAAACCAAATACACACCAACTTTAGGAAAAAGTCAGAATTAACAGAAGAAACTCTAGGAAGCTGGCAACAAAGGATGAGACAAAATGAGGAGAAAAGGAAGAAGTGATAGAAGGGATGGAAGCACACAGTGCCTGAATCAGGGAGAACGAAAGTACTGATTCAGAGCACAGGCCCTGGGCCCAGACCACTTTGATTTAAACCCCAGCTCACCAGTTAGCAGCTGTGTGACCTTCACCAAGTTACAGAACCAATTCTGAGTCTGTTGTATAATGGGAATTAAAAATTAACAATACCTACCTATCTACCATGCTGCGTGTTATGAAGATTACATGAATGACAATGCCTCTGTGCCAGAAGCATGCTCATGCTCGGAGGCACACTCATGAAGTGTCAGCTATTAAAGTTATCATCCTCCCTCCACGGGACTCCACAAACTGGTTCCAAGGTCAGGGAAGCTGCATCTTTTGTGTCCATCTAAAAGCCGTATGTTGAGATTCTAACCCCCAATGTAAACGGTATTTGGAAATGGGGTCTTTGGAAGACTCCACTGTCATGAATGGGATCAGTGCCCTTATAAACAGGACCCAGAGACCTCCCTCACCCCTCTGCCATGTGAGGACACAAAGGGAAGATGGCCATCTTTAAACCAGGAAGGTTTCACTAGAAACAGAATCAGCTGGCACCTTCATCTTGGACTCCCAGCCTCCAGAACTGTGAGAAATAAATTGTTGTTTAAGCCATTCAGTCTGTGGGGTTTTTGTTATAATGGTCCAAACAGATCAAAACACTGGGGTGATGAAGTTTTCTGATACAGACAGGTACACACTTAGAACACAAAGGCAGGCAAATAGGAAACATAAAGAAGAGTAGATAATCTGGGAACAAAAAAGTATATTATAAAATACTAGTCATTAAGATAATTAAGCAATTATCTTAATTTTTTTTAAAAAGCAGGGGTCTGATAGCCTTCTTTTTGGGGCTTGCTGGGAGAGAGGAATAGCAGATGGGCAGGAAGACATCCAGAAGAAAAGAAAGGTTAAGGTCTTACCAATTAAGGATATAAGATAAATACTCCTATTCCTACAAAAATGCTAAGTACTGTGCATTAGGATTTAGAAAACTAAATTACTGTCTATCACCTCTCTCATTTGTCTTTTAAAAATAGCTTTTCCCTCACTGATAATGTACAGCATTATCTTAAACAATTCGTATATACTAAAAACAAGTCTCCTGATATCAGCTTTAACCTATTACCTACATTCTGATGATTTAAAAATTTACAGTTAAAATTTAATCATCTAGTAGTTTTAAAATAGTTCACAAGAGGGAGAATACATTGCACAAAAATGATGGCTGAAGTTAAAAACCTGAGAGAGACACCAACAGTTAAGGAAGAGCTGTGGGACCAAGGGATCTGTGGGAGAAGCTAGCATTGTCAGTGCTGTCAGTGCTGTCAGTGCTGGGTAAAACACACCGAAGGAAGGAGGTCCTCAGTGCCTGGAGGACCTCCACCTTCACACACCCATCCTATCCTCCTGCTGTACTACTGTTCATGCCCACCCCTCCCTTCCACTTGCCAGATAGGGACTTATGCTCATCAGCTGACAAAAGACTGCTGAGCTATCACTTATAGGAGCTGCCTGCCAAACAGTGCAGTTTTAGCCGTGTTCCAGAGCATAGATATTTATTTAACAAGTTACTACATTTTATATATTAAGAGCAAAAATTTTTAAAAAACAAAAGTGCTATTACCAATGATCAGTATAAGTGTCAAATTTAATATGATTAAGGCAAATGTGGAAAAAGGCCAAGTCAAAGATGGTTCACAAGACTTAATATGAGCAACCCATGTGCGTGGGGGAAAAAGAAAATATTCAAGAACACCTTTGAGATGCTGGAGAGGTACTACTGATGAGGTCTAAAGACAAGGGTAGTCGGTGATCTCATAATTTTTTAAACTCTTGGAAATGAGCCCTTCCCTTATAACACAAAGGCCTATGGACTGACTTCAGCCTATTTAGCATATTTCAGTATCTTCCATGCAAACAAAGGACCTGTATTAGATCCAGCAATTAGGAAATCACTAATGACCTCAGCAAAAAAAGTTTCATTGGAAAGGCAGGAAGAGGAGCCATTCTAGACTAGATGAACAAGTTAATATCAAGAAGTAGATGTTATGAGAATAGTTTCTTATTTTAAGAATTTTGTTGAAGAGTGAAGTAAAAGAAAAAATAGGGTGGTAACCTAAAGGAAGTGCACGGTTAAAATAAGACATCTGAGCAGGTTTTCAAGACTGAACAGAAGGAGCACGTGGAGAGAAAAGAGTAAGAAGCAGGAAGCAAGGGCATTTCCTATTTTTGGAAGGTGGTAATGTGACAGAAGTGTAACTCTAGGTAACTGAAAGGTCAACATCCTAAGGCTAAAAGACTACGAAATAATTGTTTTGCTGACAGGTTAAAAGAATGAACTGAATTTATTTGGAAAGTCTTCTTAAAGGTAACTGGCCTGAAATAGCATTTTAAAGGAGAGCATATGCTAAGGCAGGCCAGAGGATAATCATTCTATAAAAGTGAGACAGGCCCTGGCTAGGTGGCTCAGTTGGTTGGAGCATCATCCCGTACACTGAAAGGTTGGGGTTCAATTCCTGGTCAGGGCACTTACCTAGGTTGTGGGTTTGATCCCTGGCGGTGGGTATGGGAAGGCAACCAACTGATGTTTCTGTCTCACATTGATGTCTCTCTTGTCTGTCTCTCTCCTTTCCCCTCTCTCTTAAAATCAATAAGCATGTCCTTGAGTGAGGATTTAAAAAAAGAGACAGAATGCCCCTGTAATAAAAATAGCTGTCCAATGATAAACTCAAAATGGATACAGGACTTAAACATAAGACGGGAAACCATAAAAATACTAGAGGAATCCACAGGCAGCAAAATCTCAGACATATGCCAAAAGAACTTCTTCACTGATACTGCCCCTAGGGCAATGGAAGCTAAAGAGAAAATAAACAAATGGGACTACATCAAAATAAAAAGCTTTTTTACAGCAAAAGAAACTATCAACAAAACAATAATAAAAGCCCATTGTATGGGAGAACATATTTGCAAATGTTATCACTGATAAAGGTTTAATCTCCAACATCTACAGGCAGATTATACAACTTAATAAAAGGAAAATAAATGATCCAATAAAAAAATGGGCAACGGACCTAAATAGAATCTTTTCAAAAGAAGACAGAAGGAAGGCCAAGAGACACATGAAAACATGCTCAAAGTCACTAGTTATCCAAGAGATGCAAATCAAAACGACAATGCGATACCATCTCACACCTGTCAGAATGGCTATCATCAACAAATCAACAAACGACAAGTGTTGGCGAGGATGCGGAGAAAAAGGAACACTTGTGCACTGCTGGTGGGAATGTAGACTGGTGCAGCCACTGTGGAGAACAGTATGGAGTTTCCTCAAAAAACTAAAAATGGAACTCCCATTGGACCCAGTGATCCTAGGAATATATCCCAAGAAACTAGAAACACCAATCAGAAAGGATATATGCACCCCTATGTTCATAGCAGCACAATTTACAATAGCTAAGATTTGGAAACAGCCTAGGTGCCCATCAGCAGATGAGTGGATCAGAAAACTATGGTACATCTACACAATGGAATACTATGCTGCCATAAAAAAGAAGGAATTCTTACCATTTGCAGCAACCTGGATGGAATTGGAGAACATTATGCTAAGTGAAATAAGCCAGTCAATGAAAGAAAAATACCACATGATCTCACTCATTTATGGATAATAAAGAACATTATAAACTGATGAACAAAAATATAGATACAGAGACAGTAAAGCATCAAACAGACTGTCAAATTACAGGGGGAAGGTTAGGGAGAGGTGGGGGAGATAAGAGATCAACTGAAGGACTTGTATGCATGCATATAAGCATAACCAATGGACGCAAAACTCTGGGGGGTGAGGGCATGTATGGGAGTGGGTTGGGGGGTGGGCAATGGTAAGATATGTACACATATAATACTTTAATAAAAAATGAGGAAAAAAAATAGCTGTCCAATGGAAGCATGGAACAGAGTGCGGAATCTTGGAGGGAAGGCAGGGGAGGGTGGGTGTGTGGGAGGTAATCAACCAAAGACCTTATATGCATACATGCATAACCCATGGGCACAGACAACAGGGTGGTGATGGCCTGGGATGGAGGGTGTGGTTGGGCTGGAGGGGGTCAATGGGGAGAAAAATGGGGCATATGCAATACTTTCAACAATAAAGATTAAAAAAAATAAAGTTAAAGCATAGGATATAAAATAAAAAAAATAAAAATAAAAGTAACCCATGTCTAAAATAAAAAAACAGCTGTCCATTCCAGCTTTTCCAGGACACCTAACTTACCCTGAGGCCTCCGTACAGACTTAAAGAGTCTTAAGTAAGGGTTTTGAAAGAGACAGTTCAGTGATGAGCAGCCCCTGTGTGTTGTATAAGTCACTCCACTCATCTCCAGATACCATGATTATTTTAGAACAAACAGCTTTGAAAGAAGAATATCTGAAGTATTTCATGCATATTGTAATATCCTAATTACCCAAGGTCAATATGACTTAAATCATTCTGAAAACAGGTAAAACCCAGGAATTAACCAATCAATTGATCTTATTCACCAGCTAAAACACAGGTCACTTTTTAAGTATATATATTTTAAACTTACTTTTAGTTATAGCTGATACACAATATTATATTAGTTTCAGGTATACAAGTTATTCCACATTTAAATACCTTGCAAAGTGATCACCACAATAAGTCAATCAACCATTTGTCACCAATCATAGTTATCATATTACTGACCATATTCTCTATGCTGCACATTACATCCCTGCAAGTCATTTTTAAGTGGCAACAAATCTGAGCTTTCCCAGGTAATATAGGCAATAAAATTTTTTAACATGGTTTGGTTAGTGATGGATTTATTTATCTTCAATTAAGACCGTCACTTCAGAAGTTAAAAAATGGATCTGGTTAGCTTTATAAGCAAACAAAGAAACAAAAAATCCAGCATCCAATTTAAAGAAATTGTGATGACCTGATTTTCAGCTCAGAATCTTAACTTCGTAAAAACATCACAGTCACTTTATTTTACCAAGTCATTAAAAAAAAAAAAAATGCACAGATACTTTACCAGAACTTAGATCAGGATAAAGTAAAGGAGTTGCAGACATTATGGCAATGAACAAAACCTAGGTAAACAAGTTACAAGAGTGTATGTTTTATGCAAAGGTCAAGGGAGGTAAAAATAAAGGGTTTTTTCCCTCCCTCCAAGCTGGAAGACCAAAACATGTACAAAATGGTAATAAAGCTCCAACAAAGCTAAAGCTGTCACTGGAGGTTCTGAAAGAGATAGAGGAAATATTTCTGCTGGGCAATAACAGCTCCTGTAGTTTTGATAAACACACAGTACAACATACATTCACATATACACACTATGCCTATTACCCATAGACAGACTGTAATAGTTCAGTTATTCTTACCTACTACTGGGTAGTGTTCTTTCTCCTTTGTGAGCTGTTGGTTTACTGCCTGAAGCAACTGTTGTAACTGTGCTACAGTCTGATTTAGACTTACAGACATTGTCTCCTTCTCAGAAGACTCCTAAAACAAAGATGGAAGTAGTGAAAAACTCCAAATACAAGAAAAGGGCAGAACATTTTTGTTTTAAATACAACATGAAAAATCTGAAAGGTGACATGAAAATCAACAGTAAAAACCACATAGAGAAAGAGTGTTTGATACCTAGTGATGCAAATTAGTTTGCACCAAAGAAAGCTGTCATAAATGTTGTCACTGGACAACAAAGGGAAAAACCTAGAATCTCTGAATGTCAGATATGAATTCATTTCTCTGATCAGAAAAAAATGTGGGGCACCAAAGAAGAAAACATTCATAATAACAGTAAAAACAACAATAAACATATACTGAGCTTTTCTAAGTGCTAGGCACTGTTGTGTTACCAGCTATTTTAAGTGATTTATATCAGCAGTCGCCAACCGGTGGTCCGTGAGGTCCAAAAGGTTGGCGACCGCTGATTTATATAGTAACTCACTTATTCCTTTCAACAATCCTACAATATAGGTACTATTATAATTGCCTTTTACAAATGGGGCAACTAAACCACAGAGAGGCTAAGGAATTTGCCTGAAGTCTTACAACTACTAAGTAGTAGGGACAGGATTCTAACACAAGCAGTCTATACTCTTAAACAGTATACCAAAATACCTCCCAACACAAACCTTGATTAACATCTTACTAAGCTAAAGGGAAAACAAACATTAATAAAAACACTGCATTTAAGAGATAGGGTATCAGTTAAAAAAGCAACATGACTGATGGAAGCACATTACAAAGTTGTTTTTTTTAATCCTCACCGGAGGATTTTTAAAAGAATTTATTTGAGAGAGAGAGAAGGGAAGGAGAGGGAGGGAAGAAGGGAGAGGGGAGAGAGAGAGGAAGAGGGAGAGAGGGGAGAGAGAGGAAGGGAGGGAGGGAGCGGGAAAGAGAGAGAGAAATAAGAGAGAAATATTGATCAGTTGCCTCTGATGTATGGGCCCTGACTGGGGATTGAACCTGCAACCTTTTGGTGTGTAGGATGATAATCTAACCAACTAAGGAACCCAGCCAGAGCTACAAAGGCATTTTTTAAGTCATAGATGGATCTTGTACATGTTTTACTTTACTTAATTTATAAGGTAATAAGCCCTGAGATTTGAAGTTAAAGAAAAGACATACCATTTCTGGGGAAACATCACTATTCTCAATAACAGTAGTATCTCCAGCAGCTTTTACTATTTTTGACTGGATAAGATCCAGTGACTGTTGAGCCTGTAAAGAAAGCAATATGGTAGCCTCCACATACTACAACTGACAATTAAATATAGACAAGAAAAACAATGAGCGGTTTTCTTAGATCTTTTGTACAAGAATAAAGCTCTTCTAAAAACACAATGTAAAGCCAACCTATTCAGTTTTTTCTCCAAAATGAAAACAGCTTCCTCCCCCACCAGACTATAAAACACATGGCTCACTGTTTTAAAAAGTTCAAACAATACACATTTAGGATAACATTAGGCTAGGTCAGGGGTCAGCCAAGTCTGGCCACAGCCTGTTTCTATACAGCTCATGAGCTAAGAATGGTATTTACATTTGTAAAGGATTATGTTAAACAAACAAACAAAGAACAGTATATGAGAGGAAGTCATATGTGGCCCACAAATCCTAAAATAGTTTGTGGTTTTGCTGACCCCTGGTCTAGATCCCTCTTCTGTGCATACAAGGGCAAATAGAAAACTGGCACACAAAAAAATGTATACAGTAAATGGTCTTTAACACACATGCTGTTTTATACTTGTTTGTTTTACATTGCATTTTGTTAACATTTTTCATGTCAATAAATATTTATGTGCATTTCCAATCAAGTGCTACACGGTCTTTCTATATAGATATGGGCACATCACTGTTGCCTATTATTGCCATTTTAGCCATCGCAAATAACATGGCATATCTAGTATCTTTGAGTGCCTGTTTAATATCCTTGAAGTATATCTGAGAAACTAAATTGCTAAGCTAAAACTACATGTTTTATATATTTGGTCCAGAGGTCAAAAATTACCACATACTAAAGTAAACTAGACTGCTCAGCCTTGACAATTGTATCATGTACCTAAGTTTTGAGCTCTAAAACAAACTTCCTAAGTTCACATTTTATTTTCTGGTAACAATAACACCAAAGTAATCTGAAGCAATTCTGAAGTCCTATACTTTTGCATAACATCATACAGAACCAACAAAAACATTTCTTTCAACTTTTGGAAAAGTGACGTATTTGTTTTGCTAATGAACACAATCACAGCTCTAAAGCAGCTTTGATAATAAGCACACATGAATTACACTTTGAAAAATATCTCAAAATTACAAATAACGTGTCAACCTAATGCAAAGAAAAAATGTAATCCTAAAAACTGCCTATTTATGAGACTAAGAAAAATGTATTTCTACAAAGTAATAAATGAAAGGAACAAACTTCTGAAACATCAGAGGTCTATATACATCTTTCAGATCCATGAAGATAAATAACTATATAAGCTAATCCCTCCTCAAAAAATATATGGCTGTAAATAAGTTTTAAAAAAAGAATAACTTCAATTAAATTTAAAGTTTATTCTATACTTTAAAAAGCAATCAATTACACACTTGTGATGAAATGATTAAGCAAATTAAAAATGTTAAAACAAGCCAAAAAGTTTAGTTCCAAAAACTATATAACAAATAGTTTAAATTTATAAACAAATTAATATAATAATGCAAAAAAATAACAGCAGAATTAGCAGTATGTTTGTTTAAGATTCAAGGCACAACATTGCATGATGCAATAACATCTTCTGGACAAGCAGTGTCTTACCTTATGCAAGTCACCAGCTACCTTCTGTCTTTCACTTTGTTCAGTTTTAAGTTTTGTGAGTGTTTCATTTAACTGTGTTTTTAACTGTAAAAATAAAGGAACACCATAATTAACTTTATTTTCATCCTTCTTTGATTATGCTTAGACGTCTAGGACTGAAGAATGAATGAGAAAGAATGGGATCTCTAACAGTTATGCACAGTGGATTAGCCAATATGCTGCACCAGATGTATAGAAAAGCTAAGCAGTGGAGGATCCCATCTGTAAAGCTAAGTCAATGTAAGAAAAGCTATAGAAACAAACTAGAGTTTAGAGAAGAAAACTGTAAATGTAAAAACAAAACCATCAAATTCTAGTCAAGTGGCTTTAAAAGTATTCCTATTCACTATTCATAATAATCCATTCATATTTAAATTATTCAAATTAAAAGGCAAGTAGGCCCTAGCCAGTTTTGTTCAATGGATAGAGCGTCGGCCTGCAGACTGAAGGATCCTGTGTTCTATTCTGGTCAAGAGCACATGCCAGGGTTGCAGACTTGACCCCCCAGTAGGGGGCGTGCAGAAGGCAGCCAATCAATGATTCTCTCTCTCTTTTTTTTTTTAAATATATTTTATTGATTTTTTTACAGAGAGGAAGGGAGAGAGATAGAGAGTTAGAAACATCAATCAGCTGCCTCCTGCACACCTCCTACTGGGGATGTGCCCGCAACCAAGGTACATGCCCTTGACCGGAATCGAACCCGGGACCCTTCAGTCGGCAGGCTGACGCTCTATCCACTGAGCCAAACCGGTTTCAGCTCAATGATTCTCTCTTATTGATGTTTCTCTCTCTCCCTTCCTCTCTGAAATCAATAAAAATATATTTTAAAAAATAAAAGGCAAGTAGTCAGAAATTTTACTAATTTTTAAAGACTTTCATGACTATACAGTTAAGAAAAGTCAACTGTGTAATATTTTAAAAGACATTGAACAAAAGATTGCAAATCCAATAAAATGATAACTCCAAAAATTTTAATGTTGCTTATCCTTTAAGATGGCACTGAAGAAATCAGTGCAAGACCATACTGGCCTAATAATGGCAACAAGTAATGTCTTAAGACACACTTCTCAATAACCAACTTGTCAAAACATTAATAAAGCTCTATAAAATTCTAGTGCCAATACAGAATGCCTCTAATCTTGTTAACTGTCCTGATTAAATATGAATAAGGAAAATGGACTACACTGACAAAAAAAAACAAAAAACTTTCTTATTTAAACTCACCAAGTTAACTGATTTAGCCTCCCACCCAGAGGCATAACATTCCAAACAGGTTTGGAGACGCAAAAGGGGGAAATACAAGATGCTGACGTTTCGAACTGGAGGGAGAATTAATGGGGGACGTTCATTTGGAAATTATTTTTAGAACTCTATTTAAATCCCAACTTCTTCAGTTTTTGCTCCTTTACTTAATTCTGATTTAATACACCAGAGAGGTTATTCCTTTGGTCCAAGAACACACAATGTATGTATAGACAAATAAAATTATTTTAATTTATCTTAAAATGTGGCAACAGTTTTCCTGAGCAAACAAACAGAAAAACTAAAATTAAGATTATAAACTCGATGTGAAAAAACCCCCACTCAAAATGGCCTCTTGCCCGGCCATAATGCCTCAGTGGTTGAGTGTTGACCTATAAACCAGGAGGTCACAGTTCAATTCCCAGTCAAGGCACATGTCCGGGATGCAGGCTCGATTCCCCACTAGGGGGCCTGTAAGAGGCAGCCGATCAATGATTCTCTCTCATCATTGATGTTCCTATATTTCTCTCCCTCTCCCTTCCTCTCTCTGAAATCAATAAAAACATTAAAAAAAAAAAGACCTCCTCCTGACAGAAGTTAAGGAGCAAATAATCAAAGAGAGCATCAGTCTGAATGAAGACTCAACCATAATCCTGTGGGTTTGATGCCACTGTTAGAGTCACTCACCAAGCACCAGAGTTAACAGTAGTGTCTCCAACAACAGTAGGAGAAATTATTTTCTAAAAACACATTATAGAGTAAGGCTTACAGCTGTAGCAAACCACAGTCCTGATCTGTACAATCAATGTATAGCAAACATATGTATAAAACTAGTCTCACACTGCAGTGGGAATGATTCAATTAAGATAAAATGAAGGTAAATAAAGCAAAAATTTCATTTAAAAACTAAAGAGGTTGCTGTGTGCATGTGTGTGTTTGGGGGAGAAGGACAAGGCTCTATCTACATGTACATTCCATAGAGTCCTATTCTGAAAACTGATTCCCATAAATTACTAACATAACACAGAAAATCAACCACAAATTGATAAGTTAAGAAGTTTTCTTTGGTACCTACAGCAGTATTAAGAAAATTCCAAACTGGGCAGGATTAACTTGGTGTAAGAAAACTTAATGTAATCTTCCTAGAGTTTATTCTGGTACTTCTAAAAAATCTAACCACATGCTATAACAATTTTTAAGTCATGGAAAAACATAACAATTGTTTTCAAAACATACTACAAGATAGTCATATTTATCTAACAACTAAGCCTGTCACAATCAGTAGAAATTTCCAGAAATTTAATAATGGGAGTACTCTATGTCTATAGACATTTAGCTAACTTTAGTTAAATCTTTAAGTCTATAGCTTCATGACTTCTATGCCGAAAATGATATGTTGATGACAAAGAATTTCACAAGCTTTTTATTAACTATTGTATAACAAAAGCCTAAGTGACTGTTAAGGTGGAACAACCAGAACCACCAGTCGCTATGATGCGCACTGACCACTAGGGGGCAGACATTCAATGCAGGAGCTGCCCCATGGTGGTCAGTGCACTCCCACAGGGGGAGCACTGCTCAGCCAGAAGCCAGGCTCACGGCTGGTGAGTGCAGCAGCAGCAGTGGCAGGAGTCTCTCCTGCCTCCGCAGCAGCGCTAAGGAACAGCGAGCCGAGCAGTAAGGAGCGAGCAGGCGAGTGGTAAGGAGCGAGGGGTCCCAGGGATCGGGCCTAAGCCAGCAGTCGGACATCCCCCAAGGGGTCCCAGATTGCAAGAGGGTGCAGGCCAGGCTGAGGGACCCCCCCCCCCCCCCCGCCCACTGCTTCCAGTGCAAGAATTTAGAGCACTGGGCCTCAAGTAATCTATAGAAAGTCCAGTTAAAATAAGAAGCTGGATTGGATTATTGCACTTGAATGAAGAGGCTGCATCTTCAACCTTTAATATTCTCCTCCTTCCAGGTTAAAAAATAAGAGGTCTAGTTAATTATGTTAACTCTGAGAAGAGAATCTTCACAACTCAGTCAGTCTTTATCGGCATGTTTCATTTCTTTATTCATAAAGCTATTCAAGAAATTAGGTTTCATAAAACACGGAAAATTTCTCTGAGAAAGAGTTGCAAGCCAAACATGCTATTGTTAGGAGCTAAGAAAAGAAGGATCATCTTAGGAATCAAGAAAAGAAAAGATCACCTCAGGAGTCAACAGAATATGAAGATTATCTTAAACTTACAATATTGCCAAGCTAAAGATGTTAGCAAGGAGAAAAAGTTTGGATGGTTTCTCCACGTGTCAACACAAGTGTTTTCAGAGCCTACTTGATACCCAGTGGAGAGCAAGCTTCTTACCAAATTTAGCTCTTCATTCTGTCTTACTGCTTCAGAATATGAATCATCAAGTTTTTTCTGCAATTCAGTCAACAGATCTTTCAGCTGCAATGAAGTTTAGAGTTTAAGATTG
The DNA here is from genome assembly GCF_951640355.1 of Cnephaeus nilssonii. Taxonomy (NCBI): domain Eukaryota; kingdom Metazoa; phylum Chordata; class Mammalia; order Chiroptera; family Vespertilionidae; genus Cnephaeus; species Cnephaeus nilssonii. The sequence goes on along the minus strand of NC_137075.1, from coordinate 73,122,179 downwards.
ATCTCCTTATGGTAGCCCATGTTATGTATGCAACTTGGAAGCTCTGCCACAAACAACTTACACTAAAATATTTTACTACTCTGTTATAAACTTAATTTAAGTAGAGAAGCAAGGTTGAAAAAAAAATCTACTGTAAGTACCTCTCTGACTTCTGTGACATAGGTAGATCGTTCAATTTCTGCCTTCTCTAGTTCCATTTCCAAATTCTCTCGTTCTCTTCTCAGCTAGCAATGTAACAAAGAAGGAAAAATTAACAAACACATTTACGATTTCCCTTCATGATGCTTCTCCACAATGAAGAGTTATGACACTTCTGAATAAAAAACTATTATCTCAAAAACTACAAGATATTCTTAAATGCATAACAAGCACATAAGTAGACTAAAGAAGTCTTAACAGAAATCTTAAAAAACAACAACATACGCTTAATGCTAAAAAGTCAAACAATGAAATAACATACATTTTCAATATCTTTATTTTCTCTTCTTAATTGTTCTAGCTCTTGTTCCAAAGATGTGAATGATAACTGCATCTGAAATATGAAGCAATTATATGACCAACTAAACCACCAAGGATATAGAGACTTCTATCTTCTAGAATTTTAAACCATTTTCTTGAAATGCATCTCATTTAAAGCTATAATGAATTTTAAAAGCCCTTAAAAATGAGAGTGTCACATTTAACTTGATTTAAGTTGCAGTCAAAATCCACCCCATTTGTGTGTTATTATATCAGGCCTTGCCAGAAGTGCTTAAATTTTTTTAACAATTAACTGACAACTGACTGTATTTAGTCCCCAAATGCATTAACATGGAGTACCATCAGCATCCCTAAATTCTGCACAGGTTGGCCCAGAAAAATAAGCAAGCAATAGATGGCACTCTTTACCACACCCAAGTAAATGGGAGAGAAATTAAGATTGCACAAAAACATTCAGGTCCATGAAGAATATAAAAACTTACTAACTTTTTCTTGAATACTGTATGTCATGGGTCACAACATAATGTTATAAAAGTCATTTTGGCCTGGCCAGTGTGGCTCAGTGGTTGAGCATCGGCCTATGAACCAGGAGGTAACAGTTCGATTCCCGGTTAGGGCACATGCCCAGGGTTGTAGGCTTGATCCCCAGTAGAAGGCATGCAGGAGGCAGCTGATCGATGACTCTCTCTCATCACTGATGCTTCTATCTTTCTCTCCCTCTCCCTTCCTCTCTCTGAAATCAATAAAAACCTATTTTTAAAAAAGTAATTTTGAACTCCAAATAATTTAACTCGTGTCACTGCATAGTAGTTCTGTCACTTTCAAAGCATTTTATCATTATCCTTTAGTTGTACTCTAAACCAATGATTCTCAGTCTTGGGTAGGAATCATAATCACTTGAGGGGCTCTTTAAAGCAGACTGCTGGCCCCACAGAGTTTCAGATGCAGTTAAGTCTTGGGTGAGACTCAAGAATGCATTTTTAACAAGTTTCCAGGTGATGCTGATGTTGCTGGTCCAGGGCCCACACTTTAAGAATCACTGCTCTAGCTGGTTTGGCTCAGTAGATAGAGCATCGGCCTGCAAACTGAAAGGTCCTGGGTTCAATTCCAGTCAAGGGCACATGTCCAGGTTGTGGGCTCGATCCCCAGTAAGGGGCGTGCAGGAGGCAGCCAATCAATGATTCTATCTCATCACTGATGTTTCTATCTCTCTCTCCCTCTCCCTTCCTCTCTGAAGTCAATAAAAATACATACTTTTAAAAATCACTGTTCTAAATAAGCTCTTCCTTTTTAAATATAGTACCTGTTTAATAGTTTTTTGTGATTCATCAACCTTAACTTTCCATTTATTTTCTTCCTGCTCCACACTTCTCTGTAGCTTCTGTAAAATACCTTCCTATGGACAAAAGTATAGTTGTTATGAAAAATTCATGCTCTGATGCTAAAATAAACTATTTAAGCCACTAAGGAATAAGTTAATGATTTTTAAATGAAACCAAAATGTAGATTAAAAATCATTTCCTACTGTTTCTGCAAGGACGGATTTATATTTTTCACACTCTAGTTGTAACAATGTGTGCATTTCATCAGCTTCTTTCAACTTGTGCTCTAGAACCTGCAAAAAAGTGACATAAAGAAAAATTCTCTAGTTTTACCAGAAAGTTTTGTGCTTCTAACTTGTTTCAGTATTTACTGGTATATTATGACAAATGGTTTCTAACTGTTTTAAAATGAAACATTACATTTCAACCTTCTTAAGGAGCAATAAAATACAATGACCTTTTTGGTCATTTGGTTTTTGCTAATAAAACTCTGAGTCTGTTTACTACAAAATACATTACACAATCTATATATATAAAAGCCTAAGCGACCGAACGACCGGTTGACCAGTTGCTATGACACGCACTGACCACCAGGGGCAGACACTCAACGCAGGAGCTGCCCCCTGGTGGTCAGTGCACTCCCATAGTAGGAGTGCTGCTCAGCTGACCAATGGGTGCCAGATGCCAGGCTCATGGCTGGCAGGCACAGCTGCGGCAGCAGTGGCAGGCACAGTCAGGGCCGGGATGAGCAGGAGCGGCACCCAGCCTGGGCTTGGGCTCCTCCCCGTCTGCCTGTTGCTTTGCACACTACTACACCCCTTGGGGGATGTCGGACTGCCGGTTTCAGCCCAGCCAAAACCGGCAGTCCGACATTCCGTGAAGGGTCCCGGATTGCGAGAGGGCACAGGCCAAGCTGAGGGACCCCACCGGTGCAGGATCAGGCCAGGGAGGGACCATGGGAGGGCTCCAGGGCGTATCTGGCCCATCTCGCTCAGTCCCAATCAGCTGGACCCCAGCAGCAAGCTAACCTACCAGTCGGAGTATCTGCCCCCTGGTGGTCAGTGCATGTCATAGAGACTGGTCGACCAGTTGACTGCCTGCCCCCCGATGGTCAGTGCACATCATAGCGAGTGGTGGAGCAGCCTTAGCATATCATTAGCATATTACACTTTGATTGGTTGTTCTGCCGTTCAGTCTATTTGCATATTACCCTTTTATTATATATGATGACTAGAGGTCCGGTGCACAAAATTCATGCACAGGGGGTGGGGGGGGTGGTGTCCCTCAACGCAGCCTGAAACCTCTCCAATCTGGGACCCCTTGGGCAGTCGGACATCCCTCTCACAATCCGGGACTGCTGGCTCCTAACCATTCGCCTGCCTGCCTGATTGTCCCTAACCACTCTGCCTGCCAGCCTGATAGCCCCCTAACCACTCCCCTGCTGGCCTAACTGCTTGACACCTAACTGCTCCCCTGCCGGCATGATCGTCCCCAACTGCCCTCCCCTGCCGGCCCGATCGCCTCTAACTGCCCTCTCCTGCAGGCCCAATCACACCCAACTGCCTTCCTCTGCAGGGCTGAGGGGACTGGGGGACTGAGGCTGGATGAGGTCGGGCTGAGAGGACTGGGGGACTCCGGCTGGATGAGGCAGGGCTGAGGGGATTGGGTGCTGCCATCTTTGTGAGGGTGTGGCAGTCAATTAGCATATTCCCTCTTTATTGGCTATGGGTGCCACCATCTTGTGAGGGCTTAACAGTCAATTAGCATATTCCCTCTTTATTGGATAGGTTCATCACTCTTTAGCAGGATGGTAAAATCAAAGCAAATTCACATGTGAAGTAAAGTCATAATACCTAGGCTACACACAAAAGAGGATTTGAATCATGCCACTTGACATACAAAGAAAAGTTAATCCCCAAATTTCAGTAGGCAAGGATAAAAACACATCTAGGTTCTGAACACGTCTAACGATGTATCTGGGGTTGCTTTAGCAAATCAGTCAGTTTCTACCTACCTACCTCAACTGAGCTTTACTTTTTAAATTCAGGCTAAAAAGAGAGTAAGAAATAAATATTCAGTTTTAGAACTGAGTTGTACAGTTAAAGAAATGGCAAACATTAACTTTGTATACAAATCAAATGCAAGGAAGACTTAGAGCATTTTCACCAAAATTTACACAAAATGAAATCACCTTATACTTTCTCAAAAAATCATTATTCTGCCCTGGCTGATGTAGCCAAATGGTTAGAGTGACAGCCCGCCCACCAAAGGGTCTCCAGTTGGATTCTCAATCAAGGGCATGTACCTGGGTTGTGGATCTCATCCCTGATCCGGATAGGGGCGAGTAAGGAAGGCAACCAATCCCTATGTCTCTCTCACATTGATGTGTTTTTTTCCTCTCTCCTTCCCTTTCTCCCTCTCAAATTCAATGGGAAAAATAGCCTCAGGTGAGGATTAACAACAACAACAAAAAATCATTAGTCTATTCATACTACATCTTTTATCTTTCCCAAGCTCATAAAGACAAATTCTGATTTAAATTCTTTTTTGGTTAAAACACAGATATTTCACTTCTTAAACTAACCTTAACCTCTTCTGAACTAGAATGTCCAGTTACACATTCTTTTGCCTTCTTTTCAAATCCACGCAACCATTCACTATAATTCTGTGGAGAAGAAAAATAAAAATAAACAATATCCAAAAATATATAAATAAAATAGGTAAACATTTTTAAATAACTAATTTAGATTATACTGTAAAAGAAAACTACATAGCCCTGGCCAGTGTGGCTCAGTTGGATGAGTGTTGTCCTATGCACTGAAAGGTAGCTGGTTCGATTCCTGGTCAGGGCACATGCCCAGGTTGTGTGCAGGAGGCAACTGATCGATGTTCCTCCCTCACATCTCTAGATAGATAGATAGATAGATAGATAGATAGATAGATAGATAGATAGATAGATATAGATAGATAGATTTCTCGCTCCTCTCCCTTCCTTTCTTTCTAAAATCAATAAAAACTTCTTTTTTATTTTTTAAGAAAACTACATAGACAAACTCCAGCCCTCTGGAAATTTCAAAGAATAAATATAATGCATAAATTATATATAACCATCCTGGGCAGGAGACGCAGCTGGCTGGAGCATCATCCAGTACACCAAAAGGTTGAGGGTTTGATTCCTGGTCAGGGCACATACCTAGGTTTCAGGTTTGATCCCCGTCAAGGCAAGTATGAGGCAACCAATCAATGTTTTTATCTCACACTGATGGTTCTTTCTCTCTCTCTCTCTTTCCCCCTTCCTCTCTCTCTAAAAGACTAAAAAACATATCCTTGGGTGAGGATTTTTTTTAAATTATACATAACCAAGCCTTGAAAATAAACACTAAAAATGTATCTATGGGCACATGCTCTTCCTCCCAGAAGCATGCCCACACCTTTCCCTTCTTCCTCTTCTCCCCCGACGGGCATGCATCTCCTAAACTCTAAGAGACCCCACAGGGTTACAACCAGGGAGCAATGGGCAGCAGCAGTTCATCCCAGGCTAATCCCCTGACTCTGTCCCCAAGGCCCCCTATTCCCTGACTTCTCAGTAAGCCAAAGCAGCCCAGCCTAGGCTCATTTTCCACCTAGTCTCTCTCCTGTTGCTTCTTCTATCCTAGTCCCTCCCTTGTTTCACTGTCCCCAGCTTTAATAAATGTCCTCTAAAATTAAATATATATATATATAAACATAAGTTTTATATTATAGTTTTAGTCATTATTCTAAATTTTAGAACAATTTATTCTACATTTTGGATACTTATCTAAATTTTATACTTTAATAGAGTATTTATTTGTTAGATACTTTAAATCAAATTTCATCTTAATCTTCTTTTAAGTCTTTGGTTTACTTTATTCTAAGAAAAAATGAACACAAATGAAATTTCTATTAACTGCTGTAATTTAAAGCTTCATTTACATGCTGAATCAGGATTCTCTACAATCTATCAAATCAGAACAAAAAAATGAAGAAAAACTGGATGTGAGATCACCCCATAGTACAATAAAATAATATAATACCCTTAAAGCACAAAATTTACATTTTCACATTATAAATTTGAACCAAGACTAAAACTATTAAAATTCTACTTCGCTTCAAATACTGGGATTTATATGAATAAGTCAGATGAAAAACTGATTTAGTTGTTTAAAATTTGTAATCCTCCCTCATCTCTCCTATACTGATGAAATGCACCACACTGCCTATGTCCTGCTCCCACTCCATCCTAATCAGGCCTCTACTGACGAACAACTTATGAATCCAGAAAGGACAGAGGAACATACTGGCTACAGGGATTCAGTCAGCTACATCCAAACAGGGTAACTGCATATAAAACATAGGTTTTGTGGTGTGTTTTCCTTTTAAAGGGTAGGGATTGCTAACAAATAGAAGGGAACTCATGGAATAAAAAAAAATCTAAGAGACATCTTAAACAAATCACATGTTGACCCTTCCTTGGGTCCTGACTAAAACACACTACAGTAAGTAGTTATTGTTTCATTAAAATAGACAATTGATATGACAACTAGAAAAATGTACTGACTAAATGTATGAAATTAAGGATTTTAAAAAATGTAATAGTTTTATTTTAAGGAATCCTTATCTTTTATACATAGGTTTACAGAAATATTTATAGATGAGATGCTCTTATGTTTGACTTCCTTCAAAACAATCTAGGAAGTGCAGGGTAGGAGGAAAAACAAGATGCTATGTATTACCAATTCATGCCACATATTATTAATTGTTGAAGTGGTATATTGGGTATATCAGGTTCATTCTACTATTCTACTTCGGAATATGTATACAATTCTCCATTAAAATAAATAAAAATATCTACACCAACATTTAGGGAACTACATGCATTCACTGGCTTTCTCTGTCCTCAAATATCCACTGCATTGATTATCTGAATCAAAGCAACTTTTCTCTCCCACTTAAAACACACACAACCTCAAGTTAAGAAAGTTGTTCTATATTATCTTCAAGACTTTTACTTGAAAACCTTAACAGGTGACCAAAATCTTGCATTGTGAACTAAAGAGAGCCTGGCTCATAGTATTAAATACCTTTAATTAAAAAAATAAAATGTTCCTAAAACTAGGAAGCAATCACTTAAAATTAAGTTCTATTTTGAATAAAGCCATTGAGAACATTATTGGCAGATTAACCATTAAGAAATCATTTTGTCCCAAATATGTTTATGACCTTCTAAATATATGTCTCCTATTTAAATTTTATAGAATACAACAAAAGTATCAGCTGAAAAACAGGAATGAGTTTTGAATCAAGTAACTCATCTTCATTACTTAGAAGCGCCCTAGGTTAAAAATGGAAAAGAGTAAGGAATTGGTGCACTATTGAAAACAAGTGCAGAGTGCAAATGCTGCTTACAACTTTCTTGAACAGTAATAAAGATGTCATGTTTTACAAAATAATAAATTAATCTTACCAAATTTGAAGGAACAGACACCTTTGGAAATAATTTTTTGAGAACTTCTTTAGCTTCCAACTCAATAGCTTCCATATGTTGTTGTCTTTCCTAAAGCAGAAGTTCAAATCAAACTTACAAGTTTATAGAATTAAAAAAAAAAAAGGCTATAGTCTTTTAAGTTCTAAGGGAGGAAAAAGTGAAAGTATTTCTTAAAAATTCATATCAATATTGACAAATGTCAAATTTTCCCCATTTTGAATTGTCAAAATGGCTTCCATAAAAATGTGCAAAATCTCTAAAGCATCCTAAATAACAAATAACGTCTTATATTAATCAAGCCAAGGCAATATCTAACAATATGGACATTTTCCTTGTCATTAGAAATCAAGTGATTTGCCCCTCTAGGAACACTTCAAAAAACAAGCAAATAAAACCCAAAAAACAAAATATACTTCCTGCAGCTAAAATTTTCAACCGTATGTACAAAAACAAAAACACAAAACAAAACAAAAAACTGGAAATGTAACAAACTACATGCAAAAAGTAGGCATCTGGGCAACATAACTGAGGCTTACTGCCTGACAAATCTCCACAAAAAAATGCATCACCGATGAACTATAATGCCAGGGGATTAAAATGCCAATTTCCATATTTCCACCTCCAAGGTCAGGTAAAAATACCTATTTTAAACAAAGCAAAAAAATAAATCAAAAATTGATGGTGGTACATATGAGAAGAAGAGAAGGAGGAAAAACTGATGTCATATTACTTCACCAATGCCAAGTATCAAGAAGACTAATTCTGAAACTTTTATATGGACTCTGTCCACTGTAAATTTAAAGTTAAGTATTACAAATGCATGTCTAAATTTGGTGAATTTAAATCCAAATCTAATGAATATCAATTAACTCAAAATCATAGTTTGTCAAAATTAGGGTAATGGCTTGATCACACACAAATAAAAATCTAATAATAAAACTATCTGTGCAAGATAAAAAATAAGAGCTATAAAAATGCACATCTAAACCAAGCCAAGAAAATCATCTCAAAACGCTTGTGAAGTTCAACAGGTGACAGAAATACAAGCAAGTTAGCAACATCTCAACTCAATCCCCCCCTCATCATTTAAATGTGATCTTTGAAATTAATTACAGATTTAAGATGCACACACTTCAATTTAAGAAAATCTAAAGTCACACAATAAAAAGCTAGAGATTAATCATATTCTCTACACACGAAAAGTTATTACTGTATTCTGGGTTAGTGGAGGATTTTAAAAATAGATGTTTTAAGGGAGTATTTTAAATAATTCAATAAATTCGACTATTTTTCAGGAACACACCCACCTGGCTGCATAAAATAAGGTATACTTATTCACGGAAAATATTTAACTGCCAATTCAGAGATAATTAAGAGGTCTCTGAATTTTTAGCATCTGACCACAGAAATGATAGAGCAATCGCTGAAGAAAATCACTCAGGAAAAGATACATTGTGGAGCAGAATCTTTTTGATAACTTCCCAAGGAAAAATGAATCTAAAGAAAATAAGTGTTTAATTTTTAACCAAGAGGCACAAAGATGAGAAGTTACTTTTAGTCTGTACTAATTCTAGCTAAAATGTTTTCATTTAACAAAGTAGTTTGATTATAGATACAATTTCCATTCCCCTGTAACACCTGGAAAATATCCAATAATTGAAAGTAATCATTATAATTTCCTTACTATCTTTGTCTAAGTAATATATATAAAGTATATTACATGTGAATCTAACATTTATAGTAGCTCCTCAAGAATATATACTCCTTACAGCACAACTTATGGTTCTGGGTCAATCAATATCACTTTACACTTATGCTATCTGAGGACTAGATTCCATTAAAATAGAGAAAGACGGTAAATTCTATTATCTGTTGATTATTAGCTATGCAAGAAGCCATCGTACACTTGGCGGTGAGTTTGGAAATGTGGATAAATTCTTATACTCATCACCAAGCACATGCAACATGGATAAACTCTAGCTTTCTTTTGGAATCATAACATGCCAGAATGCCTATATAACTTCTTGCAGGATTATTAAGAGACTAGAGGTCCAGTGCACAAAATTCGTGCACTGGTGGGGGAGGGGGGGTGTCCCTCAGCCAAGCCTGCACTCTTGCACTCTCTCGCAGTCCAGGACCCCTTGGGGGATGTCCACCTGCCGGCTTAGGCCCGAGCCCCTAGGGCAGTGGTCGGCAAACTCCTTAGTCAACAGAGCCAAATATCAACAGTACAATGATTGAAATTTCTTTTGAGAGCCAAATTTTTTAAACTTAAACTTCTTCTAACGCCACTTCTTCAAAATAGACTTGCCCAGGCCGTGGTATTTTGTGGAAGAGCCACACTCAAGGGGCCAAAGAGCCGCATGTGGCTCACGAGCCGCAGTTTGCCAACCACGGCCCTAGGGGACCAGGCCTAAGCCGGCAGTCAGACATTCCTCTCGCAGCCTGGGGTTCTCACAGTCCGGGACCTTTCGTTCCTTACCACCCACTTGCAGTGGAGGTGGGAGAGGCTCCCGCCATTGCCACTGCACTTGCCAGCCATGAGCCCGGTTTCTGGCTGAGAAGCGCTCCCCCTGTGGGAGCACACTGACCACCAGGGGGCAGCTCCTGCATTGAGCGTCTGCCCCCTGGTGGTGGTACACATCATAGCGACCGGTTGTTCTGCCGTCGTTCCGCCATTCAGTCAATTTGCATATTAGGGTTTTATTATATAGGATTAGTACTTTGTAGATACCCAGTCTCATTACCAAAACAAAAGCTAAAAGGTAGCTCTTAACAGTGACAAACAAAGTTATAAAACAACCACCCCCATTACTGATAGAACTGACTGCAACCACTCACAATGAAACAATGTCCTCCCTGGCCTAGATTTTTCTATTCCTGGGCCTAAATTTCTCTGGTCCCAGTATCTGCCAGCAGTCTCAAGTTTAGGTAAATTTCCATTACACTAAAGGAACTATAACTACAAATATATACTTAAAAATATATACTTAAAAATTTATAAAAAACTCTACTAAAAAAAGTCCTTCAAATGTCACTAAGACATTCAAAATTCAACAGATTACCTTGGCACACAAAATACTTATAGAATGCTGAACTGAATCACATAATTAATGAGCTTTATTAATCCATCTATAAAATTCAATATTTCTGTTCCACATTTATTCTTGGTAAGAATTTTCAAAATGCCTGACTGAACTGGCACATTCATTTCTCTCAATCTTTAAAAACAACTTAATTTTAATTCATTAGAAATCTTTAAGCCCATGGAACTTGAACTTAAGAAGAATATCCTTTATCACGTTGAAGACAGGGAGAGATATTCAAGAGTACTGTACATACTCTGGTCAAGAGAATTATCCCTTATAGTAATATTCCATACTGAACATAATACATGATTACTGTCCAGCCACTTCAAAACGTAAAGTCTAATTTTAATTCCACCTCTTTTAAGGAACCATCCCCAATAATATACCAAGAAGTGATCCCTTCCCTGAACTTCTTAAGACTTCTATTATTTTCCACTTCGTCTGAGTTGTCTTGGTGTGCCCCAAAGAACCTAGGAAAGTTCACTGTGCATTGTAGGTACATCCTAGTTATCCAAATGTGTTTATTAATTCAGTTAGTTTTTTTGGCTGAGTTTTCATCGAAGTTTTCTTAGCTAACTCAAGAGGCACACACTGTCTCACAAGAGCTTACATGGGAGGCAGCATAGGTTTCCTGAGACTCTTCAGCTTAAAGCAGTAATCACCAAAGCTCGAACAATCAGGTAATCACAACAAACCAGCAAGCCCAAAATTAAAGCTTCAAGGAGTAATGAAAAAAAAGCAGAGATGGCAGAGATGATAAATGTGGATGGAGAAGGAGATTATAAATTTAAATTGCAGTATAATTAAATGCTTTAGTCTGACTTCAAGACAAGCTGCAGATTTTCTCTGTTCAGCAGATTGTTTCTAGGAGTTAGCATTACAACCTTGGAAGTCTTGTTCACTTTGTCCTGCAGCATTTTTTCAGTTGATGCCAATGCTTCCATTGCTTCCCAGTTTTTCTCCCGAAGGTCCTAATCATTTTTAGAGAGAATGATTTCAGTTTATCCATTATTGAAAGATTTTTGCTTTTTATTTCATCAGTATTTTGCACTGCATTTAAATGCTGGTTACTGCAAAATTATTTCAATGGGAAAATATGTACATTAGCAAAAAAAATAAAAAGCAATGTTTAGAAATTTGAATGAGAAAACAAAGATGCCCACTTCGCATGTTTTAGTATACATGTCAAATATGTCAGCTTTAAAGTAATTACTGTGCACATGTGACAAAGAAGAAAGCATTTAAAAGTAAACACACATACCAAGATTACAAATATGATTTCAGGTACACCGAAAATTAAAGGATTAAGGACAGAGCAAGTACACAAGAATTGCTAAAAGCTTGATTTTTAAACAAGGCCCACTATCACTCATGGGACATTCCACTGCAGCCTAACATTTTTTCTCTAAATATGTTTAACTTAATTAACACATTTCAAGTCTACCTAGGAATGACATAGTAACTCACTGTGCTTCTGTATCTTTCTTGGCATGGTCAAATGTATATGCCATAAAGCAACCTGACATGAACTGTATGAGCTACTCAATCCAGGCAAACCAGGAGACAGGAAGACTATAAAACACATTCTCTTGGAAGAGAAACAGAGGTCATTGGAAACTGAATTCTGAAAGATCTATTTCACAGCATTTTATTAGCAAATACAGAAAAGGACAATCTGCTATATTTCAGTCTTTGTTCAGATTCAGAAATCCAAACAGATAAAAAACAAAAAATAAAAAGCCAATAATCACCATTTATTGAATGCTTACTTATGTACCCAACACTGCATGTAGCGCTTCACACAAATTCTCATTAATTCTCACAACCCTAAGAGGTATTTATTCCCACTGCATTGACAGGGAATCCACAGCTCAGGTAGGTTAGGAATTTGGTCAAGTGAACACTGCAAATGAAGTGGCAGAACTAGCAATCTGCTTGCCTCCAGTATCCTGGCTTTTCTCACACACATCAATGCCTCCAGCGCTGCTGCATTAGAATGGCATTTACTATGCTCTATAGTTAGGATGTTAGCAGTATAGTGGCAAATTCAATTCAGGTTTTGTGGCCAAGCAATGCTGTTAGTAACATTACACAAACACACAAGGGCAATTCACATACCTAATTTTGACAAACTCAGGGGTGCAGGAACATTTCAACTTGTTAAATTAACAAATTAATGCAAACTTTGAAAATTTTTACTTTCACTAGAAAACACGTATCAATTTACTATCAATAGCCCCTTAGATTTCAATAACATTTGTAACCTTGCTTTAAGACTTAGCAATCGTATTTTTGTGTGCAAAAATTCCTTCTCTGCCAAAAATGTTTGTAATCTCATAGTTGTCACCTCTGGTCAAAGAGAAGTTAAAAAATTCATCTTAATTCACTCTATCTATTTAATAAAAGTATTAGGATTGATATTTCTGAGGGCATTATCCCTTCCCATTTTAGCATAAAAGTATTCAGGTCCTGAGAGACCTCGATAACATGCTTATTAATTCCCAAAATTTGAACTCAGTTAAAAAAGGAAAATTCCAGAAGGCTTTGAAAGACAGTTAATTATCAAAATTACTTGTTTTGAATACTGGCATTACTTTTAGTTTACAAAGAAGCTAGCCCAATCAAAGTAAGAGGAAATAGCTTTGATTTTAAAACGTTGAACTTGAAAAAATAATTTTCCCAAATAAAAATTTAACAGAAAATAAACTGCATTTTAATTTTAAAATATTTTTTAATCAGAAGCTGTAATAATCATAGCTTCAACATTTTAAATAATATTCAAGTGTACAAATTGGCCTTTTCACTTATTCATTTAAAAAAGTCTGTTCTCCAATAAAATTAGCCCAATACTTCTCCCCAAAAGAGCTATACACAAAATAGTACTTAAAAAGACTAAGAAAAATATCTCAAGTAAAAGTAGATTTTTTAAAAATTCTGAAATGTGATATTTCAGTGAACAAATAAAAAGAAAAGCTTTATTCTGATCAAGATTTGCTTACATTGTTTTTCTTCCTCTGGTGTTCAACAGCATCCTTCAAAGTATCGATCTCATTCCGGAGACCAGTGATTTCTTTCTCTTTTTCTGAAATTCTAAACCAGAACATAAATACACACAGCAATATTTTGGATAAACAGTGAATAAAATATTTGTTACTACAAAATAAAAACCTCAGGTAGATGATGCTTTAAAAAATGCATTAACTTAACAGGCAAATTCTTAAACTTAGTTACCATAGAGAACCATCTACGAATAAATTTTTACACTACTACATGCTGACATTTGTGTTAAAGTTAAACAATCCCCTAAGAAATAGTTCATGAACACATAAACTGCTGCAGTTATAGTTATCTCTATTTTTATGTAAGTTAATGAAGTAGCAGTAAAATCTCAATAATTCAAGGGTGTTCATTAAAGCCGAAAGTCCATTAGTAGGTTTTCCGAGTGTGTATGTTAAAAATCGACAAATTAGTTAGTTTACCTGTTATTTATGTAGATAATTTTGTGTAATTAGATACAATTAAGTATGTAAGAAGAGTTTAATTTCACAGAAAAGTTTTCTATGTGTTACTCTAATTTTAATTTTATACTGAACTAGTGGCCTAATGCACGGATTCGTGCACATTGAAAGGAAATTAATTAGAAGATTCGTGCGGTAATAACGTTACTGCAAAAAATTATATGTCGAAATAGTATATGTAATATAGTATTATAAAATTAAAATGCGCGCAATTGGCGCCAGTAAGAGCTTTGTAAGTATCGCACATGTGCAAGTCAACGTTTATTTTTAAATTGCCAGTGCGCATCATATGTACCAGAGCCAGTCGGTCAATCGGTCGGTCGATGAATAAATCGTGAGGTGATTCACATTGAATGTCAACAACAACCAAATTCACAACTGACAATGACAGATCAAAACACACGCATGCAATTGGCACCAAGAGCTTTATATGTATCGTGCATGTACAAGTCAACCTTTATTTTTAAAATAGAGGCTAGGTGCACGAATTCGTGCACAGGTAGGGTCCCTCGGCCTGGCTGTCGATTGAGGCCTATCAGGGGGCTGGCGGCTAGGGGGAGGGACCCTGGGAGGTTGGCCGGCCGGCCCCCCGATGGGGGCCTTTGGGGGGGAGGGGGCTAGCTGATGGGGGGGGAGGACGCCGGGAGGTTGGCTGTGGAAGCACAATGACCACTAGGGGAAGCTCCTGCTTTGAGCATCTGCCCCCTGGTGGTCAGTGTGTGTCATAGCAACTGGTCGACCAGTCGGTCATAACAATCACTTAGACTTTTATATATATAGATTGCCAATGAGCGTCATATGTACCAGCCGGTCAGTCGGAAGATCAGATGGACGGTCGGTCACTTAGCCTTTTATATATATAGATAGATAGGTCGAGTAAGTGCATGAATTCACCAGTCACATGTAAACAAATGCACAGGGCTGGAGTGTGGCTTAGCACAAGTCAGAACATCAGCTACAGGGTTAAAACTGCTGCAGAAAGTCTCACCATGGGGCAACAAACTCTATTCCTGTGAGCCATGAGGTGTGATCATGTGCTAATCATTTGCTGAACGTTGTTAATTAGTGGTGACTTTTGTATTTAACCTTTTGCACTCGGATGTCCAGATTAAAATAACTCTTTGAATGTATCAATAATCTGAAATATAAAAAAATCTAAATAAATAAGTTTGTATGAAAAGAAACTCCAGTTTTTTATTCTACTGCCGCGCTTTGTAAAATCTGGGGTATTTAAAAAATTAAATCCCGAGTAGAATAAAGGAATCGAGAAAAAAGCAAGCGAGTGCAAAGGGTTAAATATGTAGATTATAGTTGTAGAAATGTAATGTTTATTTATGTTGGCGAAATTACTAGTGTTTTCTCTAACACATGACCTATCTGCTATAATTTGTTAAAAATAACAGTGAATTAATAACCAAAATAATACCTGTTAATTTATTTATAAGCAAATCTTGGTTAAAAACATTTTAAAATTAACAGAGTGTTAATTTTCAGATATATGACATACGGACCACAAATTTTTATCCCTTAAATCCAAAGTCCATTAAATCAAGGTCCACAAAAACGATGATTTGCTATATTTCCAGAAGAGTGAAAATGATGTAGAAGCACTCTCTTAAATATTACTTTGTTCCAGAAGATAAAAAAATCAGTTGTGAGTTTCTTAAAGTGGCTAACCCACAATAAAAGTATGCAATTAATGTAAGGTAGGTGTTCCCTTGTAATTTTTATAACAGTCTCGAGGTTCCTGTTTTTCTGGTTCTATCTAATGAGTTAGTGGAAAGCAATGGCAGACTCACAATTCAATTCTGTTATAGTGGACAGCAGCTTGAGTAGAAACTTAAATTACAAATAGCTCTTCCCTAAGAATAAAGCTCTATATAAGGGTTTGGCAAACTAGGGCTCTGCGTCTGTCCCCACAGTCTGTTTCTGTATAGTCCTCAAACCAAGAGCTAATTTTGTTTTTAAAGAATATATATTTATTTATATTTATATATAGATTTATGTTTATTTAGATTAGTTATATCACCTAATAATAAATGTGTTTGACATTTAATGTTTTGAAATATACCAACGAATCTGAAATGACCTTAAATATAGCCTCTTTAGAGAAAAGTACAGGTCACAAATTTTAAAAAAATATTTCAGTTTAGAAAAAAAAAGTCTCCTCAGAAGAGAGCAACAATACAGATAAGGGTGTGGGGTTTTTTTGATGCATAAACTAAACTAAATTTTCATCATTCAATTCCACAATGACAGAGTAAGTGATAAAATTTAAGGTAAATAAGTAAAGCCTTTGAAGTATAGTTTATTTTATTGGATGTTTTCGGAATGCCTAAAAAAATAAATAAATAAAAATTTCCCTCAACAAAATGTTCAAAGAAATCCAAATACTATACATTAGCTTAGCCAAAGGCACAGCTAAACTCTACTGATCTGCAGTTCAAACAATCCAAACAGAACTGTAAAAATTTGGTGACCATTTGCAATGACAGCAAATTGCTTGCTTTAGAACTATTTAGCACATAAAAAGTTACTAATTCCCAAATTAAGAATCAAAATTATTACTTACACTTTTAATAGTTCTTCATGTGGGGGAAAAGAAGATGCCTATTAAAAAGAGTTAAATGTTATTTCAAAACACAGCTTTCCAGAAGATTTTAAAAAATTAACTTTTCAGACATAAATTAAGACACCACCAAAGGTAAACATGCCATATATTCCATATGTTCCAAGTAATTTTAATAAAAACATATACAAATTTTTTAAATGTACTGAGCCCTAAATAGAATCTTCATTGTCACTACATGCTTAAACTCTTCATTTAACAATTTATCAATTTCCTACTAAGTGCAAAGCACTGAGCTAATACATTCAAATTTTCATACGGTATATTTCCTATTTGACTATACTAAGTTCCCGAAGTCAAAAAATGCCATAAATGAAGTCAAAATAAAAATTAGGAAGAGTTAACTTCCATGTACCAAAAAGTAAATTTTACATAATATGTAAATGTATATAGCCCTTCACATGTGATATTTATTCCTTTATGACTCCAATATCTCAAATTAAACTACTATAAGCTTGTCATCAAGAACTAATTGTTTTGCCCCTGAAAAAACTTTCTAGTTTATCCATATACATTCATAAATTAAAGAATATTTTGTTAACATCTTTATAAAATTTTAACCAAGCAGAATTATATCTCAAAAAAGTTATTTAAATAGTGGTAAACTATCTATACTAATAAAAGCCTAGGTGGCCCTCGCGTGACGCCCTCATGTCATCACAAGATGGCCGGCAGGGGAGGGCAATTATGGGCAATCAGGCCGGCAGGAGAGGGTAGTTGGGGGGGACCAGGCATGCAGGGGAGAGTAGTTAGGGGCAACCAGGCTGGTAGGGGAGGGCAGTTAGGGGCGACCAGGCTGGCAGGTGAGGGCAGTTGGGGGCAAGATCAGGCCGGCAGGGGAGCGGTTGGGGGTGATCAGGGTGGCAGGCAGAAGCGATTAGGGGCAATTAGGCAGGCAGGCAGGCAGGCAGGCGAGCGGTTAGGAGCCAGCAGTCCCGGATTGTGAGAGGGATGTCCAACTGCCGGTTTAGACCCGATCCCGTAGTTGGACATCCCCCGAGAGGTCCCAGATTGGAGTGCGTGCAGGCTAGGCTGAGGGACACACCGCCCCCCCGCCCCAGTGTACAAATTTCGTGCACCGGGCCTCTAGTTACTTATAATATTACATATTACTTAGTTTCTCTCCAATTATCGACATTTCATTTGGGGTTAAGGGGTAGTAGGGTATACACACATAAATTAAAACTGACCTCATAGGATTTTAAACTGAGATACTAAAAAAGGTCTTCTAGAAAAGCTGAAAATACACACAGCCATACATAACAGATGTGGAATACACATTATTTGTGTATACACTGTACTTTATAGATTTTTATCTTGGATATGGCATAGCAAACTGCTTTTTTTTTTTTTCAGGAAATTTGATAAAACACTTATAAATAAAAACAACACATACTTTATCCTATCTAATAAGAGTAATATGCAAATTGACCGTACCTCCACTACACCCACAAGCCAATCAGGAGCAAGTATGCAAATTAACCCAACCAATATGGCTGCAGCCACGGAGCGAGCAGGAGGCTTGGGTTTCCCCGGCAATGGAGGAAGCCAAGCTCCCACAGCCCTGGCCTCCGCTCAAGGCTACAAAGTTTCAATTATAGAAGATAAATAAGTCCCAACAAAAATGGCAGCAGCCATGGAGCTGGAGAGAACAGGAGGCTTGAGTTGCCCCAAGCAATGGAGGAAGCCAAGCTCCTGCAGCCCTGGCCTCCGCTCAAGGCTACAAAGTTTCAATTATAGAAGATAAATAAATCCCAGATACCAGGGCCTGCGCTTGGGTCGCCGGGGGACATGGTTGGCCTGCAAACCACCACAGGCCCCTTGCCCAGGCTGCCCCACACCCCAAGGGAACCCCCACCCTAATCCGGAACACCCTTCAGGGCAAACCAGCCGGCCCCCACCCGTGCACCAGGCCTCTATCCTATCTAATAAAAGAGTAATATGCAAATTGACCATCACTCCAACACACAAGATGGCTGCCCCCATGTGGACACAAGATGGCCATCACAAGATGGCCAGCAGGGGAGGGCAGTTGTGGGCAATCAGGCCAGCAGGGGAGGGCAGTTGGGAGGGACCAGGCCTGCAAGGGAGGGCAGTTGGGGGCGATCAAGCCTGCAGGGGAGGGCAGTTAGGGGTGACCAGGCCGGCAGAGGAGGGAAGTTGGGGGCGACTGGACCTGCAGGGAAGGGCAGTTAGGGGGGACCCAGGCCTGCAGGGGAGAGCAGTTAGTGGGTACCAGGCCTGCAGGGGAGAGCAGTTGGGGGGTACCAGGCCTGCAGGAGAGGGCAATTAGGCATCAATCAGGCTGGCAGGGGGTGATCAGGCTGACAGGCAGAAGTGGTTAGGGGCAATCAGGAAGGTATGCAGGCGAGCAGTTGGGAGCCAGCAGTCCTGGATTGTGAGAGGGATATTCGATGTTCAACTGCCCATTTAGGCCCGATCCTACGGGATCGGGTCTAAACGAGCAGTCGGACATCCCTTGAGGGGTCCCAGATTGCAGAGGGTGCAGGCTGGGCTGAGGGACACACACACACACCATGCACGAATTTCGTGCACTGGGCCTCTAGGTCTCAATGAAAAGACAAATTGGTAAGAATATTTATTACCCAGCCCATCATGGGTTATATAATTTTTCACCACATAAATAAATGGCAAGCCATCTCATAGTACCTACCTGGTGATAGTTCTGTTGCTTCAGCTGTTCAATTTGGGATTTAAACAAATTGTTCTCATCTTGTACCTCCTATTTAAACAAAAAGTAAACATTAATAACTGGACAGAGAGTTTTATTTTTACTTTGAAGCCAGGAAAATTCTAAAATAGTAATAATTTTAAAGGGGCATAATAAGCCCGAATTATAAAATGAAAATAATAATATTATTTAGTACTAGTCTGAAAGTGGTTATGTCTCAATGAAGAAAATAGGATCCAGAAACAGAGCCAAATACCTGTAAGAATTTAGTATAGGGTAACATTTTAAACCAATAGGACAAATTCTAGTGATATTTTGGGCTAGCTGTTATTTTGTCGCGAGGGGCTATCCCCATGTTCTGTAGGGTGTTTAGCTTTATCCATGGTCTCCATTCACTAGGTACAGCACTCCACCGGCTGTGGCAAACAAAAGTGTCTCCATATATTGCTAAATGTCCCCTGAGGGGCAGAACTACTATACTAAAATAATCATCATGGATTATTTAATAATGCAGCTAGCCTTCTTTTTTTAAATATATTTTATTGATTTTTTTTACAGAGAGGAAGGGAGAGGGAGAAAGTTAGAAACATCGATGAGAGAGAAACATCGATCAGCTGCCTCCTGCACACCCCCTACTGGGGATGTGCCTGCAACCAAGGTACATACCCTTGACCGGAATCGAACCTGGGACCCTTGAGTCTGCAGGCCGATGCTCTATCCACTGAGCCAATCCCGTCAGGACTAGCCTTCTTTTATTTAAGTTGAAATGTTATTCTCATAACTTACTCAAAAAGAGTACATATGAATAAAACATCTCAACAAAAAATATAATCATAAATGTATTAAAAGAAACATGTAAACATATTCTTATGATCATAGCATGAGAGATACCTTGCATCCCAAGACTTGAAACTAAAAAAATTACTTATACTGGAGTACATAAAAGTTTTAAATTTCCAAGAGAGGAAAAAAAACACAAAATAAAAACTTAGAACAAATCACCTCACATATGACAAGACTAATTTCCCTTATATGTTGAAAGGGATCATAAATTAGTAAGAAAAAGTTAACATGGAGAAAAAATGTGGGAAAAATTAAAGGCCAATTCATATACAAAGGAAGAGTGCTTAACTTCTCACACAATCAAATGCAAATTAAAACAATCTGACCATCTACCAAGCACCATACCAAAATGTCTTGATCTTTGTCACTGTTGGAGAGGATGAAAAGAAAACGGCCCTCAGTTGGTAGGAAGGTAGATCAGTAAAAATACTTTTGGAGGATGATTTAGTATTATCGAACAAATTTAAAATTAATCTACTTGGAAGGGAGAAGGAACCTGACAAAACCAACCATTGGAGCATGAAATGTGAACAAGAGTAGTGAGAGACAATGTGGGAATCTAAAATTTGCTATCACTTCAAATGAATGTTTTGTAAGTACTTTCAATATTAACTACATGAGGGTGAGGATACACTGATTTTCTATTTTAACTAACACTTTCAAAAAGGAGAAAAACAACTCTGCATAATCCTATGATCCCAAATTTCACTTCTAGGATTTTTAGGTACAGATATACTAACAAAAGTATTGAAAATGTGTGTGCAAGAATATTCATAGTTGAATTGCTGTAACAAAGATATTCACTGTAGAACTGCTGTAACAAGAAACTGTAAATAATCTAGGTATCCATAAACTAGGATGATACAATTATGTCGTAAAATACCATGAAGCCATTAAAAATTAAAGACAGAAAAGTGCTTATGTGAAAATATCTCAAAAACATTATTAAATGGGAATGGGGAGTAAATACAAAAGTATGAATGGTTAAATATGGAAGACAATTAAGTATATATACATATGCATGGCATGTTCTCAAAAGATATACAAATGAATAAAGTAAGTCATCTTTGAGAAATGGGACCCAGCAGCTGTGCGGGAGGGAGGGTCATTCTGTATTCTGTTTTCTTCTGTAGTAGTTAAAATTGTATTTAAAACATATACATAATTCATACAATAATTAAACATTCACCTGTAGCAGCTTTGTTTTGCTAGAAAGATCACTCTCCCTCTCTTTTAGCATACTTTCCACTCTCTTCATTTCCTTTTCCTTTTCTTTCAACCTAGAATTTTTACAAACACCTTATATTTAGTTATACACATAAAAAAGGATAAGCAGACTCCAATACCACCTGTAAGATAAAAAAGATAGCAGAAACAATGCCTATCAGCTTTCTTCCCATATTACACCAACTTATAAATTTGTTTTAAAAGATAATTATTTCCAGAATTATTCAACTCAAAGTCAAGTACTTCCTAACACAATTTATTTCATATTTAACAGTTCTTAGGCAAGTATGGCTTTATCTAGGAGAAAAATCTAAAAGAAAAGCCATAATTAGTTGACCCTAAAACTTTATTCCCAACCCTTTGTACTGAAGAAATGCTACATATAATTTCATCTGGTTCTTCCTAATCCAACACAGAGATGTCTCACTATGGCAGAATAGTAAGAAGCTAGAAAAATTCCTGGACAAGTAGAATGAGGAAACTGAAACAAGAAAATTAAATAAGGCCAACAGTTTGGGCAGCTTGTAGCCAGCTTGTGAATGGTAAGACCTTATCTTCCCAACCAAGGAAACTTGAGAGCAAATGGTTTATACTTCTCCTACCTAACCAGAGAATACATAGCTTAAATCACACTGGGCTGTAAAAATAGAGAACAAAGACCCAATTAATGCAATTTGTGCCAGCTAAACTCAAGAACAAATATCATTTGGGGGATGTTAGGGCAGGAAAGAGGAGAGAAGGAGTTATCTCAAACATTCTGAAATAAGCTACAACAATGCAGAAGGAGACTTTGAAACCTAGTTTGCTACTCAAGATATCCAGCAGGAGAACTTAGAAACCTAGAGAGGAAAAGGTATAAAACCCCTGAACCCCAACCGGCCATGTGCTCAGACTAGCTGCGTTGCCCACTTACACTTTATGCCAAGTGTATTCTTAATAAATTCAGTAGCTTTGTTTCAAAGCTGCTCTCTGTCACCGGTCTTGAAACCTTTCTTGCAAGATTGACAAAAGCCAAAAAGGCGAGAGCTCCCTCCCTCTAACTCAAGGGGGCTGTCCGGTAACATTACCATATACACTGAGTGGCCAGATTATTAAGATCTCTGAACACATAATAATCTAGCCACTCAATGTATACCCTATATAATAAAAGGCTAATATGCAAATTGTCCCCTCGACCAGTTCGACCAGCAGGCAGGCTGACCAACCGCCCATGTCCCCTCGCCCTGGCCAGGCTGGCCGGACACCACCCATGCACGAATTCATGCACTGGGCCTCTAATACATAATACACACACACACACACACACACACACACACACACACACACACACACACTGAGAGGCCAGATTATTATGCGTTCAGAGATCATAATAATCTGGCCACTCAGTGTATAGCCCAAGTAAATTCCACTGTCTTTGTCATCCTAAATACAGATGTCTCTAGCATAATGTTTAAGACCATTAGTCATTTTAGCCATTTCACTATTCCCAGTACCAAGGGCACATAATAGGCTCTCAAATATTTGCTGAGTTGAAAGTTATTTTTCTCACACCTTAATCTAGAATTTCAACATGTTTATAGGTCTATTTTAAAAATGGCAAACAGCATACTCAAAGACTGAAATTAAAAACAGAAAAGAATAGCAAATATTAAATACATAGTACTAAGTGAAAAAAGCCAATCTGAAAAGACTACATATATATATACTTCAAATTATATGACATTTCCGGAAATGGCAAAATTATGGAGACAGTAAAAAGATCAGTGGTTGCCAAGGATTAGGGGATGAGTGGTGGGGAGGGAGGGAGGTATAGGTGGAGCACAGGAGATTTTTAGGAAGGCAAAACTATTTTTTATGATATTGTAATGATGGATACATGTTATTATACATTCCTCAAAACCCATAGATACAAAGAATGAAACCTAATGGAAACTATGAACTTTAGTTAATAACAATATAACACTATCAGTTCAATTGTAACAAATGTACCACACTAATACAAGATATAAATAATAAGAGGTATGGGGGAGGGGAGAATATTGGAAGTCTCTACTTTAATATCAATATTTTATGTATCCCATACACCTAAAACTGCTCCTCCTAAAAAATATTCTATTAATTAAAAAAAGAAAAAAATGTGAGGCAGAAATAAATCTAAAATCACATACTTTAACCCTTTGCACTCGCTTGCTTTTTCTCAATTCCTGCTACCGATGCTAACCGTGTCGAGTCACACTCGACATCCGAGTGCAAAAGGTTAATGATCTATATACCTAATACAAATAGACCACAAATATGTCTCTAATCTTTCTATTAGCAAATGTGACAAAAACACCTAAGACAGTTACACAATGCCCACAAAATAAACAATTAGTTCTACAAATGAGCAATCTTAATGCCAGGAATAGAGACATCTCCTTTGTCTTCCTGAGGACAATCCTATATAACAAATGGCTAATATGCAAATTGACCGGACGGCAGAACGACTGGTTGCTATGACATGCATTGACCATCAGGGGGCAGACGCTCCATGCAGGAGCTGCCCTTTGGTGGTCAGTGCACTCACGCAGGGGGAGCGCTGCTCAGCCAAAAGCCCTGAGCCGGGCTCACAGATGGCGAGTGTAGCAACGGTGGCAGGAGCCTCTCCCACCTCCATGGCAGCGCTAAAGATGTCCGATAGGGAGCAGGCCTAAGTCAGCAGTCTGACATCCCCCAAGGGCTCCCGGACTGCAAGAGGGCACAGGCTGGGCTGAGGGGCACACCCTGCACACCAGTGCATGGATTTTGTACACCAGGCCTCTAGTGACCTAATTAATATCCTCAATGTCTTACTTTTAAAGACACAGATTATCAGGCCACATCTTAAACATCAATAAAGACTGATGACATCACAACAAAACAAAACCTCTTAAAGGGAATTCTATAGGGGACCAAAAAGATAAAGTCCAGGTACCCTTCTCACCACTGTAAACTGATTCAGTTTAAGAGAACAAACTTTATAGGATAAAAATTTTTATAAGATAAAACAGATTCAGTATTTTTACTATTCTTCACAGCATACTGATGACAGACACCATTTTCCCCAATAAGCAAGTTACTTTTATAGAAAGAGTCAATATTTATTATCAAGTTATGATTAAAATTATCATCTAGTTAATTAAAACATATTCTTTCAAATACTAAAATAATCTTAATTTGAAATAATTCTTACCTCTCTTTACAATAATTGCATACTTTGTTTAAAAACAACAACAAACTTAACACCAGTCAATACTAAGCAGAAAGAGTATTTCAGAAAATGAGTTTGAAGGGCTGGGAAAGGATAAAGTCTTCAGGTATCTGAAAATACTTAAAGGGCCCATGTTTATTTACTTTTTATTTATTCATTTATTTTTAATTTTATTGTTGTTAATATTACAGATGACTCCCATTTTCTCCTTTTTGCCCCCTCTACCCAACCACCACCCCACCCCAGGCTTTGCCACGCTATTATGCATGTTTGTGGGTGATGCATATACTAGAGGCCCAGTGCATGAATTCGTGCACCAGTGGGGTCCCTCGGCCTGGCCTGCTGGATCAGGCCGAAACCAGCTCTCCGACATCCCCTGAGGAGTCCCAGATTGCGCAAGGGCGCAGGCCAGGCCAAAGGACCCCCACCGGTGCACAATCGGGGCCAGAAGGGACGCGGGAGGTTGGCCAGCCAGGAAGGGACAATGGGAGGGCTCCAGGGCATGTCCAGCCTGTCTTGCTCAGTCCCAACCAGCAGGACCCAAGCAGCAAGCTAACCTACCGGTCGGAGCATCTGTCCCCAGGTGGTCAGTGCATGTCATAGTGACTGGTCAACCAGTCGACTGTCTGCCCCCTGGTGATTAGTGCACATCATAGCGAGCGGCTGAGCAACCTTAGCATATCATTAGCATATTACGCTTTGATTGGTTGAACGGACGAACGAACACTTAGCATATTAGGCTTTTATTATATAGTATGTTCTTTGGTTAACCTCTTCCTATCCCCTCCTCCTCCCTTCACTTCACCCCTACCCCCCAAGGTCTGTTATTCTGTTCCTTGCATCCATACCTCTGGACCTATTTTGTTCATCAATTTATTTTGTTCATTAGATTCCACAGAAGAGTGAGATCATGTGATATTTGGCTTTCTCTGACTGGCTTATTTCACTTAGCATAATACTCTCCAGGTCCCTCCATGCTATCTTAAAGGGTAAGAGATCTTTCTTCTTCACAGCCATATAGTATTCCCTGATGTAAATGTACCATAGCTTTTTTATCCACTCATATACTGATGGGCACTTGGGCTACTTCCAGATCTTATATTGTAAATAACGCTGCTATGAATACAGGGGTATATTCCCAGAAGTGGGATCGATGGGTGAAACAGCAGATCCTTTTTTAATGTTATGAGGAACCTCCATACTGTTTTCCACAGTGGCTGCACCAATCTGCATTCCCACCAGCAGTGTCACAAGAGTTCCCTCTTCTAAAGAGCCCATGTTTTAATATACCAAACAGAGACTTTGCTTATTTGCCTCTGGACTACAATTCCTATTTAACCAGAAAGTTAATGATTTAAAAGAAACTCGTTAGACAACTAAGGAGAGAAAGGAGCACAAACGCTGAAAAGCTGAGGTACGGAGGCGCGCGAATCAGGCTGGCGGCGGGCGACTGGGTGCGCGGCTTTTCTTCAACCCGCAGGGAGACAAGCTCCCGATCACTCTGAAATCCAGTTTCTGGGGACACGTGGGGGACCCAGACGCCTACGGGGAGAAGCTGGACTCTCGGCCATCGGGTCGGAAAGTGAGAGTGACTTTCTTGCAGAGGTGCGCCCAGCAATCAGTGTTTACTGCGCTGGAGCGCGGGGCGCAGGGACTTGGAAACTTGGAAAGGCAGAGACGGCTGACGGCAGCCATTGCTGTTTGCCACGCCCTAGCCTAGTGACGCCCTGAGACCCCGCCCGGCCCTGAGGCCCGCCCCGCACATTCTACAAACCCGCCCAGGCTCCACACAGCGGCTTTTGCATATAAATGGTCTGTTCTGTGGCAGCTCAACCAAATTAACTGCAGCTCCAGTCAGACTGCTCCAAAACCACCCAAGCAAAGGAGGAGAAAACTAGTTCTTGCTGTAGCTCCTGCTGGGGGACACACAGTACACAAGGGTACACCAAGAGTGTCCACCTCAAGTAACTGGGAGGCTGACCCATTGAACCAATAGGACATCTAGTACACAAAACTACCCTACCAATTCAGGGAAGCAGAGAAAATGAGGAGGCAAGGAAACAGATCACAAACCAAAGAAAAGGAGGAGAACAAGCGACTGGACATAGAGTTCAAAACCACAGTTATAAGGTTTTTCAAGAATTTCATGGAAAAGGCCAATAAATTCAATGAGACCCTCGAGGATATGAAAAAGGACCAACTAGAAATTAAACATACACTGACTGAGATAAAAAATATTATACAGAGACCCAACAGCAGACTAGAGGATCGCAAGAATCAACTCAAAGATTTGGAATACAAAGAGGCCAAGGACACTCCTCCAGAGAAGCATGAAGAGAAAAGAATTCAGAAAGTTGAAGATAGTGTAAGAAGCCTCTGGGACAACTTCAAGCGAACCAACATCAGAATTATGGGGGTACCAGAAGAAGAGAGAGAGCAAGATGCTGAAAACCTATTTGAAGAAATAATGAACGAAAACTTCCCCCACCTGATGAAAGAAATAGACTTACAAGTCCAGGAAGTGCACAGAACCCCAAACAAAAGGAATCCAAAGAGGACCACACCAAGACACATCATAATTAAAATGCCAAGGGCAAAAGACAAAGAGAGAATCTTACAAGCAGCAAGAGAAAAACAGTTAGTTACCTACAAGGGAGCTCCCATACGATTATCAGCTAATTTCCCAACAGAAACCATGCAGGCCAGACGGGAGTGGCAAGAAATATCCAAAGTGATGAATAGCAGGAACCTACAACCAAGACTACTCTACCCAGCAAAGTTATCATTCAGAATTGAAGGTCAGATAAAGAGCTTCACAGATAAGAAAAAGCTAAAGGAGTTCATCACCACCAAACCAGTATTATATGAAATGCTGAAAGGTATTCTTTAAAAAGAGGAAAAAGAAGAAGAAAGATAAAAATTATGAACAACAAATACATATCTATCAACAAGTGAATCTAAAAGTCAAGTGAATTAAAAATCTGAGGAACAGAATAAACTGGTGAACTTAATAGAATCAGAGGCATAGAATGGGAGTGGATTGATAATTCTCAGGGGAAAGGGGTGTCTGTGTGGGGAGTATGGGAAGAGACTGGACAAAAATCATACACCTATGGATAAGGACAGCGGGGGGGGGGGGAGGTAAGGGCAGAAGGGGGTGGGAACTGGGTGGTGGGGAGATATGGGGGGAAAAAGGAGAAACAATTGTAATCTGAACAATAAAGATTCATTAAAATAAAAAATAAAAAAAAATAAAAGAAACTCGTTATAATATTCAAGCACATTCTGAAAAATAATGAGAACTTTATCTTTAAATGTTAGCTAAAAATGTACTTACACAGTCTCAAGTTCTTCATGCCGTGAGGCAGAACATGCCTAAGAAACAGATTCACATTTTCAATTCTAACATCAAAAAGATCAGGCACTATAACATATATATATATATGTAAAATACCTCACCAATAAAATAAAAACATAATTATATGTGGTAAATTTAAAAGACAGAATAAGTTTTCTTTAATTTTCCCCTTAGATTTTGCTTTTATTTTTTTAATTAACAGATTTTTAAAGTAATTTTATGTTTACAAAATAATTTATTAAAAATTACAAAGTTCTAACTTAATTTTTAATATCCATTTCTTTAAAGGATTAGAAAATAAGCAAGACAGAGACTAAGAAAGTTGTCCAAGGACACAGGGAATGATCTGAGTTTCTAATCCAGACCAATTTCTTGATCCCTATGGTATGTTACCCCCCTACATGTCTTTGATACGTAATTTTTGTTTAAAGATTAAAAACACATCTTTATTAATCAATACTAAATTAAATAACATTCTGACTCCACATCAGTAATGTCATAAACCCTACCAACTTTTTAAATATTAAATTTATTGGGGTGACATTAGTTAATAAGGTTACAGAGGTGTTGATTGTATAGTTCTATGACACATCATCTGTAATTGCATTGTGTGCGCACCACCCAAAGTCAAATCTTCTTCCATCACTATATATTTAACTCCTTTTACCCTTTATGATCCCCTTCCCTCTGGTAACCATAACTGTTGTTGTCTGTGTCTATGATTTTTACAACAATAATTTTTAAGCAAAGAAGTTCAGAGAACAGATTACCTTCTTTGCTTTCTAATATAGTAAAATAAAAACTGCTCATTTTTATGTAATATTCTGGTTGTCTGCTTATACTATACCTCTTTCAAGTTATGTTGTGCTATCTCCTGAACATGAGCTTTTAAAGATTCATTTTCTTCTTGAAGATCCTGAAAAAGAATAGGTATGAATTGAACTAATATTCAAGTATAAAAAAGATGTTTTCATTGTCTTTATCTTCTCACCTGTAACCATTTCCCGCTATTGGCTAGATCTTTCTCCTTCTCTTCTAAAACAGTCTTCAAGGTATTCATCTGTTCCTCCTTTCCTTTTAATCTGACAATAAATTAAGAAGAACTATCAATGAAAATGTTACAAGACTATACAAAGCAAAAATAATGGAGACTGGGAAAGATATATTTTAGGTTATATTTATAGCCCAAGCTAATTTAAATAAATTAAAAATTAAGCATGCAAGATTTTGGAGATATCATATTAAAAAGCATAGGAGGAATAAATCAAATTAAAAAGCATAGGATGACTAAATCCATCTATCACTGAAGATCAAGATATTGACTAAACTAGGATAGCTGTAGTCCCACTCCATATCATGCTGTTTAAGTCAATACCAGCAAATTTAGACGGATTACAACTGGTTTGGTTTTGAAATATATAGCCAGTTCCACAGTGGCTATGAAAATGGACAAAGAGGATCATCTCAATTTAAGGTCATATTCAGGTTATAAAATAAAACTTTCCACTATATCCCCATTCCCATTAAAAAAAAAACAACCTATAGGTTAAATCCTAATGAAAACTTAAGGCCTTTTTGAGGTATAATTTGATATTCCCTAAAATAGTACTTAAAATCAAATAAAAAGAAGCTACAACTTTTGTTATAATTGTATTTAACTTGTTGAAAATAAATATTAAAGGGAAATTAAAGAAATGGTACTTACAAGTTCTGAAGCTCCTGAACTTGAGAAGTGATAGATAACTGAAATACAAAGAAAAAAAGCAGAGAGAAAAAGCATTCATAATCCTTTCAACTTACCTTATTAAAGCTTTATGATAAACACAGATACATTCTAAATTACAAAGATCCCAGTTGAATTATTCATGCCAAAATAAGATGCATTTTGATTTTGTCATCTCTTGATTCCAATGACACAGTAAGAATAACAAATTAAAAATGTAAGGTAGGCAGGCAGGTGGTGGCAAGGAATATAGTTATGAATAACTAACTCTAAATAATGTGATACTTCTGTAATTGTGAAAATTAGAACATTAAACTGTCCACATACCTCCCTACCTTATCAGAGCTCTTCTTCCCCAGTCTTCAAGGCCAACTATTCAACAGCATTCTATAGTGTCCTTCTTTAATCTCATTTTCTTATCAGACACAGTTCTATAGTACTTTTTATCCCCCATAACCCCTTCAGAGCTTGGCTTAGATATCAATTCCTCAGGAGGAAACTTTCCTGATCTCTCAATCTATATTTAGAGGAGTTTTATCTTTTCATCATACCCCATTTCCTTCAACACATTATCTTCAATCATTAACATATTCTTTTGACAAGTAGGAGGAACTCAAAAAATACTGTTGAATCAATCTATTGGAATCTCTTCCATACAGCCTCACCATTTTTTCAATGAAGCCTTATTGGATTAAATTCACCAAAACCCATCTATTTCCAGTAACCAATTTTACCTCTGAAATATGAAATCTGTACTTTGTTCTAAAGGCAAAGGTTGAGCAATACATATTCTATAACAAAACATTACAGTCCATGCAGTTAAGAAAAAAGTTAAAAAAAGATTTACCAAAGTGTTTCATATATTAAGTTGAAAATTTAAAGTGAAACATTAATACAGAAAACTTTCTAAAAAGGAATCTTTAACAGTTCGAAGACTCATTGATTAAATATGAAGGACGCTTTCTCAAATCAGGCAAAAACAATAAAAAGCACATTACCCAATATACTTACATCACACTACTAAAAGAATTTTCCCAATTAACAAGAAAACCAAGTATCTCGTAAATACACATACACTAACAGATCTGTCATGCTATGGCTCTGGGATTTTTACCTGTTGAGCCTTTTCAAGCTGGATATTTCCTATTTCTTCTTTTAGAGCCTCTATTTCCTGTTTCAAATCCTTGACAATGATAAAACAGACAAGATTGGACAATGGAAACACAGAAATTGACATAAAATGCAATGTACAGACAAACACATGAAATTACGTGGTATTCATTAAAGTTGATAAACAAAGAGACAAGCACACAGTTTTCTCACTCCCAATACCTGAATAGTTTTCTCCTTATTAGCAACTTTGAGAAGTTCAGCTTCCAGAAGCTCTTCCACAGACTTGATCTTTCCATCTTTTTCATGAATTCTTAGATAAAGAAATGGAGTATTAAATTTGAATAGAAACCATCACCAACTAAGAATAGCACCAAATCATGAATAAGCTCACCAAATAAATTCTCCCCGTTTTAAGTAAAATAGCAACATATCAGACAGAAGGGGAAATAATACTTAAAGCTCTTTCTAAATGAGAAATAATCAGCAACTATCAAGTGGCTGAAGCCTATGCACATTAGGAGAAGCTAGTGACATGTTTCAGAAGTACATAGAGAATATGAGGTGTACCCTGAAGAATAGCAGAGAGAATCAAGTTCCTCTCAATAATATTGGCTCTTAGGGCTGCAAAAGCTGTGATAGAACTTATACGCAATTATGACATCAAACTTTATAGACATCTCAGAAAGGAGACAAGCAAGGAATGTATCTCCCCATCTAATAAAACCTATTCTTTAATAGTTCCTACCACAGAAACAGAAAATTAACAATGCAATGCTATAAGTTAAGAAAATAAATGGAATCAATTATGGAAATACATTTTTTAACAATCACGTTGTACCAGGGAAATCACAGCTTATCCGATCAATAAAAAAATTCTAGAGTGAAAAAGTTAAACTAACATACATAGCTAACTCAATTGCACAATAAAACAAGATTTATCAGGACTAACCAATGGACTAAAAGAGGAAGACCAGTTTAATATGTCACTACTTACACTTTCTTAAGTTCTTCAACTAGAGATGCAAAAGAAACCTGGAAATAAGAAGGCATACTAGTTAGTAATTTGCTCAAAATACAAATGGGTCAGAAATAGAAAAGTATGTTATCCTTAAATTTTCCACTATACCAAAATCCAAATAAGAAAAGTAAACCCAAGAATTAATTTTTACTAGATTTTAACATCATAATTATGAAAATGAAAAGCACTTTGAAAGTAAGCAGCTTTAAGGCTACTTATGGTTAAGTATAGGCCAAAAGAAAAATCAACACATAAATGTTAAAATTACTGAATAATTTTAACCAGATAAAGAGAAAATACGACTTAAAAAATTACCTAAATCAGATAACCCCTTCTACTATTATTTAGAGCAGGGGTGGGAAACATCCGGCCTGAGGGCCATATAGAGCCCGAGAAATCATTTGGTCTGGCCCTGCCAAGGCATTAGAGGTGAGTTAATTAAATGTTTGAACAAATATAGTAGGCTAATTTTTAAGTTGATAATTTTGTATGACCCTCGTATGATGTTATATATATCCAAATGGCCCTTGTCAGAAAAAAGGTTCCCCACCCATGATTTCGAGTCTCACTTTCTTTTTGTATACTCAACCCTTTTATCCTGTCATAAAAAGTAATGACCTCCTATCTGGAGTACTCTACCTAGTACTTGGGATATAGTCAGCATCCAATAAAACTGCTGACTCTATTACTGATAATCAAGTCACAAAAAACTACAATTGACAAATTCCACTTTGGAGAAGGAAGGAACAGACAAACAACAGAATGGCTATGTTTGAATGTATCAGGCCTGTCCATTGTTTTAAAGAAAATGGTTGCATAATCTATTAAATTCCTTACCTGATCATTTTGCTTTGCCTTTAAGTCTTGAACTTCTTTTGTCAAAGATGAGTTTTCTGTTCTTATTGCCTTTTTCAAAGACACATAAGCAGAACATACTTTTATTTTCTGGGGAAAAATAGCTTGCTTCAAAATAAACTAGCTTCTCATTTTTTCTTTAGCTGCTTTTTTTCCCCTGGAAGGCCCAGAAATCTCCCTTCTTCCACGTCTACAATTCTATAACTTCTAGAGCTAGCCAAATAGATTTTTAATTAAATTATCCCCACAATTATTTCTATTTATGTTTACACAATCATACAACCATACAGTATACCACTTGTCACCCTAAACTCAAATACAACTTTTAAGTTATTTCTTCCAGCACCACCACTTATCCTACTCGAGTTTGTTAATGATAATCATAAACAGAACTACAGTCTCTCCTTTCTCTGGCCTCCTATACTACTTCCTGAACTTATGAAGTCTGCTAGTTAGCGCTGGTTATAATTTGAGCATGGGTGGAGGTGGAAGAGCTATTTTACAAAGCATAACAATAGTATCTACTTCATTAAGGCAATGAATGCTATAATCAACTATGCATTTTTGTATTTTTAATAAAATATTAAATTTAATGAAAAAATTATAAATGTAATAAAATGTGGTTAACTCATATGCAGTTTAAAAGCTATGGGAAAAATCTTACACAAATTATAGTGAAACCCCTTCACTGAATAACCACAAGGAAAATAACTCTAAAAGTGCTTTACATTCAGTTCCTCTTCTTTAGTGGCCACCTGAATAAGTCCAGTTTCAAGTAATTCTTCCACAGTTTTCAACTTCTCATCTTTTTCTTGAATGCTGAAATTATAAATTTAAAACATATGTATGAACTATTTTTTAACTATTTTAACTATTTATAAGGAATTATATCATTCCTAAATATTTTACATGGATTACCTCCTTTGTCCATTGTTCCTTATAAAATTTAATTCTAGAAACGTTTCTGAGAATCTTTGATTAATGTCTAAGGGTACTTCTTCTTTACCAGTAAGTAAAATGTGTTCAAGTAATGCATGTTTACATGCTAGCCTAAAAAAATAAATCACTGCTACGCATGGCACCCACAAACCTAATGTAATCCCAAATCAATCAATAGCATACCACTCTCTTCCATTGTGAAATACAAAAAGAATTCTGAGAATCTTGATTAATATAGTTAACTAGTGTCCCAGTGCAGGGATTCGTGAACATTGAAAGGAAATTGATTAGAAGAAATATTTTAATATCGCTATTCACCCTTCTCTATTAGAAGTGTCAACCAAATTCACGATCGATAATGATAGATCAGAACACACGCGTGCGATTGGCACCAGCAAGAGCTTTATATGTATTGTGCATGTACGAGTCAACTTAGCCTTTTATATATACAGAATAAACTTGCTTAATTAGATCTGCTTTCTGATTTAGCTAAACTTTTTCCAGCACAGTGAAGCACCCCAACTTCTCTTTCAGGTAATTGTCAGCAACACAGCAATAAATATCAACACAAAGCACATTATTATTGTAGATCACGCAGGTAGAACAAAGGGTAAAATATTTAACTGTAGCCGTGTTTGACTATATTCTGTGCAGTGAGAAAACCTGAAGTCATTTCTTACTTCTTTTCAGTCGGATCAAGTTTCTAAACTTTCTAAATCTCCGTTTTCTGGCTAATGAAAAGAAAAGAGGATTCCACCGAGTCTCCTATCTATCTACTCCAGGACTTCTGTGAGGATCAAATGAGATGAGGCACGTGAAAACGCTTCACAGACATATGGTTAACCAAATCTGCCGCTATACCTAATTTTCGGTACTTTGCCTATTACATGAAAAAAAATGCGTCACAAACTAAAAATAACCAACCAATCATGGTCAAACCTCATGGTTAGCCATTGCAAATGTCTGCCCCCATGTGTTTGAATTGACTTTGTGTGGTTTAAGGGGACAGTTAGGTTCAGGGCCTCAGGTCTAGTAGGGTTAAAGTGTAAAATGTTTGCACCTGGCTATAAAGCAAGTTGTGTTCCTGGGCTGAAAAAACTCCAAGGAGGCTACTCGCTAGGGAGAAGAAGCCGGGCGTTGCTATGTGACGTCATTCCCCGGCACCTACAGTGACCGTTTCTGGGCTGGGCTGGGCTGTGGGCCACATTTTGCACCATGGGGTCTTGGCAGCATTGGCTGCGATTTGGTAGGGTGTCCCTCCAGGGTGGTGGCAGGGCCTGTGTCCCACTTGGGGGAAGCCGAGTGTTGGTTTGTCGGCACCAGGTTTGTGGTGCCGTTTATTTTGAAATGGCCAGTGCACGTCATGGCAGCTCCTGCACTGAGCATCTGCCCCCTGGTGGTCAGTGCGTGTCATAGCTACCAGTCAGACGGACGCTTAGCCTTTTATATATAAGACTAGAGGCCTGGTGCATGAAAATTCGTGCACTGGGGGAAGGGGGGTTCCTCAGCCTGCTCTCACAGTCCGGGAGCCTTCAGGGGATGTGATGGCTTAAGCTCCTTACGGGGAGCGGGCCTAAGCCGCAGTCTGGCCTTCCTCTGCAGGAGGCAACCAGGCTGATCAGGACAAGGCGCCGCCCCCATCACCCTGCTGCTGCTGCCACTCGGTCACCGCGGCAGCTGGCCCTCCTCGGCCCTCACAGCCTTTGTCCAGAAGGACATCCAGAAGATGCCCCGTCTATCCGGTCTAATTAGCATATTACCCTTTTATTAGTAAAGATAATTGTTATCTCAAATTTGGTAGAAGTGATTCATTAAAATATCTAAAGAAAATTTTAAACTCACCATTTTTCCATTTGTTCCACAACATCTTTATTAGGCTAAAATAAAAATCGCCAAAGAGTTTAATTTACCAACTTTGCATGAGGTAAAACTTGTTTAAACATTGAAATACGATTCTATAAAAATTGTTTAGTTTTAATTACATTCAAAAGTTAGTAAGATGATCCATATTTGAAGATTGCTAATAATTAAATAATTAATTTACAAACACAATACAAAAGAGAAGCAGCTACACAAGACAGAAAAACGTGAAATATAAAATGGACTAGCAAAGTGAGTTAGTTTGTTATGAATAATTCTTTAATTACTATAAAAGAAAATTTTGAGGATAAGAAGAGAATGTGCCCTAGTTCCTTTTCATCAATTAATTCAGTTCTTCATATATTAAAAAAAAAAAAGAAATCAAAGGTTCTAAGGCCTCACAGGCCAGGAAGGAGGCTTTGTTCTTTCTTTTTATAAATGGATTTTTTTTAAACACTAAGTTATAATATTTATATAGGCAAGTTCAAAACTCCTATGTACAATTCAAGAATTTTTTAACATGTATATGGTTATATAACTACCACCCAGACCAATATATAAAACTGATTATAAATTGCAGAAGCAACATATGAACACATCCTCCTTGTAAATCATTAAAACATGACCTGTAGTCCTGGCCGGTGTGGCTTAGTTGGCTGAGTATCAACCCATGCACCAAAAGGTCACAGCTTCGATTCCTGATCAAGGCTCATACCCAGGTTGCAGGTTCAGTCCCAAGTTGGGGTGCATGCAGAAGGCAACCAATTGATGTTTTTCTTTCACACTAATGCCTCCCCCCTCCCCGCCCCCGTCCCTTTCTCTCTCTCTAAAATCAATTTAAAAGCATACATTTAAAAAAAAAAAAAAACACATGACAATGTTTCGGGTTCAATCCCTGGTCAGGGCACGTATGGTAAGCAACAGGTCAATTGCTCATTCAATACTGCACAAAACTGACACAGCTTAACATCTATCCAACATTTTTACTTTATACATTACTGGTCTAGTCTAATCCATTTTTTTTCCTCCCTGCATGATTTGCAAAACTACATCTTATATAATAATGAATTAGTCTGCAATAAAATACAACTGACCCCTGACATTGGCCTCCCTCCTGCCATCCCCCCATACATAACAAAAGTCCTCACAGTCATAATTTACTGTGTGTCCAGAAGCAGAGCTTCCCCTCAGTATCCCCAGGCCTTCAGACAGCTAATGTATAATATTTATATAGGCAAGTTCAAAACAGGTTTAGGATCTTTTTCCTTGAACACTGTCTTCCACCCATCTCTACCTGCTCTTTCCTAATTTCTCTAGTTTCTTAATTTTTTTCCCAATGTTATTACAACCATTTTCACAAACACTATTAATTTTTCCAATTTCCATTGCCAAATCCAAATCCTAAGATTCTGCTTCTTACATATTTCTAAAATTAACCCACTTTTCTTCTATGCCGTAGGTTAGGCTCTCAGCTTTACTCTTCTCAACTATCACATCATCCTCATTCTTCTCCCTGCTTCTAATCCATAAGGATTATTTTGTGAGAAGTACACAAAGAACTTCTAAATGGAAAAAATTCTTCCTACCATCAGAAAGGAGGTAAGAGTTGTCAAACATATATTAAATCCTGTATAATAAAAGCCTAATATGCAAATTAACCAAAAGGCGGAACAAGCACTGGGCTGGGGGCAGGGCCCACAAGCAAGGCAGCACCAGGCCAGCCAAGACGGGTGCCAGTGGGCAAAGGGAATGGATGCGATCTGGGGGCAGAGGGAAGGGACGGCAGTGACTGGCAGTGGCAGAGAGGCGATGGGGTAGGGGGGGGGGTGGGGGGTAGGACAGACTGCTCGCCGGCCGGCGCTGTTCCCCGATCGGCCTGCAGGTCAACTCCCACAGAGGAAGGCCAGACTGCAGCATCCCCCAAGGGCTCCTGGTCTGCAAGAGGGCACAAGCCGGGCTGAGGGATACCCCACCCCCACCCCCACCCCCCACCCCCGCCGAGTGCACAAATTTTCATGCACCGGGCCTCTAATCAGGTTTATAGGTTTATAAACTGTGAAAAATAAATCATGCAATAAGTTTACATCTTTCATCAAGATGATTTTTGCCCATCTTAAGTCTCACATAAAGACTTAACACAAAATGTGTAACTATGCATGGTAATGGATTTTAACCACACTTACAGTGGTAATCTTTTCATAATATACACAAATATCAAATCATTATGTTATATGTAATGTTAGTGTCAATTAAAGCACTATTTTAAAATGAAGAAAAGAAAAAGGGAGAGAGGGAGGGAGGAAGGATGCACGCACGTGCCGGTGTGGCTCAGTTGGTTGGAGTGTCATCCCCATGCACTGACCAAAGGTTTTCAGGTTCAATCCCTGGTCAGGGCACATACGGAAGGCAAACAGATCAATGTTTCTCTCTCACATCGATGTTTCTCTCTCCCTGTCCTTTCCTCTCTCTCTCTAGAATCAATGAAAAACATGTCCTTGATGAAGATTGGGGAAAAAAGACAATACTATTAAGTCCAAGTTATCTTCACCTTAACCGTTCAGTTGTGTTTTACTTTTAGTCCTACATACTTCTCCCCTATGTAAATTCAAACACCTCATTGTCACCAGAGTGATCTATCTAAAATGCTAGACAAAATGCTTATTTATTTTTATAGCACCCTTCAGTGGCATACCTATATGCTAAATCAAGTTCATGGTCCTTACACAGCATACAAAGTTCTTCATTATTAGGCCCTACTGACTCTCTACTCCTTACACCTCATACTTTGCAGTTCTCTAATATGCTCTAAATATACCAATTTAACCGTATACTGCCATGACATTTAATACTGTATCCACTAGACCTGGAATGGTCCTTTTAGCTATTTGGCAAATTCATGGCCCTTTTTCAAAATCACATTTAGCTGTCCCCTGTTATCTGTGCATTTCACCCTCACCCTCCTTCAAAATAGAATTCATTACTCCTCCTCCTAACCTGTTCAAGAATTTTATTCATCACATTTTTCTGTGTTATATATCTTCACACTAAACCTGTCTTGAAGACAGGAACCAATTCTCATCCATCTCTGTAGCTTCAGCATGTAGCATAGTTTCTAGCATATACTCAATTAGCAAATATTTAATAAAGTGAAATTTCCTTTAAGGAGGTCACAGTTTAACAAGTACTCTTGGTCAATTGCTCATTCACTATTCAATTGTACAAACTGACCCAATTAGCATCTATCTAACATTTTTACTTAATAGATTATTGATCTGATCTGATCCAATTTTTCTGTCCCTATATGACTTTCAAAACCATATCTTATATAATAATAAATTAGTCTTCAGTAAAGTACAACCAGGCATCAGGGCAAAGAGTAAAAATTGCCTACTCCCATAGTTTTTACTTAATAATCTTGATCACTGAATCTTAAAAATCTACTAGAATAAAATAAAATATCATGCTGCTCCTTTGCTAAAAAGTCAATATTGTCCAAAAAAAAAAAAAAAAAGGACATATAAGAACCCTCATCCCCAAAAAGTTTTATTTTATTCTGAATAAATGAGATTTTGTAACTGATTTATTTGCATCATCTATGAATGGAGATTTCACTTCTTTTGTGTATAAACAGCTTCCCTTACCTGGTGTTTGTTGTCTTTCTGCTTCCTACACCTTAAGAAACAACAACCTGGCACCATTGTTGGTTTCTGTTTCAATAAGGTCAATCTTATCCTCCAGGATAAAAATCCATGGGGCAAAAGGACTACATTTTTTTTAAATAACTGAACTGTTCATCTCTCAACTGTCACTTGGAATTCTGACTGCTGGGTAGGAAGGGGTTAAAGAAAGGTAAAAATGAAAAAACATTATACTAATCTTTATCTCTTCTTTTATTAGCAATAACAAAGAAATGGCCAGAAAAAAGTCAAAGAGGTGGTTCTTTGGTCTGCCAAGATGAGATAAGTAAGACAGGAACTACAACCAAAAACGTAACACCAGTCATATGCTTTGTACAATATTTTAAAATAAATATTGAAGAGAAGAGAAAAATTCTAACAATTATCAAAGAGCAAATCTTAAGTTAGTACCATAATGAGTTTCCACACTTATCAAATAATTCTTTTAAATAAAATTTTAAAATGTGACTATGAAATTTTGTTCTGAGGATTACTGCTAAAAATTCATAAAACTATTATTTGTTTAAAAAAATTCATCTCATGCTAAAAGTTGTTATTTTAACAATACCTAAATGCACAAAGAAACTTCACAGTAAAGGCTGACTAAATAAGGTAGAAATTAGAGGATTTTTAAAAATATATTTTTTAAATTTTTTATTAACTTCCACATGTGATAGTTTATATAAGATATGAAATGGCAGTTTTAGGGCATCATATTATCTTTAAGAAAAAGAAAATTTAAAGACTAGTGGTTTCACTCTTGTCTAATGATAGAGAATACCATTTTTAGTACAGAACAAAAGTTAAAAGAGTTTTAAAAATTTAGGTTTTCTTTTAAACCTAAATAGGATTTACGAGTATCTTTAATACTGGAACTTTAGGACAGATTCAGAAGTTTCTAGGCATTTGCTTTAATCTCCCATGAAGTTAATTTAAAAAGTTTAAAACTACATATTGAAATAGGTGTTCCAGAATCTCTGATAACTAACTCACAAAAACTACATTCTACTTTTCTGGGTCAGAATTAACACAATCAAAAAACCATCTATAAGCCCTGACTGCATGGTTCAGTTGGTTGGAGCATTGTCCTGTACACCAAAAAGGTTTCAGGTTCAATTCCTTGTCAGGGCACATACCTAGGTGTGTGTTTAATCCCCGGTCGGGGTGCGTACGGGAGGCAACCAATTGATGTTTCTCTCTCTGCCCACCCCCGCTACACACACACCACCCCTTTCTCTCTCTCTGGAATCAGTTAAAAAATGTTCTGGGGTGAGGATAAAAAATATCTATCATATTTAATCTAATCCAAGTCACTAACGTTGCATCTCACAACCGATATTTTATGAAGCACTAAAAATTAAAAATACTGCCAACTAAACTGTAACCAGAGGCTCTAAGATACAACCAGACTTCAGAGATGGATGATAAATTAAGAGGTAGAAAAAAAACTTACAATTGATGAAATATCATATCTCTTATAAGCTATACCTCAACAAAATGAAATAAGAATAAGATTTAAGATAAGATTTAAATACCACTTTAGGATTAGAGGCATGAAGTCATATTCCTACACTAAATATCATTTGCTCAGAATTTTCTCCTCTATTAAGTTTAATTTGCAGGGGTAAAGAATATATAAAGTAATAAAGATTAAGCAAAGTACTTAATATCATATTGAAGGGAGGAGGAAAATAAGTGGATTATACCTGTTAAGATATTAACAATACTTCCAAAATACTTCCACAGTACTTGGCACAGCTACTTACACCAATTCAATACCTGCTTAAATGTGGATTATAAAATAAAAAAGAAAGCATGCACCTGCTGAAAGAAGTGCTATCGTTTGCAATAACTTACATTTCAGCTTCTAATAAGTGTGTTCTAAAAATTTAACGGTATTAGAAACACATGCGGAGGAGAAACCAAGATGACAGCATAGTTAAACACCTAAACTGCAGCCTAGCACAACAATTTCAAAACTACAACTAAAAGAAAAAACGGACATCATCCAAAACCACAGGAAAGCTGGCTGACTGGAAATCCTACAACTAGAAGGAAAGAGAAAACCACAAGGAAAATCAGAGGAGCTGTAAAAGTCTGAGGTACAGAGACACGGGCACGCGCGTGCGGAGAGGACGGAGCCAGAGAGGACGCGGTGGCTGAGTGCCTGGCCGGCGTTCTCTAGCAGGAAGGAGATAAAAGCTCCAGACTGCGCTGAACCCCAGCTCCGACTGCACTGAACCCCAGTTCCGGGTGAGACCCTGGGGACCCAGGCTCATACTGGGGGAATCTAGGCTGTAAGGCGGTAACTCAGGGGAGCGGCGAAAGGCAGAGCTCTGGAGGCGCGCACGTGAATGCGCACAGAGGACGGACTGTTGACTGTGCCGCTGGATTGCCCTAGCGGAAAGGAGACAAAAGCTCCAGACTGCACTGAACCCCAGTTCCGGGCGAGAATCTGGAATCCAGATTCATTGGGGGAGACACTAGACTGTTCGGCAGTGGGCGAAACTCCAGGGCGCCTTTCTCTCAGAGGTGCTTGCAGCGAGTACCGAGGGACACTGAGGGACACTGAGACCCAGGAACCTCATAGGGCAGGGCTGACGGGAAGCCAAGGCTGTAGGCTCCAACCTGAAACTCCGCCCCATCCAAGCTGAGCACAGAGGCTTTTACAATTTTGCAAGTCTAGTCGAATAAGGCTGTCTCCCGGCGTAGACACAGCTGATCCTCACAGCCAATTGGCCTGGAGGTCAACTCCTCCCACTGATACCAACAATAATCAAGACTTAACTACAAGGCTGTACACACAGTCCACAAAGGGGTGCACCAAGAGTGTCCACCTCAGGTAACTGGGGAGGCCAAGTCACTGGCCCATATAGGACAACTAGCACACAAAGCTACCCTTCCAACTCAGGGAAGCAGCGAAAATGCGAAGACAAAGAAACAGATCAAAAACCAAAGAAATGGAGGAAAACAAACTACTGGAGATAGAGTTCAAAACCTCG
Organism: Cnephaeus nilssonii; assembly: GCF_951640355.1. Lineage (NCBI taxonomy): Eukaryota > Metazoa > Chordata > Mammalia > Chiroptera > Vespertilionidae > Cnephaeus > Cnephaeus nilssonii. The sequence continues at coordinate 73,080,099 of NC_137075.1, read as the reverse complement.
GTTATAAGGTTTTTCAAGAATTTCCTAGAAAAGGCCGATAAATTTAGCAAGACCCTCGAGGATATGAGAGAGACCCTCGAGGATATGGAAAAGGACCAACTAGAAATTAAACATACACTGACTGAAATAGAAACACATGCAAAGCTTCTATTTTAATGTGTCATGTAATATCAAAAGTTTTTAGAATATTTTTTAAAACTGAAATTTGAAGAGTTGTGTAGAAGAGTATGAAGGCAACCCTCAAGAACAGACATAAAATGGATGTTGCCTGGGGCTCTAGTTTATGGAGCTACTAGAGGCACCGTGCACGGATTCATGCACCAGGTGGGGTCCCTTGGCCAGGCCTGTGGACATCCCCCAAGGGGCCCCAGATTGCGAGAGGGAGCAGGCCAGGCCAAGGGACCCCACCAATGCACGATCGGGGCCAGAGAGGGACCGCGGGACATCTCCAGGGCATGTCCGGCCCATCTCGCCCATCCTGATTGGCCGGCCCCAGCAGCAAGCTAACCTACCGGTCAGGGCATCTGCCCCATTGGTCAGTGCGTGTCACAGCAACTGGTCGAATGAACAGTCGGACACTTAGCATATTAGGCTTTTATTATATAGGATGCTTATTCAGACTACTGTAGTTTTGATAGCTTGCTATAAATATAGAATAAAGTATGATGGCAGTATGGGGTGGAAATGAGATTGGAAAAAACAAATATTCTAAGGGAAAGATATGGAGGTTTAAAATAACTACTATATGCAAAGAACTAGGCTAAGCACTATTCATAAACTTACCCATTTAAATCTACCAAGCTTATGATGTAAATAAAATGTTAAAGACTTGGGATGAGAGGTTTCAGAAAGGTTAAGCAATTTGATCAACATCACTGCATTAAGTGGTGGTATTAGGTTTCAAACCCATTCTCTCTCTCTCCCTCTCTCTCTTTTTTTTTTTTTTTAATTGATTTAAGAGAGGGAGAGAGAGGGAATGAGAGATAGAAACATCAATGATGAGAATCATTGATCAGCCGGCTCCTGCACAACCCCTACTGGGGATCAAGCCAACAACCTGGGCATGTGCCCTGACTGGGAATCGAACCATGATCTCCTGGTTCATAGGTCAACACTTAACCACTGAGCAACACTGGCTGAGCCAAACCCATTCTCCTTTTAGGGAACCATGATGCCTTAGAAAATGTGAAGTTCCAAGTCTGAGGACTTTTATCCTCAGAACCAAATGCATCAAAATAACTTAAAACATTCTTTTTATGCATACTATTACATTTTTCTTTCCTTTGGGCGGGAGGAGGGATGCTCATAAGCATGTTAGCATTAACTTCCTTTCAGGAAGAAAAGTTATATTTTCCTTAGTTTGGATATTTGATAAGCACAAGAACAATAAAAATACAATCAATATTTTTCAAAGTAAATGAACTGGTTACTATTTAAGAAGAAAGGCTCATGAAAAACCTTACCTGTTCAGAAACAAGAGTCTGTAGCTTCTGAACTTCTAATTGTAATGCTTTGTTTTGGTCACTTAAAATCTGGAAGAAAGAATCTAAATTTACTGTTTTATTAAGAAAAGGTAACAATGCAATAATTTAAGTTTTTAAAAAAAATATCAAACCCATATTATTGCTTTAAGTACTAATAAAGTGGCAGGTGAATTATATACTAATGTACATAAGAATGCAAATCTCACATGGCTCCAGTTTCCAGTTTTAATGAATACATTCCAGAGTACAGGAATACAGTACTAGTATAAAGTACATGTATAATAATCTCTAAAACAAATTCTACTGAGCCCCCTATTTCAGTCATGTAGTTTATCCCAAAAGACTGTTAACACTGTGCTTTGAACTGCTTTCATGTGTATTTCAAAGAGCTGAACAGTTTGTGCCAATGGAATCTGGGAAACCATACTTTCATTAAGTGAGTACTAGTAAATAAAAGCCCCCAAGAAGCAAATCATACTACACAGAGATGCACCCTGGGAATCAGAATGCTGTACAGCACTCAAGCTGGTTGGCCAGACCAGAAACTAGCACCGCATCAACAACAAAGGCAGACAGAACCATCACAAACCACCAACTGAAAACTGTAGAGAAAAGGCTGGAGCAAAACAAATTTCAAGAGTCTGTTACAAGTAGAAATAAGATAATCTAGGCAAGAGGAATCTGATAAAATGCATTGCTTGTATAAGTCCCCAGATAAACTCTAGAAACACTGTTTCAGAGTCATTACACATAAAAGTTGTATTTCTAGATTCACTTCAACTGAAAACTATTACAAGGTTGTTCAAAAAAAGCAGAGATGACAAGCTTAATCACACACCTTAAATTCTTCCATTTTGTTTGAAATTTCACACTGTAGCTGCTCTTCAAGCAGTCTTATTTTATCATCCTTAACACGAATACTATGAGAAAAAAATCAATTAAAACATGTAATATATTGAGAAAGTGTACATAAATTATGTGCACAACTATGTTATAAGCAGCAATATTTCCTGTAATTATACTTGGACATAAATGTATGAATGACTCCATGTTCAACAATACATTAATTACCTTTTATGCATTTTCTCCAGTTCATGTGCAGCAGCAGCCTGTGTTTAGAATGAGATAAGAATTATGCCATTTCTCAGGCAGTAATCTAAATTATTTTTTTACTTATTTTTACATATTAAAAAGTTACATTTTTATATATTTGAAGTAAAATTAAAGCAATATCAATACATTTTGCTATCCAATATTTTGTACTTATTGATCAACCTTTATCCTAATAAAAAGATATGTCCTTTTTTAATTAAATGGTAGAAAGCTAGAACAAACCAGCACATTAAGAATGTTTTAACTGCTCCTCTGATATATCAAAAGTGGTCAATTCTTTGGCTCGAACATTAATTTCAACATGAAAATAATTAATATATAGATGGGTTGTGAGAGGCATATAAAATAGAAAAGGCTTTCAACAACATACCATGAGCCAGACCCGAGTAACCATTATATTTATTTACTGTCTACATGAGTAAAATTAGAGCTTGCAATACCAATAAAAATAAGTATAGACAAACTGAAATTCTGAGGTAAATGCTTAAAAAGCAATAAAGATCTACCTGTTCATTTGCCAAGGCCTGTAATTTTTGCACTTCAGCTTTTAATAAGAAATTCATATTCTGTATATCCTAGAACAAGAAGGAAAAATAGAATTAGTAAGACTTCATATAATTGACTTTGAAGCTTGTAAAATGCTCTTCTACTTAAGCAAAGTTCTCAAAGCAAAAGTCTCAAATTATAATTTCTTAAGTGAGAAAGAAAAACCATCAATTCCTGTTGTTTAACATATTTCCCAAATTACTGTCAATTATATCATGTGAGAAAAAAAACCTTTAAACTTTTCCTCTTAGAGGGCTAAAAAGGATTTTGTAGTTTAGAAAAGAGACATTTTTCAGATGAATTCGAGTATTTTCTCTTTTTTAAAAATATATATATATTTTTTTAAATATATTTTATTGATTTTTTACATAGAGGAAGAGAGAGGGATAGAGAGTTAGAAACATCGATGAGAGAGAAACATCGATCAGCTGCCTCTTGCACACCCCTACTGGGGATGTGCCCGCAACCAAGGTACATGCCCTTGACCGGAATCGAACCTGGGACCCTTGAGTCCGCAGGCCGACGCTCTATCCACTGAGCCAAACCGGTTTCGGCTTAAATATATTTTTATTGATTTCAGAGAGGAAGGGAGAGGGAAAGAGAGATAGAAAAATCAAAGATGAGAGCAAATCACTGAACAGCTGCCTCCTGCACATCCCCTACCAGGGATCAAGCCTGCAACCCAGGTATGTGCCCTTGACCAGAATCGAACCTGGGACTCTTCAGTCCACAGGCCGACACTCTTTCCACTGAGCCAAACTGACTAGGGCTAGAGTATTTTCTTCTTCATAAACACATATACTGATTACAAGATCAGGGTAACTCAATGACTGTAAAATATTTCAGCCATCTTACCTAATAAGAGAAACATGTAAATTGACCATACCTCCGCTACGCCCACAGCCAATCAGAGTATGCAAATTAACCCAACAAAGATGGCGGTTAATTTGCGTACATACCTGGGTCCCGGGAACCTCCTCAGCACCCAGGTCACTCCCAGCCAGCCATCAGGGGGGTGGGGGGGGAAGGGAGGAAGGGACCGAGCCTGCGATCGGAGGTGCAGGGTGGGGGGGACCCCTTGTGGGGAGGACCCCTTCCCAAGCCTAAAGCCTGGGGTGGAGGCTTTAGGCTTGGGAAGGGGCCAAGCCTGGGATCGAAGGGAAGGGGGAAAAAAATCAATTGAAACATATCCTCAGGTGAGGATAAAAATAAAAAAAGAAATGTCATATCCTATGAAAGATACATCTTGAAAATGCCTAAAGAAAGTTGTCATTTTTTCATGGTGAAGGGACTAGAGTCCGTGTTGATGAAAATACCTTGGCGGATGCAGCAGCAGGGTGATGGGGCTGGCACCTTCCCCTAATCAGCACGGTCGCCTCCCGCAAAGGGAGGCCAGACTTTGGCTTAGGTCTGCTCCCAACGGGAAGCGGGCCTAAGCCATCAGTAGGACATGCCCTGAGGGCTCCCAGTATGTGAGAGGGGGCAGGCTGGGCTGAGGGACCCCTCCCCAGTGCACGAATTTTGTGCACCAGGCCCCTAGTTTATAATAATTACTGTACCTTAAGTTCCTCCTCTTTACTTGTTAAATGATCATGTTCATTTGCTAAAGAATCTTCAGTCTGTTTTATCTGCTTATCTTTTTCTGCAATCCTTTAACGGGAAATACATTTGCATTCAATAAATAATCAGATGTCAAACCTCAAATCAAAGCAGTTTCTCACATAAACTGTACCTTTCATTTCTGTAATCCCCTTTCAGTGTAGGAATAACAGTCATACGCACTACAGCTCCTTAAAATACCTATCCCTATTTTAAAACTTGAGGTAAAATAAGTAACTTTTTTAAGCTCACAAGCCTAGCAATGTCTAAACCTGAGTTTAGAGAGGACTCTTTCTCCCTCCCCATGTGGGAGTCTGTACTTGTTCTTTAATAAATTTCCACATTTACTATACAAAAAACAAAACCTGAGTTTAGGGCTTCTGAACTCAATTACACAAAAACACAGAACTTTGTTTTGGCCACCACAGTATAGTTAGATACAGAGTACCTGCAACTACTTAGACACAAAAACTAACTTCCACTGATCTTAAATCATAATTACCTCTCCCACATAAATGCTCAAGCCCAAATGAAAAAAATTCCCCAAATCTTTTTATGATAAAGACAAAAACACAGAACGTTTAACTTTTCAGGAACCAAATCATTGAGAGGGAGGGGGGCAGGCAAGAGGGTGAGAGTTGCTCCAAATTTAGTTGCATTTTCTGAACAAGTTAGAATATAAATTTAATCATAAGTACTGAATCTAACAGGTAATAAGTTAATGGTGACTAAGCAATTATAAGAGAAATGTAGACAGGCAGGCTTACACTTTATGTAATTCTTCTGCTAGAACTGAAGCAGAGGTCTAAGAAAGAAAAACAGTGTCAACATAAAAGCATTTAGGACAAAGTTTAAAAGTTTTACAATAATCATTAAAAATTAAAAGAAATTAAAGTATATAAAATTATTAAGGCATCATCTAGCCCATAACAAGTGTTCATTAAATAGTAGCTATTATTTTGAAGGCAAATTTGATCAACAACAACCAACAAAGAAACAAAACATCGGGAAAACAGCCATGAAGTTCCTTTTTCATCCCTGTACTTCTTTTCCTTAGTAACGATTTCCAATAACTAAATGATACAGTTCATGATTAAGGTAAGAATTAAACTTTTTGGTAATACTTATGCACATCTTTACTTTTTAAAAGGTATTTATAGCATCCTCTAAGTATTTAATTCCTGATAAATTTTCTAGAGCTCTCTTTCAGCTAATAACTTGGATTTTAATCCAATTTGAATTGATAATTTATATATACATACACATCCATAAACACACAAACATCCTTCCCTATATTAAATAATTCTTCCTAAATAATTTTAGGCTACAGTTTCTACAAAGAAAGCAAATGGGGGGTGAGGATGGGAGGAAATGTTTGCTATCTCAAAGTTTTAGGACTTTAAATTTGCCTGAAACTTTAAAAACAAGTTTTAAATGTGAAAACTACTTTTTATATAGAAAGGTGACTTCTATTCCAAGCTAATTGTTTTTCTACAAACAATTTTTAGAATTTTAAAGTTGAAGAATTAAAATTCACAATATGTATATAATGGGAACAAGTTAAATACTCGGAGGTTTTTTCTTTTTTCTCACTGTATTATTATTTATATTCCAAAGACTATATCTACATATCTACCATAATAAAAAGATATATCCTTTTTTAATTAAATGGTAGAAAGCTAAACCAAATTAGCATATTAAGAGTATTTTAACTGCCGAAACCGGTTTGGCTCAGTGGATAGAGCGTCGGCCTGCGGACTCAAGGGTCCCAGGTTCGATTCCGGTAAAGGGCATGTACCTTGGTTGCGGGCACATCCCCAGTAGGGGGTGGGCAAGAGGCAGCTGACAGATGTTTCTCTCTCATCGATGTTTCTAACTCTCTATCCCTCTCTCTTCTCTGTAAAACGTCAATAAAATAAAAAAAGTTTTTAAAAAAAGAGTATTTTAACTGTTCCTCTGATATTTCAAAAATAGTCAATTCTTTGGATCGAACATTAATTTCAACAAGAAAATAGTTAATACCTAGATGGGTTACATTAAAATGCTGCTAAAGAAAAACAGGTCTTTGGAAGGTTTCTCCACTCACTAAACTGAAATATAAATCTTAAAATGATCCTTTTGCATATATAATCTGAGAGTTATGATCAGCATACTGCTACCACCTGAGGGAATACAAAGTTTTCCTTTATGGCTAGTCAATAGTAGAGAACACTTCTAATAGGCAAATGACTATTCTTGACATCATTTGGCCAATTCCTCCTGTTTTGTGACAGAATTGTGGATTTTTTTTCTTCATATGGCAAAAACTCTCTAACCCACCTCTCAATTAGCTGAATTTGAATTTCTTATTGTTTCTTATTATCATTATCAGAGTGCTTAGCACTCAAGGATCATCAACACTGATTTATGACTAGTCTCCCAACGACTAATCCAGTGCTCAGCACTCAACAGGCACTCAGAGGATTAGTTACACAGCTAGGAAGCTATTAGTAATGATAAACAATAAGAGAGCACCATTACCTGGGCTGCTATCTGGGAGTGGAATTGTTGAATTTGAGCTTTCAAAGCCTCATTCTGCTCCAAAATATCCTTTCATAATCAGCAACCAAAAAAGAGAGGGGGGAAAGTGTGCTGTTACTAAATATACCAATGCATACAAACAAAATGAGTTACAGGTACATGTGTTTATTTTTAGAAAGGCATTCTTTGATTCCAAAAGACGTCATTTTACAACAATAATGATTAGGCATTCTTCTAAACGAGTTAATTTACAAGGTAGAAATTAAGAATATGTTGTGTTGTTCCTAATCTAATACAAAAAGCCTAAGACTGTGGGTGAGGACATCTTTAAGTATATATTCAAAAATACCATACTGTGACAAATGCTCAAAGATTAAGTTTTAATTATTCATCACTGCTCCAGAATTAGGACAAGGCAGACTATCCTCCCTCTTCTATTCAGATACATCCAATTCCTGCCCACCTTTATTTTTTAAAAGAGAGGAAACTAGATACCTGAACTTGCATTTGTAGAGACTCTTCTTTATTCACCCTTTTTTGCTCCAATTCCATTAACTGCATTAGTCTTTGCTCCAATTGCTGTTTTGATACCAAGGTATCTGTAAGCTTACTATGCAGACTCTGTACTTCATTTTCTTTGGCCACAAATTTACTCTGTAAATCTGTAACAAAGCATTGTGTTTTACAAAGGTCTCTTCCTTTCCTAGTTACTGATACTCATCTTTATTTAGTGTAGACATTATCTCCTCTGAAAAACCCTCCTTGAATGTCTCCTCTGCTCCCTCCTTCCTGCCTGCATATGAACAGCCTATGTGCTTACTTTTAATCACAGTACCTGCCACACAATACTAATTCGTCTTCTCACCCAGCTTTTTGAAATCAGAGATTACCTTTTCTGAATCCAGAGCTGTGACCAATGCTTGACATACAGTACATATTCAATAAATGTGTTAACTGAACAGTACGTGATGTTTAAAACTGTTATATCATCTTATTTTTTTTATTGATTTTTTTAGAGAGAGAAACATCACTGGGGAAGCAAAAATATCGATCGGGTGCCTCCTGCATGCCCTCTACCGGGGATTGAGCCCACAACCCTGGCATGTACCCTGACCTGACCCAGAATTGAGCCAGCAACCTTTCTGTGTATGAGACGACGCCCAACTGAGCCACACTGGCCAGGGCTATACCATTTCTTGATTTCCAACACCTTTTCATAAGTACTTTAGTAAGTTATTTAGTGAATTTCTTCTAAATTCCCTGTACTCTTCTACCTGGAAAGCAGAGAAAGATGCTGAAAGCTGACAAATGTCCTGGTGTAAGATGAAGTAAAAATTTTCTGTCTGCTTCTCTTCTAATAACCCCAAGACAGACAGACAGAGAGAGAGAGAGAGAGAGAGAGAGAGAGAGAGAGACAGAGACAGAGACAGAGACAGAGGGAGGGAAACTATCCTTGATGCAATCATAAGTAAATGTAACTCCAAATCACAAGAAATTAAGACAAAATGAATGGCGAGATGATCACTAACTTGGAGGAAAGGGAAAGGGTTCTAGAAACCTAGAAAGGTTCAGGAAATCATGATACCAGACATTATGAGAGCTGCCTCCTGGCTCCATAACACAATCAAGTCCAAAACAGGGAGAAGGGATAACACGGGCAGAACATGGTTGACTACCACCAAGAACAGAGAGGGAAATAGGGGGAAGAAGGAATGCGTATGTGTGTGCATTAGATATGTTTTAAGAAATGTTATATGTTTCTTCCATAAGAAGATACTAATATCAGAATGGAACACAATTCATAAAAGAGCTCCTGAAATTAAAGACATAATAATAATGTCCAGGTTTAGAACTCAGAAGAGCATAATATTTCTTATCAGCAACAGTAGAAGTTAAATCTGTGGGAAAATTATTTCCAACCCAGAACTCTACATCTAGTCAAACTATAAAACAAGCATGAAAGTAGAAAGAATAAAAACATTTTCAGATATACAAACATATGTACTTCAAGGCTTATTCTTGTGAAGATACTAAAATATTTGCTATTAAATGAGAGAGGAAAGCAAGAAAGATGGCGGTGACACAAGATGCAAAATACAGGATAAAGAGACAAAACTAAGTCTCAGGAAGATAGGTATGGAGCAAACCTAGAAAGTAAGATACTCAAACAGAAGACTGAGTACTCCAGACAGATAGCTCCAAGAAAAACTGATAGGGTCTCCATTATCTAACATGTTGAGAGGCTAGGGGAGGGGAAAATGTTAAAGGGAGTTTAACCACAGGTAAAAATTTAAATGGTAAAACAAAGATCAAGCAACTTAAAAACATAAAGCAATAATTAGCTCCAGAAAATTAAAACACTGTTTAAGAAAAGAATTGCCGTTTTAATATTTTTCTTGGCTCAGCACTGAGTACAGAGTCATAATGATGTAAACAATGAATATTGACATGATCAAAAAGTATACATAACCTTATCAGGAGGATGAGGGAAAGGTGAGAGAAATGGTGTGAGAGTATTAAGCCCTCATTTCCTGTGACAGAAAGTTAACTGATGCCTATCAAGAAATAGCAGTGTAAATATAAATAATATGCTTAATTAGAGATATGATACAATTGCAACCAAAGAATAAAATCACTAGGAATAAACTTAACAAAGGATGTGAAGGACCTATATACTGAAAACCACAAAGCATTATTAAAAGAGATTGAAAAACACACAATGAAATGGAAAGATATTCTCTGTTCATGGACTAGAAGAATCAACACTGTGAAAATGGCTATATTACCCAAAACAATATACAGATTTAATCAATCCTCATCAAAATCCCATTATCACCCTGGCCGGTGTGATCAGTGGTTAGAGTGTCGGACCCAAGCACCAAAGGGTTGCAGGTTTGATTCCCAGTCAAGGGTTCCCTTCCCACCCCCAGTCGGGACAGGTTTGGGAAGGAACCAGTGGATTTGTCTCTCTCACATTCATGTTTCTCCCTCTCTCTCTCTCTCTCTCTCTCTCTCTCTGCTCCCCCTCCTTCCACTCTCTGAAAAAGCAATGAAAAATATATTCTCAAATGAAGATTAACGATAAGTAAATAAATTGCAATGTCGTTTTCTTTAAGAAATAGAACAAAAACATCACAAGATTTGTATGGAACCACAAAAGTCTCAGAATAGACAAAGCAATCCTTAGAAAAAGAAAGAAGCTGGAGGTATCACAATATCTGACTTCACATTCTACAGAATTACAATAATCAATACATCATGGTATTGGCAGAACAGACACACTGACCAATGGAACAGAATTGAGAGCCCAGAAATAAAACCACAGGTATATGGGCAAATAATGTTTAACCAAGGAGCCAAAAACACACAATGGAGAAGAGAAAGCCTCTTCAATAAATGGTGCTGGGAAAATGGAAAGACACAGGCAAAAGAATGAAATTAGGTTAATTTGTCCCCATGTACATGAATTAATTCAAAATGGATCAAAAACCTAAACATAAGATCTGAAACAATAAATTACAATAAATAGAAGAAAACATAGATAGCAAACTTACGGACCTTAGTCATAGAGAACATTTTATGAATTTGACCCTAAAGGCAAAGGAAGTAAAGGCAAAAATAAGTGGGACTATTACAAACTAAAAAGCTTCTGCACGGCAAAGGAAACTAACTACATAAAAAAAAAAAAGGCAACCAACCAACTGGGAAATGTTGAAATGTTTTTTGTAAGCAACAGCTCAGACAAGGGATTCATATCTAAAATATATAAAGAACTCATACAGCCCAGCCGGTGTGGCTCAGTGGTTGAGTGTCAACCCATGAACCAAAAGGTCATTGGTTTGATTCCCGGTCAAGGCACATGCCTAGACTGTGGCTTAATCCCCAATAGGGTCGTGCAGGAGGCAGCCAATCAATGATTCTTTCTCATCACTGATATTGAGAGAGGGACTTATAATCTGATAGAGCACCTGAATTAATGTGAAAAATAATCATATTATTTTAAGTTTTAGAACACATATACTTATGTGAATAGGGGGTTAAGTTTCTTATATGTGAATAGGGGGTTACGTTTTTCTTAAAGTTTCCTTTTTTCAAGGCCTGTGCAAAGCGATTGAGGGGGTGACTTGGCTGTGAATCCAGCAAGCAGAACCGATAAGCAGGGTCAGACCAACCCACCAGGAGTCAAAACATCATCTCATCACCTGATGACTAAAGACAATAGCTGATGTCTACGGACCTCCAGGACTGCATGTAACTGCATTCCATTCCTAGCCTCATTATAGCTCATGCCCCTTTATAATCCTGGCCCCTGCACCTTGCTGTAAGACAGGATTTGAATGCTTGTAGGTACCCTGTCTTCTTGGTTGGCTAGCCTTCTCAATAAACGCCTTATATGATTCAACCCTTTGTTATTGGACACAGCAATGGGCAGCCTGAGCCCACCCAGGAGTTTCCCAGTAACAATATTTTTATCTCTATCTTTCCCTCTCCCTTCCTCTCTGAAATCAATTTAAAAAAATTTTTTTAATAAGCAGAGGACCTGAATAGACACCTCTCCCAAAAAGACATACAGACAACTATCAGTTATATAAAAAGATGTTCAACTTCACTATTAGGGAAATGCAAATCAAAACTACAATGAGACACCACCTGTTAGAAAGGCTATTATCAACAAGACTAGAGGCCTGGTGCATTAATTTGTACACAGGTGGGGTCTGGCCAGCCCACCCCAATGGGGGCCAATCAGGGGGAGGGGCCACAGAAGGGTTGGCTGGCTGGCCCCGCCCGATTGGGGGGGAGGGGCTGATTGGGGGCAGGAACAGCCAGGGGGAGGGACCATGAGAGGTTGGGGAGGGCTGATCAGGGCCCTGATGGGGCCGTTTGGCCACTGCAATGCACGTCATAGCAACCGGTCATTACAGTCGTTCCATCATTCTGGTTGCTTGGCTTTTATATATATAGATAGGTAATAACAAGTGTTGTAGAGGTTGTGGAGAAAAAGGAACCCCCACACTGCTGGTGGGGCAATAAGCTGGTATAATCACTATGGGAAACAGTATGGGGATTCCTCAAAAAACTCTTCTGTGTATCAACCCGAACAACTCGAAAACATTTACTAGTATTCACAAAGATATATGCATCCCTATGTTCACTGCAGCATTATTCATGGTGACCAAGACATGAGACAACCAAAGTGTCCTTCAACAGAGAAGTAGAGAAAGAAGATATGGCACACACTAAGGAATACTACTTAGCCATAAGAAAAGATGAAATACTGGCATTTGTGACAACATGGGATGACCTTGAGAATATTATGCTAAGCAAAATGAGTTAGTCAGAAAAAGCTAAGATCCATATAATTTCACTCATATGTAAGACATAAAACTGAAACTCAAGAGACACGGACAGACAACTGTATGGTGGTTTCCAGAGGGAAGGAGGTGAGGGGTAGTAAGGGGTAAAGGGGGCCAAATGTATGGTGATGGAAGATGATTTGACTTTGGGTGGTGGGCACACATTGCAATATACATGTTTTATCATAGTAATGTACATTTAAAACCTATACAACCCTATTAACTAATGTCACCCCAATAAATTTAATTTTTTTAAAAAGCAGTTACTTTCCATTAAAAAGTCACTTATATTAACATAAAGTAAGTTATGATAGAAAAGACTAAAAGCAAAAGTAACTGCTTCGGATAAGAGTACAGTTTTATCCTATCTAATAAAAGACAAATATGCAAATTGACAGTCACTCCAACACACAAGATGGCTGCCCCCAAGTGGTCAAAGATGGCTGCCCCCATGTGGATACAAGATGGCCGCCACAAGATGGCCAGCAGGGGAGGGCAGTTGGGGGTACCCAGGCCTGCAGGGGAGGGCAGTTGGGGGGGACCAGGCCTGCAGGAGAGGGCAGTTGGGGGGTCCCAGGCCTGAAGGGGAGGGCAGTTGCGGAGGACCCAGGCCTGCAGGGGAGGGCAGTTGGGGGCGACCAGACCAGCAGGGGAGGGCAGTTGGGAGGGACCAGGCCTGCAGGGGAGGGCAGTTAGGGGTGACCAGGCTTGCAGGGGAGGGCAGTTGGGGGCAACCAGGCCAGCAGGGGAGGGCAGTTAGGGGTGATCAGTCCAGCAGGGGAGGGCAGTTAGGGGCAATCGGGCCGGCAGGGGAGGGCAGTTAGGGGCAATCGGGCCGGCAGGGGAGGGCAGTTAGGGGCGACCAGGCCTGCAGGGGAGGGCAGTTGGGGGCAACCAGGCCTGCGGGGGAGGACAGTTGGGGGCAATCAGGCTGGCAGCGGAGCAGTTAGGCGTTGATCAGGCTGGCAGGGGAGTGGTTTGAGGGTGATCAGGCTGGCAGGCAGAAGCAGTTAGGGACAATCAGGCAGGCAGACAAGCAAGTTGTTGGGAGCCAACAATCCTAGACTGTGAGAGGGATGTCCGACTGCCCGTTTAAAGGGGTCCCAGATTGGAGAGGGTGCAGGCTGGGCTGAGGGACAACCCCTCCCCGCCGCTGTGCACGAATTTTGTGCACTGGGCCTCTAGTTATTTATAGTTACATATAGTTATATATAGTTTTGATCTTGTTTGGGTTTTTTTAATATATTTTTATTGATTTCAGAGAGGAAGGGAGAGGGAGAGATAGAAACATCAATGAGAGAGAATCACTGATCAGCTGCCTCCTTCACGCCCTCAAGCCATAAATCAGGCATGCACCCTGACCAGGAATCAAAAGGTGACCTCCTGGTTCATAGGTCGACACTCAACCACGGAGCCATGCCGGCCAGGCAGATATATAAGTTTATAGTTACAATTATTTTAGCAAGACTCATGTGTGCTTTGTTGATTAAATATAAAATATTAATTTTAAGAATAAGCTAATGAATCTTAACATAAATATAAACTTTACATATAAAGAAATAGGGCTTCAATATCTTGAGTATCTATAATAATAAAAGCGTAGAAACAACCATCCCTATGACCTTCCAGATGAAGCCAGGGCTGTGAGGGCTGAGCCCCTTGCACGAATTTCGTGCATCGGGCCTCTAGTATTTATACACTGAACCAAAGGGAAATACTTGAGGAGAAAAAAGAAATAAAAAGAAACCAAAGCTTTAAAGACCCAAATTATAAAATTATATAAGAAAATGAGTAGTGGAGACATAAATAACACACAAGCTTCATTATCTCCCATATATATTTATAAAATTAAGAATAAAGACATGAAAGTTAGTATTTAAGGACTAGGGAGTTTTAAATCAACTACTTGGAATAATAATGATCTTGTTTTTCTCTTCACAATATAGGAAGTGAGACCCTTAGAAAAATCAAATGAAGAGTTGATCAAAGAACCAAAAGGAATAAATAACTACAGAAAGGAAACACAGAGCAAGGGTTGCATTACCCTATTATGGACTATATAATTTTTTTGCAACTTAATGCTTCAGACAAAGCTTTTAGACTGCTTTTTTTTAAAAATCCCCACCTGAGGGCATGCTAATTGATTTATAGACGGGGGGAGGGGGAAAGAGACAGACAGACAGACGGACAGACAGACATTAATGTGAGAGATAAAAATCAATCGGTTTTCTTTCAATACCAGTCCTAACCAGGTATTAAACCTGCAACCTTTTGGTGTAGGGACTATATTCCAACCAGCTGAGCCCCAATGACCAGAGCTAGAGTGCTTATCTGTAAAACCCTAGGGAATGTTAAAGTAATAAAGGTGCTTTAAAAGCTATTTTTATTGAACTATAACCAAAATGCCAAATTACATACTGTCTCTACAGTATGGAAAGGGGAGAAAATTTTATCCAGAATTATATACTAAATTTACATGACTACCTCTTCCCCTTACCTTGCTGTGCTGCCTCATGCTCTGTTGTTCTCTTCCTGATATAACTTTGGACTTCTTCCCGTCTTCTCTCAGCTTCTTGTAATTGAACCTGGAGAATGGATAAATCAGCACAAACACAGGATTGCATTTATTTTTAAGTATCCTCTACCTTTACTGTTGTATCATAAAACTGCTTATTCCAACAACTAGTCTCCTACATTTTAATAAGATAGGCAGATATGTTTAGCCTGATAATATGCATGGATATTATCAGCCACAGCCATTCTATGCCCCCACCACCACCACCACCACCACCACCACCTGTATACAGAATTTAGAGATTGGAAATTATTTCAAAACAATATTTGTGCTGGTGGATCATTATAGCTACTATGTATATATCTGATCCTCTTAGCTGTAATCTGTTTTCCATTAAGCTTCCATGAGCTAATAGGCTTTCAAAAGATAAGATGGTATCTTTATTGCTAAATTTCAGTAGGTACCTATAATTTGTAATATGAGGTATAGCACAATACTTCAATCTTTAGTGTCATTATCTACTTATCCATATCCAGAGAACAAACTTCCATATGTGTAAATGCCAACAATATACATACCAGCAAGACAAATCCTATATAATCCTATATAATAAAGAGGTAATATGCAAATTGACCATCACTCCAACACACAAGATGACTGCCCCCATGTGGTCAAAGATGGCCACCACAAGATGGCCAGCAGGGGAGGGCAGTTGTGGGCGATCAGGCCGGCATGGGAGGGCAGTTAGGGGCAATCAGACAGGTAGGCAGGTGAGTGGTTGGGAGCCAGCAGTCCTGGGTTGTGAGAGGGATGTCCGACTGCCCTTTTAGGTCCGATCCCACTGAGCAGTCGGACATCCCTCAAGGGGTCCCAGATTGGAGAGGGTGCAGGCTGGGCTGAGGGACACCACCCCCCCCCCCCGCCCCCGTGCACAAATTTCATGCACTGGGCCTCTAGTTCTCAATGTTGTGGGCGCCCCTGGCAGGGGTGGCGGGGGAAGAGATCAAGAGTCGAAGGTGCGGGCTGCGGCTACCCGAGGCTGGGTCTTGTGCCCGTCCAGTCAGTCTCCCCGCCCTCCCGTGGGTGCGGGGGCTGGGGTAGGGTGTCCATGCAGGGGGATTGGAAGAGCTCCCCGTGGCCGCTTCCTCTTCCTTCTTTGCAGTCCAGGCTCATGTCAGACGCTCTCCTCAGACCCCCGGGAACTTGGCTCCAACAGCCCCGCCCCTCCGTGGCTCCCTGCCGTCCCCGCCCTACTTGGCTCTCACCCACTGCCCACCTGTCAGGAGGCTGCCAGGGTGCCCTGCTGTGGACAGCATGGTCCTGGGGCAGGGGGTGGGGGTGCGGGGAGCAGCTCCAGTAAAGTTTAGTAAACCCCAGGTCCGCATCGGGATTTGGCTGCAAGGACACAGGGGAGTCTGCCTGGGTGGAACAAAATCATGCCAGACCCAGAGTCCTGCCCCACGGCCCCACAGCCCCGCCCACCCTGCTGAACTGTCATAACGTTACAGCATCCTGGCTAATTTGCATATTCCTCTATTATTAGTACAGATTATCATGTTTTCTTTGATTACAAAATCCGCATTATTAACCGGTACAACTGGTACCTATCAATCAGCTCATTTCATTTTTCATTTCTTCAAACAGTCTTTAACTTCAAACTTAAGCCTATATTTAATTCTTACATAAGTGCATACACGTGTATATAGGCAAAGTACTACAGGTCCCATTCAGCCTCAAACTACATATCTCAACCCTTTATATACATTTAGGATACTGATTTGAATGTGTACATTATTTATGAAATGATAAATATGGGTG
Source organism: Cnephaeus nilssonii (assembly GCF_951640355.1). Lineage (NCBI taxonomy): Eukaryota > Metazoa > Chordata > Mammalia > Chiroptera > Vespertilionidae > Cnephaeus > Cnephaeus nilssonii. The sequence goes on along the minus strand of NC_137075.1, from coordinate 73,063,150 downwards.
GAAATATATCACCTTCAGCTGAGTAACTGCTTGCTCAGCATTCTTCTTTTGAACTTCCTCTTGCTGTAACTTTCCGGTTTTCTCAGTCAGCTCATTCACCAATCTAGCATAATCCTGGCGCAGTTTATTTAGTTCAGCAGACTGCCTGAAAACAGTAACTAGATTAGGAACCTCCCATTATTATTGACTCATATAAAGAATAAGCAAAACATATTGAGTGTAACCTCTGAATCATTCTGATGACAATTATACAAATTCTAAAATCACTATAATATAATCAAGAAAATAAATAACCACACTCATAAGCATAATCAACAGTGTCACCCTCAAACTGATATTCTGAAAAATGTATTAAAATCAAAGTTAGGATTTAGTCTGTGTAAGGATGCTACTAGTCTTCTCTAATGCACTGTTTCTCAAAGTATCAGAGCCAACTACGTAACTATCAGTGGAATGTGACTTAATATGTACCCTCCTGGGCTCCATCTTAGAGCACCGAATCATAATCATTTAGGGATCGAACTCAAGAATATGCTTTTTCAACTAACATGCCAAGATGCTCTTCAGAATTATGAAATTTGATAACTACTGTTAAGGGGGATAGATGGTTTAACCCTTTGCACTCGCTTGCTTTTTTCTCGATTCCTTTATTCTACTCGGGATTTAATTTTTTAAATACCCCAGATTTTACAAAGCGCAGCAGAATAAAAAACTGAAGTTTCTTTTCATACAAACTTATTTATTTGGATTTTTTTATATTTCAAATTATTGATACATTCAATACAATTCGACATACGAGCTGCTACCGATGATAACCGTGTCGAGTCACACTCGACATCCGAGTGCAAAAGGTTAAAACTTCAGTCTCATAAATTTATATACCATTCCATTGGAGGTACAGTATTTATCATGTAGTTTAGCTGAAGAGGTTCTTCACAGAGCAAGAGAATTGTTTTTTTAAATTAACTGATTTTATAAACAAATATAAAAAGCAAAAGTCTAACCAATCACTATCAAACATCACTTTGAAGATTCAAGAAAATACTCTGCCATTCAATTAAAAATAAAGCATTTGGAAACATACTTGTTTTCTAGTTGGTTTGTAGTGTTGCTGACAGCATCTCTCAATATGCCATTTTCCTGCTTCAAGTGAGCTATCTCTGCTTCCATCTGCTCACGAACTTGCTGGAACTAAAATTATTTTATAAACATAAGATGTAGAAAACAATGACTGCCAAAGCTAACTTTTTTTTAAATCCTCACCTGAGGATATTTTTCCATTCATTTTTAGAGAGAGTAGAAGAGAGAGGGATAGAAGAAAGAAACAATAATGTGAGAGAAACACATCAATTGGTTGCCTCCTGCACAAGCCCCGACCAGGGCCCGGACCAGAGAGGGGCCTGCAACTAAGATACGTGTCCTTGACCAGAATCAAACCCAAGACTCTTTGATTAGCAGGCCGGCACTCTATCCACTGAGCCAAATTGGCGAGGGCTGCCAGAGCTAACATTTAAAAGACACTTTATTGTGAAGAGAACGTAAAAAACATTAAGAATAAAGTTTGCACCATCCTTGGACGGCCCTCGCAGCCCCCCACAGCCTCAGCCGGCCCTCGCAGCCCTGGCTTCGTCTGGAAGGTTGTCCGGATGGTCGTCCAGATGGTCATTCTGCTGTTCAGTCTAATTAGCATATTAGCTCTTTATTATACAGGATTTAAAAGATGAATTACATTTTGATAGTGATGAATGCAAAGCAAATACCAGCTGTCACAGAAATCCAAGAATGCAAAGAGCTCTAGCCAGTTTTGCTCAGTAGATAGTGCGTCGGCCTACAGACTGAAGGGTCCTGGGTTCGAGTCTGATCATGATCACATGTCCAGGTTGTGGGCTCAATCCCCAGTAGGGGGCATGCAGGAGGCAGCTGATCAATGATTCTCATCACTGATGTTTCTATTTCTCACTCTCACTTCCTCTCTGAAATCAATAAAAATATATTTTTTTAAAAAGAATGCAAGTAGCCCTAGCCAATTTGGCTCAGTGGATAGAGTGTTGGCCTGTGGAATGAAGGATCCCGGGTTCAATTCTGGTCAAGGCACATGCCTGGGTTGCAGGCTCAGTCTCCAGTGGGGGGCATGTAGGAGGCAGCCAATCAGTGATTCTCTCTCATCATTGATGTTTCTATCTCGCTCTCTCCCTCTACCTTCCTCTCTGAAATCAATTAAAAAATATTTTTTTAAAAATGCAAGTAAATGCTAGCTGCTATCATATTTGAAATGCAAAATAAATACACAGAGATGCTGTTTCAGAACTAAAAATGATTTAGAATCTTTTTCCTACCCCAGACTCATACAGAATTAAGCCTATCTTAATCCTATGTCAATTTTATGTACACAATATTTTTTAAAGATTTTATTAATCAAGTTTTAAAGTTGAAAAGATGTTCAATACATTTATACTAAATTGCAAATTGAGCCATAACCAAATATATGGCAAATTCATTACACAAAATTCTATTTGCAAAAATATTCTGGCCTCTAATTTTTTATTTCGGAATTATAGACTCAAAAGATAAAGAACACTGACTCTTATATCTCCATAAGGACATATCTTACTTTAATATGTGAAATAATCTTAATAATTTTTAATAAATCTATTTAAGAGAAATTAAAATGTATGTTTCTATTTTTCAGAGAATTTATTATATGGAATCTATATATCATGGCCTCTATAAGCAATAAAAAAAAAAAAAAGATGAACCACTTCAACACCTTTCATCCTCAATAAAAGATGATGCTATAAGTACCTAGCTAATTTTTAAATCAACATTAAGTAGCAATTAAGAAGAAGAAAATATCACTTGGGGCTGGAAAAATCAGTTCTTCCATAACCTGACTTACAGAAAAGAATATTTCAAATGACTAGAGGATGGGAAGATGGAGGATTGGACCAAATGAAAGCATAAAAGCAGCAGTGGATGGGGTAATAACCTGATAACAGTCATTCACTTCTTTTGTACTATTCCACTATTAGTGTAATTCCATAAAAAACATTTGGACTTTGATAGCTGTGAAGAATAAGTTAAAAATTTGCAGTAGAGCCCTAGCCGGTTTCGCTCAGTGGATAGAGCGTCGGCCTGCGAACTGAGGGCATCAGAGTATTGCCCCACCAACAGGATTAACACCCCTCCTTGCCCCATATAGGGAGGAAGGACTGGCTTCCAATTTCCCCTGGGTATAATTGGCACACTCTCCCAAACTAAAGGGGGAAGGAATAAAACAACAAAGAAGAAATTCCTCTACTGGGCACATGCTCAGTAGAAGCCAAGATGGTACAAGGGAAGATCTTTCCACTTTCAGGCATGCACAGGAGCCAAGATGGAGACCATAAAGGAGAGGAGCTACCTTACCTGGGAAAAGGATCTGATTGGATAAGAGACACAGAAACAGGAAAGAACTAAAAATTGGATCAGTTAGGGGGAGGACCCAGCACCAAGGGTTGGTTTGAAAGAGCACCTGGTCCTTCCCAAATCAGAGATAAAACAATCTGAGCTTAAAGGCAATCTCTCTCTTTCTCTCTCAATCTGTCTGTCTCTCTCTCTGATCCCATAACATGCATTCATTCATGTGCTCATGCATTCTCTCTCCACAGCAGCCATGTGGGCATAGCAGCCGCCTGCAGGAGGCCAGCCAGCCATGGGCACTCTAAGTGCAGGCACCAAGTGCTAGCCTGGGTAAAGCAACACAGCGCCAAATGGAGTGCAGACAGGAACAGAGACTGTGCTAGCTAGACAGGGACAGAAGTCGAACTGGACTAAGTTTTGACATGGACTAAACAAAGGGCACAGAATTTCTGGACATTAACTATTTTCCTGGGTTTGATGAAGGCAATGCTAAACTTTTTTCACAGGGGGACGATTGGTGATGAGGTATCAGGAACCTGGGGGCAGCCTTCTATTTCTATCCCAATAAACCTTACCACTGCATCTTATCCTCCCATGCATGGGTCTCCTGAAATGCTTTTCTTGCAACTCTGTGAAAGGACCCCATTTCCACCGGCAACAGTATGAAATACTAAACTAAGGTAATGTCTAAGAATTAAATGCAAGAGTAACAAGAAATACAGTATCTATTAAGGTATTAAGAATAAACTATAGACTGACCAAGGGAGAAAAGTCAAAGGACTGAAGAGTAATAATAATGCCTCAAAATGTTGGAAAACAAAAACAATCTGATCAAAAGAGTATGATTTTAGACAGGTGATGATAAGAACTTCCAAACTGAAGCATCAGCCAGCAATGATAATAATATCGAAAAATTACTGGTTCAGGAAGTTCAATTAAGAGGGTATTATAAGCCCACTTGGCAAGCAGACCCAAACCAGGTTCTCCAAAACCCTCTTTATTTGCAATAAAGATGATATTTAAATCTCAAAAAAAAGACAAAAAAAAAATCGCTGAACTAGACCTAATTGGAATCATGAAAATGTATGATACAGAGAAAAGATATATACAGTAAGAACTGAACTTTCTTAAATGATAGAAGACAGGTGAAAGTAAGAACAAGAGACAGAACCAAAACTGTAGGATTATCCTTCATTATCATTTCTCTCCTCCTCTCTCCTCCACTCTATCACTAAGCTCTATCTACTCTTTTAAATCACTCAAACTCATCTTTCTATTGTCAACATCTGATTTCAGAACTTTGTTCTCTTGGTTTCCTGCCAAAGCTTTCCAAAAGATCTATCCTTTGTACCATTCTCCACAATACTGTCGGAGTAATAATTTAAAATACTAATATTATAACACTGATGCCATTTTAATAACCTGATTGTTATTTAACATGAAAGGAATGAAAGGGGAAATCGAATAGTATAGGCATGACATTTGTTCAGCTTTGCCAAAAAGCTGCATTTAATACTCCAAGTTTGTTCCCAGCTCACTGACTGGAGAAGGGACTAGAGAAAGGTAGTTTAGACACATTCCCAGTAAGGTCTGAGTGAAGTGGAAAAATACTTGCCTGTCAATCACACCTGAATGAGCGTGGCTACTGCAAGCTCGGGAAATCTAAATATATAAACTTCTAAACAAAGAAAGCTCAGCCCTTCCTCTCTCTCTCACACACATGCCATCCTTCTGGGGACTCCAGCTATAGGAGGCTACGCTGTACCCACATGGCACAAGGCCATGCTGGATTCCACACATGGACTGATGTATTATAATCTGGTCTGAATGCTGAACCACAACCGGCTGCAACAGTGAACAGAAACTTTGGACACTGGCCTTGTTTCTGACTCTGCTGAACTCCCAGCTGCCCCTCTTCCAGGACTGGCATGGGAGAAATGGGATATTGGAACTGGAGAAATATAACTCTACCCCAATAAAACCTTCTTCCACATTACATCCTCCCATGGGGGCTTCTGAAAATGCTTCTTTCAGTGGCACGCCCAGAGCCTCACTCCCACCTGTGTCTGGGAAGTCTGGCCTTTTAATTCCTCCAGCATCAACACTTCTGGTTTGCTAAATTTCACTGGCTCCCCAATCTCAGTTATACAAGGCCCTTTAACCCTTTGCACTCGCTTGCTTTTTTCTCAATTCCTTTATTCTACTCGGGATTTAATTTTTTAAATACCCCAGATTTTACAAAGCGCAGCAGTAGAATAAAAAACTGGAGTTTCTTTTCATACAAACTTATTTATTTGGATTTTTTTATATTTCAAATTATTGATACATTCAAAGAGTAATTTTAATCTCTATAATTTTTCATGGTGTGATATTTTTTGAAACATTCACCCACATGAAGACCTGGTTTACATTCACATGTTTTGCAAATATAAACCGTCTCTCTTCTTCCTCCTTTGATTTTTCTGTTAGAACAAACAACACAATCTTTGTGTTTTTTGTTAGGGTGAGGTGTGATTATATGGAGCTTTCCATCTAAACGTTGCTCTAAGTTAGTGGATAATAATCTACCCCTGGAAGTTAGTGTACCATCTCTGAATTCTCCAACAAGATCATGTACTAGTTTCCTAATAAATTTCACATGCGTTATTGGTTTTTCATTTTTTCTTTTTTGGCATCAGTTGAGACGGCATTTACATTTTACTTGTCCTTTCACGCTAATGAAAACAAGAAAAGATACTGGAAAAATAGACAAAAATCCCTCTTCCCCCCGCAGTGAAACTACGTGTCGAGTGTGGCTCGACATACGAGCTGCTACCGATGCTAACCGTGTCGAGTCACACTCGACATCCGAGTGCAAAAGGTTAAGACAGGACCTCTATTTACTTCTCTAGATCTTCTCTTCTACATTCCAGCCCTGACTCCCAAATAACATAAGTTTTATTTCTTACAAACTGCTATCTCCAAACATTCTGTATTGGAAACACTGGAGTACACTAATTAAAAAGCTCAAATAGCCCCAATATAGACCCAATGAATCATCATCTCTAGAGATATGACTAAGGAATCACACAAAGTAAAAACCTCTTATACCCAGTGCCTACTCCTTCATCCTCTTACTAGTAGCTGACCATGCCTAATGGTTTCAAAAGATTCAACCGTCTGAATATCATTTCTAACAAGTCTTCCCTATCATTCCTTCTCTTCCCCATCTCCCATCTCCATTGTTCCAAAGCACCCAATGCTTACACCACTATTATAATGGATTATTTACTTGTCAGCTTCCAGCACCCTACCTCATCCCCACATACAAAAGTTGTTTACTTAAGGAGGCAGCCAGTTTAACTACCACTGTACCATAACCCAGCATAGAGCCTTACCATATTAGGCACTTAATTAAATCAATGCAAATACTTGTTTGTTTTCAAAGAATGAAGATATACCTTCATCTGCATCTGTTGAGTCTCTTGATAACTGACATGCATTTTGTTTTGAAATACATTATGTTCCTTTTCTAATGTTCCAATCCGATCTTTCATTCTTGCTATAACCACATTGCTTCTTTCTTTCTCTGTCATCATTTCCTAGAAGAGCAAACCAGAAAAAATATTATGAAAAATGTGTTATTAAAAATAGAAGTACATACAACTCTAATAATAAGAAAACATTTTAACATCAGTAAAAATGATGTCAGTAAAATAATCATGAATTCTGAAATAAGTACTTTACAAGTAAGGTGAAAGGTTAAAAAAAAAAACTGTCATCTGCATCTCACCTCTTTACACCAATTCCCTCATAAACATTATTCTGTTAACTCTTATTTCAAATGCACTTTTTGGTCTAAGAGTTAGAGCTGAACCTGAAATAAATCCTACCTTCTAACTTGATAAGAAAGAACATTTTAAAAGTAAAACAGTTCCCCTGGCTGGGTAGCTCAGTTGGTTAGAACATCGTCCCGATACCAAAGTTGTGAGTTCAATCTCCAGTCAGGGCACATACTCAAGTTTCAGATTTGAATCTGGTCAGGCATGTGTGGGAGGCAACGATTGATGTTTCTCTCTCACATCGATGTTTCTCTCGCTCTCTCTCTTTCTCTCTCTCACTTTCCCTTCTTCTTTCTAAAATCAATAAAAAGATAAAACAGCCTTTGCTTAAAAAAAAAAAAGTATATCCTTTAAATGCAAGAATGACTTCACCTGGGTTAACTGCTTACACCGATCTTTCATAGCAGCAGCATCTTCCTTCACAGCAGCAAGTAATTTATCTTTCTCTTGAAGCTGATGTACAAGTACAGTCAATTCTCCTTTACTTGACTATAATTGAGAAATCAATACAGTATTAGTAGTAGTTAACACAAGCTAATGAAAATTATGAAAATGAAATATCCAGATCAAGTGTTCTTAGGCCAATGCAGAGTTCACTAATACATATAAGTAGAATGACTGCCAACTAGTGGTCAGTAAAATATCATTCAGAAAAGTCACTGTATCAGTATATATTCTGATGCATATAATAGGATACATATTAATCAAAAAACATATTTTTACAAAGAATTATATAGGTCTTCCAGTTTTTAACCATGAGTGAATATAGCCACCTCCCCCTCCTCCTCCTAAAAGATCAAAAGAATAATATGAAACCAAAATGCACCAAAATGAAAGTCATCTGTGATGTCAAAGTCATCTGTAATATCAGGAAAGATTGCCAAAAGCAGTGGAAATCAAACACAGGTGCTCAACAACCCTGTCAGAATATACCCAAAACTGCAGAAGCGCCATGGGTGCTTAGTTCTCTTAAGTTAATAGGCATGTCCTGAGAAGTAAAACCAACAATCTCCCATTTGACATCAGGAACAAGTACAAAAATAGAAGGTAGAAATTTTCTTGGAAGAAGGTCTCAAGAAGCAGAATAAAAAATAAAATAAAAAAGAAGAAATCATACAAACTTTACTCAGAGAGAGCAGCTACAGTGAAGCATGGTCAAGGGAGTTTGACCAAGTTTCTCTAGTGAACTCTCCATAATGAAGATTTTATCTGGGAAAAAGGAAAGGCTAAAAGAACTCAATTACACACACAGCCCAACGAGAACACCCCTCAGTGGAACAGGAGTACTGATCAAAAAGAAATAAAACAGGGTCTATACAAGATACAAGAAAAAGGAAAGAAAAATAATAAGAAAAAACAAATGGCAAGAAGAAAAATCACCAGAAAAAGATTGTCAAAGAGTAGAAAAAAACTGTAATTAAAAAATATCACCATGATTTTTAAAAATCTAGTATAACAGTCATTTCTGGAAAAAGAAGAGCAAAGAACAGAGCTCAGAGAAAGAGCTCAGAGAAAAGACCAGACCACAGAATGAGATAAAATATGTGCTGGCAAAACCCAAAGCAGAAGTAAAAGTAACACCATCTCAGAAATATAATCCAAATAGAAGCAACAAACAGAAAAAGAAAGACTGCTAAAAATACAATAAGAGACATAGAGTACAAGGTGAAGTAAATAAAAAGAAACAAATGAACCAAAAGCCTTCTTTTAGAATTAAAATATGAAAGATAAAGACAACAAAGATCCAACATATGCTTAATTGATACCCATTATTTTACTTATTTTTTAGGAACACTGACTCTCATTATTGAAAAGACATGCTTTATCCCAAGTAATATCAATAAAGGAGTCAATGCTCAGACATATTATAGTAAAATTATTGCTAAACTTCAAAGAAGCTGAATCCCTGGATGTTTGTACAATAGGACATATACTGGAAAAGTCCAATAAATAATAAAACACTTGGTTGATTGCCCAAAGGATGTTTTTATTGTGAGTGTAGTTCGACAAGAATACATGAAAAGAGTGCAAAATTCAGGCAGGTCTCAGATCTGTATCCAGCAATTTGAATGTAGAGAATAGTAAAGCAACTATGAAAATTTCTCAAGGAAAGGAAGTGACATCCAGAAACATTATACCCCACCAAATTATCATTCAAGTATAAAGACGACAAAGAAGCATTTAACTTGCCAGAATTTGGGAAATATAGTTTCCATGAGCCCTTCTTGAAGAAATTCCAGGAAAAACAACTTCAGCCAACCAAGAGATGAATACAGAAGCTATGGCAAAAGAACTGGTATCAAGCTTTGAACCCATCATTAAACTGTAGAATTAAGACTAAAACAAACATGAAAATTATAGTCACAAAAGAAACAATAAATATTAAAAGTACCTGATAAAGAAATGCTATAATTAACAAAAGCTAAGAAAGAAGAGAGAAGGTAGGAAAAAACTTAAGTAAGCAGATTTCCTATTATATAACATGGGGCCAAAAGGGTTAATAATTTAAAGTTGAAAAATTACATTATTGAGGCAAGTGTATTTAAAGGCCAATACTAACAAACTAATAACCTATTAACTAAAATAATCAAATACATCTTTAAAATTTTTTATGGTAATCACATTAACAGTTAACATATTTTGAGCAATTACTATAGGCTAAGAACTCTAAGCACCTACTACATATTATCTCATTTAATTCTCAAAACCTGATTATCATTCCCATTTCAGAGATGGGAAAACTGAGGCACCGAGGTTAAGTAACCTATCTAAGGCCATAAAGTTCAATGTGGGAGAGCCCAGATTTGAATGCAGAAAATGTGACTCCAGGGCCCAGGATTTTAACCTACACTCTAAATATACAGTACAAGTGTCTTGTAGATTAAACACAAGTCACGTGCACCCACACACACAACGTAATACCTCCTCTCTAATTATGCAATCTCTCTTCCCCAACCCCTAAAGTTTCAATCCTCCCTAAGAATCTATGATTCCACTGTCTCCTGGTATTTCTCCTTCTGCTTTGTAGTGGCTTTCCCTGCCCTTTAAATGTTAATGTTTCCCATTCTTTAACTTTCTTAACACTTTCACATCCTCTCTGGTCTAATATACATCCACCATATGTATTGGTAATAGTAGATTACTTGCCTAAATCACTTCCATTGAAATCCTTTTTCAACTCTACAGAAATAAACATATATTCAATTGTGAAATGATTCTATCCATTTAAATGATCCAAAGGATACCTAAAACAACTTCCTAAAAAACAATCCTCTACTCTCTCTTCCTCTGCAAGTGTTCACAAATACCGTCACCACAATCTATCCAGTTACTCACCAGCAAAACAAGCATTCATTCTAGACTCTTCTTTAGCCACCATATGTAATTAATCAGCAAGCCTTCTAACTCCCCTATCTAGTCCCTATGCCTGTGCAAATGCTCCTGCATTTATCTCCCCCCTTTCCCTCAAGTGGTCTTTATAAGATTGGGGATTCATTTACATCTGAGACCAAGACTCAGTTTCTCTGGCAAAAAAAAAAAAGAGAAATTAAACTTACCTAGTCTTTCCCAGATACAGTGGACCTACAGGGCACCGAGTCCCTTCTAATGAGAATAGAACCACTCCAGAGAAATCCAGAACAAGAAGATTTCATTCTGAAGCTCAACATTCCAAGGAAAGGGGGGGAAATGTAGTTTCAAAATACTTTATGTCAAAATGCTGTCTTTAGCCGTCCCCAATCCCTCCTTGGCCTGCCTAAAATACCTACCAAGGGGAGTTTTATTTCCCACCTACTCACTAGAGTTCAGCACTGTCTCAGACAATAAAATGACTACTCTTTTTTTTACATACTTATCCAATTAAAATGAAGTACATCAAATGACAAATTCATCAATTAAGAATTTCAAGAATGTTCTTTGCAACAGAATAATCTGATTTTGTATCCAAAGTCACAGAGAGTTATCACACTTACTCTGATTACCCTCGAACACCTTGTTTACTCTGGGCCACTGCTGATATCACACGAAGACTATCCAACAAGCATACTACATTGTAACATGCCATCTACACTAATAAAAGAGAAACATGCAAATTGACTATACCTTTGCTATGCCCACAGCCAATCAGAGCAAGTATGCAAATTAACCCAAACAAAGATGGTGGTTAATTTGCATATGCAGGCGCTGTGCGGCCTGGGTCCCGGAAACATCCTCCGGACCCAGGCCGCTCCTAGCCTGTAGGCCCGTGCTTAGGTCCTGAGCGGCAGGGGTCCCAGAACACCCCCTGGCCACTCGGAGCCTATGGGTGCAGGCGCCAAGTGGCTGGGGGCGGGGTGGGAACATCCCCGCATCACCATAGTGCCCCCAGCCGCTTGGGAATGCTCCAGTACCAAGCAGCGGTTTGGGTCCATGCCCCCAGCCCGGCACCCACGATGGGGGGCTGGCTGCTGGCCTCTGGGGTGTGTGGAGACCCCGGCGGCCACCGCTGCGTGCGGCCCAGGGGTCCCTGCATGCCCCCCAGCCTGGCGCCCATGGTCAGGGCTCATGCAGGAGGCAACCAATCAACATTGATGTTTTTCTCTGTCTCTCCCTCTCTCTTCCACACTCTCTAAAAATCAATGGGAACATATCCTCAGGTGAGGATAAAAAAAAAAAAATGTCATATCCTATGAAAGATACATCTTGAATATGCCTAAATAAAGTTGTCATTTTTTCACAGTGAAGGGACTAGAGTCCGTGTTAATGAAAACACCTTGGTGGCTGCAGTGGCTGGCAGTGGCTGCAGCAGCGGGGTAATGGGGCTGGTGCCTTCCCTTGATCAGCCCGGTCACCTGAAATCCCTCGAGGGGTCCCAGATTGGAGAGGGTGCAGGCTGGGCTGAGGGACACCTCCCCCCCACCATGCACGAATTTTGTGCACCAGGCCACTAGTAGATTTATAAGACACATTATCAATAGATACTTACAAGCATGGACAGACTTATAATGCTAAGATAAATGTTATGACAAAAAGCCCAGATAGTTATGAGAAACAACAGTGAGAACTATTTGGACTGGGAATTCAAATTATCTTTATATGAGGAAAGGATATTTAAGTGGAGACCTGAAAGAGGCATTAGCCAAGGGGAGAAATTGGGAGGTTAAGGGAGTGGGCTGTTGGGACAGTCCAAATAGAAGGCTTGGTATGCTCTAGATCAAGGGTGGGGGACCTTTTTTCTGTCAAGGGCCACTGTATATTTAGAACATCATTTGCAGGCCATACAAAATTATCAACTTAAAATTAGCCTGCTATATTTGATCAAACACACTCTAATGCCTTGGCAGGGCCAGATCAAATTATTTCTGGCTGGACATTCCCCATCCCTGCTCTAGAGGAACCAGAAGAGACCTAGAATGGGTAAAATGTAGTGAGTGATGGAGAAAATTCCATGAAGTAAGGTTAGAGAGAGAGATAGACGAAGTCCTTGCTAAGGAATTTGGGTTATAGTGTAAGTGCAAAGAGAAAGGCACCTAAGGCTTTATAAAGGTCACCTTGCAGTTGTTTTGAAAAAATAAATTAGAGGACTAACAGGGAAGGCAGAAACATCACCTAGGAGACTATTGAAGCCAATCAGGTGAGAGGTGATAGCTTGGATGGGGTGTGTCAGGGGGCAGGGGGGGTGTTTAAGAAAATATGGAAGCCACTCAAGGTTTTAAAGCAGATAACTAGTGTTTTTTGGGGGGTAGGGGGTGTAATGTGTGTGTGTTTAGAACAATTAAGGCTACATCTAATACTGACCAGAAATTGTGTCATCTTATGTTACACAAGTAACACATAAAAACTTGTCACCTTTACCAGTATGACATAGTACACATAATATAGTGAGCAAGACTCATAAGAAATTAAATATTAACTCCACAGATTTTTGTTTTTGTGTTGTTGTTTTCTTATTTTAGTCATAGTAATGATTCCACTATCCAAATAATTTATTTATTTTACAAGGGTAATATACGCATTCACAGGCAACAACAGATTTCCAGGTTCTTTGAATGGTGCTATCTTCAGTCACAAAAATATTCCCTATATGCTATCCAGAAATCACCTGAAATTGCTTTCAATACTTCCAATTAGAAATAGCAAGGTACAACTTAGCCAAGAGCCAAAAGACTTGAAAGTGAGATAAATCATCTTACTTATAAGCAATTTGCTTTTGTCAAAACATCTAATGACTCAGACACCTGGCTAAACTAAGTAAGTGTACTGATTAATATGGGTATATGAAATAACTTCTAAGGGCATTCTAGAACTTCTAAATGTGGCCATAAACTTTGGGGTATGAAGAATGGAAGTAGATGATAATTTATTGCTCTAGCTAAAGTTTTGCTTGGTGAACTTCTAATCACTGCTTCCACATATGCTCATAACCAAAAATATGCTTACCTTCTTTAAAGCTTCCTGTATCACACCAGACTTCTCCTTTAGCAGGTCTACAACACAAAGAGCCTCATTTTCAGAAAATATCATAGTCTTCAAGGACAGAATAAAATCTTTAAATTTCACTTCAGCATTTTCTAAAAACAAAATAACAGTTGGCATTTAAAAGACACAGTAACTTCAGTAAAGCATCAAGAATTCTTAACCCAGAAAATAACCAAGACAAAACAGACTTATATTGCAAATCAAACAAAAATAAATACTCTAGTCAAGAGAGAGCAAGTGTTTAAGCATCTTTAATGTAATATGGAATAATGAATTACATTAACTGACAATTTGCTCAAACTGTACAATACTGGTTCATCTACCAAGACTACAATTTAAATTCAAAAATTTAATACTAAGGTGCCAATATGCCCTCACTTGAAAAACAAAAAAATCACTCAAGTCTCTAGGATGTGAGAGTATCTATACTAGATTTGTTCACAAATATTCTCATTTAACCTTAATACTTGTGATATATAAACCAAATTTTACAGGTGAGAAAATAAGATGAGGATATTAAAAGGAAATCTGACTTTTCAAATACATACAAGAAATCCCAACATTTAGAAATATCCATGTATCAGACATCTGACTAACCCATCTCAATTCCTCAAGTGCTCTCATATTAGGCATCAACTTACTCTTCCTAAAAGCAACTGCCACCCATTAGACCCAAAAAAGCCCAGGGCTTTTAATATTTCAGCTACATTATTAAGTTTAAACAGGCACTGTGTGCATGTGTAGGGCCGAGGGGTATGTGAGAACTCTGTACTTTCCACTCAACTTGACTGTAAACCTAAAACTACTCTAAAAAATTAGTCTATAAGAAATTAACCAAAAAATTTAAAAAAAAGAAATTAACCAAAGAACTTATATGCATATATGTATAACCCATGGACATAGAGAATAGTGTGATGAAGGCCTGGGGGGCAGGGGGTAAGGCATGGGAGTGAATGGGGGAGGGTATCAATGGGGAGAAACAGGGGGACATCTGTAATACTTTCAACAATAAAATAAAAAAGTAATAATAAAAATAAAAGGTGGTTGTGAATTAGCATAGGAATCTTGTATAAGACCATCATAGAAGGGAAAGGATCACCCGACACCAAAATAGCTGTGAGCCCTTGTGCAAATCAAAGCCAGTGTCCAAAAACTGAGGTTAGACTAGAAAACTACCAATAAATCCTTTATTACAGTATTCTATTAGTCTTTCACGATTCATTGCTTCTATGAGAAAATGTACTCGATTCCATCAGTACTCAAAAATGTGTTTTTTTCTATACAAAAGATTGCCTCATTCTGTATGTTACCTTTGTCAGTTTCCACCCTCAGTTTTTTAGCCCCCATTTTCTGGATTCCTTCTACTTGGTCAGGTTTAATCAGATCAATAACCTCTCTCTTCATCACAGGACTTGAGTCTGCATTATCCATCAAAGGAATATAAGTAGTTGCATGAATAAGAGGTTCATCTACCAAGACTGCAATTTAGATTCAAAAAAATTATAATTAGTATTTTTTTACAGCAGTAATTAAATAGCATGTAAGCACATTTAAGTTTAATGATAAATGCAGTTATTTTCAAATCTCTAATACTACCTAAATTTGGCTTTAAATTCCTATTTTATCATTTAAAAAGTCAAAACACAGTGCCAGTTCAATATTATTTCATAGTACAGTAAACATTTAAATCATCTAAAACTTTGCAGCATATCTCTTTCTAATAGTATCTGAAAACTTCTTCTTATACATCCTTTACATTTTACTTGGTTCTCATTTTTCTTCTGTTTTAAGAATCCATTTATATTTAATTAGTGCTCAAGAAAAACTTAAATTTTGCTTTATGTTGGTTCTTTGTTGAATGTAAGTGATAATTCCTAATTGAGTTCCTTTGACTTGCTAAGTACAAAAATCAGTCATTATTCCTTCCAGATATCTTCTCACTTCTAATAGGTATGCCTCCAATTTCTGTGGCACATCTTACTACATTGGTTAAAACTTTCAGAACAACATTAAAAGTGGAGGAAGAGACATAGCCGGTTTGGCTCAGTGGATAGAGCGTCGGCCTGGTGACTGAGAAGACCCGGTTTCAATTCCGGTCAAGGGCACATGCCCGGGTTGCAGGCTCGATCCCCAGCAGGGAGCATGCAGGAGGCAGCTGATCAATGATTCTCTCTCCTTCTCCCTTCCTCTCTGAAATCAATAAAAAAAATATATATATATATATATATATACACACACACACACACACACACATTTTTTTAAGTGGAGAAAGAAAGCCTCCTTACTTTGTACCTAATTTTAATGGGAAGAACTCTATGAGTATGAACAGTAAAGTGTGGTGTCTGTTGGTCAGAGATACCAACTTCCACATTTTAATGGGAATCTCCCTATATTCCTACCTTTTTGAAAAAACTGGGCATGCATAGTTCTTTTATTTAAAACATAATATTTAATGTTATGAAATATTTTTGCATAATATTTTTCTATAACTGATTGCTTGATATGTGTTGTAATTTTAATGTAAATAATAGAATGTAATTTTTTCCTTTTCCAATTTTACTTTTTTGTAGCACTAGTTGATACCACGGCCCAATATTACTTAAAAATTACTGTTTAAACTACATAAATTTCACAGTTAAGTTTCTCCTGGATAATTCTGAACATATAAAAATTGCACCACCACGTTTAATTGGATGCTTCCCATATATACATGCAAATTATATTCAGGAAATAGTTGGGAATATAAAGTAATGACAAATCAAGCTAATGTTGTCAAGCATAATCCTTAAGTGATATTAAAAAGTATATTTCAGGAATCCTTTTCTTCTATAGAATTTTGTATGCCATTTACACTATTTTCAAAATTTAGTTAAGAATGAGAATATATTTAAACTATAAATACTTCTTTATAACAAACTTATACCCTGCCCATCTGTCAAAGTACTACAAAGCCACAAGGCTAAAGAGAACCCTGGACTTGCATTAGTATCAAAGCTATTATAGTATACATTCAGCTGGAAATTAAAGAGTATGTGAGGTCTCTAGGGTCCTTATCATAGTGTACTGCTATTGAATTAGTATTTATAAAATATATATCTACACATTTCACCATTTTCTGTCTTTTGCTTCTTTGATGAAACTTTCTTCTTTCCTGATCCACTTTCTTGTTTAGTCTCTTGGTGGAGGGGTAATGATTCTTGCTTTTTCGAAGGTGTCGTAAGAGTTTCCACCTTTTTATCCTGATCATCTTTATTAAAAATAAATGAAAAATCATATTAAAAATAAAGGAAAATAATCAAAAAGATACAATTATTAATAAATAATTCATAGAATGCTTTACCACTCAAATTTAAGCTCTGATATATAACTTTCACTAATAACTTGTCATTGTAGCTTTCTTACTTTGTTACACCTGCTCTTTAATTTCATCAAGAATTCCAGCACTTGCTCCTTCTTTTATATCCCGTTTTTCAGCCATTCCTAATCTATCATTTCTTCTGTGACTACTATAGCTGAGTCCCTCAACTTAACTTTGGAAAGCAATCTCTTTGATTATATCAAATACTGTCCCATGTAATTTGTACTCCCAAGTTTGGCCAAAGATGTCTTTCTAAAACATAAATCTGACCGTGTAAACTAACCTTCCTGAAAGTCTTCAACAATGGCTAAACTATAACATCCCAGCTCCTTAGCAGAGTATAGAAAAACCATCATGAACTAATCATTGCATACCTTTTCAGCTTTGTTTCCTACCACTCCCTACACCTCATATTTCATGGTTCAACAATACTCTGCATTCTTTTTTTAGTGAGGATTTTTTTTTCATTGATTTCATAAAGTGGGATGCAGGGAGTGGGGGGAGAGAGAATGGGAGGATAAGGAGAGAAACATTAATGTGAGAGAGACACATCAATTGGTTGCCTCCCACACACACCCTGACTGGGGACAGTTATCGAACCTGCAACCCAGGTATGTGCCCTTGACAAGGAATCGAACCCTCGATGCTTCCATGCTTGGGCCGATGCTCTAACCACTTAGGTCACCGGCCAGGGCAATACACTGTATTCTTATACCTTTATGCCTTTACACATGATATTCTGCCAATATGGAATAAGACCTCACTATTTGCTTGGTGACATGATTCATCCTGGAAGACCCAGCTTAGGCACTGCCTCCTCTGTAAAGCTTTGTTCCCCCAGTCTCCATAAATACTTGTTTAGACCTCTGTTCTTCTATACTTTACACATCTCTTATATAAATCAGTTTATTATTGGCTTATATGTCCTTCGCCCCTCTTCTTGTAATACCCAATCCCTACCCCTTCCCAGCCACCCAAATAAACCAGCTAGTCTTTACTCAACCTTTTAGATTAATTTCAGTCATTATATGAACTAATTGGCCGATATAGAACTCCTACACTGGTTTAGATATACATAGATCATTATAGATAACTTTTTATTTTATAATATTTACTAGAAGCCCAGTGCACGGATTCATACACCAGTGGGGTCCCTCAGCCTGGCCTGCACCCTCTCGCAATCTGGGATCCCTCGGGGGATGTTGGACTGTCCAGGCCAAGGGACGCCACCGGTGTACAAATCTATGCACCAGGCCGGTTTCAGCATGATCCCCACAGGCCAGGCCGAGGGACCCCACTGGTGCACGAATCCATGCACCGGGCCTCTAGTATGCATATAAGATCTTTGGTTAATCTCTTCCTGCCCACCCCCCTCCCCCCTTCCTTCTGAGATTCATCAGTCTGTTCCATGTTTCCATGCCTGTGTGCTGAGCGTCTGCCCCCTGGTGGTCAAATGGTCAAACGATCGGTTAGGCTTTTATATACATAGATGTTTGTATCTACAGCTAGCATGTAAATACCTTGAAAATGCACAATTCATTTCTGTAGTCCTAGTATCTAGTATAATGCCTACCATAAAACAGATGTCTACTAAATGTTTGCAAAATCAATCAAGGGTGAAAAGAGCTATCTGATTTATCTTTTCATCTTTAATTCTTATCACACTGATTAGACAGCATTGGTTGAAATAAATAAGTTTCTAACTGCTGGTACTTACAGATCCCTTGTGGTGTTAGTAAAACAGTTCGATTTTATGTTTCTATTAAAGGTCTTTCCAATATTTGTAATGTGAAGTTTAATTTTAAATGTTGTTTTATGATCAATACCAATTATTTCTATCAGCAATTAATGTTAATGAAAGCAAACACACAGTAAAAAGGATAATGATTTCATTTCAGACTCAGCATTTAACATTTTGTATGCACATCTAATACATTATTAGGTGTGAATTTCAAGCTCTGAAGTTATTAAAAACAAATACTATCATCCAATAAAGTTAAATAGATTATAATACCGCTTCCATTTTTAGACTTCTTCTGTCCTGGTTTCTTCTTTGAGGCAGTTGCTTCAGAGGGGGGGGTGGGCTGTTTAGTAACTGGGACAGGTTCTACTTTTTTGCTTGGAATCTTTGATACATCACTTTCTTTGGTGACCTGCTCTTCTAGTACAGGCTTGTGTTTCTTTTCCTTCTTTTTTCTTTCTCTAACACTACTAGAAGTTTCAACCACATTCAGTGGAACAGGTACAAGTTGCTCATCTTCTACAGCCAAGGCATCAGATAATTTAAAGTCCCGGGGTACACTCTCAGAATCGGACTCATGAAGGTTCCCATTCTGGATTTCTTTCTTTTTATTCTTTTTCTTTTCTGCCTTCTTTTTATCTGTTTTGGTAGGAATAAGCTTTTGTTCTCTCTTCTGTTTTGCAAGAACTTCATCATATAATGTTTCTTTCATGAAAAGCCAGAAGAAGAGGAAAATTACTGTAATAACTACTGAAGGAATAAGAACAATAAAATATGTTGACTCATAAAACTCCATCATGCTTTTGTTAATGAGATCCTATAAAGCCTAAAAGAAAAAAGAAAAAAACCTGTTAGTCTTATAAAAATTAAATACACAAAACCTCTGCTCTTTCAAGTGGTATTTCAGATCTAACCTGATCTATAAATCTAATCAGGTTAGTTGTTTAAATCACATACTTGATTACCTTGCCAGGTACAGTTCAAAAACACTGTGGAAGAAAAATGTGTGGTAATTAGAACGAGTGTAACACATCCTTCCATTTTTCAATCATGTGAAAAGATGCTAATAGGAGGGGAAAAACTTAAGACATCCATTTTCCCCCCAAATATCCACCATTAATACTTTATTAGTACTTTTCTTTTATTGTACAATATTCATGAATACTACTATATGTGGAAATAAAGCAGCATTAACTACTATCAATACAATGGATATAACTAAAAGTACTACACTCTTAATGAAAAAAAAAATAGAGGTGGTTCATTACTCCTTTTAGAAAGTTGAGCCCATTTACAAACTGCTAGCACCTTTATTCCACCAAATAGTACCTATGCCATAAGATTGAGAGAATTAAATATGATACTGTATATAAAGTATTTACAGAACCTTACAGCAAATAAGCACTCTAATGTTACCCATCACTTATGTAGCAACTACTAAGATAATATAAGCAAGGCAAATGAACCTCAAGCCAGTTAAGTAAAATAGGTAAGTTCACACATATGTTAAGTGGCAATAATTAGCAAAGCCAAATTCAAACCCAAGCTCTTCAGACTCCTTGGCACCTACGCTCTTTTCACTACATCATACATTCTATAATTAAAGAACTGAGCAGTAAGAAACTTGCATAAAAATCTTAGATTTAATAAGGTCTAAGACTTAAGTCTCCTAACTAATGACTTCCAGCTTATTATACCAAATCAGACTGTTTCCTTGACAACTTAAATGATTTGTGTGCAAGAATAAATAATAACTGCCCCACATTTCCCAGGGAGCATATAGAACATCAAGACTCTTGAAAGACAATATATATGAAAATCATGGCCAAAACCGGTTTGGCTCAGTGGATAGAGCGTCGGCCTGCGGACTGAAAGGTCCCAGGTTCGATTCCGGTCAAGGGCATGTACCTTGGTTGCGGGCACATCCCCAGTGGGGGTTGTGCAAGAGGCAGCTGATCGATGTTTCTCTATCATCGATGTTTCTAACTCTCTATCCCTCTCTCTTCCTCTCTGTGGAAAATCAATAAAATATATTTAAAAAAAAAAAAAAGAAAATCATGTAAGTCCTGATAACTAATTACAGGTGTTACTCAGAGTGAAAATAAAGAAACGTAGATAACTGACATTCTCCTCTAGTAATGACAGGCAGCTAGGATCTTATGGCTCCTATAAAGCCTACTCAATATGGAAGCCTCTTTAAAGAACCTCTCACTGAATTAAATGACATTTCTCTCCTAGGTAGAAATACATGGACTGGTGTCTACAGAAAGCTAATGATTCTGGCTAGCAGTCTATTCTCCTGTGTAGTCATTTATTTATTTTTGTGTGTGTTTTTATTGATTTTAGAGAGAGAGGAAGGGAGAAGGAGCGATATAGAAACATCAATGAGGGAGAAACATCAAGAGGGAGCAACATCGATGGGCTGCCTCCTGCACAGCCTGTACTGAGGAAAGAGCCCAGGCATGTGCCCTGATCAATTGAACCAGCAATCTCTTGGTGCATGGGTCGACACTCAACCACTGAGCACACCAACCAGGCTGTAGTCATTTATTTTTATAAATCCATTAAATATGAGAATATAAAGACAAGAGCTGTTATTGCTATGAAAACTAAATTAAATCCTTTGGAAGGCCTTGATGAAGAAGTAGAAAGATCTAGAATGACTTGACTTTGAACTTAGAAAGTTTCTAGTGGCCACATTTTCATTCCCCTTTAAAGAAACCAATAGTAGAAATCATCAACAATGCTTTTAGGGTATCCTACCTAATAAAGAAGGAATATACAAATTGACCATCACGCCGTCACAGAGATGGCGGCGCCCACAGCCAATAAGGAGAGAATATGCTAATTGGCTGTCACGCCCTCAAAGATGGCGGCGCCCAGTCCCCTCAGCCCCCCAGCCACCCAGGGCCGGCAGCTGCCCAGCCGCCCAGGGCCGGCCCAAGGCGCAGGCAAGCCTCAGATGGCGGCTGCCCAGCCACCCAGGGCCGCCCGAGGCTCAGGTAACCAGGGCCGGCCAAGGCTTGCATTGTGGCAGTGGCAGCAGCAGAGGTGTGACAGGGGCGTCACCTTCCCCTGATCGCCGGGTCACCTCCCACCCCTGAGGGCTCCTGAACTGTGAGAGGGGGCAGGCTGGGCTGAGGGACCCCCCCCCTCCAGTGCATGAATTTTCATACACTGGGCCTCTAGTGATTTATAGAAAAAAGATCAGAAGACACCCTCCCCAATCCCCAATTCAAAGACAAAAGATTGATCCAAAAAATAAGACAGACAAATAAAAGTGTTTTAAGTTAAAATAAAATATATAAGGCATACAGATACTTTCAGTTCCTGCTTTAACCAACCTAACCAATGGTCCTAATCACATAGGGCTGGGAAAAAGGTTTCCATCACACTCTAACATCATTCCGTCCACCAAGGGGTCCCCAAAAGCTCCAGTACCATTTTTCTCCTGCTCTCTGACTAACTGAAGTTGAAAACTATATAAGCAAACTGAAAACTACATGTGTCCAAGAATGAGGTATCCATCACAGTAAGGAACTGCAGGATAAGGATTTCATTCGTCATTAACAAATCTTTATTGGGCACATGCTATGTGCCAAGCACTGCCCTAAACACTCAATAAACAAAACAGACAAAAAGTCCTGCCCTCATAGAGGTTACATTATAGTATGTGTTTGGGGGCAGAGAGAAGAAACAATAAACACAATCAAATAGAATTTACATAGTTTGTTGGAAGGTGGCAAGTGCTATGGAGAAAATAGAGCAAGATATAGATCATAAGTAGGGGAATGCAGCTTTAAATAAAATAGTAAAGTAAGATAGACCATTTGAAAAGCAAAGATTTGAAGGAGACATGAGAGTCAGCCATGCAAATATCTTAGGAAAAAAAATGGTCCAAGGAGGGGAAGCAGTCAGTGTAAAGGCCCTAAGACAGATAGTTGGGCTGGAGTGAAACA
This sequence comes from Cnephaeus nilssonii, assembly GCF_951640355.1. Classification (NCBI taxonomy): domain Eukaryota; kingdom Metazoa; phylum Chordata; class Mammalia; order Chiroptera; family Vespertilionidae; genus Cnephaeus; species Cnephaeus nilssonii. Next base: position 73,040,416 of record NC_137075.1, on the reverse strand, counting down.
AGCAAGGGGAAGAGTAGCAGCTAAATTAAGACAGGTAAGGGGTGATGGGGAAAGTAGGAGTGCCCAACTCTGGAAGGCCTTGTAGGCCATACAGATTTCATCTTTTACTCTGCATATGGAAAGGCCCTACAGTGTTTTGAAGAGAAGTGATATGATCTGGTTACTATGTTCAAAAAGACTGTAGGGAGCCAGGGTAGGTAGAAGCAGGGAGACCAGTTGGAAGACAAAAATCTAGGCAAGAGATAAGAATGGCTTGGACCAGCTTAGTGAGCAGTGGAGGAGATAAGAAGTGATTTTATTCTGAATACATTTTCAAAATGAGACAGAGTCAAAATGCCAAGTGTGAAAGAGATAAGTCAAGGATACTTCAACAGGTTTTTTGCCTGAATGTTGGATGGAGCAGCATCAAATGAGATAAATCAGACTGTACCTGAGGCAGGTTTAAAAAGGAAAATGGAAGTTTAGTGTAAGTTGACTACAGTAAAACCTCAATATAAAGGACTAATTCAGGCAAGGGGAGTCCATTAAAGCCAAAAGTCCGTTAGGGTTTCCGAATTCATATGTTAAAAAATTGACAAATTAGTTAGTTTACCTGTTTTTACTTATGTGATACATTTGTGTAATTAAAATTAAGTATGTATGAAATTTTAATTTCACAGAAAAGTTTTCTATATTTATTACTTAATTTTAAATGTATACTGAATAGGTCTAGGAAATGGGTGCATTCACCAGTCACCAAGAGTACATGGTTGTGGTGTGACTTAGCACAGAAGGAAACATCGGTTAAAACTGCTTCAGAAAGTGATGCCAGGAGACAACAGAACCAATCAGCATGCACTATGCAGTGTGATCTTGTGCTAATCATTACCCATCATTGTTTATAAGCAGTGATTCTTGGACTTAAATATGTAGACTATAGTTGTAGATATGTAATATTTATTTATATTGGTGAAATTATTACACTGTTTTTTCCAACACATGGCCTATTCACTAAAATTTGTTTAAAATAACTGAATTAATAACAAAAAAAACCGTTAATTTAATGAGCAAATCTTGGTTAAAAGCACTTAAAAATTAACAGTGTATTAATTTTCACATATCACATACGAACCAGAAATTTTGTGTAATAAATCCAAAGTCCTTTATATTGAGGTCCACAAAATCAAGGGTTTACTATACTTAACATCCAAGGTGAAATGTGGAGTGCAGGAGGGAAGTCTGAACTGGAGATATAAATATGGCAGCCATCAGCATATAGGTATTTAAAGCTATGGCATGAGATGAGATCACCAGGAAAGTATTAAAAAAAAAAAAGTGAACCAAGGACTAAACATTTCAACCTCAAGAAAAGAGGAATCATAAAGACAGTATGAGCAAAGCAATTAGTAAGAAGAGAAAAAAAAAGCAATGCCCTGAAAGGAGGGGAGTGTAAACAGTTTCACTTAGTACAAATCACTTTGTTAAGGTTACGTGTTCTTAATCAGCCCATAGTAGTTAAGGTGATATGTAAAATACTAATTTTATCTTTAAAAAAGAGTTCAACATTTCTTACACATTTCCTAAGAACAACACTATATTTCCCATTGGAGTCTCTACTAAGTAAAGTATTCTTAGTGCTAAAAGTATATTTTGCCTCTTATCTTTTTAACATCAAACCAATTAGTCTGGCCAGTGTGGCTCAGTGGTTGAGTGTCGACACATGAACCAGGAGGTCCCCGGTTCAATTCCAGTCAGGATACACGTGCAGGAGGAAGCCAATCCATGTTTCTCGCTCATTGATGTTTCTAGTCTATCTCTCTAGCCCTCTCCCTTCCTCTCTCTCTCTAAAACCAATACATATTTTTAAAAATACATATTCCACATGTTTCAAATAAAAATCAAGTTAAGAACTTAGTGATAGTAACAATTCTAAAACACGGGTCCTTTAGAAGTTAAGCCTCAAAAAAATCCTTAAGTCCTTTAGAAAAGCCACAGACTGTTATTTACCATCTAATTATTAAAATGTCCTCCCTACTAAAATCAGTTTAACACTTACAAACTAGAAGGAGGTTTGGGGTGAAAGACCGGAGAAAACATACCAAGCCGAACAGACTACTGATATTAAAGGAGGATATAGAAAAAATTAAATTAGAACCAAAATCATGTATTAATGGCTCTTCATAATGTTGACCCTGAGTCATCAGGGTTAATAATACTGAATAGCCTTTATAATTTCAAAATGCTTAATACATTTAAGAAAGTTTTTCACTAAGCTTTGTTACATTTGAAGTTTCAGAGTGAGTCTCAGAAAGTTAAATAGAACACCTCATTTCCTAAGCTCACCTAACAGAGTACTGTTATAATTGTTGATGCTGCAAAATCAGAAGAGACATTTCTAAGTTAATGTTGGGGGAGGGGAGTAATGAATTGTTCTTAGAAACCTACAAACAATAAACCCCGCTATTTCTTGCTCCATCCTTGAACAAAAGGGGGTGGGGAGAGCCCCTTTTTGTCAGAGAACACAATATGAAAATCTATAGCAAAGCATGTAGACCAGAAAAACAGATTTAATGAGCAAATCCTGGTGACAAGCACTTGGTTAATACTCCAGGGTGATTCTTGGGAGGATCATTCCAGTCTCATCAAGCAACTGCTTTTAAGCCAAACGGAAGACAGGGTGGCCCAGTGCCCGCTAGGTGAGGTAGGGAGGACCAGTGCTATCTAATTAGCAAGAACTCAAACTCTCAAGTCAATTCCCACACAACGCAGTGTTTAGTTCATCCCAATGGGTTGATCTTTAGCCGGCTGTGAGTACCTGCCTTTTTCGGAGCATCTGAAACACACCCACAACTTGGAACAGTTAACTTCCACTGCAGCTTTTACAGCAGTGCTTATTCAAATACCTGCTAAGGAATCCTTTCCGGGCACAGGCCCAACTACGAGTTTGGGCTCTTTCCTCCCAGAAGGGATGGCTAAGCTCAAACAGCCCAGTCTGGAACCGAAATCTGGGTGCCGCCGGACGAGGTTAGGAGGCCGCTCCCCGCGTCGGGGGGCCCGCCGGGCGCCGGTGCCCACAGGCTCCTTCCACGACCGGCGAGCCGGGCTGCACGGCCCACACCAGGTATCTGATCACCGGGAGACTTTTCTAGGCTGCCAGCTGGGTTTTCCGCCCAGATCCCCAACGCCAAAAATCTCATTGTTGGAAACTGAGGGGGGAGGGGGAAGCAGTGAGGAAGACACACCCCTCCGGGAGAGGAAGGGATAACTTCCCTGGTCTCGAGGGCGAGCCACAGATTTCCCCCCAAACTCTCCCCTCACGGAGCTTCCCCATCCCCAACCGCCCCCCACCACCACCAGAGACGCGCACGGGGCGGTGGGAGGAGGCCGTGGGAGGGGCGAGGGCCGGGCGCTCCGTGTCCGGGGAGGCGAGGCTGAAATTCCAGCATGGCGCACGCGTGGCCCATCCGGCCCAGGGACGCGCCGGAGACGCGCTCCCTCCGTCCACCGGCCCGGAGGCGGTAATCCGCCTGCCCTCCCGGGGGCCCGCAGGCCCGGCTAAAAATAGGCGCCTCCGTCACCCTAGGGCCCTCTCCCGCCGACCTCGCCCTCGAGAGACGTCCTCGGGGGAGAGAGACCTCGGCCGCGCTCGGAGGCGCCGCGGCAGAGCCGGGGTCGGGCCGTGAGCGGCCCGTGAGGCCGAGCCGCCCGGGGAGCCCGCCGCCACGAAGGCCCGGCCCGAGCTGGAGTCCGGCGGCGGGACCCGGCGCCCGAGGCCTACCCGGCGGACGGCGGGCCGTGTTCGGGCCCCGCGGCCGCGCCCCCCAAATGGTGCGGCCCTCCCGCCCGGGGCCCCGCGGCCGGCGCCGCCCTCACCCCGCGGTCCCCGCGGCCAGCGCCCCCGACCCGACGCCGCCGGCTCGCCCTTACCCTGCGCGCCGGGGTAAGGAGACCGGGAAGACGCGGCGGCGCCGGCACGACAGCCCGATCGCCAGCTCCGAGGTGCCGCCACCGCAGTTGCTCAGGTGCCGTCGCGCCGCCCGGCACGGGGCGGGGCGGCCCCGGCACGTCCGGGCGTCTGGGCTGGCGGTGCCCGGAGACCGGCCCCTTAAAGGGACAGGCGCCCGCCGCCTCGGCCCCGCGCGCTCTGATAAGCCCCCGCGTGGGGCTGCTCGGGATTCCGGGGCTGTCCCCCCGAGATAACGTTCCGCAGCAGGTGGGGGTGGGAGCCCGGGGCTGGAGGCTCGGCGGCGCTTCCTTCATTCCTTAGCCCTGCCCCCTCCTTCTCTCTCTCTCTCTCTCTCTCTCTCTCTCTCTCACTCTCTCTCTCTCTCCCTCCCTCCATCCTTACCCCTCCCCCTCTTCTCTTTCTGTCTCTGTTTCTCTCTCCTTCCCCCAAAGCTGGTTTCATCTTACGGGAACCTCCACACTAGGTGACTTTTTATTTTTTGTAACCTTAAGCAAATGGTACTCGATTTCACCCTGCCCATCCCAGATTCCTCTCCAGAAATCAAAACGAAACCTCTCGTTCCTCCGTCTTTCTCTTTGAATTAGCCTTCAGGCAACCCTAGCTTCAAACGGCGAGAAAAATTAAAAACCGACCCAAATAAATTGTGTGCAAATATTATGAAGCTGCTAGCTGGTGGGCTTTCTTTAAGCCGGGGTAAAAAACTAGAAGCTGCAGCGAAGAGGAAAAGTTGGCCAGAGTCCCTGCTAATAAGTTTGCTCTTTGCTGAAAGGAGGCCAGCGACCTTCCTGGTCCACTGGCAAAGATGTGTTACTCATCATCACTTACTGCTTATCGATCTCTCGCAGAATTCCAGGCACTGCCCAGAACATATACAAAATACTGCAACGTCTCCTCAAAAGTTATGAGAGCTCGAAATGACTCCAATTCTGTGAGAGTGTGAATGAGAGATACATAAAACCAAGACTCGTCACTGTGAACACCTCCCCTTGCATCCTGACAAAGAGGGAACAGGAGCAAGTCCTTAAGGGATGAACAGCAGAGCAATTTCTACACCAACAGAGAATTTCCTGTATATGGACTGGTTAAAGCGTACATTTGTATTCTTATAGTGTCTTAGCTTTCTAGCGCATCTCCAAAGTACAGGTGAAAACTGAACAGTTTCTGGTAGCCTGAGATGTTGAGAATTCCGATAGTCTTCAGCCACTATGTTTTCCAAACGTGCATTCGGTCTTATTTTAACTCCAGAAGCGTCCTCTTTTTCCTTTCTCAGTAGGGTTACTCAGCACCGCAGTGGTTCCAATACCCTCAAAGCAATTTATCTCTAAACCACTGCTGTCTCCTGAGCCTGTGCCAGAGGACACAGCTTTATGGAAGAGCGATGCCATTAGTCTCTTAATACAAAAATGGCAATGTATCATTTCTATAGTGGAGTTTAAGGACTCTTGATTAGCTTACAAACATCTTATTTCCTCTGGTTAGTACTAAAGCAGGTTTTAGGTTAGAATAAAACTTTCTATCATTTTCCTGACTTCAGTAAAACTACAGTGATACTTTAGAGACAGTAATATGTAGGTACATTAAGTGGAGTTTAGGGACATGTTTACCCTAAATATACTATTTCTATAGTCAAGGATCACTTATTTTTCTGTTCCATTATTTGAAACAAAGAAGAGTATTTATCAGCTATTTCAGCTTTCCTGAGTGATTGAACTTTGACTTCTGAAAGGGAAGTGATCTATTTATTCACATCAAAAAGATTTGCTAGAATTATCATGCAAGGTAAACCCTAGTAGGAATTAAGACGTACCCTTTAAGTTTTGTAATATAGTATAATATAATATCAATGGCTATAATTAACATATATAATTAACCTATTATGTAATTAACCTTGGTTGCTGCTCACTACTCTCCAATGTTACTGAAACCAGCAACTAACTTGCTAAAAGGATTAGCACTCCCAGCATTTGAGGTACCTCTAGTTGTAACAACAAAGAAATAAAAATTTTTGAAACTACAAAGTGTAATTCTATTACCTAAAGATTGCTAGTGTCTCTGTCTCTGTTTGTCCCTCTCTCTCCCCTCTCCTCTCTCTTCTCTCTTTTATTCAAGTCCTCTTTTTTTTAAGCTCCCCCTACCCCCACCATGGCCCTCACCTTTGGCAACCATCAGCTTGTTCTCTATATCTATGGGTCTGTTTCTATTTTATTTATTCATTTGTTTTGCTTTTTTAGAGTCCACATATGAGTGAAATCATAATATTTGTCTCTGTGTCTGACTTACTTCACTTAGCATAATACTCTCTAGGTCCATCCATATTATTGCAAATGGCAAGATTTCATTCTTTTTTTATTCGTGAATAATATTCCACTGGTAATTCCTCCTCTCTGAAATCAATAAAAACATTTTTTAAAACATTTTTTAAAAAATTAAATTAATAGCATATCTTTATCCATTCATCTATTGATGGACATCTAGTAATGGTGCAATGAATAAAGGGGTACATATATATTTTCAAATTAGTGGTTTTGTTTTCTTTTGAATAAATATCAGAAGTGAAATTGCTAGGTCATATGGCAGCTCTATTTTTAATTTTTTGAGGAATATTCATACTGTTTTCCATAGTGGCTGCACCAGCTTATAATCTCACCAACAGTGTATGAGGGTTCTCTTTTCTCCACAGCCTTACCAACACTTGATATTAGTTGATTTATTGTGGATGGCCATTCTGATGGATGTGAGGTGATATCTCAGTATAGTTTTAATTTGCATTTCCTTGATGATTAGTGATGGTCAGCATCTTTTTATATATCTGTGAGCCATCTGTATGTCCTCTTTGGAGAAATGGCTATTCAGGTCCTCTGCCCATTTTTAATTGATTGTTTGTTTTTCAGCATTAAGTTGTATGAATTCCTTATATATTTGGGGTATTAACCCCTTACTGAATGTATCATTGGTGAATATCTTCTCTCATTTGGTAAGCTGTCTTTTGTGTTTGTTGATGGTTTCCTTCTCTGTGCAACATTTTTTAGTTTGATATAGTCCCATTTATTTTTTCTTTTGCTGGCCTGAGGAGACATATCCAAAAATATATTGCTTAGAGCAATGTCAAAGAGTTTTACTGCCTCCCGGCTGATGTGGCTCAGTGGTTGAGCATCGTCCTATGGAATAAAAGGTCACAGTTCAATTTCTGCCAGGGCACATGCCCATTATGGGCTCAACCCCTAGTGGGGGCCATATAGAAGGCAGCCAATCGATGATTCTCTCTCATCATTGATGTTTCTATCTCTTTCTCCCTCTCTCATCCTCTCTGAAATCAATAAAAACATTTTTTAATTAAATTAAATATGTATTCTGCAGTTTTTGGATAAAATGTTCTCTAAATGTCAGTTAAATCAGTCTGGTCTAATGTGATAATTAAGGCCATTATTTTCTTATTAATTTTCTGTCTAGATGATCTATTTGTTGATGTGAGTGGGATATTAAAACCTTCTACAATTATTATATACTGTGGATTTCTCCCTTTATGTCCATTAATAATTAAGCCTCTTAGGCCACTGCCATCTTGGACCTCCTCTTTCTCTCTCCCTTTTTTTAAATCTACCAAAGTGCAATTTACTGGAGACTGCCTTCTGACTTTTAGTGTTTAACAATCCTCTTTTCCCTGAATTTTGGAAATGTTTTAAAGACACGCAGTACACATCTCTCTAGCAGATAGAAAGCTGGCTATTCCTGTTTTGTTCAGGGAAGACTTCCCAGAAGTGGTGAGTAATGTGTGAGTAACGTATTACATCTCCTGCACCACCAGGATGGCAGAGATGCAAGTATAATAGAAATAATTCACAGATCTGAAAGTAAAGGGAAGATTCCAGGTCCCCCAAATAATGGAGGGGGAAAGAAATATCTGCAGTTGCAGATCTAACAATAAATCAGCTATTCTAACAATAACTGCTTATTAGAGGTCTGCATTGTGTCCCCATTAACATGTAGTCTCTTTAAGCATATGACCTTCAAGTGCTTTCATCACAGCCTAAGGGTGAGGACAAATTATTGGCCATTCTTTGCACAAAGTGGTGGGATCTGTGTTTCCTCCTCTTGAATCTGAGAGGGCTCTGTGGCTGCTATGTCCAATAGAATATGCCACAAGTAACACTGCCAAGTTCTGGGCCCAGGCTTGGAACCGTTGATCTTAGAGCCCTGAGCTACCGTTTGAGAAGTCTAACTACCTTGCTGGAGAGACCATGTGGAGAGGCCCTGAGATTACTACAGGGGGAGGACGAGAGACCCAGCTGGGCCCAGCCTTCCAGCAGCCCTCACCAAGGTGCCCAATGTATGAATGAAGGCTTCCAGTACCCCACTCCATACACACCACAAGCTAAATACCACCAAGTAACCTGAGTCAGTACCACCTGGAGCAGAAAAATCACTCAGTGAAATACGCTTGAATTTATGACCCCATATAATCTTTGTGGGTTTTGGGGGGATAAATTGTTTGCAGCAAAAGATAAGCAGAACATCTTTATTCCACTTCTAAATAGCTGCAAGAAACATTAGTCTCATTTCTGTGGAGAGGAGTTTCCATTTTGCCCATACAATCCTAAAACATCATTGGGGCCTTTCAAGGGAAATCTGGTCAGGAACGGGTAAGGATGTAAAGCTACTTTGTGGCATAACTTAATATTATTGGAACCATCTCCATGTCTCCCATTATGTCTCACATCTTCAAAGGCTGTTCAATGATTGAAAACTGGTGAATTTAATGAGAAAAGAGGAGCCAACATTTATAGTGCAGTTGCGCTGTGTGGGTGTTGAATGTACGTTAGCTTACACAATCGTCAAAATAACCCTATAGGCTAGTTCTAGACCCACACTGAAAAACGTATTAGCTCAAGGACACAGAGCTCAACAACCAGCACCTGAACCCAGATCTGTTTTACTCCCAAGGTATAAACCTTAGGTATACAAACAATTAAAATGTGAGTTTTTATTTATATAGGTTTCACTTACTCATGATATCTTTTTTGTCATTAGCTGATATATAACACTAAATTAAATCAGCAATATTAAATCAGCTGCCAGCCAGCATCTTGTAAACTTTTCTAATAGAAAGAATTTAGTATTGAAATATGTACGTTTTGTCCTAGTAAACTTAGCAATTGGAAGAAACAACCTTTACAGCCTCTTTGAGTCTTGATTCCATGATTTTATACACTTCTTACAAGGGTTCTGTTAAATATTGAATTTGCAATCACAGAACCTGGTTTTGCTCCCCAGCTCTGCTCCTTTCTGGCTGTGTGACTTTGGAAAAGTCACTTCACTTCTCGGAGCTTTAGTTTCCACTCTGATTAACTGAGGATAAGAGGACTTAGCTCTAAGGGTTAGTGTGAGATTAAATGAGATCATGTATTTTTTAATATTTTAATAATAGTATTACCAGTTCTTGCCGAAACCGGTTTGGCTCAGTGGATAGAGCGTCGGCCTGCGGACTGAAGGGTCCCAGGTTCGATTCCGGGCAAGGGCATGTGCCTTGGTTGTGGGCACATCCCCAGTGGGGGGTGTGCAGGAGGCAGCTGATCTATGTTTCTCTCTCATCGATGTTTCTAACTCTCTATCTCTCTCTCTTCCTCTCTGTAAAAAATCAGTGAAATATATTTTTTTAAAAAATAGTATTACCAGTTCTTAATATAAGTATTAAATAAGATATTATTAACCCCACATTATATCTGAATAATGACTACCATACTAGCTATTCACAGCTTGTATATAATTGCTAATTCTAACAACAATCAAGTGAAATGTAATTATGCCCATCTGCCACTGAGAAAACAGGGTCAGAAAATCAAGTTACTTGCCTAGGCCAAATGGCTAGTAAGTGGGAGAGCTGAGTCTGAAACTCCAAAATCCAGCCTTCTTCCACTCTACCAGACTTCCCCCACATATCAACAGGCTAGTTTATAGCCTGCTTGTACAGCATTAAAAAAAGGGAGAGTTGAAATCTTTCCTCTCACCTCAGGCCAAACCACTTTTACCCTCCACCAGTTAGGTAGAAAGCATTCTTATCTCTAAAAACCTTACATATTAACTCAACATCCTTCCTCAAACAGCTACTTCAGTATTTAAATGTTTACTATCCCTCACTGTTGTGTAACTCTATGTTCTAACCTCAATCTTGGGCACATTTTTAAATGGATGCTAATTGGCAAATAAAAATAAATAGGAGAAAGTAAAATTATATATGTATATATATGCACACACATATATAAAATCATCTATAGACTCACATTTAGAGATAAGCAAATTACATTTACTTTTTCCATTTTAAAAAATCTGTGCATATTTTTCTTGTATTTACGAATGCAAATACCAAATGAAGGAACATGCAAAAATTTTAGATAATGTCCTGTTTTTTAACATTTAATTTCTTCTGACTTTAAGATTAGCTCATGAGCCCTGGTGAGGGCAGATCAATAGCAACAAATCAAACCAAGTCAGCAATACTTGCAACATACGTGGCATCATGTTAGGTGTTTGAACATAAGGCGTGCATTTTAAAATGCTTGTCCTCCAGAATGGTGCTTGCTTTTTAAACCACACTGCTATTTGTTGGCTCATGTTCAGCAACAAATGATAACTCTCAGATTCTACCCAGTCCTTGCCCTGTGTTTTTCTCCCCGTTATATGACAATCCTGTAATTAATCTTTCCCCGGCTTCGTGCCATTTATTTCTGACTATGTCTCCAATTTACCAATTTTCCTTGATCAGGGCCAACAATTTTTAAAAGCCATCTCTTGGTATTTCCATATATTGTTTTGGAAATGTAATGTTTTTGAGAAAAGGTAAACAGATTGCAAGCTCCATGACAAATCATTATTCTGTGAAGGCTGTAGAATAATTCCTCTGGATGCCAGCTCTCATGGCACAGAGCTGTGGATGTCAGCCCTCCCAGCCCCCTCGGGGACCTCACTCCATCAGCAATGCCCATTCTGTCTCCATCTTCAACCTTTCTTCTCTAACAGCCAATTAGTGCATTTAGGGCCCCCTCCACTTAAAGGAGAGGGGGGAAAGTTTGTTCAAACTCCGGACCACCCACTTACCCCATTTCCTGCCAAGCCAGGTTTTGGGTTGGCCGGTTGATTGGTTAGGTAAGAAGCACTCATTTGGCTGCTTATTCACATTACCCATTCACTTACTCCTCATTCTACTGGAACCTGCTTCTACACCCACAGCTTGATTCTGAAACACTCCTCATCTATAATAATAAAAGCATAATATGCTAATTAGACCGGACAGCCAAACGTCCTTCCAGAATTCATTCTGGACGTTCTTCTGGATGAAGCCGCAGCAGTGGGGGCCAAGGCAGAGGCGGTTAGGGGTGATGAGTCAGGCAGGCAGAGTGGTTAGGGGTGATCAGGTAGACAGGAGAGCAGTTAGGGGTGATGAGGCAGGCAAGCAGTTAGGGGTGATCAGGCAGGTAGGCAGAGGCAGTTAAGGGCGGTCAGGCAGGTAGGCAGGCGAGTGGTTAGGGACAATCAGGCAGGCAGGTGAGTGGTTAGGGGCAATGAGGCAGGCAGGCATAGTGGTTAGGGGTGATCAGGCAGGCAGGAGAGTGATTAGGAGCAATGGTCCCGGATTACGAGAGGGATGTCCGGCTGCTGGTTTAGGGGATCGGGCCTAAACCAGCAGTCGGACATCCTCTGAGGGGTCCCAGATTGTGAGAGGGTGCAAGCTGGGCTGAGGGACTCCCCTCCCCCCACCATGCACGAATTTCGTGCACCGGGCCTCTAGTCCTATACAATAAAACCCTAATATGCGAATCAACCAAACGGCCCAGTCGCTATGACACGCACTGACCACCAGGGGGCAGATGCTCAACGCAGAAGGTTGGGGGCACTCCTGCATTGAGTGTCTGCCCCCTGAGAGGAGGCGGCAGTGGTGATGGGAGGTGGGGCCGGCTGGCGAGCACCCCACCTCCCCCAAGGGTGCAGGCCAGGCTGAGGGACCACCTCCCCACCCCCTACTGCACAATTTTCATGCACCAGTCCTCTAGTGGAAGTCAATGATCTCCCTGCTGCTAACTGCAGTGCAGCTGCTCAGTCTATCTGGCAGTACCTCTCTGTCATATGACACCACTAATTACTTCTTGACACGCTTCAGTTTCTTTGACTTCAGTGACCACACCCACAGGGCTCTTTTTGCCCACTCTCTTGTCTTTTCCTTCTCTCTAGCCTAAAGCTCCTTCTCAGTCTCTTTGTGACTTTATTTTCTCTTTCTATCACTTTTTTGGTGATGTTTCTCAGGTACCAGCCTTGTATCTTTTATTTTCTCACTTTGCAGTCCCTCTCTGATCTTATCATGTGTATCCCCTAGTGAAGGCCGAATTGCTGCAATATGCAACCCCTACCACTAAGAAAAAGGCATCTCTATTAGTCAGCATTCTCCAGAGAAATAGAACTAATAGGATATACATGTATTGAGAGATTTATTTATTTATTTGTTTGTTTGTTTGTTTGTTTTAACAAATTTCTGATTTCTTAATTCACGTGATTGTGGAGGCTGGCAAGTCCAAAATCTTATGGGTGGGCAGGCAGGCTGGGGACCCAGGGAAGAGTCAGTGTTGCAGTTCAAGTCCCAAGGCAATCTGCTGGCAGAATGCCCTATTCTTCTAGGAGGTCAAAGTTTCTCTATTAAGGCCTTCAACTGAGGTTCACTACATTATGGAGGATAATCTGCTTTTCCCAAAGTCTGCTGAGTTTAATGTTAATCTCCTCTTCAAAAAAATACCTTCACAGAAACGTCTAGAATAATGTTAGACCAAATATCTGGGTACTATGTCCTAGACAAGTTGATACATAAAATTAGTCATCAGTGGCATCTGGAAGCAGCATATACTATTTGGGTCTGCTAGTCTAACTCATCTAATGACTAACCTGTTAGGCTGCTAACGTTGAGTGGGACCCAGAACAAGAAAGGACTCTGAAGCAGGTCGTGGCTTGTGCACCCTGTTATCAATGGAGCCTTATCATCCAGCAGATTCAATGATGCTGGAGGGATCTATAGAAAGTGAAAAATACTGTGTGAAGCCTCTGGCAAGTCTCAATAGGAGAATCATAGTGCAGCTTTCTAGGTTTGGGGATATGCTGAATGTCATTGTGCCCTAATCAAGACCAAGTGCCGGACCAAAGAACACCAAATGACCTGGTGACCTGAGCTGCCCATCATGAATTGAGTGTAATCTGACCCATCAACCCAGAAATTTGGGTGTGGGAAAGATGTTCATCATCAAAAAGATATGATTTATGCAAGATCTACCTTGAGCAGGTTCTGAAGGCACAAAATGAGTTACATAAGCAGGTGGCTCAGACTTCCATGCCATCTACTTCAGTGCCACCTCTCCTTCACTTACACCTATAGTCTCATAAGGAATTCAATCTGATCAAGGAAGAAAAAATGTGAACCTAGTTTAGAAATGCAAATTGCTGAGAGTAAACTGATGTAGAATCACAATCCTAGTCACGGATGGCCCTGAAGGACTATAGGGGATATAAATCTAGTTGTTTACTCTGCCTAGAAGAAGATATGGCCATATATTTAGGTCTACAAATTCATGGGCTAACAATTAGGCTTGATGGTCAGGAACTTAAAAGGTACAATCCCTAACCGGTTTGGCTCAGAGGATAGAGCATCGGCCTGCAGACTGAAGGGTTCCGGGTTCCATTCCAGTTGAGGGCATGTACCTTGGTTGTGGACACATCCCCAGTAAGGGGTGTGCAGGAGGCGGCTGATCAATGTTTCTCTCTCATCGATGTTTCTAACTCTCTATTCCTCTCCCTTCCTCTCTGTAAAAAATCAATAAAATATATTTTTAAAAAGGTACAAAATTAAATAACTAATAAGAAAGTTTAGAAAAGAGACATGTGGATGTGCCCACTTAATAATAGACACAGAATGTGAGGAAATTTTTTTCCCCATGTGAATGCTCATCTTGGGCATAAGATGACAGTTCTCTATAATCAGTTGGGTAAGATGAGCCACTGTGGGTATACCAACCTCTTTCCTTGGCCAACCTGCAATTTGTTCATTGAGCTCATGAACAAAGTGACCATAGTAGCAGATATAGAAGTTAGGCAGGAATTCAAACACATGGATTCTTCTCACCACAACTAACCTAGCTGCCCCTACTGCTAAGTACCCAGCCTGCCAACAGGAGAAACCTACATTGAACCCTGGTACACACCATTTCCTAGGGGGAATAGCAGCCATCAAAAGGCAGGTTGATTTTATTAAACACCTTCAGTCATGGAGGGAGCAGTGATTGGTCTTCACTGGAATAGACACTCATTCTAAATATGGATTCGCCTTCCCTGCCTACAAAGCTTCTGCCATCACCACCATCTATGAACTTACTGGATGCCTATTCTCTGTCACAGAATCCCAGACAACATTGTTCTGACAAAGGAACTCATTTCACAGCAAAAAGAGTGATGCAATGGGCTGAGGCCCAAATTATTCACTTGAAGTAGCTGACACTGTAGAATGGTTGGAATGGCTGTCAAAGACCCCATTGGGTGACAAATGAGAGGCAGACAATAGGTGCTCTTCTATGAGATGTAATATATACTCTGAATCAGCTACTCAAGGCACTGACTAAGAAGAGAGATGTATCTACTAATTGGGGTGATGATCTGTACTGCCAAGGTGATTTGACCTCTGCTTAGTTCTTTCATAACTCGGGTGACCAACTTGTATCAATTTGTCTGAGATTTTTCCAGGTTTGTCATTCAAAGTCTCACATCCCAGAAAACCATTCAGTCCAGGCAAACTGGGACAGTTAGTCCCAACTACTTCCCTGAGACATTGACAGCATTCAGTAAATTTGCTGAAGACTGGATATTGTTGATGTCAAGCTAAATCTACTTCCCTCTCCCCCTGCCAAAATATATCCTTGATGACATCCAAACTTATTTTGCATCCCAGGGAGGAATGTTTGATAGTAACAATGGCTTGCCCTTTCATTCATTCACTTACACTTACAAACATCATCTTCAGCAACTTACATGCCTTTGAGGACAGTTATGCTTCTTTGGCAAGTAGAAGGGAAAGCCCCAAGTATCTCATGTTTCAGCTCACTTATACTCTGCTCAGATTTTCCCATATTCTCCAGGATATGGATGTGTGTGTGTGCGTGTGTGTGTGTGTGTGTGTGTGTGTGTGTGTGAATTCTCATTAATTTTAATTTTTCCAGCACTATGGAAACCTTACATTAGATCTTGAAGAGGTCACAAAAATCACCTAATCCAAATCCAAATACATCATGTTTATTTTCAGTGCTCTATTGTTTAAACTTCATTGTTTTTGTTTTAATTTATGATGTGTCATGTCCACCAAGCATTCATCTCCTTACCTGACCAAAAATTACATTTGCACATTTAATCCAGTGAGTAATTTATTTTTTGCTAGCATAATGAGTGTGAGTTCTTACTTTCAAAACATAGAAAAGGCTCAGTATTCTTTAGCATCTCATCAAAAATCATTACTCAATGAGGGTTTGTTAATGAGGGACCTTGGTCCTCTAAGTATTGAATATCAGTCTCATTTTCTATTGTGCCTGGGAAATGACATCAACAATTGTCAAAAGATCTGTTTGCAGACAGATGTGGCCCACAGCACCAATCACAGAGTAGAACTCAAGATTAAGATTCATTTCATTTTGGGTCAGAAACAAATGAGGTAAAACAATACCCTCCCACAAAACCTCCATTGGTACTACTTTCAATAAGAGGTAAGAATATCACTAGTCTTGTGTTTTATTTTTATGAATCAGTTCTTCTAATTTCTCAAGGACAATAAAGAAGAGCAGAATTTGCAGAAGCAATGAAATGTGTTTTTAAGTGCTAACCAAGAATTATTCATCATGCTTAGAAGCTCATGCCACGGTTTGTCAGAGTCCACCTCCTGTGAAATTGCCAGGAGAGAAAGGAGATTTCAACTGTCAGCTAAAGGCCAAAGAAAGAAAAAAAAAATTGTATTACTTTTTTCCTTCTTTGACTTCAAATTTTACTCTTTTATAACTTTATTTTCTGAGTACATTGGGACTGTTATGGGAATCTGAATTTCCATTGGTTCAGGAGATTGAAAAGCAACTAAGATTACAGAAGCACAAAGATCAACAGCAACAAACTCCTTTCAGCTTCTAGCCTGACAATAGAGGATATAATGTCAAGATTTAAAAAAAAAAAGATTAGTAAAAAACCCAGATCCAAGCATTCATGCTCCACTCAGAAGTTCTATAAAGACTTTTGTCAAAAGTGATTTAGTATTGAGAAAAGAGAAATAACAGATATCTCTGGAAGAGAAAAAAAATGTTTGGATTAAAGGGAATTCAAATCAATAGCTGAAGCATCACAAAGCTTCAGGTTTGAATGATCCCTAAATGGTTTTTTTAGTTTCTTTTCATAAATCTTGTGTTTAATCTTGTCCCATCAGTTGTAGGAACCTACTGTAGGTGACAAACAATTCTCAAGTAGCTTTGGAACACAAATAAAATCTAGGATAGAGCTCTAAGACCCTTTATTAAGAAGTAAAGGAGATTTAAGGTGGTATCTCATAGATCCTTGAAGAGAGGCCTTCTAAAGATTTTAAGAGTCTATCTTTCAGGCTTTCTCTGCTTCAACAGCGGTACTTCTAGGAATCTAAGGCCATCGTCCCTCGGCAGCTTCACAGAGAATCCAAGGTAGATAAAAGCTTATTTCAAAGAGATTTGGGGGTAGAGAGGAACCAAGATGGCGGCAAAGGTAAACAACTAAACTGCCACCTCGCACAACAATTTCAAAACTACAACTAAAAGACAAAACATCTACCACCCAGAACCACGGGAAAGCTGGCTGAATGGAAGTTTTACAACTAAGAAGGAAAGAGAAGGGAGCACAAACGCTGAAAAGCTGAGGTACGGAGGCGTGTGAATGGGGCTGGTGGCCGGCGACTGGGCGCATCGCTTTTTTTCAACCTGAAGGGAGACAAGCTCCCAATCACTCTGAAATCCAGTTTCTGGGGACACGCGGAGGACCCAGATGCCTACGGGGAGAAGCTGGACTCTCAGCCATCGGGTCAGAAAGTGAGAGTGACTTTTTTGCAGAGGAGCGCCCAGAATTCATTGTTTACTGCGCTGGAGCGTGGGACGCAGGGACTTGGAAACGTGGAAAGGCAGAGATGGCTGACGGCAACCATCACCGTTTGCCATGCCCTAGCCTAGTGACGCCCTGAGACCCCGCCCCACCCCGCCCAGAGGCCCCGCCCCGCACATTCTACAAACCCACCCAAGGCTCCACACAGCGGCTTTTGCATATAAATGGCCTGTTCTGTGGAAGCTTAACCAAATAAACTGCAGCTCCAGTCAGACTGCTCCAAAACCGCCAAAGCCCAAGCAAAGAGGAGAAAACTGTAGTTCTTGCTGTAGCTCCTGCTGGGTTGCCTCAGACAGTAGCTGACCTGCACCCCATTGGAGATCCAGACACTAGTGTATCTAGTGGTCGGTGTGAGATGACACCAGATTTCAACCACTCTCATAAGGGACACATTCAAGAGGCAGACTCAGTGAGCACCAAAGCCCTATTGGAACAAGTCCTGCCCCATAAACGTGTCTCCAACACAGCAATTCTTCCATTATAGACACAGCAGGTCCTCACAGCCAATTGGCCTGGAGGTCAATTCCTCCCAGTGACACCAACAACAATCAAGACTTAACTACAACAAGGCTGTACACACAGTCCACAAAGGGGTGCACCTAGAGTGTCCACCTCAGGTAACTGGGAGGCTGACCCGTTGAACCAATAGGACACCTAGTACACAAAGCCACTCTATCAACTCAGAGAAGCAGCGAAAATGAGGAGACAAGGAAACAGATCACAAACTAAAGAAATGGAGGAGAACAAATGAATGGACATAGAGTTCAAAACCACAGATATAAGGTTTTTCAAGAATTTCATGGAAAAGGCTGATAAATTTAATGAGACCCTTGAGGATATGAAAAAGGACCAACTAGAAATTAAACATACACTGACTGAAATAAAAAATATTATACAGAGACCCAACAGCAGACTAGAGGAACGCAAGAATCAAGTCAAAGATTTGGAATACAAAGAGGCAAAGGACACTCCTCCAGAGAAGCAAGAAGAGAAGAGAATTCAGAAAGTTGAAGATAGTGTAAGAAGCCTCTGGGACAACTTCAAGCGTACCAACATCAGAATTATGGGGGTGCCAGAAGAAAAGAGAGAGCAAGATATTGAAAACCTATTTGAAGAAATAATGACCAAAAACTTCCCCCACCTAGTGAAAGAAATAGACTTACAAGTCCAGGAAGCACACAGAACCCCAAACAAAAGGAATCCAAAGAGGACCACACCAAGACACATCATGATTAAAATGCCAAGGGCAAAAGACAAAGAGAGAATCTTACAAGCAGCAAGTAAAAAACAGTTAGTTACCTACAAGGGAGCACCCATACAATTATCAGCTGATTTCTTAACAGAAACTATGCAGGACAGACGGGAGTGGCAAGAAATATTCAAAGTGATAAATAGCAAGAAACTACAACCAAGATTACTCTACCCAGCAAAGTTATCATTCAGAATTGAAGGGCAGATAAAGAGCTTCACAGATAAGAAAAAGCTAAAGGAGTTCATCACCACCAAACCAGTATTATATGAAATGCTGAAAGGTATTCTTTAAAAAAAAGAAAAAAGTAAAGATAAAAATTATGAACAACAAATACATATCTATCAACAAGTGAATCTAAAAGTCAAGTGAATTAAAAATCTGAGGAACAGAATAAACTGATGAACATAATAGAATCAGGGGCATAGAATGGGAGTGGATTGATAATTCTCAGGGGGAAAGGGGTGTCTGTGTGGGGAGTACGAGAAGAGACTGGACAAAAATCATACACCTATGGATGAGGACAGTCGCGGGAGGAGGTAAGGGCAGAAGGGGGTGGGAACCGGGTGGAGGGGAGGTATGGGGGGGGGGGGAGGAGAAACAATTGTAATAATCTGAACAATAAAGATTTATTAAATTTAAAAAAAAAGAGATTTGGGGGTCTGGCTTTTATATAATTGAATGGATTATAAATTGACACTTAGGAAAGCCACATAGTTTTAAAGCAATTATATTAGCATGATCTAAAAAAGGCAAAGACATGCAGCACCTCCCACATTTTTGCCAACATTTCTCAAAGTGTAGTTCAGAAATTACTTGTGATCCACATCAAACCTCCTGGACTGAATTGGGGCGGGTGGGGGGGGAGTGGGGGAGAGTATACCTGGGAATCATCACCTTTTAATAAGTAATAGTTATAAATGTTAAAGTTTGAAGTTTGATATCACCTCAAAAGTCCTGCCTACTCATTCCTAAATTATTACTTGTGGCACTGCCCTCCATTTCGTCAGGTTGGAATACCACCACCTTCCTTCCCTTACATGATGTCCATACTTTCAATGTTATGCATTCTGTTCAAAAGCAAACCCAAGCATATGCAGTGCATTGATCTTTGACAAGAGTGCCAAGAACACACAATGTGGCGAAGATACGCTCTTCTTTAAATGATGCCAGAAAAGGTGAATATCCACTTGCAAAAAAAATGAAATTGGGCCCCTACCTTATCAACTCAACTCAAAAATCAACTCAAAATGAGGACTGAAGACTTAAACATAAGACCAGAAACTGTAAAACTAGAATAAAACCATAGGAAGGACGCTCCTTGGTCTTGGCAATGATTTCTTGAATATGACACCCAAAACACAGGCAATAAAAGCAAAAGCAGATAAGCAGGATTACATCAAACTAATAAGCTCCTGCACAGCAAAAGAAACAATTGACAGCCCTGGCTAGTGTCACCCAGTCCGTTGAGCACCATTCTGTGTACCAAAAGGTCACCAGTTCAATTCCCAGTCAGGGCACATGCCAGGGTTGCGTGTGATCTCCCAGTAGGGCAGTGGTTCTCAACCTTTCTAATGCCGCGACTCTTTAATACAGTTCCTCATGTTGTGGTGACCCCCAACCATAAAATTATTTTCGTTGCTACTTCATAACTGTAATTTTTCTACTGTTATAAATCGTAATGTAAATATCTGTGTTTTCCGATGGTCTTGGGCTCTACAGCAGCGGTTCTCAACATTATGATTCATAACAGTAGCAAAATTACAGTTATGAAGTAGCAACGAAAATAATTTTATGGTTGGGGATCACCACAACATGAGGAACTGTATTAAAGGGTCTCGGCATTAGAAAGGTTGAGAACCACTGCAGTAGGGGCTTGCAGGAGGCAGCCAATCAATGTTTCTCTCTCATCGATGTTTCTCTCTCTCTCTCTCTTTCTTTCTCTCTCTCCCCTCCCATTCCTTTCTCTCTCTCTAAAATCAATAAAGCCATATTTTTTAAAAAAGAAACAACAGACTGAAGAGGCAGCCTAATGAATGTGAGAAAATATTTGCAAACCACATATCTGATAAGGTGTTAATCTTTAAACATCCATGTTAAGTCTCATTTGAGGCCTGCAATAAAGAGTCACAAACCCATGAAATGCCTTCCCCTTGCAAGGGTGCAAGAGCAATCAGGACAGCATGGATCCCACAGAGCATGGACCCAGCATCACACTGCTCAGGATCGTGTTCGTGCCAGGGTCACGTCTCCTGGCACCTAGGGGCCCAGAACTCTGACCTGGGTTGAGATACAAGAGGTATTAGCCCAATAGGAAAGAAGAAAAATAACAGAAGGAGCCCTTGATTTTGAGGTGTGAAATAAATGGAGACCCAACAATACTCTGCTCTCACACACAAGTACCTCAGTGCATTCCAGAACTGCCATTCCAAAAATTAAACAGGAACCTTTGTCTGGAGATTGGCTCAGACATGCCCATTAGATCTCAGCTTGAAGCCATTTCTCCCTTTTCCTTCCTCAGAAGTCTCATAATGCATGGCCCGGGCCCCACAATCCTGTATCATGGTTCTTTATCATACTGAAGAATGATGCTGAACAGCTATGATACTACCCAAAAGTGTGAGTGTGGTTGGAAAGATTAATGAAAGGTTTGTATTTGGTTGGCGGCTTTGCTCACTGCTTGCCTCTCTGCCTCTCAAGCTGCCCATTTCAATTCAAATTAAGCAGTGCTTTCTCAGACTGTGTGCCAACCTGCTGTACGTGCAGCTGCTGCCTGCCATCCATCACAGCCCAGCTTACCCCACTCCAAGTTCCAGGTCAGCATTTCCTGATTGCATTCCTTGTCCCCGTCATGCTTTGTGGTGCCCTACTTTTAGCCATTCATCACCCAGCAATTGTTTCTGTTCGCTGTCTTTCTCACATGACCAGTCCTGCAAAGTGTGGCAGACGGGAAAGCCAGTGGGCTGGCTGCAAGCCAGGATGTTGCCCAGAATTTGATAGTGATCTTAAGTCTCATAGATAAATGCCACTAGTGAAATCTGTGCTGAAGCTAAAAGCAATATCCAAGGACATCAAAGGCCTGCCTCTTTCTCTTCAAAGTTAGAAAGCATCTTAGTATCTCAGTTGATCAGAGCATTACCCTGATACGCCAAGGTTGTGGGTTCGATACCCAGTCAGGGCACGTACAAGAAGCAACCAATAAATGCATAAGTAGATGGAACAACAAATCGATATTTTTCTCCCTCTCCCTCTCCCTCTCCCTCTCCCTCTCCCTCTCCCTCTCCCTCTCCCTCTCCCTCTCCCTCTCCCTCTCCCTCTCCCTCTCCCTCTCCCTCTCTCTCTCCCTCTCCCTCTCTGTGGACAAAAGGAGCCACATGCTAACCTGACAAGCTCAGGGAAGGCCTGCATGGCAGTCTTGCAAACTTAAAGACCTAAAGTAACCACAAAGGATGCTCTGAAATTAAAACTTTAGCTAAAAGCAGTATGGTGGATAGTCGTGTCCTAGTAGGCCAGTATCTTCCCTGACAAGGTCAATCTTTACCTTAACTGAGTCATTGTCTTTTTGCATCTATGATAATATATCATAGAAATGTCAAGGTTACTTGTAACTTCCCTTTTTTCTGGACCCCTCAAGGCACCACCAAATGCCCTGGGCGCCAGAACAGATACCATAAATTCCTACACTGTTATTGATATCATGTTAATTGCTGACTGTAACTATCCTGTATCCACCTAAGTAAAAGAAGTATGTGTCTATCATTTTACTTTTTATCCAATCCCAGAGGTTTCCCACCTCTTTGCTTTCTCCCACCTCTAACCTATCACCAATGGATTTCATGTAGCCCACTTACATCTCCTCCTTTGAATGTGTTACAGAAGACCGGAGAAAAAAAAACAAGCCATGCTTAGAGAAAGGGAGTTACATTTTATTATTAAATTCTGTGCAGGCCCAGAGAAAAATGTGTCTTTCAAATTCTGGGCCCCCCCAACATGGGGAAAACGTTTTCTATTTATTCTTTTCCTAGCTCTTTGTCTCCCAAATTTGGAATGAGACTTCTGGGCCTTCTGAGAAAGAAGGCCTGCATGCTGGGAAGGTGCCAGCACTGACAACTCTGCCTGGGGCATAGTTTATGGCTTCTCTGGAATGGGAGTAGTCTTATTTTCCTTATTATTTAAGCAAGCAAGCATGCATAGAAGCCAAAATAGCAGGATTAAAATTTCAAACAGCAGTTTTTATATAAGATGGGTGCTTCAAATGTAATGTATAAAACAAGGTGAAAAACCACCATTCTCCAGAGCATTATCCCAATACGTTGAGATTCCGCTTCCTGGCAATTGTTGACAGTTTGGCTCAAATAAACTCACAAAAATTCTTTACAGGTTTGAACTCTAGCTGGTTTGGCTCAGTGGATAGAGTGTCGGCCTGCAGACTGAAGGGTCTCAGTTTCAATTCCGGTCAAGGGCATGTACCTTGGTTGCAGGCACATCCCCAGTAGGGAGTGTGCAGGAGGCAGCTGATGGATGTTTCTCTCTCAATGATGTTTCTAACTATCCCTCTCCCCTTTTTTCTGTAAAAAATCAATAAAATATATATATTTTTAAAAATTCTTTACAGGTTTGAATGTTTTTATGTTAACATCTCCCTCTTTCTCTCCCCTTCTCCTCCCCAACATCCTTCCCCCCACTCCACCATCTCCCTTCCTCCTGTCTCTAAATTCAATTTTTTTAAAAAGTTAGGAAGCATATTCAATTCCATCCATGGGCTGCAGTGTGGACTACTGGTTGAGCATACAGATTTTCAGTCAGACTGCAGGGGTCTGCCACAAACCAGAAGTTACTCTAGCCAGGCTGAGTTGCATACCTCCTAGAGTCATTGAGAGAACTGAATGAGTTAATCTATGTAAAGCATTTAGAACAGTGCCCGCCACATTAATTGCTCTGTAAGAGTTTGCTATTGCCATATTCTGCTCACTCTGCTTAATATGCTTGGATTGACCCCTTCAGATCATTTATTTATTCCTTTAATAAATATTTACTGAGTGGCCTATGATGTTCCAGGCCCTGTGGGACAGTGATCCATTTCTTTACGGTAAGCCTTGGCATGGTCATCTAGAAACCCTTTACACTCACAGTTGTGCTGCAATGGAAGCAGTAAGACTCCAGAGAAGAAAGCACTGAATAGTGTGCCTAGGGAGGCAGATCCTCAGCATCCTCTCTTGATTCCCGTGCCCTGAGAACAGCCTAGGAAGGTCAGAGGCAGACAGAAGACACACAAGACATGGAGTCCACTTGGCCAGCTGCTTGCTCGCCTCTTCCCCCCAACTCCCCATTTTCCCTGGAACTTTTTTTAAAATATATTTTTATTGATTTCAGAGAGGAATAGAGAAGGAGAGAGAGAGAGATAAACATCAATGATGAGAGAGAATCATTAATTGACTGCCTCCCTGCATGTGCCCTTGACCAGAATCGAACCTGGGACCCTTCAGTCTTCAGGCCAATGCTCTATCCACTGAGCCAAACCAGCTAGGGCTGCCCTGGAACTTTGACATATTCTCAGGCAGGGGCGGAGGTTGTACTAGGACAGGGGTAGATGAAGGAGAAGGTGTGACGCTATAAGGTCTGTGTCTAGATTCATTTTCTTTTACATGTAGATGGCTAGTTGTCTCAGCACCATTTGTTGAAAAAACTATCTTTGCTCCATTGTATTGCCTTTGCTCCTTTGTTAAAGATCAGTTTATTATATTTATGTGGGTCTATTTCTGGGTTCTCTATTATATTCCATTGGTCAATTTATCTGTTCTTTTACCAGCACATACTAACTTCATTACTATAGCTTTAGCATAAATCTTGAAATTGAATATTATCAATCTTCCAACTTTGTTCTTCTCTTTCAATATTGTGTTGGCTATTCTGGGTCTTTTGCCTTTCCATATAAACTTTAGAATCAGCTTGTCTATATTCACAAATAACTTGCTGGGATTTTGATTGAAATTGCTTTGGATCTATAGATCAATTTGGGAAGAACTGATGTCTTGACAGTATTGAATCTTCCTATCTATAAACATGAGATATCTCCATTTATTTAGCTCTTCTTTGATCTTTTTTTTTTTAAATTAGTTTTGTAGTTTTCCTCTTAAAGATCTTGTATATATTTTCTTAGATTTATGCCTAAGTATTTCATTTTTAGGATGCTTAGGTAAATTATAATGTGTAAGAAAGTGATGAACTTTTTCACGTGCCCACTTCTGTGTCCACTTCCAGCCAATCACAGGGCCCCAGAACCTTGATCAGAAGCCCAATTCCAGCAGAACTCCTGGCCCCGCCCCCTTGATCTGTGGGCACGTGAACAGGGGGGCGGAGCCACATGAACTGCTGGAAGTGAGCCATGTAATGGGAGTGGACATGGGCATGTGATCAAGGGGGCAGGGCCATGTGACAACCCAGAGGGGCGCAGGTGGACAAGGGTGGGGACTCCTGATGGTTCAGAGGTGGGCAGGTGAACAGGGGGTGGGGCCACGTAGTTGGGTGCAGGACAGTTAGTAGTCTATAATTAACTCAATAAGAATGAGTTGATTTGTGGATTTGTGGTCTCTGCAGACTAGTGCCTGTGCTTTGAGGGGTCCGGAGAAAGGAAAATTACTTTGACATTCCAACAATATGTTATCATAGATGCAAAAAGACAATAGACAGGCTCAGTTAAGATAAAGATGGACCTTTGTCAGGGAAGATACTGGCCTAGGACATGACTACCCACCATAAACTGCTTTTTAGTTTAAAAAGTTTTAATTTCAGACCATCCTTTGTGGTTACTTTGGGTCTCTGAGTTTGCAAGGCTGCCACACAGGCCTTTCCTGAGCTAGTCAGGTTAGCATGTGGCTCCTTTTCATCCACAGCTGTTAAAGTGGTATCAGATCAAGGGGGCAGGGCCAGGAGTTACACTGGAATTGGGCTTCTGATCAAGAGGGTGGGGCCGCGTGATTGGCAGGAAGTGGGCATGTGAGCAGGGGGGGCGGGGCCACATGATGGGCCCAGACATGGGCACCTGATCAAGAGGGCAGGGCCATGTGTCAACACAGAGGGGTGCAGGTGGACAAGGGTGGGGACTCCTGATGGTCCAGAGGTGGGCATGTGAACAGGGGGGCAGGGCCAGGAGATCAGCCTGCGGCCAGCGGGTTTGAAGACCCCAGATCAATTTCTTTTCCAGGTAAAACATAATCTGCCAGGGGAGACAGGCAGCAGAAGCCAAAGGAAAAATAGCAGTACTTTGTAATCTAAGCCAAAGAAGGCGAGGAGAATAGGGGTGTTCTCCTCACATGGCCCCCACCCCAGGCAGGGGTCTCCACCAAGGTTCCCAACTGGGAGGGACCCTGGAACAAAGAGAGCAGCAGCCCAGAGGCCCTGAGGCAATGTCGGGACCCTTGTCCTCTGGGGCTGGAGGAGGGGGGTGGGTGGAAGGGTCAAGCCCATCAGAGCAAATGGCCATAAAGTGAAGGGCCACCTACCCAGAGGTCACAGGTGAAGGAGGCACAGTCTGTGCGCAGGGGTCTATTTTTAGCTCTGTCCATTAACTGCTGTGTGCCCTCCAGGAAGTCACTCGCCCTCTCTGTGCTGCAGGAGCCTCAGTGTACAATGGGCCACAGCTGCTCCTCCCAGGGGTGTGGGGTGATTGTGTGTGTGTGTGTGTGTGTGTGTGTGTGTGTGTGCAGCACTTGCCCTGAGGGCATTCCCCTTCCTAGTAAACACCCCTGCCTCACCACCCGTCCCTCCCCCAGCCTTCCAGGGACTGCAAAGGCCCCTCTGGACCTCCTGCATGGACTCTGGAAGGGCCACTCTCCGTGAGGCCAGATTTCCTTTATATAAATCTGAAGAAATCAGATTTATACTTCAACCACATGACCATGTCCCAACAGATTGACTGAAGAGATATGAGAATCTGGTTCTTTATTAAGCCAGAGTGAAAGAGACTTGTAAAACAATGTCAATGTTCCCACTGATTTTCTTTTTGTTTTGGAATTATAGTTATTTTTCACAAAATATGTTAATATGTAATGGGCTTATTATTTTTAAATCAATTAATTTTTAAATGTATAAGATCTTCAACATTATAAATATCAATAGATGTAACCCACATAAACAAAACCACTTTGGGGGGTCCTCAATACTTTTTAAAAATGTAAAGAGGTTCTGGGCCCAAAAGTCTGAGGTCCAGTGACCCAGACAATGGTCCTGACAACTTAAGTTACTCAACTGATGTTAGCAGCTACAAACCTCTGGAATTCTTGGAATGAGAAAAATTAATTCCTGTTTGTCTGACTGCTGACAGCTAATCACAACCTCAAATTATTTCTGAACTGCCCAGCTGGCATTGCTCAGTGGTTGAGCATCAACCTATGACCCAAGAGGTCATGGTTTGATTCCCAGTTGGGGCACATGCCCGGGGTTTCGGGCTCAATCCCCAGTGTGGGGCATGCAGGAGGCAACCAATCAATGATTCTCTCTCATCATTGATGTTTTTTTCTCTCTCTCCCTCTCTGTTCCTCTCTGAAATCAATAAAAAAATTTTTAAAAATGATTTCTGAGCTAACTCACCAATGAGTAGTCATTGATGAGGCATTATTTAAAACTGATCAATTGAAAAGATAGTCTTAATTACTCATGGTTATTGACTAGTAAAAAAGTGAAGTAACAAAATGATAAGGTCATAACTATGTAAAGTATGATTTACAGAAAGAACAAGACAAAAATCTTTCAAAGGCACAAAAGGATAACTTTGGAAATTTGCCTCATGATTTTCACCAACAGTCTCCTTACCTCTAAACAGATATTTTCCTAATAAATATTTAGTGCTCATATTAAATACATGGAATTAAACACAGACTAAATAAGAACAGAGTATGTCTTCTATAGTTCCTACCTAAGGAATGTTCCTTGAAGGCATTTAAGACCTTAATTAGATTCTTTGATCTTGAAGCCTCTTAATTATAGATCATTGTGCTCTTTTTTTCCATTGCATTTGACATTCTGACCTCCTTATTTCCAACATAATTACCTTACTCCTATAACATACCTGTGTCTTCTCTGAAGCACTTACTCTTTACACCTACACCTTTCTTCACTGAGCATCCTTTCACACAGTATTAGCAATGAGGCTAAGTGTTACCCCAGTTATATGAAATATTTCCAATCCTTCCTCATTTTAAGAACAAAGGCATAACTTCCTGTCACCTCTAAACAGTGAGGAATAAAGCAAAAATCTTGGTGCACTTTCAGTTAGCAGTATTAAAGCTAATAGAAGATATAAAGCTGGTCTTGGTTTTCATGGAAACTGCTCATTAGGGTATTTGGGCCTGGAGGGAAGATAAAAAGTCTTGCATTCAGAGTTACTCTGCTTTTAAAAAACAACCATCTAACATTAAATTGATGAAAGCAGCTCACTGTCAATATGTTTTTAAAATTACCTGTTTGTTCTAAAAGGAGCAAAATCCTATAGATGTTTGCAGGTAAAACGTAGCAAATCTGGCATTACATGAAAAATTGGCAACAGCCTCATCTACTGAGAGCCCCGTAGCTTTCAAGGACTGGTTTGTTAAAAAGAACCATCAACCATTGTCTTCCCTTTTGCATTCTAAAGTAATTTTCATAGACATTCACACATCCTCCCATGTACTAATAAGAAATCTTAGGAACATTGGACTCTTTTAAAGCTTCAATCTTTTTTTTGTGGTAAAATACACGTTAAAAAATTTACCATCGTAACCATTTTTAAGTGCACAGTTCACTAGTGTTAAGTACATTTATATTATTATGCAACCAATCTCCAGAAGTTTTCATCTTGCAAAACTGAAACTCTGTACTCATTGAACAGTAACTCCCCATTTCCCCCTTCTCCCACGCTGCTGGCAAGCACCATTCTGCTTTTTATGAGTTTGACTATTCTAGATGCCTCATATAAATGAAACCATACATTAGTGTTTGCTGATTAGCATATTTCACTTAGTGTAATGTCCTCAAGATTCACCCACGTTGTAGCATGTGTCAGAATTTCCTTCCTTTTTTTTTGTTTTTTGGTTTGATTGTTTGTTTGTTTTGTTAATCCTCACTCGAGGGTATTTTTTTTCTATTGATTTTTAGAGAAAGTGGAAGGGAGGGGCAGAGAGAGAGAGAAACATCGATGTGAGAGAGACGTAACGATTAATTGCCTCCTACACATGCCCTGACCAGGGCTGGGGACTAAGCCTGCAATCAAGGTACATGCCCTTGACCTGAATCAAACCCAGGACCCTTCAGTCCACAGGCCTGATACTCTATCCACTGAGCCAAACCAGCTAAGGCAGCCTGGCTGGCATGACTCAGTGGTTGAGCATTGCCTATGAACCAGGAGGTCAAGGCACATGCCTGGGTTGCCGGCTCGATCCCCAGTTTGGGGTGTGCAGGAAGCAACCAATCATTGATGTTTCTATTTCTCTTTCCCTCTCTTTTCATCTCTGAAATAATAAAAATATTTAATAAAAACATAAGGAAGGCCAAGAGACATATGAAAACATGCTCAAAGTCACTAATCATCTGAGAGATGCAAATCAAAACGACAAAGCAGTACCATCTCACACCTGTCAGAATGGCTATCATCAACAAATCAACAAACCACAAATGCTGGCGAGGATGCGGAGAAAAAGGAACCTTCGTGCACTGCTGGTGGGAATGCAGACTGGTGCAGTCACTGTGGAAAACAGTATGGAGTTTCCTCAAAAAACTAAAAATGGAACTCCCATTGGACCCAGTGATCCTAGGAATATATCCCAAGAAACTAGAAACACCAATCAGAAAGGATATATGCACCCCTATGTTCATAGCAGCACAATTTACCATAGCTAAGATTTGGAAACAGCCTATGTGCCCAGATGAGTAGATTAAAAACCTGTGGTACATCTACACAATGGAATACTACGCTTCGGTAAAAAAAGAAGGAATTCTTACCATTTGCAACAGCATGGATGGAACTGGAGGACATTATGCTAAGCAAAATAAGCCAGTCAGAGAGTCAGAGAAAGATAAATATCACATGATCTCACTCATCTGTGGAAGATAATGAACAACATAAACAGATGAACAAAAACAAATCCAGAGACAGAGAAGCATCGATCGGACCATCAAACCTCAGAGGGAAGGACTTGTATGCATGCATATAAGCCTAACCAATGGATACAGACACCAGGGGGGTGAGGGCATGAGTAGGGGTGGGGTGGGGGCGCAATGGGGGGAACAAGGACACATATGTAATACCTTAATCAATAAAGAGAAAAAAATGCAAAAAAAATAAGCAAAACAAAAAGTTTTTTTTTTTTAATTAACCAGAGGCTCTCCATGCAGGATGCAAATCAGTGTTTAACAATCTGGAGTCCAATCACCGGAAGGGTTTAGAATAATCTGTTTCTCACAGCTCAAAGGCCTCTGGAAGGTCAGAGTTGTTGGTGGATGAAAGAGCTTCAGCAGCAGCTGCTTCATTTGATCATGGGGCAGGTTACGTTTTCTTATCCGGACCTTGTGTGTGAACTGGCACTCACGTTGAGATATTTCAGGATTAGGGAGGCAGAGTGCCACAGTGATTACAGGAAGACTCTTTCTAGTGGGCCTGAGCTGTGTGTGGCTTCACCACTTCCTAGCTGTGGGACCCTTCGCCAAGTTATTTGACTTTCTCTGGCTTTATTTTCTTCTATGTAAATTGAAATTAATAGAACCTATCCCATTATTGGTTGTTGGCAGGATTAAATGAATACATACAAAGCACTGAGAAAAGTACCTGATAAACAGTAAATATAGTGTTTATTACAATTGTTGCTTCTTTTTCATGTACATTTTTTAAAACATATTTTTATTGATTTCAGAGAGAAGGGAGAGGGAGAGAGAGATTGAAACATCAATGATGAGAGAGAATCATTGATTAGCTGCCTCCTGCACACCCCCTACTGGGAATCGAGTCCACAACATGGGCATGTGCCCTTGACTGGAATCTAATCTGGGACCCTTCAATCTGCAGGCCAACACTCTATCCATTGAGCCAAACCGGATAGGGCTTCATGTACATTTTTAATATAGAGATAGATCCAGCTGCATATAATGTAATATTTTTTTATCTTTTTTTTTTGTAGACTATACACAACATATAATTTTAGCCATTTTTTTAAAATATTTTTTTATTGATTTCAGAGAGGAAGGCTAGAGGGAGAGAGAGACAGAAACATCAATGATGAGAGAGAATCATTGATTGGCTGCCTCCTGCACACCCCAAACTGGAGATCGAGCATGCAACACAGGAATCAAACCAGTAACCTCCTGGTTCATAGGTCAACACTTAACCACTGAGCCACCTGGCCAGGCCCATTTTAACTTTTTTTAAGTGTATAATTCAGTGGCATTAAGTACATTCACATTCTTGTGAAAGCATCCCCTCTACCTCCAAAACTAATTCATCATCCACTACCCATCTCTAAAGTTTACTCATCATCCCAACTGAAACTCTGTACCCATTAAGCAATTAACTCCTCATTCTTCCCTTCCCCCAGGCCCTAGAAACCACTGTTCTAATTTTTTACTCTATGAAATTGACTACTTTATATACTTCCTATAAGTGGAGTCATATAGTATTTGTCCTTTTGTGTCTGGCTTATTTTACTTAACAAAATGTCATCTATGTTGTAGCATGTGTCAGAATTTTATTCCTTTTTATGGCTAAATAATATTCTATTGTATGTATATACCATATTTTGTTTATCCATTCATCCCTTTATGGACATTTGGGTTGATTCCACCTTGGGGTGATTGTGAATAATACTGCTATGAATATGGGTGTGTGAATATCTGGATCCCTGCTTTCAATATTTTGAGGCATATACCCAGAAGTGGAGTTCCTCGATCATATGGTAATTCTATGTTTAATTTTTCGAGGAATTACCATACTCTTTTCCACAGGTATCATAAAATTTTACGTTCCCACCAGTAATGCATAAGGGTTCCAATTTCTCCACATCTTGTATTTTCTTCTTTTTTGAAAATTTTATAACAGCCATCCTAATGGATGTGAAGTGTATCTCATTGTAGTTTCGATTTGCATTTCCCTAATGACTAGAGATGTTGAGCATCTTTGCATATGCTTATTGGCCATTTGTACATCTTCTTTGGCATAATGTAATCTTTTTAGATACACATTTTCTAATTATTAACCCTAAATAATAATAATGAGGCTTAATCTATTAGCATGTAATGAGTACCTTCTACTATGCTTAATACACCATGTGTATGCCTGGCATAGCTAAATAGCAACTCCAGGACGGTGATGTGTTTTATTTTTCACCCAGCCAGTTATGATAGCCGATAGCCAGGGTGACAATGGAAAGAAGTTTCTCGAGTGGAGAGAATAGGATGGGAGTCTTTCAGGCAGCCTGAAGTTGAAAGTTGTCTTCCTCCTGAAACTCTTCCAGCTGCCACAGCACTTGCAGAAGGCAATTGATGGCCAACATTCAGCGGCAGGCATTTCCTGGCAGCTGTAGCAAGGATTTTGCAGAATTAGAGTCATATATATTATAACAAGAGCCATAAAAAATGCAGTTCTTGGATACTCTGTTCTTTAAGTTTGCACTCTAAGCAATTTCAGGTGGGAAACAAAGGATTCCTTGCAACGAGGGCTTCTGCTCTGACAGTAGAACGTGATGCGGCCATCACTTGGTACAGGCAGATCTGAAGACAAGCAGACAAGGGAGCGGCCCAGACCCATGTCAGATGTACTTCCCTTCGCACAGCTGCCTTAAGGTCTCACCAAAACCTGAAGGATACAGGATCCCAGAGTCACTTATTCATAAATGTATTCATCAAAGATGAACACAGCCTACTATGTGCCAGATGCTGGTTTAGGATCACAGAGGTGAACAAAACACGTCCCTGTAACCTTAGCACTATGTGTTATTGGAAGAGGTAGAAAATAAAGCATCAAAAAGATAATGTTTGAGCTGGACATAAGTACTGCGTAGAACACAGAAAAATAAGAGTCATTTAATTATACCTATAGATTACTATAACTCTATACTTAGAATTGAGTTATATCTAAACTTTGTACATAGCTCATTTCATAATATGGGGTCAATCAACTCAACTAATCTTTCTCTTTTCTTTCAAAGCCCTAAGAATGTCTATAAGTATTATTAGAGAAAGCAATCTGAGCCCAATAGTGCCGGCCCGTGTCCCAGAGTCTGTGTGCCAAGCAAGCAACCCTCTCAGAATGGAGCCTGATGTGAAAAATAATCAAGGCGAAGGCGCACTGCTAAGTGAAAAAGGAATAGCTGTGGCAAAAGTAGGCTTACAGTTGTGAGCACACCAAACAGTTTGTTCTTGTATTATTGTTTAGCAATTATTTTCCATATGAACAACTGTAAACCTACTTTTGCCCCACCCTGTATTGCTGATAGTAAAGCAAAGTGGTATAGCCACTTTGGGAAACAGATTGGCTATTGCTTATTTAGTCAAACATAAATTTACCATACAACCCAGTAACCCCATTCCTAGGTGTTTCCTGGGTAAGAGAAATAAAACTTATGTCCACATAAAAGCCAGCATGTGATAATAGCAAATGTATCCCTAATTGCTCCAAACTGGAAATAGCCCAATGTCTTATTACTGGTGAATGGATAAATAAACTGTGGTATACCCATAAAATGGAATATAACTCAATAATAAAAGGAACCAATTACTGATACACCAACACCATGGATAAATCTCAAGTACATTGTGCTCAGTAAAAGAAGCCAGACTCAAAGGTTACATCCTGTATGCTTCCATTTATATGACATTTGGGAAAAGGCAAAATATAGGAACAGAGAGCAGATCAGTAGGTATAAGTGCAGGGAACTGTCCACAAAGGTGCATCAAGGAGTTTTTGGAGTGATGAAACCGTTCTCATCTTGGTTACGGATACGTGACTATGCATGTCTACCAAAACTCATAGAATTATGCACCTAAAAGGGTGAACTTTACTGCACATATACCTAGTCTTTTCCCCTCTCTTCCACTCTCTCTAAAAATCAAAGAAAAAATATTCTCGAGTGAGGATTTTTTTAAAAAGATTATTATATAGAACTTCTCAGAACGTAAAGGTTCTTGAAAGTCAACAATCATCTCAATACCATTTTTAATTCCTTGTTACATAAAATAAGGTTTAATACAGAGTGCATGATGTGGTCCTGTTTTTGTTTTTTAAATGTATTTGAGTGTATATGTGTATTTGTATGTGGGTAAATTGTGTAGGCCATATGAGGAAGTCTTGAAAGATGAATGTTTTAAACTTGGCCCCAGATTCTTTGACATTTCTCTCTTTGAATGATGGGGGTGTACGTCTCTTTCCTCTTGAATCTGGACAAGCTATGACTGTTTCAACCCATAGAGTACAGCGGAATTTACACTGTGGATTCTGAAGTTAATTCATAAAAAGTCATGCAGCTTCTGCCTGGTTCTCTTGGAACACTCACCCTCCTGAAGTTTGCTCTTGGGACAGTTCTTTTCAGAACCCACTGTCATGCTGTGAAAAGCCCAACACACACACACACACACACACACACACACACACACACACACACACACACACTCACAGGCTGAATTAGATGTTCCAGATTCCAGTCAAGAAGCCCAGCCGTGTCCAGCCTTCAGGTCATCCAGCACCATCAGCACACCTGGGAGGGAAACAGCCACAGATGATTCCAGTCAGAGATAGTGAGTCACCAGCCGTTCTCCTCCCAGCCAAGGCCTGGCATCATGGAACAGTCAAGCCGCTCCACCATCCCTCTGAATTCCCAGCACAGAATCTGCACGCATCATCAAATATTTTGTGCCACTAAGTTTGGGGTAGTGTGTTATGCAGCAATGGATAATTATACACAAAATCAACAACTAAATAGTAGAAAATGAATGCCAAAGAAGTAATAATGGGATTTATAAATGTTTTCTTATTTATATTTCCAATCTCTCTGTAATATAGGTTATATACCGGCCAAATAATGTTTTGCAAAGAATCTCAAGAAAAATTACAAAAATTCTCTTAGGCTTACTCTTTCAGGATTGGTTTCCTGCTCTTTATGTACATTCTCTAGCCAAGACACTCTTCATAAGGCAAATGGTTTCTGGTGCCTGACGTGGCCATTCCCACCTTAAGAAGGAAGTTGTTCTCAGTGACCGCCAGTTCACCCCCGGAGGAGTGGGCTGAATCACCTGAACAGAACAGATAAGCAGGCCCAGTAAGTTGTGTACTGCTTTGTAATATATAGCTCTTAACAAGCACGTGCCTCATAGCTACAAGTCCCCTGGGTTCCTGGAGGCTCTATGTAGGGTATCCCAAAAAAGTGCATACACACACTTTGAATAATTATAAAGGCGGTATTTATTAAAATACATTTCATTTTCAAAATTGAGCTATCGGCCGTGTTAACGTAAGAAACAGTCAAACCTGTGAAGAATTTTTGTGAGTTTATTTGAGCCAAATTGTCAACAAATGCCAGGAGGCAGAGATAATGCTCTGGAAAATGGCAATTTTGCTCCTTGTTTTTGATTATTTTATTACAATCAAAAGAGGACGCATAAGTAGGTTACATGAAATCCATTGGTGATAGATTAGGAAAGAGGAAGAAAGCAAAGCTGGGCGGGGGGGGGGGAGGGGGGGCGGCGGGAGGCCTCTGGATTGGATAAAAAGTAAAATGATGGAGACATACTTCTTTTACTTAGGTGGGTGCAGGATAGTTAATAGTCAACAATTAACTCAATAACAGTGAGTTGATGTGTGGATTTGTGGTCTCCACAGACTAGTGCCTGTGCTTTGAGGGGTCCGGAGAAAGAAAAATTACTTTGACATTCCAACAGTATGTTATCATAGATGCAAAAAGACAATAGACAGGCTCAGTTAAGAAAAAGATGGACCTTTGTCAGGGAAGATACTGGCCTAGGACATGACTACCCACCATAAACTGCTTTTTCGGTTTAAAAAGTTTTAATTTCAGACCATCCTTTGTGGTTACTTTGGGTCTCTGAGTTTGCAAGGCTGCCACACAGGCCTTTCCTGAGCTAGTCAGGTTAGCATGTGGCTCCTTTTCATCCACAGCTGTTCAAGTGTGTATACATTTGGGGGGAACACCCTGTATGTCAATGCCCCATCCCCTTTCCAGTGTGGAGATCCATAATCTGGCTGCCACCCAAGACTCCTTCTGCCCATAAGTCCCCTTAATAGATTCTTTGTTTAATTCTAAGCTATCGCCTCTTTCTTTGGTCCCTTGGCCCCAACCTCCTTTGGAAATCAGTTTCAGTACACCATGGGAAATTTCCCAACACTCTCTAAAAAAACCCCAAAGAGAAACTCTGAAACTCCAAACTGAGAGTGGAAAAGAGCTAAGATCAATCTGAGGTTTGCATAAATTATTGTGTAATTATTATTTTTGCCCACAGTATATTTCTTTTCTTTTAAGAAACCAAATGGTACATTTTATTTCTTCACAAATTTTGAAAAATACCTAAGAAGTATCAAGATGGGTGACTCCTTATGCAGCAAGAGGAAAATTGCCAAGGTACATTTGGCATAGTAAATGCCACCAATTAATTATACGAACAAGTTGGAACAAGTTCAATTTATGTACAGACTGCATACAATCTTGTAAACTGACTTTAATTACTATCCGAACTATGGGGAATTAGTGTATCAGGTTTAGAGCAAGAGCTTGGTAGATGTTTTTATATTTAAAAACAAGAGGCTCGATGCACAAAATTCGTGCAAGGGGCTTGGCCCTCGCAGCCGCGGTGGCTTGCAGCCAAGCCCTTGAAGCCCCAGGTTCGTCTGGAAGGTTGTCCGGAAGGTCGTTCGGCTGTCTGGTCTAATTAGCGTATTACGCTTTTATTATTATAGATAACTTACACTTGTTTTGTACTTAACGATTTAAAGATCACTTCCACATATCCAGGTGCGTGTATTCTAAGTGTAATACATGCACTTAGTCTAAATGTCTCCAAAATAAACGTTTAGAGACTTTTAGAAACTGAGTTGCTCCAGGTGATAGGGCAAGTAAGTGACAAAAGACATTTTACACTAATGAAACCCGTGTAATCTGACTCGAAGGAGGAAACGTGTTTTCATCAGATTCTCATGTAAGCTCTGTCTTCTCTCCACAGCATCTCGGGATGTAAGAATTCATCCAAAGTGAAAGGGAACTTTCTTGCTCCTCAGTTGTGTGGGCTGAAATTCAAAACCCATGTCTTGCATGTCAGTTAGGGTCTCAGTCACAAGCATTGGCTGGTTTAAGCAAGAAAGGAAATCTACTGAAAGATATTGGGCATCTCCTAATCTTTGGGAGGTCATGAGCCAGGTCAGGATCTATACTCAGACTGGTGCATGGGCATTAGCACCGCTGCTGCCCCTGGGCCCAGCCCTTGCACCTCGCCCTGCCGATACTGGACATGGGCACTGCTGCCAGAGACACTGCCCCTGTGCCTCCAAACAGCTGCCAGGCAGCATTCTGCTGGGCTCCTTCTTCGCACCATTATTTTTATTTCACAGTCTAGGGTGTGTGCCCTGATTGGCTGGTGCTGTACCTCCGCCCTGGCTGCCAGAGAGGCTCAGAAAGTGCATTTCTGGTATTTTCAGCGTCAGAAGTGAAAGCCTGACTCTGCCTCACAAGGCTGCAGATTCCTGTGTCTAAGGAGGTTCACAGGATGGAAAGACAAAAAGAATCAATGGCCTCTGCCTATGATGAGGACCTTTCACTCCCCTCGGGAGGAAATTGAAAGTTGGTACGAATTTTGCACCAAAGTGAACCTGCTGACACCTTGTTTGTGCAAATGGTGACTAGATAATGAATCAATGGATGTGTGATTTCATTTTGACTGAACAAATAGTAACATAATTTTTTAAATACCTACCATCTGTCAAGCATCATCCGGGGCAGGTTTCCTTGGAAGCTAAATAATGAGAAGCGTTGGGGCTCTCCATTAGAAGGCCCTTTCCAAGGGTTGTATTAATTCTGTTTCTGTAATTTTGTATCCTTCTCCTTAAAAAGGGACCTGCAAATTCTATATTCTTCTGGACCAGCAAAACCTGGATCCACCTCTGAGCACGCTACTAGGTCCTTCATGCGTATCAGCTCTAATTTTCACAATGATGCAAGGTAGGTCATAAAGGACAAACAATTTTGTTTTTAATTTGAAAAAAAAGATTGAGGAGGGTGGTTTTTTCCTTCTTTTTTTCTTTATTGATAAGGTATTACATATGTGTCCTTATTGCCCCATTGCCCCCCCCCCCCACACACACACACACTCATGCCCTCACCCCGCTGTTGTCTGTGTCCATTGGTAAGGCTTATATGCATGCATACAAGTCCTTTGGTTGATCTTTCCCCCTTACTCCCACCCTCCCCTACCTTCCCTCTGAGGTTTGAGGACAAACAATTTGATAAGCATCTCTGGTCACCTGCACACACGCCTGTACCCATGCTCTTTCTTTAAAAAGATAGTTCTTTTGTTTGCTGAGGCTGCCCACCTCAACTGTGTTCCTCAGACCTCCTTGCAGTTACGTGAACTGGTAAGCTTTCGCTTTCTGACAATCCTGAACTCGGTGGCTTAAAACAATGCAGCATACACTGTTTTACAGCCGCACCACTCGGGTTCTTCTTCGAGTGAGGACTCACTGCTTAACAGCAAGAAGGAGTCCACTGAGGGCTTTCAAACCGAGGCCGTTCTCATCTCAGGGTGGCTGAGCAAGGCTGTGGTGCAAAGGCCTAGCCATT
Source organism: Cnephaeus nilssonii (assembly GCF_951640355.1). Lineage (NCBI taxonomy): Eukaryota > Metazoa > Chordata > Mammalia > Chiroptera > Vespertilionidae > Cnephaeus > Cnephaeus nilssonii. The sequence goes on along the minus strand of NC_137075.1, from coordinate 73,002,243 downwards.
TCTGTGCAAGGCAGGGCTCTTCCAATAGGCAACCTTTGGAACCGTTGGGCTGACAAAGACGTGTCAAGAACATCATGCTCTGGTAGCCATTCCCCTCAAGCCCTCCCCAGCCAAACCCCGCTTCCTGCCCTCTTCCTTTTACAGGGATTCTGTATTCCTGACTCCATTTCAGCATCTGCATCCCAGAGAACCCAACTTGTACCAGGCAGCCATTTATTCAGTTCATACCTCTATGGGCCATCAATCTGGGCTGGGCTCCGCTGGAATGGCTCACTTCTGCTCCCCCTGGTCTCCATCCTCCAGCAGGCTGATTGGACTTGTTCACTTGCTCACGTGGCAGCGGGAAAGGATTCCAAGAGGCAAAGAAGAAGATCCCTAAAAAGTCTGGGCTCTAAACTGCTACCACATCACTTCTGCCACAATCTACTACCAAAATAAATCACAAGAGGAAGAGAAACGACGGTACCCCTTGATCAGAAGAGCTGCAAAGTCGCGTTCAAAAGGCCTTGGATACAGGAAAGAGTGAAAGATTGTGCCCAATTGGCAAACTGCCACAATAGGTGTGGTCAAGTGATTAAGCTGTTAACAGCAATAAAATGTGAACAGACGTGAAATGCGCGTTTATGTGCCTGGGTCTTCAGACACAAAGCGGTGCCTCCTCCTCTCTCCCTTCCCACCATCTGGAATCCATCAGATTCTATTATGCAGATGATATCAAGGCAGAGCAATAAACAACCTGGGCTCCTGAATAACTGGAGAGAAGAGCTGCCTTGCTGACCAGGATCATTTACATCATCGCTGTTGAGAGAGGAGAGGGGGGGAGGGAAGGGAGAGAGGGGAAAGAAGAAAGAGAAAGAGAGAGCACTTTTTTCTTCAGACCACTGCATTTTGTTATGGTATTGTCATTACCCTAACGAAGCTTATGATAATTGATGTAGGCCCTGAAAAATGCTTAGGAGCTGTTTCGGCGAGCCTTGCCGTGTGTTGTGCAATGCAATCCCTTTATTTTTTTCCTGAGTAATCTGCAGTCAAGGTCTTCTTTAATTTTCCAATGTGGATTTTGGCTTATTCCCCCCCCCCCAAAAAAAAATGTCAATATACTAAGCTGGATCTTAAGGAAGCATGGGCAATCAACAAGGAATGCTTGCATGTGGATTACAGAATTATTATCACCCCATTTTTAGACAGGGACACTAAAGTTATGTAGCAAATAACTGAGGGAAACAATATTGCAATCCTGACTCATCAGACCCCAAACTCATTTCCCACCTAAACAGTTATGACATTTATTTTCCCACTGTGAGAATAGTGGAGGTTTTATTCTCTCTACTGTCATCTTTAGAGAAACCTCCTGTGCTATCTCATGTCAGTTGGTGGTCCCTTAGGGGGATAAATTACAGAAAGGTGGTCAGGATTCCAAGACTAATTTTCTCTTTGGAGAAAGAAGCAAGAGAGTTCAGCCAAGTGATCCTCTTGCCAAAATTACCCCTTACATGAAATTATGACTTGTTGGAATCTTTATTAATTAATTTGATGAGGGACCAGCCGGACTGATGCTATCTATGCAGAATGATAAAGGTGGCTCATGCTTCAGCCAGAAATTGGAAGAGAAGTAGAAGGAGGTTTAAAATTGGCAAAATGCTGCATTACCTTCTCAGTCTTTTGCCAGGGACTTTGCTTCTGGCCAAAATTGTAATATATTTAACAGCTTTTGCACATCTCTTCAAATAATCTATGTGTATATATGTATACACACAAAGGATTACATGGGAAAACATGACATTATATAACTGTACTACTAGGTCAAGATTTAGTATCTTATAAGTTCCTGCAATTGAGCAGGAGGGAGAAAAAGTCTAATGCCTGGCACTAAAACTTGCTTTCCAGTTCCAAATAACAGTTTTAAATCTCAAGGCTTAAACAGCAACAAATTCCAAAAGAAATTTATATAGATAATTAACTTAGTTTCCAAGCAATAGTACATTTGGTGAACTGAAACAAAAATAAATAATGAGCCCTAACTGGTTTGGCTCAGTGGATAGAGCATCAGCCTGCAGACTGAAAGGTCCCAGGTTCAATTCTGGTCAAGGGCATGTACCTTGGTTGCTGGCACACCCCCAGTAGGTGTGCAGGAGACAGCTGATCGATGTTTCTCTCTCATAGATGTTTCTAACTCTCTATCCCTCTCCCTTCCTCTCTGTAAAAAATCAATAAAATATATTTTTAAAAAAGTAAATAAATAATGATAAGAAATTTACTGACAGCTAAATTAAAATAAGATTTTGCAAACATCTTCATATAATTCAAAACTATATTTACAAAAGTAATTCTTTTATATATTTTACTAGAAGCCTGGTGCACGAAATTCGTGCATGGCGGGGGGTTGTTCCTCAGCCCAGCCTGTACCCTCTCCAATCTGGGACTCCTGGAGGGATGTCCGACTGCCCGTTTAGGCCCGATCCTGTTCGACTGCCCTCTCACAATCCAGGACTGCTGGCTCCCAACTGCTTGCCAGCCTGCCTTCCTGATTGCGCCTAACCGCTTCTGCCTGCCAACCTGATCACCCCCTAACCACTCCGCTGCCAGCCTGGTTGATGCTTAACTGCTCCCCTGCCAGCCTGTTTACCCCCAGCTTCTCTCCTCTGCTGGCCTGGTCACCCCTAACTGCCCTCCCCTGCAGGGTTGATCACCTCCAACTGCCCTCCCTTGCAGGCCGGGTGCCTCCCAACTGCCCTCTCCTGCTGGCCATCTTGTGTCCACATGAGGGCAGGATCTTTTACCACATGGGGGCAGCTATATTGTGTGTTGCAGTGATGATCAATCTGTATATTACTCTTTTATTAGATAGACTAGAGGCCTGGTGCACAGGTGGGGGCCAGCTGGTTTGCCCTGAAGGGTGTCCCAGATCAGGGTGGGGTTCCCTTGGGGCGTGGGGCGGCCTGAGCGAGGGGCCTGTGGTGGTTTGCAGGCCGGCCACACACCCTGGCAACCCAAGCTGAGGCCCTGGTATCTGGAATTTATTTTCCTTCTACAATTGAAACTTTGTAGCCTGGAGCGGAGCCAAGCCTGCTGCTCCCTCCGGGGCGGCAGACATTTTCTATGGCAGTTAATTCACCTTCTACAATTGAAACTTTGTAGCCTTAAGTGGGTGGGCCCGGCCAGGGTGTGCGGAAAGCTTTGCTTCCCCTGTTGCCGCTGGCAACCCTGGCCTGCTCTCTCAAGCTCCATTCTGCCGCCATTTGTTTCAATTTGTTTACCTTCTATAACTGAAACTTTGTAGCTTGAGTGGAGGCTTAGGCCTGCAACGGCTATGGAAAGCTTGGCTTGCTCTGTTACCTGGGAAACCTTGCTCTCTGTGGCTGTAGCCATCTTGGATTGGGGTTAATTTGCATACTCACCCTGATTGGCTGGTGGGCGTGGCTTGGTTGGTGGGCGTGGCTTATGTAGCGGAGTGATGGTTAATTTGCATATTACCATTTTATTAGAGAGGATACAAAACATTCTAAGTAATAATGCTGTCAGAATTATTTCTGATACTGAAAGTTAGCGGCTCTTAACCAAAACTTGAAGTTGGGAGAAGCATTGCACAATATCTAGTCCAGCTCATCATATTTTTTTTTGCATTTTTTTTTATTTCAAGAAAAACTATTTTAAAAATAATAATGTTACATGCAATAAACATTAATATCTCAAGAAAAACGATTTCTATATAATAAAAGCCTAAGTGACCATTACGGCAGCACAACCAGAATGACCAGTCGCTATGATGCACACTCACCACCAGGGGCAGACGCTCAACGCAGGTCAGTGATTTCCCACAGGGGGAGTGCCGCTCAGCCAGAAGTCAGGCTCAGGGCTGGCAAATACAGTGCTGGTGGCGGGAGCCTCTCCTGCCTTTGCAGAAGTGCTAAGGAGCAGCAAGCTGAGCAGTAAGGTGCAGTGAGCAGGCGGGCGGTAAGGAGCGAGGTGTCCCGGAATGCGAGAGGGCGCAGGCCGGGCTGAGGGACCCCCCACCCCAGTGCACGAATTTCGTGCACTGGGCCTCTAGTATATATAATACTATTACATGCAATAAACACCAATCAGATAATCATATTAAAGATGAAGAAACTGAAACCTAGGGAAGATTATTAATTAGTTCAAGATTATTGTTAATTTTTGTCTACCCTTATAATTTGTGGGCAAAAAAAGGGATCACATACTAAACCTGATAAGATCAGGGAAGGCCTGCATGGCCGGCCTTACAGAAACATAAAGTAACCACATAGGATAGTCTGAAATTAAAACTTTCTAACTAAAAGCGAGTTCAGCTGGGTTGATAGTCATGTCCTAGGCCCGTGGTCGGCAAACTGCAGCTCGCGAGCCACATGCGGCTCTTTGGCCCCTTGAGTGTGGCTCTTCCAGAAAATACCACGGCCTGGGCGAATCTATTTTGAAGAAGTGGTGTTAGAAGAAGTTTAAGTTTAAAAAATTTGGCTCTCAAAAGAAAATTCAATCGTTGTACTGTTGATATTTGGCTCTGTTGACTAATGAGTTTGCTGACCACTGTCCTAGGCCAATATCTTCCCTGACAAAGGTCAGACTTTACCTTAACTGAACCTGCCTATTGTTTTTTGCATCTACGATAACATACCTTTGGAATGTGAGGGCAATTTCATTTTCTCTGGACCACAAAACACCTCATTGTTATTGTTATCATGTTAATTGTTAACTGCTAACTATCCTATACCCACAAATGTAAAAAGAAGTATGTGTCTATTTCTTTTTCTTTTAATCCAATCCCAGAGGTTCTCCCCCTCACCCCCACTTTACTTTCTCCTGCCTACACCTTCCTAATCTATCACCAATGAATTTCATGTAACGGTTAACTCCTTATGCCTCTTCCTTTGATTGTAATGTATAAAATAAGGTGCAAAACTACCATCCTCTGGAGCATTTTCTCAATCCATTGACATTTTGCTTCCCTACAATTGTGGTTAGTTTGACTCAAATAAACTCATAAAAATTCTCTACAAGTTTAAAATGTTTCTTATTTTGACAAATTCATCCCTCTATGCTTAGTGCTTTTGTTTAAGTATCTTAATTAGTGAAATAAAGAAGAGGAGATATGGACACTAGAGGCAAAAATTATCTCAGAATCCTAAATAAAACTATTTCCCTATATCATTAAGAGTATTTATTACTAGTGGTCCAGTGCATGAAATTCATGCACATTAAAAGGGAATTGATTAGAGGAAATATTTTAATATTGTTATTTGCCCTTTCTCCATAATAGAAATGTCAGAGATGAAAAAAATTAGTAAAATGTATATGAAGATCTTCCTCCTGTCAGAGTCTGGGGCACGTTGCAGGACCTAGAGTCAAGTCCCCACCCACCTGCATGCACCTCAAAATCGAGTGAGACCCAAACCCGACTGGCCCCACCCCCATTGGGCGAGATCCAGACTCAGCCGGCCCCACCCTCATCAAGCCCCACCAGGCAGGGGGCACAGCCTCAGTACCCTGGCGCATGCCAGGCGGGGGGGGGGGCATCCTCAGGTCCCCCAGCGCACCCTCAGGTCACCTGGCCCAGTGCTGTGGCGGGGGGCACGGCCTCAGTTCCCCTGGCCTGGCACTGGGGCAGAGGGTGCGGCCTGTGGTCCCCCATCAAGCCCCGCAGGGTGGGAGGCGCAGCCTGAGGTCCCCCATCAAGCCCTGCTGGGCAGGGGGTGCAGCCTTAGGTTCCCTGCCCCAGCCCAGCGCCATGCAGCCTCAGGTCCTTGCTGATTGCTTGTTAAGGCTTGTTACAGGAACTCGGCCTCCACTGTGGGTGCAGCCATCTTGTATTATGGAAACCCTGCCTCCGCTGTGGGTGCAGCCATCTTGTGTTATGGAACCCCCACCCCCACCCCCGCTGTGGGCGCTGCCATCTTTGTTGCATATTTCCTCTTTATTAGATTAGACAATAATCTATGTGCCTGGCACATAGTAGAGTCTCAATATTATTTGAATGAGCAGATTCTTCCAGGCTAAAGAAAAAAGTGAAGAGAACCAAGTGTACCCAGCATATGGATTCATTGTGGAAAGCTCTTTCTATAATCCACACTCTGGGTGCCGAAACCTTTGCGGCGGGGTTCAAGATCTGAAGGAGGGGGCGACTCACAAATGAAAATGCTATACAAGAAATATGAATTCAGAAGGTATGGGGGGCCAGGTGGAGACCTTCTTTCTTAAAGAGGCACACAACTTCTGGCCTCCACTTTTTATTTACTTGAATACACATTTTCCCTTTAGCAATGTATACAGGCAGATCAAAGGTAAAGTTTGGTAAACAGCATAAGGATTATCAGGTTAGGAAATTGCCTTGAGCCATTGAGTCCACAGCAGGGCAATATTATGCTGATTTTCAGCCCAGATGAATATCAAAGTCCATTGGCCTTCCAATGGGTCTTTTTGCATTAATATGCTAACTACTGTTTGCTTTAGCCTCCAGCACCTGGGTACTTTCTGGGTGACAAGGTACCTGCCCTATTATACCTCAGGATGGCCAAAACAGCCCACAGACTTACAGGGACACCTCTAACTCAGCTTATTACCCTGGTATTCCAATTTTCCTAGTTTTCTTGAACATTTGGCTACAAACCTCCAAACTAATGTTTATTTTTCTCTCATCCTTTAACTTGGAATTATTGGGATTGATGCTCTGTAAACCATGGAGAATTTACCTGAGCACTGATGCCATCACCAGAGATATTACTTGTTGATCAGAACAAATAACATCCGAAATCTAGGCCAACCAGTCTGGAGGGTCCCTGATACCCTTACCTGGATATTCCCTCTCACTGGACCATTTGTCATAGTTCTTGTCATTCTAGCTTTTACCCTAATAATGTTAAAATCTATAACACAATTGGTCTCCACCAGGTTACAAGCCCTACTCATACTCTGGGAATACCACCCCTTATCAACTCTAAGACACCATCACAACCTCAGGCTTCCTCGTCCCTCAGAGAGCAAGGATCACTTGGTTCTGAAGGAAAACTTTACCCCTCTTCAGCAGGAAGCAGCTACAGAACAGACCCTTTGCCCCCTTCCCTTAAAGAATTCAGAGTAAAAAATCCTTGAGAGGAGAACATAATGGACAGTTAGACAGACATGAGCAGATTATGAATGATAGGCCAGGTACAGAAGGTTACAGGGTAGAAAGCCCCAGATATCTAGCAATAGGCAGAACTGTGAGAACAAATATTGTAGGACTCCTGCCCCCAAAATGACCTTTCCTCTCCTAGCATATCACTAGTCATGCAGTTTGGACCCCCTGGCCTTTCATATCGCTGGTCATGTGGTTTGGATCCTCCTCTGACCTTTCCTCCCCTTACATGTCATTAGTCATGTGGGTTAGACCCCCTTAGAAAAGGAATAAACAAGGGGCTGGAGAATAGCCTCATATAACCCGCTATAAGCCCTTGTACACCCACTTCCTTTAGCAGCCCTAGAGATAACATCTAGGCCTCAGTTGTGTTTCAGCTCCAGGCCTAGAAAAGCAGCAAGGCCAGACAGAGCCATGGCTGACATCAGACCAGATGCAATGACTAATAACCCTCTGCCCTGGCACTGACCAATCAGTGGAGACCACGACTCTGAGGGGACAAACCTGGAAAGCTGTTGAATATTCTATTGAGATCCTCCCCTGAGACCTCCCCTAAAATCCCTGCCTTTAAAACCCTTAAGATGAAGGACCCAGTGCTCTCTCTCTCTCTCTTCTTTCCCCAGTATGCCTGTGCCTTCCCCTCTTTCCTTCCTCCAGGCATGTTCTCTATGCCTTTCTTTTTCCTAAGCTTCAAGGGCCCTTCTTTTGCCTCTGTAACTTGTTTCCTGAGCCCACACAGCCCAGCTGGCTCACTTTTTCCATGGCTCACTTCTTCTACCTCTGTGACTTTCTAAATAAACTTTTGCTTGTATTTGAATCTTTCTTAGCCAGAACTCAAGTACCAAGGTTGCCGAATTGAGGTCCAATTGGCCAGTAACATTCTGGTGCCATTTCATTGCTAACATTTCCACCTTATCTGGCCAATCCTCTTATCCCTCTAGTCTCAGTCTAAATGTCACTTCCCTAAGAAAGTCTTTGCCTCCCTCAATCTCTAATCACAGAACTAGGGTAACTGTAGTTGTACTTATTCTTCAGAGCCTCAATCAGAATTTTATCTTTAATTATGTATTATATATTTAATGTTTCTCTTTTAAGTTTCTTATCAAGGATTGTGTCTTCACCACTGTATTTATAATACCAAGTGTTATCTGACCAAAGGGTCCATTTGCCTGTGGCATCAAAGCCCACTAAGACTTGAACAGGAGCTTGGGACAATGAAAGTAAGGGTATATTTTTAGGAAGTGGCCCACACCTGGAGGCAGGTTAGCTAATGCTCAAAGACCTGGCTCCCTGGTGACTTCCAGGGGATGGGTTATAATATAAGGAAAGAACCATTAATCATGGTGACTAAGGGAGTTAGGGTCATGTCAGGGTCATGATCTCCACAGATGGGTCAGGGAATACTTGATCATTTCATCTGGTCCTGACGTCAGCCACGGTGTTGCTTCATCTAGTTTTCTTGCTTTTCTGGGCCTGGAACTGAAACACACTGAAGCCTAGATGTTATCTCTAGTTTGACCAAAACAAAGCTCTGTCTCTGGGGTCTACTAGCCCAAGGCTTTCTTCCTAAAATGATGTGGTTGATGCTGATCAGAACCTCATTGTCCTGAGGGCTTAATGATTAAGGGAGTGGTCCTGCAAGGAATAAGGAGGCAGGTGAGTCAGGGTGCTGGACAAGACCAGTTTGAATCAAAAGGAAAAGAGAAAAGGTCATATTAAAGAAATGATGTTTCTCCATGGTTACACAAGCACTAGGATTGCCCCATAATAAATTCTCTATAAACATTTGCTGAACATTGGAATAAATGAATGAGTGAATGAACACATAAACAAGCAAATGGCCCTGTGGCAAAATTGCATTTGGCTAGACAGACCTACAGGAAAGTATATAATTTGTCTTTCCTTGAGTTATTTAAAATGAGATAGGAAAGGGAATAAAGAAACCAATCATAACGGATGTCTGAAACTCCGTTCCAAACCACAGGCAAATACAGACAAAATTGTAGCAAGGAAATAAAATGGTTGTAAAGAAACATATTCAGGAAAAACTAGCTCTAACAGAACATTTAAAAATATACCAATAATAATATTGTAATAACTATATGATGTCAGGTGGGTAGACTTATTGAAGTAATTGCTTCATAAGTTATATAAATGTCTAATCACTATGTCATACACCTGAAACTAATATAATAATGTATATCAACTGTAATTAAAAATAAAAATATATTTTTAAAATTATTTTTAAAATAAAACAAAAATATAATGGCATTTCCCACAGTAAATTTACTTTTCAAGCAAGCCCAACAATGCTGGGGCTGCAGTTGTATCTTGCACACAAACATCACTGAATGAAGGAAAAGCTAACTTTACATGTGCTTTTCTTCACTCTTCTGTGTTGGTAACTGTTATGTAAGGATTGAGGAAGGAGCAAGGACAGTCTTACCACAATTTAAAAATGAGATTCAAAATCCTTAAGGCAAACTGTTGTTGGAAAACGTCTCTAGCTACTCAATTGACTTACTGGACAGCTAACAAAAATGAACTCAAGCTCGTGGCTGTATTTATCATAATAAGTGAGGCAAGAAATGAAAACTAGCTTTTCAAAGTAAGTCAAAAGCTTCAAAAGCAGAAAGGAGATCTAAACCAAAAACTAAAAGCTATGACATTAAACAAAGAAAAAAAACTGGCTATACTTTTTTGAATTACAAAAATAAACAAAAGGAAGTGGCATACAATAGTTTATATATACTGTTTAATGCACACTTTTCAACAGGAAGGGTCAACTTCCAGCAAGGAAGCGCATACCAAATTAAGCTTTTAACATCAAAGCCCAAAGCAGGCTCATTAGAGCAAGGTTTCTAGGCTCAAGGATCAAAGAAAATCCCCAAAGAAGCAAGATGTAGGGCACTCCTTATATCATCAAAATGAGTGTATCAGAGGAGACATGGGCAAAATAAAGGTGAAAATGATGGTGATAACCTACTGAGGAATGTGATGTAATGGGAAAAGTTTGGCTGTCAATGCTCAATGTACTTGCTATTGTGAAATTAAGAGAAAGGAGAAAGAAAAACAAAAATCACAAGGCAAAACAAAACAGGATATAGATGAATAGTCACTATGGCCCTATTCCGGTTTGTATGGTACCTCTAGGGCTTCTGGCTTAAATTTTATGAAACCCTCTTGAATAAAGATCTGATTCAGAAGCATTACATTTTGTTCATAGTTGAGAGTTTGTGTGTGCTCTTTCAAATGCTCTGTAAGCCATCAAACATTGACCAACACACTATAGATAGCACAAAAGATAATATTTTTAAAAAGTAATTTACCGCCGAAACCAGTTTGGCTCAGTGGATAGAGCGTCGGCCTGTGGACTCAAGGGTCCCAGGTTCGACTCCGGTCAAGGGCATGTACCTTGGTTGCGGGCACATCCCCAGTAGGGGGTGTGCAAGAGGCAGCTGATCGATGTTTCTCTCTCATTGATGTTTCTGACTCTCTATCCCTGTCTCTTCCTCTCTGTGGAAAATCAATAAAATATATTAAAAAATAATAATAAAAAAAATAAAAATAAAAAGTAATTTACCCTTTCATAACTCAAATTTAAAAGCCCCATTGAATACCTTGATTGAGAAAACAATGGTATCAAAAAGTAGACCAATAGTTTGATTAAGAGAAAATGAGAATTTTAAATGCTAAGGCTGGAACCATAGTTCTTCACACCAGTGCATCTCAAATTATCTGTGATAGGGACCAGGTGTTTTTTTAATCTGTTGTAGACTTATACTTACATAAAATACAGTAAGAAGTCATTACTATACTAGAAAAAAATGAAATAATAAAAAAAGACATACTAACCATGAGAGGCATCGGAAATATCTCACTTAAGGGGCATTCTACAACACATCTGACCAGTTCTCAAAAACAAGCAAATCTGAGAAACTGTTTCAGCCAAGAGGAGCCCTAGGAGATATAAAACTAAATGTGGTGTCCTGGATGGGATTCAGAAACAGAAAAAAAGACATTAGACAAAAACTAAGGAAATCTGAACAAAGAATGGACTTTGTTCATAATAATGTGTCATATTGGTTTATTATTTGTAACAAATGTACCCCACTAATGATACTAGTAAGAAGATAATAATGGGAAAACTGGGTGTGGGGCACATGGGAACACTCTGTACTACTTCATAATTTTTCTGGAAGTCTGCTCTACAATAAAAGCTGTATTTAAAATTTTTTTGAAAACAAAGACATACAAAGTACCACCCCCAAAAAACTTTAAACTATTACATCCAACAGACATAAAATTATTCTGTCAAATCTCTAAATGCTATAAAAAGTTTCTGAATTCTTTCTCTCAATTTCTGTACTTATTATAGACTGGCACTAGCCCATGGGCCACGCTTTGAGGATTACTGGTTTAGACCAGTTCTTCCCAAATACCATGCTGAAGTCTTTATTCGGTATACAGCCAATAAGAAAAACTAGGACAAGGAATTGAGCTTTCCATAAAGCAAACTTAATTTGACATAAAGGACCATCATCCCATGTTTTGAGACGATCTCCTTTCCATATATTTAGGGGGAAGAGTGTGAGAAAGAGGGAGAGACTGAGACTGAGACAAACAATGGAGAGAATAGGTGGTAGTTGCCTTTGGGTGCCTTTGTTGACCCATGATTGAAGAGTGGCTTAAACAATGAAGATATTTCTCATTTTTCAAACAAGAAGCTGCACTTAGAGGGGTGCCAAGGTTGGGAAATTCAGGTGATGTATTTCCAACAAGATTCCTTTCCTCTCACACGGTGCCATCAGTGTGCTGGCTTTCCCTCAAACTGGCTTTCCTCGTGGTCCCAAGACGGCTGCAGCAGGTCCAGCTGTCCTGGGGAGACAATGATGCTCAAAAAGAAAGGCTGCCAGTGGTGATTTACCAAGAAATGAAAGCAGCGTAAGCCTCAGACCGCTTCACTTTCACAGGCTCCTTCCAAGACTCTGGAAAGGACCCTAGCAATGCATTCACCTGGTCATATATATATATATATATATATTGATTTCAGAGAGGAAGGGAGAGGGAGATAGAAAGAAACATCAATGATGACAGAGAATCATTGATCAGCTGCTTCCTGCACACCCCACACTGGGGATTGAGCCCACAACACAGGCATGTGTCCTGACCAGGAATGGACCCTAGTTCAAGCACGACAAACTCAAAGGCTAACATGGGCCAAATAAGCAAGGTTTAAGTTTATGTAGGCCACAAAAAAACAAAAGCTTCAATTTTCATAGAAACGTAGGTTTATTTTGATAGACACATGCTGAATACTGTTATATTGGAAATCAGCAAGCTGAACAGAAGACACCTTAGTTAGTCAAATTTGGAGTCTTTATTATGCTAAGGATCTCAGAGGAGTTGCCTCTCAAAGTCTGAGCAAAGCAACATGGAGGGAACTTTCCCTTTATACCCCTCAGGTCCTTTGTCTCCTAAATGTGGAGTTTCCGGACCTTTTGCAGGCTTTTCAAAAAGCCCTATGTAGATATTGTGCAGGAAGCTTGTAACCTTGAGCACAGCACAACTCAGTAGCCTTGAGCACAGTATAATTCAGATAACCAAAAGACACCTGGCATGGGAGTAACCAGGGACGGCAGCAGAGCAGCTTGCAAGGCCAGATAATTGAGCTTATTTTCCCTATTATTCAAGTAAGCGTGTTTACAGAAGCCAAGAATAGCAGAGTTAATTCACAGAATAAAGGACCATCTATGTTTAGTGGGAAATTTCAAACAACAGTTTTTACAGTATAGAGCAGTGGTTCTCAATCTTTCTAATGCCGCGACCCTTTAATACAGTTCCTCATGTTGTGGTGACCCCCAACCATAAAATTATTTTCGTTGCTACTTCATAACTGTAATTTTGCTACTGTTAATGAATCGTAATGTAAATATCTGTGTTTTCCAATGGTCTTGGGCAACCCTGCTAGCGGTTCTTAACCTGTGGGTTGCGACCCACAGGTTGAGAACCGCTGCTGTAGAGCCTAAGACCATCACTTAACCTGTGGGTTGCGACCCACAGGTTGAGAACCGCTGCTGTAGAGCCTAAGACCATCAGAAAACACAGATATTTACATTACGATTCATTAACAGTAGCAAAATTACAGTTATGAAGTAGCAACAAAAATAATTTTATGGTTGGGGGTCACCACAACATGAGGAACTGTATTAAAGGGACGCGGCATTAGAAAGGTTGAGAACCACTGGTATAGAGGTTACAGGAACAAGATGGAGTGGCTATGCTTCAATACAAAGGGCTGAAATACATGAATAATCATTAACATAAAATAATAGAACATTTTAATAAAAATTAATATCTTTTCTTGAACATTTACTTACCAGACACTGAATAACTGCACAAATTAATAAGTGTAATGCAAATAAACCTATTTTTCTTGTTCTCCGAAAGCAAAATATTTCCTGTTGCACACACCCAACAAGTCAGTCCAAGACTAATGACGTGACAGTTGGCTGCTAAAATATTCCCTGCTAGTATTAGTGGAGAGAAATGGTGCGCCTGCGCGTAAGTTGCATAAAGGAAATGAATGCAACACGATTATAGTAATCAGTCATTAGCAAACGTTGTAGTTCATTATTAATAATTATGTATAACAGGATATTGTAAAAATTAAATTATGAAATTTTTATTAAAAAGTTTCTTACATATCATTATATTGGCTGGGCTGCAAAAATATTCATTGTGGGCCGCAAGTTTGACATGCTTGTCCTAGTTCATAGGTCAATGCTCAACCACTGAACCACATTGGCTGGGCTGGTCATATATTTTTGTAAACTGAAAAAGCAAAGACAATTTTATACCTTTTTTTTTAGAGGGCCCCAAAATTGTTTAAGCTTCAAGCTTCACAACCTGGATCCTACCCTGACGAGCATTTTTTCTTCATGTATCTCTCTTTGTAAGAGTAAGAAAAATCTTTCCCAAAACTCTGGCATTATATCCTATAGGCTAAAACTTAAGGCTCACCCCTTAACAAATCACTGACAGTGGGGTTGGGATTACATAACTAGCTTATACTAATCAAGATTCACCCCGCGCTGCTGGGGAGGGGCCCCGTTTACCCCGAAGCCCCTGGCTGCCAGATACCTGAACACGATTGGGATTCTGAAAACAAGAGGAAGAGCATAGTCAGTCACTTCCCTGGTTTCTTCAGACTTTCCAATCAGAGTCTTTTGCAACTTCCCTGACTTGCAACTTATGAGCAAGCATATCTCAACTATGTCGGTCCCTTTCTCCTTCTACGGCCCTTGAAACCTGGTGATTTCTTCAGCGTCTTTGCTAGGCACCCATCACCCCTCCACAACTCCCTATCAGACAGTATGTGGGATAGGTACTCACACTTCTCTCTCTCTCGCTCACATCTAGGTCTTGAGAAACATCAGGCAGCCTTAGCCCCACTAAACTTTTATTTGCATCTGGCCATCCCCACTCACGTCCTTTAGATTTCTGGAACAGAGCCTGTTTTACTTGGCTTGGGTGAGGGACATCCACCCACAAGATCCACTCTATGGTGGCAGTTGGGCAATCCACATCATAGCTCTCTCCTATCCTTTCTCTCTCATCTGTCTGTAATTTCCGTGTGGGTGAAGGGTTTGAGAGCCACTTAACCTTGTGCTATGCTCCACTATTTTAAGTTAAATTAATCAAAATTAAATAAAATTTAAAATTCAATCATACCAACCATGTGTCAAGTGCTCAAATAGCTACATGTGGCTAGTGGCTACTATATTGGAAAGCACAGATATAGAACATTTCCATCGTTGTAAAAGGTTCTATATAAAACCCTTAATAAAAATGTCAATACCCACTTTAAAGTTTATGCGTGGTGGTCCATCTCAGAACTTTTGGTATCTAAAACTTATCATACCTTAAAGCCTCAAGCAAAGCCTAATCAACTTTTACACATACATTTAAAAGTGTGAGATGTATTAATATAATTAAATATGATTTTCCCATGATTTTCATTTCATGCATGATAATCATTACATTCCTAAAGTTGTAAATATTTGCAAGGACTACTTCAATCATTTTGCTCCAGCTTATATTCAATTAATGCGGTATAATTTATCTCAGAAAGTATATTTTCATATCATTTGATGGTGCTTATATTTGTTGAGTTTACATTTTTTGAAATTGCTCTGTTATATTTTATGTTCAATTCACAAGAATCCAATTCACAAGAATCACACTTAAAGGTCGTTCATTAAAGTGTAAATACCAGTATAGTAAAGAAATCAATAATATAAACATTATAATTGAGAACAACAGCACAAATGTAAAAAGTGAGCAAAAGCCCTAGCTGGTTTGGCTCAGTGGATAAAGCGTTGGCCTGAAGACTGAGGGGTCCAAGGTCCTCATTTCGGTCAAGGGCACATGCCGGGGTTATGGGCTCATTCCTGAGCAGGGGGCATGAAGGGGGCAGCAGATCGGTGATTCTCTCTCATCATTGATATTTCTATCTCTCCCTCTCCTTTTCTCTCTGAAATCAATAAAAAAAATATGTATTAAAAAAAAAGTGAGCAAAAATCCAGGAAGAATATAGAATGTGAGTGTATTCACGCAGAGCTAAATGAATCTCTGAGTAATTCTGATTTTCCACAAGTAACCAATGGTTAAAAATGTGAACAAGAAATATGATGAATCTATGAAACTGAATGTTACTCATTCATCAATTTCTTCCCCTCTAGTTCTGTGTGTTGTCTCCTTTGAAATGTTGTCATATAGTAGCATGAATCCTTTGTATAATATTCAAACAAACCATCTTGACCACTCAGATGAGCCAAACATTTTTTCTATTCCCAAACAGAAAATAATAATCTCCAACATGAAAGTTATAAAGTTTGCTGCTAGACAGAAACAAAGACTATCATTCATTCTTATGAGTCATTAAAAGTAGGTGCATGTCATGGTATTGCTAAACAATAGTCACAAAGCAAATGATAAGAACCATATTCAGAGAGAAGACAGAAAAGCTACTGGCAAAATCCTTTAGTGAATGACCCTATTGTAGACCCTAATAATAATGGCATACTGGGTAGAAGAGTAGTTGCTATCAGTTGTGCATACTAGTACTTCACAGTGGAAGGAATTCACCAATGAGTATCACGGTAAAAATCAGCTCTTAGCATATTGTGATAGAACATGTGAGTGAGCAGTTCTGGATAACTTTTTGTTTTCCTTATGCCTGAAAATCCATCCTAATCATTTGCTCGGTTAGCCAAAGTTCTGTGAGTCATAATCTTAACAGGAAAGTGTGTGCTGATATCAGCGCTGACCAGGCGGGTATATAACAAGAATGATATCCAAAAAAAAGAGGCTGTACCTGAATGCCAATCCACATTTATCATTTATTGAGAGAGAACAGTAGGCAGTGCTCTCCTCTCTCTCTCTCTCTCTCTCTCTCTCTCTCTCTCTCTCTCTCCTCTCCCCCCCCCCCTCTCTCTCACACACACACACACACACACACACCTACATACAGCTGTTGGTTCTGTTTCTCTGGAGAACCCTGACTAGCACAGCCCCTTTGGTGACTTCTTCATGTGTCCAAGTCCAGAAGTGACAGGAGGAGGCAGAACTCTCAGGGCACTTGGCCTGGATGTAGGATGGCAGCAAGAGGAGTGACCCAGCATCCCAGTGAGAGGCTAGTAAGACCCAGGGAACAGGACCAAGCGGGCCACAGTGGAGTTGGCTGGGTTTCATTGTGGCTTAGGTAAAATAGGTGGCCAAGGGTTCAGGATGTGGCATCCAAGAAAATCTCAGGAGGAGCAAAAGGTGTCTCTGAAATTGACCTGAATCTAAGTTCAGGCACCAATTATCTGGATTTTTAATGTTGAGGGTAAAATATCAGGATTTCTTCAGAAGATTAAATTTTATACATTTGGTTCTTTACAAAGACCTTAAATTTTCACTAACTCTTAATGATTCTTCAGACATCTGGGAGATAAATCAATGACATTATTCTACATATTTTAAATCATATTGAAAAGCTGCAACAATGAATCAATTACTTTCAGAGTCTACTGTCACCAAAGAATGACTTAAGAATCTGTTGTTCAAACTTCAGTGTTTGAGTGTGATATGCTACAGTCTTGGCATCTGATGGAGCCCTATAAAATAGTTTTCTGTTTCTGCATAACAGACTGCCCCAAAACATAGTGGCTTAAAACAAAAACAATCATTTATTTGTTTACAATTCTGAAATTTGGACTTGGCATGGCTGGGACAGCTTGTCTCTGAGCCGTTGAGCTAGGATGGCTTACTCAGAGGTTGGAGTATCTAAGAATGGCCTTATTCACATGGCTGGCAGTAGGTTGTGACTGTTGGTTTGGAACACAGCTGGGGCTATCCCTGGGACTCCCGGTTCTCTTTCACATGGCCAGCTTGAACCTTCTCAGAGCATGATGGCTGAGTTCCAAAAAGGAGAATTTTAAAGGGGCAAAACCAAAAGCTGTGAGACTTCTGGAGACCTAGGGCACATTCTGGTGTACAAGCAAGTGATAGGCCAGCCGGATTAAGTGTGGTAGGCAGGATTCCAAGATGCCTCCCTTGATCTCTGCCCTCAGGATTGCTCCCATGATAATGTTACATGGTAAAGGGAATTTGTTACATGGCAAAAAGAATTTGTAGATTAAGACTACTGGTTAAATGTGAAGGCTGCATCCATTTGCGGCTAGGGTTCAAGGTCTAGAGAAGGGGCTGATGCACAGATGGATATACTAGACAAGAAATATAAATTTAGAAGGCATGGGGGGAGCCAGGCAGAGACCTACTCTCTAGCAGAGAGGTTCCTTAAATCTCCGGACCTATTAGCTTTTTATTTACTAGAATACACATTTGCCCTTCAGCAAAGCAAACACAAATATCAAAGGTAAGGTTTGGTAAACAGTAAAAGATTATCAGATTAGGAGATTGCCTTGAGCCATCATTGTCTCAACAGAACAATCGGGTGCATAGCTTTTTGCCCTTGCTAAAGCCCAAGGTCCATCAGCCTTCTGTGTTCCCTGCTGCACTTTCATGATAGTGTAGACAATGGGCAGCTTCCAGCAGTTAAATTTTACTAATTAGGATTACTAATCAATTGACTGAAGATAGAGCTGTTATCCTGGTAGGCCTGACCTTACATGAACCCTTTAAAAGCAGAGAGTTTTCTCTTCCTGGTAGCATAAGGGAAAGTCAGAAAGAGTGAAAGCATGAGAGAGAGTCAATGAGAGGAATGGGTCTCCATTGCTGAGATGGGGGGGTGGGGGGGAACACATAGCAAGGAACTGAGCATGACCTCTACGAACTAAGAGTGATCCCTAGATAATAGCAAGCAAAATAATGGGGACCTCAGTCCTACAACCAAAAGGACATGAATTCTGGCGACAACCCAAGGGAGCTTTGAAATGAATCTTCCTTTGGCCGAACTTCTAAATAATGACACAGCTGGCCAATGCCTTGATTTCAGCTTCATGAGACTGAAGAAAGGACCAGCTAAAATGTTCTGGGCTATTGACACAATACATGTGTGAGATAATACATGTGTGTTGTTTTAAGCTGCAGTTTGTGGTGATTTGTTACAGCAAGAGAAAACTAACACATAGAAGATAGAGATAGAGTGGACTTCAACTCCTGATGAAAGGAGTAGCAAAGGCTTACTACAAAAGGCTGTGGGATGGGAGGTATTGTCATTCAAAAATATGGGATCCACATCGATCCAAATAATAGCTAGAATTATCTGAAAGAAAATTCAACAACTGCTACTATTCTCAGAAACTTATCATTGTGAATTTCAGTTTTCTAATTGAGTAGAAATAAAAGTAAGAAAAGAAACCAATGTGACCTACAGCTCAAGTTATCCATTATCACACTGCCTTGACAAAAATTGCATACAACATCATCCCTCTTACAAATTTGAAATGAGCATCATAAATTTTTAATATTACTTATCATAAGTGAACAATCTTTAAAATTTTTCAACTAAATTTTCATAGTTATTTTTTACAAATTGATTTGAATTTTAACTGTATTGTGGTTAAGAATTGTGGTTCCAATTATTTAAAATGCATTGTGACTTGAATTGTGGACTATTAAGTAGTCAGATTTCATAAGGTTCTGTGTGGCATGAAAGAATGTGCATCCTCCAATTGTATTATGGAACTCTATACATATCCATTAATTTGAGCTTGTTAACTATCTTATTTAAAATTTATTTATCTTTACTGATATTTTCACCTACTTGATCTATTCATTACTGGGTGAGTGAGCTCATTTCCCACTAAGACAAGGGATTCATCTATTTCTTTTTGTAGTTCTATCAATTTTTGATTCATATATTTTAAAGCTATCTATACAGAAAAGGCTAAGCGACCGTCCGACTGTCTGACCGGTAGCTATGACACACAATGACCATCAGGGGGCAGATGCTCCAACTGGTAGCTATGATGCGCACTGATCAACAGGGGGCAGATGATCATCGCAGGAGCTGCCAAGCTATGGTGACGTGGCAGCAGTGGTTCTTGGGTGACACACCAAGGAACCAGAGAGGAGGGGGTCCGATTCCAGGGTGTGTCACCCGAGAACTGCCCTCTCGCAATCCAGGACTTCTCAGGAGATGTCAAAGAGCTGGCCAGGCCGAGGGACCCCACCTGCTGGAGGGATCCCACTCACACCACAGATGCCCTTTGAGCCACAGCGCACCCAGGTGCAGCTGGCCAGGGAGGGACTGCAGGAGGTTAGCTCCAGGGCATGTCCAGTTCATCTTGCCCAATCCCACCACACTGGCCACCTTCTAATTAATTTCCTTTCAATGTGCATGAATCTGTGCACCAGGGCACTAGTATTACTATATACATTCAAATTTAGAATTATTATAAACATCCTTCTGGTTAATTTGTGTGAATATTATATATGCATAGAGATATATACATGCATGTGTAAATATACGCATATATGTATTTGTGGTAGCCAGCTTCCAAAATAGCCATAATATCCCCACCTTGGTATTTGCATCCTGTGCCATCCCTTTCACATTGCACCAGGGTTGGCCTGTGTGACCAACAGAATAGAGCAGAGGTAATGGTGTGTCACTTCTGAAATTAAGTTATTAAATAATATGGTTTCCCTTTTGGTGCTCTCTTGTGCTTGTTCTTACTTTCCCTCTCATTACATTCTCCCTGGGGAGCATGCTGCCTTGTGTTATCAGCCTTGTGGAGAGGCCCATGTGGTGTGGAACGGAAGCCTCCAGTCAATTAATAGTCAGCAAGGGACTGAAACCTGCCAGCAACCACAAACTGAGACTGGGAGGGGATTCTCCAACCTTGAGATAACCAAAACCTCAGGAGACACCCTGATGTTGAATCACCCAGCTACACCACTCCTCCACTCCTAATCCCATCTTTAATGAAACAGGGGAATCTACAATCACAAAGAACAACCATGAAGAATACCTGCTAAACACCTTCAAATTGGATCAGAAATAATAGTGAACCCTGAGAGCATTGGACCTCAGGTATATGAATTTCTGAGAATGGGTGCTAGTTCCAAAGAATCTTTGATTAAAGCACCAAGATCAAGGGCCATGGGGAGACCATGGGAGAAGCCGTAGGTGCCCCAAGGGAGACACCAATTCTGTACTGTAAAGTGTGTGTGTGTGGGGGGGGGGGGGGGGGAACAGCTGAAGAGGAGACCACTGTAACAATAATTTCTGTTGTCTATAACCTAGTTGATAGATCCTCCCTTCCCCCAACTGATGGACGGATATGACGTAAAGTCCACCTGCAGCCAGACATTCCTGAACACCTTATATGGACTGTACATTGAACCACCAATCAGCACCTGCCATATATCCTAAGCCCCCAATTCCTAAATCCCTAGGCCCCTAACCATGTACCTTACATGAAACCACCAATCAGCGTGTGCTGAGTGCCCTAAGCCCCGTCCCCTCTTTTCCTCCCCTTAAAAGGCACTCTCACCCCGGCAAACTCTCTCTCTCTCTCTCTCTCTCTCTCTCTCTCTCTCTCTCTCTTCCCTTTTCCCCTCTGGAAGACGGCCCAGCAGGGTGATCTCCAATAAAGCCTGTGTCCTGGTATCCCATGGTCTCCGGCCCTCTGTTTCATCTTTCACTAGTCTAATAGCTGCGAGAGAGAGTTTAAGGGATTTTCCAGAGGCAGTTTAAGGGACTTTACTGTGAGTACACCACACCCACCTCCTAAAGAGATAAACCCTTGGAAAGAGGAAGTAGTAGATATAGGAAGCCAAAGATTGTCAGAAATAAACCAGCCCAGGCCCTATGCTTGTATTCTTCAGCAAGAAAGAAAAGAATAAAGAAATGTAATCAAACTTCAGATAAAGAATATGTACAAAAGAGGATTTATCCAAGGAAACAAGAAGAGTTAAAAAAAACATCAACTATTTCTGAAGAATAGAATCAAACAAATGAATTTTTAATTTCCCCCCAAATATAATAGAAGAAAAAATATTCCAAAATAAATATTTGAATCTTCAGGACAAAAAGCCATATTGAGGAGGAAACTGGTCTTGCAAGGTGTGTCAGGCCATAAAAACTGTGAACAATGCACTGCCCTGGGGGGAGGGGGGAAGGGAGAGGAGTTGTTATCGCTGGCCCCAGGACAGATCATTGGATATGGCCTAGGGACCCCCAACACCTGGGGGCCTTCCTGTAAACCGGAGAAAGGGGGCGGAGCCATATCTGCAAGATAAAGACCCCAGAAGGTTATAAAAAGTGAAGCCCTCTGCGTGTTTCTTCACTCTGATTTGGAAATTATTCCCGGAGTCCACTAGTGTTAATAAACAGGGTCCCTCCCTTTCTCTAGGAAGCGTGCTTGGTATTTCTTTGGTCTTCCGCAACAATATGAGCCAGGAAGAACCGAGACAGAATGCCCCAAACCAAGATATAGCCTAATGAAGGTTAAAGGAACTAGAGTTACATACAAAACAAAAAGAAAAAGTTACACACAACAGAGAAAAGTCAGGCGGCCCTCAGGCTTCACCACAAAAAACCTCTGTTCCAGCAGACAGAGAACACCGCTTAGACAGATCTATAAGAAAGTGTGGCCTAAACATTTATATTTAGCAAATTTGCTCTTCATATAAAAACACAAAAGGCAGAAACTCTCCAGGATGAGAGAATTCAAACAAAATACCCCTTGTGAACTCTTCTGGAGAAAGAAAACAAAACTCTTTGATGATAAAATCCAGGCATCTGTGGATGAAAGGGGCCACCTGCTAACCTGACAAGCTCAGGGGAGGCATGCATGGCAGTCTTGCAAACTCAGACCTAAAGTAACCACAAAGGATGGTCTGAAATTAACTAAAAGCAGTTATGGTGGGTAGTTACATCCTAGGGCAGTATCTACATTGACAAGGCCAAACTTTACCTTAACTGAGCCTATCTGTCGTTTTGCATCTAAAATAATATACCCTTTGAAATGTCTAGGTAACTTGTAACTTCCCTTTTTCTGGACTCCTTGGGGCACAACCTAAAGTGCAGGGCGCCAGGACAGATACCACAAATTCCTTCATTATCATCTTAATTGTTCCTGTATCTATCATTTTACTTTTTATCCAATCCCAGGGGTTTCCCTGCTTTGCTTTCTCCCGCCTCTCAATGGATTTCATGTAACCCATCTACATCCTTTTCCTTTGATTGCAATGTATAAATACAGATGTAACCCTCCAATCTCCGGTGCATTATCTCAATTCGTTGAGGTTCTGCTTTCCAGCATATGTCAACAGTTTGGCTCAAATAAGCTCACAAAAATTCTTCACAGGTTTCAATGGGTTTTTTATGTTAACACATCCAAAGGGTAGAATCAAAACAACAGATTCAGAAATGAAGGAGGCCCTGGTAAAATGACCAGGTGAGTAGACACTGGTGACAGACTGCCTGGGCTCCATTCACATGCCTGTGTGACCTTGGACAAGTCCTTTAGCTCTCTGTACCTACGTTTCCTCATTGTAAAATGGGCCCAGTCGTTGAACTTAAGACTGAAATTTTTGAAGACTTCATTTGGCTCACGTGTAATGCACCTAGAATAGAGCCTGATACAGAAAAAAAGAGCTATGAACTAGAAGTGTGTAAGCTAATATTTTATTTTAGAATAAGTCTGAACAACTATGGGCTGTTGCTGAGAAGTTAGAAACCTTGAAGGCTTCACAGCCAAAAACATCCAAAATATGGCTACAAGACTAGTCTAGTGAGGAGAGCCTATTGCCACGGCCAAGGACCGATGCTACAGCTTATGACCCCAACCCCCAGCACTGGACACTCTTGGCCACCACTGGCACTGCTGCTCCTGAATGATGATCTCGCTGCAGCGGCCATGAGAGAGTGCACCGATCACATGTCACAACCGAGGTGCAAAGGAAACTGGGAAGTGAGTACCTGCACTTTCAGCTTTGTGGTGACAGGCGGGCTCTGTGTCCTACCCAGATTCATGTGGAGGAGAATTTCCCGTGCACAATAAGAGCACTCAGATGCTGGGCCACTTAAAAGAATGACAGATCTCCTCCTCTTCAGTAAAACAAGGCAATCTAACTGAAGAGAGATAAGAGCATGACCCTCTCTACACAGAACACCGAAGTGCAAATGCTCTGCGACTGTGGACAAGTTAATTAAGCTTTAGGAGCCCCGGTTTCATCTGTAAATGGAGATGGTAATAGTACCACTCTCATAGTGCTGTCGTGGGGATTAAATGAGTTAATTTATTAAATGAGTTCTTTCAAGTGCTCAGTGAAGGTTAGATCTGAAAGTAATATTTCTTACATTCCACTCCTTCACTGCTCAAGATCAATGCATATATTTCTTCACATACTTATCATCCCCAAAGTGCTCTCACCTAACAAAATTAAATCATCCTGTGCCAACAAAATTATACCCACCTCTTCTTTTAAGTCCCGGATATCTGTTCCATTTCTCTTTTATTCTATCACAGCTCTGATCGATAGTCTGTAATATGGAGACTAATATTTAAACTAACATGCTCTATATGTAACTGTGGGGGGCAAGGGAGAAGAAAGAAGAGGGGAACTAGAGTACATGAGCATATTCATGGCGCAGTAGAGAAAACACATGTTGCTGAAATTGTCCTTATTTCTGCAATGCTGTATAAATACCAACGTTGGTATTTCTGACTTATTTTTCCACCACCTAGTTCATGGTCCTTTGGCTTTTCACCAGCATCTCATCTGGTTGGAAATTTTTACCTGATGAAAGTGAACCACACCTTAAATTCGGCGGGATCTGAGCCTTGTGTGATCTGGTTTCTATCAGGTTGCTGCAGTGTTCCACTTACTCTCACCATTGGCAGTAGCTGTGGCAGTGGAGGAGGCAACCTCGTGGCTCCCCGGAGGCCTACCCGTATTCCTTCTCCCCCTCACTGCGAGCCACGGTGCCCATTGGGTTCTCTGGAAGCGATCCTCCCCTGTGATGTTACAGGAGCAGAAGCAGAATTGAACTGTGTGCCAGCCTGGTGGGGAGCTCTGGCGCGATCACTGCCCGGCACGGGCTGTCCCGGGAAGGGTCTGGCCCTGGCTGAGGCAGCTCTGTGCAGCTGAGAGTCGGGAGTCCTTCCTTCAAAGGGACCTGGGTGACTCAGATCCCTGTGTTCTATAGGCAGCAATCCCCTTTCGCCTTAGGGGTCAGGCACAATCACTCTGTCTACATTGTAACTCCTCTTCCTTTGTTCACCTAGTGGCCTGTGGAAACCTCACCTTCCAATCCATTGGAACTGTAGGTGCATCTGCTGCTAGAGGCATTCCTCCCATGGGAACAAAGCACAGAACGTTGAAAATGCACAATGAAAATGTTGCAAATGGGTCACAGAGCATAATGATTGGAGGTGCTTCCTCCATCTGCTTTCTCATTGGAGCACACAGCTCAAAATACAGTATTGCAGTTTTAGGAAAACAGAGATTGATGTGTTCATGTTATAGGAAAAAAAAAAAAAACAACCCTGTATGTTAATCAAATTGTGGCAAATTGAATTGTATTTTAAATGCGTTTGGGGAGTTCATAATATAAAGGAAATTGTTCTGCAAAAAGAATATTATTTTTGTTAATCAAATAGTCACTTTTTCACCCTCTAACTTCCTTTTCCCAGCTGCTCTCCACCTCTAGCAAAATTAATATATTTTATCCATTAACTTGTATGATATTGAGTTTTAAGAGTAACACACACAGGCTCTGTTATCCACAATTTAATATCCCATAATGTTTCCTGGAAATAGTGGTTTCTTGTTCCTAATGAGATAACTAGGGTTTATGAAATTATCCCAGCAGGAGGCAATAGAAATGTGAATATAAAACCTTTCCATTAATGAATGAGAAAAGTTAAATGTCCCTGTGAAAGGGCCCCAAGCACTTAGTCTCATTAAGAAAAATTCATGCCCTGGCTGGTTTGCTCATTGGATAGAGCCTCGGTCTGCGGACTGAAGGGTCCTGGGTTCGATTCTGGTCAAGGGCACATGTCTGGGTTGCAGGCTCAAACCACAGTAGGGGGCATGCAGGAGGCAGCCAATCAATGATTCTCTGTCATCATTGATGTTTCTATCTCTCTCTCCCTTTCCCTTCCTTTCTGAAATCAATAAAAATATGTTATTTTTTTTAAAAGAAAAATTCACAAGGAAAGGTGGGGGAGGGTGGGTGGATGGGTGGGAAGAGATTAACCAAAGAACTTGTATGCACTAAGCATGACCCAGGGACATAGACAATGGGGTGGTGAAGACCTGGGGCAGAGGGGGCTAGAAGAGATCAAAGGGAAGGGGGGCATATGTAATACTTTCAACAATAAAGATTTTTTAAATAAAATTTTAAAAATTCACAATAGCAAGGAGATACCTGATTAGTGGTGTTGCTCTTATATCAATCAGGGGCAAAGCAGATGTACAGTCCTTAGTTCATCCTAGCTTGGTGCTTGTGTTGGTGCCAGAGCTGTTTCATGCCTGAGGCACATAAAAAAAAAATTTCACGGTAGCCTAAAGAGTTAAGTGGAGCCCTAACCAGTTTGGCTCAGTGGATAGAGCGTCCGCCTGAAGACTGAAAGGTCCCAGGTTCGATTCTGGTCAAGGGCATGTACCTTGGTTGCGGGCACATCCCCAGTGGGAGGTGTGCAGGAGGCAGCTGATCGGTGTTTCTCTCTCATCGATGTTTCTAACTCTCTATCCCTCTCCCGTCCTCTCTGTAAAAAATCAATAAAATATATATATTTTTAAAAAGAGTTAAGTGGAGATGTATACATAACTACAGTTCAGTATCATGGAAATTGGAATGTTTTAAGACTTTAGGGGTAAAATGAGTGTCTTTAAATCATTGTGATACAGTTGTAATAACCTAGTTATTATTTAAAAGGAAAGGGGTGAAAGGGGAGAGCAAATAGTATAGGCATGCCAAATACACAGCTTTGCCAAAAAGTTGTATTTAACACTCTCCAGTCTGTTCCCCGCTGATTGATGGGGAAGGGGCTAGAGACAAAGGTAGCTTATAAGCATGCCCAGTAAGGAGTGAGTGACATGGAAACAGGTCATTGGCCAGGATGGGCGTGGCCACTGCAAGCTCAGGGTTACCTAAATATTTAAACTTCCAAACAAAGGAAGTTCGGCCCTTTTCTCCCTCAGGTGCTGGCCCTCTGGGGACTCCTGCTGCAGCGGGGCTTTGCTCCCTGTGCCCGCATGGTGCACACGGCCATGTTGGACTCCACACGTGGACTGATGGACTTGAATCTGGCCTGAATGCTGAACCACACCTGGTTGCAACATGGAACAAAAACTGGATGCTGGCCTGTTTCTGACTCTGAACACCCAACTGCTCCTCTTCCAGGACTGGCATAGGGGGCTTTAGGACCCAAGAAATGTAACTTTACACAAATACAGCCTTCTTCCATAGTCCATCCTCCCGTGCGAATCTCAGAAAATTCATTTTCTGAAGATATCACAAGAGCCTCATTCCCACTCATGTCCTGGCATCAATTGTGGTTTGATTTTTATTTTATTAGAAGAGTATGGTTCTAACAGACTCTTTAAATGCCTCTTAATTTTACCAAGACTCTGTAACGTTTGTTTTTGCAATGTTCTATAGGATTGTTTATTATTTCAACATTTTCTGCATGTTGAACCAAGGGGTTATAAAATACTGTCTTACCGCCCCCCCCCACCCTCCCTTTACCCACCTTCCCCCCAAGAAGCACACAGTCTCTTGGGTATACAGAAGAATAAGTAAAAAGTTATGCTGGTCAAATATTTTTAAGTGATATGCGTGCCCTAATAGAGGTATGCACAAAATTGCCTGAAAGAGGGCAGTTAGGAGGATGACACATGGACATGTCACTCAAGCCAAGATGTAAGGCTCTATAGGAATTAGCCAGAACAAGCTGCCATTGCTCCTTCTTGAGCTTCCAGTTGTAAGAATGGTCCTTCAGTTTGCCCTGCGGGAAGATAAGGAGTCAGCCTTCTTCCACCCCTTCCATACACACTGTCCCTCCCATTCTGCCATCCCCACTGAGAGAACCACATCATCTTTTGGTTAGATCAAGTTACTTATTTACATTACAGTTACAATGTAAATGCTATTCATACTTGAGCCATTAGGCATATCATGATAACTTTTCCTTTATTTTCTTATTAAATATAATTTTCCTTTCACCTACTGGGTTTTAAGTCACAGATTCTCTAAGTCTCTAAATGTCCACTCCAAATTTTTGATATATCAACTTTTGTATTGATTTATCTTCTTCATCTGTCCTAGAGCCTTATGGCCAGTGCCAAGTTCAAACTGGTGGCCCTTCATGCTGGTGCCATCAGCCTGGATTGCGGCAGGCCAGGGGCTGGGTTTCTCTTCACTCTCCTGCCAAGAATGGCTCTTTCTCTCTCTCCTGGATTCACTATCCTGTTTTCTTCTCTCTTAATTAAAAAAAAAATTTAATATGTTTCATTGATTTCAGAGAGAGGAAGGGGGAGAGAGAGAGAGGGATAGAAACATCAATGATGACAGAGAATTATCGATCAGCTAATTATCTTGTACGCCCCTACTGGAAATTGAGCTTGCAACCCAGGCATGTGCCCTGACCTGGAATGGAACTGTAACTGTCTGGTTCATGGGTCAATGCTCAACCACTGAGCAACAGTGGCCAGGTCTTTCCTCTTAATTTACTCCCTCATGCTAGGTATCTCCTGATACCCCAAGAAAGTACAATTGTTGAAACCTCTCATGTTTGGAGATGGGATTGGAGAGGGAAAGTTAGGTTAGTTAGGGAGCACGAGGACACTCTGTGGTCAGAGGGATGTATTCATTATCTTGATTGTAGAGATGGTTTCATAGTTGTATACATACGGCAAAACTCATCAAATTGTGTGCAATTAAGTTGCAAGAAAATAAAAAGAGGAACAAAGATATGCATATAAAATTCAAAAGTTTATTAACTTATATTAGCAAATCTGTGAGTAAGCAGGTGCTCATATACAGTGCTGGTGGGAATACAAATTGTACAATCTGTATAGAAAGAAATTTGACAATATCTAGCCAAACAACAAATGCACTTAACCTTTGGCCCAGCAATCCATCCCACTTCTAAGAATCTGTACCAAACATACATTGGCAGAAATACAAAATGATATCTGTTCTACACACTTTGTTGAAGCACTATTTGTAATAGCAAAAGATTGGAATCGATCTAAGTATCCATCAGCAGAATACTGATAAATGAAGGTACAGCTACAAAGTGAAGCACTACTCAGTTGAAAGGAAATAAGGAAGGTCCCAATATACTGCTATGGAGTGATCTTCAGGATGTATTGTTACATGATGATATCAAGTTATGAAACATTGAGGATATCTGTACTTTTTGTTCCAGAAAATGCTCTATATCTTGATCTGAGTGGTATCCACATGGGGTGTATAAATATGTAAAACTTCATTGAGTTACACATTACCATATGTATGTTAAATCTCAATTTAAATTAGAAAAAAAAACATAAATGGGAGCAGATTAAATAGAGTGGGAGAAGAGGAAATGGAAAGAGTGGGACTTGGCCATGAACAGGCAGCACTGGTTGGAACAGACTGTAATGCCACGGGAGAGTTTTTCTCTCCCTCCTTTCTTCTTTCCTTTCTGCCTGCCTTTATTCCTCCCTTGTTGTAATGGGAAAGATTTAAGCATATGTAAAAGCTGATGGTTGATGAGAAAGACCAGTTGAAAAGTAAGATTGACGCCATATAAGAAAAACAAAGAATAGTCTATAGTGCAAGGTCCTTAGAAAGTTGCGATTGCCCTTAGCAGAGAGACACCATCCCAATGGGAGGAAAAGAGGCTAGCATGGGAGCAGCCACAGGAGAGTTGTAGGACTGGGAGCACCAGGCACACCGATGTTCTGGATGTTCTGTAAGGGAGCGAGCTGAGTAGGGCATGCAGTGGGAGTGCAGCGAGCTGGTTGTAGAATCCAAGAAGTAGAAAGGGTTTGAAATAGTATCGCAGGGAGTGGGAGAGTCAGAAATGAGCTGGATAGGAAATGTCAGGTATTAAGGAGTGTCAGATATTAAGGGCCTATTTGAAGTTCATGAGCACATGCCTTTCTCCAGAAGGGCTCAGAGGAAACAGAAGGTTGGATCCATCCAAAGTTAGATTTTGCCAGATAGGTACAACTAAGACATAAGGGGGTTTATATAATTGGCCAAGCATGTTATTAAAATGACGAATCATTCCGTCTGAGGTGGATAAATGAGGAAGTAAAAAAAGCAGAGGGCTGATTGATGAGAGGTAAACAGAAGGCTGAGAGGATGGGCGTTCAGGTGAGGTTGGAAAGGGATTGCAGGAGCTGGGGGATTGAGCAAAAAGAGAGAGAGTCAGCATTTCCCAAAGTGTGTTCTGAAGAATATCACCAGATAAATGGCTCGTGCGCTAATAATGCATCCTTAAGATTCTGAGACATCTTGTATCACAGAGGCCTGTACTGTGTTTAATAGAGCACTTTCTGAATCCTGGAATTACTAAGCCTTTGCAGTGGAACATCTATTAACATTCTTCTAAACTAGTATTCTTCCAAAATCTTTTAGCAACTCTGCTTTGTCACATGCTGAAACTCTTAACATTAACAGGATGAAGTGAATAATTATCACAGCATGTGATCATTATTTTTATATCTGCTTTAATGTATTTCAATATGAAAAGGTTATTTTTCTATTAAAAGCATGTATAAGAGTAGAACATATTTTTAAAGGTTAAAGGGAGTATGGTTCATGAAGTTAATACTGTTAGGCTTACCTCATTCTGCTATAAAGGTGAATAAAAGACAACACTATTGTGTTGGATAGAGTCCAGATTTAACCACTAAGATTATTATCTTCATCTGCATTAATAAACCTCATTTGAACAGTAAGCAGCCTCTCTTAAAACCAATTACATCTCAGCTGCAGAAAGACTTTGAATATAATAAAGGTCCTATGTTAATCACATCAAATGTGTATTTCTATTCTTTAAACTCCATAATAAGATTTCTACCATATAAAGTAAAAAGAATAAAAAATAGCCATTACAACATATAAATAGAAAAGGTCTCCATTTTCTTTCACTCCATTTCTGAGACATTTAAGAACAATAAAAAAGTAGGTATCTGATGTAAACTGAATTAGTGTTTTTGCTGCCCATCCCTAAAGGAGGATTATACTTGTCCACCTCCTTGACGTTAGTCTTGGCCAATGAAATGTGAGTGGAAGAGACATGAGTTACAAGCAGAAGCTCTAAGAGCCACTGCATGGTTCACCATGACCTGTCTCCTTGTTCTACATGCTGCTCCGTCCGCCTGACTCCCTGGGTAAAGGTGACACAGAGCAGAGCTTCAGATGATCCTTAAAGGACGCATAGCATGAGCAAGAAATGCCAACAGGAGGGGGTCATTTGTTACCACAGTTTAACCCAGTTTGTGCTGACTAATACAGAAATTATATCCTGTACCCTCTATTCAAGTTTCCCAAACTGGCCACTGTTAATGAACAGAAGTAGAAGTAAGCACCAGAGGCATAAAACTCCCTCCAGAGAATGTCTGGATCAGTGGTGGCCAATTAGCTTCATCTCTCATGTCAAATCTATCAGACTCAGCAACAACATGAATCAACTCTGTAGAGAAGGGTTCTGAAGCCATGGCCTTGCCCAGAAGGAAAGAGTACCATATTTATGTGTATGTCTCCCAGGAAAGGTGATGCAATAAGTTGTCCATCCCTGGTCTATAAGGCACAACCTATGCTCACTATCATTTCTGTTATTTTTCTCATTGGTGCAGGAGGCATTATTTTTTTCAATCCCCCTAGAAATAAACAGAAGCTAGTTCCCTAAAA
Organism: Cnephaeus nilssonii; assembly: GCF_951640355.1. Classification (NCBI taxonomy): domain Eukaryota; kingdom Metazoa; phylum Chordata; class Mammalia; order Chiroptera; family Vespertilionidae; genus Cnephaeus; species Cnephaeus nilssonii. The sequence goes on along the minus strand of NC_137075.1, from coordinate 72,970,735 downwards.
TATTTAGACCAATAAATAATTTCATTTTATTTTACTTATTTATTTTCTAAAATATATTTGTATTGATTTCAGAGAGGAAGGGAGTGGGAGAGAGAAATACTAACATCAATGATGAGAGAGAATTATTGACCAGCTGCCTTCTGCACACCCCCCACTGGGGATCAAGCCCCACAATCCCGGCATGTGCCCTTGACCGGAATCAAACCCGGGACCCTTCAGTCCGCAGGCCGACACTCTATCCACTGAGCCAAACTGGAAGGGCAATAATTTCATTTTATTTGCTGATAAAGGAAGAAAACAAATTGTTCCTATCAGAGCAATCACAGAATTCCTCCTCAGGCAGAGACTGCCTTTGTTAGAAATATCTTAAAAGGATGTTTTAGTTATTAGAATGGCTCTCTAGGCCAAGTTCGGATGGTTTGTGGAGAAAGGGAAATAGCTAAACTGTTTTGCGTTGGAAATGTGCAGTAATTGTTGGAGTTGTCACTGAAGGAACCGGGAGGAGTTAGGGAGAGGTAAGGAAGAGGGACAGGAGGCTCAACAACATGGCTGGAGGCTGAGGAAGAGACAACCCCAGGAAGTTCCCCTGGGGATGGAATGGCTGAGGGACTTTGAAATGAGACGCTTAAATATTCCGTTGCAAGTGTTTTGACCTTCTATGCTTTAATGTGACATCCCTAACACTAACACACATACCCACTTGTTATGGGCTGACCTGCAACCCTCCCCCCCAAATACATATGTTGATGTCCCAATACGCCCCATACTTCAGAACGTGGCCTTATTTGGAAAAAAGGGCTGTTGTAGTTGTAATTAAGACAAGGTCATACTGGAGAAGGATGGACCCCTAATCCAATATAACAGTGTCCTTATAAAAAGAGGAAATTTGGACACAGACACACACACACACAGAGAGAGAGAGAGAGAGAGAGAGAGAGAGAGAGAGAGAGAGAGAGAACGCAGTGCAAAGAATGGAGCTATGCTGCCACAAGCCAAGGAACTAGCAGAAGCCAGGAGAAAGGTCTGGAACAGGTCCTGTCTTAGTGCCTTCCAAGGAAGCACAGCCCCACCAACACCTTGATCTCAGACTTCTAGCTTCTAGAGCTGTGGGAAAATAACCTTCTGTTCTTCAAGCCACTCTGTGCTACTTAGTTATAACAGCCCCAGGACACACCATAACACACACACACACACACACACACACACACACACACACACACACTCCATTGCCCCAGTCTTTAGGAAATCTGCAGCACGCACACAGCCGTGAATGGGTGAATGGTGGCACAGGGCATGCAGGAAGCGGAACACAAAGTGGAGACGAAGAAAGCAGTGGAAGCAGAAACGGTGGCAGAGGGAATACAGGCTCCTTCCGTTCATGCCGGCAGGAGTTCTCAGCGCTATTGGGAAAGTATCTGGCCTACTTATGAGGGACAGAGATTTGAGGCACTTTTTACTAAATCATAAAGGGCCAGATGAGCTCAGCAAGCTGGGGAAGTTAGAAACACCTAGTGGCTGACATCTGGCCCACGCGACTAATGATGTCCAGTGGGTGTCTCTGGTTCACACTGTCAGTGAGTAGTATGTAAGTCGTGAGCAATTAAAGGGGAATGGCTCACTGCACCATCCCTGGAAAGAGCAGTCCCCGCCACAGCCCAGGCTGCTCTGTCCTTGGCCTAATACTCATTATCCCCTGCTCTGCGATAATGAGTTTGCTGCTTTGTGGGCTTTAGAGATGAGCTTGGTTTAATGCCTGCTGATTCATAAGACACAGGGGCCCTGGCCTGCCTGTGATGCGATGTGAGCATTTGAGTTGGGAACGATTTCTATTTCATACTCTCCGGCAAAATGAGGTTGGGTTGCTCAAGGAGGCCAGCTACGCATCCAGAGACAGAGACCTGAGAACTCTACCCGTGGGCAGGGGGGTGGGGCTAAGGAAGGAGCAGGCACACTGCCTCTTAGCCCTCCCCCTTTTAGCTCCTTGGCAAGCAAGCTGTTGCCAAAAAGCATTAGAGCTGCTGCTGAATCATATCAGATGGGAATGACTGAGCAGAGCAAGTGTTTGTGAAAGGCGGCCTATCCCACGTTAGGCACTAACTGGACACAAAGGTGACTCAACAGGAGTCGGTAATCCGGAAGGGAGTGTCAACAATGAAATACAGGACAAGTTTCAATGAAATGTTGGCCAAACTGGGCAAACATGACATGGTATGGGTACGCAGAAGAAACACTGTCTTAGCTGTTTCTTGTGAGATCAGGGAGGGCTGCATGCAGAAGGCTGCATCTGAAGGCCTTCCAGGGGCAGGGAAGCCGGAAGAGATATTCCAAATGATGGAATGTAGGAGTTCCGATAACTTAGTGCTTTTTCAGAGCCTGGAAGTGTAGTTTGGAAACTGTAGACGGAGAGGTTTTATTATTTGTTGTTGTGTTAACTTTTCTTTTTTTTTAAATTCCATGTTCAGGAATTTGTACTTTATTCTAAACACAGTGGGGAATGCAGATTTTGCAACGTGATCTGTGTTCCAGATGTGTATCTGCAATTTACAGACTCAATAAAAAATGAACGCCCTTCTGGTAGGCCCAGCACTCTGCCAGGCACCACAGGGCCAAAAGGAAGGCCACAGTCCTTACTCTAAGAGGACGCAGACAAAGAGAGAATGCACAGACCCAGAGTCCGAGAGAGAGAGCTGGGGAAGAACTCCGGTAAGCTATTGGCTGCAGGAACCCTGAAAAGGAAAGCCAGTCAGGAGAGGCTTCATGAAGGGAGTGAGCTGGGGCTGAGCCATGAACAAAGTTCAGGATTGGAAGTGCAGAAAGAGGGGAGATGTGCATTCAGGGGTTGAGCAGGAGGAAGGTGGGACAAAAGCAGCATGAACAAAGGCTGGTAGGGCAGTGGGCGTGGGGTCCTGGGGATATTGGCCTGCGGGAGGAAACTAGAGAATGTGAACGAAGCCCTAACCTCATGAGTTTTGCAGACAGTGCCACCCAGGATTCTGTATCAAAGCCATTGCCTTTCCCCAAACCAATGTAGTGATCAAGGCCACATTAGAGGACCCATTGTAGTCACTCTTTCAGTGCAACCAAACCTAGAGATGCCACCAGAAACTGCAAATTGCAACCTGACGCTAAAACACACTTTGTTCTTTTGGGAAACAGCACGCGTTCATCAGTCTGAAAAGTCCTCAAACATTCTTGAAGCTGATGCCCAGGAAGTCCTAGGTCAGTGCCTGGGCTCTAGCAGGAACCAGAGAAGAAATGTTCATACAAAATCATGACACAAAGTAAAAAGCCAGCACGCACTAGGCAAATCCTGCACATATGCCAAAAACGGAATTCTTCCACCTTGGTAGTACTGGAAAAAAAAAAAAATCTCTGATGCCTAGCCAGTGTAGCTCCATGGTTGAGCATCAACCTTTAAACCACGAGGTCACCGGTTTGATTCCCAGTCAGGGCACATGCCTGGGTTGTGGGCTCGATCCCCAGTAATGGGGGTGCAGGAGGCAGCTGATCAATGATTCTCATCATTGATGTTTCTATCTATCCCTCTCCCTTCCTCTCTGAAATCCTACCTAATAAAAGAGTAATATGCAAATTGACCACACCTTCGCTATGCCCAAGCCAAGCCCACCAGCCAATCAGGGCGAGTATGCAAATTACCCAACAAAGATGGCAGTTAATTTACATACGCTGAGGGAGGGAGGAGTGAAGACTGAAGACAACTTAGAAGGAAAAGGGAGGAAAAGCGGAAAGCAAGGTGGCTGCCAGAGGAAAAGTGCGGGTGGGGCGGGGCGGGCGGCAGCGGCCACTTGCAGGAATCTTCCTGCAAGTGGGCTCCTAGTCAATAATAATTTTCAAAATCTCCTTTGTAGGAGGTGGTATGGAATCTGGGAAAATCCCAAGGTTGAATCCTGGAAGCATTCCTCACCGTATGACCTCATTGTTTTGAGATTCAATTTCCTCATCTGTAAAATGAGAGTAACAGCACCTGCCTCACTGTTCTGACATGAAGATGAAATGAGATGACATAGGGCCTATGTCACAGGCAAACACCTCGCAGGATAACTGGCATTGCCTAAGCCCTGGGTGAACACTGGTTCCTCCTCTTTCCTTCCATTGGTCTTGGGTTATAAAGCCAGATCCAGAGAGTTGGTGTGACTTCCGAGAAACCAACCAAAGGATCGTGATGCTAATGAGGCTTGAAGCCTCAGACCACATTAAAGGTCTCCGGGGCATTGGTAATGGGCCACATCTGACATGGCTCTAAGATTTGCGTCTCTTCCAGATGTCACAGCTTCATCAAGGCTGCCTCTCCATCACACTTTGGCATCGAATGACAAGATAGGATCTGTAACAGGACGCTGGAGTGAGGCCAGCCCAGCAGCCCTGAAACCCTGCCCCCTGCCCCCAGCGCAGGCAGGACAGGAGCCAAGAAGAGATGACTGGGGGTACTGAAACAGCCTCCAAAGGTTTAGCTCACGCAGGAGGAACGGGAGCAGAGAAGGCAAAAGCAACGCTCCTAAAGATTAATAAAGGAAAGTCCTCCGTGTAGAACACAGCCTGGCTGCCAGGAAGCCCAAGCAAGTTAATAATCCAACTTGATGGGCAGCCAGAAGACTTAAGGTAGCTCAATCAAAGTGTGGGCGTTATGCAGCCCAGAAGACAAAGACACATAAACAATAGCAGGTAAAATGTGAATCAAGCGATTTAGCAAGTCAGATTGAGAATCCATCGCTTGCCACGTCTCAGATTCCTAATAGATAACTGTCCCTCTGTCCCTTCTCTTCATCCCCGCTGCCCTTGCCCTCATTCAGGCCCATATCACCTCCTGCCAGCTCAGGGACACCTTAATTTTGTATATATTCAACTCTCACCCAGTTCCTGGTGGCTCACCAAATAAAACCTAAGTTTCCAAGCCTGACATTGAAAGCCCTCCATAAGATGACCCCCGTCTTAAACAGCCCGTTCCCTTTCAGGGTCCCTATGTTTCAGCCTCACCAAAATAGACTCCCTCAGACCTCGGTGCTTTTCGTTTCAGTGTCTTTGCCTGAGCCGTTGTTTCCCAGGGATTCTCACATGCCCTTGGTGCGCGTTTCCCCAGGCTGCGGTAACAAATGACCACAACGTGGGCGGCTTAAAGCAACAGAGATTTATTCCCTCACAGTCCTGGGACCCACAAGTCCAAAATCAAGGTATTAGCAGTGTTGGTTCTGGGGGAGAATTTGTTCCACGCCTCTCTCCTAGCTTCTGCCGCCGGCAAATAATCCTCGTCATTCTTCGACTTAGGTCTGCCAGCCTCTGCCTGTGTCTTCAGATGGCCTTCGTCTCTCAGGGTGTCTGGGTCTCAAACCTCCCTCTGCCTTTCTCCGAGAAGCACACCTCTCATTGGATTTGGGGCCCACCCTAACTCCAGGATTACCTCATCTCAAGAGCCTTAACGTAATTCCATCTGCACAGGCCCTTTTCTTTTCTTTCTTCTTTTTTTTTTTTTTAGATTTTATTTATTTATTTTTTTAATTTCTTTATTGATTAAGGTGTCACATATTTGTCCTCATCCCCCCATTCCCATCCCCCACCCCTCCCCACGGATGCCCCCACCCCTCTGTTGTCCTTAACCATTGGTTAGGCTTGTATGCATGCACACAAGTCCTTTGGTTGATCTCTCCCCCCTACCCCCACCCTCTCCTACCCTCCCTCTGAGGCCCGACAGTCCGATCGATGCCTCCTTGTTTCTGGGTCTATTCTTGTTCATCAGTCCATGTTGTTCATCATTTCCTCTAGATGAGTGAGATCATGTGTTACTAGAAATATACTTATAAGAACCGAATGTGAGATGAGCAATAATAGTTATGCTGACAGGCAAATGAATCAGTCTGTAGTAAGTTTCTTTCTGGACCACCAGTTCTTTTGAGACTCAATTTCAATGTCCACCAGTTCCTTATATGTACATGTCGGCACTGACTTTTCAGCTCTGGATGGTGGACAAATGGTGGTAATGCAGGTCCGACTCCCTCTGGTTTGGTCTCGCCCGGACCCAGGGGCGCGGCTTCACCTGGACCCAGGTGTGCGCGGCCTCACCCGGACCCGGGACCCAGCCTCACCCGGATCCAGGGGCGCGTGGCCTCACCCGGACCCGGGGGCGTGCGGCCTCTCCCGGACCCTGCACAGGCCCTTTTCAAAACTGGGTCACATTCACAGGTTCTGGGTAGATAGATGTGTCTTTTGGAGGGACCACAATTCAACCCCCTACATTCTTTTTGATAATTTAATTTAACTTTTTCCCATCACCATTTACCCCCTCTGTGCTCTCTGTCACCCTTCCCCACCTGCAATCACCACACTGTGTCCATGTCTATGAGTTCTCTCTCTTTTTTTCTTTTTTACTCAATCCCTCCACACACTCCTCCCCACCACCACCATCAGAGCTGCAGCCTGCTCTCTCTCTATGAGCCTGTCTCTATTTTGCTTTGTTTGCTCATTAAATTCCACATATGAGTGAAATCATATGGTACTCGTCTTTCTCTGACTGGCCTATTTCACTTAGCATAATGTTCTCCAGGTCTATCCATGCTGTCGCAAAGGGTAAAATTTCCTTCCTTTTTACGGCAGAGTAGTATTCTATTGTGTAAATGTACCACAGCTTTTTTATCCACTCATCCACTGATGGACACGTGGGCAGCTTCCAAATCTTGGTTATTGTAAATAATGCTACAATGAACATAGGGGTGCATATATTCTTTCGTCAACCCCCCACACTGTTTAAGACTTTGCTCTATCTCTGCCTCCTCTGTGAAGTATGCCCCGATGCCTATCCTCAGGAAGTATATCTTTCCCACCTATAACCTGCCAAGACATTTGATTGAATTCTACTTGGGGTCACTGTGTGTTTTTATGCAGGACTTTGAGTGAGTTGCCTAACTCCCACAGACCTCGGTTTCCTCATCTTTGAAACTGAGATGGTAATTATATCTACTTGTAGCATTGTTTCAATAAAGAGACATTTTCAGGGACTTAAGTAAGCCATCCATCAGTGCTATATTACCATTATCTTGATTATTGCTGTTGTGTTATCTTCTCACCTACTATATTGTAAGTTCCTTAAAGACAGGCCTGAACCTCTGTGGAATCTAAGGAGTGTCACGCACAAGTCATGGATGAGTGGCCATGTGAGGGGGAAAATGACGTGTACGTTATCTTGAAATAAAACAGTGCACACAGAGACATGGTGGGAAATGTTATGAGGCGAGGGAGCCCTCTAGCCAACTCTCCATCAGCAGTGAAGTGCCCGGGTCTTCCCCACCAGTGCCGAGTCTCTTCTTAGTCACTCCTAAGATATTTCTGCCAGCAGTTACTCGCTTTGGCTTACAAGAAGCACAACTTGGAGATTTGCCACGCAGGGGCCCTTCTGAGCAAGTACAGCGTACCTAAAGGAGAATTCCTTTTCATGAAGAACCTCGTTTGTGGATTTGTCATCATGGCAATTATGTCTTGTTATTTCCATGGTTCCTCTTAGCACCGGCTTGACTAACAAATAGAAAGGAGAACAGGGGAGGGGAGGAGGCTGACTCCTGGTTCGAGGGAAGAGTGACTCAGTGGCCCTCAGGAGCTTCGTCCCAGGAACTGGGTAGGAGTGCTGACTCACCGAGGCCTCCTCCCAAGGGCTGCTCCCTCCAGGCCGCTCGGGAGGAGTGGCAGCCTGCAGTGGTACGGCTGCTCTTCCCCACACAACCCCAGGGGCTATTTGGCAAAGTTGCCTTCGGAAGGGCCAAGACTCTTGACGGATGGTTCTGTGTTTTGTTGAAGGATGCTCTGAAACGTTCTAAAGGATTTTCACTATTAGAAATGAGGGCTGGTCGTCATTCCCACCTGGCGGCAGATAGTACTCCCAGCCAGCCCACCACCATTGACTGGGCACTTGTTGTGTGCCAGGCACTGTACTAAGCGCTCGAATGTTATCTCACGTGACCCTACCACAGCTCTAGGGCAGACCTATGATTAGCTCCGTGTCACCGGGGAGAAAGTGAAGGCTTACGGATATGAAATAACTTGCCTAAAATCACAATCCTTGTGTGCCATTAAGCAAGTATTCAAACTGAGGTGTAACTCTCATGCTCAGTCTCCCAACCGCTGTACTCCACTGCCTCCTACCTGCATCCACACGGTGGGAAAGGCAGCTCTCTCTCCACAACTGCGAAAACGAGGCACCCTGGCTACTGAAGTAGTGAATGAAATTCGTAGTCTTCTTCTGACATTTCCCAGGTTAGGAACATCGAGACAGACCCTTCGCAGATGGGTAAACAGCTGAACTCGTAGACGTTACACTTGATTTTGCATAATAAATGTAAACGTGTTTCAGGTGCCCACAGAATGTCTATCAGAATTCCATTTTTAAATGCTAACTCTTGGGGAGGAAAGATGGTGCTGGAGAGTCATTCCGGCCCGACTCTAATTACACAGCATGCAAGCGCAGACACGTAGGAAGATTCACGTCGTAGCGAGGTGCGCACGAAGTGCAGTTCAGTGGGAAGACGGAAGCTGAAGTCCTTCCAGGTACTTCCCCAAACAAATACTGTAAAACCTCATCTGCTGAGTGTGGCAGGGGGCAGGGGGCAGGGAGCCATCCTCCGGGATCAGACCTCCCTGGAGGTGTTCAGTTTGGGAAACGGCAAAGCCACTCTCTCCTGCCCAGAATCAGCACTGACGGGTTCGGTTGTGTTTCCACAGAACAGTTGCCCAAACTGTGCTCATCAATAACACTTCCTATTTATACTACGCTTTTCAAAATAACGTATTCTTTCGTGTGGAAACTCTCTGATGGTAGCTGTCCACCTGGAAAGAAAATCATAGGGATTAAGTCAAAAAGAGAAAAAAAAGGAACTTGTGAGGTTTTCATTCTTGTCTTTAATTTTACATTAAATTGAGCCATGCTCCAAGGAAAATTAAAATACAGTAAGTCTCCTTTATATCCAGTGTACAGCGCCACCTGAGAAGGAAGGTGGTGGCATTATTGTGGAGGCTCTGTGGTGCCACTGCCATTCAAGCTTTTCAAAGGACTGCGGTTGGGGAGCCCAGGCTGCGGTGACTGAGGAGGTTATTTTTGACAGTGCTCCTGTGCCTTCTCGATTAAGCCAATACACAGGCTCCTTCTCCACGGCCACTGAAAGGGGAAGGATGAGTTATTATGAGATCTTTTTATTTCAAATGATTACTGAAAGGACAAGAATTCATCAAATTTTGATCTAGACAAGACCTTCAAGCCATGCTCAACTCCCCCTCCATAATCTTTTGTTTGAAATCCCTGTCAGGAGACTGACAGCTCAGTGTAGAGATTAATCACTATGAATGTCCATGGCTCCTAAGAGAAAGAGAAGGCTGCATCTAGCAAAATTGCCACCAGATTAAAAAATGTTCTCTCCTAACGTGGCCTCAAGAAATCTAATCACGTTTACGCAAATTCTTGCCTTTCAGCTTTTCCCTAGGCAGCAAAATTGCCCTTCACATAAAACACCAATCAAGGGAGTAACAAGGTGGATTACTCTACAAACACTTTCAGCTGGCTTACCCACTATAATTTGAATCTTTGTATAAATATGTACAAATGTATTTGCATGGATTGGTTCAGTGACTAATCCTATTTACTTTTGGAAGTACCTCCTGATCTCCAGCCACAAGCCACAGAGAAATCGCCGCTTTTTATTTTAACATCTGAAGGGTGCCGGGACCCCTTTGTCCGCCCGCTCCAAAAGCAGTTTTCTCCCCAACCCAGAAGACAATTTCCTTTATGGAGAGGAACGAGCGCCCCCTAGTGAAACAATGTTTCCCAACATTCCTTCAACACTGACGCTCCATCTCAGTGTTTCTTTTCTTTTTGTTTTTGAAACATACTAGGGTTTTATTATTATTTTTCAATATTATTCTGTATTAGTTTCAGGCATACAACATAGTGGTTAGACAATCATATACTTTGCAAAGTGGTCCCCCTGAAATTTCAAGTACCCCCCTGGCCCATACATAGTTATTACAATATAATTCCCCCCCAACCCCCATTGACCTCTCCCTGGCCATTCCCACTCCCCAGCACATGCCCTCACCCCTCTAGTGTCTGTGTCCATTGGTAATGCTTATATCCACGCATAAATGACCTTTGGTTGATCTCATCTCAGTTTTTCTTGCCAGAGAATCTCCTGGACCGACAGTGGTGCTGAGGCCCAGGGCCCAGGGCCCATGAGCTTTTCCAGGGCCAATAAAATTGAAAGCTGAGAAAAATCTACTGGCTCCAAGAAATGTTTTAGTTCCAAAACTGAAATTAGTAAATTTGATTAAATATCTACAAAATGTGACATGTCAATTAGTCACAAACAATTCAACTTTTAAATCATTGTATATGAATTACATTTGATGTGGGTTCATTTTAATATTTTCTTTGATGAGAGACAGGGCCTCTTAAAATAAGAGTAAGAACCTCTTTTCCATAGAGTTGACCTCTCTTATAGTAAAGACTTTATGACCATTAACACCATCCAACTATGTCTTGTTATTACTCTTTAAAGACATTAAAAGCAATACTTTATATGTGCAAAGTGGCTGGTAAAAGTTTACACATACTACCATTCAACTCATTTAATCTTTTTTAAAAAATGTATTGAATTGAGAGAGAGAGAGAGAGAGAGAGAGAGAGAGAAAGGGAGGGAGAAAGAATAACATAGATTGTTGTTTCATTTATTTATGCATTCATTGGTTGATTCTTTTTTAAAAAAAATAATTTTAGAGAGAGTGAAGAAGGAAGAGAGAGACAGACAGAAACACTGATTTGTTGTTCCACTCATTTATGCATTCATTGATTGCTTCTTGTATGTGTCCTGACTGGAGATCGAACCCACAACCTTGTTGAATCAGATGATGCTCTAACCAACTGAGCTTCAACTCATTTAATCTCTACAATAGTAAATTAAGAAAGTATGAATTAAAACTTTTGGATAATTTGGATATTTTCTTTCTTTCTTTCTTTTTTTTTTTTTTTTGCCTAAGCACAAAATATTACAAATTCTGAAGAAAAAAAAAACAGAAACAAAACACTTTAATAAGCACAGTTCAAATGAAAGCAAACTTCTAATTTGAAGCATATGTAAACTTTGATGGAAGACAATACATAGCATGTGGCTTCAGAGTCAAATACTTTGAATAGGAGTTATGTGACCTGGGACAAGTTACTCTGTGTGCCTCAGTATTCTCAACTTTGAAATGGGGATAAAATAGTACTTATTTCACAGGGTTGTTGTGATGCTTAAATCAGTTCTTATATAGTTGTCCCAAAAACATGTATACACACTTTAACAGCTGATAGTTCAATTGATGTTTCTTTCTTTTCAGCCAGACTAAGCTTTTGTTGTTGTTGTTGTTAATCCTCACCTAAGAATATTTTTTAAATGTATTTTATTGATTTTTTACAGAGAGGAAGGGAGAGAGATAGAGAGTCAGAAACATCGATGGGAGAGAAACATCGATCAGCTGCCTCCTGCACACCTCCTACTGGGGATGTGCCCGCAACCAAGGTACATGCCCTTGACCGGAATCGAACCTGGGACCTTTCAGTCCGCAGGTCGAAGCTCTATCCACTGAGCCAAACCAGTTAGGGCCCAAGAATATTTTTTCCATCGATTTTAGAGAAAGTGAAAGGGAGGGGGAGAGAAAGAGATAGAGAATCATCCACTGGTTGCCTCCCGCACGTGTCGGAAATCGAGGCTGCAACCCAGGTACGTGCCCTTGCCGGAATAGAATCCCCGACCCTTCAATCGTGGGCCAACACTCTAATCACTGAGCCAAACCAGCTAGGTCCAGACTAAGCTTTGAACAAAGGAAATTCATCCTAAAATGCTACTGGAAGTGTGAATATGCATTTTATGTAGTTGAAGTACAAACACTGCCTTTATAATTATTCAAAGTGTGTATACATTTTTTGGGGACACACTTTAACAGCTGATAACTCACTTAATTTTCACTCCTTTTCAGGTTTAACGACTTGAAATAACGGGTAAAGCCAGATTCAGCTTTGAACAAAGAAAATTTATAAATTAGACTATTCTTAAAAATATGTTTCTATTGATTTCAGAGGGAGGAAGGGAGAGGGATAGAGAGAGATAAAAACATCAATGATAAGTGAGAATCACTGACTGGCTGTCTCCTGGACACCCCCTACTGGGGATCAAGCCCACAACCCAGGCATGTGCCTAACCGGGAATCAAACCTGTGACCTCCTGGTTCATGGATCAATGCTCAACCACTTAGCACACCAGCTGGGCTCCACTAGACTTTTTTAGGGGATACAGAAAAGATAAATTTTACGGTACAAAACCAGCAATAGTTGATGAATTAAGGGCATACAAATACCAAATGAAATTATTCTTGATGTTTGTGATTCCATTGCTTCATGCTATCAGCAGTGCCTGGACCAGTTTTCAAACTGGACCATCAGTTTGAAAACAGGCATGAACAAGATAAATTATTCATCTCTGTAGATTCTTTCAAATTTTAAAAATGAACTATCCTATATAATAAAAGGCTAATATGCAAATCGACTGAACAGCAGAATAACTGGTTGCTATGATGCGCACTGACCACCAGGGGGCAGACGCTCAATGCAGGAGCTGCCCCCTGGTGGTCAGTGTGTTCCCACAGGGGGAGCACCACTCAGCCAGAAGTTGGATTCACGGCTGGTGAGCACAGTGGTGGTGGCTGGAGCCTCTCCCACCTCCATGGCAGTGCTAGGGATATGTGACTGCCAGCTTAGGCCCACTCCCCATGAGCCTAAGGCATCAGTCAGACATCCCCCAAAGGCTCCCAGACTGCGAGAGGGTGCAGGCCGGGCTGAGGGACCTTCCCCTCGAGTGCATGAATTTCATGTACCAGGCCTCTAGTATATTAATAAATACTGACTTTATAATCATTCAAAGTATGTATACATTTTTTGGAACACCCTATATATGAAACACTCAGAATAGTGCTCGGCACATAGTAAGAGTTCAATAAATAGTAGCAATTAATTATTGAATCAAATCACATCAATTTTTTATTCTCAGAAACAGAGTAATGTAAGATTTTGGATAAGTCAATTCTCACCAAAACAATGGAAAACATCCACAAAAACAGTCACTCATCTTTTATTTTGAAACTTTCTATTTATAAATAATTTCAAACTTAGAAAAAGTTGCAAAAATCCAAATAGTACAAGGAACACTCATGTACCCTTTACACAAATTTGCTTATTGTTAACCTATTATTCATTTGCTTTGTCATTTGTACTACAGATCACTTCAAATCTGGTTGTTGGCCAAATTCAATGACTTGCAGCTATAAGAATGAGGTCTCCATTTCCTTGCTGGTTGCCAAATGTGAGCCATTCTCAGCTCCTACAGGTCACTCATTTTCCTCAAAACATGGCTTCATCCATTTTCAAAAGCAGCAATGAAGAATGACCACATGTTTCTGAACCTTCCTCCCAAGGAAGAGCCCCAGTTCCTTTGAGCACTCACCTGATTAGGCCAGGCTCACCCAGGATAATCTATCCTCTTATTTTAATTTTTTTAACATATTTTTATTGATTTCAGAGAGGAAGGGAGAGGAAGAGAGAGATAGAAACATCAATGATGAGAGAGAATCATTGATCAGCTGCCTCCTGCACTCCCCATACTGGGGATTGAGCTCCCAACCCAGGCATGTGCCCTGACCAGGAATCAAACCTTGACCTCCAGGTTCACAGGTCGATGCTCAACCACTGAGCCACAACGGTCAGGCTATTCTCTTTTTATAAATGTTTTTTTGTTTGTTTGTTTTGTTAGAGAGAGAGAAAGAGAGAGAGAGAGAGAGCAACATTGATTGTTGTTCCACTTATTTATACATTCATTGGTTGATTCTTGTATGTGCCCTAATCAGGGATCAAACCCCCAAGCTTGGGACAGCAACTAAGCTACCTGTCCAGGGCTATTCACTTTCTTCATGTTAACTAATTTTGGACCTAAATTTCTGCAAAATCTCTTCACAGCAGCATGTAGCTTAATGTTTGAGTAACGGGGAGAAGGTGTATATGCAACAGGGGGCAGGAATTTGGGGCCATTTCAGAATTCCACCTACCACATATGAGACATTTTATTAGTCTATGTGTTAGTTTGCTGGGAATAGCAAAATACCACAGACCGAGTTACTTGAACAACATAAACTTATTTTCTCCCAGTTCTGGAGGCTAGAGGTCCAAGATCAAGGTATCAGCAGGTCTGTTTTTTCCTGAGGTCCTTCTCCTCCTCTTGCAGATGGCCACCTTCTCACGGTGTCCTCACGTGGCCCTTTTCTCTGTGTATGCACATCCCTGGTCTCTCTCTCTCTCTCTCTCTCTCTCTCTCTCTCTCTCTCTCTCTCTCTCTCTCTCTTTCTTCTTATTAGGACACCAGTCATATTGGATCAGGGCTTCAACATATAAATTTGGGGGGGTGGGAGGGAGGCACAATTCAGTCCATAACAGTCTAATAACAAAACTAAAAGCTAATATTTGAGCTGCTAGGTGGATACTGTGCTAAACAATTTTTGTAGGCTATCTCATTTAACATAAATCATTAAATTATATATCATTATAAACATTATATAAAATTCCAGCTTTATCAAAACGTTTACTATTCTTGATTAGAAATTCTGTAAGATTTTTACTGTTATCTGACTCTTAGAGTGATGTGTCTAGATTACTATCATGTGCTTCCCTCACTCCGTTCTGAGTACATTTTCATCCACCGATTAGGTTTTATTGATCATCTAAGAGCTTCGTACAAAGATACAAAGATGAGCAACCGAATTTCCTGCTCTCAGAGACGAAGGCATGGTTTACATGTGTCTCCATGTGCATTTTGAAATATCTCACATTAAAAAATCAATTTTATTTATAGAACCATTCTGCGCTTTTAAGTTCTTATGGAAACTGAGGCACTGAAAATTAAAATAAGGATTTCGAGAAAGAGGAAATTCCTGTGTATATTTGGTTTTCTTGAGCTGCCTCAACCCTAACTGTGCAGCGACATTCTTTTCTGTGGGGCTTGCCTAAAGGCTCTGTGATTGGGAAAAAAAAACACCTGGGATTTGAAGGTGAGAAACAATCATAACATAAAAGCAATACCTCTGACTAGGTAAGGCGCCTCCCATTCCTCTCTGCTCAAGAGATAAAAAAAAAAATCCTTAAAACAAAGAAAAAGAGAAATCCTTTTATTTCCTTACAGTCCAACCCATTCACTTTTGTAAAATTTAATTTAATTTTGTTGTTTAAGGTATTACAAATAGTAGTACATATGTCTCCTTTCCCTCCCCCCTCCACTGACCTCCTTCTGGCCTCCCCTACCCACTACCCCCTACCCCCGCCCCCCCCCCCCTATTTGCCCTTGTTTCCCTGCCCCCAATGCTTATATGCATGCATACAAGTCCTTCGGTTGATCTCTTACCCACCCCCCAACCCTCCCTACCTTCCCGCTGTAGTTTGACAGTCTGATACTTTTAACGCTCCTAACACGGAGACCTCTCCTTCAGGAGACAAAGGCATTTGCAGGTACTGAGGAAAATCTCCCCAGATTTGCAGACCCAGTTCCTTCTCAGCTGTAGGCAGAGTGCGGTGATGGCACCTTGGCAAGAAGCCTCTTCCCAGGCCCAGCCCCCGCCCCAGCCCTCCTCTGCCCCGTGGCCGTGGGCCAGGTGTAGGTTCTGCACCCCCTCCCCGGCTCATCCTTCACTCACCAGCGCCGGCTGCGGGAGCGTGGACTGGGCGGGGCTGATCCCGGCCCCGCCTCCCCGCGTGCGCCTGCGAGGCTAATAAATGGTTCGTGCGCCCCGCGCGCCTGGTCGAACTCCGCCGTAGTAGTTCGACCGGCCCGGCCGCTTCCCCGCATCCGCTCCCCCAACCCCACCCAAGAGTGGGGCCTCCGCGCATGGAGAGGGAAGAGAGGTACCTGGAGCTCTACCTGGACCGGTGCACCGCCCAGGTGAGCCTGGAAGCTGCCGCACCGTCCCAGGGGCCGGGGCTGCGTCCCGCCCCGTGGCTTGAGCGCCAAGTCTCGCGCTGTAAGGGCTTTGCCTTCTTTATCTCACAAAATTCCTAGCGACTCCAAGAGATGGGCTTGATTATCTCCATCTTTCAGTTGAAAAATAGAAGCTTCGAGAAGTGAAATCATTTGCCGAAGGTTGCCAACCAGACCTCGAACCTGGTCTACAGTGAATCCAAAATGTGAACTGGAGGCACCTGTGGCTTCTTTCCGTTTGTGATTCCAAAGTGTTGTTTTCTTCAACTTTAAAAAGTCTTTAGAGTCAAGTATTGTAGAAGAGTCTTCAAAAAAAGAAAAGAAACGAAGAGAAAAGAGAGCAACTTAAGGGGGCGGGAGGGCCTGGTGAAAGGGGATTTTAAAGCAGACAGCGTTAGGGCTGAGGTGGAAATAGTGCCTTTAGCCTAGCAAAGGAGAGCCCGCGCAGGAAAGGTTCTAGGAAAGATGAGTGAGTCATGGCTCTGCAAAAACCCTTTTAAAAATAAATTTCTTCGGATGTAAGGTCAAGGATGCAGGGAAGACACTATCAGTACACCCTCTGAGGTGTGTTCCCACAGGTAAACTCATAAAACATCCCCCTTCAATATCTTGTTGCCATTGCCTTAAATTTCTTGTGGTTTTTAAACTTTTTTACTTGTATTTTCAATTAATTTATTTTTAATTGAATTTATTAGGGTGGCATTGGTCAATAACATGTGGATTTCAGGTGTCCAATTCTAGATTACATCATCTGTATATTGTATGGTGTGATCACCACCCCAAGCCAAGTCTCCTTCCACCCATTTCAATTTCCCTGTTGGAGTCTAGTTTCCTCGGGTGAGAGCTTTGCCCCCTGCCAAAATGCCACAGAGGGGAGAGGAGGAGGCACTGACGGTCGCAGACATTGTGCTTTAGTGTAAATTGGCTGATGAGATTCTTTCCAGCCAGGACTGAGGAGGCGGAGGAAACCTGGAGAGGAATCAGGGCCATCATCCCCACCTCACTTTTCTTAGGGTCAGTCTGGGGGGTGGGGGTGGGGGGAGATCGGAGCTAATGATGCAATTCAAAATGAAATAAGGTCAAGCATTGTATTTCAAGAGAATGACCACATTCTTCGAAGTGTTTTCTCTGATCAGTTAGTCACCCCTGCCATCTGCTGGGCTTGTAGAACCAGGGCAGTTGAATAGGATCTGGCAGACATTTTATCTTAGCTGAGGTAGCTTTGTCACGGAGACGATAGAGATGAAGAGGCATTCCTGACTATTCTGTTGTCAGAAGTAAGATCTTCTAAGGGATGAGGTTATCCTGCAAGCAGTGTTCAAAATCTAGACTCTCGCGGAAACCGGTTTGCCTCAGTGGATAGAGCGTCGGCCTGCGGACTGAAGGGTCCCAGGTTCGATTCCAGTCAAGGGCATGTACCTTGGTTGCGGGCACATCCCCAGTGGGGGGTGTGCAGGAAGCAGCTGATTGATGTTTCTCTCTCATCGATGTTTCTAGCTCTCTCTCCCTCTCCCTTCCTCTCTGTAAAAAAATCAATAAAATATATTTTTTTAAAAATCTAGACTCTCATCCTGCAACTGGGGCAAAGCAGGCGGTAATATATGTACCAAAGTAATCAACTTTTTTCATAAAAACTCCATGAATTTTACACTAGCTGATTCCCTCAGTTGCACACCTCATTCCCTCAGTTGATCATAATGGAAGTTGAGCAACCTTCTCTAGACTGGAAATACAATATAATGATTTAAACTGTTCTTGCCATTTAAATTTCAATAACTTTTTCCTGTTGCAAATTCACATAACTAGAACGTTTTCTGGCCTCTCCTTTGACTAGAAGGAATAACACGGAGTCCTCAGTGGAGCCTTGATTAGCACTCAAGCTATATCTTAGACTTCCTTTCACTTATTGGTCTTTTATTTACTTATTTATTTTTTATATTTTATTGATTTTTTACAGAGAGGAAGGGAGAGAGATAGTTAGAAACATCAATGAGAGAGAAACATCCATCAGCTGCCTCCTGCACACCCCCTACTGGGGATGTGCCCACAACCAAGGTACATGCCCTTGACCAGAATCAATCTGGGACCTTTCAGTCCGCAGGCCGACGCTCTATCCACTGAGCCAAACCGGTTAGGGCTGGTCTTCTATTTAAAACATGAATGTAAAATTTTAAAAATATTTAAATCAACTAAAGTTTATAATCAATTTGAGGGGTAGAGTAAATCTATTCTCTGCAAATTACACATAATCTAGAGCATGGTTGCTCAATTACAAAATTGGATTTAGAGTGGCAACTTACTACAGACCTAACTAAATTAGGACAAGCATTTTATGGAAAAAAAATGCTTTTTCTGGACGTTAAGACATACTGTTCTGTTTCTGTCAAGTGTGTTATAACACTGTAATAGAACGTCAGTGAGACTTTGTGGAGAGAGCCAGGTCCACTGCAATGCATTGCCTCTCACCCTGAATACATTGCCTGCTGGCCATGGCAGTAGCCCGTGGGTGTGACATCCTGTTTTGTTTGTTGTGTTTTGTCTGTTTGTTTGGGAACCACCTAGGATGACCTCGCCCCACCGGGGTTGCCCCTGCTCAGCCCAGTTGCACCTTATGATGTCTACATATATAATTCATCCAACCCAGAGGCTGTGTTTAATTCACATCTTGAAGAAGTCAAAGAAATAACTGGTGGTTTCTCATCTGTGGATCTTAGCTTCCTACCAGATGAACTTACCCAAGAAAATAAAGACCAGACTGTCATTAGAAGCAAGGGCGAGGAGGATGAAGAAAATTGTAAAACTCAAAGTCCGCCAAGTAAACTGCCATTATCCAGCCAACAGGACGTTGGCCTGGGCTTAAACAGCAGCAGTTCGTCAAATTCCCACTCAGACCTGCACCCTGGGGATGCTGACTCTGTTCAGCACTCTCCTGAGAAACCAGACTCCTTGCCTCTGGCGTCCATAGCTCCCATGACACCAATGACCCCTGTTTCAGAAGGTTCAGGGATTGTGCCTCAACTACAGTAAGTGGTTTGTTGGGGCTTTTTAAATGGGTGGTGTTTCTGGGTACATATTTTCTATTTCTGAATGTCATGACAACTAATTTCAGGATAGGAATGTAGGAAGAGAATTTTATTATTCTTGGTTTTATCGGTTCTTAATAGATTGTGGCTTTGGACAGATTGGTTTTCTGTAAAATGAAGCACTAATTCATGATCTCCTAAGAGAGCGTTAAGAATATATACATTATTGAAAGATTGCATTTCTACTAAGACAACCGTAGTTGCTGAAAATTGTGACTGCGGTTGGTTAAACATAAAAAATATAAAGATGTAAAACTGAATTCTATTTCCAAATTGATTTGAATTGTGCTGTTTTGAGACATCGTTTTGAAAAAGATTTAGAACTTAATTTTAGTCAACCAGTCCTAAAATTTTAGGAAAAACTATTTTACTTTAGTGCCTCCTTTTGAAATTTTTACATTTTACCATGTTACTAAGTATTTAGAATAATTCTCCCTCTAACAGGGGTGGGGAACCTTTTCTCTGCCAAGGGCCATTTGGATATTTATAACATCATTTTAGGGCCCTACAAAATTAGCAACTTAAAAATCAGCCTGCTATATTTGATCAAACATTTCATTAACTCACCCCTAATGACTTGGCCAGACCAAATAATTTCTCAGGCCTGCTCTACAAAGTCACTAATGTACAACCTATGAAGTGAGGAAGTTAGTTTCAATTCTTTTTCAATTTTTATATCTTATATAATTTTCTAAGTTGACTTATCCCTTTAGGAATATAGTTTCCACTGCAAACCTTGCCTGTAAATTGGATCTGAAGAAAATAGCTTTGCATGCAAAAAATGCAGAATATAACCCAAAGGTAAGCTTTCTTAGTATTCCTTTCAACAGTTAGCTTCCTCTTAAATTTACTTTCTTTCATATGATCAAGATATTGATTGATTTCTTTGTTTTATTTATTTTTTATTTTTTAAAATATATTTTATTGATTTTTTACAGAGAGGAAGGAAGAGAGATAGAGAGTTAGAAACATCGATGAGAGAGAAACATCGATTCAGCTGCCTCCTGCACACCCCCTACTGGGTATGTGCCCACAACCAAGGTACATGCCCTTGACCAGAATCGAACCTGAGACCCTTCAGTCCGCAGGTGGACGCTCTATCCACTGAGCCAAACCGGTTTCGGCTGTTTTATTTTTTCAAAAGAGAAAATGTGTTAGTGAAAACCTTTGGGTAACTCAAAGGTTAATTGCTTCATTCTCTGTTTTGAAGTTCTAAAAAGTAATCATTCTCTATTCTGAATAAAGCAGTAATTGAGCAATTCCTAAAAGTTAAGATCTTTCCATTTTCATCCAGAAAGTTTTTTGTTTTTTGTTTTTTCATTTCAGTATGACAATTTTTAGCCTGACTATGGAGGTGTTAAGTTTCTTAAATGATATATTTTTAGAAACAATTTTTTTTTCTAAATGTTGTCTCACCTAGCTGGCACTTGAGTATTTTTCCAGTTACAGCTTCTTTGAGAAAGCTAAATTGTTTAAAGTGTAAAATTCAAGCTTCTACTTACTCATGTGAGATTCAAGGAATCCGCCCCCCCCTTCCAAAGTTTAATAAAATCTATTCTTTCTTGTGTCCTGCTAAGGCCAGGCATCCCATTTCAGTGGCCTATTTACCTAGGAAATGGATTTGTTAGTTTGATCTACATTTAATGATTTGGCAGGCTCTGTACTTAGGAGTACGAAGTTGAGTAAGACCTGGGGAAAAGTTCACTGTCTTGCGTGGTGGAGGATTATGGAGTTAGATGCCAAAGACCACTTTGGGAGGACCCCAGAGGACCTTGCCCGCATCAACTCTTTATAGATTACTTGTTTTTCTTTTTTGCTGTTGTGGTATTGTCATTGCTGACATCTGAATCCAAATGTTACCTGGATGTTACCCAAATGCAATATAGCTTTCCTTTTAATATTTCACATAGCTGGACAGAAACACAAGGCTCTTTTAGCTGCTGCAATGATTGACCACACTTTCGAGCAATCAGCACTTGAAGCATATTTTATTCTCAGCTTTCCCATCATTTTATTTTAGGGTATAGGACCTGTCCAAACTTGGACTTGACAGCGAAAGAACTTGTCTTGTACTTAAGCTACCATTAGAATGTGACAAAATGGTACTGGGCGAGAGTGCTATCTGTTTTTGTTTGTTTGTTAATCCTCACCTGAGGATTCCCCTCTCTCCCCCCCCCCCACCCCCGGCCCATTGATTTTTAGAGAGAGTGAAAGGGAGGAAAGGAGGGGGAGAGAGAGGAGGAAGAGACAGAGAGAAACATTGATGTGAGAGAGATACATTGATTGGTTACCTCGTGCATGTGCTCCGACCAAGGCCAGGGATTTAGCCTGCATGAGCCCTTAACTCCGAATCGAACCCAAGACCCTTTGGTGTGCAGGCCAACACTCTAATCACTGAGTCATACCGGCCAGGGCAAGAATGCTATCTTTTTAGTAAACACCAGGAAATCGTTAATAGGACTTGATCAACTGTGTGTATTTCTGACTCAGGATTCTTTTACTATCTGCTAACACTTCCAATCTGAACTTGCCAGCCCCACCTTGGTCCTGTGGAGTAGCTCTGACCCATAGAACTTGAAGTCTTCTTGCTTAGTACCCAGGCCAGTTTCCTTCCCAACTTAAAGGGAAAGTGGGGGAGGGAGGGAGAGAAGGAGAAGGGCGTGTCTGTATAGGACCGGTAGGAAGAGCAGGTCACTAAGTGACATGTCAGTATGGCAGGCCAGTGGCCCTCAGGCCTCCCCTGCATCCGCCCACCTGGAGGGCTTGCCTGTGCTCCTGGCCTGTGGACCACACTCTGGGAACTACTATGGCAGGCGAGAACTTGACAAATCAACTTTTGTCATTCGTCTTCAGCATGTCTATCAATATACATATTCTGTTCTTTGTTTTGGCTGCTCTGGAGTACATTCTTCAGGCTGGCAAGTCTGCAACATTCCTTTTCAGTTGTTTTTGTTTTTTTTTTCCAAAGTACTTTTACTTTGAAATACTTTGGTGGTTTTAGATCTCACCTTTAACATTGCCTGTGGAATGTTGGAAGTTAGATAACCACATAGTTCCCCTGTGTATGAAATGGGGATAATCATGGCCTTACCTGAATCCTGTTATGGGGATAAATGAGAGAAACCCTGTACAGCTCTTCGAATAGGGCCTGGAACATATTGGGCCCTCAAAGTTAGCTTTACTGTTGTTATTCTTACCTGTTTGTTCTAAGTACATTTTAGAATCATGACCCTCTTTGTTATTTAATCTTCATTGTGGGCAGAATAGACCCAGACATTGTTTAGTTTTCCCATCCAATCTCAGTTTATTCAAGACTGTTTTCATCCCAGCTCAGCTTTTCAACTGGAACAGTGTTGGCTCTAGCAGAGGCTAACTGTCCTTTTGGCTTCTGTGTATAGAGGTTTGCTGCTGTCATAATGAGGATCCGAGAGCCCAGGACAACAGCCCTCATATTTAGCTCTGGGAAAATGGTCTGCACAGGAGCCAAAAGGTATGAGTAACACCCCGCCCCTCTCCACCCCCCGCCACCCCTACCAGAGGAAGAATTCAGCATGCAAAGTAAGGAAGGATAACATTATTGTCCTAAGACACATGGGGAAGCAAAATACTTGGCTAAATAAAGAGTTAAGTTCATGCAATGCCAAATTTGGGGTTCAAAACATTCAGCCCCACAATGCTGACTTCTATCCCACTTTATAGTCCCCTCTGAAATTACGGGGGCTTCACTAGGCTGTTACAGCTTGTTTTTAAGGTGCAGTAAAAAGAAAATAAGCTACCATAGGGATAAAGCCTGTTGTACAACCGGGGATGTAGTTTTCGTGTATTTTCCACATTGCCAATAAATGGATAGGACTTTTTACAGGAGGGGAATTAGATGTTTCTTGACCATTAGCTTGAGCATTAGCTCA
Source organism: Cnephaeus nilssonii (assembly GCF_951640355.1). Taxonomy (NCBI): domain Eukaryota; kingdom Metazoa; phylum Chordata; class Mammalia; order Chiroptera; family Vespertilionidae; genus Cnephaeus; species Cnephaeus nilssonii. Next base: position 72,947,704 of record NC_137075.1, on the reverse strand, counting down.
GGAGGCATCTCTTAAAAGGCTCGTCTTCCCAGGACCTCATGCAGAGGCAGCCGTGTGCTGCGCTGATGTAGAGCCTGTCACCAGGAAAGTGTAGCGGGGAGCTGCTCTTCCTCCTGAGTATTCAAGATGAGCAGCAAATTGTCCTCCTGAAAGGCTGTGCCCATTTCCCCTCATTCTAGAGATGTACTGAGTGTTCATTTTCTCCAATGAACACTGGTGTTAACATGTTTTATATTTGCCAAATTGATTGGCAAAAAGCTATGTTGCTTTAATGACATTTCTTTGATTTACTAGTGAGACTAATTTTTCATAAGCATATAAACTGCCTATTGTTTTCTGCCCAATATTCTTTGAAGATATTTGTCTTTTGCCCAATATTCTATGAATATATTTAAGTCTTTTCACCATTTTATACTGTAAATATTTTCTCAGATTAATGTTATGGTGTTTTATAACTTTTGGGTTTTATATTTACACAATTAAAATATTTTTGTGCAGTTAGTCTAACCCAATTTTTTTCTTTTTAGTTTCAATGTTTGTCTTCATGCTTAGGAAGGCATTCTTCATGTACAACATTATATAAATACTAGAGGCCCGGTGCACAAAATTCATGCACTGGGGGTAGGGGGGGGTTCCCTCAGCCCAGCCTGTGCCCTCTCACAGCCTGGGATCCCTCACTCCTTACTGACCACCTGTTCACTGCTCCTTATTGCTCGGCTCACGGTGTCTGCCTCCTGGTGGGGAGGGACTGCAGGAGGGCTCCAGGGCGTGTCTGACCCTTCTCGCTCAGTCCCGATCCACCAGACCCCAGCAGCAAACTAACCTACCTGTTGAGGATCTGCCCCCTGGTGATCAGTGCACGTCATGGCAAACAGTTGAGTGGCCTTAGCATATCATTAACATATTTGTTTTGATTGATTGAACGGCCGACTGGATGACCAGACACTTAGCATATTAGGCTTTTATTATATAGGATTGACCTCCATATATTTTTCTGGCCTTTTTCAGGTCCTGCTTTGTACTGAGGAAGGGAAGTGGATATTTTGATTCCTCTAGAGCTTTCTCTAGATGATAGAATGTTCTATATCTGTTCTGTCCACTGTGGTAGCCCCTAGTCACATGTGCCTATTGAACACTTGAAATATAGTTAAAACAACAAACTGAATTTTAAATTTAATTTTAGTTAATTTAAATTTAAATATCCATGTGTAGCCAGAGCTACCATATCGAGCAGAGCAGGTCTAGAATTTTATTTCAATGTAAGATAAATATTTTTTTCAAATGGCCAATCAGTGCCCAATACATTTATTGAAGAATCCATTCTCACTCCATTCCCCGCCCAACCTGTTTTTACTAGTTAAGTTTTTTTTCTAGGCTTTTTCTTTTGTGGATCTGTGTATCCTCTGACCTAGAAGTTTCCATTGTTAAGTCATTATTGGACAACTCTGCAAGATTATCTGCAAGTATGTTCTTTTCAGTATTGTCAAAAACAGGGGAGAAACAAATTAAACATGTAATGGAGGTTTGATTAGATCATAAAGTAAAATTGTATTTAGCCATTAAAATACACGCACATATATTGAGTTGGAAGGATGGTCACATTGGGTTAAGTTTGGGGAGGGAAGAGCAGGTAACTAAATTGTAGGTTTATTATCCAACTTTCACTTTAAAATATGCTCATGCATTCATTAATATCTTTCCCTACCTGAATTTATTTGGTTCCTAACATCTGATAGTGAAAGAGGATAGTGAATTCAGATAAGAGATATTGTTACTCAAATCTATCTGGTTCTTGAGTTTTGGATAGAGAGTTGTGAAAATTTGGTTGGTATAAGAGATATTAGAATTATCTCCACAAATTTGCCAAACCTATTCTCTTTAGTTGTAATAATCAGAGTTTGCCTGGTGAGGGAAAAGTGCAGAAGGATCAAATTTATCAGTGGCTTTCACCACTGGTGTGACATTTCAAGGTTCTTAATCTATATTTTCTAATGTTTGTACGAAACATGTATGTAGTCTTTGTTAGTTTGGTTTTTTTTTTTTAGTGGAAATTTCTATGTGACAGTCATAACTGATATCCCAAGAAACTACATGGTAATGAAACCTTTGAAACTTGATCTTATAAACACATAGGAAATATAAGGGGTCAATTAGGCAAAATGTGGCTTTTCAAAATGAAAACATTTTGTTTCACTGCTAACTTGGGGACATGGCCTTGCTAGGGACATTCCAGGAGTTAGAAGTGGGTGAGGAGAATCAACGTGAAGTGAGGCAAAGTAGGTGAAGTAATGACTACAATTAAGTGGGGGCAGTTTTGGGAAGAATCCAGATAGAAAGCGAATAGAACACTTCCTTTGGTCCAGCAAACACATTCAACCTGGCTTCTCTTTCAGATGCTTCTGAGTTTCAGCTTAAAGATGGGCCGACCCATAGGAGCGGGTAGAGTTCACATGATTCACCCACCAGGTGTTGTCCCTGTTTGGCAACCCCGGCTACTCATTCTTTTGTTTGGGCAGTGACCATTGAAAAGTACCTAATGAAAACCAAAGCCTCAGGTCTCAGGATTTCACATGTTCTGACATGCGTTTAGGGTTGGAGTAGGACAAGCACTTAGAACAGAACCACCAAGTTGGATGAATTATATTATTTATTTATTTCTCATATTGGATGAGTTCAATGACAATTGTGTGAGAAAGCCTGAGCAGAATTGGGCAGGTTTTGCAGTATTTTCACGTTTTTGTTAAAATATAATTTGCCCCATAAAGACCCAAGTCCTATATCATGGGTCATGTCTGTGCTGTTCAATTGGCACGAGTCTTCCTCACGCTGATTTTTTTTTATATATGCATTTGTACTTATTTTTGTTGCTGCTGTTTCCATCTAAGTGGCACACACTTTTAGAGCAAATGGATGGTTCTAAAACTTCAGTGAGCACCACAGTCACTGGAGGGCCCCACCCCCAGAGCGTCTGTAAGTCTGAGATGGGACCTGGGACTCTGCGTTCTAACAAGTTCCCAGGTGGTGGTGGTGCTGCCGCTGCTGCTGATCTGAGGACACACTTTGAGAACCAGTGGAATAGTTAGTTTTATCTAAAAGCACTGAAAACAAGAATAAAAACCCACCTTATATGTGATGGATGATGAATTAAGACAAAAATCTGTTTATGATTCAGTTCAACAACTGTACTTGGTACCATACCTTTTACTAGGTGCCAGGGACAAGACTAGAGGACGTAGGTTCTCGTCCTGCAAGTCTACAGATTCATCGTGTACTTTGAAAGATAAACATGGTATAAAAGGTAGAAATACATTCAGAGGAGTGTGTGGATACAGTCCAAGTCATATGGAGGACATGATGATTCGTCATCTTTAAACACGTTTGCCCCTCCCCAGCGAAGAGCAGTCTCGACTTGCGGCGAGGAAGTATGCTCGTGTGGTGCAGAAGCTCGGGTTCCCCGCAAGATTCCTCGATTTTAAAATTCAGAACATGGTTGGAAGCTGTGATGTGAGATTTCCCATCAGGCTGGAAGGTTTGGTGCTAACCCATCAGCAGTTCAGTAGGTATGATTGTTATAAAACTCGACTTTGAGTTTGCCAGCATATTAAGTTGGATTATGGGCTGCTTTTACAGTGGATCTTTTAGAAGAAGTATCCTTTTGTGTGTGTGTAAAGGCCCAGTATGTGAAAGGGTTAAGATGCTATACCTAAATCCTCATTGGTTACCATATATATATGTTCAATCTTTTGAAGTAATAATTCTTAAATTAAATTGAGTAGTAACCACCCAGATAGCTTAGAATTTGTAGTTCTAACAAGCTCACAGGCAATGCCAATGAGCTGCTGGACAGCGGCCCACAAAATACCTTCGATGTAGAGATTTCTAAAACTACATCTGGCTTGGAGGTGACGGCAGTGGAGGGTAGAGAAGGGGTGTGGGATGGGGTAGGCTAGTCGGAAGGGGCTGACAGCTGGTGAGGGGAGAAAGGGTTGAAGAGAAGGTGAGAAAAGAATGGTCATAGCATGTTCTATGAAGACAGTCCCATCTCATGTTTGTCCTGTTGGGTCGTTTGAGGGTTGTTGTTGTTGTTGTTGTTGTTGTTGTTGTGTGTGTGTGTGTGTGTCCCAGCACCATTTCTTCTGTAGTACTCATATTCCTAGGGGAGTATCTCCAGCCTGCCTGGCTTCTTTAAATGTAACTTTTCATCTCACCAGCAAATGCTACTGCTGCTGCTCCACCTCCTCCCTCTCCTCCTCTCTCTTCTGCTCCTCCTCCCCCTCAAGCTACTTTGGGGTTCTCCCGTCCATCTCGGGCCCTTAGATAACAGTGCTGGGGGTTGACTGGTCCAGCGGTCGCCAACCAGGGATCCACAGACCACCGGTGGTCTGTGAGGTCCGAAAGGTTGACAACCGCTGGACTGGTCAACACCAAATCTCACCTTCCCTCGGGATATATGGGCCCCGGGTACTTGCACTGGCCTGGAATCACAGATGCTCTTGATCTAGCTTGAACTCAAGTCCTTTCATTCCAACACTTTTCCTTCTCTTTGCCTTTGGGCCATCCTTCTGTTTAATGGAGGATGGGGATCATATAGCTGTGCTTTCTCTTGTATTTCTTAGCTTTCTTTTGAGATGTGATCTGAACAGAAGTTTAAAATTGTCTTGTTTCTCCCCTAACATTAAAAAAAAAATTAGTTCAGCCCTAGCTGGTTTGGCTCAGTGGATAGAGTGTCGGCCTGCAAACTGAAAGGTCCCAGGTTCGATTCTGGTCAAGGGCACATGTCCGTGTTATGGGCTCGGTCCCCAGTGGGGAACTTGCAGGAGACAGCCGATCGATGATTCTTTCTCATCATGGATGTTTCTATCTCTCTCTCCCTCTTCCTTCCTCTCTGAAATCAATAAAAATATATTTAAAAAATAAATAAAAAACGTTTAGTCCATTCTGAGATTTAGCTTTTATAATATTCTTCAGGCAATGTTCTTTTCCCCTTGATTGTATTTTCTTTTTTCGTATGCATGAACTTTTATTCAACATATGCTTATTGAGTGCCCATGATGTACCCCCTGAGTTCACCGGGAAGTCCCGCCCTGCCCCACTTCAAGACATATCGCCTCTTTATGTATCTTTTTCTTTCTTCCTTCTTGTGATTATTTGTAAATTCATAGTAAAACCTCCATTGTTAAGAGTTTGTCAACACACAAACCATCTTATCTTCCAGATTCTCAACCATGGGCCTTCAGTCTGTCTTTCTCTGAACCAACTTTTTCTGAACATGTGAATTCTAATTAGACTTAGCATTCCCCTTTCTGGCCAGTTAGGGCTCTAAGATGATGTGGGCGCTTCATTTCATCTCTTTTCCACTAACATTGCAGCTCAGATTTAAATCTAGAGCAGGAGTAACCCTTGCCACGACTACCTTCTGACAGATACAAGTGCCAGCAGGGCAAGAAGAGAATTCATCAGCTGCACTGCTTTTAGCCCCTTGGAGTGGATCTGGCACTGTCTGTCTTCCTTCTGAGCCAGCTTTATGATCTCATCCATTATTTTATTTTAATTTGGCAAGGAAGCCTGCTTTGTATTCCCACGGCTATCTCATTCTAGTCTCATTCTTGCCTCTTCCAAATGTTCTCCATCAGCCTCTATCCTTAGATTATGGATGACAACTCCAGTGTGTGTGTTTGTGACATTGAGCACTCTTTTATCAGCAGGTTTTATCTTTAAAGTGATCTTTAATTGCCCGTAGCCCTGCGGGCAACCATGGCACACACCAGTTCAAATGATCAGATCAAGTTTGCCTTACATTAAAACCTCAAGTTCATTTGATTCCCCAGGTTCTACAAATTTGTATGTATCAGCATTTGGTAATACAGATATCTACCTTGTTACTGGAATCTTCTCCATCAGTCTTCCTATGCTATAATTGTTTTCTGTTTTCCCTGAGTAGTTTTTCCCTTCTCTTTGATTTTAAAGTCAAAGATATCCTGATAATAAACATTTCTTAAATGAGTAAAATCTAGGTGGCTACCAGTCAGCAGATGCTCTGGTGACAGTGACCATCAATGCAGCCATGGTCCCTTGCCCTCATGGAGTTCACCTCTAAAAGGGAAGACACACAAACCAAAGACAACAATGAAAAATGGTAACTATGAAGGATGAACTCCCCCTCCACCTTGGAGTGCTCTGGTACCATCAAACAGGTTGATGTAATTGGGGAGGTGTGGAGGTCAAGGAAGACTTCTTAAGGGAAGTGTCATTTAAGCTGAGACTTGAACAATAAGTCAAATTTGGGTTGGCCGAGAGATTGGCAGGTGTTTGTTATTCTCAGTCCTCATGAAGTTCTCCATCCCTAACCAAAACCTCTTTTTCTTTTTTCTACTTCTCTTGAAATTGAGGCAGAGAATAAATACAATGAAGTAAGTCTTTAATCAGAAGATTCTTTTTCTGGCACCTTAAAATCATGGTTCTGAAAGCCAAATGCAGTACACCATCATTTACATACTTTTGTTTTCTCTTTTCCCTCTTAGAGTCCTAAGATTCAGCTGGAAAATCAAATGAAAACATTCCTTCTGTGCCCTCAGCCTTCCTTTCAGTTCCCATGGGCTTTTCCAAGGCTCCAGCTGGTCTCATTGTCTTCCCGGTGTCAGGAAGTGGTTAACGGGTAGAAGTTTTGACAGATAGTGATGTGGTAGGACCACCCACAGCAATCTTTGTGTACCTTTGAAGGGCAGCCATTGTGATGTCTCTTCCTGGAGCCAATCAGAGAGTTCACATCTGCTGTTGAATGGGTCTTTGCAGAATGGAATGGGGGTTTTCATGTCATCTGGATTTCCTTAGTGTATTCTAGTGTTCATTTCTCCGATATCTTCTTTTTCTTATATCTGTTCTCCATTAGCAATTGTTTTAAGAATAGTTTTATTTTATCAGCTTCCTCTCCCTGACCTCTCTTTTATAGACCCCCTCAAGCTTTTCCAATTCTCTCCCCTTTTTTCTTTTTTGTTAATCCTAGCCCGAGGATATATCCCCCCCCCCCCCCCCCCACACACACACACACTAATTTTTAGAGAGAGTGGAAGGGAGGGAGGGGGTGTGGAGGAAGGGAGAGAGAGAGAAACATTAATGTGAGAGAGACACATCGATTGGTTGCCTCACACACACAAACCCCCGACCAGGACCAGGGATCAAACCTGCAACCCAGCTACGTGCCCTTGACTAGGAATCGAATCTGCGACCCTTCGGTGCTCAGGCTGACGCTCTAACAACTGAGCCACATTGGCCAGGGCAGCTCTTCTTCTTTGTGCTGGAGTGTGGAGAAGCAGTTCTTAGCCCCATCATCCTTTGCTCCATGGAGCAGCCAGCTTACTATTTATTTTTTTAAAATATTTTTAATAAATCTTTATTGTTCAGATTATTACAATTGTTCCTCTTCCCCCACCCCATAGTTCCCCTCCACCCAGTTCCCACCCCACTTTCTGCCCTTACCCCCCACCACTGTCCTCATCCATAGGTGTACGATTTTTGTCCAGTCTCTTCCCACACTCCCCACACCCCTTTCCCCCCGAGAATTGTCAGTCCACTCCCTTTCTATGCCCCTGATTCTATTATATTCACCAGTTTATTCTGTTCATCAGATTTTTTATTCATTTGATTTTTAGATTCACTTGTTGATAGATATGTATTTGTTGTTCATAATTTTTATCTTTACCTTTTTCTTCTTCTTCCTCTTCTTAAAGAATACCTTTCAGCATTTCATATAATACTGGTTTAGCAGTGATGAACTCCTTTAGCTTTTTTTTTTTTTTATAATATATTTTATTGATTTTTTACAGAAAGGAAGGGAGAGGGAGAGAGAGTTAGAAGCATCCATGAGAGAGAAACATCAATCAGCTGCCTCCTGCACACTCCCTACTGGGGATGTGCCTGCAACCAAGGTATATGCCCTTGACCAGAATCAAACCGGGGACCCTTTAGTCCACAGGCCAACGCTCTATCCACTGAGCCAAACCGTTTAGGGCTCCTTTAGCTTTTTCTTATCTGTGAAGCTCTTTATCTGACCTTCAATTCTGAATGATAACTTTGCTGGGTAGAGTAGTCTTGATTGTAGGTTCTTGCTATTCATCACTTTGAATATTTCTTGCCACTCCCGTCTGGCCTGCATAGTTTCTGTTGAGAAATCAGCTGACAATTATATGGGTGCTCCCTTGTAGGTAACTAACTGTTTTTCTCTTGATGCTTTTAATATTCTCTCTTTGTCTTTTGCTCTTGGCATTTTAATTATGATGTGTCTTGGTGTGGTCCTCTTTGGATTCCTTTTGTTTGGGGTTCTCTGCACTTCCTGGACTTGTAAGTCTATTTCTTTCATCAGGTGGGGGGAAGATTTCTGTCATTATTTCTTCAAATAGGTTTTCAGTATCTTGCTCTCTCTCTTCTTCTGGGACCCCCATAATTCTTATGTTGGTATGCTTGAAGTTGTCCCAGAGGCTCCTTACACTATCTTCATATTTTTGGATTCTTTTTTCTTTTTGCTTTTCTGATTGGGTGTTTTTTGCTTCTTTGTATTTCAAATCTTTGACTTGATTCTTGCGATCCTCTAGTCTGCTGTTGGATCTCTGTATATTATTTTTTATTTCAGTCAGTGTATGCTTAATTTTTAGTTGGTCCTTTTTCATATCCTCAAGGATCTCACTAAATTTATCGGCCTTTTCTAGAAAATTCTTGAAAAACCTTATAACCGTGGTTTTGAACTCTATATCCAGTCATTTGCTTTCCTTCATTTTTTTCATTTGTGACCTGTTTCTTTGTCTCCACATTTTGACTGCTTCCCTGAGTTGATAGAGTGGCTTTGTGTGCTAGGTGTCCTATAGGGTCCAGTGGCTCAGCCTCCCCAGTTACCTGAGGTGGACACTCTTGGTGCACCCCTTTGTGGGCTGTGTGCACAGTCTTGTTGTAGTTAAGCCTTGATTGTTGTTGGTATCACTGGGAGGAATTGACCTCCAGGCCAATTGGCTGAGGATCAGCTGTGTCTACAATGGGAGAACTTCTGTGCTAGAGACACCCTTATGAGGCAAGACTTGCTTCAGTGGGGCTTTGGTGCTCACTGAGTGTGCCCTCTGAGTGTTTCCCTTATGGATCTGAGGAGTTGTAATCTGACCCCTGGGTACACTGGCTCTTGGATCTCCAAGGAGGTGCTAGTTTAGCCTCTGCCTGAGGCCACCCAACAGGAGCTATGGAGAGATCTGCAGATTCATCTTCTTTGTTTGGGGTTTGGAGGTGCCCAGATGAGGCCCAGCTGTGAAGCAATGCAAGCTGCTGTGGGGCCTTGGGCCTTCTTTTGGATGTTCTGGGTCTCACTGACTCAGCTGCAGTTTTTTAGGTAAGTTTAGGATTCAAAGGACCAGGCCATTCATATGCAAAAGCCTCTGCACTCAGCTTGGATGGGGCAGAGTCTCAGGGCAGAGCAAACAGCAATGGCTTCCCATCAGCCCTGCCCTAAGAGAGGTCCCTGGGTCTCAGTGTCCCGATATAATCGCTGCAAGCACCTCTGAGAGAAAGCCGCCCTCAAGTTTCACCCACTGCCAGACAGTCCAGTTTCTCCCCGTATGAGTCTGGGTCCCCAGAATCTGGCCTGGAACTGGAGTTCAGAGCAGAAGCTTTTGTCTCCCTCCCGATTGAGAAAGCCAGTCGCGTACTCAGTTGCCAGCCCTCTCCGTGCGCACGTCTCTGTACCTCTGCCTTCCGCAGTTCCTGTGAGTCTCAGTGTGCTTTTCTCTTTCCTTCTAGTTGTAGAATTTCCACTCAGCCTTATTGTGGTTCTGGATGATGACCATTTTGTCTTTTAGTTGTAGTTTTGAAATTGTTGTGTGAGGCAGCAGTTCAGGTGTTTACCTATGCTGCCATCTTGGTTTCTCCCAGCTTACTATTTAGTAGTAAATAACAGTGAATTACTATGTATAGAAACAAATCCTGAATTTTTAAAAGTTGGAATAGCTTAGTTTTCTTTCTTTATATAGTACCTGTCCAAAGACAAATAACACTGGTTTAGAAAATTTTTTAGGTCTAGCTGCTAAAAATGATAACTTTATCAGTTCATAATGACCATACAAAATATGCTCATTATTGGGGGAACTTGGAAAATTTAGAAAACATGTTTATGTATTTTTATCAACAGACTTTTTTGGAAAGATGGTGAACATTTAACCAACAAGATTTTAATACATGAAATCTGATACCTTAAGTCAGGGGTCCTCAAACTTTTTAAACAGGGGGCCAGTTCACTGTCCCTCAGACTGTTGGAGGGCCAAACTATAGTTTAAAAAAAAAACTATGAACAAATTCCTATGCACACTGCACATATCTTATTTTGAAGTAAAAAAACGGCAAAAACACCCATATGTGGCCCGCGGGCCGAAGTTTGAGGACGCCTGCCTTAAGTTACCTTAATTTCTAATAGCTTAGAAATGCACTTGAAAAAAATATTATGACCCAAAATAAATTCTGTTCTTGACTGGCACAAGAAATTACCTAGGATGCTCAGGACTACTTTATTAAGATGTCCAAAAGGTTTTTGGCAAAACAGCTTTTTAAAACTTCTTTAATATGCAGCTTTAATATATACTGGGTCTGGAATATTATGGGAAAGTAGTTATAGTGCTATTTTTAACTTTTTCCTTTTATATCTTAACAGTTATGAACCTGAACTGTTTCCTGGCCTTATTTATAGAATGGTAAAACCACGAATTGTGCTGCTTATCTTCGTATCTGGAAAAGTTGTGTTGACAGGTAAGTTCTAAAATTATTTTCTGACTTTCTAAAATTCAATAGCTATGCGTGTGCTTTGCTTTTCCTTTTAAATAGCTTTGTTCACCATTATCAAGTAATTCTATTACAGAATACTTGGGGAAGGGGGGGAGTAGAAAGGAATATAACTTCATCCATCAGTCCCAATACCCAAAACAATGTAACTTTTTCGTGTTTTTATGTCATTTTGACATTAAATGTTCATATTTACATCCTGCCTTTTTATTAACCATTGTAACATATGTTAAGTGACTCCTTGTTATAAACTCTTTATGAAGGCTTTTAACCTGCAACCAACATGTGCCCTGACCAGGAATAGAACCGTGACCTCCTGGTTCATAGGTCAATGCTCAACCACTGAGCCACGCCAGCCAGGTTAAACTGTTTTTGAAGGGATGTAGAATACAGTTCTTCTATGTCATACCAGCAGTGTATAGAAGTATCTTTTAAAAATCCTCAGCAGCACTAAAAAACCAAAAAAACAATAGAGAAAACTTCCTTTTTTCAAGTGGGAATTATCTCATTGCTTTAACCTCAATAGTAATCAGAAATAGAAATTCATCACTTTCACTATCTATCTATATAAAAGCCTAAGCAACTGTTACAACCGAACAACCGGAACAACCAGTCGACCAGTTGCTGTGACACACACTGACCACCAGGGGGCAGACGCTCAATACAGGAGCTGCCCCCTGGTGGTCAGTGCACTCCCACAGCCAACCTCCCACAGCCCCTACCCCCCCCGCCCCCCCACCCCCCACCCCCCCCCACCCCCGCCAGCCGGCCCTGATCATCCCTGATCAGGACTTCGCGAGATGCCCTGATCAGCCCCAATCACCGGCCGGGCCAAGGGACCCCACCCATGCACGAATTCATGCATCAGGCTTCTAGTATCCAATAAAGATCATTTTAGCTTTTGTAAATAGTGGGTACGTAACTTACTCCTTTTGTCCACTTAGTTTTTATTAGTTTTTTCCCCTTAAAGATTTGTATGCATTTAAAATAAATACTCTTTGTTATATTTTTCCAGTTGACTTATCCTATATAATAAAAGGCTAATATGCAAAAAACGACCAGTCACTATGACATGCACTGACCACCAGGGGGCAGGCGCTCAATGCAGGAGCTTCCCCCTGGTGGTCAGTGCACTCCCACAAGGAGAGCGCCTCTCAGCCAGAAGCCCTGAGCTGGGCTCACGGCTGGTGAGCGCAGCGGTGGTGGCAGGAGCCTCTCCCGCCTCCGCGACAGTGCTAAGCTGTCAGTCAGACATCCTTCAAGGGCTCCAGGACTGAGAGAGGGCACAGGCTGAGGTGAGGGACCCCTCTTGCAGTGCATGAATCTCATGCACTGGGCCTCTAGTTATTACATAAAGAAGGGTTTTTAAAATTCTCAAAGTAAATAGTTGAGACTCCTTTTTCCATATCATTCTACTGAAGTTTGCTATTTTTGTCTGACTTTTTACACATTTTACTCTTCTCTGCCAAAATGAATGCCACGTTTATATGGCATGAGCCAAATTGATCTCCACGCTCCATCCCTAAATAGCTAGCTAGTCATCTGAACATTACCTATTCTTCCCTCCTTATTCATTCGTGAGGACTCCTCTGACCTTTATTGTTATACATGGGTCTGTTCTCCAGTTCTGCCTTTGTTCAAGAATTATGCTATGATAATCCTATTGTATTTATACCACTGTGCTGTAAATGTTCTTTAATTCTAGTGGTCTCTGCATCTGGTAGAGCCAGTTTTCTCTCATTGCTTTTCACTTTATATTTCTTACCTCCTCTTGGACAGTCTTCCAAATAAACTTTAGAATTTTATAAAGTCTAGCTCTAACTAAAAAAAGTGAGACTTTTGCATTACCTGAATTAACGTGAGAAAAAAATGATAAAACTATTACTCAGCATCCAGCAATTTGGAATATTTGTCCTTAAGCCTTCTTTTTAAAAAAATTTTTAAAATATGTTTTTATTGATTTCAGAGAGAGGAAGGGAGAGGGAGAGAGAGAGGTAGAAACATCAATGAATAGAGAGAATCATTGATTGGCTGCCTCCTGCACACCACCTACTAGGGATTGAGCCAGCAACCCGGGCATGTGCTCTGACTGGGAATCAAACCATGACTTCCTGGTTCATGGGTCGATGCTCTACCACTGAGCCAAACTGGCTAGCACAAGCCTTCTTTTATAATTCTCAGTACAGTTTCATAGTGTGCTTTTCTCTAAGAAATAATGAATGTGTCTTCAAAGTGAAGAAAGCCTGTTTGGAATTCAAGAACTTCTTGAATACAGCAAAGCTACAATTCCTCAGATGTCACCAATTTAGAATTTGCAATAATTAATATCTTCTCTAGTGACTAAATTTACCTCTGTATGTGCTAAAGGAAGGAGGGAAAGCCTGCCAAGTAAATGGAATACTATAGATATTGGAGATCAATATATGCCCTGCATAGGAAATAAACTTTTCAAACCCTTTGGAAGAATACTTTCATATATGTGGTATGTGTCATTATGAATCTGTCTTATTAAAATAGCAAATTACCAAGTATAGGCAAAGTTCCTATTATAAGTACATAAACAAGTTTCTTTAAATGTCCTTAATTCAGATCAGCCTTGCCGTGATGATAGGAATATGAAGTCTAAAGAGGCTTTAGTAAAATGCTTTACATTGACTTATTTCCCTTCAGCATAAAGGACTAAAACATTGGGTCATAGTTACTGAGTCAGCTAGATGTCAGCGGTTCTTGGAAATGAGTAAGTCTGAGAGCAGTATAAAAATGGCCAGACTGATTTGATTAGTGAGTAGGCCAGAGAGAGAACAGAATATCCCTGTCCATTGTTACTGGTAATTTCCCAGTAATACACTGTTAAATGAATACCTTTAGGGGTTTAATGCTTTTTTTCTCCATTTGTAATATTTTCACTTGTGTGTATATACACACACACACATACACACACACATACATACATACATACATACACACACACATACATACATACTAGAGGCCCAGTGCATGAAATTCGTGCCCTCAGGGAGAGTCCCTCAGCCCTGGTGCACGATCGGGGCCAGGGAAGGACACAGGAGGTTGGCCAGCTGGGGAGGGACCGCAGAAGGGCTCCAGGGCATGTCTAGCCCGTCTTACTTAGTCCTGATTGGCCGGACCCCAGCAGCAAGCTAACCTACCAGTCGGAGCGTCTGCCCCCTGATGGTCAGTGCATATCATAGTGAGCAGTTGAGCGGCCTTAGCATATCATTAGAATATTACTCTTTGATTGGTTGAATGGACGACCGGATGACTGGACACTTAGCATATTAGGCTTTTATTATATAGGATATATATACTTGTGTGTGTATATACATACATCCTCCTATATAATAAAACCCTAATATGCAAATCGACTGAACAGCAGAATGAATGGTTGCTATGATGCACACTGACCACCACGGGGCAGATGCTCAGTGCAGGAGCTGCCCCCTGGTGGTCAGTGCGCTCCCACAAGGGGAGCACCTCTCAGCCAAAAGTCAGGCTCACAGCTGGCAAGCGCAGCGGCGGTGGTGGGAGCGGGCCTAAGCCGTCAGTCGGACATCCCCTGAGGGGTCCCGGACTGTGAGAGGGCGCAGACCAAGCTGAGGGACACCCCCCCCTCCAGTGCATGAATGTCATGCACCGGGCCTCTAGAGAGTGTGTGTGTGTGTGTGTGTATACACTGAGTGGCCAGATTATTATGATCTCTGAATGCATAATAATCTGGCCACTCAGTGTGTGTGTGTGTGTGTGTGTGTGTGTGTGTGTGTGTGTGTGTGTGTATACACTGAGTGGCCAGATTATTATGATCTCTGAACGCATAATAATCTGGCCACTCAGTGTGTGTGTGTGTATTTATATATATACTAGTAGCCCGTTTGCACGAAGATTCGTGCAATAGACCTTCATTCACCTGGCTGCCTGCACCAGTTTTCTGCAGGCACCAGGGACCCAGGCCTTGGCTGTGGCCACCGCCTTCTGCCTTTTTCAGGGTCGGGGCTTGGCCCCGGGCGGTGGCCTTGAGCTCAGCGGCACCCAACATCCTTGCTAAGGATCGCAGGAGCCGACCCCCAGTGGTTTCCTGCGATCCGTGCAGGCTGCCCACTGGTGCCCAAGGCTGGGAAAGCCTCCGCCCCAGGCTTTCCTGGCCTTGGGCTCGCTGCACCCAGCGTCCCTGCTACCGATCACAGGAGCCGACCCTCAGTGGTTTCCTGCGATCGGTGCAGGCTCCCCGCTGGTGCCCAAGGCCCGGAAAGCCTCGGCCCCTGGGACCCCCGGGAGCGGCGGGAGGGGCCGGGCCACGCCCCCCCAGGTGGCCGATTGACCCCCGGACCCCCTGGTGGCCGATCGCCTCCGGGACCCCCGGGAGGGGCGGGAGGGGCCCGGCCACGCCCCCCGGGTGGCCGATCGACCCCCGGGACCCCTGGGAGGGGCGGGAGGGGCAGGGCCATGCCCTCCCAGGTGGACGATCAACCCCGGGACCCCCGGGAGGGGCGGGAGGGGCGGGAGGGGCCTGGACACGCCCCCCTAGGTGGCCGATCGCCCCAGGCATCCCCGGGGAGCGGCGGCATGGGCCCGGCCACGTCCCCCCGGGGTGCCAATCGCCCCAGGCACCCCCGGGAGCGGCAGCATGGGCCCGGCCACGCCCCCCCGGGGTGCCAATCGCCCCAGGCACCCCCGGGAGCGGCAGCATGGGCCCGGCCACTGGGCACCGCCATCTTGAACTTCTCAACGGCGGATATGCCACCCGGAGTCCCGCCCCCAGCCTCCTGCCGGCCCAATCGTGGGCATAGCGGAGGTGCGGTCAATTTGCATGTTTCTCTATTATAAGGTAAGATTAGAGACCCTGTGCATGAATTCGTGCATGGGTGGGGTCTGGCCAGCCTGGCCAGGGGGAGGGGACATGGGCGGTTGGCCGGCCTGCCTGCTGGTCAAAGTCCTGGTCGAGGGGACAATTTGCATATTAGCCTTTTATTATATAGGATATACACTGAGTGGCCAGATTATTATGCGTTCAGAGATCATAATAATCTGGCCACTCAATATGTATATATATATATCACTTGGGAAAATAAGATGTGTAGTAATGACTTGGTGTAAGAATATAATTTGAAAATCCAAGTAGAATTGGAAATTGATATTTGGGTTGCCTAAGGGGTAGGATAAGCTTACAAACTCTTATCGAGAGATGATAGACATTTAATAAACTTTGAGTGCTGACTAGAAAACATGCATTTTAGCTGCTAAAGATATAAAAGTGAATATAACACACTCCCCATCTCTAGAACAACAAAATGGCTTAGATTTTTTTAATAGCTTAGATTTTGTAAAATGTTAAGGTTCAAAAAGGACTCTTTACAAGCCTTCTCTTAACTCTTTTTTTTTTTCTAATATACTTTATTGATCTTTCACAGAGAGGAAGGGAGAGGGATAGAGAGTTAGAAACATCAATGAGAGAGAAGCATCAATCAGCTGCCTCCTGCACACCCCCCATTGGGGATGTGCCCGCAACCAAGGTACATGCCCTTGATGGGAATTGAACCTGGGACCCTTACAGTCCCCAGGCCGACGGTCTATCCAGTGAGCCAAACCAGCTAGGGCCCCTTACTTAACTCTTGATAACAACCCTACGAGAAAGACTATTGTCCTTATTTTATAGGTGAGGAAACTGAAACTCAGAAGGTAAACCATTTGCCTGTGATTTCAGAGCTAGTTAATGGTAGAGCTGGCTTTTGAGCTCATATCATTTGATCTGAAAGCCAGTTTTTTCTGCAGTGCACAAAGCATAGAATGTCCACTTCAGTCACCAAACTTAGGAATTCTGTTTATTCCCCAAAGTGATGGTCATTATAACTGAAGGAAAAGACTGGTAAGTTTTGCTTAAAAGGCAAGGATCATCTAATTGAAGTCTGGTGCTACAACTTGGGATGTTTGATTATTAAAAGAAGTATGGGGCCAATTTAGGGTTCCTTAAAGTTTTTTGTTGTTTTGTGATTTTTTTTTGCTGTTTACATACAGTATTTTTTAATGTATTTTTCAATTATAGTTGACAATTTCTCTTATGAACATCTTTTCGTATGTTGTTGGCCATCTGTATGTCCTCTTTCTAAAAATGTCTATTTATGTCCTCTGCCCATTTTCTAATATAATTGTTTACTTTTTTGATGTTGAACTGTATGAGTTCTTTATATATATTAGATATTTACCCCTTATTGGATATATTATTTTCAAATATCTCTCCCATTCTGTAGGTTGCCTTTTGTCTTTTGATGTCTGTTCTTATTTGTTATTCTTAGAAAATCTCATATGTAGTGATTTCAGAGAGGAAGGGAGAAAGAGAGAGAGAGACGGAAACATCAATGATGAGAGAGAATCATTGATCGGCTGCTTCCTACATGCCCCCTACTGGGGATTGAGCCTGCAACCCCAGGATGTGCCTGATGGGGCATCCAACTGTGACCTCCTGAGTCACGCCTGGGTTGATGTTCAACCAGTAGGGCAGAAATTTTCATTTTTTACTGGACTCAGAGGTAGAATCCCTCAGAGAGGAGCATATGTCTCTTGGCAATCCGTTTCTGGTATTTATGTTTGGGCTCCTTCATTCTCTTAGCAAAAAGTTTAGCGTACTCATTTTTCTTAGGATGCTGTTTCTTCAGAGCAATAGGTCAATGTTTGTGTTTCAGGACATGTGGAATAACTAGAAGCTGAATCTTGGGTGTTTTGGTCCTGGGATTCTTACCTTCTTTGTTTAGGGGCTTTCTCACAACATATTGGTGGACATCATGGTCTTTAGAGAGATTAAAAAGTTTGAGGATCCTGATAGCTCTTTTTGGCCCCAGGCAATGAGGCACAGTAGTATCAGTGAGACCAAGAAGATCTCTCTCTCCTTTGTTTGCAATGACCAAGTTGAGAACACTGAGATTGGCATCCACAGTGCAGCCCCAAACAGATTTGCACTTTCTTTCTCCAGTCC
Source organism: Cnephaeus nilssonii (assembly GCF_951640355.1). Taxonomy (NCBI): domain Eukaryota; kingdom Metazoa; phylum Chordata; class Mammalia; order Chiroptera; family Vespertilionidae; genus Cnephaeus; species Cnephaeus nilssonii. Next base: position 72,929,916 of record NC_137075.1, on the reverse strand, counting down.
TCCTTGGTCTGTAACAGGAGTGCCCCTTACTCAGAAGCAAGCCTTAAGTCTGCCCCATGGGAATCCTTGTTTGTCTTTCCCACCACTGACTGGAACCACATAACCCTTCCATTCTTCTCCCAGAGCGTCAGCAGCAACTTCTGTGGCCACACACTTCTCATAAAAGGTATGGAGTGGGCATTCGTCTTCAATGAGCTTCTGGCAGCCAGTGGCTGGGAAAGAGATGTTTCCGTTTCATTCTGAAGCAGCCAACTGCTTATGAGGCGCCATGAAAACTGGGTGGCCTTTTTGTTTTGTTGGTGCTCTCCTTTGTGGAGCCAAAATTTTATGGGTTGAGGTCTTACATTTAAGTCTTTAATCCACGTTGAGTTTATCCTTGTATATGGTGTAAGAAAGTTGTCTATATTCATTTTTTTGCACGTCTTTCCAGTTCAACACCATTTACTGAAGAGACTGTCTATACCCCATTGTATATTCTTGCCTCTTTTATCATAGATTAATTGAGTTTATTTCTGGGCTCTCTGTCCTGCTCCATTGATCTATGTGTTTGTTTTTATGCCAGTACCAGGCTGTTTTGATTTCTAGAGCCTTGTGGTGTAGTTTGATATCAAATAGGGTGATACCTCCAATATTGCTCTTCTTTGTCAAGACTGCTGTGACTATTTGGGGTCTTTTGTGGTTCCATATAAATTTTAGGATTATTAGTTCTAGTTCTGTGAAAAGCGCCATTGATATTTTTATGGGGATTGCATTGATTCTGTAGATTGCTTTGGGTTCCCTTAAAATTTTGATGCCAGTAATTTCATTGAGGAAACATTTAATTAATTTGACCAAATCCGCTCATTTTAACACCAAGTTACAATATTGCCAGTTACAAATCCTGGCAATGTTTATTTGTTGACTTTGGATGCAAAAGAAGGAACACTGGATACACAAGAACTTCTCCCATAGCTGCTATCATTATTCAAGGGAACGTCAACTTCCTGGGCCCCACTATGAAGTGAAGTAATTGTACTAGATAATCTCCCTAAAGCCCTTTGTGTCTAAAGGTTTCCTATGATATAACGTAATGATCACTTACAATGTCTGGTCTCTCTTGGCAGTGAGTGCTTTCTGCTTGCCAGGGGCTACCAGAATGTTACATACAGTCTTTCGGCTTGAATACAATGCTCTTAGGTATGATTTTTTTTAAGTGTTATGCTAAAACTAAATTGCATAATTATTCAAAATTCTGGACCTAGATACTCTATTCCTCAATGAAATGTAAAAGGAACCTTAGTTTTGGTATTTTGGGAGGGTGGGGGGAGGAGTGTGAGTGTGTTGCTATACATACTTCACTGTCTCCTAACAAGAAGGCTATTCTATTCAAATGTATTCAGAAGCCCCAAACGTCCATCAAACCAGAGGCAGGGAGTTTTTGTTGTTGTTTTTTTAATATATATATACTGGTGTTTTATTTCTTCTCCAACCCACTCTTTCATTTCTACAAAACCATTCTCTTTAGAAACTGAAATTTTAGTGTTGTAACAAAAATCTGCTGAGACTTTCAGGGTTTCTTGTACCACAAAGGTTCTGAGTTTCTGTTATCTGTGTCAATAACTCACCCTCTTCCCTCCCCCACATGCTTGAGGGTGGAGACTGACAGTAAACTCCTTGGCAATGAATAAGTAACTTTCCCCCCTTATCTCTCAAATAACTTAAGCTCATAAAAACTTCATCTTTGATTCTTTAAAAACATTTTAAAGAATTTATTGAAGTAGAATTCACATAACATAAAATTAACCATCTTAAAGTGAACAATTCAGTGACATTTAGTGCATTCATAATGTTGTACAACTGCCATTCTGTCTAGTTCCAAAACATTTCCATTACTTCAAAGTAAAATCCCTTTCATTAAGTAGTTTCTCCCTATTCCTCCCTCCCACTAGCCCCTGATAACCACCAATGTGCATTCTGTTTCTGGAATTATCTTTTCTGGTTACTTCATATAAACAGAATCATACAATATGTAACCTTTTGAGTTTGGCTTCCCTCAGGTAGTTTTTGAGGTTCATCTGCATTGTAGACTGTATCAGTACTTGATTCCTTTTTATGGCTGAATAATATTCATACACCACATACATGTACACCACAGTTTTATATCCAGTAATCTGTTGATATACACTTAGGTTGTTTCCCTTCTTGGCTGTTTTGAATAGTGCTGCAATCAACAGGCATCTACAAGTGTGTTACTGAGTACCTGTTTTAATTTGGGGGGATACATACCAAGAAGTGGAATTGCCAGGTCGTATGCTAATTCTTATTTTAACTTTTTTTGAGGAAGCGCCAAACTTTTCTTTATAGGGTGAACCATTTGACAGTCCCATCAGCAATATCTGAGGGTTCCTATTTCTCCATAACTTTACCAACATTTGCCATTTTTAAAATGAGAGCTCATCTGTGGTTCTGAATCCTGATTTCTACCAGTTTCTCAAATCTGATGATCCTCCTTTTGGTAATTCCCTGTGATTAGTCCCTGTAATTAAACCAGATAGCCACTTCTCACAGGTTATTTCTGTTCTCTTACTGAGCCTTCCTCCTCTCCAACCTTATATAGTTCCCAAGGAAGCCTTTATCAACTTAAGCTATTTTCCATTCCTCTTCATGCTAAGTTTTTATATTCCTTTCATTAATCTCCTTGCCTCTTTCCCACAATAATACCAGATAATTTCCTGATTAACTGACAGCTCCATATACATAAGTAATACCAGGCCACAACCCTGGTATTAGCTCAATATGCTTGCATAGCTTTGAAGGTGGAAGTAGTGAGTGGTGGTAGGTGGTGGTGAGAGATGAGTAGGGACTGAATGATATCTCTCAAGGGTGGGGACCATGTCTAATTAATGTTTTTATCTCTTTAACTCCTAGAGCAGTTTGTGATCATTAAAGATCTCTGGAAATTAAAAAAAAAAAGATCTCTGGAAATTTAAGACTCTGATGGGTGATAGTGGTACAATTTTTCCCTCTAATAATCTTACATACACTGACATTTAAAACTTTTGCTCCAGTTTGTCTCACTCCCTTAGTCAACATTAGAGAATCAAAATGTTAACGAGGGTAAGTGGATCAAAGGAAGTCTCTTTTGCTGGTAGCTAAATGCCTACAGATACTGATGAAGGTCCTGTTCTGGGGTTATATTCATGGCACACCTAGAGATAACATTCCATATTTCATAGTGAGTCCTTTGTGGCTAAAGATGATCTGATACGCCCACATAGTGGAAGTACTAGAAAACTCTGGTCTTTGGTGTGCGTTTGTGGAAATGTGGATGTAATCACTAAATTCTTTTGTCTTTACCAGAAATAAATGCCACTTCTCAGGTACACCTAAAGAGATGTCATCGTATTAAAAGTGATTGGGGATGACAATGAAATTTTAGTCTTAAGAAAATTTTGGGATTGTTCTTAAAGATGATATAAACTTGGATTTCTTTACAGGTGCCAAAGACCGTTCTGAGATCTATGAAGCATTTGAAAACATCTATCCCATTCTAAAGGGTTTTAAAAAAGCCTGAGTATATCACTCAACATCTCACAGTATATTGATGAGTATATGCATAAGCCCAGGACAGAAACAACTGGATTTTTCTACCTTTAATTGTAGATGTTCCATGCACATTTTGACTTTACAATTAAAAGGTGATTCAATGTGAAATGAAGAAAACTTCTTATTCAAAATGACTCTTGTATGTTATTTTTAAAACAAGTAAACTTGTTTCAGAATGTGAGAGATTTAAGGCCTTGCTAGAATGATTTGTAGCATCATTAAAATTTAATGTTCTGCTCTGGTTAAAGATGTAGAGCATAACATGTCCTCTGAAAATGCATGGTGATATATAGAAATTTCAAATAACTGCATAAAATAGATACTATCTGTAATATCTAGCAGGAGAAAAATCAATGTGTCTGTGTTTTGCCTTTTAAAATATTGATTAGATAATCCTAGCTATCAGGTATAGGCACTGTGAAGGATCCTGTCAGAATACAAAAGGATCCAGTCAGAATACTTTCAGAAAGTCTGAAACCTTGAGAAATATCTCTTTTTTTTTTTGTTTGAAATGATCAGAGAAAATTCTCTCACCTAAAAATAAATCTTAAACTTTCAGGAACTATTCAGATTTAGTGTAAGCTCTATTTTGAAACAGCATGGGGAATTTTTGCTTTCTGTGTGCCTTTATAATCCTACTAGAGGCCCTGTGCATGACATTCATGCAATGGGGGGGGGGGGTCTTTCAGCCCGGCCTTCGCCCTCTCAAAGTCCGGAACCCCTTGGGGGATGTCCACCTGATGGCTTAGGGGAGCGGGCCTAAGCCAGCAGGCGGACAATCCCCCAGGGGTTCTTAGCGCTGCCACCGCTGTGCTCACCAGTCATGAGCCCGGCTTCTGGCTGAGTGGTGCTCCCCCTGTGGGAGCGCACTGACCACCAGGGGGCAGCTCATGCATTGACCGTCCGCCCCCTGGTGGTCAGTGCCAGTCATAGCTACTGGTCGGTCCATGGTTTGGTCTATCTTCGTATTAGGGTTTTATTATATAGGACTAGAGGCCCGGTGCACGAAATTCGTGCACGGAGGGGGGTTGTCCCTCAGCCCAGCCTGTACCCTCTCCAATATGGGACCCCTCAAGGGCAGTCGAACATCCCTCTCACAATCCAGGACTGCTGGCTCCCAACTGCTTGCCTGCCTGCCTTCCTGATTGCCCCTAACCACTCTGCTGCCAGCCTGTTTGCCCCCAACTTCCCTCCTCTGCCGGCCTGGTCACCCCTAACTGCCCTCTCCTGCAGGGTTGATCACCTCCAACTGCCCTCCCTTGCAGGCCTAGTCCTTCTCAACTGCCCTCCCTTGCAGGCTGGGTGCCTCCCAACTGCCCTCTCCTGCTGGCCATCTTGTGGTGGCCATCTTGTGTCCACATGGGGGCAGGATCTTTGACCACATGGGGGCAGCTATATTGTGTGTTGCAGTGATGATCAATCTGTATATTACTCTTTCATTAGATAGGATACCTCCAAAGCACAATGAGTAAGAATCTGAAGGTTTATGTGGCTTCTATTTGGTTTCTAGGACAAAGTTCTTTCCTTTACCCACCACTCACTTCTCTCCTTTTACTCTTGAATGTTAATTTCAACATAATTTTTGTAACACCTCTTGAAAAGGATCCCACCAAGTTTTTGATAGTCCACATGATAAAACTTACAGAATAATACAGCATGAGACTTTCATTCTCTCACTAACTTCTTCATATAACTGTAATTCCTCAGCCTCTAAAGAATGAAAAAGGAAAATAAAAGTGCCTTCTCTCATTCCAAGGCCTTTCTCAGTCAGGCAACCACAAAAAGAAAGAATGAGCCTACAATTCATGTCATGAAATCTCTATCAGGCATAATTCAAATCAAATCCCATCATGCAAAGTCTGGGATACTTAAAATGTATAAGAGAACAGTGGTGACCTGGGGGAGAACTTATGAAACCTTGTCTCCTGCTTTTGCTGACTATTCTTTTCCTTATGCTAGACTCCAAGTCCCTATCGGGGACTTGGTCAGGCGGCTGTGGGTGCTAACCCACGCCACCTGGATCCGTGATCCGGTACCTGGGCAGGCCTCTGCGGGTGCTAACCCATGACGCCTGCCATGGTCTGTGATCCATGATCGTGGACCTGGGCAGCCTGCTGCAGGCTTTAACCCACGCTGCCTGCCCTGCTCTGAGATCGGTGATCACGGACCTGGGCAGCCGGCTGTGGGCTTTAACCCACGCTGCCTGACCTGGTCCATGATCCCTGATAGGGGCTTTAAGTCAGCTGCCACTGGCAATGGCTGACTCGAAGCCCTTATCCAGGACCTGGTCAGGCGGCTGTGGGCGCTAACCCAAGCTGCCTGCCCTCGTCCGAGATCGGTGATGGCGGACCTGGGCAGGCAGCTACGGGCGCTAACCCTCGCCGCCTTCCCTGGTCCGTGATCCCTCATCATGGACCTGGGCAGGCGGCTGCAGGCCTTAACCCACGCTGCCTGCCCAGCTCTGAGATCAGTGATGGACCTGGGCAGGCAGCTGCCCAGGTCCGCGATCGGGGATGGCGGACCTGGGCAGGCGGCAGCGGGCGTGAACCCACGCCGCCTGCCCAGGTCCGCGATCGGGGATGGCGGACCTGGGCAGGCGGCTGCCGGCCTTAACCCACGCCGCCTGCCCAGGTCCGCGATCGGGGATGGCGGACCTGGGCAGGCGGCAGCGGGCGTGAACCCACGCCGCCTGCCCAGGTCCGCGATCAGTGATGGCGGACCTGGGCAGGCGGCAGCGGGCGTGAACCCACGCCGCCTGCTCAGGTCCACGATCGGGGATGGCGGACCTGGGCAGCCGCCTGCCGGCCTTAACCCACGCCGCCTGCCCAGGTCCGTGATTGGTGATGGCGGACCTGGGCAGGCGGCTGCCGGCCTTAACCCACGCCGCCTGCCCTGGTCCACCATCATGGCTTGGATCTCACTGACATGGGTGCTGCCCTTTCCCCCGCCATCTTTGCTGGTTTAACGTGTATATTTGCTCCTGGTTGGCCGGTGGGCGTGACCGGTGGGCGTGGCCGGTGGGCGTGGCTTATGGGTGTAGCGAAGGTGCGGTCAATTTGCATATTACTGTTTTATTAGATAGGATTGTGTTAAAACAGATTGGATAAGACTAAGAGGGTGGAGCAAAGGATTTAGATTCAAGACCTAATTAGTTTGTGGAGTCATCAGCATTTGATGGAGATGTGGAGGTTAACAGGGAGGGAAAAGGCTAACATGACTCATAGCCCCAAGTGGTAGTGATTATGTCTTTCCCAAGAGGAGGAAACAGATTTGTGAGGAGAGAGAGCTCAGTGTTCAACATGCTGAGCTGGTGGCCATGGTACATCCCTTGCTGCCTAGCGGGCAGTTATGAATCTTTAGGTGTGGAACTGGGGAGGGAAGTCGCTGCTAGAGAGAGAATTTAGAGCCGTTATCAGTTGACAACCTACCAAAATAATCCTTGGGAATCACTGGTCTAGATAATTTGACCTATAAGCCCACTTTTCTTTCTTCCTTCTGTGGTTTAGAAGCATATTCAAACACTAATTACTCTGTTAACAATCTTATGACCCACCTTATTTACCCCTCCCTGAAAAAACTGCCAGTAATCCTATTTAGGTAATTTTCTATCTAGTTCAAATTCTTTCTCAGAGCGTGGCCCAGACAGAGTAGGTAGGGGAGGAATGTTGGCCATTATTTTTAAATTAAAATTATCTTTCCGGAAAGATACAAAAGTGACTTCTACGTTCAGTAGTATGGTTGTTTCCACTGGTTAGCTATAATCCGTAAAATATTATCAGATTATTATTATTAAACGTGTTTGCTTAGTAATTCTCACGATGCTGGCTAGGTAGGTACTTCTCCATTAAACAGACGAGAACACAAGCCAAGCGGTTAGGGAATTTGCCCCAAATCACACAGCCATTAAGAAAGAGGGTGAGCCAAAATGAAACCTCATTCCAAGACCCAGCCCCTTCACCAACCTTGTTTGCTGTCGTTTTAGCCAAATTTTAAAAGCATCAAGCGAATTAAAGAAAGTCCCTTTATTTTGTTCCCAATCCGTTTTCCCAGACTCCTTGGGGCATCGTATGACTATTTCTGGCACAAGTTAGAGACCTAAATCGGTAGCCTTGGCGTGATCCCGCCATGATGACATTTTGTTTGGCCGACGCGCCCCTCCAACACAACTTCTGCTCCGGGACGCGCCGCCCCTCAGCGGACAGGAAGAGCAACAGCGCCCCGACCTCGGGAGGCCGGGCCAGGGCCTCGCCGGGACCCCCGCCCGCGCTCCCGGCGCCTCCCAGGCCCCGCCCCCTCGCCCAGGATGCATCTGGTTGAAAACAAAATCCCACGTGACTGGCTCCGCTCTCAGGCTATCATGGCGTCTCCCAGTGGGAAGGGAGCCCGGGCGCCGGAGGCTCCCGGCTGCGGGCCCCGGCCGCTCGCCCGGGACCTGGAGGACTCGGTGGACGACGCGGAGGGGCTGTACGTGGCGGTGGAGCGGTGTCCGCTGTGCAACACCACCCGCCGGCGGCTGACCTGCGCCAAGTGCGTTCAGAACGGCGATTTCGTCTACTTCGACGGCCGCGACCGGGAGAGGTACGGCGGCCGCCACGGCCCTATTGTCTCTTCCCCCGGGTGGCTCCTCAGCTCCGCGCCGGAGGCTGGAGCCCGAGGCCCGGGTCTGGACCCCGGACTCCCTCGAGAGGAGGGGGAGAGAGGGAGAGGAGCTGCTTTGCTCCCAGGGAACAGGGTCGGGGTCGGGGGCTAGATGAGGGAAGGTCGCCGTTTCCCAATAACCCACCCGAGAGGAGTCTGACCCCCCTGTGCTCTGGAAAATGGATAGACGGTGACTCTGGAGAGGTCTCCCCCTGTTGCTGCCTTAGAGTTGTAGTCTCAGCTCTTTGCTGCACTCCCATTCAAAGCTTGATTTAACCTTTTTCTGTCTTTGAAAATACACTCATCCTCTAGGAGAGACCAGAAAGAGAATCAAGTAAGTAGTTAAGGAGGGATTCGAGCCCTGGAAGCCTGAGTCGCAGCTGGACCTTGTTGTCAGACATGCTTATTACTCTGTGGGAACTGGGACTAGCTAGTTACTCCCTGATTGTTTTGGATACTAAGGAGTTTGGGCATGTGTTTTGGCTTGTTTTAAGGCATGAGTTAAGAGAATTAAATTTAGGAACAAGTTTTGAAATCAAAACAGAGCTACAAGTCCTTGGTTAAGGTATTTGAAGAATTGGTGTGTTTAGTTGAAGGGGCTCTCTCCCAACTTTTATTTCACTAAGATGAGCTAACGTTTTCATTGCAAAAGTTCTTAATCCAAGAAGTTGTTATCCCCAACTTATTGCTGAGTAAACTGCATAGTTAAGTGCCCTCCCCTAGGTCACATAGTTGAGTGTAGGGACCAGAATTAAGATCCAGACATCCTGAACTCTTATACCATGCATTTAACCACTAGTTCGTACAACCTTTATATTTGGAAATGTTTTGAGTTCCTAGTTTGCCTCTGATCATGAATGGAGTTCGGTTCTTTTTTTTCCTGTTTTGAGATCTGTAGAATATAACCTTTTTAGTTCATTGCCGTTTGATGACTTTAGAAACTGACCTAATAAGTGATAGCTTTAAAAATTAAAGCTGTTTTTTAATTTTAAGAATACTAGGTATGAGACGGGAATATCTAACTGATGGGAGTTTTTCAAGGGTTCAGTTCTGAATCTTCTATCTGTATGTTTTCCTACATCCATTCTCATGACTTAAATACCATCTATATGCTGAAGACTGCCAGACTAGATCCAAACCAGACCTCTCTGGAATCTAGAAAACAGCTGCCTGCCCAACATCTATATTTAAATTTGTAATAAGTATCTCTATCTTGGCAAACTGGAGTTATTTTCCAATATAAATCTGTTCCTCCCATGCTCATGCCAAACTCAGTAAATGGTAACCTCATTCTTCTTTGGTACAGGACAAAAAACAGTCTTCCTTGGCTCACTCTCTTAATGCTGCCCCATCTAATCCCATCAACAGATTCTAACCACTCTTCAAAAGCTATCCTAAGCTGGACCCTTTCATCACCTACGCTGATCCACCAAAGGAACAATGCCTCCTGAGCCTTTGCTTCCTTATAGTGTTATTTCCATATTGCAACCGGAGTAACACCACTCCTCCATTCCTCTTTGAAATCTTTCAGGATTTCAAAGTAAAAAAGCTGAAGTCCTTAATCAGAGTTCTGCATTGCCTGTTCTCCTCTGATCTATTATTTTTCCCTTACCTACTCGGCTATACCACCTGGCGTCCTTGCCAGTCCTCAGACACACAAAAAACACTCCTGCCTGGTGGCATTGCAGTCTTATTCACACTGCTGGGAGCTCTTCTCCCCAAAATAGTCAGGTCTGCCTTTGTTTCCTTTAGGCCTCTGCTCATTAGAGAAACTCTTTTTTGACCACTCAATTAAAATAGTCACCTCCTTTCCCAGGTTACCTGCTTTATTGGCTTACATAACAATTATCTCCATCTATGGCTTACATATTAATGTCTAACTGCCCTCCACTCCAAAGATGTAAGCTCTATGAGGGCAAGACTTTATCAGTTTTGTACTCTCCCAAGTCCTCACATAGTAGAGGATAGGATTATAAGATTTGTTGAATGACTGAATGGATCTACCTCTCTTTCCCAAACTTGTCTGATCCTGAATCATTTCCTTTTTATCCTTTGTTACTAAGCCAGAAGCCGGGGAATTATTTCATGTATCCAAATAATTGGCAAGTCTAACTTGATTTGCTCTAAAATAGATCTTGAATTTGTCTACTTCTAGTCCAGACTGCCTTCACTTCTCTCTTGGCTACTTCTTGGTTTCCTTTTTTTTTTTTTTAACTCTACAACTCCTCCCCACCCTCTCTGGCCAGCACACGACAGCCACTGTAAAAAAGTAAATCAGATAACGTTATTGTTTTGCTTAAACCTTTCAATGACTTCTCACTGAGTTTAAAATTCAAAAAAGTAATCTAATTAATTAAAAAAGTAAAGCCAAGCTCCTTCCCAAGGCATATAAAGTCCCATGTGATGTGGCTATTGCTTATCTTTAACTTTGGCTATAAGGTTGAGTTAAAAATGTAGGCTTTGGATTGATACTGCATTGATTTGAATCCAAGCGCCCCCACTTGCTATGTGATTTTGAACAAGTTAACTTTGCCTATGCTTGTTTATTTCATTTTAAAAATGGCGGGGTTTCTGGTAGTGATTACATAAGAGGATGCATTAAACTACTTAGCATGAAGTCTAGCATATATTAAGCACTCAAATATTATTCATGCGCAAATCGTCTAACTGTATTAAAACGTTTTCACCACTGGGCTCTTCCCCTTGCTGTTCCCTCTGCCTGGAACACTGTACCTCCTGATTGGCATCTTGTCTTTCTGTCTTAACTTGAACGTTGCTTCCTTAGTGAGGCTTGTCCTGACCTCCACTAAGGTAGGTTCACACTTCCATCTCTCCCCCCGTTATTCCCAATCACAGTACTCAGCCCGTCTGGCACTGAGCATGGTGTGTAATATTATTTATTTGAGGAGGAGCTTTGCATCCACAATGTAGTTTCATGAGGACATGATTCTGGTTTTGTTCAACCAGATCACCCGTACTTTGCACAGTGGCCGTGGAGCACACAGTAGGCATATTGTTGAAGGAATGATAAAGTCAATAAACCTTTAAAGATAATTTTTTTGTGTGCTAAATCTGAGCATTAAAGTGAATTTTCAGGAGAGAGGTGTGTTCGAGTGGTTTTCTTTTTCTGACCAAGAAAAATAAAGAGCAAATACCAGACCCATTCAAAATTGAGAGGTAAAAAAGAAAAGTTAGGGTTCAGGGACAAGAAGACTGCTAAAGTGGTCTGCTCAGCCAGCTTCATGTCACTTTTCATTGTTCCCATTTCTGAACTGTGTCTTCCTTCAGAAGTGGACTTTGTTTTCATCATTCCCAGAACAATGCCAAATATCTGCTGGGATGAAGCAATCTCTTGAGACCCAGGACCATTGTGCTAAAAGCCAAATCATTTTTTATGAGCTCTCACTGGATGCAGTTATCTACATAAAACATTCTTGCAAGTTACAGAGAGAAAGGCAGGTCTCTGCTCTCAAGGATTTACACTGATTACTAATAAGCCTCAAATTTCGGGGGTGAGGTTGGTTGTGAGATATTTTTAGTATTTATGAAAGTTTTGTACTCTGTGTTTTGCTTTCAGACTCTTGATGAAAAACTCCTCGCTAACTCTGGGAAATCACTTGGAAATAAAATATGGAGATTTACAGCACAGTTTAAAAACCCTTGTTTAACCTCTGATTCTTTTCAGTAAATTAGCCAAATTATCTGTGCTTACATGGATCTTGAATGTGATCATGCATATCAAAGTTCTTGTAAATGTAAATGTATTTTTTTTAGTTTCATTAATGGGCTATCTGAATATACAGGTTTTAATAGTTTAACAGGCCCAGCGGGCGTGGCTCAGTGGTTGAGCATCAATCTATGAACCAAGAGGTCATGGGTTTGATTCCCGGTCAGGGCCCATGCTCAGGTTGCAGGCTTGATCCTCAGTAGGCGGTGTGCAGGAGGCAGCCCATCAATGACTCTCTCATCATTGATGTTTCTATCACTCTCTCCCTCTCACTTTCTCTCTAAAATCAATATATATATATATATATATATATATATAATAGTTCAATAATTCAAGGAAAATTAGATATTAAAGACTAACTATCTCATAATAGTTCCTTTCATAACTAAGAAGGAAGCATGTGTCTTTATATAATTTTGTGAAAAGTACGAGTTGGTAGATAGATTGGTTGAAAAACATCTAAACACTACTTTTTTGTTGTTTAGTGGGAAGACTTCCTTATACCATGGTATTCTCACCAACACTGTCCTTTCCTCATCTCTCACCTTGGCCCCAGTCCTAAGACAATACCCACTTTCTTCTCTACTTTTTCACCTGCCTTTTAACTTGTGTGCTTCTTTAAGAGATGAGGAGAAGTGATTTAAGCAGTACTCCAACACAGTCCTTGGATTGTACTGGTGAATATTTTACAGTTACAGGTCTTTTAACAGGAATATAATTTTCTGGATTATTCATTTATCTGATACCAAAAATAGCACTGTTGCTCAATAGGGAACTGACAAGTTAAAGTCATCTTCCCAGTCAAAACTGGAAAGAAGTCAGTTACTGGTTTATAATAGGGGTAGGGATGGGATAGGGAGCATGATGTGAGGATGCCTGCTGGTTTAGGAACCAGTTATTTTAAAGTGTGGATTAAAAAGGCAGACATGTTTTATGAGCATATGGATATTGGTTTTATAAGTACATTTTCAGGAATGATGCAGCATTACCTGCACTGATGAGTTTTAAGAATATATTACTACATTTTATCAGGAAACAAATATAGGCACTAAACAAACTGAAGTGGGATAAAGGATGAGCAAGAAATTTAGACATTACTGAAGATTTCAAGGGGAAGACACAACCAACATCCAAAAAATTATCTTTTAGATATTTCTGTTCTCCCTCTAGTATTCTTTTGGTTGTCAGTGACGATAGCCTGTCTATAAATTCAGTTCTGAGGCCACATTTGTATACCTCACTCAGCAGAACAAAAGCTCTACAGGTAGCTGGTCTCCCCATCTTTAGATAAGAGTTTACCACCCTCACTGCTGTTTGATTGTATCTGCTAAGAAAATATGTTTGGTTTTCAGTCAGTATCACTGGCTACGCTTCATCATTATACCTTTTAACATTTATAAAAGGCTTTCACATTTATTATCTGCCATTTATTTCCTACCACAAAGCCATGTGTTATTAACCTATCTTAAAAGTGAAGAAACAGAGGAGTTGTGCTTAGACTATGCTACTTTTTAAATTCACTTCCAGATCTGAACTGTGTGTGTGTGTGTGTGTGTGTGTGTGTGTGTGTATATATATATATATATATATATATATATATATATATATATATATATATAGTTCAGTTTAATGCATTCATAAGTTTAAGTGCTAAATCACTCATTATAATGAAGAAAAGGGAAACTAAAGTGTATTATGTGCTAAGTGCCTGTACTTGATGCTTTCACATTTATATTATTTAATCCCTGTAACCAAGTCGTGTAAGCAGTATTCCCATTTTACAAGTTAGGAGATTAAATGGCACTTGATTTCCATTTTCTACTGACTTAACCTTCATTCCTGCCAGTGCAGTGTTTTTACTGTATTTTCTGAAATCCTAAATATTCTAACATAAAAAGCCATCCTGATGAGGACCATGTTTTTCCCCTATTGCATTTGTCCATAAACATTACACCCTTACTAGTATATGCCTAAAGCTAAGGAAGAAAAATTTGATGGCTAGTAATTCTTACTGTGTTCATATCCTAATTCAAGAAATATTTATTTCTTTAACCGTCTCCACTTAAACAAGGAGATTGCTGTGCTCTCTTCTCCAGGAACCTCTGTGCTCTCACTTACCTGAGAAGCCTCACTGCCTTATTTCTATATCCAGAAAAGTCATTAATTCTTCTTCCACAATCTGGGCCCAAATCAGTGATGGGTAAAACCCCACAGTGACCTAAAAACAGTGTGCTCATTTCTCCCTCTTATATTTAAGGAACCCAAAGAATATAACCTATTTCAAGGGACCTAAGAACTTTAGATACTTTAAGGGGATTACATATATATTTTTATAGTAGATGTGATCCTCAGGGGGTGGACATAAGAAATTTTCATTGATTATATACCTTTTTTTCTGATTGTAAAAGTATATATGAGTATTGTAGAAAATTGTAAAGTACAGAAATACATAGAGAAGGAGACAGAATATTGTTTTTAGGCCTTCAGTTGCTTATTTGAAAGTTTTGGGGGTTTTTTCCTTTCTATAATACATTAGTGGTTATAATACATTAAAGGTTTCTCAGACCTTTCTATTGCCATAACCCTAGGCACAAAGTAAACATATACCCCTAGGATGAGGGAAAGGACTGGGCAGGCAGATGGAGGGATTAGTTATTTTGTGAAAGGTGCTGTGCTTGGGACATCTAAGTGCTCAGTAGGTGGCTTAATAGTTGTAGGTGTTATAATGATGTTAATTATCTATCACCTAGCACAGAATTAATGTGGTTCCCTAATAGAGAACTTGCCCTGGTGCTGTTTTTCTGATAATATGGGATATTTATGAATGGTCTAACCTGTGTATAACTCTCAGTTGCCCATGTCAGTGGCCAGGGCTCACACTCATTAGCAACACACTTCTATCCTCAATATCCCACTTGGGAGTGTTGACGCTTTGTTGCAGAGATTAATTTTTTACCTTGTGAAACATAATTTCCTCTGCCCTTAATGACTTCCTTCCCTTGACAGGGCCAGCTCTAACTCATCCTAAGTCTTAGCCCAGATAGGCATAGCTCACACAAAGCTCCCTCGGAAGCCTGCACTGGGTGGTGTGCCGTCTCTTGTACCACCGGGGTGCTGGGTGATTACCTCTCTCATTCCCATCCACCTCTATTGAAGGGAGAATGATTCAAAGTCAACTTAAGGGAGTATTTTTTTAATGGAAAAGAAATGATTAATTGTAAAAGTATGGAAGAATTTAGGAAACAGTAATCCATTTAAGGAAGTACTTTTTTAAGGGAAGAAAACATCTTATAAGTGGAGAAATTTGGTAAATAATGTAGAAGGCCTTTTTAAATTGGGAGAAAATATAGGAAACTTGTAAAAGCCATGGTGCACAGTATGGGTTCACTGGCAGATTCCTTTCAGAAACCACAAAATACTGAAGTCATTGAACAAACCAACACAAAATTGATAAACGTATCTGCATAAAAGTTGGAAAATTCTGTAGAACAGAAACATGAGTAGTCAAAAGGAGATTGAGGTGGGAGATTTTTCAAGATGTATGAAAGAAAAATGGCTAATTTCCCTAATAATCCTTAAAAAACTATAGAAAGATGGACAAAGGACATAGACAGGAATAACAAAAGAAAATAAGTAGCTAATTATTTAAGGAAAGGGCATTCATTTCTAGTGAAATAAAGTATTTGAATAATGAACTATTTGGGGGGAAAAGGGGTGGGAAAGCCAGTCAGGTTAGCAAAGACTGAAATGTGCAGTGTTTGGGGAGAGTATGAAAAAACAGATTCTGTTACTGGTGGGGTTGTGAATTATATTAAACTAGAAGCCCGGTGCATGAAATTTGTGCACGGGTAGGGTTCCCAGGCCTGGCCAGCGATCAGGGCCAAGCGAGGCCTTCCGGCTGGTGGCCGAGGCCTTCCTTTCGGCTGCCGACTGGGGACTCCCTTCCCCAGCTGCTGGCTGCCGGCCGGGGCCTTCCTTCTTTCCACGCCACCCCCTGATGGTCAGCGCGCATCATAGCGCGCGATAGAACTCCCGATCTCCCGGTTGAACTCCTGCAGGGACACTTTGCATATTAGCCTTTTATATATATAGATGATCCAGAAGAAATTTAAAAATAACTGCCAGAATTTTGCTTGTACATATTTGACCTAGCAATTTATTTTTACTTATTGGAATTTCTCATAGATAATCTTAAAAGCTTATAAAGATTTATGTACTAAGATATTCATTCATAATATGGATAAGAGTGAAAAATTGGCAGTGTTTAATAGGAGTTTATATAAATAAATTATATGCCCTAGCCCAGTGGTCAGCAAACTGTGGCTCGTGAGCCACATGCGGCTCGCGAGCCACATGCGGCTCGCGAGCCATGGTTTGCTGCTCTGTTGACTAATGAGTTTGCCGACCACTGACCTAGACTCTCGATTCCAATAATTACAGACTGTTATTGTTCCTTGTGATTAAGCCCCTATCCCAGTGGTTGGCAAACTCATTAGTCAACAGAGCGGCAAACCGCGGCTCGAAAGCCATAGTTTGCCGACCACTGCTCTAGCCTGTTTGGCTCAGTGGATAGAGCATTGGCCTTTGGACTGAAGGTTCCCAGGTTTGATTCCGGTCAAGGGCATTTACTTCAGTTGCAGGTACATGGTCGGCTGGTGCAGGAGGCAACCAATCTGTGTTTCTCCCTTATCGATATTTCTCTCTGTCTTTCCCTCTCCCATGCTCTCTAAAAAATCAACAGAAAAACATCCTCAGGCAAGGATTTTAAAAAAAAGTAAATTATATGATGTCTGTTGTATGAAATTCTGTGTATCTGTTCAAGAATGAGATACTTACATGTTCTGATATGGAAAAACATACATACAGAATATTTTGTGTGATAAACCCAACTTGAAAGTACATATGATTCCTTCCCCCCTCCTTTTTAAAAAAAGACCTCACAGAGGATATGCTTATTGATTTTAGAGGGAAGAGAAGGGTAGGGGGGAGATATGTGCCCTGACCAGGAGTGGAACCCACAACCTTTGGCATATGTGATGACACTCCAACCAACTGAGCCACACTAGCCAGGGCTCCTTTTTGAGTCAAGTCTGGTTTGAATATAATGACTATCTGTTAATCTTTCCATTTGTTGGAAACCATACTGAGAAAGCGCAGACTTAGGGAGTGAATTTTTTTAAATCTATTTCCATGAGTAGTGGGATGGAGAATGCAGAGAATGGGTGAGTGTGCTGATGAGCAGTTGAAATGCTGACCCAGCCACATTCCTTGATATCATCTGCTGTTTAGCTTTGTTAACACCATTTAGTTTTAATTTCCTTCATCAAGGATACCATGACTCATGAACTGTTTGGTACAGAAAGAATTATCTTCCGTTTATTATTCCTGCTGTCAACTGTGTATTTGTTTTAAGTGTGTGTGTGTGTGTGTGTGTGTGTGTGTGTGTGTACAAAGCCCAAGAGAATCAACCAGCTTTTAAAGCTGAACAAAGTTGTTTGTCATCCCAGTTTGTTCTAGTGCAAAGTGGAGTGGCATTTTTATGACATCTGAAAGGAGAACTTCCATAACTTCTAAAAGCAAGATTTTATCTTCCTCTGTCAGTTCGTTTTTGCATGGTTTGATGAATCTTGTCAGTTTGTCATACCCTTCAGGTTACGGGACCATGAATCACCACATTGCCTTAGTGAGATAGAAATAAATACCACATTAGTTTCTCTTTTTTATATACAAGGAAATGGAAGCATAAAACAAATAAGTAGTATGTCCAAGAGTACACAGCTACAGAACATATCATTAGACTTCTTAATATTGTGGCAGATTCTTTGTTATAAGTTGCGGGCACATAATAAAAGACTGATAAGTTAATTGATGAGTCTCTGGGTTTGTCTACATTTCACATTGGTGTCTGAGTTTTCTAGTACTATTTCATGCACTGACCACCTGACTGGCCATTGCAATGCTACCCAATAGAACGTTCTGCCACGGTGTTCTGTTTCTACACTTTCCAATATGGTGGAAGCCAACCATTTGGGGCTATTGAAATGTGGTTAGTGCAACTGAGGAACTGAATTTTTAAAAAATATATTTTTATTGCTTTGAGTGAGAGAGAGAGAGAGAGAGACATCGACATGAGAGTGAACCCTTGGTTGGTTTCAGGCGCCTCCGGCCCCCCACAGGTCCCAACCGGGGATCGAACCCCCAACCTGGGTGTGTGTCCTGACTGGGAATCAAACCGTGACCCCCTGGTTCATGAGTTGATGCTCAACTACTGAGCCACACTGGCTGGGCTTGATTTGCTTTTTTGTTTAATATATTATGTATTGTACATTTTCAGTGGCTATTAAATGGTCATAATTAGACCATTTGGGTATGTTTCAAACATGGTGTTATTGAACTAGTGTTTTAGAGAGACTTGTAAGGTAGAGATTTTTAGGGCTGTTATTGTTCTGTTAAATGGTTTTCATTTAGGCTAGAAATTCAGGAGACAGGCAAAAGCCTGTCCTTAGACTGTATACCATGTGGCTGTAGCACCATTGTTTCCTTGAAAATAGTGAGCCACTGTTAACTCAGTTGAAAATCAGTTGCACAGTGTTAGTCATTCGATTCTAAAATCAAATCCTTATTAAGCAACAAGCCACATTTCAGGTGTTCAGTAGCCACGTGTGACTGGTGTTTACCATACTGGACAGCACAGATCTAGAAGATCTGAATGACACTGTTAGACACCTTCAGCCAGTTGACATTATAGAGCACTGTGCCCAGCAGCTGTGGAATACGCGTTCTTTCAAGTGCACGTGGAACTTTCACTGAGGCAAACCAAATTCAAGGCAGTCTCAAATCACAAGATTGAAATCTCACAGTATATTCTATGACCACCTCAAAATTAAGAAAATAATAACAATAACTTACCTAAGAAAGCCCGTTATATCTAGAAATTAAACAATATACTTGTAAATAACTTGTGAGTCAAAGGAATCTTAAAGAGAATTAGAAATTTCAAACTAAATACACTGCATCAACATTTTTGGTGTCGCTAAAACAATATTTAGGGGGAAATTTATAACTTTATATGGTTATATTAAAAAGAAGGGGGCATAAAATCACTGATTTGAGCCCTAGCTGGTTTGGCTCAGTGGATAGAGCGTCAGCCTGCGGACTGAAGGGTCCCAGGGTCGATTCTGATCAAGGGCACATGCCTAGATTGTGGGCTTGATCCCCAGTGGGGGATGTGCAGGAGGCAGACAATCAATGATTCTCTGTCATCATTGATGTTTCTATCTCTCTTTCCCTCTCCCTTCCTCTCTGAAATCAATAAAGATATATTTTTTTAAAAAATTAATGATTTGAGTTTTTATCATAAACTGCAAAAAAGGGGCAAACTAAACACCAAATAGGTAACAGGAAGAAAATAATAAGTATGAGAGTAGAAGACTGACAGAGAAGATTCACTGTAATATGATATCCCTTCCTCTTGGTAACTTTTACTTATTAATTTTGTAACCTCAAATTACTAGCAATAAAATAAGTGAGAAAAAATTGTACTTTAAAAATATAAGGAACAAATTGATAGGTGAGAGCAGGATTAAATTAAGCTTGATAATTAAAATTATTATTTTGTTGTTAATTTTCACCCAAGGATATTTTCTTCATTGATTTTCAGAGAGAATGGAAGGAAGGGGGAGAGATAGAGAGAGATATATCATTTGATTGCCTGCCCCAACCCGGGCCAGGGATCAAGCCTGCAACTGAAGTACATGCCCTTGATCAGAATTGAACCCAAGACCCTTCAGTCCGTGGGCCGATGCTCTATTCAATGAGCCAAACAGCCTAGAGTAAAAATTATCTACTAGAGGCCCGGTGCACGAAATTCATGCACGGGTGTGTGTGTGTGTGTGTGTGTGTGTGTGTGTGTGTGTGTGTGTTCCTCAGTCCAGCCTGCACCCTCTCCAATCTGGGACCTCTCGAGGGATGTCCGACTGCCTGTGTAGGCCTGATTACAGTGGGATCGGGCCTACAAGGGCAGTCGGACATCCCTCTCACAATCCAGGACTGCTGGCTCCCAACTGTTCGCCTGCCTGCCTTCCTGATTGCCCCTAACTGCTTCTGCCTGCCAGCCTGATCACCCCTAACCACTCCCCTGCCAGCCTGATCGATGCCTAGCTGCTCCCCTGCCAACCCGATTGCCCCCAACTGCCCTCCCCTGCAGGCCTGGTTCCCCCCAACTGCCCTCCCCTGCAGGCCTGGTTCCCCCCAACTGTCCTCCCCTTCAGGTCTTGTCCTCCACCCCCCCCAACTGCCCTCCCCTGTGGGCCTGATTGCCCACAACTGCCCTCCTCTGCTGGCCATTTTGTGGTAGCCATCTTGTTTCCACATGGGGGCAGCCATCTTTGACCACATGGGGCGGCCATCTTGTGTGTTGGAGTGACAGTCAATTTGCATATTACTCTTTTATTAGATAGGATAACAATAAAAGTGTAATATGCAAATCGACTGAATGGCTGTCCGGATGACCTTCTGGACAAAGCCAGGGCTGCAGGCGCAGGATTGAGGCAGGTGCTGCGGCTGCGAAGGCCTACTCTTACACGAATTTTGTGCATCGGGTCTCTAGTTTTTGTAATAGAAGCCTCAGTTTTTTTTAATTCAAATTCACATTAGTACTCTAATGTTCCTGTTTGGAAATAATTTAACTTAGGGGTGGAAACCTATAGATATATTTTATAAACCCATGACAGAATTTTGAGGCTGAGAGTTTGAATTTAACTTTAAAATAACCAAGTGGTGAGCAGCCACATGCATCCCATTGAGAAGTTGTGTACAGTACTTACTTTCAGTGACATTTCCAGGTGAGTCTGCAGACATGATTGGCTTCCCGAGAGTTCATATAATCTGATTGAACTGGAAAAAAAAAAGAATATTTAAATAAAACATTAAATTTTTTTCTTACAGGTTTATAGACAAGAAGGAACGGTTAAGCCAACTTAAGAGCAAGCAGGAAGAATTTCAAAAAGAGTGAGTCTTCATTTTTTTTAAAAAATATATTTTATTTATTTATTTATTTATTTATTTTAAGACAAGGGTACTTATGTTTTTATGGTTTTTTTCTTTTTTTAATATATTTTCATTGATTTCAGAGAGGAAGGGAGAGGGAGAGAGAGAGATAGAAACATTCAATGATGAGAGAGAATCATTGATTCACCTGCCTCCTGCATGCCCCCTACTAGGTATCGAGCCTGCAACCCGGATATGTGCCCTTAGACTGGATTCGAACCCAGGACCCTTCAGTCCGTAGGCTGATGCTCTATCCACTGAGCCAAACCAGCTAGGGCTTTTATTGTTTTTTTTACAGAGAGGAAGGGAGAGGGATAGAGAGTTAGAAACCGATCAGCTGCCTCCTGCACACCCCCCACTGGGGATGTGCCCGCAACCAAGGTACATGCCCTTGACCGGAATCGAACCTGGGACCCCTCAGTCCGCAGGCCAACGCTCTATCCACTGAGCCAAACCAGTTTCGGCTCATTTGGCTTTTTAATTTGTGGAGGTTATCTAGTCACCATGTGGGTTAATTCAGTGCTGTGGTGTGCAGATATATGGATTGCTAACTTACTAAATCTAGGATACAATCTGAACATATAGAAGAGCAGTGCATCTTGGAGAAGCAAAATAGGAGAGTTATCCAGTTTCTAGAAAATATTGGGATCAGACCCGGTGCCTGTGCACAGTAGGCACTAGTGATGGGATAAATGAATTAAGCCCCCAGCCTGATCATTGGTGTGTGGCAGACGGTTCCAGGACAGTAGGCATGTTAGACTTAAGTTAGTGATGGTGGCTCCTATAGGATGTTACTGCTTCCGTTTAGCTTTCTTTATCAGTGTTTTTGCAAAGTTTGGTATGCAGATAGAACATCTATATCAGAATTCATTAACTGAGGTAATGGTTAAAAATGCAGATTTTTAAAATCCTATCCTCAGGTATTCTGATTCAGTAGGTCTGAGTGGAGGCCTGGAATCTGAGTTATTACTGAGCACCACTGGTGCATCTCTCACACTCTGGATTTGAGAATTTTCCTATAGAGCCTCCTATCCCAAACTGACCCAGTCATTGCTCTGCAGACACGCCCCAGGTCAGATAAACACATTCATAAGTGGATTAAATAGCCTGAGATACCTCACATTAGAGAAACCTGCTTGGATTAATTTAACTTGGTTATTTCTCTAATTATTCAACCATAGAAACTATTTATTTATATATTTAAATCCTTCCCTGATGCCATGCTTATTTTTTTATTTTTTTTTAAGAAAGGGGAAGAGAAAGAGAGAAAGGGACAAATGGAAAGGGAAGAAACAGTGATCAGTTGCCTTCCTGCACACACCAGGACTGGGGCTCGAAACCTTTCAGTGTAAAGGACGATGCTCCAGCCAACTGAGCCACACTGGACAGGGCCCAAACTTCTATTTTTACAGAACACTTCACTCCATAAAACAAATATTTGCAGATACTGGCTTGTGCCTTTTCTTTGTGTAATGATCTTAGCATTTTTAATCATGAATTCTCTTGTAACTATCATTAATTATGACTGGTGGGAATTATTAGTTATGACTGAGGACAAAGGCTCCGGCTGTTATGGAAGTTTATGATGAATGCCTACAGAAAGGCTCTGGGCTGTGTTAGAAGGGCAAAAAGGAGGAGGTGAGAAAAAATTGCAGAGAACAGAATTTGGAAAACACTTAAGTGCTTCAGTCCCATTTTGCTATTTCAAGCCATTTATAAGAAGTTATGTTTAAAAATTGTTGATTTTACATTTTTGAGCTTTATAAAATTTAATTTTTTAAGGGCTTATTTAATATCTCTCTTCTCCATACAGAGTGTTAAAAGCTATGGAAGGAAAATGGATAACAGATCAGTTGGTAAGCTGTAAGAACTATTTAAATAATATTCTTTGTACTTGAGGTTACATGTTTTTAAGTTGGTGCTTAAAAAATCATTGTGAGTTTAAATTTGTTTTTGTTCATTTTTGGAAGTCTTCTCTTTGAATATATTTGTAGTGTGGGCTTCTCAGATATTTTATGGTTACCAAAAACAGGATATTGACAGTTCATTAGGGAGCTGTTGTAAAAGTTATGAAGTCTGATAGTGACATCTATACTAATAAAAGGGTAATATGCTAATTAGACTGGGTTGACCAGACATCTTCCGGTCGTCTGGTCCTCCTTCCGGACAAAGCCACAGTGGCGGGGGTTGAGGTAGAGGTGGTTAGGTGCAATCAGGCCGGCAGGGGAGGGCAGTTAGGGGCGATCAGGCAGGCAGGCAGGCAGAGGGATTAGGGGCGATCAGGCAGGCAGATGAGTGGTTAGGAGCCAGCGGTCCCGGACTGCAAGAGGGTGCAGGCTGGCTGACGAATTTCGTGCACCGGGCCTCTAGTAGAAATATAAGAACAATGGACTATCCTTTTGGAGAAAACGTACTCATAAACACACACATTTTGGAGTAATGATTAAATATGAAAAGTAAACTCATAAAAATGTGAAAAGAAAATAGGGGGAAGTTTTTATGTAATCTAGGAGTGAGGACCTTGATAAGCCATAAAAGAAAACATTTTATGTTTGTTTTTTTTGTTAATCCTCTGGGCATAAACAGAACTTGCTGTGATGATGCAAATATTCTATATCTACGCAGACCAATATGGATGGTAGCCATTAGCCACATGTGGTGTTGAGCATTGTTGAGCATAAGATATATGGGTAGTGTAAGAAACTGAATTTTTAAAAATGTTTTTATTGATTTTAGAGAGAGGAAGGAAGAGAGAGAGAGATAGAAACATCAATAATGAGAAATAATCATTGATCAGCTGCCTCCTGCAAGCCCCCTCCTAGGGATTGAACCTGCAACTTGGGCATATGCCCTGACTGGAAATCAAACTTTGACCTCCTAGTTCATGTGGCTCAACCACTGATCCACCCCGGCCAGGCTGAATTTTGTTATTTTATGAAATTTTAATTGATTTTTAAATAGCCACTTATGGCAGGTGGCTATATATTAGGCAGAGCATGTTAAGAGAATATACTGCAACATTTTTCTCTGTGAATTTCTCTTTAATTTTCTAACAGCTTCTGCATTGAGCCATAATAACACAATTTTTTTTCTTTTTGGTAATCTGACATAGTTACAGAAGCTATAATAAATGTAACAGTTTTCATTATATTTTTTAAGATATACCTGAAAAATGGGTGGTGATACTGGGTAGATAATCATATTAATTATGAGGCCAAATTTTCTGATATTTATTGCATACTTTTTAAGAGATGGAAAATAATGTCCTGCAAGATGAGGATTGAACAGCTGAAACAAACAATATGTAAAGGAAATGAAGAAATGAAGAAAAGTAAGTAATTGGACCCCCTCCCTCCAGCCCTAATAAAGAGCTCATGTGGAATTTCATGGGATTAATAAACTAGAGAGGCAGAGAAAGAGAGGAGCAGGGGCAACAGCAACCTGGAAAAGTTACTGCTTTCCTTCCTCTCCTTATGAAACATTTGTGTAAGGGATTCTTATATAAAGACCTTTAAATAACCTGCTACCTTTCTCACTTTAAAAAAGTTAAGGAACATATGTTTCCCATTTGCCTTAGCTAAGAGGAGACTCAGAGTCTAACTTGGAATCCTATATAATAAAAGAGTAATATGCAAATTGACCATCACTCCAAGACACAAGATGGCCGCCACAAGATGGCATGCAGGGGAGGGCAGTTGTGGGCAGTTAGGGGTGACCAGGCCTGCAGGGGAGGGCAGTTAGGGGCAATCGGGCCAGCCGGGGAGCAGTTAGGCGTCGATCAGGCTGGCAGGGGTGTGGTTAGGGGTGATCAGGCTGGCAGGCAAAAGCGGTTAGGGGCAATCAGGCAGAGGCAGGTGAGCGGTTGGGAACTAGCAGTCCTGGATTGTGAAAGGGATGTCCAACCGCCCGTTTAGGCCCAATCCCAGTGGGATCGGGCCTAAACAGGTGGTTGGACATCCCTCAAGGGGTCCCAGATTGGAGAGGGTGCAGGCTGGGCTGAGGAACAACTCCCCTTCCCCCTCCTTCACCCCCCCGTGCACGAATTTCATGCACCGGGCCTCTAGTCCATTTATAATTATTAGTTCCTACCACCAGAGGCATAGAATATTTTTTTTCTCCATTAGTGTATTTTATACATATTTTAATCTGTATTAATCTTACATTATACTTTTACTGATACTCTCTATCAATAGGTAGTTATCAAAATTTAAGAGAGTTCTCTTAGAAATCCTACATCCTTGGAAATAATATGTGTATTTCTGAAGATCAGTGTTTAAAGTTTAGAATGAATCACCATCGGACCTTGTGAATCCCTCTCCTATTCATTGCTTTCAGAAGCAGTATCTTGTAAGGGGTACATAGTGGAGTTAAAGCTTCCTTTGAAGACATTTTCCTCATACAGTTCTGTGGAGTTTCTCAGGATTAACAAGAGAAGCAGGGCAGCATGGTGAAGGGGCACCCAGGACTGCGGACAGCCAATTGCTCACTGGGTTTGGCACGCAGCCTCCAAAGCCTCTGGTTCAGCAGCAGTGTAGGGACTTGTCATTTAACCTTGAACCTGGTGTACCTCTTCCCCACGCTTCCGTGATGTTCACCCCAGGGGTTGGCCACCAGGTATCTGAGAACCGCCTCAAATTGCTGAATTTACTGACCTTGTACATTTCTCTGGTGAGCAAGTTTAAAACTTTGATCAGCTCTCATAGATTCCTCATACCGAAATACAAAAGCAACAACCACAGAGAATAAAATGAATGGTTCTAAAGCAGTGAACTTAAAACAGTGGTTTCCATCCCTGGCAGAGAGATCTGGGAACCTTTTTAAAACCTAGAGAGAGAATCTTGGGACCCACCCTGGATTTAGAAAATACAATCTCATGCATGGGGACTGGGTCAGTGGTTCTGAAACTGTAGTAAAAGACCAGTAGTTTCTCTTTGATTTCCAATCTGTCATAAACTGATACCAATACTTTTATAAAGTATAATAAAATAAATTACTAGAAAAATGATCATACGCTTGAATGTTAAGGCAATGTCAAATTGCCATGTCAAAGAAAACATTTTCTAAACTTAGTCTGTATTTCTGTACATCTCTTGTCTGATTGGGAAAAGTTTGCAGATGGACCCAGATGCATAGGCTACACTTTGAGTCCACTGCTGTGGGTGGTTCTGATGGTCTGCCGGGGTCCCGAACCCTGCTCTTTAGAACATAATGCAGGCTAATTGCCAGGCTCACAACCTAAGGGAGTTCATAGATTCCAGGAACTATTTGTAGAGATAATTGTTGAGTTTAATTTATTTTAGATTCTGAAGGCCTTCTCAAAACCAAGGAAAAGAATCAGAAGCTTTATACTCGAGCACAACGGCATCAAGAGAAAAAGGAGAAGATTCAGAGGCATAACCGCAAACTTGGGGACCTAGTAGAAAAAAAGACCATCGACTTAAAAAGTCATTATGAGCGTCTGGCAGATCTTCGGCGATCTCATATATTAGAGCTCACCTCTGTCATTTTTCCAATTGAGGAAGTGAAGACTGGTGCGAGGTACAGTAAGCACGTCTTTTGACTCTAGATCAGGTTCCAAAAATCAAGTATTTTTTAAGTGTGTCAGCACCTCATTTATTTGACCTCATTCTGGGGCCATTGGCTTTCCTGGTAATTAAACTGAATGAAGTCTTATCTGCTTCAGCAAACACTGCACACTGCACGGAGTTGGGGAGGCAGCCAAGGGAAAGGGCGGTGGCCCTCGGAGGAGCTTGTGTACACTTACAGCTTCCCGATGAGGTGCTGACTCACCCTGATCAAAAAACCATCTGAGGGCCGATGTCAGCTGCAGTCCCAATCGGGTTGTTTATTAGTTATATGCTGTGAGGCAGGTTCTTGAACCTCAAAGTCAGGGATAATACATGGCTACTTCACATAGGGTCAGGAACTAAAGTGGAAGAAAGCACCCGGTGCTTGGGCTTTCTTACATGGTGACAGCCTTGCACTGCTGACTAGCTGTTGTCAGGCACCGGGTATCTTTACTCTTAGCAGCAGTACATGGTTACCTTCAAAAGACAACCAGTCAGGCCAAAGCGGGTAAAAAAGCTGACAAAACAGAAACATTTTGCCAAATTAAATTGCCTGCCATGGGAACATGAAAGAGGCCACAAATTCCTTTTGGAGAGAGCTTTGAACTCAATGAGTAGACACATGAGCAAAGCTCACCCTCCCGAGTTAACAAAATTTATGGACAAGAAGTTAACCTTGAAATTAACTAGTGGCAGACATGTCCAAGGAATATTGCGGGGATTTGATTCCTTTATGAATCTTATGGTAGATGAATGTGTGCAGATGGCAACAACAATATTGGAATGGATACAATTGCATACACAGTCACAGAAGAGAAAACTGAGAAAAACTTTCTCCTTTCTACCTGTGCTGTTTAAGTTTTTCTGTTAGTATATATTAGTATATACTGTTAATTTTTTTTTAGCTGATGATTTTGAAGTTATTCCTATAATAAGATTTCGTGTTCATTCTTATTTCTCAAACTTCCTTGAGTGGGAGAAGGAGGAAGTAGCATTACAGCTTGGAACTGGCCTGGTCCCCCTCACCCCGGCCCTAACCGTGATAGCTGGTAGAAGTTATGCTATGTGTTTTGTGGCAGAAGGAAAAAGGATTGAGGAACCACTGGCCAAGAGAACAGAATCTAAACTTAGTGCGGTGCAAAAGGCCCTTCCCAGTCTCCCATTTCCTACCCACCTTTCTAATACCATCTCCTGGCACTTCCTTTGTGTATTCTACACAACCCCACTGATCATCTCTGCTCCCAAACACACCGTGTTCTTCCCCTCCTGTGCATTTGTGCCTGCTATGACTTCCATTCCCATCACGCTTCAGACCAGCAGATCTCCAAGTGTGGTCTATTGGCTCTGCGGGTCCCTGTAACCCTTTCCTGGGGTCCATGCAGTCAAAACTGTCCTACCTAATAAAAGAGTAATATGCAAATTGACCCTAACTCCGCTACACCAACTAGCCACGCCCGCAAGCCAATCAGGAGCAAATATGCAAATAAACCCAACCAAGATGGCTACAGCCACAGAGAGCAGGAGGGAGGCTTGGGTTTCCCTGGTAAAGCTTTCTGCCTGCCGTTGCCAGCCTAAGCCTCCACTCAAGGCTACAAAGTTTCAATTATAGAAGGTAAACAAATCCAAACACAAATGGCGGCAGCCACTGAGCTGGAAAGAGCAAGAGGCAAGGGTTGCCCCTGGCAATGGAGGAAGCAAAGCTTCTGTAGCCCTGGCCGGCCTAGGCCTTCAATCGAGGCTACAAAGTTTCAATTATAGAAGATACACAAACCCCAAAAGAAATGGCTGCCAGCCACAGAGCGAGCAGGATGCTTGGCTCTGCTCCAGGCTACAAAGTTTCAATTGTAGAAGATACATAAATCCCAGATACCAGGGCCTCTGCTTGGGTCGCCAGGGGACGTGGCCGGCCTGCAAACCACCACAGGCCCCTCGCTCAGGCCGCCCCATGCCCCAAGGGAACCCCCACCCTGATCTGGGACACCCTTCAGGGCAAACCAGCTGGCCCCCACCCATGCAGCAGGCCTCTATCCTATCTAATAAAAGAGTAATATGTTCTTGGTTTGAAAAATACAGATTTTTTTCATAGATATACTATGTTAACATGTAATAAGTATTATTTTTGAATGAATTAATAATTTAAAATGTTCTCGGATTTCTTATATAGTAAAGCTCAATAGACCTAACCCACACACACAAAAGCTCTTTGTGGTCCTCAGAAATTTTTAAGCATATAAAGGGATATTGCTACCAAATCGTTGGAGAACCTGATATTTGAGGCCCTTGCTTATGGTGCCCCCTTACACCCATGTGGACTTCTGTGCCACAGCTGGTTTGATCTTCGTCTCTGATAGCAATCACTTCCCTCTGCATGTTCCACGTCACTTCCTGTGCTCATGTGCTTCTTCCCAGTGTTCTGTATATCTGGCAAATATGTTGCCTGCTCTTTAAAACCCAGTCCCTTGAAACCCGTATGCATCTTCTGGTTTTTAGAGATCCCGCAGATGTGTCTTCAGAGAGTGACAGTGCCATGACCTCTAGCACCGTGAGCAAGCTTGCAGAAGCCCGGAGGACGACTTACCACTCAGGGAGATGGGTCTGTGACGACCACAATGGGGACACCAGCATCAGCATCACAGGGCCTTGGATTAGCCTTCCCAACAACGGGGACTACTCTGCCTACTATAATTGGGTGGAAGAGAAGAAAACCACGCAGGGGCCTGGTGAGAAGCAAGATAGTGTTTGGAAACTTTTATAAACATGTACCGTACATTCTGGCGTATAAGATGACTGGGCGTATAAGATTTTCCTGGGTTAAAAAGTCGTTTTATACGCCGGAAAATACGGTATATTGGACTATATTGATGGGATTAGATATAATGGATTAGATATACTGGACTACCGTATTTTCCGGCGTATAAGACGACTTTTTAACCCAGGAAAACCTTATACGCCCAGTCGTCTTATATGCTGGAAAATACGGTATTTTTTTAATCGAGGTAAAATTTATATAACAAAATGAACAGTTGTGAACAGTTACGTGGCATTTAGTACATTGACAGTGTTATAAAACCATCACCTCTGTCTAGTTCCAAACATTTTCATCACCCCATAAGGAAACTCCAGGGCATGAAGCAGTCACTCCCAGCACCCTCCTCGGAGCCGAGCCCTGCCAATCACTAATCTGTGCCCTGTTTCTCTAGTTGTGTCTGTTCTGGGTATCCTACCTAATAATAGACAAATATGCAAATTGACCATACCTCCGACACACCCACAAGTCACGCCCACCATCCAATCAGAGCGAGCATGCAAATTAACCCAAACCAAGATGGCTACAGCCACAGAGAGCAAGGTTTCCCAGGTAACAGAGGAAGCCAAGCTTTCTGCCTGCCCTTGCCAGGCCTAAGCCTCCACTCAAGCTACAAAGTTTCAATTATAGAAGGTAAACAAATTCAAACAAATGGCGGCAGAATGGAGCCTGAGAGAGCAGGCCAGGGTTGCCGCCGGCAACAGGGGAAGCAAAGCTTTCTGCACACCCTGGCGGGGCCCAACCGCTTAAGGCAACAAAGTTTCAATTATAACCCCAACAGAAATGGCTGCCGGCCTCAGAGGGAGCCCCAGGCTTGGCTCCGCTCCAGGCTACCAAGTTTCAATTGTAGAAGGAAAATAAATTCCAGATACTAGGGCCTCCGCTTGGGTTGCCAGGGGGGGTGGCCAGCCTGCAAACCACCACAGGCCCCTCGCTCAGGCTGCCCCACACCCCAAGGGAACCCCCACCTGATCCGGGACACCCTTCAGGGCAAACCAGCTGGCCCCCACCCCTGTACCAGGCCTCTATCCTATCTAATAAAAGAGTAATGTACAGATTGATCATCACAGCAACACACAATATAGCTGCCCCCATGTGGTCAAAGATCCTGCCCCCATGTGGACACAAGATGGCCACCACAAGATGGCCAGCAGGAGAGGGCAGTTGGGAGGCGCCCGGCCTGCAAGGGAGGGCAGTTGAGAAGGACCAGGCCTGCAAGGGAGGGCAGTTGAGAAGGACCAGGCCTGCAAGGGAGGGAAGTTGGAGGTGATCAACCCTGCAGGAGAGGGCAGTTAGGGGTGACCAGGCCGGCAGAGGAGGGAAGTTGGGGGCAAACAGGCTGGCAGCAGAGTGGTTAGGGGGTGATCAGGCTGGCAGGCAGAAGCGGTTAGGGGCAATCAGGAAGGCAGGCAGGCAAGCAGTTGGGAGCCAGCAGTCCTGGATTGTGAGAGGGATGTCCGACTGCCCGTTTAGGCCCGATCCTGGGATCGGGCCTAAACGGGCAGTCGGACATCCCTTGAGGGGTCCCATATTGGCGAGGGTACAGGCTGGGCTGAGGGACAACCCCCCTCCGTGCACGAATTTCGTGCACCAGGCCTCTAGTTTCATATAAATGGGATCATACAAAACATGGTCTTTTGTGTTTGGCTTTTATTGCTTGGCATGTTTTCAGAGTTCGTCCACATTGTTGCATGTATCATTCTTTTTATGATTGAATGACATTCCATTGTATGGATACACCACATACTGTTTCTCCATCTGTGGATGTGCTGGAAACATATATTTTAGATATTTCACCTTTTGGGGGTTGATACTGCTTTATTTATATAAAAAGACCTCACTATTTAAAGAAGCGTAGTCAGCCTGAGTCCCATCCCTTTGGTAGTTTTTAACTTCGTAAAGAGCTTGTTTTAGCAGTCCTAAATGGAGATTGAATACCACAATAGAGAAAGCCTTTAACCCCCTGTAGCTTTTCTTTGGTGAGAATTGTTCATTTAGTCATTCAGCACATATTTAGTGAGATGGCTTTCTGTCATGTACTGGTGACACACCGGTGGTGTCACCCAGACAGGTGTGCCTTTCCCTTTCTGTGGGGGGGGACAGGAAGCAAGCGGTCATCAAAAGCAGTGTGCACTGAGTGTGTGCTGTGGGTGGGGGCTTCCATTTCATTTATGCTGGGCCTACTTACTTAGGTTTCACTCAGTGAAATCATAGCAATGGAACATGGACCTTTTATTAGGAAGGAGTAAAACGTTACCATAAGCATGTAATGATGAAATTAGAAATCATAAAATGTAGGTTCATTCGTATTTTTTTGTTGAAATTAATGTTGTGTGTGTGGTGGTTGTTTTTACACTTTAGACATGGAGCATAACAACCCTGCTTACACCATCAGCGCTGCGCTGTGCTATGCGACTCAGCTGGCCAACATTTTGTCTCATATACTCGACATAAATCTTCCCAAAAAGCTGTGCAACAGGCAAGTAATTGAGTGATGTCTTCTTCGTTGTGAATCTCTTATGCTCTTTTTGTGTTCTCATTTGTTCTAATTAAACCAAAATCAATAATTTAAGTGTTATTCAGACAGAAATGACCATAGATTAATTCCATAAGCCTCATGTGGTACAAACTGGTGTTCTCTTACAATTGCATGTGAAGTGTTTGAGAAGACCACAGAGAATTCTCCCACTTGAAAAAAGAACTGAAGGAAAACCCAGCATATTCAGAGGGTGTGCTCATGTGCAATTGGGTAAACACTTGACAATTTTTTGGTTTTGTTTTTTTTAAATGATTTGAGAGAGAGAGAGAAAACATCAGTTTGTTGTTTCACTTGATTTATAAATTCATTGGGATCAAATCAGCAACATTGGCGTATTGGGACACGCTCTAACCAACTGAGCTACCCAGCTGGGGCTGTTTGATTTTTCAGAACAAAAACGTGGTTTAAAATAAAAATAAAAAATTGTATAGGTTTACAATCTATACAAATCCTACTAATACATTCCTACCAACCTTTAGTTATCCTTGCATTTCAAGCAAATATAAATATGGTTACCATCTTTTAAACAAAGAAGGTATCATGCTGTACCAAGGTGTTTTAAACCCCTTGCTTTTTAAGTTTTTATTTATTTATTTATTATTATTTTTTAATATATTTTATTGATTTTTTATAGAGAGGAAGAGAGAGGGATAGAGAGTTAGAAACATCGATGAGAGAGAAACATCGATCAGCTGCCTCTTGCACACCCCCTACTGGGGATGTGCCCGCAACCAAGGTACATGCCCTTGACCGGAATCGAACCTAGGACCTTTCAGTCGGCAGGCCGACGCTCTATCCACTGAGCCAAACCGGTTTCGGCGAGTTTTTATTTATTTAAACAATATTTATTGAGTCTCTGCTATGTGCCAGGCACTGTTCTAGGTACTAAGAAGGCACAATGGTGATGAAAGCATAATCTCTACCCTTTTGGCCCTTAACTTTAATGAAGGGACAAATGAACAGTATGTCAGATGGTGACAAGTGACAGATAAACAGTATGTCAGATGGAGACCGTTCAAGCAGGGTGAGAGAAAGGGGCTGTGGAGGCAGGGAAGGGCTTGCAGTGTTTGAGTGGGCAGGTGTGTGATCACGTGTGAACCTGAGGGAGGAAGGGAGCAAGCCAAGAGGACCCTGGGGAGAGAGGCTGTGAGCAGAGAGGGCCTGCAAAGCCCTGGAAGAGAGCTGCAAGGAGCACAGTGGAGACCGAGTGCATCAAGGAAGGTAGGAGTGCAAATTGTGTGGGGCCTGTGGGGCCTTCAGCTCTCATCCTGCAGAAAGTGGGCAACTGCAGAGGTTTCCTTTGTGTAAGTGTCCCCGGATCTTACCATTCCTCTGTTGACACTTGTGGATAATCTTACACATTCATCATCCCATTAGTTTGCAAGTATTAGTGTAGACTAAATTTTCAGAAGTGGAATTGCTTAGTCAAAGGGTCTATGTATTTGTAATTGTTACAGATTCAGTAAATTGTTCCATGAGGGGAATAGTTCATTCTTAGAAAGTTTCTAAGTACATTTAAGAGGCAAAGGCCTCAGGGTAAGTTTTATACTGACCTGCAGTGTAAAGCACTCTTCAAAATGAACGTTTTAACATAGAATTTCCTCCAAAAAATACAACTTTACAAATTATGTTTGTTTTACAGTGAATTTTGTGGGGAAAATCTCAGCAGACAGAAATTTACTCGAGCAGTAAAGAAACTGAATGCAAATATTCTTTACTTGTGCTTTTCTCAGGTATGGAAAATATGCTGTGAACTAATTTTTAATTTCTTAACATGGTTGAAAATAGTAATCAATTTTTTGTTTTTTTCTAGCATGTAAATTTAGACCAATTACAACCACTGCATACCCTCAGGAATCTAATGTACCTGGTCAGCCCGAATTCTGAACACCTAGGCAGGTAAGAAGGGTGTTTGTTGCTTTTCTCTGAGTGGTACTGTTGTGACGACTTTTAAGTGGAGTTGTATGTGTTGGCAGTGTACAGAGGCCTGTTCCTCAGCCCCAAATCTCCAAACAGGACAAAAATAATGCAGTCCCATCTAGAAGGAAGCAGTGGCTAATCAGATTCGAGCCATTATGGTTCTTAAATAATCATTTCTCAGAGAAAATTAATAGCATTTTAACACCTAAAACAGAAGAACCCAAGGGTTCCTGGCCTTTCTTTTGCTGTCCCTGAAGATCAAACGCCATTTCCTTTAATCCACATCTGTTTCTTCTCTAGCCAGTTGCTTGTGCATCTTCTTTTGTGCCTGCTCATTCCTTCCCATAACAGTTCTTCACAATTCTCTCTTAGTCACTGAGTCAATCTGGCCCCCATTTGTTGGATAAAGGGTATGAGATGTTTATGGGATGAAGAGTTTAAAATCCATTAGCTTAAAAACAGGCGTCAGTAACAAAAAAGACCAACCAGGACCATCTGTGGGGTCTTTTCAGTTTCTCAGCCCATAAAAAGCAGGGCATTCATGAGGCTTATCTTTGGTCGCATCCAAGAGCCCCTTCTCTCGGTGCTTATCTTTTTTCCTTGTTCTTAGAGGTCTGTCCATTCATTTCTGCAGATAAGGCTTGGCTATTGTATTTGCACTTTTGAAAGACAAATAAAAGGTGGGAAAATTCTTGTGGGGTCTCTTCCCATCATTCATTTGCTTTGACACAAACCAGGGCTCAAGGGGAGTCCCCTCCACTGACCAGGATGCCTGGCTTCCTTCACATTGCAGTAAACTTTCTGTGACAATCTGCCTTTAACCATTGTCTTATGTTTCTCCCCGCTTCCCTGCCCCTGGCTAAAACAGTAGTTAACTTTGGAAAGAGCCGTGGATTCTCTCCAGGAAACTGCATGTTCACCTTGAATGTTTTGCCATTGTATAGGGACTTCAAACCCCTTAGCCCAAATCCCATTCATCAATTTAAGAGCCACAGAAAACCTTTCGAAATCCATCCCAAATTTAGTGGTTGATTTCCATCAGTTTGCTTGCCATCTTCTCTGTACCTTATTTGTAAATGGTTCAATGTTAGGAAATTTATTATTAGTAATAAGGACTAATATTTATTGACACTGGGCTAAACACTTTACATGTCTTAAATCTCTCTTTTCAAAAAAATATGTTTTTGTTGATTTTTCAGAGAGAGGAAGGGAGAGAGAAAAAACATCAATGTGAGAGAAACATCAATTGGCTGCCTCTTACTGCCCCCCACTGGGATTGAGGCTGCAATGTGCCCTCATGGGGAATCAAACTGGTGACCTTTTGGTGCCTGGGATGACTAACCCAACTGAGCTACAGCAGCCAGGGCAGGATTATTATCCTTACTTTTACACAAGGGGTAACAGGCTTATTAGCAGGCCAAGTAACTCGTGCCCATGGTCACAGAGCCAGTAAAAGTGGTGGAGCCAGGTCCCAACACATCTGGCTGACGACTCCCAAGTACTAGGTACTCATGCTTTTAACCACGCACATTAACTTCATCACATTAACATACTAAAGAAGAAAAAAACATAGGACTAACCTGGTACAGATGCCAGAAAAGCAATGAATAAAATTCAGTTCCCCTTAATAAAGAAAACTATCAAATTAAAAAGATTATTAATAAAGGATACCTACCATAAGCATGAGCAACTAAGCTGATCTCTTGTAGATGGTATGATTAAACTGGATACCCAAAAGAACTACGAAGCTATTAGAAATGATACTTGTATGGTGTCTAAGATCAACATACATTAAAACAGTTGCTTTCTTATGTGCCAACCACAACTTGTTAAAAAAAAGTAATGGGAAAAAAGATCCCTTTTACTTTAGTAACAAAAGCTATAAACTATAGAGAAGTAATCCTTAAAAAGTACATGCAAATCTTTGTAAAGAAAATTTTGGAACTTTAAAAAAATATTCAACTTGTAATTTTTGAATGTCTGCCCAGCACTGTATGGGGTGTGGCACTGAATGAAAGAAGGCCAGGGTGGTGATTTTCTAGGAGAGGAAGGCTCAGTATTGAAAAGTGCTACTTCTCCCAAAAAGGAAACCTGATCAGAATTTTAGCAGATATTTCATGGAACTTTGACAGGCTGATTCTAATGTTTAACTAGATGCACAGTCTAGAATAATAAGGGATGGTCTTGGCCCCTTTTAAAACATAGTATAAAGGTAATTAAAACAAGACCCTGTTAGCATGCAAATCAGTGGAGCAATTAGAGGAATAGAAGAGAGTCCAGGAACAGACCCTTGTGTATGTGGGAATATAATACATGATAAGGGTGACATGTTGAATCATAATAGCTCAATGGTGATGGGCCAGTTGGGTATTCATCTGGGGAAAATGTTGGATTTATATGTCATTCCACATACAAAAAATTAATTCCAGATGAAATAAAAGACTTTAATTTTAAAAACTATAACTAGGAGAAAAGGCAGTGTTTATAATCATAGGGTGGGGAGGGGATTCCCAAGCAAGCCACAAAACCCAAAAACCATGAAGGAAAGGAGTTAGATATTTTACTATGGAAAAACTCTAAATGTCTCTGGTAAAAGATACCATAAACAATGTTAAAAGACAAGCAATAGATATATTTTACAATCTCTATAAGAGACAATGGATTAAAATCTAGACTACTTAAATCTTTCAGGTCAATAAAGAAAGGCAAGCAACCTCATAAAAAAATAGAGAAAGTATTCAAGCAGGCAGTTCACACAAAAGAAATGCAAGTAGTCAGAATTCACATGAAAAAACATCATTAGCCTCAATCAGGAATAAAGTTTTCATCTGTCAGTTTAGCAAAAAGGAAAGGACATGATATCCAGTGTTGGTGGTGGTTTAGGAAAACTGGCAGTCTTATATTAGGGTGGACTTCCTTGGGGATCTGAGTTTTCTCTGGGCTAGCCCTTGAGTCAGCCTCCATTTAGAGGGCTCTGTCCTAGAGACGTGCGCACACAGCCAGGCTCTCGTCACATCTGAGCTTTCCTGGTCTGTGAACCAGGAGGTCAGCGCTTCAGAACCCCCTTTCCACACCTCCCTCAGTCAGGCTTAGAGAGACTGGTAACGGAACTTGGGTGGGACTTCCTGTTTCCATGGAGACCAGCTAAACTGAGGATTCCATCCTGAATCCAACATAACTTATTTTTCTTTGAGATAAATTCAGATTTACAGAAAAATTAAAAAATAGTACAAAGATGCATGTACCCTTTACCCAGATTCACCTTCGTTAGTGTTTTACCCCATTTGCTTGGTCATTTGTGCAATCCCTCTCCCTTTCCTCCCTCCTCTCTTCATAAATACACACACACACACACATATTTTTTTCCTGAACTCTATGAGAATAAGTTACATATGTCATGGCTCTTGACCCCTAAATAGTTCAATGTGTATTTTCTAAACATGGGGATATTTTCTCTTCTTTATTTGGAAGGTGGGGGAATTTTCTTAACCACAGCCCAGTTATCAACATCAGCACGTTTAACATGGCTATCATAATTTACTGCCCATATGCACGTTTTGTCAGTGCACCCGATAATGTCCTTTATAGCATTTCCCCCTCCAGGATCCAATCTAGAGTCGGGGGTGGTACATTAATTGCTATGCCTCTAAATTTGGAACATTTTCACAGCCTCCTTTGTCTTTTATGACATTATTTTCATTTTGCGATTGGGTGTTTCCTTGCAATGAGATGCAGGCTATGCATTTTAGGCTGGGACACTTCCTAGGTGGGAGTATCTCCACGTAGCACATTTGACGATCTGTCCTTCTTTATTGGTGATGTTCACTCACAGTCAAGATGCTTTCTCACTTCGCCGCTGTGTAATTCCTATTTGCTGCCTTCCTTGCAGTGTGGGACCATGCAGTTGTCCTCCTAATAAGAATCCCCCCCTGGATTTGTTACCTATTGACGAGTCTTATCTGAGCCCGTCTTTACTCTGATGGTGCCTACATTCACACCTTATCATCCAAAGTCTAGAGTTTACTCTTAGTGCTGTACATTCTATAATATTTTTGAAATAAGCTATTTGGCAAAAAGAGACTTTTAAAAAGCCAAAAAGATCAATCATCTTGTTGCCTTAATTGATAAGGATAATATCTTGTATCATGAGAAAATGAATACTCTGGCTCCAGGGTCATGAATAAAAAGATGTCAGTTATTCAGCTAAACTGAAAATTAGAAGAATTATTTTATAATCTGTATTTCCCAAAGACATTAAACAGAAAGACTTAATTCTTTTTCTAGTTGATTCTGTGTGATGTGTGTGTGGCTCAGGCATGCTGGGCAGGTAATAGATTATGCTGGAAGTGATGGGAGAAGGGCATCGAGTAGAGAAATGTCCCAGCCGCCTCTGTAAGGGTCTCTTTTGCTCCTGGTGGTGCTCAGAAATGTAGGCTAGTTGTTGGACCTAAAATTGTTCCTACTGACCGCTGTAGGAATCATCCACTAGTTTTTCATGTGAGGTACTTAATTGAGCACCTGCTCCGTGCCAAGTGGACTCTGTGCTATGGGGGTTCCAAGCAGAGAACGGGTCCAGTAGCTCCAGTGAGGGACTCTGCCTGGGATGTGCCACTTACCCCTGGATCACTCCGGCCTGTCTCCTGGAAAAACCATCAAGAGGGGATCTGGAGACAATAGCAGTCTCATGCCAAGAAGGCCCCTAAGAGTAGATAAGACAGCCTCAAGCCTAGCAGAAAGGAAGTAGTGATGGTGGAGAGCTGACCTGGACCTGTGAGGGAGCCTGGGGGAGTCAGGAGACTTAACCCCCAGACAGCACAACTGAACAGAACAGAATCCAAGAGCCTTGTGTTTGGGAAAGGAGGGAGACCAGCTAAGACACTTAAATTGTGAACTTTTTTTTTTAATTGATTCTGAGAGAGAAAGGGAGAGGGATAGAGAGAGAGAGAGAAACATTAATGAGAGAGAAACATCATTGATCACTGCCTCCTGCATGCCCCCTATTGGGAATAGAGCCTGAAACCCAGGCCTGTGCCCTGACTGGAAATCGAACCGTGACCTCTTGGTTCACAGGTTGACACTCAACCACTGAGACACACTGGCCCGGCAAATTGTGAACATTTTTAATAGGCAAACACTGTGAGAGGGACAGTTCTTCGGCAAGCTGAGGTGGGTGGGGGGTAGGGCTGGCTGGTGGTGGTAGCGATACAGGGAGGACTAGAGCTGGGGGACACGTTGAGGATGGGAAGGGGACTTATTTGGTGGTGTCAGGCAAGAGGGTGAGGGAGAAGGGAGGAATCCCAGCTGGCCGTGTTTTGAGACTGGTTGACTGGCTCAGATACCGTGCAGATGAGAGTGCGTGCGGTTAGTAGCACTCAGTCGGGGAGCTCTGACAGACGGGTGTTTGGGATTGGAGCTTGGAGGAGAGGAATCTGGCGGGTGTGTGTGTGGGGGGGGTGGTGGAGTCTTTGGAGTAGACCTGTTTGTCAAGGAAAAGGAAAAAGGGAGAAAATAAGTAAACTGTAAGGAGAACCATAGGAAACAGGAAAGGGGCACTCAGAGCTAAGATACAGGTCGCAGTGGTTATTGGATTATGGGAAAAGTTTCAAGGGGAGGAAGGAAGGTTGTGGGGAGAATCCCCTCCCAATTCTTGTTCCCTTCAGCCCTTGCAAAATCAGGATTTCCAGGCCGGGTGGAGGCCTGGGAACCTTGGCAGTCCCTGGTCTGAGGGGCTTCTTGGAATGTAAATTGTTCACTAGAGACCAATGGGAAACACTGTGGCACATCTTCCAAAGAATGAAA
The DNA here is from genome assembly GCF_951640355.1 of Cnephaeus nilssonii. Classification (NCBI taxonomy): domain Eukaryota; kingdom Metazoa; phylum Chordata; class Mammalia; order Chiroptera; family Vespertilionidae; genus Cnephaeus; species Cnephaeus nilssonii. The sequence continues at coordinate 72,890,287 of NC_137075.1, read as the reverse complement.
ACTTGTAAAGCCCTAAAAACAGTGCCCAGAACAACAACATTCGCTACTCCTGTCCCAGCTGGGAAGCAGGGCTGTCTTGTAAGATTGAAGTCTAGTTGGCCCTGGAAGAGCGGGTCAGAGGTGCAGGTCTGCGGAGGCGCTTGGAGGCCAACGCTAGGCTTTGGTCATTATACTGTAAAGAATGTAGGACCACAGACTAAAGGGCAGGCTGCACTTTCCTAGGGTATTTCTCATTTCTGTTATTTTGCTATCCTCTGTCATTTCTCCCTAAGTAATTACTACTGAACCTCTTAAATGAACTGAGGCATTGGGCCTTATAGAGAGCTAGGGGCTGCTGGAGCGACTTGGTCCCACCCTATAGCTGTTGCAGGAAGTCCCCTGGAGAAGATGCAGCCTGGCTCCCTGGAGGCAGGAGCGACAGGCACTGGGAAGGGACAAGGAGAAGCAGGTCTGGTGGGGTCTGTTCCACACGGCAGCACTGAGGGGCTGTCACAGGGAGTCCGGTCTGAGAAAGGTTGAGAGATTTGGAGGTGGAGACGTTACTAGGGAACTCTGGGCAATAACATTTTTTACTGAAAGACCATGCAGGAATATGCACTATTCTAGATGAATATATTTTAAATAATCACATCTCATTTTATGGCATAAACATGTCCCTAGAAAATTATGTGATGATTTTAAAAAGGGCGGGAGCCGGCTGTTAACACCAGTCCCAGGAGGCTTTGCTAACGTGTACACAGCCATATCATTTAGCCCTTTTGGGTCTTGAGTTTAATGATTGAGGGCTTCCATAGGCAGAGAACATCTTAATTTCCTTTGTATACCATTTGATACTTGTTCCACTAACTAATTAATATACCTGAGTATATACATCATGTGACTGTTTTTGTCAAAACTGTGTCATTGGAATGTATAGATAGTACAGTTGTTTAAAAATCATACTGTGGACCAGAATGGATGGTCTCAGGGGATGGGTTTTTTTCTGTCCAGGGTCTTCACAAATAAAGTAGGTAGAATTGAGATGTGTGGTGTTACTCATTAGTTGGATGGCAGTTATTTAGATAAAGAAAAACTGAGTTATAGACCAACAGTGAGTGGACAGTGCGGACTTAGGGAGCGGGTGCAGTGACAGCTCTGGGTCTCCTCCGTGCCAGCAGGTCTTCTGTCACCGGTTGTCACATGTGAGAATGGTGGTGTCTTAGAGACCCTTCACTGTCGGCACACAGGTCGGGACCCTTTGAAGTGCGAGCAGACCTCGAGGAGTCCATGGAATTTGTGGATCCCGGAGTTGCTGGAGAATCAGATGAGAGTGGAGACGAGCACATAAGTGATGAGGAAACCGACTTGGGCACAGACTGGGAGAACTTGCCAAGCCCCCGGTTTTGTGACATCCCTTCCCAGCCCGTGGAAGTCTCGCAGAGCCAGAGCACCCAGGCCTCCCCGCCCATCGCCAGCAGCAGTGCGGGCGGGATGATCTCCTCCGCTGCAGCCTCGGTGACCTCCTGGTTTAAAGCTTACACTGGACACCGTTAACGAGCATGGATCAAAACGTGCCAGATTTGCATCAGGAAAGTTAACTAGTAAACTATGTATTAGGTAAGATCATGCCTGGAACAAAAAGTATTTTTAACTTTTTTTTTATGTTGTTAATCCTCACCCGAGGATATTTTTCCATTGATTTTTAGAGTGGAAGGGAGGGGGAGAGCCAGAAAGAAACATCGATGTGAGAAAGATAACATTGATTGGTTGCCTCCTGCACTTGCCCCAGTCTGGGCCGGGGATCGAGCCTGCATCCCAGGTATGTGCCCTTGACAGGAATCGAACTCGAGACCCTTCAGCCCACAGGCCAAACTGTCTAAGGCTAAACTATTTTTGTTGTTGTTTAAAGCAGGGAGATAGGCATTTCTTTGTCAAATGGCCAATGGTGGTGACAGACATGCTGAGGATAACAGAACAGAGGGGTCAAAGGTCCTTCTACGCAAACTAGTGTTGGTAGAAGGAGGACCAGTGCACGAGGCCAGTTCTGTTGAGGCAGAAATTCATCTAGGCTCCCTCTGATCACAGGCCAGAGGACCCAGGCGCGGCTGACATGTTGGTCCTCGTGATGCTGATCACAGGCCAGGGGACTCACAGACACAGGCTGACATGTTGGTCCTCGTGATGCTGATCACAGGCCAGGGGACTCACAGACACAGGCTGACATGTTGGTCCTCGTGATGCTGATCACAGGCCAGAGGACCCAGACCAGGCCGACATGTCGTTCCTCGTGATGCTGAGACTATTACTGTCACTTTATGTTGTAGAGATTGAATCTCAAGGAACTGATTCTTGATGATTAGGACTTGAAAGATAAAAAACTGTTTAATATGAGTTTGTTTTTATGCGATCATTTTTGTACAGAGAACCAGCAGGCAATTTGAGATACTTGATTTCTTTATAATTTGGTCACGTTTGGTTTTTAGGTCAAGGATTTTGGTTTTGTTTGGAAGGGTAGTATTTTTGGCAGGGGCGGGGGGCGGGGAGTAGTTTAAAAATTATTTCACTTGTGCTGCTCTGTCGTAGCTCGTCAGACATTCCTGTTTTTCTTTCTCCCCACACACCAAAGAAACTAAGCTCTTTTCTTTAGGACCCACATTCATGAACAGAAGAAATTCTAGCTGCAATAATGTCCTAGAGATTGTAAACCTATTTTCTTATATTCTGAGTGGAATTTAGTTCATTCTTACCTAGATTATTGAATTCCTACCATCTACACTATGTGCAGTTTGAAATGAAACTTATTTTCTATGAGTGAAAGATTAAGTCATTAAGATTGTTTGCTAATGTAAGTTAAATGCCTGCCTGGGCACAGGTTAAAAGCCACACAAGTGGCCTTTAGTATTCTGGTGTCCAATTTGTTTCTAAGGGATTTAATAGGCGGCAGGTGTTTCCAGGGAAAACTCCTGCTTGTTTCCTAGAAGTCTTTGTTGCTCTAAGGACACTACCTTCCTCAGAAATGCAGAGGAAATCATAGCTGGTACTCCTCTCTCCTGGGAGAAGCTCCAGGGAAGGATGTTTCCTCACCAACAGACCATTTTCAGCTCGTTTTCTTGTCATTCTCTAGTGACAATCTTTTAAGAAAACCGTAGAGAGGCATTATGTACAAATATGTAAGTAGTTTATTTTTAATAACTGCAAAAAAATCCTATGTAACTACAAAAAGAAATCCTATGAAAAATTCCTAACAGGCATTATTACCATATCTTGTTAGTGTGATTAGCATGATAGTACCTCAGATAAATCACTTGGGGGTTTGCCCTGCCCTAGCTTCTTTTCTCGTTGTAATTATTAGAGATGATCTTTGCCTCCAAACCCGAGGTGCTATATAGCTTTTGCTATTGGTATATTTAGTGTTTGGCAGAGTTTGGGGTAGAGTTGCAGAAGGGTTGTTTATTCCTACCCAGGAGTCCCAAGTTCCCTGAATATGAATTTGCCACTTTAGGAGGAAATAGGCTCTCTTTTAACTGCTTAGCTTTATGTTGCTGGGCTTGTGTTGTACCATCCAGGCCTGTAATTCATAGAGTGGTTGACTTAACAAACACCAGGTGAACGTAAAATTCCATGAGGTAAGACTTACCAGGTACTTCTAACCCTCACAAAGAGCTTAGTCTCAAGAGTTGAAAGACTGGGATTTGGGGCTTGAGAGTAGAGCTTGACTTGAGCTGCAAGATGCACAATCGTCATGGTTGTTCTTAAGTAAGCCTCTCGGAAACCATGAATGTGAGATGAAGCTTAAGAACAGAATCCAGAGATCACAAACTCATAACTAGAGTAATTCAACAAACCGTGCAAGGATATGGGAAATGTAGGGATTGATAGGGTATATTTTGTTGTTATCAACTAGAGGCACTTTACTTAGGGTTAAATGATCAAACCCTTTAGTGGTTATGAACACCAACATACTGGCTTACACTGCTGAGGTATTTTGGTTTTCTTTATTTTGCACTGGATCCACCCTGTAAATATTCTTAAGTATACATTTCAACCACTTTTTTCTATTCTTTTTGCTGCTCATTAAATTCTTTCATGTAGGTGCCAGAACCATATATAAACAGCTTTTTTAAAAATTGAAGCTGGTTTTTATTTTTAAACAAAAAGCCATAGACCTTGGTCCTTTATTCCACATTAAAATGATTTGTTGAAACAAAATAATACTAATAAAAATCCAGAGGCACCAATAGGCTGCTTAAAATGGTCTGCTAAAGACTTTTGTAATGGAGTATGACTAAGAAAAGTTTTGCACATCTGTACGTTAAGACGAAAAACATGTCAGCATTGGGTCTAGCAGACAGGATGCATTAAGGATTCGTGTGTTGGTAATTTGGAAAAAAGCATTTGGTGGCATGCTGTTAAAAGAACTACAGTGTCTGAGACTCTCTTCCGTGGTGTCATGTTGCAGGAATTTCCCATTGCTCTGCAACTTCCAAACCAGTTTGAGTCATACAAATGTTTTCTAAACTTTTATTGTATTATTACAATAAACCTTTTACCAGTATTTTGCTAATATGTATGTCTTTTTCAAACTAATTATTCGAATGAGATCTAGCCCTGGATAATTTTATATAAGTTATAGGATAATATTTTTAAGGATTTTTTGCCAAGCAAGGAAAAATGCCTGCTAATACTTAAAAGAAATTTTTGATCATGGTGGTATTCATAACGGTACATCTTTAGGAAGCTGGGAAACTGGTTGCTTACCAGTTACATAATTTCTCTAAAGATGGATTTTTCTTTGGTAGCCATCACATGATGCTCTTGTTCTACGGTGACATGGTATCTTTTAACAGTCCTCTAGGAAGGGATTAATTTATAGCATAAAAAGGGGTAATTTGTGACAACAGGACATTAAAGGGGAGGAGAAAAAGGATTGAACTTGCACAGGTAAATAAAGATAAGATGCAATCAGAAGAAAAAGGACTATGTGTGAACAATTTTTAACATAAACCTAATGAATTACACGGGCATAAAACACACAACCAGAAATACAGGACAACCAGAAAACGAAAGATAAAGTGGCTATAGTAAGTCCTCATATCAATAATCACCTTAAACGTAAATGGACAGAACTTACCAATCAAAAGGAAGAGTAGCTGGATGGATTAAAAACTACATGTTGCCTTCAGGAGACCCATCTCAGCTACAAAGATAAACATAGGCACAATAATTTTGAGAAAGAAAATGAAGTTGGAGGTATAATGTTACATGATATGAAACTATATTACAAGGCTGTACTAATCAAAACAGCATGATACTGGCATAAAAACAGACATATATGTACATAGAACAAAATGAAGAGCCTGGAAACAAATCCATTCCTATATGGTCAATGAATATATTAAAAAAAGAGGCAAGAGCATACAATGGGATAAAGACAGTCTATTCAATAAATGGTGTTGGGAAAATGGACAAATATATGCCCCAAAAAATAAAACTAAACCACTTTCTTACATGATATATAAGAATAAACTAAAAATGGATTAAAAACTTAAATATAAGACTCAAAACCATAAAACTCCTAGAAGAAAACATAAGCAGTAAAATCTCTGACATTTCTCTTAACAGTATTTTTTTCTGATATATATCCACAGGCAGGGGAAACAAAAGAAAAATTTTAAGAATGGGACTACATCAAACTAAAAAGCTTTTTTCACAGCAAGGGAGTTCGCCAAGGATACATCCTATAAGGGGTTAATATTCAAAATTTAGAAAGATTTCAAAACCCAAACAATCCAATTAAAAAATGGGCAGAGGACCTAAATAGACACTTCTCCAAAGAGGACATACAGACAGCCAATAAACATATGAAAAGATGAAGGTCAACATTGTTGGTGAGGATGTGGAGAAAAGGGAACCCTTGTGCACTGTTGCTGGGAGTGCAGATTGGTGCAGCCACTATAGAAAACAGTAGGGAGATTCCTCACAAAATAAAAACTAGAACTGCCTTAGGAAACAGGGATTCCATTTCTGAGCATATATCCAAAGAAACCCAAAACAGTAATGCAAAAGGATATATGCACCTCCATGTTCATTGCAGCATCCTATATAATAAGAGAGGAATATGCTAATTATCCGTTACGCCGTGAGGTGTAACGACCAACCACGCAACCGGATCACAGATCTGCAGGAGGGTGGGGCAGTGAGCTACAAGCGGGTGGCGGAGAGCTACAGGAGGGGGCAGGGCAGCTAGCTATAAGGAGGAGGTGGGGAAGGTATAGAAGGGTGGGCAGCGGGCAGTGAGCTACTGGCGCACGGATTCGTGCACAGGGCTGCTAGTCCTATCTAATAATAGAGTAACATGTAAATTACCATCACTCCGCTACGCCCACGATTGGGCGGCGGGAGGCTGGGGGGCGGGACTTGGGGTGGCCTATCCGGCCATTGAGAGGCATGGATCCGCTGCCACTGAGGGGGGCTACCCTGCTGTTGAGAGGCGCAGGGGGCGGGAGTCCCGCCCCCTGCGCCTCTCAACGGCCAGATCCGAGGCTGCTGAGGGGGCCTGCCGCGGACACCCAGCTGCGCCTCTCAACGGCAGGGTAGCCAGGTGTCCGCGGCAGCCCCCCTCAGCGGCCGTTGAGAGGCGCAGGGGGTGGGACTCCCGCCCCCTGCGCCTCTCAACAGCAGGGTAGCCCCCCTCAGCGGCCGCGGACCATCAAAAGTGGGGGAGCTGGGTGCCTGTCTGCTCCGGCACCAGGCCTTTCAGAAGCCTCCGGCTCGGCGTGATTCAATCATGCACTGGGCCTCTAGTTATTAATAATAGCCAAGATATGGAAGCAACCCAAGTAACTTAACCAATAGATGAAAGGATAAAAATGGTGGTGCACATATACAATGGAATATTACTTGGCCATAAGAATGAAATCTTAGTATTTGTGACAGCATGAGTAAATCCACAGCTGTGCTAAGTGAAGTAAGTCAGAGAAAGACAAATACCATTTGATTTCACTTATATAGGGAACCTAAAGAACAAAATAAATGAACACACAAACAGAAACAGACTCATAGATACTGGGAACAAAGAGGATTGCCAGATGGGAAGGTGGTTGCGGGGCTGGGTGAAAAAGGTGAAGGGATTAAGAAGTACAAATTGGTAGTCACAAAATAGTCACAGGGATATAAAGTACACCATAGGCAATATAGTCAATATTGTAATAACTATGAATGGTGACAGGTGGGTACTGGAAACATTGGGGGGTGACCCCTTTATAAAGTATATGATTGTCTAACCAGTATTAGGAACATAGGAAACCAATCCTCTCTAATAAAATGGTAATATGCAAATTAACCATCACTCCGCTACATAAACCACGCCCACCAGCCAAGCCACACCCCCACCAGCCAATCAGGGCGAGTATGCAAATTAACCCCAATCCAAGATGGCTGCAGCCACAGAGAGCAAGGTTTCCCAGGTAACAGAGGAAGCCAAGCTTTCCATAGCCGTTGCAGGCCTAAGCCTCCACTCAAGCTACAAAGTTTCAATTATAGAAGGTAAACAAATTCAAACAAATGGCAGCAGAATGGAGCTTGAGAGAGCAGGCCAGGGTTGCCGGCGGCAACAGGGGAAGCAAAGCTTTCTGCACACCCTGGCTGGGCTCACCCGCTTAAGGCTACAAAGTTTCAATTGTAGAAGGTGAATTAACTGCCACAGAAATGGCTGCCGGAGCCCCAGGCTTGGCTCCGCTCCAGGCTACAAAGTTTCAATTGTAGAAGGAAAATAAATCCCATATACCAGGGCCTCCCCTTGGGTTGCCAGGGGGCGTGGCCGGCCTGCAAACCACCACAGGCCCCTCGCTCAGGCCGCCCCACACCCCAAGGGAACCCCCACCCTTATCTGTGACACCCTTCAGGGCAAACCAGCTGGCCCCCAACCGTGCACAAGGCCTCTATCCTATCTAATAAAAGAATAATATACAGATTGATCATCACTGGAACACACAATATAGCTGCCCCCATGTGGTCAAAGATCCTGCCCCCATGTGGACACAAGATGGCCACCACAAGATGGCCAGCAGGAGAGGGCAGTTGGGAGGCACCCGGCCTGCAAGGGAGGGCAGTTGTGAGGGACCAGGCCTGCAAGGGAGGGCAGTTGAGAGGGACCAGGCTTGCAAGGGAGGGCAGTTGGAGGTAATCAACCCTGCAGGAGAGGGCAGTTAGGGATGACCAGGCTGGCAGAGGAGGGAAGTTGGGGGCAAACAGGCTGGCAGGGGAGCAGTTAAGCATCAACCAGGCTGGCAGCAGAGTGGTTAGGGGGTGATCAGGCTGGCAGGCAAAAGCGGTTAGGGGCAATCAGGAAGGCAGGCAGGCAAGCAGTTGGGAGCCAGCAGTCCTGGATTGTGAGAGGGATGTCCCAGATTGGAGAGGGTACAGGCTGGGCTGAGGGACAACCCCCCGCCGTGCATAAATTTCATGCACCGGGCTTCTAGTATAAAATAATACTGAATGTAAACTGTAATTGGAAAAAAAGGAATTAACATAACTAAAATGTCCATATTACCAAAAGAAATCTACATATTCAACACAATTCCTATCAGAATCCCCATAGCATTTTTCACATATATGGAACAGAAAATTCTAAAGTTTGTGTAGAGCCACAAAAGACCCCAAGTAGCTAAAGCAATTTTTAAACAAGAACAAAGCTGAAGTCAAAACACTATAGTATTGGCAGAAAAACAGATATATAGACCAATGGGACAAAACTGAGAGCCCAGAAATAAACCCACACATATATGAACAACTACTTTTCAACAAAGGAGCCAAGATTACACAAGAGCAAAAGGAAAGGCTCTTCAATAAATGGTGGTGGAAAACTGGACAGCCACTTTCAAAAGAATGAAACTAGACGACTATCTTATACCATATACAAAAATTTACTCAAAATGGATTCAAGTCTTGAATGTGAGACCTGAAACAATGAAATACATAGAAGAAAACATAGGCACTAAATTTATGGACCTTGGTTTCAGAGATGTTCTGTGAACTTCACTTCAAGGCAAGAGAAATAAAGGCGAAAATAAAAGACTTCTGCACAGCAAAAGAAACCAACAAAACAAAAAGTCAACCAATGAAATGGAAGGAGATATTTGTAAATGATTATTTCCAATAAAAGGCTAATATCCAAATTATATAAAGGACTCATACAACTCAAGACCAATAACTTAAAATCCAATTGAGAATTGGACAGAGGACCTGTATAGATACTTTTCCAAAGAAGACATACAGGCAGCCAACAGGTATATGGAAGGATGGTCAACATCACTAGTTATCAGGGAAATTCAAGTCAAAAAGCACAATGAGATACCACCTCACACTTGTTAGAATGGCTATTATAAAAAAGACAAGAAGCCCTAGCCAGTTTGGCTCAGTGGATAGAGCGTTGGCCTGCAGACTGAAGGGTCCTGGGTTCGATTCCGGTCAAGGGCACATGTCCAGGTTGTGGGCTTGATCCCCAGTAGGGGGTGTGCAGGAGGCAGCCGATCAAGAATTCTCTCTCATCATTGATGTTTCTATTTCCTTTTCCCTCTCTGAAATCAATAAAAATATATTTTAAAAGACAAGTTTTAAAAAAAGACAAGAAATAAGTGTTAGAGAGGAAGTGGAATAACGGGAACCCTCATACACTGTTGAGAATATAAATTAGTGTAGCCACTATGGAAAACAATATGGAGATTCCTCTAAGGAGCACAGACTAGAAGCAAGTTGAGGGGGTCTGGGGCCAAGACTATTGGTCATCGAAAAGGAAGAGGTCTTCTGAGCGGTCCCAGCTTGGGTGCTAGGGCAGCCAATTCACCATCTCTGCTTAGGAGTCAGTCAGGGCTGGAATAGAACTGTTCGTGGCAGGCCACACAGCCTGTAGCAGAATCATGCTCAACTGCCTACGTAGCGGGTTTGGTGAGGAAGGCCCACAGCTCAGTCCCAGAAGTGGGAGGGCTGGGTGGGCCAGGCCTGGCTCCATCCACACCCTCCCACCAAACCTCAAGCACTCAGTTGTGCAAACTGGGTATCAGAACTAAGTTTTTTTAAGAGCTGTATCAGTCTCTTTATACTACTTAACAGACATCTAAAAATTCCAGTTTGTAAAACAACTGTTTGATTCTCTGATGGGGGTAGGTCAGATAGGAGGGAAATAATTTAAATAGCACAGGTGATTCTATGTCAGGTAACTGGCAGGTGGGATCTTTTTGCTCCCTGAGTCTTTCTGCACACCGCTTGTCTCTCCACAGGAGTACCCCATCTTACACAGTTTACACATTTCCCACCACTGGGGAATGTGTAAACTATGTCATCCTCTACTGGGTGATGAACACAAAGGACTTCCAAGAGTAATTTTAGTGGTATGTCATTACCCCAAATTAGGACCTAATCCCTGCTGTGTATTGTCATTCCAAAGAGAAAAGCAAAATTTAGTAGAACCATGTAATTTTTAACTTTCTTATAGTCCACCTTAATCCAAAAAACTTGAGACAAAGAGACCTAAAATTAATTGGTTCTGATGTCTGTTCCCTGCTAATTAAAGAGTGGGTGTGGGGCCTTTGAGCGGGTTGTTGCAGTGTATGTTTGCCATCACTCTGCTCCCAGCTACCAACTCAAGAGGCTCTGTTCCTCTAAAATAACACTAAGGTCAAATAAGCCATCTAAAATTGGGGTGCTGCCTAACTGGTCTCCCTTAAGCCAGTTAGCTATAAATACGGTGGATGTCACCCAAGAGTGCATAACCACAGTGATATTTATTCTTCCCATGAGGTTGTGCAAACACCAGCTATGGCCACAAATTTAGGAATGGCGTGCACGTCAATACAAGGGATTGCACATTTCCCACACAGGTACTTTCACCAACTCACAGAAATTGCAACACTAGCTTGTCTGAACCCAAAGAAAAACAGGGATAGAAGCTATCCAATTCCCAGAGTGTCATGTGGGGTGCTGAGAATGTGGTCCCTTACAGACACTAAGAGCTAGATAACACCAGCTCTTTTGGTGCAGTTTGCAGTATATGGCAAGAAGGGTTTTGGTGCAGAGTGGCTTTATTCTGTCGTTTGTGGCAGGCTATGGGATGAAAGAGAGGATGAACAGCCAGTCAGCTGAGTGAAGAAGGAATGAAGGCAACTAAAGCCCTGGAAAATGCCTGGGAATGCCCATGTAATAAAAAGTGTTAGAAGTCAATCCAAAAAAGTTGACAGGGAGGCCCTGAAAAGTCCACTTAGAAGGGGGGGGGCGGGCGCTGGATAGAGCCCAGGAAGGGAACTCCAACCCTCACCTTCTGCAGTTAGCCCAAAGCAGCCTGCCGCCAGGGGAGTCCCTGGCAACAGCAGAACCCAGATCACACCAAACGCACACTGACTGTTACCCAGCAGAAGTCCTCAGGCTGCCGTGGAGCATCCCTAACTAAGAACGTTCCAATGGGGCCAGCTGTGGCCGGAGGAGAGCTTCCTAGATCCCTTTATCCTCCCTTCAGGCTTCTCATACTAGATGGGAAACAGCACAGAACAGTAAGAATCTGCCTGTACCCCTCATATTAAGATGGCCACTAGAGGGGAATAAAAACATGTTATGGAGGGTGTACTGGAGGCACTGGGGATGGCATGACCAAGCTGCCCTCTCTGGGCCCAGAGTGAAGTCCAGATACAAAAAGGGGAATGAAATGATAGATTCACAGGGTACACCCAGCCAAACCCAGTGGACAGGCCAAGGTTGGTGATGGGGTCCCAAAGAAGATACCTCCTGAGCAGAGCTATCAATGTGCTAAAGGGATGTGGTCAATTTGATCGATCCTGTCACATGGCTATTTTAAAGCCAGTCATTTTGACAAGGCCGAGAAATTCAATATTAGCCCTTTGTCCATTTCCAATTCATTTCTTCCTTGGCTATCTCCGCTGGGCAAGGGACAAAGTCAAACTGCCCAGAGATGGGGGAGATGCTCTCTGATTCTTCCAGATTTCTCTGAATCTTGTTTTTTCTTCCAAATGGTGAAGTGAGGGATAGGAGATAAAAACTAGGCCAAGTGGATCAGAGCCTCTGAGCAAAAGCTAAGGGGAAGTTTTCTTTATTTGAGTGGAGAAGGGCTAGGATCCTGATGCCCACATTGTTTACTCTTTTTTAAAGAAATATACTTTACTGATGTTTTTACAGACAGGAAGGTAGAGGGAGAGAGAGTTAGAAACATTGATGAGAGAGAAACATTGATCAGCTGCCTCCTGCACACCCCCCACTGGGGATGTGCCTGCAACCAAGGTACATGCCCTTGACTGGAATCAAACCTGGGACCCTTGAGTCCGCAGGCCGACGCTCTATCCACTGAGCCAAACCGGTCAGGGCCATTGTTTACTCTTACAAGTCTAAGATCTACTCAAGGCGTAGGAAGGAGGTAGCCTGTGACGAAGAAAATAAGAAAATGGGCTAGTTTCCCCAGCGTGGCACTAGGGGGCTCTGAAGCACAGCATCTTTCTCCTGAGGGGAGAAATGAAGACCAGGGAGGGGCTACCCTTAATGCCACCTGCTAAAATCCTCTATGGTTCACACAGAGCACTGGGAACTGGGTCCTGCCACATCATTCAAAAGGGAGAAGGGCATGCCAAGATGGGGTTGGGCTATTCTTACCGTGTCCTCTGCTCCGGGTCAGTTCAGCTCCTCAGAGTCACAGCTTGTGTCCCATGTGAAAACCAGATTTGGAACGGCTTGAGTAGGGAAAAACCAAGCAAGAGTGTTATTTATCCTGTGTGTCCACCCTGAGCCAACAATGATAGCTAACTTGCTGGGCACTTACCATACACTGAACTGTACTGTAAGTCCTGTATGTGCGTGTCTCCTTTAATCCTACATTCGGAATCACAACAAACCTAATAGGAAGGTCCATTGAGATTGCCGGTTTAGAGCAAACCACAGGGAAGGAGGACAAACACTGGAAGCTTCAGCCCAGGGGATTCTCAGGCTGAAAGGCATTTCCAACATCCATAGTCATATAAAACTTCATAAGCTATATAAATATATAACCACAATGTTTTATACCGGAAACTAATGTAATAGTGATATTAAGTGTAATTGAAAGAAAAAAATTTTTAAAAGAGAAAAAAGCATTTCCAACATACCTCAACTGAGGTGAGTCATGAGGAAGGACCCTCACCATTAACTTTACTAAAATCCAGTGGGAAAAGGAAAACAGACACAGCCACGTTTGCAAAGCTGTAACCTTGATAAGAAACTGGCCATGACACAGCATGGAGCTTATCAGCCCCAAATCCCCACCTCTCTGCTGGAGGGGCTGGTTCCGTGGAGGTTCAGTTGGGTCTAGTCTGGGTTTCCTGATTCTTAAGAGCTGGTCAAATAATCTGATCCCAAACACAAAATGACCCTTCTTCAAACCAAGAAGGGTTCTGTGTCTTGCTTAGTTTTGTACTCTTGACCCTGGCCTACCCCTGAAGTACCTTGGGTTCTGGGATTTGTAGAATTCTTCTCCTTCTCACTGCTGATGCCCAAAGTCAGACTGTGGTGCCAGTGCAACAGCCCCTCCTGGTGTGTGGACATCAGCAGGAGCTTCTCCTGGGGCAAGGACGGTGTCACGAGGGCCTCCTGAGGGGCCAAAGACCAGAGAAGGAAAGTGTTCTCAGCCTCTCCTCAGTCCTGTCATAATCAGTGAGCCTGCAGGATCCAGCTTATCAGAAGTGTCATTATTACGTGTCTAACAGGGAAGACCTGCTCAGCATCAAGAAACACTGTGTAGTTCAGGGAGGAACAGATACTGCCTAAGGATAAGGGCGGAGGAAACCAAAGGGGCCACCACGGCCTCAGCCATAGGTGACTCCTGCTCCACCTGGCTTCGGTGCTGCTGGCAGACCTGCCAACACCTACTCAACCTTTCCAGCTTTCTCTTTGGGACCATCACAGCACAGCCCTCACTCATCACTTCCCGATCAGCCTGGAGCTTACAGAGGTTGGAAGGTTTTTTTGGTGGTATTTGATCTCAAGCCACCACATTTTTAGATCCTCCACAGCAGCTTTCTGGGGCCCAAAACTTCCCAGCCCCAACTAGCAGTACATGATCACAGGCCTGAATACATCTGACTGACTTCTGAACAATTAACTAATTATGCCCAGACAAGTTGTAAGAATGTCAGATAACACCTCATCCAACAGGAAATACAGTGGTTGTTGGGCAGATGACAAACTCCAAGTGTTAAAGGGTTGCAAAAATGTAAGCTTGTTATGTTAAAACTAGAGGCCCAGTGCACGAATTCATGCATGGGTGGGGCCAGGTCAGCCCCGGCCTCAAACAGGACGGATCAGGGCCGGACCTGTCGGGAGGAGGAGACGGTGGGAGGTTGGCCAGCTGGCCCGCCTTGATCAGGGCCCGATCAGGGCTGGGCTGGCTGGGGAGAGGGGCTGCAGGCAATTGGCTGGCAGGCCCCGCCAATGATTGGGGTGGGGGGCCGATTAGGGGTGGGCCTGGCCATGGGGAGGGGCTGTGGGCTGACTGGTCCTGCCCCCGAATGGGGTGGGGGGGCGATCGGGGGTCAGTGGCCAGGGGAGGGGCCAAGCGTGGTTGGCTGGCTGGCCCTGCCCCTGATTGGAGTGGGGGGGCCGAGCAGGGGGAGGGGCTGCAGGAGGTTTGTCAGCCAGCCCCGCCCCCTACTGGAATGTGGGGGGGGGGGCGATAAGGAGGGGGGCCAGCCAGGGGGAGGGGGCTGTGGGCCGATCAGGGGTGGGGCTGGCTAGGGGGAAGGGCCGCGGGGGTTGGCCGGCCACCCTGCCCTCCATCGGGGTGGGAGAGTCCAATCAGGGGCAGGGCTGGCCAGGGGGGAGTGGCCGCGGGAGGTTGGCCAGCCGGCTCCACCCCCCGATTGGCCGGTTCACTGGCTGCAGTGGGTGTCATAGTATTACTGGTCATTCCAGCATTACGGTCATTGGCTTTTTATATATATAGATGGTCTCTTTTCAATAGCAGAAAAAATTCTCTCCCCCTCCCCATAACAATTCAAAAATAATTTTTAATTCTTACAACTCAATTTACAATATCCTTCTTTGTTACTTGAAACAAGGAGGGGAAAAAATCTGCAACTCAGGTCCCATTTAAGATGCATGTTTTTATTGAAATTAAAAAAAATTTGTAACCAGACAGAATAAAGTAGACAAGAATGTTATAATCTGACTATATAATCTCTCAATCTTGTTGAATCACTAAAATATAACGTAGGATTGTTCTCTATGCTAATTTTAAGGTTGTCCAGTTAAACCATTATTTGGTATCTTTTCAACAGGTACTCTTAACTATTTAGAATTTCTTACCAGAAACATTCATATATTATACAGGAAACATTCATAGTTTATTTTCAAAACATTCATATTTTATACAGGATATACAAATTTAAAACAATAAAAAAACACACACACACACAATTGTAGCCGCAACACTATCCTAGCTGCATTGTGGTGATGATATTCCGTCAGTGTCCACTATACATAAATGGATTTTAATCGTGTTATATACAGAGGGGCCAAAAGCACTCATCTAAGGTAAAGGCGCTCGGGTTTAATGTGCACTTTCACAGCCCTGTGAAAACACAACCATTATATACACTGTAAACACCACAGGGCATGAAATCCATCTCCATCCACAAACATCAATCTCACAGGATCAAGCATACAAGGCCTAAGGTAAGGTGCCTGACTTCTTCATAAGCATACTTTTCATCCATGACTGCTGCTCTTCTTTCCATAGGACACTACTCACTTATTTCAAATATGGTGTCTGCCAGTGCTCAGAAATTTCTGGAACCCCTTTTTGGGGACGGCCTGCACAATCTGCAGTGAACTTTTCTGTCCGTCCTTGATGATGGCAAGTCTTCGTCCTCTGAGGATGGATATGATTTGGGAAAACAGGCATAATTATTCACAGCCAACTGAATCAAACTGAGCTTTCACCCTGGATCAAAGGGGAGGCGCCACTATAAAACAATGAGACCAGTTTTCTTGTACAGCTTGTAAATGAAAAAATGCCCGAGCAACAGCAGTCCTGAAGGAACAGGTACAGATTCTCCTAGTGACGGCTCTGAGAGGCAACACTCACTTGAACAGTGAGTCTAGGTGGTGTTTTGCAGTATTAAAAATCAGCCATTTGGTCGCCTCTCACATAGACTTTTAGTATTCCTCTTCAGTTTCAGTCCCTTTTGCTTTCTTGTGGATTGCCCGATTAAAGCTGTGGCAAGCAGGGACCCAGTGATTGTCATGAAGCCCCAGCTTACAGCCAGGGAAGCCTTTCTGAGAGCGATGGCAACACATCCAGTATCCTGGCCCGTAAGGCAATGCCTGGCAATAGGGCTTGGGATGCCACCGGCACAGGGACACATCCCCCTTCACATATTTTTTCTTGCACTGCTTACAAGGGTCCTCTCTATAGCGTGGGTCTCGAACCCAGCGAGAATCTGCTGGCCTGATGTTGTAGTACTCAATGATGAACTTGAAATAGCAGCAGGTACATTTAAGAGCCACTAAACTCTTGGTGGGAAGTAACCTGAAGATTTTCACCATAATGTGGTGGGGCAGGAAAGCCATGTACTGCTGAGGTTCTAAAAGCTGCTGGATTTTAAATCTGGTCTCCAGAAAGTCATGAGACACCTGCTTCTTCCAACTGGAGGCCTCGAGCACTGGTACTGTACTTTCCACAGGAGGGGCTGGCACTGGGACGAGCGAATCAGCTGAAACAGTTTTTCCCTCAGATGCACTGCCACCCTCAGCAGCAGCATCAGGCTGGCTGGCCTCTGGAGACTCTCGGGTTGTGCTTTCATTCATCTGGGAACAGTCTGACTGCTGCTGACCAGGCAGCAAAAAGAAGAGCCTCCCTGGAAGTGGGTCTCCACAGGACTTTAAACTAGAAGGCTGGTCTCTCTCCACCTTGGACACAGTGATGCTAATGCACACAGATTCTTTTCTTCGCTGATCAGGATTTTGTGGCACAAGCTCTTCTCGACTCATACAATCAACAGCATTTGTGGGCAACTCAATGGCTTGGGGACAGGTTCGAGGAGGAAAAGGTGGCTCAGGTTCCTCTGTCATTTCTACATCATACCTACTGCTGTTTTTCACAGCAGGGTGCTGATCTGGCTCTGTGGCTGCACTATCCATGTGGAAACTCACACCTGCTGGCAATGAGGGGCAGCCCGCAGGAGCCCCATCCCAGGCCTGCTTCCCCTCAACAGAACAATGGTCAGCTCTTGACGGGCCACAGTCCACAGACACAGGGGCCTCCAAAGCGCCTTTGTCTGTTTTGCCTTCATCAGCCTGAGTGCCGTTTGCAAGTAGCACCCGGCCTACATTTCGACGGAAGCTGTTATTCCTCGAGAGGCTCCCAGGCTCACTCTGGCTCTGCCGCTTCAGGCACTCAGACTCCAGCCGGGCTACCATGTCGAGGACGCGGACTGGCTCACTCTGGGGTTCACCAGCTTCAGGATGTCCCCTTTCCATGGGTTCTTCACAAGCTCCTGGGGCAGACAAGGGCTCAGAGGCTGGAGGCCCACCTCTGGATTGCCCAGAAATCCTCCCCACGGCAGGGGAGTTAGTGCAGTTTTTCGCACAACTGGCCAGCAGAGCAGCACTGGCTCTTTGCTCCAGGAAGGCAACCATCTGTATGACCGACAGAGGCCTCCCAGCACAGACACTGTCCCCACTGTCACTCACGTAATGCACAGAACAGTGCTCAATGCCACACGCAAAAGGCTCAGGCTCATAGCACCTGCTGTTGATTTCCCTCATCCTTTCTAACTGTATCTTGGCTTCTTTAAGATCCCCTGATTTTTTCCTTCTTTTAGTAGCTCTCCCATCAATATCCCAGGAGCTTTTTATTTTCATAGATCCTATCCTATTGCTACACTGGTGGGCTGCAAAAAATGCTATTTTCTCCTTGGTATTTCCCGGTTTCACCACAGCCCAAATATCAAGCGGCCCTTCCCCTTCTTCGCCCTGGTGGATTGTTGCAGATGGTGCATTCTTCTTGGTTTTAACATTCAAGCTGCTCTCTCCAGGACTCTTCCCACTCATGCTGCACAGAACATTTGGAGAAAGGACCCCAAAAGGCTCTCGAGATGATGCTTTACCAGGAGAGGTGGAAGAAAAGACACTTGATTTCATGTAGTTAGCTTTGCATTTTTTGTCATTTATAGCCTCTTGGTGGCTCATGGAAGTTCTCAGATTTTCCTTGCTAATTTGAAGAGGTTGTGCTTTCTTCTGCAGATTCCAATATGGTTTTAGGTGCATAACAGAGGCTCTATGGGAAAGAAATACACATTTGATTACGATTCTCATTTTTTTTTTTTAGGCAATTTTTTTTTTACTTACACTCATATAATTCTAGCAAATAATAGAAACATTTCCTATCAGTTCACTAAATCTCTACCAACTCTCATTTCAGCTAGTTTTTAATGTACAGATCAAGAATAACAAAAGCTGGCTAGCCGGTTTGGCTCAGTGGACAGAGGATTGGCCTGTGGACTGAAGGGTCCCGGGTTCAATTCCGGTCAAGGGCACATGCCCAGGTTGCGTTCTCAATCCCCAGTACAGGGCATGCAGGAGGCAGCCAATCAATGATTCTCTCTCATCATTGATGTTTCTATCTCTCCCTTTCCCTTCCTCTCTGAAATCAATAAAAATATATTTTTAAAAAAAGAATAACAAAAGCAAACTAACCATTTTCCATGGTGTATAGGCCAGAAAATAAGTTGGTGAATTTTAGACTCAGTGGACAGAGAGAATTTCAGAAAATATTCAATACTCTATTTAGTCAATATTCTATACATAAAATTAGTGCTTAAAAGAAAGAAATCTGAACCTACCGAATATATTCCAGTAGGTAGAAGGCAGTATAGAAGAAAGGAAACTAGAAAAGAAACTCATCCAGAATTCCTAGTAGATTAACACTATTTCTAAGTAATTTGTAACTAGCATTTTATTGGTTGCAAAGGTCTATCAAAATTATTATATTGTTTTCTAAGCTATTCCCACACTTGAATATCGGTATGTTTATAACTTTTCACTTGTTTGCTTATGTACTTTGCCCGTCTATTAGTCTTGATTTTCTAAATAATCTATTTGTATAAGCTCCTCACTGCCAATTTTTTCTGCGAATATCGTAAATCAAATCTAGAACCTCTAATCCTTATTAATTCTAAAAGCCATTTGGAACCAATTCAGAAAAAGTGCCTTGTTTTTGTTCTCTAACCTGGGGTAGAGATGAGAGCCATTTTTAAAATTAGACAAAAAGATAATTACATGCAGAGATCTGAGTTCTAGTCCTTACCATATCACTAATTAACCACACAGGATGATTTTTACCTTGGACAAGTCACTTACTCTCTGAGTCTGCATTGAAACATTAACTGAGAGGTCAGAATACCAGATTATCTATCCAAAGATCTCATCATTTAAATGTCAAAATAGCCCACTGCTATACAAAAAGTGTTCTGTAGGGATGCCTGGTGTCCTACAAAATAAACCTACAGACCAAAATAAACATCTGCAGTCTCAGGTTGGTGGAGTGAGGCAAGAGCAGTCTAAGAACATGGACTTTCACCTATTCTCACTCATGGGGACACCAGTCTAAGACATACATATTGGGCAATTCATCATATTCCTCTCATTCACCCCATAACTTTACTGAGTGCCTGCAATGTGGCAGCCTCTATGGTAACTGCTTTCAGATATCAGCTTTAATAATGAAGAATGAAAGCGATCATCCAGAACAAGTTTACCTTTCATTTCAACTTTTAATTCCTAGAGTCCAGTCTCAGCTAAAAGAAGAAATGTGGCTATAAGTATCTTCCAGCTAGGTAAACAGAAATCTTGCATTTAAGGCACATCAGGTATCTTTTAAAAGATATCCCTGAAATAGATCTTTGTTTTTGATTTTTGGCAATTTATATCCTAAATCTGTAAAGATCTTCCCCTTTCTGCATGATAACATTTTAGTAGTTTGCTATTATATATTCTATAATTTGGCCTTATAAAAGAACCACCCATAACTCAAGAATAAGATGAAGATATATATGAATAAAATAGATAAATTAATAAATGATAAATGGGGGGGGGGGGGGAGGCACATCTAGAGCTATTTCTGTGTCAACAATTTTCTGGGTTTTTTCCATATCCCTTCAACTCCTAAGTAAAATGAAAGACATGGAGTTTGCTAAAAAATCCAATAAATTCTCACATAATGATCTTATTACAGAATGTCTGTGGATAAATTTAAACTTCAGCAATGTGTGTACCATTCTGCATCGCACAGAATGTTCTCTTTGCCTTCCTCCCTCACACATTATTTTAGGTGCTAAATTGATAGACGGGGACATTAAGAAGAAACAGAAGGATTTTGTTTGCATTTATTAACCTGTAAAGTCAGCTCAAATGACACATTACTAATAGATAAGGTTTTATAGCAGATTAAATAGGAGATGATCCTAGGGAACAGAAGGGAGGGGAGGAAAGGTACAATATGGAAGGAGAAAAACTAACAAAACCATGTGATGCAATCAGGGTGACTGTTGGAGGGTAGGGAACAATTCTATGGGTCCCCTGAAGAAGACAGGGCATTTAGGCTTGAGTTCCCAACTGGCTGAAAATTGCCTAGGATATTAACCTCCCCTCTCCTTTGCAAGCCTTGAACACCCTGTCCTGGCAAGACTTAAGAGTAAAAAACAGCAGAACTCTGGGTTCTGGTTGAAATCATTGGTGGACCACACCATATGAGCAGGGCACCAATGGCATCTGCTGCAAAGATCCATGAAAAAAACTTTGCATCTCTAATAGATTACCTCAGACGGTGGCGCTTTTCCCACCCCCACCTAACTCCCTTAAACAAACACTGCAGAAAGCTCCAGCCAGGTTTCCATGGTTGCCAATCTCTTTATCACAATTGTATTTTTAAAGTTCTCTATAATAAAGTCCTGCTCTCTTGCAATTAAATAAATTGCAGAGATATAGCACCTACCTACACAAGACTGTTCCTGAGACACTCAGAAATGTCCTTGTAAAAAATTAAGATCCCTGGGCCCATTGAGTCAGAATTTCTGGAATTGGGTCCAGAATCTGTTTTTAACCTTAGATTAACTTTAATGGAACTTTAAAGGTCATGTGTTAGATCTGGTGTAAGAGTGTCATGGGTTCCAGACTTGGGCTGGGGTGCTGGACTGCCTCAATAGGGGTGAGGTGGAACTGCCCAACAAAAAGCCAAGCAGACAGTCCATACTGAAGCACTCATCCTGACAGGTAAAGACAGATCCATTTTCTTGTTTACTCTCTTTAAAGCTGAAAAAATTTTATGACCTATCACCCAATTTCCTCTTCAACTTCAACTCCTCAGTTTCTTTGACATTGCTTTTTTCCAGATCTCTTCTTCTCCTGCCCTTAATCATTGTTGCTCAGAGTTTTGTTTTTCTAGACCATTGTCACGCAAGCCATACATCTAAGTGATCTCTTCTAGTTTTTAATGACCACAAACTGATGACTCTCCACTGATGTGCTCTCCCAACTTCATATCCTATTGCCTGCCTAACAGACATACTCACCTGGATATCAAAAAGAATCTCAAAAACCAACAAAACTAGTTAATGATTACATCAAGTACCTAGTCCAGAAAGTTGAGTCACTTCGATTCCTCCACCCTGACCCCACATCCAATCACCAACTCACTAATATGCTCCCTCTTCTTCATCCCTAGCACAACTGCCCTAGTTTAAACAGCCTTCTCATCTCTGCTACATTGCTGTTACCACAAGAAAGCCTACCCTTCCCCGCAATGCCAGGTGGTGGAGCCCACACTAGCCAGCCTATAATATCAGCTCCCAGCCTATCAGATCCCCTCCTGCTTTGCCCGACTACCATACTTCACCCTCTGGAAGCTCGTCCACAGAACCATTACCATGGGAACAGGTGAACAAAGGCCAATCATATCACTTTAAGATACAATTTTTAAGGCACCCAGAACCATAAAACTAACATAACAGCTTTAAAACTTTTTCATATTAACAGCCACCCATTTCCTTCTATCCATTTATTATGAAAAATTTACTACATACTCTGGGCTGGATACTACTGTACAATTATGAATAAGACCTAAAAGCTGCCTTTAAGGAAACAGAAAAGTAAATAGGCGATTACAACAGAATGTGATATGTGTTATAAGGGTATGAGAAGAGGAGAGGGGACTATCAGCACCAAGTTCAGTCTTGAGGGTGTAGAAAGAGGTCAGAGAAGCCCTGATTTTCAAAGCTAAATAAGTGTTGAAGGGAGATAAATAAATTCCTAAGAGGTTTAAAGTAGACGGTGCTTTTGGAAAACTGAGGTAGGTGAGAAATAACCAGAGTCCAAGCTAAGGTGTCATGAGTGGAAAAATGACAAGTAAATGAATTAGAAAGAACAGGCAGGATTTTAGCCACTAATTATAAATGGAGATTGAAGGAGAGGAGTAAAAGTTGAGTCCTCATCTTATGGCTTCAGCAACTAGCTGGAGAGTGGTACCTTTTAGTGAGATGGTAACCAAGGTAGCTGAGCAGACCTGGAGCAGGGGGAATCAGAAGCTGCCTTTTTGGGATGATTTTTAGATGTTGCTACCTAGTAAAGAGATTAACACGAGAATAGGAGGAAAGGAATAAGACAGTTGTCATAGAAACATTTAAATGAGCAAAAGGTTTTCTGGATAGAAATTACAGATGTCTTTTTCCAAAAATTTCACAATGTATCACTGTTATATCAGGGGGAAAATGTGCATAAAAGGGAGGTGCAGACACTTTTAGACCCTACAGCAAGGTCAAATAAAGAACTGTGTCCAGTTAGCTAGGGAAGGAGATCCCTGGTGACCCTGCTGTGAGGCACTGTATTGTGAGTAAGACAGACCCAGAGTTCTTGGTGGAAGAGTGACTAGAAGGTGAGAAAGTGAATCTTTTCTCTTGCACAAAACTTGGCAGTGGAGAAAGTCTTTGTATGCACCTATCACCTTAAATCCTTTCCAAGAATAGGTGAGAAACAACAATGAATCAATTAATACTTGAACAGCTTTCCTCCAAAATCCTGCTTTCAAATAATTCCAGCATTCCTTTTAGTCTGTAACTTCTGATCTCAACTCAAAAAAGCTGGAAAAACTCTTTAACTAAAATAGTATACAATCCCAACATGAAGACATGGGAGATAATTTAACTTTGCTTAGGAAAAAAAGTGGTTAGATAAATCCCAAAGCCTAAGGAGCCATACTAACTGCTGTCTGAGAAGGGATGAACTTGATCAACGAGCAAATGGAAAAGACAGAATTTCTTTGAGCTAACAGGAAGCCTAACATGAAAGGCAGATAGATGCCTGCTTTCTAATTTGTCACTCAGTCTATGGTGCCTTGCCTATCAAAACAGTTTAGAAGATAAGGCACTTTCTGTTTCTTTCTACTATATTAAAAGTACAGGACTGTTAATTCCAAAAAAGGAGTCATCATTTATTAGCATTAACAGCTGCTCTTTATTTACAAAAAATCAGAGTAATAAAAATAGAATAGTTCCTGAAACACCCTTCCCATGATACCTTTACAAGGGGGAAAGCATAGAGTAAATAAATCCACTATTTCTTTACAAATGTAAAAGCTGCTAGAGGACATCTTATGACTGCCTTCTTCACGGAACCATTACAGAAACGATGAGCAACTCCAGCAACATGTACATATAATAAAATCCTGGTTTTTGCAAATGAAGTAAATAACAGAGCTAAAAATGACTTTTGAAGCCCCACAGCTAGTTAGTAGTGGAATTAAGATATGAATTAGATAAGAATCTCCTGGATCTATACTATCCTTGCTACCAAAAAAAAAAAAAAATCACCACAAAACAGCATATAAAATCTTAGATTCGATTATGACACAAATAAATTTTATTAAATAAAATTAAATAACTCTGGTAGCATCTATTCGAAGAGCCTTTATCTTTCAAGTTGGGTCAATTTTTCTTAAATTGGGTCAAATTTTTCAGTGCCATGTAAAGCCTCTACACAGAACTGTGAATTAAACCAGACATATCATAATCACATAGAAAGCCATACATTTGTAAAAGTAGGTAGAAACTGCTTCCCCAGCTAGTAAAATAGAAAAAAGTGCCAAGACCAGGAGGGTGTGAATACAGGCAGAGGCATTAAAAAGACTTCCCTCCATAGGCCTCTAAGCACTGACAGAATGCATCCAACCCCAACAAAGCACCTTAACACAACAGCAGAACACAGCCTAACTCAGAAAAGATAGCATTTCTCAAAGTGAGCTCCAAAATATTGGGGGCAGAATTTTTTCAGGGAGTTAGTTCACTTTTCTTTTTCTTTCTTTTCTTTTCTTTTCTTTTCTTTTCTTTTCTTTTCTTTTCTTTTCTTTTCTTTCCCTCCCTCCCTCCCTCCCTCCCTCCCTCCCTCCCTCCCTCCCTCCCTCCCTCCCTTTCTTTCTTCTCTCTCTCTCTCTCTCTCTCTCTCTCTCTCTCTCTCTCCTCTCTCTCTTCTCTCCCTCTCTCTCTCTCTGGAATATTCTCTAAGGCTATTTCATGGGAATTCTGGACTTTGCTTCAGGAGGTCCGGATGGTTAGTAGTATACAATTTAATGGGAAAATCCTTTATTGTCTGTTAATAGATACTGAGTAATACAGAGAATGGCCTTTGGAAACACACATGCAAGGTTTTCAAGAACTCAATGCTCACAGCTTTCATCGTTCTTAGAATTCACAATGGTATTGAAGTATAGCACATACCTGCTTCATGGTTATCTATAATATAGATTCTATATCATGATTAAAAAACAAACAAAGCTAACTTGCAGAAAATAAAGGTTATGATAACCTTGATGGGCAACAAAGTATATAAAACATACTGAAAAGGAATATTACAAGTTGGGAATGGTAGCCACTACTTCGTTATTCTATTGTGAGCACAACAGAAGTGATACCTTACACAATTAACAGTACTGCAAAATACTGAATTAGGGATATTATACTAGTTTACTCGGGTCTCCCCACTCCCCTTTTCTTGGAGTAGGGAGAAGAAAGGAGAAGGGCCTTGAAGGAAAGAACACTTGTTCAGGCTGTTACAAATTATCAAACAGCTGGAGAACAGAGACATATTGAAGTATTTCATTTTGGTTCAATTTACCATGATTATCTATGTTAACGCAGTAGTTTACAAAGTTTTTCCTACTGCTCCTGTGACATAATACCAAATGCTCTAAAAAATATGGCATATCACAATTTATTGCTACCTAAGCAGATGAGACATCTACAATTTGGCAGCCCTGGCTAAAATGAACATCAAAATCCAAATGAAACCCAATAAAAAAAGTTTAGAACCCCCAAAATCATTAATATATTTTGACAAGTATATTATTACCAAGAAAATTCTGCCTCCACAGATTTTGAGATATTCCGCATTCCTGATAAAACACTTGCTTGTTTTTCCTATCCTAATATTTCTTAAAGAAAATAAAGAAAAATAAAAACTTTACCCTTTCACATAGTAAACTGTTACTTCCTTGAGTAAGCTGATGCTTTTTTCAACTTTGAAACCAATCATTCTTCCATACATATTTTATGCAAATTTATATATATTTAAGGCAATAGCAATTTTTTACATCACTTGTACATGACATGCAGTACTTTCAAAGAACTGATCAGAGCTTTAACATATGCCCTATTTGACCAAAATGTAACTCGGACATAAGGATGTCATCTCTCCCAGGGAATAAACGTTAAAGATTCTAATACTAGCTATGAACACAGTTCAAACATCCATTAGGTGCCAAATAAAGATTGATATGAAAAATAAGAGAACAGCTACTAACTCTACAGTGTCACTGCAATACCACACTGCTTGTCTGCCAACATACACACACCCTTGGGGTTGGATGCCTTGGTCTTTTATTTATTCATTTGATTTTTAGAGAGAGAAAGGGAGGGAGGGAGGGAGGGAGGAAGGAAGGGAGAAAGGAAGGGAGAGAGAGAATATATGCATTCATTGGTTGACTTTTGTATGTGCCCTGTCTGGGGATCAAACCTACAACCTTGGTGTGTGGGGATGATGCTCTAACCCAGTGGTCGGCAAACTGCGGCTCGCGAGCCACATGTGGCTCTTTGGCCAGTTAGGTATTTGGCTTAAGATCTAGGCACCCGCCCTGGCCAGGGTAGCTCAGTTGGTTAGAGCAAACTCATTAGTCAACAGAGCCAAATATCAACAGTACAACGATTGAAATTTCTTTTGAGAGCCAAATTTTTTTAAACTTAAACTTCTTCTAACACCACTTCTTCAAAATAGACTCACCCAGGCCATGGTATTTTGTGGAAGAGCCACACTCAAGGGGTCAAAGAGCCGCATGTGGCTCGTGAGCCGCAGTTTGCCGACCACTGGCCTAGCCCATTAGCACCATTATAGGTACCTGAATTTTAAATGGCTTATCAAAGAAAAAAGGAGATAAAAAAGTCAAAATTCAGGTAACAAATATTAAGGCACCAAGCAAAACAGTTTGCTTGCAGTATCAATACAGACAAAAGATTGGACAAGTTAAGACTTTTGTCAGCAATCCTGGGTGGGGGTGGATGGGGTGGGAGAATTACTTCAGAAATAGGACTCACGATGTTGACCAAAGAAATAAAACCTAAACCACAGTCCTGACTGCACCCAGCTGTCAGTAATTAATGATTCTTCTACCACATTCCTCCAGCATCTGTTGAACCAAGACTGAAGTAGCAGTCCATGTACTTACTGGCTGGTCAAGGTGTACACTTTGTTAAGAATTACCACTTGAAAAGACATAGAGAGTCAACAGAAAACAAAACAAAAAATTGCTGCTTTGGGACCTGTTTTTAGAACTTACCAAAGCCAATTTGAATATTAGAGTTAAAAAAGTAGTATATCCAAGGGATAAATGTGAAAAATCTATACTGCAGAAAACTAATTAGGCACTAAGAAGCCCAAAGTGTCATGTTATTGGACAAAAAAGAAAAAAATCATATAGTGGGGGTTTGTGTACTTGCCTTATCTCTCATATAAAACTACTCCATGAGTACACAAAAGGTTTACTAGTATCTTCATCTTTGTACCCTATAGCCATCCCATTCTATAGAATTTGACTAAATCTGGAGTTCCTAAAACCAAATAGGAAAGATCCTATTCCTATATAATAAAGAGGTAATATGCAAATTAACCCTCATGCCCTCACAAGATGGCTACCTACGACCAGACCGGCAGGGGGGTTAGTTAGTGAGGGATGACCAAACAACTGAACAAGCAGGCTGTGTGGGCGACCAGGCCGGCATGGGGGGTGCAGTTGGGGGCAACCAGGCCAGCGGGGGGGGGGGGCAGTTGGGGGTGACCAGGCAGGCAGGCAGGTGAGCGATTAGGAGCCAGCGGTCCGGGATTGTGAAAGGGATGTCCGACTGCCGGGTTAGGCCCGATCCCTGGGATTGGGCCTAAACCGGCAGTCGGACATCCCCCAAGGGCTCCCAGATTGGAGAGGGTGCAGGCTAGGCTGAGCACGCCCCCCCCCCCCCCCCCGGTGTACGAATTTTGTGCACTGGGCCTCTAGTATAATTATAACAAGCTATAAAGAAATTTCAATTCAGGGTAAACTTTGGGCCTTTAGAACCAGCTTTGCATAAAACTAGAATCTAAAAAGAAGTCATGGGTTTAAGAGAGCCTTTATATATCTTATCCTCTGGAAATGCCTAGATGTATGTATTTACTTAACATGGTTATAATCATATTGTACATACAATGCTGTACTTTTCATAATAAGTAGTATTTTCCATGTTATTACATGGTTTTCAAACCCACCAACTGTAGAAGTGTAAATGCCAGAATTTATTAAACCATTCTCTCCAACCCTGGACATTATAATGTAACATCTTCATGGATATAATCTCTTATGTATTTAAGGGTATATCCTTAGAAATTTCCCAGAAGTGGAATTCCTGAGTCATAGTGTTAAGTATTTTTATGACTGGATATATCTTGCCCAAACACTCTCCAAAAGCATAGTGCTAACTTAACACGGTTACCACCAAGAAAATCATGTCAGTTTTATGGCAAAGGTTTTGTTCTTTAAAGAGAATTGTCTTATACCTAGGGAAAGAAACCAATGTAGAACTAGAGATAAAAGATACCAGATACAAACAAGTGAGAATAGAATAGCTATTTCCACACTAAAATAATAACAGCTTTAACAGCTCTAAGATGTTTACTATGTGCCAGGCACTGTTCTAAGCTCATAATCCTCCCCCCAAAAACAACTTAAGAAGTGCATACTCTATCTCCAACTGTACATGAAGAAACCAAAGCAGAGGGAAGCTGAGGAACTTGCCAGGATCACACAGCAAGCACATCAAGATGCCTGGATGCACATGTGGTAGGAGCCAAAGGCCATCTCTTACCTACTATGCAATGAAAGAAGCAGATGAGGAAAAGGGAGAGGGTACTCCTTAGCAAGGTAATCCTCAATATCATAAAGGAAAACTGAGGAACCTCAATGTGACAGGAAGCAGAATTTGGGCTATGTGCTCAATTTTGGATGTCTTGAATGATACCGTATTTAAAATTAACATAGTGTTTACCAAATATTTAATATCTTGCTGAGTGTCAGGTACTGACTGTGCTAGACCCTGGGGCTTCAGCATGAACAAAACTAGAATTCCTGCCCTCGTGGTGAACTTGACAAACATACATTCATCTCTTAGCCTTTTATTAATTGTCAAATCTAAAAGTTTCCAGTTTATTGAATCAAGTTAGCAACAGAAGCAGACATCATTAAAAACATTCAAATTTTATTTTTGGCAAAGAGAAATTCCAAAAACTAAATATACAGGCATATCTCATTTTATTGCACTTTGCTATATTATGCTTCTTACAAATTGAAATCAAGCCCCTCCCCCACCATTTGATTACAACTCGCTTTATTATACTCGCTTTATTGCAGTTGTTTGGAACCAAACCCACAATATCTCCAAGGTATGCTTGTTATGTCAAAAATTGACAGTCTGGAAGAGGTGTGAGGACAGATGACAGTACCAGAGAACCAGACTGGGCTGGAATGACTGTACAGAACACATATGGGAGAATACACAAGCGACACTGTTCTGCTATTGATTTATAATGGACTTATTTATAAAAATCAGTCCCACAGAATGAGAAATGCTAGAGACTAGAAGACAAAATATAAGCATAGGCAAATGGGAAACTGTAAAATGATAAATAAATCAATAAAGAAGACCAGTAAGAATAGGAATAAATTTCATGGGTCAAACCATCTCTTTCAGGTACTAGATTATGTAAAGCTATACACAACATTTTATCATATGACCCAGTACTGGGGGACAAAGAAAAATAGTTAAGTTACCTTGACATACTCTTTTTTTGTCACCCAACTGCTACTTTATACTGAGTGTATTAGTTTGCTAGGGTGGCTTGAACAACAGGAAAGTTACTTCTCACAGTTCTGGAGACTAAAAGTCCATGATCATAGTGTTATCAAGTTTTGCTTTTTTCTGAGGTCTTTTTCCTGGACTTGTATGTGACTGCCTTCTCACTGTATCCTCACTTTTTCCCTCTGTTCTAGCATGCCTCTTGTATCTTTTGTGTTCAAATGTTCTCTTCTACCAAGGGCAGCAGTTAGATTAGATTAGGGCCCACCCTCTCTCTGTCCAAATTCAGTCACATTCCAAGGTATTAGGAGTTAGGCCTTCAATACATGAAGCAGGGAAGAGCACACAATTCAGCCCATAACAATGGAGTAAATGCAAGAACTTACAGGTTAAAGTTTGATGTTTGAAGATCACATAAAAAAATAATAAAGAGCCCTAGCCAGTTTGGCTCAGTGGATAGAGCATCAGCCTGTGGACTGAAGGGTCCTAGGTTGGATTCCGGCCAAAGGCACATGCCTGGGTTGCGGGCTCGATCCCCAGTAGGGGGCGTGCAGGAGGCAGCTGATCAATGATTCTCTCTCATCATTGATGTTTCTATCTCTATCCCTCTCGCTTCCTCTCTAAAGTCAATAAAAATAATAAATAATAATAATAATAAAGTGCCCTAACCGGTTTGGCTCAGTGGATAGAGCGTCAGCCTGTGGACTAAAAGGTCCCAGGTTCGATTCCGGTCAAGGGCATGTACCTTGGTTGCGGGCACATCCCCAGTAGGGGGTGTGCAGGAGGCAGGTGATCAATGTTTCTCTCATCGATGTTTCTAACTCTCTATCCCTCTCTCTTCCTCTCTGTAAAAAAATCAATAAAATATATTTTTAAAAATTTTTTTTAAAATAAGGCTATTTTGATTTGACCTCTATATAATCCAAGCTGGCTCAAGAGAACACTTCAAATAATTCAAGAGCTCACTACTCCAATAATAATAAACATCTGGAAAATCTCCTAACTTTCTGCAAAATATGTCTGGAAGGGACAAAAATGTTTTCCCTATTCATTAAAATCCCATTTATACAGAAAACAGTGGTTATTAACCTTTTTGGCAGTTGCCAAGCCCTTTGAAATTCTGATGAAAACAAATGAAGCTCTCCTGAGAAAAGGGCACGCATCTACATAGTTTGGCATTATCATTGCAGGAGATTTACAAACCACCTCCCTAAAGCTCATCAGAATCCAGGGACTCAGGTTAAAGAGCACTAACCTAAAGGACCATTTATTATCTAAATTAAAAACTAAGTGTCAGAAATTTTAAGTTATCTCTGAGCCTCTGGGTGGTCTTCCTTCATTGTGTCTCTTTAAACCTGACGAGCAACTCGGTATCTTGGAAAATGCCTCTTGGACTTTTAAGCAGAATGTGACTCTCTTCATTCGTAAAATAAAAACAGATTTGTAAACTCAAAAAACCCAGATGTCCACAAAATGGAACAAAATACTTGAAATTGAGATTATCTTGAAAAACAAAACAAAACAAAATAAAAATACAGAATATGTAGTAACCATGTTTACATTTAGCTACTTCCCAAAGGTCTGGAAATAGCTAATGATCAACCAAATAATATCGGAATTTTAATCCTACCAGCCAACTATAAAAAGAGACAGAAGAAAAGATTATTTCAGAAAATCTAAACTAAGAAAAACCTGCAATTCAGCACAAAATCTTAGGATAAAAAGAGAAAATAACAATAGGTAGAAATCACTAGTAGGGTTCTTATTTACTGAAAAAAAGAACCATTATTTTCTACATACCAAACTCAAAGCCAACAAAGATAATGTTGTGTTGTAAAATTTTAAGACCCGGCTTGTATTCTACTCCCTCTACTCAAAGGTAGTCTCTGATTTTCCTCAAAAAGCAGCTCTGGACAGCTGGTCAAAAGAGAACCTTATGTGGAATTCCACTCACTATTCCGCCTCGGGAATTCTGTGGATAATTTCAGTAATACGTAAGCTCTCAAGGATGGGGACACCTTGTCTGCCTGGTTTACCGCTGTTGCCCCAGAGCCTCACTCAAAAAAACTGTTTGTTGAATTTGAATAAATGATGTATTCTACATGAAGCAACCTGAATCAACAGGGCAAGAATGTAACATTCATTTCTACTGTACAAGTACCTCAACTGGATCACTCTAGCCTTGAGTTGGATCTAATGAAGTACAGGGAGGGCAAAAGTAGGTTTACAATTGTTCATATAAAAAACAATACAATAATTAAGAAATAATAATAAGAATAAACTCTGTTTCATGTACTCACAATTGCAAACCTACTTTTGCCCAGCTTGTATTAGCAGCAAGAAGAAGGTTCATAAAACAAAACTGCTGTTCATTTAAGAGATGTATTATACCATCAATTTCTAAAGAGTTACCTAAAAGATAACTTGCTAAAAACAAACAAACAAAAAAAAACTTGCTAAAGACTCATCTGGCAAAATGCTGAAACTTTTGAGTTTTATTTCCTGATCTAACACTTTAATTTCCCTTCTATGTCCATTTAAATGATCAAAGGTCTAAGTTCATCTGGAAGGCAGACTCTCAAAATTCCCCAAAGAAAAGCAAAAATCAGCTTTATTCCACTGCAGATGTACCTGAAGATTATATTCGACTATACTTATTAGCTTTGACTAAAGAGCACATTGAGCTTGAACAAGATTTGAAGAAAGAAAAGAAGAAAGGGAGTAGTAAGAATATGAGGGGAAAGAAGTCAGTTATCTGGTCTCTTGAAGAAAATCTCCCCTATTAACCCCACCACAGACATTCTTATTGAGCTCACCCAAGCTGGTCAAACCCTAGGCTTTAAAACACTTTACAGTGCTCCAGCTTCAGCTGCTTGCTTTAAATGAAATACCAATTAGGTGAATGGGGTTTTTCTCCCCCAAACAAATAAATTATTTCCAAAAATAAAAATATTGTCATACTATAAATATTATAGAGAGCTATTTGGAAGGTCCTCAAAGACAACAAGTGGGCACTAGACCCTTTGGATAATACTCAAATATAAAAGGCAGAAGTTATGCAATAGGACATACTATAAATTAGAAAACTGAAAAAAAAAATCAAATGATCTTCCAAGCCTCTTGTATAATTTTACAAAAAAACTGCACAATTTTGAAACTCAGGTCTTCAAATAAGTAACACCAAAGCTAACTATACTAAAGAGACATATTTTAGACTTTATTACTAGTACTCCCAATTCCAAATCAAGCCTAGACTGATTTTTAGAAAATCAAACACATAGCTCATTTAAAAAATAATTTACATAAGCAGTTAAGACTTTAAAACAGTACTTTATAATATTATACAAGTAGAGAAGGTACATAGTAATTAGAGTATATATTTATCCCTAATTAGTATTTCTAGCTGGAAAATAACCATCAGTAAGCATTCTATGACAACTTCCTAACTAGTTGAACTGTATGGTCTGAAGTCATTCTGCAGTAATCAACTACTTAATATACTATATTGCACATCAACATCAAATCATATTTTAATTACTGCTACAAAGCCATAGAAAAAGAATACTAATTGAAAATAAAATAACTTAAAGCCATTAAATGACTTAAATAAAATATATTTCCTGATTAGTTTTGATTAAAAAATAAGTGGATGAAATGACAGAAATAGATACTACAATTTTCCAACTTTTAGTGAATTTAACAGATCTAGGCATTCATCATCAGTAGCTGCTAACATCACAAAACTGAAACACAACCAGACATTACATGCTTCTGACTGGGGGGGTGTGGGAAGGGGAGAGGCACTTTAAAAAATCAATACTAACATGGTCAATCCTTAATCAGCTACCAATTTAGAGGAAACACGAGAGAGAGAAAAGTTGAACACCTAAAGGACAAAAAACAGCAAAATCTAGATTAGGGAGAAACTATAGAACAAAATAAGGCTAGTTTTGTCAAGCAAATTCCAAGAGAAACAGAAAGACAGAGATTGAGGGGAGCCTATACATCAAAAGAGACTTAAATTAATTATGTGGATCCTGAATCAAACAGATATAATGTAAAAATTAATATCT
Organism: Cnephaeus nilssonii; assembly: GCF_951640355.1. Taxonomy (NCBI): domain Eukaryota; kingdom Metazoa; phylum Chordata; class Mammalia; order Chiroptera; family Vespertilionidae; genus Cnephaeus; species Cnephaeus nilssonii. Next base: position 72,856,788 of record NC_137075.1, on the reverse strand, counting down.
GTGTATATATACATTATGTCTAAATTTTTAAGTTCTCATCTCTTAAGATATACATCCTAAAATCTTTTTAGATTAAATTATATGTCTGAGATTTCCTTCAAAACAATATGAGAGAGAAGAAATGGTTGGGAGTATAGATCAAACAAAAATGGCCATGAAACTGGGTAATGGCTAAGAGGGGGGGGGCCTATCCTACTATTTCTGTACTTTTATACTTAACTACATTTTTCCATAATTACCAATCTTTTAAAATGTCCATTACACACACAGTGTGGAGCTGCATACCATCTGAGTTGTAGTGAAGAAACTGTGGAATAATTCAGTGGTTCCCTGGGCAGGGCAGCTTTGCAGGGCTCATTGTAAGTCCCTGCCCACCAAACCACAGGCTGTCTGATGCATCCACTCCTTCCTCGTTCAGACACAGGGCACCAACCAACATAAGTTCTTGTCTTACTCCATACCCATTACTGAAAACTGGACAGGAAATAAATCAAAAAGCAACAAGAAAGATAAAAAGAAATGAAAGAGAAACAAACACAGGCAGTCAAATAAATCCTATATAATAAAAGCCTAATATGCTAAGTGTCTGGTCGATTGGTAGGCCATTCAACCAATCAAAGCGTAATATGCTAATGATATACTAAGGCCGCCCAACAGCGTGCCCTGACCACCAGGGGACAGACAGTCAACCGGTCAACCATTCGCTATGATGTGCACTGACCACCAGGGGGTAGATGCTCCGACTGGTAGGTTAGCTTGCTGCTGGGGTCCAGCCCATTAGGACTGAGTAAGATGGAACAGACACGCCCTGGAGCCCTCCTGTGGTCCCTACCTGACTGACCACCCTCCCATGTCCCTCCCCAGCCCGAATCATGCACCAGTGGGGTCCCTCGACCTGGTCTGTGCCCTCTCACAATCTGGGCTGAGGGAACCGCCCCCACTCCGTGCACAAATTTTGTGCACCGGGCCTCTAGTCATTTTATAACAAGCCACTCCCCTCCACATTCACCCATAGGGAAGGGGAAAATGACAGCATTAATATTAAATATTACTATGAATAATAATGTAGCTATTGATATTTATTGAGCACTTAAACTTTACACTAGTCTAAAGAGCTTCATTATATATGTATATGTATTAATTTCATCTTCAGGAGAAATCTATGAAATCAATGCAATTATTATTACTCCCATTTCACAAATGTGGAAAGTGACCAATTAAAATGTAATAAATAATTTTAATGAATGATATGTTTAATGAATATATAAATCATAACTATACTTACTAAATATACTTACATAGAATATATTTATTTAATGAATATATCTGTGAACATAAATATTTTAATTTGGAAATCGAATATACAGTGGCAGTTCATCTTAGAACTAAGTCATTTTTAAAATGTGCTTTACAGTATTTTAAATGAAGCTTTGTGTGCATGTATACACACATATTTATATAACAAATGATTAATAGAAGAGTCAAATCTTGCCCAAAGATCACCAAATCAGTGGTACAGAGGTTCCTAATTTTAAGTACAGTATATTTATGACTTTATTTTCTAAATCCTCAAATCCCAGTAGTTATCCATTCTTTAAAAGGAAAAATAAGTCACAAATCAAAGTCACTTAAAGTTCATTTTAGCAGAAATGTTTCTCTTTGCCCAGTAAATAGTTAAAGACCCAAAGATAACTGAACATACGTAGATCCAAGGTGAACAAACAGTCCAAAGGAAAGCATTACAATACCATCAACTCATGAAGGGCAGGGGTCCCTGACTGATATTTTATAGATTCCCCCACAAGATCAAGCACAGAACACTTTACATATAAGAGGAGCTCCATGAAAAGTACTGTATTTTCCGACGTATAAGACAACTGGGCGTATAGAAGATTTTCCTGGGTTAAAAAGTCGTCTTATACGCCGGAAAATACGGTAAATGCCAGGAACTATTCTACAACAGCATCCTAGTCCTCTACATCTTCATCAATCTGGCCTCCAAATAAAGGGACTCCTTTGAAGAAAAACAACAACAACAACACCTGCCCTTCATTGTCACGCAGTCTAATCTACCTAATTTGATAGGTGAGAAACCCAGGCTGGTGAGGCAACCTGGTGCCCTCTGGAGAACACTGTGTAAGCTCAGTTCCCCAAATTCCACCCTACCTCCCACAAAGAAAAATCTGTTCTACCACATCACTTCCTTATTTCTCTACAAAGCCTCAAAAATCAACATCTCGGTCATCAAAGGTTGTTAACCTAGCACAGCTAATTTTCAACCTTTTTCATCTCATGGCACAAAAAAACTAACTAGTACTAAAATTCTGTGGCACACCAATCCTACCTAATAACAGAGTAATATGCAAATTGACTGTACCTTTGTTACACCCACAAGCCACACCCACCAGCCAATCAGAGAGAGTATGCAAATAAACCCAACCAAGATGGCTACAGCCACAGAGAGCAAGGTTTCCCAGGCAATGGAGGAAGCCAAGCTTTCCGCCTGCCCTTGCAGGCCTAAGCCTCCACTCAAGCTACAAAGTTTCAATTACAGAAGGTAAACAAATCCAAACAGAAATGGCGGCAGCCATGGAGCTGGAGAGAGCAGGCCAGGGTTGCCCCCGGCAACAGAGGAAGCCAAGCTTTCCACCTGCCCTGGCCGGCCTAGGCCTCCACTCCAGGCTACAAAGTTTCAATTATAGAAGGTGAATTAACCCCAAGAGAAATGGCCGCCGGCCACAGAGCGAGCAGGAGGCTTGGCTCTGCTCCAGGCTACAAAGTTTCAATTGTAGAAGGTAAATAAATTCCAGATACCAGGGCCTCCGCTTGGGTCGATATGGCGCGTGGCTGGCCTGCAAACCACCACAGGCCCCTCGCCCCAAGGGAACCCCCACCCTGATCCGGGACACCCTTCAGGGCAAACCAGCTGGCCCCCACCCATGCACCAGGCCTCTATCCTATCTAATAAAGGAGTAATATGCAGATTGACCATCACTCCAACACACAATATGGCTGCCCCCATGTGGTCAAAGATCCTGACCCCATGTGGACACAAAATGGCCACCACAAGATTGCCAGCAGGGGAGGGCAGTTGGGAGGCACCAGGCCTGCAAGGGAGGGCAGTTGAGAGGGACCAGGCTTGCAAGGGAGGGCAGTTGGAGGCGATCAACCCTGCAGGGGAGGGCACTTAGGGGTGACCAGGCCGGCAGAGGAGGGAAGTTGGGGGCAAACAGGCTGGCAGGGGAGCAGTTAGGCATCAATCAGGCTGGCAAAGGAGTGGTTAGGGGGTGATCAGGTGGCAGGCTGAAGCGGTTAGGGGCAATCAGGAAGGCAGGCAGGCGAGCAGTTGGGAGCCAGCAGTCCTGGATTGTGAGAACTATGCCTCTCATTGAACACTACTTACCATGGTCTATCTTGTCTTCCCCTCCCCTACTACACTGTAAACTCCTGAAAGGTATGAGTAATTCGTTTTGTATCTCTCAAAGAGCACACAGCACAGTGCCTTATACATGGCAAACATTCATTAGAGTGAAATCAATGTCAAACCTAAGGACTTAAAAGAAACCAGCCAATCAGCAAGAATCATCTTGAGTGAAACATTATGAGTGTCTGACTAATCAATACTTGGGCAACCTAGGAAGTTGATGCAATTAAGCAACTCCACCCACCCAAGGTTTCCTGGTCTTAGCACCCTGCTCTCTCAGAGATGGGAGGTGGAGAAGGTGACAGAGGACACTGTGGTCACCTTTAATCTTGTTTACTTTTCTTCGAAGTAAAAAGTAGTTTGGCTTGCGAAACAGCACCCCCCCTCCCCCGGCATTTCCGTTACCTAAGTCATTCCTATGTAATATCAGATTTTAAAGAAAATCCTATTCACTAGCCATGTGCAAACACACACTTCTGTAACAAAGTTATTTTACTTAATACTGTTTTTACTCTAGTCAGTTTAACTAGAGTAAAAACAACGTTCATGTTGCTTAATAACATCCAGGCCAGAACAGTCTACATATGCAGCCATTCAGCTATGCAACCTCTCTCTCATTTTCAGTCCCAAACCACATCCTTTAAATACTAAAATACACAGACACTAAGTCCTAACAAGAAACAGTATAAAGTCTCCCCACGGCTCTTTACTGTATTAAACACAGCTGTCTAGGGTCATGTTTACAAAGATAAAAAAAAAAAAGTCAGCACTACCAAAATTTCTGATAAACAGATTCCTACACACCCAAACTAGAAAGGAGGAGCACACCAAGAAGTTTAAAAATACTTCCATCCTTAAGGGTTATAGAAACAAACTATGTCTTATTATCAAGTTTTGGTTATTCCTGTAAATTTTCTACATATATAAAATTTTCTTTTGAAGTGACAATGCTTCATTAATTACTTCAAAAGAAAATCCTAACTTCCCTGGCTCTAAATTAATTATAACGCATGCAGATTCACACCCAGAACCCTTAAATACTTCAATTGTTAATAAACTAAACCACAAAAGAAAACCTGATACCGAAGATCAGATTTCAGTGCTAGATTTATAGATGGCAAAACTGTACATACCAAACAGCAAAGCCAAACATGGTAAGAGTTAGAAATTATATAAAACTCCCTCACCCCAAATTTCTAGTCATTAAGTCTATTGCTCTTTCCTATGCCAATCTTATAGAAAAAGACCATTAGTACAACTGAAGGAACAGGAATCATAATGCACAAACTGCTGGAATTTGTGAGTCGTGGGTCCTACTCTTCCTTTTCATCCTCTAAGCAGGATCATACTCCCTATGCAAGGTGGCCTTGCAGCTAATGAACCATAGCTCAGTGGAAAAAGAAAACAAACACATCTTCCCTAACCCTAACAGCACCTGAGCTGTAAAGGAATGCTTCATATCTACAAAGTATTTATAAACATCTCATTTGACCCTCTTTCTGTTCCTAAGTTCATTGGCATCTTGGGCCTTTGTACCAGCTGCTGCTCCTTATCCCCTTGTGGTCCTCATGTCACCATAAACCTCATATCCCTCAATGTTCTTGGACCTGACAATCTGTAACCATTGTGCTGAAAAGGAGATAAAAGCCCAGAAACTGAAATTTGCTCAAGATCACAGTAGTGATTGTAGCCATTGCTTCCAACGCTGACATTTTCTGACATACTAAAAATTTAAAACCTAACACATTTTAAGTTATAAAAGGTTTATATAGATTCACCAAATTCTCTCTATGGAAACATTTTGCAATATGTCTTACTTCAGGAATTGACTTGTATTTATGTAGACCCGCCCCCCCCCCCAAAAAAAAAAACTTAAAAAGGGAGGCTGAGACAACATAGGAAAAGGAGGAATACCTAGAAATCAGGTTTTAAATCGGTAGATTATTCTTGAGGTCACTTCACTGTTATCAATGTGTACAGTATTTCTTAAGTTTTTAGTACCTAAACTAAATTTGGATGGAAAGAGAAGAGGGGATGTCTTGGCTATCTGATGCCATTCAGCTCTATTACCTGCATGGCTACAGGAAACACACAAATCAAAACTACAAGTAAATGCCTATGACACGCTCTCATTTGGAAAGATGGGGAAGGAGAGGGAGGAACATTAGTAGAGGTACAAAAACCAGATAAGTCAAACAGAAAAAAAAATTATCTTTGATTGGACTTAACATGAAAACAAAAGCTAGCCCATAAGGTAAAGAAAAACAATACTGAAGTTATCATTTTTCCTAGCATAGAATGAGGAATAAAGGAAATGGAAATCTCCTTAAATATTAGGCAAATTTTATCAGAAAAAAGGTCAAATTACTGTGGAATTTTCTTTTTGGTCTTAAAAAATGATGTATCCCAAAATGCCTTTTTTTAAAAAGTTTGGTGTCCTAAATAGGACACTTCCTTACTGTTGGAATTATCTTGAGAAGCATAAAGAAATCATACGATGACCACCTAGCTATGATTTCATATACTAATGCAGAACCAGAAACCCACTTTTATCACTGCACTCTGAGTAAACAAAGCTCCCAAAGCTAGCTCATACTATGGTGTGCCTATGTAAGTCATAATAGGGATCAAAATTCCAAACTCAGAAATTAGAATACCTGTATCTTCCATTCATATTATCCCCTTTCCTAGTATTAAAATTATTAAACCAGAAGGTTTAGGTTACGCAAGGAAAGAATCATCATCTAAGCAAGAATTCAACCAAGTTAAATGTTTGTTTTTAAGCTCCTCCTAAAGGCCTAATCTTCATTTTATTACATATTTTCTTCATTTGATATAACTAAATGGAATTAACTTCCTAGGTGTTCATACTCTTCTGAATTTCAACTAATTCCCTTGACCACTCTACTAGTAAATCTCTCTAACGCTCATTTACTATATAATGTTCTTTCTAAAGATGTCTGATCTCATGCATATTACCCAAATCTCCCAAGTTTTCTGAGTCATCTTATCTCAAAGTTGAGTAGGACACAAAGGAAAGCAGCCTACTTACCCATTAATTCTTGCAACAACAAATGTTAATCCATGGTATTAATTTTAAACACTGTTAAAGTTTAAGAATGAAATAATATATTAGAGAAAGAATTCAAAACATGCATGAATTTTAGCAATAAACTGCCTTTTTAAAAGACTTTTTGCACAAATCGCCATCAGCCCTTTCCTGGGCTTATAGGTAACAATTCTCTAGTTTTCAGGGCAGATTCTCTATCCTACCCTCTAGGAACTTCTAATTAAAGTACAATCAGTTTTGCTATATGGGATCGATTGATATACTGGGTAATAATTTGAGTGAAATGTGAATTTTGTGTTTGCTTGCATATGATTTTTTTCTGTGAAAAACACTAGGTACATATACAAAACTGCATGTAGCTGATCCCAGCTGCATAGGAACATACAAAACACACACATGCTCACATCTCAAACATGGTTTTAAAAACTTTTAAAAAACACATGACAACCATAGATACCATTCACGCTGTTTTCCTGGAAATTTTGTTGTTAATCCTCACCTGAGGATATTTTCCCACTGATTTTAGATAGAATGGAAGGGAGGGGAGGGAGAAATGGAAGTAGAGAGACGGGGGAAGAAAGAAACATAGATGTGAGAGGGACACATCAATTGGTTGCTTCCTGCATGCGCCCTGACCAGGAATTGAACCCAAGACCCTTCAGTGCATGGGCTGGTGTTCTAACCATTGAGCAACACTGGTCAGGACAGTTTTCCAGGGGAGGGAGGATTTTAAATATATTTTTACTGATTTCAGAGAGGAAGGGAGAGGGAGAGAGAGAGAGAAACAGCAATGATGAGAATCACTAATTGGCTGCCTCCTGCTCACCCTTACTGGGATGGAGCCTACAACCAGGACATATGCCCTGACCAAGAATCAAACCATGACCTCCTGGTTCATAGATTGACGCTCAATCATTGAGCCACACCAGCCGGGCCTGGAAATTTTTAAATATCCTGCAGCAACCCTTGTGAGTACACCAGATGTCCCAGGGCTCCTCACATAGTTTGGGAAATGGCACCTCAGTCCTCCACACTCGTCTAAAGGCTCTAAATACAACCTACGTGCTATGTCAAGTGGCCAGTCCTGTGAAACTGAGTAAAGGAAACTTTATTTAAAATGGAGTGGGAAGTCCTGAAGGGGAAACCCTCATGCACTACCACTCACCACACCTTGCAGACTCCAACAGGAAGGGAGATTTTCTCCTTGCCCTAGTAACAGACCCAGGGATTGAAAAACGGTATGTATGAAGTGTGAAGTCACTACATTTGAACTCTCGGTTTCCTCCAAAGCACTGGTGGTCCGTGAGGTCCAAAAGGTTGGGAACCGCTGCTCCAAAGGACATTTTGTTTATCACAGCCTCTCCCAACTCCCTCCTTTTTTTCTCTATAATGTTCCTCTGCTTGGTTCTCTCCCAACTTGTCTATGGTTTCCCATAGCTTGTATTTCCCAAATAAACTAATTTTTGCTGGAAAAATAACTGGCTACTTGATTTTTAAGGTTGGCAATATTGACTATTCAAACTTTCCACTTTGATGTTTAATGAACCTCTCAAACTCATCATGTCCAATATAAAAATCCTGATTCCTTGTGCACATCGCATCACCACTCTCCCAGAATCTTCCCCATTTTAATAAACAACAACTCTACTTTTCCAATTACTAAAAACAAAACAAAAAAAAAAAAAAACCTTAAATCCTCCGTGATCCCCTTTTTTTCTCTCACAAATCACATCACTATATCCCACTGGCTCTACCTTCAAAAATATATTCAGAATCCAACTACCATTTACCACCATCACTACTACTACTCTGTTTTAAGCCACTATCGTTTCTCACTGGCATTAGTCTCCTACCAGTCTCTCAATTCTACTCTTGCTCTCCATATGGCCTACTCTCAAATTCAGCAGCCAGAATGGTCCTTTTAGAAAAACAGGAAGTTCCATCACATCATTTTCTGTGCCACACCCTCATTTGTTTCTTCTAAGATGAGCCCCCAATATTTCTCATTTTCTGTCATTCTTCCCTTTGCTTACTAGTTACTCTGCTCCAAAGAGACTGGTTTCTTTCCCTTCCTCAAACATAGAGAGCACAATCTCACCTCAGAGCCTTTACACTTTCTTCTGTTTCCTTTGCTTCTTCCCCCAGATATTTACCTGTGTCACTCTGACTTTCTTCCACATTTCTGTTCAAATGTCATAGTTTTAGAGAGGCACTCCTTGATTGCGCACTTAAAGGACCATTCCCCAAATTCCCTATTCCCTTCTTTACATTCTCTGCAGCACTGCCTCCCTCCCTCCTGACATGTATCCATGTTGGGGCAAGACTTCGTTTTGTTCATTGCTGTATCTACCGGGCCCAAAACACAATATTTAGGACACAATATTTGTTGAATAAAAATTATACTGATTGTTTAAGGAGGTCTCAGATTTCAAATGCCCCCAGAGTTTGTATTATTGGGAATTTTTCTATCCTGCATCTCAAACTCTTTTGTTTTCCTGATAAGAATTAAATTTAGCTTTTTAAATCATCATTATCCATAAAGAAAACTATTTGGCTAGTCCAAAATGAATTATACTTTGACTTTCCTAAGCTCTTTAATTCTATTACTAAACTAAAAATTAGATAGCCCTCTATATTTTATTAGCTACCTGAAATTTTAGTCTTATTTTTGACATCCTACAAAAATCAGGGAAGATGTTCCAGGCAAAAAAATCTCAAATCCTGGTCTATTTCTCTCTCCACCAACCATCTCCTCAGTTCTTAGCTCTAACCACAACTGTTAAGGAAAATCTCTAAGATTTTCCAAACAACCTTTTCTCAGAGCAAGATCTAAGACAACGCACTTCAAAATGTAACCACAATGTATTTAAACCAAAGATTACCTGTGATCCTATGCAATCTGACCCAAATGTAAAATCACTTTTTACCTTTGCCTCATTTAATTCTCTACTTCCCCAGACCAGTTGTCTTCAATGTGGATTTGGGGGGAAGGGTACTGTTAAATGAGCCTTAATAGGAAGCTACTCGATTATCCTCAGGCAGAAAGTAAAAAACATCTGAATATGTTTTAGAGTCTCTGTAATGTGATGAAACCTCAACTCAGCGGATTTTACTTCCTCTACAAACCATCTCAGCTTTATCTTGTGCATGCTGAGGATGTTAAGACACACCTTTTGCAGGCATGCTTGTCCAATCCATAAAAGGGTATGTGGATTGTGTTAGGTCCTTTAGAAAAGCAATGGACGAGCATTTTGTCCCAATTCAAGGTTATGAGTTGGGTCCTTGTTATTATGGTGATGAGCACCCTATGAACAAAGATAATTTGCTACTTCACGGAAGCTTTGATTTTTATCAGGAATAAGATGGGAGGTGCAGCACCAATTATGGAGTATATTTATAAACATTTAAAGGAGTGTGTTTCTTGAATCTGAATAGCAAGTGTTTAAATTGTTGAGCTTACAGGAAAAAAGAAGGGAATGAGAGGACTAAAGTAAATAAACATGCTGGACTATATATTCTAACATGTACAGCTCTACACCATCACTGAACTCAGCATTACAGGTGTAGAACATCAGTTCTTAGATTGGTTTTCAGATTTTGTGTATGTGTGACCAAGAGTCTAGATGGGAAGAAAATCCACTGAAGTAACCAGGAAAAAAACAAGACAAACAGTAGTGCTTAACAACTTAAAGAAAAGATGCGTATCTCAAATTTTTAAAAAGAAATAACATTTAGCATGTACTCTTGATCTTTTAAAAAAAATTCCTTGCAAACTATTGAAGACATTCCTAAATTAGAGCCAAGAATAAAGATGCCAGTGATCATATTACAAAAAGATTAACATATTGAAAGGGAAGAAACAAAAATCTGTCATCATTTGCAAACTACATGTTATCTGGGGTTTTCAAGATAAACAATCAAAATTATTTGATATAATAGAAAAATTTACCAGACAAAAGATGAAAATTAAAGATAAAACAAAAATCATTAAACAGAATTAACACATGACCCAACAGTTCTTCTCCAATGTATACACCCAAAAGAACTAAAAACAGCTATTCAAATATCTGTACACAAAAATTTTTAACAGTACTATTTAAAATAGCCAAAAGGTGAAAACAAACCAGATATCCACCAGTGGGTGAATGGATAGATTGTGATATGTACATACAATGAGTTATTATTTAGCTATAAAAAGAAATGAAGTATGGATATACAATACAATATGGATTGATCCTTGAAAACATCATCTTAAGTGAAAAAAAATCTAGACACAAAAGATCACATACTGTTATGATTACATCTGTAGGAAAACGTTCAGAACAGGCAAACCTATAGTGACAGAAAGGAAAGTGGATTTGTGGTTGCCTAGGGCCAATGTGTATGTGGGTGGGAAGGGGTAGACATGGGATTGTAGACTGGGACTGGAATCAGGACAGGACGAGTGGGGAGAGAGGAATGACTGCTAATGGGTATGGAGTTTCTTTTTGGGTGATAAAAATGTCCGAGAATTATGGGTGATGGTTGCACAATCTTTAAACACAAGTAAACTGTACACTTTTAAAAGGTGAATATTATGGTACTAGAGGCCCGGTGCATGAAACTCAAGTGGGGGGGGGGCCTCAGCCTGTGCCCTCTCGCAGTCCGGGAACCCTTGAGGGATGTCCTACTGCCCCCACCACTGTTGCGCTCGCCAGTAGTGAGCCCGGCTTCTGGCTGAGCAGCGCTCCCCCTGTGGAAGCAAACTGACCACCAGGGGGCAGCTCCTGCATTGAGCGCCTGCCCCTGATGGTCAGTGCACATCATAACGACCAGTCGTTTTGCTGTTCGGTGGATTTGCATATTAGCTTTTTATTATATAGGAGGATGTGATTTATATCAAAATTAAAAGGTAAATGGGAGAGACTAGTCAATACAGTATATGCCCAGCAAACTAAATATTTGAGAAGGACTGTTAGGAGCATATATATTTTTTGGCATCTATTTTCAATGTTGTTTGAGTTTCTGACCACAGTAGATGTTAATTTTATAATATAAAAAACTATTTTAGAAGAAAAATGTCTGAGAGGCAGAACTTTAAGTAGCGGAGGACCATTAAAGGATTTTTAAAGGGAAGTAGTATGGTTGGGTCAGTGTTTTTGACATATCCCTGGAGCATCTTTACAGAGAATGGACTTGAGAGGCACCAGTTTGGAAACAGGTATTGATCCATTTCTCCATTTAACAAATGCTGAATGCCTACTGGGGCCTGGCACTGAGCTAAGCACTGGGATCTGTTAGACATGCTCCAAGTTGTCTCGGCAAAAGGTCACGTATACCTACTTTGGGCAATGGTGCAAGGGATATAAGGAAAGATGCCTATTCTTTTTTTCTTTAAGCGAGTGGGTATGAGGGGATGTATGTTAAAGCCCTTGCAATTTTAAGGCATCTGTGGATAATATCCTTCTGATAATCCTTCTATTACAAGAGGACCAGATATTCTCGAGAGTTGTTATCCATTTTTGTCAATTCAGTGAATAGAAACATCAAAAACCCATATCAGCCTTGCTCTTTCAAGTTAGTCTTATTTTCAAGATTCTTTGACTTTGAAAAGTCCATTTCTCAAAAACCGCTGAATGAGTAAATTTCAAAACCACCTTGGTCATTTGCTCTGTGTCCATTTTTTTATTCTTTGGTTTTGTCAAAGCTGAATAAAAAGACACAGTATTAATAGCTAACCCAAAGGAAAAACATTTTAGTGAATCATATTAGAGATATCTAAAACTATGATTTCATCTGCATTGGTTTCTTTTTCACAGTTCACATGTTCCCATTTTATCACAGCCATCTGCTGTTTCAACAGTAAGCCAGTTTTAACAAAAGTTGTAATAAAGACCGTGATTGTACATATAATTTTAAACTTTCTCACCTTAAAACTTTTTTTTTTAAACAAAAGTCCCCTAACTGCCTTGATAGAAAAAAGAAACTGCTGATAAGTTAGGCAAAAAACTCACCCTATCATTCAGTTTAGGGCATTTTAGAAATGTGAGGGGCATGGCAGCAGCTCCTTAGGGCTACACACCACCTTAGGGCTAACTGCTTTACCATCCAGGACTGAGAAAAGGAGTTCCTCTGAGGTTGCTGGTCAAACTAGCAGGCATTCACTATCTCCTTGACAGTCACCTGCCAGGGTGGGCTTTTTTTTTTAACCCTACCATAACACTACCATAATTCTCCACAAACCATGCCAGCAAGGCCCCTCATTTATAGAGTTCCCATTTCAAATGCATAATGTGGGTAATGCCAAGGTAAATGCAGGTCAGTTTCTGAGGAAGAGATTATGGCAAGCATGACAGTGATAGGATTTAGATATCCAGATAGTCCCAATTTTGATTTTTTTTAAAAAAACGTAAGGTGATTTGTTAAATATGTGATGCAAGATGATTTAATAGTTGTACTTGATAATTTTTTATGAATAAAGTTCAAGACCCAGAAAAAAATCTACACAATATTGCTCCAGTGTGGCTCAGTTGGCTGGGCATCCTCCCATGCACCAAGTCAAAGGCATATGCCCAAGTTGCAGGCTCAATCCCCTATAGGGGGCATGCAGGAGGCACTCTCACATTGATGTTTCTCTCTCTCCTTCTCCCTTCCTCTCTAAAAAACAAAAACAAAACAATAAACTATTTTTAAAAATGTAAAGCAGAAATGAAACATTCAATAGAATAGCATAATAACATTGGAAGATCAGTCCAGGAAGGTCAAGAGAAAACTAAAAAGGGAAAAAAAGAAAAAAGGAGCAGAGAAAATCATCAACAAAACAGTTCTTAGATTAAAAGGGTTCATCAAGTACTCAGTACAATAAATGGAACCAAACTCACATTAAAGCATATTGTTGTGAATTTCAAATATCCAAGAAACAAAGATAAAAATTGATCACATAAATAATCAGGAACCTAATGGCTTTGGGCTTCAAGAGCAATGAAGTAAGCACAGAGGGAAACTAGAAAACAATGAAGTCATGCCTTTAAAATTCCAATGGAAAAATTTCAAGCTAGATTTCTATACCCAACCAATCAATCAATCAACAGTAAGCACAGAATATGGAATTTTCATCCATTCAAGGTCTAAAAGTTTAACTCCCATGAACTTTCTCAGCCACCAACTAGAGAATATATTCTGCCAAAATAAAAGGGTAAACTGAGAAACAGAAAAATATAAGATCTAGAAACAAGAAATCCAACACAAAGAGGCAAAGAATTTCCCCAAGATGCTGGTGAAGGGCAGTTCCAGGATAAGTGCTGTGGATAAAAACAGTGGGCAACCAGTCAAGATGGGAGCACATCTTCAGGAATATAAGGCACTAATAGAAGGCCTGAAGTGTCAGAACTTCCTGAAAGGAAATTTGGACAAGTTACTATTTGAACTGTATAGAATGTCCACTCTTAACATCATAAATAGCTTCTTAGAAATTGCTAAACAATGTACAAGGAAACCAATTTACCATAAGCTAAATCAGGAGTGGGGAACCTTTATTAGGCCAAGGGCAATTTGGATATTTATAGTATCATTCACGGACCATACAAAATTATCAACTTAAAAATTAGCCTGCTATATTTGGTCAAACATTTAATTAACTCACCCATAATGCCCTAGCAGGGCCAGACCAAATGATTTCTCGGGCTTTATACGCAGGCCGTTTCTTCCCCACCCCTGGGCTAAATGATATAAAAAAAAGTTAAGTTGCAGGAGGCGGCCAGTAGATATTCTCTCTCATTGATGTTTCTGTCTCTCTATCCCTCTCCCTCCTCTAAACATCAATGAACACATACTAAAAAAAAAAAAAAAAAAAATCCACAACACTTCTAATACTAAACATTACAATAAATGCGAGCTATCATACATTTTAAGAAAGATTAATAAAAACAAGTCACATAATCAGGTGGCAGGAGCCCATCTGGCAGCTCAAGGCCCAAGGTGGGGACTCTACCCTGGACAGAATGCCCTTCCATAAGAGGGCACACTCACACTCACCCACACGGACTCATACTGTGACAATTTAGACACTTCAGTTCACCTTGTGTATACATCTTCGGGATGTGAGAGGAAACCAGAGGACCTGGAGAAAACCTATGCAGACATGGAGAGACCATGTAAACTCCACATGGATAGTAGCCCCAGCCGGGAATTGATTTTCCCCCCTCATCAACATTATAACAGAATGATGTTGAATGAAATGAAGTTGAAGGAAATGACATTATTCAAGGATCTGCTGAATTAGTGAGAAGTTAAACAACAACAAAAAAATATATATATATAAAATTCAGGAAAATACAAAAGTTGTATAGAAGTGTTCACAGATTACTACATGGCTTAACTATAAATAGCACTTTCAGTCTTAACTGTGTAAACACTGAATACCGATTTAAGCCAAGTTATAAACACCTACACTAGGATAGTAGAACAAAAAGGGTACTTGGGGATGTGGGAAAAAGCCTAAATTCTCACCTGCCATAATGGGAAACAAAAGATAAGCCCTGAAGCTGAGAAATCAAGAAATCAGAATACAAAAATGCTGTTAAAAATGACAGTGTTCAGAGCTTGCTACCCCAAAGAATGATGCCTTGGCATATTGAATATTTTAAGCTGAAGAAATTTGAGAAAGGAAGGCCTCTGATCCTCCCTTCTCCCCTGAAGCAGGTCCTAAGACCCTCAAGTGAGAAGTGCCCTACCTATACTCACAGGAAAGGAGCATCCTTATCTCTGAAGATGGAGGGACACAGAAAAATTAAAAGGAACTGGTTTTGCTATGTTTCCCAATTCACTACTCCTCACTCATACACTCTTGTCCTATCACAATTTTACATGCCCTTTCACTCTTCACAGAATCTAGCATAAAAATGCTCAGCTTTTACCACTTCTTCAGGTCTTCATTCCCTTATAAAGGTTCCCATGTCAAATAAAAGTTTCATTAAATTTGTATGTTTATCCATCTTTTGTCTGTCCAATTTATAGGGCACCAGCTGGAGAACCCAGAAAGGTAGTAGGAAAAAAATAATCTTCCTCCCCAACAAAAACAGAGATAAATGCAAAAAAGAATCAGCTGTAAGAAATTAAAGTGTTCACACCTAGGGAGGGAAAGTGGGGGATGAAGTGGGAGAACTATTGCCTTTCAAAACAAGTCTTATAGAGCTACTGAATCTTTAAACTATGCACATTCAACACTCTGATAACAAATACAGAATAAGCCCAGCCGGTGTGGCCCAGTAGTTAGTTGAGTGTCGACCCATGAACCAAGAGGTCACTCGTTCAATTCCCGGTCAGGGCACATGCCTAGGTTGTGGGCTCCATCCCTGTTGGGGGCGGTGGGGGGGGGGGGGTGAGGGGGGCGGCGGGCATGCAGGAAGCAGCCAATCAGTGATTCCCTCTCATCACTGATGTTTCTATCCCTCTCCCTTCCATCTAAAAAACAAATAAGAAACATTAAAAAATAAAAACTAGCAGAAAAAGTTCAGAATGTTCTAGTTCATGATTCCTTTTTCAGATTACAAAAATTCTCAATAAATTTTTTCATTTATTGTATTTTCCAATTTTTCTTCAGCACACATTTATTGCTGCCTCATTATCACTACTAATCAATCGTCTTACTACTATCTGATATTCAAAATTATCTGTAACTCCAACTATTATTTAGGAATTCTCTTACGTCATATGATACCAAATCTGACCCAGCCCAGGAAAAGGCCGTGGCTTACCCTCCAGGAGTTCCCTCAGTAGTTTAGAACAAAATGTCACACTGGGTTTCCTTCTGCTAGCCTACATTCTTTCAAATTAGTATATAGAGACTGTGGACGAAAAACGGGTTCAACCTCACAGGGCGATCTAATCATCAGTTCCTATCTGGGCAGGTCATGGTGGGTGCAGGAATATACCTTCTTTAATAAAAGGTTTATCTTTGCCTTAAGCAAGCCCTGTCCATTATCTCTGTGCAACTAGGTTAACAAACCTCTGAAATGCCTTTTTCAAAGTAACTACCCTCAAGATGAAGGTAGATAAAAGTTGCATAAAAGATGCTGCAAACTCTCAGTATGTTGAGATCTTGCTTCCAGGCACAGGGTCAGTTTGGCTCAAATAAATTCTTACAAAAATTTTCTACAGGTTTAGACTTTTCTTAGATCAGCAAGACTTTCCATTTAACCCCGTAAGAAAATATAATAAATAAACACAATAAACTCTACAATGTTCCTTTAAGGGAGCAACAACTTCAATTTCTTTCATACCTTTATGATTCCCAACACTGTATTAAAATCCTTCAGTACACACTGAGTGGCCAGATTATTATGATCTCTGAACACATAATAATCTGGCCACTCAGTGTACTTCTCTTGAGTACCTCATTTATTTGATACTATTAATCATGCACCTGATCAGTTTTCCCCTTTGCACTGGCTGATAGAAAGCTCAGGGCAAATAGGTGGTTGATCTCCAGCAAAAGTCTAGAATAGTTTTGGTACCCATTTGAGAGACAGATACACTGAGTGGTCAGATTATTATGCGTTCAGAGATCATAATAATCTGACTACTCAGTGTATATAAAATAAACTGCAATGTGCAATATATTATTTTAACACAATTGTGTAGAATTTGTTTTTATTCTGTCTTTATATAGCTCTCACATTGACTCTAATCTAGCTAGAAAAGTAGTTATGGTCAAAGTTTACAAAAATGTTCAGATAAATAAATGTCATATCCTTGTTCACCTCCAGATTGGATGATGCTGATGGTCACCATAGGATGGTTAAGAGGAATGTGCGCACAGAGAACTGAGCCAGTCTGCAGACAGATGTAGTCCAACCACGGCATTTACTAACACATATTTTCACTTATTCCCTCACGAGTGATTTGAGCCCTGGCCGGTATGGCTCAGTCAGTTGGAGTGTAGTCCCATGCACAAAAGGTCATGGGTTCAATTCCTGATCAGGGCACATGCCCAGGTTGCGGGTTCAGTCCCCAGTCAGGGTGCGTGCAAGAGACAACCGATCGATGTTTCTCTCTCTCTCTCTCTCTCTTTCTCCCTTCCTCTCTCTCTAATATCAATTTGATACAGAATCATTTCTGAATTTTAACAAAGTTTTACAGCTTGCTATATTGGCAGGCAGGCGAGCAGGCAGCCATGAAGAAACCCTAATCTTAAGAAACCCTAATCTTAAAGATTCCTTTTGCACTTAAAATTGAGATGAGATGGGACAGACATACATAAAGGCATGATCTACATTTCTCATCTTCACTCTGCCTAGTCATGGCAAAGATGATCTTGTCTTCATTATTAGTGAATTCCAGCATGGTAATTTGGCCTGTTTGATCATGAACACTCCTCATACACGCACCTAATACCAGTGAAATATCCTTTGGGCATAAAATACTAAAATTTTTCTCAAACTGGTAACAAAAACAAGCTGCTACCAGAAGAATTTTTTTTTTTTCTCTCCAAGTTAAATTAAATTTGGCCAGTGTACAGAGAACATACTTCCAGATTAGTGGCTGCTAACCAATTTAATGTTACCACACTCAAAACTTCATGTTCACACTAGAGTGCTTTAGGTAAATAATACTAATCTCTTCCGGCTTCTACATAGCTTGCAGACTTCACGGAAGTTCTTCTGGTTTCTTGCCACCTCCATCCATCTCATATCTCGTCCTCCCCCAAAAAAAGCAGCCTGAGTTTTTTGTTTTGTTTTTGAAACAGCTTGCTTTTTCCATCCTGAGCTTTCCCAAACTATTTCAGGGTTCTGACAATTCTGCCAGTGACTAAATCTCCTCCTGGGAATAGCTACCTCATTATCACTACTAAAAACAGTCACTCCTAATACTAACTGATAAGGATCTGGAAACTCATTGTAACTTGGGGAATGCAAATCCCACCCTACCCAAAGATAAATGCATTACAAATGGAATAACAGACTCAGGGCTGGACCAGGACTCCAGCAGTGTTTGTGTTCCAATTAAGCTATGAGTTCTGTGTATACTCCTACTTCTCACTAATATGAAGAATTTGTTACTATAGTATTTCTTTCCTCATACTCAATTAGTACATACATTAGATATCAAGAACCCAAGAACCCAGCAAGCAAAAAGGAATAAAGGCAAACACACACACATACACAACAACAATAACAGCAGCAAATGCCCTAACAACAGCAGCAGCAGCAAATGCCCTAATATTTTTAAGGTAATATAGCCTTCCAACTGATCTTCTGTTTCAGAAATATTTTGTACAGTGTGTGTGTGTGTGTGTAATTTTTGTTCCTGGCAAGCTAGTCCTCCTGCTTAGAAAATCATCAGCAGATAACCTTAAATAAGAGGGTCTTTCCTATATCCCTTAAATAAAACAACTACTTAGTGTGGACGAAGGGAGCCACATGCTAACCTGACAAGCTCAGGGGAGGCCTGCGTGGCAGTCTTGCAAACTCAGAGACCTGGAATAACCACAAAGGATGGTTTGAAAATTAGATATTTGACTACAAGCAGGTTATAGTGGGCAGTCATTCCTAGGCTGCTATCTTCCCTGACAAAGATCAACTTGGATCTTCTTTACTGAGCCCATTTGCCTTTTTGCCTCTAAGATAACATATCTGTGAGATGTCTGGGTAACTTGTAACTTCCTTCTTTTGCTGGAGCCCCTGGGGCACAACCAAATGTGGTAGGCGCCAGGACAGATGCCTCAAATTCCTTCATTATCCTGTTAATTGTTCCTGTACCCACCTAAGTATGTGTCCATCATTTTACTTTTTGTCCAATCCCAGGGGTTTCCCACCATTTGACTTTATCCAATGAATTTCATGTAGCCCACCTATGTCCCTCCTTTGATGGCAATGCTTAAATACAGATGTAACCCACCATTCTTCGGAGCATAATCTCAATTCGTTGAGGTTCTGCTTCCCGGCATATGTCGACAGTTTGGCTCAAATAAACTCACTAAAATTCTTTACAGGTTTCAATGGTTTTTTTCGTTAACATTACTTGGCGTAGTCGTGGCAGGATTCCAAAGAAGACTCACCCGGGATCATCCCTTGGACATGGACTTGGAGCTAGGATCCAGCAAAGGGCCCCTTGAGCCCACCGGTTCTCCGCCCATTGGGTGAACGTGGGTGAGTCGTCTCTTGGATCCAGGACCTTCCCTCGCTTTGGTAGAGGGTCTGACTTTATTTGAGCTGTTTTAAAATCCTCGAGGTGGAACCAGGGTTGACAGAACCCCAGGTTAAGGGTTGGCAGAACCCAGGCTAAGGCGGGACTGGAGAAAAAAATGGGTGGCTGGTTTTGATTTTGGCTTTTCAATTGGAATTGCTGAGAGTCTGAGCAAAAGTAACTTTCGCCGTATAAATGAGCTGAACTCATTCAGCTCCGAAGATAAAGGGGCAACATTTTCTTTATTTTTAAAGAATAGTCCGATTCTGAGGTGTTCTTAGGTGACTAAGAATTTTGTGGAAGTGTCAGAAATGCAGGAGCCCCATCTGGAAGTTCCGACACAACTGCTAAATGGCTTTTCTAGGGGGCCACCATAAGGTTTGGTCTGCCCGGGCCCCAAAACTTTTTTGTGGTTTTAGACAGCCGGGAGAGAAACTGAGGCCACATTTGACCTACTACATAACATATCTAAAGTTTGCTCAGACTACAGATATCCAAAAATAAAAAAATTTAACATGGGAAATTGTGCCTCCAAGGCTAGAAGCTCCCAAGACCCCAGCCCTCATTTAACACTCCTGATAAGAAGCCTTTACTTGCAAGTACTTAACAGAAATGAGAAAATTTAACTAGAAAATATTAACTGAGGAATGGCCAGAAAAAAGAAAGAAAAAAAATGCAGTTTGTTTGGGGTACCTATGTTAATATTTTGCATGCAGAAAAAAAAAAAAAAAAAATGCCGGCTCTGAAATTAAAGTGAATGAGTATATGGGAAGCGTATCTTGATTTGGAAACTAGAAGCTTCTAAGAAAAATTTTCTTCCAATAAGATGGAAATTAATAAAAAAGATTTTCAGAGACTGTTTCAGAACTATTTTGAAGTTAACAAATGTCTACAGCCATTTTTGAATAGTCCTTTGGGAATGTACTGAAATTCTAGAGAGAGGCAGTTCCCGAACCGGGGACAAAAGACACTGCTTTGGTAATTTTAATGCTAGACATTCTCTGGTGTAAATTCTTAGTGTGTTTTCTGCGCGCCTGTATAAGAGCGTTGATGTTTTTGTGTCTCTTTGTTGTTGTTTAATTTGTTGAAAGGAGAGGCAAGTCCCGCTTTGGGGAAGCCTAGTTGTGTGTTGTGTGGTTGAAAGCGTGAGAGAGATTGCAAGAACGTCCCAGCAGCTGCCAAGAATTCTTATTAATCTTGGGGGCTCTTCTTGCTCTCCTTCTCAGGGTTCAGCCTCCAGAAACAGCTAGTGAGATTTCTGTCTGTTTGTCTGAAATATAATTGTGGCAGTCTATCTTTTAGGGATTTGGTTTGCTCTTTCCTTATTTGTTGTGAGAATAAACAAATCATCTTCTCTGTCAAAGAATAGTTTAGACAGCCTCCATTTTGGACTGTGACTTGGCAGCCGCCATGTTGGCCGCATGGCTTGCTGCTCCCCCTGAAAGAGCAAGGGCCAACCCCTCCCTTTGAATTAGCCAATCGGGAAAGACCGTGTGCCTGAGCTCCAATCAAGAGCAAGGACAGGTTACGTGCCTTGTTAAGGCACTCTGCTTCAGAAAGAAACTTGCAGAGATTCTCAGAGCCAAGTTCAAACAGGAAACTTTAGGAGGGTAGCATGTGTCCAGTCAGGGACACTGGCAAGCCAAGAGTCATGATTCCCTGTGGGGGCGTCTGCCAGTGATACTCTGGGTATTTGCGTTTCACATATTGGGAGTTTATGTATTATTTTCAATGCTCAATACACTGCTTGCAATAAGCCATGTGCCTCATTTTAAACTCTTACATATTATTCTTTATATGTTGAAATTATAATTGAATCTAAAGGTATACAAATTTTATATTATTCTCTATGTCATTTTACAGGGATTATTACTTACCAAGAAGTTGTTGTCATGGAATGTTATATTTTATAGAAAAGCTGAGTTTTTATCAAATCTATAACCATGCCACTTTTAAATTTTTGTCATTTGTGGACAGCTTTATTCTGATGCATTTGTAGGTATATATGTCTAGAAAAATCCATGAAAAGGACTCAGATTTACTCTAACTTGCAGGCTTCTAAGCAGGTCATATTTTGAACTGGATGAAGATTTATAGAACTTCAAGGAATAAATAAACAAAAACAACTATGGGACTAAATGAATTGAAGATAATTATTCTTATGATTCTATTTAAAATATTGTTGACTCTTAAATCTCTTGTTTCCTGAATATAGGGAAAAGTAAAGAGCAGACATTCTGCATTATAGGAACTAACAAATTGGTAACAGATTCATTTCACAGTGCGCTCCCGGGAGACGAAGCGTTCAAAGATCATGGCTTACAACCAGGAGATTTGCTGTCTTGGAAAAGACACCAAATAAAAAAACTCTCCAACCTCATTGGAGGGGACCTTACCAGGTATTACTAACTAACCCATGTGCAGCTAAGCTTAAAGGAGTTAGCTCATGGATTCACATTTCTCATTTAAAAAAGGCATCTGACTGTGAATGGACATCTACTCCCATCTCTGACACCATCTCCGTCTGCAGCGGAGATCACAGACTTTTCAAGGACGAGAAGTCGCTGACCACGGAGGCAGACAGCTATCCCAAGATGACGTCAACAAGGCCTGTATACTCACAAACTGATAGCTTGTTTTTATATCATCTGATTGATACTGATTGAATGTACATAAAATGATTTTCATATTATTATTATCCTTATGGTTCCCTAGTGGAAACAATGTCTACCCCCCAGACCTCTTTCTTTATTAGATATGAAAAATTTAACTTAGATACCTGCTAACCTTTCCTACCTACTATACAATGATGTTCTGGTTATCAGGTATGATAGTGAAATTAATGCCTTGTTAGCCACACATTGGTCTTCTGCTATCAATATAAGCTTTGGTTGTTGTTGTTGTTGTTTTCTGGCTCTATCTATGATAAAGGACCCACCTTAGGCAAATACCTCCAAGAATATCTCCCTGATAATTCCACTGGTAGAATTGTATATGGATGTAATTTGGATGAATATTGTATGGCTATAGAGATGGGTGATGAATAGCTAAGAAAAACACCTGGATATGATGGCCAAAGGCTTGCAGCAGCCTGTGCTATCTGTCATAGCATACCATGTCCTCGGACTCACCAGCCATGCTCTTATGGCTGGATGTCTGTGAAACAAGAAAGAAATCAATGGATCCCATTTCAGAAATTATTGATATCATTTGGTGGGTAGAGATGTTTATAATTACCCCTCCATCCTTGCATCCTGGATGCTTGTGGGAAGCCCTATGGAATACTCGAACTCTAGCTCATTTGGGGGTCACCTTCCCATTTAACTATGGCATGGGAAACTCAACATTTTGGGCTCCACTCAGTATACCCTAACTGCTCCCAAGCCATAGCTACCCAATGGCAACAACATTTCTGGTGGATCCAACAACATTGGTCTCCCTAAAAGAAGCAAAAGAGGAATACTTGGAGGAGCGGGGGCTGGCCTTGGTATCCGGGACAAGCTGAAGTTGTATGTAGCTAATGAAGAATGTCATTCATTAGAAAAAGATTTTTATCTCAAATAGGTCACATAGAGGGAATGCTGTTTCTGGAAGAAGGAAAAACAGTGGGAAGCAGCATGGAAAGATAATAAAGCCTTAGTTTAATGGATAGAACAGGCTCGACAGACTAAAAACTCATGCCCAAACCCAACAATGGGAACGTGCCTGTGCCCTAATTCAACTGGGCGTGTTGTCTATGCTAATGCAAGGAATCTGAAGTGGCTATGAAACAATGGCCAACTATAATGGCTGCAGAAACCCAGGCCAGACACTTATGGGACTCATATGGTTCCCCAGGCATTTGGAAAATTTTAAATGGGAAATGTGATCTACAATATTGTGTTTTTAAAAGCCCAGGTGCGAGTTAAATCCTAGGCTTAAATTCCCAGTAGTTCAACTGGCCGGCATAGGGACCATCCTCAATAATACTAGAATACTTCCAATGGGAAGTAGATGGGCCATATTTAAAAATAATAAACAATGTGAACCCATCTCACTGTCTGAAAATTGGAAAAGTGAATGGTTATGCCCTCAATCCATATGGAATACTGAATTCACCCAGTCCTGGCTTATTGTATCTACCCCAACAAATAACAATATAGTATATAGGAAAGGGGCGTTTTTGCTGGAAAGGGTTAAAAGCAATCTTTACTGTAATATCACCAAGTTTACATTAAATAATACTAGAATATAGTGTAATACTGAAATTATAGGCAGAATGACTTTGCCTGATGTTCATAAAATCTGTGATAATATTGATACTGAAAAACCAATGTATTGGGAAATTGAACTCCTCCCCATGAAGCCATTTTTATGGGAACTAATTGGCCAGAAGAAAATTAGAGCTTCTAGATAATGAAATAGTAGAGTCTTAATTCATTTGGCCAAACATATCATAAGGTACAAATGACAGTGGATGAAGGAGGAAAGCATAATTAGCTTAATAGAAGATTATGATAATACATGTAATGGGTTTTTTGGTTGGCTGTGATGCTTGTTCCCCTTAGAATTTTCCTTGTCTAGTATTAGACATTTTCTGTTCCTAATCAGTGTTATTGGTTTACTATTGTTACTTTTGTTCTTGATATGTAAATGTTATATTAGATGCAGAAAAGCAAAACGTAAGACAAACAGCAAAAAGACTCGGATCATGGTGGCTCAAAATTAGAAATGATCCAGAATACTTTTTAACAAGGACATATAGGATCTGACTGCCTCCCATTTACCTGCCTTTTTAAAATATATATATAATTCGACCTTAAATGCCATCTAAGGTTATGGTCTTGCCCCATCCCCAGTGGTCCACCTGTTCAGCAAGACATGGTGACACTGAGACATCCTAGGAATGAGCCTTCCTAGCAACGTGGGATTCCATTATCCAACCAAAAGGTTGGTCATCAATGCATCCTTTGGATTGATTTATGACCAAAAGGGGAATGTGTGGACGAAGGGAGCCACATGCTAACCTGACAAGCTCAGGGGAGGCCTGCGTGGCAGTCTTGCAAACTCAGAGACCTGGAATAACCACAAAGGATGGTTTGAAAATTAGATATTTGACTACAAGCAGGTTATAGTGGGCAGTCATTCCTAGGCTGCTATCTTCCCTGACAAAGATCAACTTGGATCTTCTTTACTGAGCCCATTTGCCTTTTTGCCTCTAAGATAACATATCTGTGAGATGTCTGGGTAACTTGTAACTTCCTTCTTTTGCTGGAGCCCCTGGGGCACAACCAAATGTGGTAGGCGCCAGGACAGATGCCTCAAATTCCTTCATTATCCTGTTAATTGTTCCTGTACCCACCTAAGTATGTGTCCATCATTTTACTTTTTGTCCAATCCCAGGGGTTTCCCACCATTTGACTTTATCCAATGAATTTCATGTAGCCCACCTATGTCCCTCCTTTGATGGCAATGCTTAAATACAGATGTAACCCACCATTCTTCGGAGCATAATCTCAATTCGTTGAGGTTCTGCTTCCCGGCATATGTCGACAGTTTGGCTCAAATAAACTCACTAAAATTCTTTACAGGTTTCAATGGTTTTTTTCGTTAACATTAGAAACTTAATTCTTTCAAAAAGGATATGCAAAATAGAGGTGATCATAAATCTATTTCTATCATCACTACTTGGCTTCTACTGAGCTTGCTCAGTATTAGTGGAAAGCCACGTAATCAAAGTCCATCATACTGGAAACCTGAGAGAGAGAGGGATACAGAGGCAATTCCTCAATCCACACACAGCTCCACCCCAACCCCAAGTGTCCAGAAAGTTCTTTCGCATCAACTAGAATCAACTTGGGCCATTTTGTAGTTACTGCTCAAGAGTATTTTACCTTTTTATACCATAAACTCCTTTGGCAGTATATGAAGACTATATACAGACTCTTTCTCAGAATATTTTTAAAGCAGATACCCATGCACAAAGAAAACCAATTACATTAAAATATAATTGTCAAATATTTTTAAAGTTATAATATTAAATACACTTATTTCTTTAATATATAAAGTAAGTTCTAATAACAAGTCTATTAACTATCATAATTTGCAAATTGTGACCAACATAAATGGTATTTTCAAAACATCTGCAACAACTGCTATGTGATATAAAAATATTTGTGATTTCAAATAATGACAAAGTCCCAGGGACAGCTGATTTGCAGAAAATGATAAATTTCAAAGTGAAAACAAGTATCTAATATTTTTTCATTCAAGTTCATGGACTCCTGAAGCTTTTAAAGCAATTACCACTTTGGAGCATGTAAAGAGGAATTTAGAGATCACTTGGTTCAACCTCTTCATTTTAAAGATAAGAAAACTAAGGAGGAATTGGTGATGCTGCTTGCCTGAAGTATCTTGATTCTAAATCACTTGGTTCTTCTGAACTAATTTACAGTAAACCACTGTTTTCTTCTGAAAACCCGAATCTCACATCTAACAATACTTAACACTTCAAGCTTCCACTTCAATTTCATCATCTGTAAAATGAAGATAATAACCCAATTATGGAAGAACCTTAATGTGTGAAAGTAAAATTTTAAAAATCCATGTTAAGGTATTATAGCAGTATCTTTAAAGGTAAGACTATTATCAATTAATTCCCTGATAAATTAAAGACAAGTTATTCTTATTCTATAGTATACTTTAAATATCATCAAATTCTGATTTATTTAATACACTAGAGGCCCAGTGCATGAAAATTCATGCACTGGAGGGGGGGCGGGTCCCCTCAGCCCAGCCTGCTCCCTCTCACAGTCCAGGAGCCCTCAGGGGTGGGAGGCGACCTAGCAATCAGGAGAAGGCGACACCCCATCACACCTCCGCTGCTGCCACTGCTGGCAGTGCAAGCTTTGTCCGACCCTGGTTACCTGAACCTCAGGCAGCCCTGGGTGGCTGGGCAGCCACATACAAGGCTTGCCTGAGCCTCAGTCTGGCCCTGGGCGGCTGAGGGGACTGGGGGACTCTGAAGGCAGGCGCATGGAGCGGCCAGACCCGCCTGGGGGTGGGCCCAGCTGTTCCACACGCCTGCCGCTCCGATGTGGCTGAGGGGACTGGGCACTGCCATCTTTGAGGGCGTGGCAGCAATTAGCATATCCCCTCCTTATTAGTGGTGGGTGCCACCATCTGTGTGACGGTGTGAGGGTCAATTAGCATATTGCCTCTTTATTAGATAGGATTAAATATTTTACACTATCAAGTGGGTCTTCCCAAAGTACAAAGACCCTAGAAATAAGCCACTTCAAGTGGAAAATTATTCATTTAGAACAAAAAGTATTGGCTTTAGTCTGTCTGTTACAAGCTATGTGCTTGCAATTATAGGAAAAATGCTTGTTTTCTCTGATCCTCCATTTCTGAATCAGTAAAACGCCATGAAGATCATTGTCAGTCCCCTTCTCTTAAAGAGGGTGATGAGGAATACATGACTCAAAGATAATCTCATAAAGCAATAAGGAAGCTTTTCTGATTTCTGCATTATGAGTATTTACTTCCTCTTCTTACATCACTTGATAGTTATTTAAAATAGAATAAAGTATGGCACAAATAATATTCTTTCTTCATTGTCAGTACAGAATCTCTGAGCAATCTAAAACAGAGCCATTAAATAGCCAGCAAGTTTTTTCTATAGAAACTCCTTGTTTAAAAGAAATCACGCAGTAAAGAAAGTATTACTACTGTGCACTAAAAAAGGGAAGGGATTTAAAACCAAAGGCCATTCCCAAATACCTAAACCAGACCGAAGTAAACAAATGTTTGGAGGACAAGAGTCATACAAAATAATTTAAGCACATAAGTATTAAAACATGCAAGTGGGGAAAAATGCCAATAGAGGCAAAGTCACTCAACTTTTCCCCACATACTTTGTTTTGCTTGCCTCCATGAAAAAAATTCAAAGGGGTCAACTGTAGACATGTCAAAGTGATAGTGACAAATATGCAAACGTATTAGTTGACTAGGAACAACATACATAAAATACAGTAGGTCCTGTGGAGAACACAAAAGACTCGTAGTACAAAGAGATCTGTTAAACACTAGCGGTGGAAAAAAAGAACCATTATCTGTCATGCCCTCCTGTCACACCCTTTATTTGTAGTTATAACTGCAAGCTATTTTAAAGACAATGGTAATGTTATTAAGGGCACCTTCATACTGTGCCAAAGCACATACACACAGCAATTCAGAACAATCAGTCTTACTTTCATGAGAGCAAAGGTTGCAGCCAAATGAAATGGGTGGATACCATATTAAACAATCTTGGAATTAGCTAATAGGATATAGGAAAAAATTATCCTAATGTAAATGCTAAATTCTCTTCCTCCTTAACACAATACAAATTTTTACTATTTGAAAAGCACTAGACAAGAAAGGTTCCATTTGCTAAAACCTAAATATGGCCTGTTTTAAAGCACAAAGATGCTTATTATTTCCTGGTATAATCTGTAAACTTAAAATATATGCACTGGATACTAGATTTGACAACATGTAATTTTCAAAAGGATGCTGTGTAGAAACAACTATGTGAAAACCTTTAAATACTGGCGCTGCAACTCTAGAGAAAAACCAAGTATTTCACAAACATTTAATAAAGGTGAAAATTGAATAAAGGCAACAAGTAACACTGTAAAGACTAGTGCTTGGTTTGTTGTGAGTATTCTACTGCTCTTATTCCTGAAGAAACAAATTATTCTCCTTTATGGCTTTCCTGACTCCATGGTCCCTAATCATAATGAAGTCCAAAACATTAAGCAGTTGTTTTTCAAAGTATGTTGATAACATAATTCAACTTCATGACTTACTCTCAAGCATATTATAACTCTATTTTGTCTTTTAAATGATTGGGGAAAGAGAACTATAAATTATACAAATGCCCACATATTTAAGTAGGTTTTTCAGCTGAAATATAAAGTTTATTTGATAAAACACTACAGCTACTGTACTGCTAGATCACACAGGTTTAAAATGTGGCATTTTATCTGTCCTTGTGGCACGTCAATATTTTATCCAATGCATTCAGTCTATATTACTAACATTAATCAATACTTTGTTGACTGGCTTAAAGGCAAAAATCAGAGAGGGGATGAAAAAGCTTTAACAATGATAAAAAATGACTTTGTAATCACAGCAATGCAAACTTATAAATAAATATAGCACTTAGTAGTAAATGGAGAAAAATGGAAAATAAAGTTCAGGTCCTGGAGAAATTCCATTATTGAATTGATATTCAGTAAAAAAAAAATTATGAAACAATTTCAACAACTTGCTTTCAGACTCACTTTTTAAACATTTTTTTTCAGATGCAGTTAGAACTTATATCTTAGGTTAGTTCACTGCGAGTGTGAGAGAAGTCTATTGCTCAAACAGAAATGAAAGGGAGTGTCTTCTCAGATTGGCTATTTTTAATAGAACCCCAAAGAGTCTTTAAGTTCTTCAATAGGTTCAGCATTCACTGCCCTAGTTTGCTCTAAGAACAGAAACCATTTATGATAATTTCCACCAAAAATCATGAAGTACATAAAAAATATTTTAACTATTTTTCAATAAATATTTTTTAAAAATGATTAAAAATGACTTTATAAAAATATTTTGAAAAACCAACCAGTCCTACACAGAGCTCCAACCCTAGAAAAATGGGTTGGCCACCTAAATTACTTGCTATTTACAGTGACTTTAGGCAAAATCATTTATCATTATTTAAGACTGAAGCCATAATTTCAAACTTATTGGGCAGATTAGGTGACAATGAGGCAAGAAGTTTAGCGCTCGTTCAAAGCACTGCAAAAAGCAAAACAGAAGTTTATCTTATGTCAAAATGGCATTTCCAAAAAACTGCCCAAAGCTAATTTTTGTATATTGGCTTCTATTTTCCTCTTCCACTCTAAAAAATGGACTATGTAACCCTTTTCTTTTTTGGGGGGTGGGGTGGAGTGATTTTATGGTAGGGAGGATAGGAAGAATATGGTCATACATAATAAAGAAAAACATGTAGAATGCTGCAAACCTTTTCTGAATTATATACTGAGGGAGGCAATTATTTTTAAAACAAAATAAGAAAATATGAGAAAATCTAATCTGTATTATGTATTTGGAACCAACTTAAAGGTCAAAAGAAGAAAAGAGCTTGATTAAACAGAACACAGAAGACTAATAAATGATTCATTTCAATCAAACCCACACCGCACCCTCACTACTTTGAAGTCCAGGAGCTCTGTCTTTTGATATTTGTGGAAAGAGCAATTTGGGGTATTTTGTTTTGTTGCTTTTGCTTTGCAATTAACTGACTGCTATGATCACAGAAAAAAAAATCATACAAAAACATAAAATTACTCAAGTTCATAATAAAATTAAGTGGTAAGTAAGTATAGGGATACAGAAATAGAGACGAATTCATTCAAAGATTCTATCCCCCAAAAAATGACTTAATATTATGTCAAATGAGTACCCAAATTTATACATTCTGAAGGATATTTTCATGGATGAAAATGACAGTGACAGTGTTAATGACACAGGGGGCTGGTGTTTCAAATGTCAGAGATAATCTGCTGTTCTTAAAATAAAAAATACAGCACTCAATGCTGGCAGATTTTTTAAAAAGTTTTTAATGACAGAATGAGAGGTTACCATAGTAAAAGCTAAAATCACAAGCATAAATACAGACCTAGAGCCAATTTCATTAGAATTGAGATATACATTAACTCAGATTAAACAATTTCATCACTTTAGCAGTAAACATATGTCATTGTAACTAAGCAATAAATCCAAATACTATTCTTTCCCTTGTGTATCCTTACAAGGTATCAGATGGCTTGATTTATTTTCTGATGTAAAATCCTAAATTTGTTTAATACATACAATTAATTACATATACATTTCTAATAAACACCCATTACTGAGGCTGTTTTAAACCCAGATTATTTTTTAAAATGCTATTTAAGTACGTCTAGCAATGTATTTACAATTAGTTAAAGCACTACACTAGATTATGATATTTCTCATATTTTTTAAATATGTTTTTTTAATTGATTTCAGAGAGAGGAAGGGAGAGGGAGAGAGATAGAAACATCAATAATGAGAAAGTATCATTGACTGGCTGCCTACTGCACACTCCCTACTGGGGATTGAGCCCGCAACCCAGGCATGTGTCCTGACCAGGAATTGAATCTCCACCTCCTGGTTCATGAGTCAATGTTCAACCACTGATTGTTTTATTGTTGTTGTTAATCCTCGCTTGAGGATATTTTTTCATTGATTTTTTTTTTTTTTAGAGAGAGAGTGGAAAGGAGGAGGCAGGGAAGAGAGGGAGACAGAGAGACAAACATCAATGTGAGAGACACACATAGATTGTTTGCCTCCCGCTCGTGCCCCAATTGGGGCTGGGAATCGAACCTGAAACCCAGGTACATGCCCTTGACTAGGTTGATATGGTGCTGACATTCTAACAGAGAAGACAAAAATAGTTAAATAAGAAGAAAAACTATAAAACTCTTAGAAGAAATGTAGGCAAAATCTTCATGATCTTGGATTAGGCAATGGTTTCTTAAATATGACAACAAAAGTTTAAACAAGAAACAATAATTGGACTCCACTAAAACTAAAAAGTTTTAATTTTAACAATAAAGTAAAAAAGAAAAAGAAAAAGAAAAACAACCTCCCAGGATGGGAGAAAATGCCTGCAATTCAAATATATCTCATAAGGGATTGTATCTGAAACATATAATGAACTCTTATAACTCAACTAGAGGCCCGGTGCACGAAATTCGTGCACAGAGGGGGATTGTCCCTCAGACCAGCCTGTACCCTCTCCAATATGGGACCCCTCAAGGGATGTCCGACTGCCCGTTTAGGCCCGATCCCATTGAGATCGGGCCTAAACGGGCAGTAGGACATCCCTCTCACAATCCAGGACCGCTGGCTTCCAACTGCTTGCCTGCCTGCCTTCCTGATTGCCCCTAACCGCTTCTGCCTGCCAGCCTGATCACCCCCTAACCACTCTGCTGTCAGCCTGTTTGCCCCCAACTTCCCTCCTCTGCCGGCCTGGTCACCCCTAACTGCCCTCTCCTGCAGGGTTGATCACCTCCAACTGCCCTCCCTTGCAGGCCTGGTCCTTCTCAACTGCCCTCCCCTGCTGGCCATCTTGTGCCAGCCATCTTGTGTCCACATGGGGGCAGGATCTTTGACCACATGGGGGCAGCTATATTGTGTGTTGCAGTGATGATCAATCTGCATATTACTCCTTTATTAGATAGGATAGAGGCCTGGTACAGGGGTGGGGGCCAGCTGGTTTGCCCTGAAGGGTATCCCGGATCAGGTGGAGGTTCCCTTGGGGCGTGGGGCGGCCTGAGCGAGGGGCCTGTGGTGGTTTGCAGGCCGGCCACGCCCCCTGGCAACCCAAGTGGAGGCCCTGGTATCTGGAATTTATTTTCCTTCTACAATTGAAACTTTGTAGCCTGGAGCAGAGCCAAGCCTGGGGCTCCCTCCAAGGCCAGCAGCCATTTCTGTTGGGGTTATAATTGAAACTTGTGAACCTTGCTCTCTGTGGCTGTAGCCATCTTGGTTTGGGTTAATTTGCATGCTCGCTCTGATTGGATGGTGGGTGTGTCGGAGGTATGGTCAATTTGCATATTTGTCTATTATTCGGTAGGATAATACGAAAACAAATAGCCCAAATAAAAATAGGGAAAAGATTTGAATAGACATTTCACCAAGGCAATACTATACATGAAAAGCTGTTCAACATCATTAGCCATCAAAGAAATGCAAATCAAAACCACAATGAAATACCACTTCACAGCCACTAGGATGACTACCATCAAAAAGATAATAAATGTTGGCAAAGATATGGATAACTGGAACCCTCATACACTGGAGTTGGAAGATGTGCAGCACAGCTTTGGAAAACAGTTTGGCAATTCCCTCAAGAGTTAAACATAGACTTAGCATATATAATCCAGCAATTCCACTCCTAGGTATGTTCTCATAAGAATGAACACATGTGTCCACACAAAACTTGTAAACAGATGTTCATAACAGCATTATTCATAAAAGCCAAAAAATAGGAACCTAAATGTCCATCAACTGATGAATGAATAAACAAATTATGATATATACATACATTGGATTATTCAGCCATAAAAAAGATAGAAGTATTTATACATGCTGCAACATGGATGAACCTTAAAAACATTATGCTAAGTGACACATAATGTATGATTCCACTTATATGAAATGTCCAGAATAAGCAAATCTATAGAGACAGAAAAGTAGATTTAGTGGTTGCAGTGGCTGGGAGGGTTGGGGGGAATGTGAAGTGACTGCTCATAAGCACAGGAATTCTCTCTGGTACTCTCATGATTTGAATCAAATGTTCTAAAATTGATTTTGGTGATGGCTGTACAACTTTGAATATCACTGAACAGTACACTTTACATAGGTTAACTGTGTGGTATGTAAAATTATATTCCAATAAGCTTGTTACTGAAAAATAATAATAATGTTTACAAAGCACTGTTAAGAAGTACAGGGTATTAAGAAAACATAAAAAAGGAACTCTAACAGAATCTGGGGAATCGGAGGAGAGTTAAGTGAAGACCTAATGTATATGCATTTTAAAGCAAAAAAGGGCACAGCATGTCTGAATAACTACTAGTAGCTAAAAGAATTCAAGAATGGCTAGAGTTGAGTGATGAGGTGGAAGAAGTAATAACATAGCTCATGTTTACTGAACTTTTACCTATGTGCCAGGCACTGCTTACTCCAAACCCTAAAATATATGATTATATTTAAACCTAATAACTCTTTAAAGTATAGATGGTTATTATCCATTTAAAGAAACTGAGGCATTGTAAAGGAAAGTAACCTGCCCAAGGTCACAGCAAGTGGTGCTATCATTGCTTAAACCAAAGCATTCTGACCCCAAAGTCCCATAATCCTTAACACTTTATCACCCACCTTTTCCTGGAAATTGCCTACCAATTACAACAGACAAAGTTTTGTACATTCATCCTCTACAGTAACCAGATACACCATACAATTATACACAAGTTTATTTCGTTAAGCAAATAAAGTACTTAACTTGGGTTTAGAGACCATGTTTTATAATACTTAACTTTTAATCTCTGGAATCACACTCAGCAAGGCAGGTTGATCACTTAGCAGCTCTGAGAACTGAAACTTCCTGAAAGATATTTCCTGTCTCACACTTAACTGGGAGGTGGGGAGTGGGAGCATTTACTCATTACATTATTAAAATTATAACTGTGTGTGTGTGTGTGTCCCCTGAACCCATACAGTGGAATGTGCTTAAAACTTACCGGTAATTTGGGTAACAATGTGGGTCAAGCTTAGGTTTCTAGTGTGAACATCTGCGTAGATGATAGTGCCTGAACATATGTTTGGGAGAACAATTCTGAGCTCAGTTTTGGACAAGCTGAGCTAGAAGAACTATAAGACATCAAAATCAAGATGACTAAAAGGCAGTTAGATCTGTGGACCTGGTCCTCAGAAGGTAAATTTGGAAGTTTGGGCATAACATGGTAATAGACTAAATGCCTAAAGAGAAAGCATAGACAGAGAAAGGTCTTAAAGCATTGGGTTTCAAATTTCAGCAAGTATCAAAATTACCGGGAGGGTTTGTTAAAACCCATCCACAAAGTTTCTGATTCAGTACGTCTGAGTGGGCCTAAGGATTTTCATTTCTAACAAGCTCCAAGGTAATGTTGATATTGCTGGTCTGGGGAACCACACTGGGAGAACCAAAGGCCTGTAGCAAAACCCTACAGAACTCTAAGTTAAAGCAGAAGATAAGGTACTTAAAAGGGAGACCAGGAGGAGCCCAGACTAAAGTAGGAGAAATACTACTTCAGTTAAATTATTTTTACCAAGGTCACGAGCAACCTCCTAAACTGATATTCCAGTGGAAACTATGACTCCTTAAAAATTCACAAAATTCTACTTGCAACAAGTGTTTATTGAGTACCTACCATATGCCAGGCGCATCTGTCCCCTGGAACCTATCTTCTTCCTTGGCTTGCTGCTGCTAATAATGTTTTGAACACTGATCTCTGTTCTCTCCTTCCACCTACTCAAAACATTTCAAGTTTCCCTACGATTCGGAGTCTTCATCATACAAGCTCTACCAGGACAATTTCACCTAATCTAAAACTTTTAAGTACCATCTATCTGCCAAGAATTCCCCACATCTCATTTCTAGTACCAACTTTGCTGCTGGGCTTCAGATCCTAGTTCCAACTGCCAACCCCAAGCAGACATAAGCACATTAAGCCTTTTTCCAAAGTTTCTCTCCAAAAAGCACAACCATCCATCAACCCAGAGACCCAAACCAAAAATCTGTGACTCTTCCTAAAGCAACTGTTCTCAACCTTACCTGCATATTGGAACATCCCAAGGGCTTGGGGGGAAAAAGAGTAACATGCCATGGCCAGTATTAAGTGGTTAGAACATCGTCCCTGCCCGTCGCCCCACACACAAAGGGCGACCAAGGCAGCGGCAGCAGGGGGTGGGGCCAGCTGCTGGCAGCTGGGGAAGATGGGCCCTGATCGCAGGCCAGGCCTAGGGACCCTACCTGTGCACGAATTTCGTACTCCAGGCCTCTAGTATTTTTATAAGGGAGAGGGAGAGAGAGAGAGAGAGAAACATCAACGATGAGAGAAAAAAATCATTGATTGGCTGCCTACTGCATCCCTACTCCCCTCCATTGAGCCCACAACCTGGGCATATGCCCTGACTGGAATTGAACCGTGACCTCTGGTTCATAGGTAAACGCTCAACCACTGAGCACACTAGCCAGGCCATGCTCCCCTTCTTATGTCCCTTAACAGGAGGGGAAATCCATGAGACTTCCATAAAGAAACAATTCTTGTAAGAAGCTTTACAACTCCTAATTCTCTACTAAAATAAGATAATTAAAATTCAAGCAGGATAGACAAGGTAGATTCATAAAGTAAAACAAGATAACAACTACAATAAGAATCAAACAATTTTTTTGGTAATAAACTCAAGAATATCTTAAGTGACTGAGAAAATCTGGAATACAGAGTCTAATAAAGAAGAAAATAAAATCATTCATTTTTTAGATTCGGAAATAAAATGGTAACATGTTCAGTACTTCTAAAATGTCTTATACTATAATTTTTAAGTGTAAGAATATTTTATACTATAGTCTTATAAATAAGTGAAACTAGAATGTAAAGTTGTTTTAATTTATTTGGACTAATAATAATCAATTAATGATATTTTCCAAAAAGGGAGAAAAACCCCACAAGGTGTTAAATAAGACAAAAAGTAAATTCTTAAATAAAAGCTACTACTTACCAAAGACTATATAAAGGTTCTGTAAAATAGTGCAAAGGTAAAAAGTGACAGAGGTTAGCATAGTGCCTGGCATATGAAAGATACTGCACTTTTTAAAGTAAATGAATAATAAACAGGCCTTGAAATTCCACAAGTTAAAAATGTTAGTGTATAACTAGTTTACTAAGCTAACCATATAACATGTTAAATAAAACACAGGCATAGAAAATGTCAAGTGAAAGATAGGATCCCTAAAGCATAAAGCCTATGACCTTCTCTGGACTCATTTTCAGGATCCATTTTCATACTCCTATTTGCAGTATCCCAAATAAGCTAAAGCACTGTCATGGAGGTAGAAATCTTCATCAAAGCGAAGACTGCCTGAACTACAGACTAAAGTGACTGGTGGGTAGAAAGTACAGAGAATAAGTCTGATGAATGAACTTGAAATAAAATCTCTTGCCCTACTTGGGTAACAAGTTTACCTCTCCTGGTTCCTAGACAATAGAGCAAATGTGTCCTTTGAGACTTCCTTGTTAAACTCAAATTTCACCTTCAGAAACTCCAGATAATCAATACTTTTGTTCCAAGAGTTATTTTACCACTACAAATAACACTTCATAAACAATATTAATATTTTTAATTTTCAAGAAGCAAATGAACATTTTAATACACAAACTCCTACAACTGAATGCTAGAAGGTATCTAAGTTAACCAGCAGAGTAGAAAACAAAACAGAATTTTTAAAAAAAACACAACTTAAAGCTACAAATTTAAACCCAGGGATAGTCCAGGTATGCTCCTAAAGATAAGGAAAAAAAGCTAAGCCTTTATGTGTCTACAATTTGGGAACAAAAGATACGAAGCTTAGAATTTAGTAAATTTAGTAGGGAAGATAAGACTAATACACATGAAGCAATTAACAATAAACAACAATATACTGTATAATGAAGTGCTAACTGGCCGAGTACTCAATAGACACCACAGGAATTCAGGAAATGGAAAGACTGCAGAAGGGCTGGAGAGTCCAAAGAGGTTTTACTGTAACAGGCTTCTTATAATGGATGATTACACTTAGAGAAATGGAAAGGGGAAAGCAAGGCTCAGGAAACTGCCTAATTGAGCACCAGATTTGTCATAGGCAATCCCACAGACATGTGATGGAGTATAGGATGCACCATCTTACAAAAAGTCTTAAGAGCTACTTTTAAATGTGATGCCACGGCCCGATTGGTGTGGCTCAATGGTTGAGCGTCTACCTATGAACCAGGTGAACCAGGAGGTCACAGTTTGATTCCTGGTCCGGCAGATGTCCGGGTTGCAGGCTCAATCTCAAGTAAGGGGTGTGCAGAAGACAGGCAATCAATGATTCTCTCTCATTATTGTTTCTATCTCTCTCCCCCTCACTCTACCTCTCTGAAATAAATATTATATATATATGTGTGTGTGTGTGTGTGTGTGTGTGTGTGTGTGTATTAGTACATACACAAATATACATATATATACACTAGTATATACAAATACATATATACTAGTATATACACACATATACATATATATACATATATATATACTATATATACACACATATACATAATGCCACAGAAACCTAGTGCAGGGGAGTAACATCCCAGTAGAATTTTTATTCAATTTACCTGGCAACTGTAGAAAAAGACTAAAGAGGGCAAGTAATGGATTTATGAAAACTATTAACAGAGACAACTATAGAAATCTAAATTCAGAATGATCACTGGTCTAGATGTGTGCTATCCAATACAGAAGCCACTAGACACATGTAGCTTTTGAGCACCTGAAATATCATACCAGTCTAAGCTGAGATGAACTTTAAGTGTAAAATGCACAATGAATTTCAAAGACTTTATATGAAAAAAGAATGCAAACTATCTCAATCATTTTTATATTGATTACATGTTGAAATCATGATGTTTGGGATATACTGTGTTAAATAATATAGTATTAAAATTATTTTTAGATGTTTCCTTTTACTTTTAAAATGTAGCTAACAGAAATTTTTTTAAAATATATTTTTGTTGATTTCAGAAAGGAAGAGACATAGAAACATCAATGATAAGAGAGAATCACTGATTGGCTGCCTCCTGCATGCCCCCTACTGGGAATAGAGCCCACAACACGGGCATGTGCCTTTGACCGGAATCGAACCCAGGACCCTTCAGTCCCCAGGCTGACGCTCTATCCACTGAGCCAAACCAGCTAAGACGCTAACAAAATTTTTAATTACATGTAGCTCACATTATATTTCTACTGAACAGCACTGTTCTCTGGTCATCTCAACTTTCTTGACTTCCCATTCCCATGATTTAAAACAATTTTAACATGTGCCCATAAATATGTGTATGTATGTATGTGTATGAGTGTGTGTATACACCACTGTACTACTAATTTTTATCCTATCCTATATAATAAAAGGCTAATATGCAAATCGACCAAATGGCAGAACAACCCATCACTATGATGCACACTGACCACCAGGGGGCAGACGCTCAATGCAGGAGCTGCCCCCTGGTGGTCAGTGCACTCCCACAGGGGGAGCGCCGCACAGCCAGAAGCCGGGCTTACAGCGAGCACAGTGGCGGTGGCGAGAGCCTCTCCCACCTCCGAGGCAGTCAGATAATCCCCGAGGGCTCCTGGACTGCGAGAGGGCACATGCTGGGCTAAGGGAACCCCCCTCCCCAACCCAGTGCACGAATTTCATGCACTGGGCCTCTAGTACTATATTTTACATAGAGAATAAACAAAAGCAAAAATAAATACTAAAAGGACGAGAAAAGTAAATAGTTCTAATATTTTTCTTTTTGCAACCCAATGGACTATCACACATACTCCATATTGGAGGCCTAGAATGCCAAGAGTGACTGATCAGAAAAGACAAATCCAAGTAAAAGACTCACTAAAACTTTAATAATTGGTTAACTATGAGTGCAAGGGAGAGGGGACTAAATATGACATAATGGATAGCTACTATTTGCTACTCAGCATCCAGAAACCCCTGGATGTGAATTCACTTCTCTCCCAACATGCTGCTTAGGTAACAATGACCCCATCCCCAGCTCCAGGGGTAGGCCCATGCTGGCTAAACCAAACAGATATCCATATTCTCAGTGACTGGTTCAAAAATGTCAGAAATGTAATCCAAAGTCAATGAGATACAAGACATTTGCTGGGGCTTCTGGAGAAATAAACTATCTTCCAGCAGTGTTTCTTAAGCTGTGGCTCACAGACTCCACACAAGGGGATTGGGTATAGAATTCTGGGTATCTATAAACTCAGATGAAGGGGAAAAATATCTTTACTAACCTCCAACTGAAATTCAGCATTTCCTTCCATTGTGAATTCAGTCACCAGACCACAATATTAGCAATATCTGTCACTGTCACCAGTAGAAATCAGATATTTTCCTATCACATGATCTTCAGTTACACCTCCAAACAATGTTCATCATTACTTGGAATTTATTAGACTTATTTGGACTAATTATTTAATAAATAATATTATTTAATATTATTTGGACTAAAATATTATTTAATAAAGAAGCACATATTAATCTTATAATTTAAAAAATAATTTGGTTACCTATATATTATTTTTCCCTTTTTTTTTTTACTATAAATCCAGGATTTTATTAAAAATTTCAGAACACCTAAAAATGGTAAATACCATGACAAATCAAAGATAGTTCAATCATTAGGAATTTTCTCAAATGTTTTGTATACTAATAAGTCAAAGAAGAAAAACCATATAGTTAAGGATGGCTCTCAGGTACTTTCTTCCTGTAATAGACATGCAACTCACTGGCTCAGAAGAGATCAACCATGATAAGATCATGGGAAATCACGTCACACAGCAGCCCATGTCCTAGATCTGCTTCTTGATTGCCTATCCTAGAAATTAGTAAAGCCTGACACTGTGCAAGAGTTCTAATTCATGATTGATCAGACAATCTGATCCTTTGTGTTATATTGGAGTGTGGATTGGGATTTTTTTAAATCATTTTTTATTTTTCAATTATAGTTGACATACAATATTATATTAGTTTCAGGTATATACTCCAGTAATTATATAATTTACTAAGTGATCATCCCAACAAATCGTGTACCATCTAACACCATACATAGTTATTAGAATATTGACTATATTCCCTATGCTGTACTTTATATTCCCATGACTATTCTGTAACCACCCATTTGTACTTCTTAATCCCTTCAATTTTCCACCCATCCCAACCCCCCTCCCATATGGCAACCATCAAAATGTTCTCTGTATCTATGAGTCTGTTTCTGTTCTGCTTGGTCATTTATTTTTTTTAGATTCAATTGTTTATAGGTATGTATTTATTGCCATTTTATTGTTCATATTTTTTATCTTCTTTATTCTTCTTAAAAAAGACCCTACATTTAATGTAATACTGGTTTGATAGTGATAAACTCCTTCAACTTTTTCTTCTCTGGGAAGCTCTTTATCTGTCCTTCAATTCTAAATGATTGTCTTGGTGTGGGCCTGTGGGGTTCATGTTGTTTGGAACTCTCTGCACTTCCTGGACTTGTTAGGGAAGTTTTCTGTCATTATTTTTTCAAATAGATTTTCAATTTCTTTGCTCTCTTCTCCTTCTGGTACTCCCATGATATGAATGTTGGTACACTTGAAGTTGTTTCAGAAGCTCCTTACACTATCCTCATTCTTTTGGATTTTCTTTTTCCTTTTTGCTCTTCTCATTGTGTGTTGTTTCCTATATTCCAAATCAGATTTAATTCTTTGCCTCAGCTATTCTACTGTTGATTCCCTATAAAATACTAATTTCAGTTAGTGTAGCCTTCATTTCTGACTGGCTCTTTTTTATGGTTTCCATGTCCTTTTTTAAGGTCAGCCACAACCCTGTTTTGCCTGGGGCCACCTAGCATGAGTTAGAAAGCAAGCTGCAGATGCCTGCCACTTGTGCTGGGCTTTGAGGTGCCCAGGTGAAGCAAAGCTTCCAACCAACGGGGGCTGCCACTAATACTGGGCCTGGGACCACTTAGTGAGAGGTACAGGGCACACTGAGGCCAGGTGCTGCTTGTTTGAGAGAATTTAGGAAAATCTGAAGCATGAGCCAAGACAGGCCATTATAGGGAAAAGCCGCTGGAAATGGCATGAATGGACCCACAAACTGGGTGGGGCTGAGGGTCTCAAGGAATCACCAGTGTGGGGCAAACAGTGATAGGTTGACTGAGACTCAGATATGGTACCTGCCTGCTGGCTCTGTGGGGGAAGGGCTCAAAAGGAACAATGGCCTCTGCCAGAACTTCTGCCTAGGAGAAAGCTGCCCCCAGCTCTCGCTCTGATTCAAGACAGTTCTTCTCCATATGTCCCCAATGCCTTCTGACATGTTGTCACAGTGCTGGAACTCAGAGGGAGTGAGCCCAAGTAAGTTTGTGCTCAGACCCTTTAAAACTGCCTGGGACTCCAGCAGCTTGCCATCTCACTCAGCTACAATCACTACTGGATATTATAGCCAGAAGTTATGGGGACTTCTTTTCCTGGCATTGGAACTCTGGGCTGGAGGACCTGGTGTGGGGCTAGGACCCTTTGCTCCTTACAAGGGACCCCCGCAGCCAAGATATTCCTCCTGGTTTTTATCTGCCACATATGGGTGTTGGACCAGCCTGTTCCATGCCCCCGCCCCCCTCTGCTCCATGTACCAGTTTCAATGTGGCTTCTTCTTTAATTTTTATTCCTTTCTAAACACCCTTTATTTTTTTTCTTATCACCATTTATCCCCCCCATACCCTTCCACCTCCACCCACCACAATCACCACACCGTATTCCATGTCCATGAGTTTTTTTTGTTTTTTTGCTATCCCTCCACCCACCTTCCCCAGGGCCCCCCTCCACCAGAGCTGTCAGACTGCTATCTATGAGTCTGTCTCTATTTTGCTTGTTAGTTCAGTTTATTCATTAAATTCCACATGAGTGAAATCATATGGTACTTGCCTTTCTCTGACTGGCTTATTTCACTTGGCATAATGTTCTGCAGGTCCATCCATGCTGTCATAAAGGGTAAAATATTCTGCGTTTTTTATGGCCGAGTAGTATTCCACTGTGTATATGTACCATAGCTGTTTCATCCACTCATCTATTGATGGGCACTTGGGCTGCTTCCAAATCTCAGCTATTGTAAATAATGCTACAATGAACATAGGGGTGCATATATTCTTTCAAATTAGTGTTTCAGTTTCTTGAGGAAATTTCCCAGAAACAGAATTGCTGGGTCATAAGACAGTTCCATTTTTAATTTTTTGCGGTAACTCCATACTGCTTTCCACCATGACTGAACCAATCTGCATTTCCATCAACAATGCATGAGAGTTCCCTTTTCTCCACATCCTTGCCAATACTTGTTCACCCATTCAGTGCGTTATCTTTTCATTCTGTTGATGGTTTTCTTTGCTGTGCAAAAACTTTTTAGTTTGATGCATTCCCATTTTATTTCCTTTTGTTTCCCTTGTTGAGGAGATATATATTTTAAAGAAGTATTTCTATGAGGAATGTCCAATGTGGCTTCTTCTTTACATCCTTAGTGGTAGGTCTTCCGTTCAGCTAGATTTCAGACAGTTTTGAATGATGACTGTTCTGTAGATTAGTTGTAATTTTAATGCAGTTGTGGGAGGACGCAAGTACCACATTTACCTACACCGCCATCTTGATGGGAAGCCAAATATATTTTTAATATAACTGTTTTCTTTGTAGTCCTGTGTATTTCATTTTAAAAATATATATAACTCAGAAAGGGGGTCCTATAACCCAAAGGGGTCTCTGGAGCAAAATAATCAAGAGACGTGCCCTACATCTTCTGTAGAAGCACTCTTCTTCCCCTCCTCTGAAATTCATGGCAGGAGGATGTGGGGGCTTGAGCTGCAGACAAACATGCTGTAACCACAAAGGGACCAACACCCCATAGAAGCAGACTTCGTTTCGAAAAAGGAAAGAAGAGGAAGATGAGGTTTGATCACATAAGTACAAGTAGATCAAGCTTCACCTTTGGACTTTGCAGCCAGTAAATTGAGTTGGGTTTTTTGTTATCACAATATAAAAAATCTAAATGGTACAATTAATTTCAGTTGTTTCTATCTTAACACACTGCGGACCAGTAGTTTTATTGCTAGCTTTACCCAGTGGCCAGTTAAGTTTCTATTGAACGAGCACAAAAAACATTTTACATAAATGTTAAAGGCACGCTTTAAAATTAAATACCCATTGCATATTGAAGTTATTTATTACATGTTCTAACAAGCTAATATCTTTTTAAAGTATGATACTTTGTAAAACACTGTGTAATATGAAGTCGAACTAAACAAAGCTGGCAAATTCTCGTGATCTATCTGCAATGTGTTAAAAAAAAAACTAGAATAACAGACCTAAGTCTATGCTTTGAAACAGCAAAATTATAAAAGATGTTACTCTGTCACACTGAGGGGATCTGAGGAAAATTAGTTTAGTTTTCACAAACAGAGTGTACTGAATATTCACTCAGTACTTATTCCAATCTGTTCTCATATGGACTTCCTATCATAGAGGATGGACAACTAAAAACTACAATTTCCAGATGCCCTTGAAGCTGAGGTTTTACATATGACATAAATGTGGCCAATGGAGGACAGAAAGAAATATATAATGATGGTTCTGCCTAAGGAAGTTAAACTTCTGCCAAAGTATGGTGGCAGCAGCATTCTGATTCAACAACATGGTCCATGGTGGCAATAGGCAAGTTCTGCAGTATCTTTCTTGTTCTAAGAAACGTAGTCTAAACTGTCCATTCAGTCCACTCAAAGTTTACATATCTTCCTTTCCCAATAAATCCCATTTGCTACAACTACTTAGAGCAAATGCTCTTGCTAAAGTAAACAGGGATATACAAAAAGAAGCATTTTATTAAGTTAGGAACCTAACAAGAGTTAACAGCTTATGGATACAGATGTAGGCGTAACTTGAAAGAATTATAATGGAGAAGCCCTAAGAGGTAAGGCAAGATTACAAGAAATACCACAGAGTCAAAAACAAAGCTTTAGATAGTTTGGATCTGGAAGAGAATTATCAGCAAAGCTGAGAAATCAGAGGCATAGAACTGAGAGAAGAGAATTTAAAAGATGAAGAGGT
The DNA here is from genome assembly GCF_951640355.1 of Cnephaeus nilssonii. Lineage (NCBI taxonomy): Eukaryota > Metazoa > Chordata > Mammalia > Chiroptera > Vespertilionidae > Cnephaeus > Cnephaeus nilssonii. The sequence goes on along the minus strand of NC_137075.1, from coordinate 72,812,620 downwards.
CTTCTATACAAATAAATCCCAAAGATGACAAAAAGGGTAAGAATTTAACTGAAAGATCAGTTTTTCACATTACTCCCCTCCTCAAAAAACAGCTCAGTTAGTTAGAGCATTTTTCCTGTACATCAAGGTTTCAGGTTTGATCCCTAGTCAGAGTACATACAAGTCAATCAACCAATGAATGCGTAAGATCTTTCTTCTTTTCCCTCCCTCCCTTCTCTCTCTTTCTAAAATCAATAAAAAAAAATGTAAATTATCATGGGTACAGCATAATGCTCAAACTCCTCCCAAAACTGGGTCCAACTACCCTTGTCTACAACTCTTCCTTTACATCATAACTTCTAATCACAGTCCATTAAAAAAAAAAAATCTGGACCCTAAAATAAAGGCCCAATTCAAGACCCACACCTAGGAAGCTTTCTCTGGCAATACCTAAACTAAAACCCAAACTAAATCATAAGCTTAAAGAGAGCAGGCCACCCTGGCCTATGTTTCTCAGTGGTTAGAGCACCGGCTCTTGCACTGAACGGTCCCAAGTTCGATTCCTAGTCAAGGACACATACCTGGGTTGCAGGTTCGATCCCCAGCCCTGGATGGGGTGCGTGCAGGAGGCAACCAATCGATGTCTCTCTCTCACATTGATGTTTCTCTCTTTTTTTTTGTTTGTTAATCCTCACTGGAGGATATTTTTCCATTGATTAGGAAGATTAGAAGAGAGAGGGAAAGACAGAGAGAAACATCGATGTTGCCTCCTGCACATGCCCCAACCAGGGCCTGGGCCAGGGATGAGCCTGCAACCAAGTTTCGTGCCCTTGATGGGAATTAAACCTGGGACCCTTTGGTCCACAGGCCAACACTCTATCCACTGAGCCAAACCAGCTACGGCTCTCCTCTCCTCTCCCTCTCTCTCTCTCTCTCTCTCTCTCTCTCCCCCCTCCCTCCCTCCCTTCCACTCTCTCTATAAATCAATGGGAAAAATATCCTTGGGTGAGAGAGAATGAGAGAGAGAGAGAGAGAGAGAGAGAGAGAGAGAGAGAGAACACGAACGAGAACGAACAGGGCCTGTATTCTTGATTTCTTTATATTCTGATTACCTAACAAAATGTCACCCAAATGTGCTAACAAAGCAGGCCCTTTGAGCAGGTAGTTTCAGAAGATACTGGTGGAAGTGAGATTGCAGGAGATTAAAAAGTTAAACTGACTTGGACGTGCATGAAGGAACTTTCTATAGTAATGGTAATGGCCCTATAGCATGACAAGTTTATGGGTTACACAGATGTATGAACCTATCCCAACTAAGGGAATGCTTTCCATAAGACCTGTACTTTTACTGCAGTATATAAATTTTACCTAAAAAAAACTAGTAAACAAACAGTTTATGATAGGCATTCTGAAGCATTTAGGCATAAAGTATACTTACTTTGAAATATAACAAAAATGAGATGCATTAATGAGTGAATAGAAGAATAGAGGGAAGATAGATGGATACAGAAAAGCAAATCTATAAAATATGAATTGCAGAATCTGGGTTGTGGGTATTTAGGTATTCAATATACAAACAATTCTTACAAACAATTCTTGCAACTTTCCTATGAAATTTTCATTATAAAATGTTAAGCAAATAGTGGAAATGAAGGCTGTGAGAGACTCACATATTTCAGAAGTTTGTCAATTAAAGAAGGGGATTGACAAAGAAGATATATATATGCCTCTGAGATTGGGATGTCTAGATTGTTCCTCTTCTCTCTACCTCCAATTTTAGACTGTATATATAGACTAGTTCTGGCCTTAAGTGCTTATTCTTGCCTCAAAGAAAGAGCTCACTCACTTAAACTCCATTTATTCTAGGATAATTCAAATTCATGGATTCTAGACCCTTTGATAATCTGTTAGCTATTATTTTTACCTGAGCTTTTAATACATCCTTAAATCAGTCTTTAGGCAAGACCTCTGGCCATTAGTATAACATAAATGGTTTATCCTCTTGGTCCAATTCTGGCCCCTTAGAATCATGGTCCTCCATAGCAAAGAAATGTTAAAACAAAATGTCCTTGCAGTAAGGACAATTCATGAGTGAACTGTACCTGGCATAGAGGTACTCAAAAAATGTTTGTTAGATGAATGAACCCCATGCCTGATAACATAAAACACGTATGTAGCTTAGTTTCACATTTATACCCACATTGTATTGAGGATAGTAAATGTATGTGATAGGATTCTGAAGGTAAAGATTTTCAAAGAAAAGATCTGGAGCCTCTTCAGTGGAGCTAAATAGAAGATGGAGCTGGAATTGAAAGTTTGATAAACTCAACTATCACTAAGAAACACCTACATTTTAATCATTAATACTCTCCCAGATAACACAGTAAATTCATCAGCTTCAAAATGCCATAAGTATGAACTAAAGGAGAAGATAAATTATGCAAAGATAAGGATTGACAGGAATTCAATTTCCAAATGACCTAAATGCATTTGGAGCTAATCTGTTCTTTTTGTTGTTGTTTCCAAAGGACTGCAGATTATGCACTTGTTGAATTTTGCCTTTGTCACACATGACCTAACAAGGAAGGCATTCATTATACCCTAGTAGCTTCCCTCAAGTATCTGTTTCTGAACAGCTGCAAATTTTGGAAGATAACACCAAATGATGTCTCTAACGATTAGTACATTCTCTCCCCCAAAATATTAAAACAAGTTAATTGTTGTTGTTAATATGTTTACTAGAAAATCAGAACCATATTAAACTGGCTTAGCATAAACTTTAAGCTTAGAAAATAAAATTCTACATGTTAATAGAAGAGTTGATCCAATAAACATATCCTAAAGAATTTCTAAAATTTAGCGCTTCATTCTGCATGATGTTAGTTTTTATCTGTCAGAAAAAATGCTATATCACTAATGACTATTTGATTTAGTCCCTTCAAGTGCTGTAAACTGGATAATGACAAAATATTTTAAAATAATAAGCCCGATCCTAAATAAGTTTCCATTTATAAGTAAAAGCTGCTTCATAGACCTAAAACAGCAAGGCCTGGGTGAAAAACATCCTTCAGAAAAATGTTTCAGAAGAATTATGACTTGTTAAAAGGTTATGCAACTATATGCATAATCTGGCTTTTTTTTTAACTGTCATTGTTCCTCAGTCACATAGAATACACAGACATTCATTCTCTACCTTATTAACTCGTTTTCCATGAGGAAAAATAAAAGTTTCTCCTCCTTGGCAGTGCATTTCCCCCTCTATTTGAAATGTACTGCCAGGGAGGAGCTATTTTATTATCATCATTTATTTACCTTTCAACTCGCATTTAGTCTGACTTCGTCCCTTCCCATTTACACCAGTACACTTAATATACAGAGCCACGTAGCCTGGCACAGAAAGGCCACCCAGAAAAGACACACGCAAGGGTTCTTTTTGTACCTCTTTCAACTTCATTATAGAATATCTTGCCATGATCCTTTCATCATAAAGAATAGATTAACAGCCTCAATATCAGCAGTACCTATCAGTCCCGAGGATCCAAACAAATATTGTCTTCAGAACCTTCGCTCAGCATTGTCACCATACAATTCCCAATTTCTTTAAAATAATAATAATAATAATAATAACTCTCAGGAGTACACACAAGCTGCTGAATTTCCAAGGTACGGTGAGGATCAAAATGAGATTTACAAGAAAGCTTTGTTTTGTGAACTTCCAGTCAAATCTAAGAGTAATTAATGAGGGTAAAATTTTGTTCTCATTTCCTGAGTTAATAGGTATAGCATAACTTTCCTCTACATGTTGATGCAAAATCCAGAGGGACAATACATTATCAATAATTTATAAAGAGCCTGGAAGGAGTATTAACCACAACAAAAAACCTACCTTACAAGTCAAGGTCAGTGAAAAAGGATTGAGGATTCCTATCCAAGCTTCCTATTGAAAACACAAAATTGTAATTACGCTTTAATTTTAAGCCATCTACCTTTCAAACTAGATTCTAGTAAATGATTCTACGGAGAGGAAGACAGGATGAAAGTATTGATAAAGCTGAACCTGGAGTGAGTCAGTAATGGCAAATGACTAGCCTCTCTTCCACTCTGATCTCTCTTGAAAGCTCTGGAAGAAAACCAAGAAACTTTTTAAAAATTCTATAGTTTCATATTTGAAAGCACCACTGACAAAAAGTTACATGTCCAGACAAGCAGTCCTGGGATAGTATTATGTATATTGTGATGGCCCAGCCTTAGTAAGAAAGCAAGGAAAAGGCTTGTTGCTGAGCTCTAACCAAAGGAAACCCTCCATTATCCATGGTAGCATGGGGCAGGGACAAGCTGGATGAATTAAATCTTCAGGTAATTATTATTTAAGAATACTGGATTAATTCCAACACCCTCCTCCTCACAATAGGAAACGTTCATTTAAGATCTACTCCTCAAGCAAAATAAACCAGTCAGAGAAAGACCAGTATCACATGATCTCACTCCTATGCGGACTCTAAAGAACAAAATAAACTGATGAGCAAAATAGATCCAGAGACACAGAAACATGTAACAGACTGACGAATTTCAGAGGGAAGGCGGGGGTGGGTGGGTGGGAAGAGATTAACCAAAGAACTTAGATGCATATATGCATAACCCATGGACACAGACAATAGTGTTGTGAAAGCCTGGGGCGAGGGGTCAGGGGCGGGCTGGAAGGGGTCAATGGGGGGGAGCCGGGAATGGTACATCTGTATTACTTTCAACAATAAAGATAAATGTCAAAAATAAAAAAAACAGTAATAAAAAGATCTGCTCTCCCTCTTCCAGGCCCTTCTCTAACAAAAACTACAACTAGCAGATAGATGATCTCCAAACTGTCTAGCAAAAGAGTAAGGCAACTGAATCACCAGCACTCAAATGAGATCTATCTCCCCACCCCCAACCCCCCCAATTCCTATCAACAAACCACCACACTATGAGTTTAGATTCCTGAAAGCCGTTTACATTCAACACCCCCTCCCCACACCCCCAAAACACCTTCTGATGAAGCTGTTTCTAAATCAAATGTGTCTTCTACCGAAGTTCAAGAACTTGACAACTATCACATTAAAATTGGAAAATGCTGGTATCGAACAACTTTCTATTCAAACCCACGGCGATTCCCGGCCACAGGAGACTGAGCTTCCTTTCTCCCCCCTCCGGAGCCACCCGGCCCCCTCCAGCGTCCAGGTCCCGGCCAGGGCCTGCGGTGACATCACAGTCCACCTCCCGCACGTCAGAGGCACGCGGACCCGCAGCACGGTGACTTCATCGCCGACCGGGGCCGGCCCGCAGCCGACTTCCGCCAGCCCGGAGGCGAAAGAGCTGCAAAGGTGCCGGCCAGGCGCCGGCTCACCTGCGCTGGAGCAGGAAGGGCAGGGCGGCCGAGCCCCAGCGGGCGCGACCGCGCGAGGCGACCCCCACCCAGGGCCCGACTTCCTCACCGGCCGCCGGTCCGCTGCCTCCTCACGGCCTATCCGTAGTCTCCGAGGCTCCAGCCCGGACCTGGACCCCGCTCCCGCCCGCCGGTCCGCCCGCCCTCCGTGGCCCGCGGGGGCGCTCAGCGCCGGGCCCGCGTGCGGGCGGAGGCCGGCCCGGGAAGAGGTGCGGGCCGCCGACTCCGGCCCCAGACGCGCCTGCAGCGCCGCGCGCCCCGGACCCGCGGGCGCGCCCCCGCCCCCACCCGCCCCGCGTCCTGGGAGCGCAGGCGAGCGGCGGGAGGGGGCGGGGAACGGCCACGGTGGCCGTCGCGGAACCCCGACCGCGCTGCCCCAGCGGCACGCCACCCGGCCCCGACCCACCTGCGCTCCTGCCCCGGCCCGGGCCTGGCCCGGGGCTGCACACCCCGATGCGGCGGCGGCGGCAGGAGGCCTGGCTCGCTCCCCACCGCTGAGGCGGACCGAGCGCCCAGCGCGGCGCGGCGAAGCCCAACGCTCTCCCCGAATCCTATTTGTTTGGCTAAAACGGCGTGACGTCACGCGCCGGCCCAATCGACGGTTGGCCGAGGGAGGGGCTGCGGGGCCAGGTGATCGCAGCGCCCCCTGCCGGGCATTGTGTGGTACTTCGGCCGGTGGGGCGTGAGGAGTGGGGCGAAGCATCTGCGGGCCCCCAAGTGGTGGCGAAGCGTGAAAGCTCCAGCACGACCTGCAGGGAAAGCAATCAGACCTTGGGGCGAACCGGAATGGCAGTAATGCCAGTGTTTAGTCAACAAACGTGACAAGTTTATTAATACTCATGGGTGCACCTGGAGCTATAAATGGTATTAGATTACCACGTATTATAAATCCTATTGACTTGGGTTCCAATTTTGGTTCTGCTACTAGCCTGGATGACTGGGCTTCTGACTTCTCATTTGTAAAATGAAGGAGTTGGGAGAGTCCCTCTGACTGTCATTCTTTTCTATGCAAACCATAGCAGAAATACCTACCAGTACATACGTAAACTTTGAGATTGACAACAGACTTGCTCTACAGCTGGCCAGCAGGTCACTCTTAGAATAGCACTGGTCTTTGAGAAGATAAGACTATAAGGCAGTGAAACCACTTTAGGCAAGTCCTTCCCTTGATTCTATTTCTCCATTCATACATTGGGAATGATCCCAAGAAATGATGCCAGGAGGACCCATGCAGTGTGCATCAGGCCACAGGCCCTCAGGAGGGAGTCCTGGGTGGGGATGGTGTGCCACAGTGAGACCATAAGACTCTTAAGGAGCTGGAAGAGGGACGAGATTAAGGTGGCCTGCTCCTAGAGGAAGAGTCTTTCTAGTGGGATTTTCCCCAGGAGATGGTTTCTCCATGGTCAGTGGAGTAAGACCAAATGTGACAGTCCAGAAGAGGCCACAGACCCTGTAGCCTGAAGCCACTCGTGTGGGAACACAAGGTCTAAGCTAGAGGTTGCAGCTTCTTAGAGGACTAGGAGGGCTAAGAGCTGTGCTTAAGAGACTTGAAGCCAAGACAGCAATACTACCTTAAGAAACAAGGCGTGGGGGGGGGGGGGGGTGGATCACAAAAGGAGAACGCAGGTTTGCATACCCCACTAACTGTTATAGCACAAAAGGAATTAAATCCAGCTGAGAATCTTACTGCATTCCAAGTACTAAAATATAACAGGCAAAGGAAAGCAGCTCATCACACACCATCCCCAAGCCCACCAATCCTTCTTCTTGTTCTTATCATAAAATCAGAACTCTTTACTATGACCCATTATAATCAGACATGTCCTCTTCTTTAATTTCTCCATTCTCCCCCTTGTCTTGGCCAAAATGTTATCTCCTCAGAGAGCTTTCTGCAACTCTCCAATGTAGTATTTCAGCCTTGTCACTTTCCTTAGTCACCTAATTGGCACCCAATAAATACCTATTGAATTAAAAATATGCATACTTTTTCTCGCCAGACAATTTAAGCCAGGATGCAAGTGTTCATCACCAGTGAATTGCTAATAAAAGTGACAAGAGTAGAATGTATATATTAGTACATTAGAAATAGGACATGAATAATGGGGGAATCTAAGGTATTGCTGCAAGAATATGACCAAAAGTAGGAACATCTGAACTCAGTCATTCATGATTTTGGTGCTTCAACACAAATTACGCTTGATTAAATGTCCTAAATTACCAATTGGTTGTAAGGATACTTATACTATCCATTTGGCATTTAGGCAGGAATTAGATTTCACTGAGTAATACCAAGTAACTCATTCTTATATTTTTTATATTTTTAATAAAGCCCTGGACTGTTTGTTGAGAAATGGCAAGAAAGAAAATGAAGGGAGGGTAGGGAATGGTGGGGGTAAAGGGGAGAGATCAACCAAAGGACTTGTGTGCAAGCATATGAGCCTAACCAGTGGTTAAGGACAACAGGGGGGTGGGGGCATGTGTGGGGAGGGGGGTGGGATGGGAATGGGGGGATGGGGACAAATATGTGATACCTTAATCAATAAAGAAATTTAAAAAATAAATAAATAATTTAAAAAATAAGAAAATGAAGTGGGGGTGTTACTACCCACTGGCTGTACATCAAATAGCAATTTCATGGAGTGAATGCATAATGACCTAAGCCAGTGGTTCTCAAAAGGGTGATTGATTGGTTTTGTCCCCAAGGGGTAAGTGCTATTGGCATCAAATAAGGAGAGGCCAGGGATACTGCTCAATATCCTACAAGGTACATTTCAGCCCCCACAGCAAAAAATTATCCCTCCCCAAATGCCAATAGTGCCAAGGTTCAGAAACCTGGCCAATCAGTGTGGTCTTATTCTCCTCGTCAGTGATTGGTTTAGGCACAGGTGTGTGATGTAAATCTAGCCAATAAAATGCAATGGAAGTCTACTGAGATACTTCTAGGAAAGGTTTTTTTCTACCCTAAAGAAAGAAATTCATTTTCTGTTAAAATGCAGCACTTTTCTAAATAAAATATTTACCAACAATGAGAAAGAAACACACAAGAAGAGACAATCCCACATCTGCTGCTAGATGTCCGTGTGTCTGTGTGTGGTGTCCAGTGCTGCGACTGCCATCTTGGGACATGAGAGTTGTTAGCTGAGGAGAGCATAAAAGGATGGTTAAGCAGAGAGATGGAAGTAACCTGCATCTTTGATGATATCATCAAACCTCTGATTTAACCAATCCATGAGATTTCTTGTTATATGGGATAATAAATTATATTTCTATTTAAGTCATTTATAGGACTTTAAAAAATTAGAAAGTAACTGAAAACATCCTGGTGTGTGTGTGTGTGTGTGTGTGTGTGTGTGTGTGTGTGTGTGTGTGTTTGGGAGGCTGTTGAATAGGAAATAAAATGGGAGGGCAGATACTAACCTACTCTGTTGGAGGCAAGCTCTACAATAGTTTAAATAATAAAATAATTTTGTTTTGCTATGCTTCCAGAATCATCTTTAACTAATGATACCAGAAGCTGATAAAATCAGTGGGAAAAGAATCGTTGTCTATAAATGCATAAATGAGTAGGAACTCATGTGACACTTGAAATATTTCAGGAAATGACATTTTCCAGCCATTAAAATTTAATGTGAGGGAGCCTGCAGCATTAGAATGAGACTAGCAAGTCTACCCTTATTCTTCCTAAGCTCTAGCACACCTAATTCACAGGCACTTGCTATAGCAAAGGAGAGGCTGCATGGCTAAAATAACCTAGTTACAACATCTTGCTAAAATAGTCCAGAGGGATAGATTTTGCTCAGAACTGAGTTCTGTAAAAAAAAAAAAAAAAAAGCCACCCACGTATTCTACAGTTTTAGGATTTGCTGACATTTTCTACAAGGCATAACTATGCTTTTAATGCCAAATCCAGCTTGGAAATACCAAAATCACTTTTCAAAAAAGTACAGAGCTTAACTACCAGCATTTCCTTGCAAAAATCACTTGTGTTATTGATTAACGATGAACCCAAACAATATTTTCCTTGGGAGAGTGAACAATAAAAGTGTTTAGGACGCAGCACCCTCTGGACACTCACGCCACTGTATTAGTTTAATGTTACTCTAGCGGAGAGTCCCAGGGATCTTTCACCACACCTCACCTCTTGCCCCTTCCTACGACTGCTCAGCTACATGTAATTTTTGTGTGCCTTCAGCAAGAAAACATCTGTGAATTAGTAAAGTAAATTGAGCCTGTTTTGCTCTTCCTCTAGACCAGCGATTTTCAACCGGTGTGCCGCAAGAAGTTTTAGAACATGCAATACCTATTTACTAATAGTCAGGGACACTGATCTCTTTTCCCTTAGATTGTCAAATAAAAATATGGCAACAGCCAACACAATAGCCGTATGGCATGAACTAATCAAAGTTATACCTTTTTTTTTTTTTTTTTGGCAGATTGACAAAAAGTTTGGTTTTTTTTCCAGTGTGCTGCTGAATTTTAGTAATTACTTTATATGTGCCATGAGATGAAAAAGGTTGAAAATGGCTGCTCTAGATGCTCACTCCTCAACAAAGCCAAAGTGTGCCTCCAAAGTGGCAGAATGATGAACTTGTAAAAGGGTGAGGGCATCTGATTGCCTCTCCTTGTTGAGAGCTACTCTGGTTTCCTTATATCTCAGAGCCAACATTTGCACACATTATATGCTCCTTAGCCTCATGATTCCTGTGGCTTTGCGGTCTGTAACTTTTACTGTAGTTGCACTTTCCTAGCTTTCTGTATGCTTTCCTTCTCTCTTTGGGTTCTGTCCCTACTACATCTACCATATTTCTTTTTAAAAATATATTTTTTAATATGTGTGAACTCTGACCTGGGATCAAACCCAAAACCTTGTTATGTGCCCTCTTGGGAATCGAACCTTGAACCCTTCAGTACACTGGATGACTCTCAACCAACTGAGCCATACCGGCCAGGGCTCCCATATCTCTTGACTTTCTTGACAAATGGCTTGAATTTCATAGCCAAGAAGAAGACTCATTTTGGTTCATTCATGGCATCCCTGGAGTCTCCACCTATGAGTGTATGGTTTGAATCCTCTCCTCTTCTCAGTATTCCCTTCATTCCCTGATGCTGAAGGGCTACTTTTCATGGCTGCACGCATTTTCTTTTTTTACATTTCCAGTATTAGCAAAACTCCAGAGCTCCACTCTCTGAATAAAACCAATGTGTAATTAACATGTGTGGTAAGAGCCCCACATGTTAAATTCATTAAGTACTTCTTTAAATTGTCCTAAATATGTTTTCACATATGTGTTATTATGTATATTGGCACATCTGATTCCTAATTTCCTGCTTTGAGGAAGAAGTTGTGTTCTGATCATTAAAGCCCTATTAAAATATCACACACACACACACACACACACACACACACACACACACACACAAACCACCATATTTTTCAAGCTCCAAAATTACTGGCTAAACCATTCTTCCTTCAAAAGGCTATGTAAAGCATGAGATGATTAAATTAGCATTCTTCATTTTTTACCCTTTGCCATTGCTCTTACATTTGGGTGGTGATCAAGCTGCCCAGAAAAGAGACAAGAACTGTCGTACACACACGTTATCTACCTACCGCCATATCTTTGCCCTTGAATCCCTATACAGTGAGTCATCCCCATGATCTATGATCTCATGGTACTTTGTCCCACATTGGCTATTTTACTTACTACATTTCAATATAATTTATCTATGCACTGTCCCTTTGAGAGCTCTTTAAGGACGTATGCTACTGATTTGTTGAATCAGTGAATAGATGAATGATTTATGAGAACAATTTCATTGAATACATCAAAATATTCAGTGGAAAAAATACCTTTCTATTAAGTACAATATTTAAGTTGCCAAGTTTGTTGATTTTACCTAAGTGGAACTACGGGCAAAGTTTTGTGTTTCTTCCCTGGGTAGTTAACTAGTTTTCATGACTGGAATGCTGCTGGAGTGAATCGTGTGGGCCTTTCCAGAGGCCCATGTTTTCTTTAGTGCTTCCTCAAGGGTAAAATGACTGACATGTTCTCTCAGAGAGTTGGATGCCAACAGGTAACAGTTTGGGCCTTATCCTGGGTGGGACCACAATTTGTACATGGTTGTCAAAGGAAATGATGTCAATCTCCCTAAAAATTATTAAATTGCATTTAAATAAGTTTGTAGCAATGGTTATTTTATTTGTTGTTAAAGTACAATTTAATTGATTTAGGCAGCAATTGAACCAGAAAATTTAAAATTTTATTTCCTCTCCCTCTTTTCCCTGTCATTCTCATAAAATTGTCAGTCAAGTTTAAATCCATTGCAGAACTGGGAAGTAGAAGAAGGAGGAGGAGGAGGAGGAGGAGGAGGAGGAGGAGGAGGAGGAGGAGGAGGAGAAGCCGAAATCGGTTTGGCTCAGTGGATAGAGCATCGGCCTGCGGACTGCAAGGTCCCAGGTTCGATTCCGGTCAAGGGCATGTACCTTGGTTGCTGACACATCCTCAGTAGGGGTGTGCAGGAGGCAGCTGATCGATGTTTCTCTCTCATCGATGTTTCTAACTCTCTATCCCTCTCCCTTCCTTTCTGTAAAAATCAATAAAATATATTAGAAAAAAAAAAGAGGGGAAAAGAAGAAGAAGAAGAAGAAGAAGAAGACAAAGGAGGAAGTGGGGGAGGGATATGGGGAAAAGGAGGATCTGGACAAATAGGGGATAGATGACTACATGGAGTTATATTCGTGCAATGGAATAAGAAACAACATTTAAAATGAATCATCTAAGTGGTCGGCAAACCGCGGCTCGTGAGCCACATGCAGCTCTTTGGCCCCTTGAGTGTGGCTCTTCCACAAAATACCACGTGCGGGCGTGCACGTACAGTGCGATTGAAACTTCGTGGCCCATGCAGAAGTCGAGTCGGCATTCGGTCTGGGCGAGTCTATTTTGAAGAAATAGCATTAGAACACTCAAGGGGCCAAAGAGCCGCATGTGGTTCGCGAGCCGCGGTTTGCCGACCACTGATCTAGATCCATAAACAACATAGATGATCTCAGAAAATATTTGGTTCAGTGTAAAAGAAAGTTGTAGGTGAATACACACTATGTTACCATTTACACAAGTCTTAACACCCAAACAAAACAGACATGCAACAATGCCAGGTCTTGCTTATGGACAGCCTAAATGACAATAAATATAATGAAGACATGGGTGAGCAGGGTCCAAAACAACTTCAGAGTAACAGTTAACTTCTGGGGAGAAAGGGAGAATACTTGAGTAGAAAAAGGCACAGAGAAGAACTTCAATCATATTGGTAACTGTTAACATGTTTTAAAATCTAAGTGGTGAATACATAGGTATTTGTAAAATTACTCTGAAATTTTTTTGCATCTTAGCTGTATTTCATAAATATAACAATTTCAATTCACTTGAAAATTTTAGAAGCAGTTGTGATGTGAAGAATACCCTTGGGAAGAAAACCAATTATTATTATTTATTAATAATTGAATAATGTAGGAAGTTGGCTCTGTGATCCATCTTCAGCATATTCAGCTTTTAATGGAAATGGTTACTGAATTTCCCCAGGGCAAACAGAATGAAGGGAGGAGGGAAGAGGATATAAGAACAAAGAACTGTGCCCTAGCCAATTTGGCTCCATGGATAGAGCATTGGCCAGTGGACTGAAAGGTCCTGGGTTTGATTCCGGCCAAGAGCACATGCCCAGGTTGTGGGCTCGATCCCCAGTAGGGAGTGGGCAGAAGACAAGCGATCAATGATTCTCTCTCATCATTGATGTTTCTTTCTCTTTCTTCCTCTCTGAAATCAATAAAAAAAATTTTTTTTTTTTTTTAAAGAACAAAGAACTGAGCCAGTATCTTGGTGGAAACCCCTCCCCCCAGGCACCTGCTTCAACTAGACTGGAGAAAATGGAGACAACTAGAAAAGGCCTCAGCCCATTTTTTAAATGGCCCAATAGGAGACAAGACCTAGACAACATATGAGGAAACTATTAACCCCATAGTACTCAGGCAATGAGGAACTGGAAGAGGGACTCTCACACCTGGGGGGATAAATAGGCTGTGATTGCTACTCCATGTATGCCTATGGAAACCCACTCTCAAGAATGTATTAAAAGTCTCATTTTTGCCATACTTCTGTCTCTGAGTTTGATATCTGAATTCGGACAGGTTAGCCTTTCTCACAAATAGTTAAGCTTATTACCTGTAAGAAATATTGATGCAAAGCAACAAAAAAAACCACAACAAAAAAACAAAAAAAACAAAACCACCTTAGATTCTACTTTTTCCTCTTATCTGAAAGCATTTAGGAAACATAGACTCTATTAGCTAATCATGAAAAAGTCTTACTGTACAAAAATGATACTTCTTTGTGAGTGGAGGAAGTGAAGCTAAAATTTCTGTCTCTCTTTGTCTGGAATTACTGCTCTAATTTTTCCAGTGAGAAGACAATAACAAATCCCAGGCATTTATAAGCCACCTGGAATTTGAACTCTAGGGGCAAATGCTTCCATAATGCTGTTAAATGCATACACAGAACTGGCAGGGAGACAATATCAAAGTTCTCATCCCTAAATCATCCTCCTATCAGATTTTTTTCTCTGGTTGGTTCCATACCCTCCAGAGCTATACACAAAGAAAGCACAAGAATATCTGGCTAACCTAGTACAAAGCAGGACCACTCAACGGCTAAGCACAGTGAAAGATGTGTCTATGGCCACCACCCCCCCATTCAAGTGCCCAAAACCTCAACTCCTGTGCTTCATGCAAAATATGTTTCCAATATATTGTTAAGGATAATGACACCTCTGCAAACTCTAAACAGAAAGCTGAATAATCATTAAACCTTTTACTTTTGCCAAAAGGTCTTTTGAACAAAAGGAAAAGGCGCCAGTTACTTAAAATGTGTGAGTGCCAGAGACCTATGTGAAAAGCAGCATAAAGAAACCATTTTGTGATAATGTTAGATACCTGGTGGGAAGGAGAGCTAGCAACATCCAAGTATTCTCAGGAGGGATTTCCAGCCGAGAAGAGCCTTAGGCTCCACGCAGTCTTTTCACAAACCATTCTTTACGTGCCTCAGGGGAGAGAGGTCCCAGGGGCTGAGAACTCAGAACTTGAAAAGATAGATTTGTTTTTCCTTAAAGAAAGTACTAGGGAAACATCTAAAGGTCTCCTTCACAATAAACAGATCAAAGGCTGGTTGAAAGCCCGCACTTACACACATTGTTTCTGAACCTTGCCGACACATTAAAGTCATCTAGGGAGCTTTTGAAAAGTAGGATGCCAAAATGTCATCCCAGAACAATTGAATCAGAATCTCTGGGAGGAGGAGCCCAGGCATTTGTGATTCTGATGCACAGGGTTGGTTAACAATTACTGCCTTGCCCTGGCCAGTGTTTCTCAATGGTAAGAGCATCGGACTGCACGCCAAAGGGTCAATTCCGGGTCAAGGGCACGTACCAGGGTTATGGGTTCACTCCCCATCCCTGGTCAGGGTGCCTGTGGGCGGCAACCAATCTGATGTGTCTCCCTCACATTGAAGTCTCTCTCTTTCTCTCTCCCCCTCTCTCCCTCCTTTCCACTCTCTCTGAGAAGCAACAGAAAAAAATATCCTCAGGTGAGGATTAACAACAACAACAAAAAGTACTGCCTATGGCTGTCACGTATGGGACTTAATTATTCCTGGGAGCTCTGATTTATAGTGTGTGACTATTTCTTGGTGTAAATATTCCCACCATGGCCAAGTTTAAGCTACTGATGTGCAGACACTGAGTGAGGGATTGGCAAGAGATGTGCATAAGCAGCATTCACGAGTTTCTGGGCTAACTCCAGCACCCCACCTTTAGGGCCCTTTGATGATGAAGTTATATACGGGGCAAGAAAGCAATGTATTGTTTGTTTGGTCCTTTTTACATAACACAGAACTTTGTCCGAGTTCAAGCTCTCTCAGTTTAAAGAATATAAGGGGAAACTAGTATTAGATGAAATAATGATATAGCGACCATACCATCAGTTTTTGCTTGTTCCACTCTATTTTTAAAGCCAAAACATATTTGAAAATATTACTGTTATAAACACAATTATTTTTTCCCACTTTACCAATAATTAATATTTGAAATTAGCTTATTCATGCACTTATTTATGCACTCATTGGTTATTTCTTTTATGTATCCTGGCTGGGAATAGAACCCACTATTGGGAACTGAGCTAGCTGGGAACTGAGCTAGCTGGCCAGGGCCTGAAAGTCAATTTTATTTTTTTTTATTTTTTATTTTTAAATTACTTTATTGATTAAGGTATCACATATTTGTCCTCAACACCCCCACATTCCCATCCCAAATGAAAGTCAATTTTAAATAAACTACAGTTATAAAACATTATCCTGTGAACTACAATCCTATCAAGCTTATATGTTAGCAATTGTATAATCACTTAACTAAAAGAGAGTATTCAAAATCACTTCATAAAAGTGATTTAAAAATGCTGTTTCTAGATCAATAGAAGAGACTTGTTAAATAGCAATACAAAAACATGATACACTATCTAGAAATTAAATAAGATGGGAATGATTTACTAATAGGATTCACATTATGTAGGGTACAGTTAGAAAACCTATTTAAGAATTATAGTCCTACTAAGTTTCCATTTGAGCTATTGTATAATCAGTTAAACAACAAAACCAAAAGAGGGGGGAAAAATTATTTTAGAAGACAAAAAAAAATGTGTTTTTGAATTATTTTGATGAACTTATTAACAAAAATACTCTTATTATACTATCTATACTAATAAAAGGGTAATATGCTAGTTAGACCGGGTTGACCAGACATCTTCCTGACATCCGACTTCCTTCCAGGCAGTTAGGGGGCGGCCAGGCTGGCAGGAGGCCAGTTAGGGGGCGACCAGGCCGGCAAGCAGAGGCAGTTAGGGTGATCAGGCAGGTAGAATGGTTAGGAGCGATCAGGCAGGCAGGTGGAGTGGTTAGGGGTAATCAGGAAGGCAGACAAGCAAGCAGTTAGGATCCAGCAGTCCCAGATTGTGAGAGGGATGTCCGACTGCCAGTTTAGGCCCCATCCCTGTCCCGGCAGTTGGACATCCCCCGAGGGGTCCTGGATTGGAGAGGGTGCTCGGCCGGGCTGAGGGACCCCCACCCAATGCACGAATTTCGTGCACCGGGCCTCCAGTCTACAAATAAAATAGAAGCAATTAGTTTTCAAGGTTCACATTTTAAAAATCTACTGTTGGAAAATTGGACAGATACATGCAAAAAATAAATGAGACTAGACCACCAACTTACACCATACACAATAAACTCAAAATGACAAAAGACTTAAATGTAAGTCATGAAACCATAAAAATCCTAGAAGAAACCATAGGCAGCACAATCTCAGACATCTCTCATAGAAATATGTTTATGGATACATTTCCTAGGACCGTGGTTGGCAAACTGCGGCTTGTGAGCCACATGCGGCTCTTTGGCCCCTTGAGTGTGGCTCTTCCACAAAATACTACGGCCTGGGAGAGTCTATTTTGAAGAAGTGGCGTTAGAAGAAGTTTAAAAATTTGGCTCTCAAAAGAAATTTCAATCGTTGTACTGTTGATATTTGGCTCTGTTGACTAATGAGTTTGCTGACCACTGTCCTAGGACAAAGGAAACTAAGGAGAAAATAAACAAATGGAACTACATAAAAAAAAAAAGCTTCTGCACAGCAAAAGAAACCATCAACAAAATGAAAAGGGACCCCACCCTATGGTACATCTGGTAAAGAGTTAATATCCAAAATATATAAGGAACTCATACAACTTAACAAAAGGAAGACAAATAATCCAATTAAAAAATGGGCAAAGGACCTAAATAGACACTTCTCTAAAGAGGACATATAGATGGCCAAGAGACATATGAAAAAATGCTCAAAGTCACTGGTTATCAGAGAGATGCAAATTAAAATGACAATGAGGTATCACCTCACACCTGTGAGAATGGCTACCATCAACAAATCAACAAATGACAAGTCCTGGTGAGGATGTGGAGAAAAGGGAACCCTAGTACACAGCTGGTGGGAATGCAGACTGCTGCAACCATTATGGAAAACAGTTTGGAGTTTCCTCAAAATATTAAATATGGAACTGCCATTTGACCCAGTGATCCCACTTCTAGGAATATATCTTAAGAAACCCAAAGCACCAATCAGAAAGAATGTATGCACCTCTATGTTCATAGCAACACAATTTACAATAGCTTAGATCTGGAAACAGCCCATGTGCCCATCAGTAGATGGGTGGATAAAAAAAGCTGTGGTGCATTTATACCATGAAATACTGTGCAGCAGTAAAAAAGAAGACTCTCTTACCCTTTGAGACAGCATGGAGGGACCTGGAAAGTATCATGCTAAGTGGAATAAGTCAGTCAGAGAAAGATAAGTATCACATGATCTCACTCATATGTGGAATCTAAGTAACAAAATAAACTGATGAACGGAGTGGATCCAGAGACATGGAAGCATGGAACAGAGTGCGGAATCTCAGAGGGAAGGCAGGGGAGGGTTTGTAGGTGGGAGGTAATCAACCAAAGATCTTGTATGCATATATACATAACCCATGGACACAAGACACTAGGGTGCTGAAGGCCTGGGGTGGGAGGGAGCAGGGAGGTGGGGGGGGGGGACAGGTGGTCTGGAGGGAAAAGGGGGACATATTAGTATGTAATACTTTCAACAATAAATAATTATAAAAAAATTAAAAAGAAAAAATCTACTGTTGTAAAACATTATCCTAAAAGTTTATAATCCTATCAAGCTTCCATGTGAGTCATTGTATAATCACTTAGTAGCAATAAAACTAAAAGCAAAAAAATCTAATTTACTCTAGTAGCAAAGGAAAAAAATAACCTGCTGTGGTCTTGGATCTTCAGAAATAGAATCATTGAAAGGAGAGATCAACTGGAAACGTAATACACTGTTTTTAGGCTGTGTGGACTGGGACAGAGTCCAGCCTTGGGGTGCAGATACTTTTTGTTGCCAGTGGAGGATGTGCGGGGGTCAAGGAAGTGTCCCAGGGAAGGGAGGAAAGGACTCCTGGGAGCTTCAGCCAGAATAATGGAAGACTCGAGGGACCTACTTCTCAGAAATTGTTCTCGGTCTCCTCTGCAACATCTCACCCCTGACAGGACAATGAGAGAGGAATTACTTGGGTCAGAGGCTCCCGGTTCATGTGGGAAGTTGAACCAAAAAAGATCTTAAGTGATGGTCAGTGTGAGACAAACTCTGTGTTGTTCATGTAGAGAAGGTCCACATCAAGATGGAATTAGCCTGTTGGAGGGATCCTTTTTCTGGGATCCTATACCTGTGGAAATGGCACTTGGTCCATATGGGACATTGGATCCTAGGGCTCCATGACATCTTAGGCTTCTGTCAAATATCCCATTTGGAATGTCAGGAGCACGAGAATCTTTTCCTAAAACCTCCCAATGAATGTATTTTTTTAAATTATAAAAGTTTCTCTCAACGAACAGTGCTCTCAACCTATTTTCATGAGCCTATCTTTCAATGGGAATGAACTAGCTTTGATAATAACCAGCAGTTCCTTTGAATTTTTCTGAAAGAATTTAGGTTTC
Source organism: Cnephaeus nilssonii (assembly GCF_951640355.1). Lineage (NCBI taxonomy): Eukaryota > Metazoa > Chordata > Mammalia > Chiroptera > Vespertilionidae > Cnephaeus > Cnephaeus nilssonii. The sequence continues at coordinate 72,793,597 of NC_137075.1, read as the reverse complement.
TATCTTAGAGGAGGATGTTCAGTTCTTCACATGCATAGCTAATCTTCATATCTGTTCTGGACAGGTCTCCTCTATCTTCACAGGGTAAATTCTCTCCAAATTGGTTATTAGGTGAAAATTCATTTTTTTATTGCAATTCAGAAAGAAGTTGAAGTTTCTGCCAGAACTCTGACCTCTCGCTTTATGTGTTTTTTTCTAACTGCAATGACACTCATTTGGACACTTTTATTACGGTCTATAAGTGTATCAATTACCTTCTTCACTTAATTTAGTGGGCATTTGGTTTCTTTTTCTTTGAGAGGTTTTAGGTAAGTATTTAACTCAACTGTATCAATCCATTTCTTTAAAATTCCTGTTATTCATTTTCTAAGACAGTGGTCGGCAAACTCATTAGTCAACAGAGCCAAATATCAACAGTACAACGATTGAAATGTCTTTTGAGAGCCGAAAACCAACTTCTGCGCACGGGCCACGAAGTTTCAGTCGCACTGTACGTGCACGCCCACACGTGGTATTTTCTGGAAGAGCCACACTCAAGGGGCCAAAGAGCCACATGTGGCTCGCAAGCCGCAGTTTGCCGACCACTGGTCTAAGAGATGGCCTTTTTCTAAAGCATTTGTCATATCCACTTCCAAGTTCCCACCTTCTTTGTTGTCTTCTCTAAGAATAGCAACCCTATCTCTTATCTTTAGCTCATGCTCACCTGAGGCTTGCACTGACTTTATCATTTACCAGTAGAACTTGTTCCATGTGTGCTTTAGCATCTCTTAACTTTTTTTTTTTCTGTTGGATTTATTTGGTCACTCTTGTTGTACAGTTTCTTGTGAGTACAGCTTTACATTTCCCCTAAAAATCAGAATTCTCATTCAAAGTATTGTTTAGTGCTTTTGAAGTTGGTTTTGATTTTTGTCATGTATTTTGAAGGCTGTTTGGGTTGTAGCTACTTGAAATATTATGTGTTTTGATGTTTCTTCTAAAGACTGAATCTTTTTTAGACTGTCAATCATCAGCTCAAGTTGTTTTAATGTTTAGCTTTCCCTATTTTCAGTCCTTTCTCTGGGAACCCCTTTCACGTCCAGCGTGGTTCAGGGTTCGGGTTCTGGAGAAGGCCGCACACAAATGAAAGAGACTAGAAAAGTATTAATTTGGGAGTATTGGGGGCCAGGCGGGAGCCCACCTCTAGTGGGAGGACTACCACCTTGCTTTGGCCTTGCCATCCCTTTTATTCAGGTTTGGGATACACCCATTGTCCTTATCTTATCAGTAAGGATTTACATGATTATTTGGCGGGGAAGTTGCCTCAGTTACCATTGTCTTAATTAGATAGGGAGTGGTTGGCTCTGACCTTTCAGAGCTTAAAGGTTGACCAGCCTTCCAGGTTCCTTGTCCACATATTTCTATTAGTGAGACAATGATTGATTTCTGGCATCTCCCTCATTTCTTTTCTTTAAAAAATCTTGCATCTGCTGACTAGAAATAAATATATAAGAACAAAAAATGTTTGAGTCCCAATTTCAATGTCCAACAGTTCTGAGTCCCAGTTTCAATGTCAAACAGTTCCTTATGTGTACATGTCAGCAATGATATCTGGATGGTGGACAAATGGTGGCAATGCAAGTCCGACCCTCTCTGGTTTGGTCCTGGGCAACCTGCAGCGACGCACAGCTGCTGACTGCTAGTATGGCAAGGCGTCTTCACCATCTTCCATCTCTGGACTGTTTCTCCTCTTGTCTTCATGGCTGGAGCATTCCTGTCAATTCCTCTCTGTTACAGGAATCCGCATGGTCTTGGAGTTGTTTTCTTAAAATATACAAACATATTCTCGACCAAAAGTTAATAAAGAAATCTTTTCTATAAATTTGACTTGGGATCCTTTTTATTTTTGCCCAAACAATTTTCCTTTGGCTTATTTTGACACCATGTGTGTTTTTCTAACTTGCTGTTAGCATTACAAATGAAAATTAATTTTCAAAGTAAAATTTTTTCTAGATGTAATTTACTTACAGGATATTTTTCCTTACATAACATTACTCCACTATCCCCCCCCCCCCTTTTTTGATTTAATTATTAGGAGGCTTTTGAAAATTTTTTATAATGCAGTCTTGATAACTTTAAATTTTAATTTTTTGCACAAAAATATGACTGCTTTAAGTTCATTGCATGTTAAACAATTTTACCATGAGATGGACTACCAATAGAAATTTTAGTTAATACTTTAGGAACAGCTTTTTGTCCAGTACAATGAAATTTTCTTGAATATTCAGTTATTTCAATTAGCCAATTTAAATTAATCTGAAAACTTGACTACTATTTTACTGTCAAATTTAATACTCTAAAAATAATCTTAGTTTACCCTATAAATATTAGTGGAAAGATTATTTGCATTCTTGAGTAGGCTCTGAGCATTCCTGGTACTAGGTTGGATTTAGATATAGGGCAGCTGCTGTCGGCCAAGTCTCTGTCTGTTACCTGGGTCCTGATCTGAGCTGGGCGTGGGAAGGGAAGCAGCCATGGGGGCAGGAGACCTCCCTCAGAAGGGGTGAGGGTTCAAGCCCCTGCAATGTTGGGGGGGTGAGGGTCTGTGCCCCACCTCTGTTGATCCCCAAGTTCACTCCTGATGGCCCCTCTGTGGCTGTGCCTGTCTTAGGTTGTTCCTTCCCTGAGGAATCTTACCCGTCTCTGTCTAACCAGCCATCCTCCGGGGCCAAGCAGGGTGATGTGAGGTTCAGTTCTGTCTCCATGGTAGCCTATGCCCCCATGGCCTCCATGCCCAGCACCTGCCTTGCGATCCCCTTGTCTGCTGGTGGGGCCCTGGCACTGATCACATATCTTGGGGAACCCAGGTTTCTTCTCCAGGGAGGACCCAGTTCACACCATTGGGCAAGAGACAGATCCATGGTACCAGCCACCACGAGGCTTCAACCTCAGCATGAACAGAAGGCTCAGGCAACAGCTGTGGGCAATTGGATTGTGAGAAGAGGGTTCCTCTTGGCAAAAAGGGCAAGAGGGGCCAATATAGAATGCTCAAGTGCCTTCCCAGGGGGCTCTCTACACAGTGGAAGGGATTAAATCCTTTCATGTTCTTTTTAAATTGCTGCCAAACATTCAAATAATTAGTTTGTAAGTTTGTTTGGGATAATTGTACAATATGCTGTTGTAAAATATCAAAAATTATAATGACATTGTAGAATAATATCAAGTAAGGATATTCTTTGCTCTAGGCCATGGCAATTCAATTTCAAACTGGCTGTCAATTTCTTTTTGTAACTTTATATAAACTTTGTCATTTCTCCTGTAGAGATCTTCAGATAAGGTCTTAACCAGTTAATGTCCCCTAATAATTTCTGAAAGTCATTTAAAGTTTTAAGACAATCTTTTCTTATCTCCACCTTCTGAGGCCTAATGCATTGGTTATCAGTTACAATCCTTACAATATTTGAAGGAAATCTCTCTTTATTTCCTTCCCAAATAATTTTCAGGTTACAGAGAGTTTCATTTAAAAATCTTTGTCACATGAAACAATTTCTCTTAAAGTTATGGTGACCACTAGTATGGATTAGATTTAATATTTTAATAACAATCTTTAGTTTATCCTGTAAATACCAGTGAAAGAAATTTCAAAATTTTCAAATTTCTCCTTTTTATTAAGCTAGAATTTTATTTTTTAAAGACTATCCCCTTAGGCTTATTTGCATCCACAAAGGGACCATAGGAGGCCTTCAGTAACTTTCTTAGAATACTTAATCAAATTGCTTACAAAGACATTGGCTTATTCAAAGGGAAGAGGTTGGCCCCTACGGCTTCCAAGATGGCGGCCCCCAGGGGACCAGCAAGCCATGTGGCCATCATGGTGGCTGTCTGATCCGTTCTTTTAAAAGACAGTCAAATTTATATTGCAGACAAACAAAAATCTCACTAGCTGTTTCTGGTCTTTATTAGAATTGTTTATAAAAATATTGGCTATTCATTTAGCTGAAAACCTTGATTATAATCTAAAAAGCTAATTTATTTATGTAATTAAAGTAGGTATCTTCATTTAAAAAGCAAAGCAAATTTAGTAACTGTTTACATCTGATTCACAAGTTGCAAATGTTGCCCTGCCTCTAGCTTAATTAAGAATGCAGGCGGCTACGGGCTTTTTGTCATTTTAAATTCTGCTGTTGGATTATAAGAAATATTTAGTTACTTTATTTTGCCCTTCTTAGAGGTCAAAACCTTCATAACATTTAAAACATATTTATTAATTTTTATTTGATAAGGCTTTCCATGCAATTTCATGTATATTAGATCTGTTAAACTTAAAAAGATTTCCTTTAAGAAGAGAGAATAAATTTCTTGTATTACTCCGGGCCCTTGGAGCTTTCCAAGAATCATCTGTTAAGGCCTTGAAATTTTAACATGGTAAAAACCATCAAACAAATATCTATATATAATTTAAATATTATAATACTTTTTATAATTATCTCAAGATATCAATTAGATTTTAAACTAGTTTTTGCATAGAAAAATTTTGGTTGGGATCACAGAATTAATCCTCTTTTTTAATTAGACCAATAATAAGCAATTTATTTTGAATTCCTAATTATTAGAAAAAAACACAACATTTTATTTTCTCAAAAATAAGTTCTTAGACTTTAGACATTTAATTACCACAACTATATAATTTCTCCCAATTTAATTTGCACTTTGAACTTTTAAAGCTGGCAAGTCAAATATATTTAGCATTTCCTAGATTAATAACACTTTAGATTTTTAAGAAAAATACAAGACATAATCAATTAATAGCTTTAATTCTGTCCTCTAGGTTTTTTATGAGGCAAATTTAAACTTTACTTTTTATTTGCCAGTAGCTCTGGAAAACCAGGTTTGGTTTATTCAAATGTAAATTACCACATTTTTCAAAGATTGTTCCTGGCAGGAAACTAGATTACCTGTCTGCTGGGGGAAGGGCGTCTACCCCTTCCTCCATTAATCAAAGGGCGTAGCCAGTTACCTGGGCTATTTAGATCTTTATAATTAATACATTATCCTATCTAATAATAGAGTAACATGTAAATTACCATCACTCCGCTACGCCCACGATTGGGCGGCGGGAGGCTGGGGGGTGGGACTCCCGGTGGCCTATCCAGCCATTGAGAGGCACGGATCTGCTGCCACTGAGGGGGGCTACCCTGCTGTTGAGAGGCACAGGGGGAGGGACTCCCGCCCCCTGTGCCTCTCAATGGCCAAATCCGCGGCCGCTGAGGGGGCCTGCCGCGGACACCCAGCTGCGCCTCTCAATGGCAGGGTAGCCAGGTGTCCGTGGCAGCCCTCCTCAGCGGCCGTTGAGAGGCGCAGGGAGTCCCGCCCCCTGCGCCTCTCAACAGCAGGGTAGCCCCCCTCAGCGGCCGCAGACCATCAAAAGTGGGGGAGCTGGGTGCCTGTCTGCTCCGGCACCAGGCCTCAGGCACCCAGCTCCACTGCGAAAAGCGAAAGCATGTAGGGGACCCCACACGTGCATGATTCAATCATGCACTGGGCCTCTAGTTTATCTATATTTCAACAATTTTTGAGATTCAAATCCAATTCCAATTATTTTAAGGCATTTACTTTGGATAAATTCTATAACAGAGACAAATTTACTTATTTTCTTGAAGGCCTTAAAAGTTAACTTTGACTGCGGTTCATTAGCATTTTAAAAACTACTCTTTATTATAGAAATGCGAATCCTGTTGCTGGAATTAGCTTGAATTTCATTCTGGGTTTTTCATTTTCTATAGCTTTTGCAGAGAGATTCCAGCTGAAGACAATCTAAATGTCCGAAATTGGACCATGCGCACATTCTGTCTTACAGCTAGGTTCTCTCCCCACAAGCACAGAAATTCCAGACACATTTCTAAATTTTTAAGACTTTTTCATGGCGAGAAAGGAAACTTTAAATTAGCACACTGGGAGAGTGGGCTTCCATATTGGATTGCCACGTGTCTCCCTTCTCCCACATCCTGCTTACTTCGGGGGAAGCATCAGCAACAGATCTGGCCACACATTTTTTCATGCTTAATAGATAAAGACAGATCTCAATTTTTTTCTTTTTCACTTTCCGAAGTAATAACTAGCACCCAATTTGGCAAGATTTGCATTTCCCTGCAAGTTCTTTTATATTTTTAAATGAAATCTTAAGTAATCTCATTGCAGGAGAGCAGATAGCCCTGCCTTCTCCTGCCATCTTTGAATTTCTCCACACCAGAGGCGGTTTCAGCAGTGGAGTTTCACTTCTTATTACAGATTTTAAATTCCAAATACCAATTAAGATTTTAATTTGAACAAGAAACCACATTCTTTTTTTTTTCTTTTTTTTTATTTTATTGATTTCTTACAGAGAGGAAGAGAGAGGGATAGAGAGTTAGAAACATCGATGAGAGAGAAACATCGATCAGCTGCCTCTTGCACACCCCCTACTGGGGATGTGCCCGCAACCAAGATACATGCCCTTGACCGGAATCGAACCTGGGACCCTTGAGTCCACAGGCCGACGCTCTATCCACTGAGCCAAACCGGTTTCGGCTGAAACCACATTCTTTAAGCATGCAAACCAAAAGTTTATAATAAAGTTTACTTTATATTTATAACCTAATTCTTCCCCATTAGCCTGGCTGAAAAAGACGTTCCCACCCTACTTACAGATCTCGACTCTGACCGTGGGCTTTGGGTGCGGTGAATTTCCCTCACCTTTTTTCGGTGAATTTTCCACTCCTTTTCTTGTTGTAATTTTTTCCTTCCTTCGCTCTAGGCATAAAATATCATCTCCTCCAGATGTCCCACGTTCAGGCGCCAGATGTGGGAACCCTTTCACTTCCCGTGTGGTTCAGGGTTCCGGTTCAGGGTTCGGGTTCTGGAGAAGGCTGCACACAAATGAAAGAGACTAGAAAAGTATTAATTTGGGAATATTGGGGGCCAGGCGGGAGCCCACCTCTACTGGGAGGACTACCGCCTTGCTTTGGCCTTGCCATCCCTTTTATTCAGGTTTGGGATACACCCATTGTCCTTAGGCAGGTAATTCCAGTAACAGGCAGATTATCTTATCAGTAAGGATTTACATGATTATTTGGCGGGGAAGTTGCCTCAGTTACCATTGTCTTAATTAGATAGGGAGTGGTTGGTTCTGACCTTTCAGAGCTTAAAGGTTGACCAGCCTTCCAGGTTCCTTGTCCACATATTTCTATTAGTGAGACAATGATCGGTTTCCAGCACCTTTCCTCAAACTCTATTTTAAACCCATGAAAAGAGTTGGAAGTTTCCAGCTCTTCATTAATGGCTTCCAGTGTTTATCTGATCATTTGTTCTCAATTGTGGCATCCATTAAAGATGGTTCAAGTCTCTAAATTATTTTCCTCTTCCTGAATTGTATCCATTATTTTGCCATAAATGATATTACTGGGACAACTAAATTTAATGGTGCCTCAGGAGTAGGTGGTATTATCAGTGTTAATTTTCTGGTCTTGGTGATTATATTGCAATTATGTAAGAGAATATCCTACATACAACCTCTAAAGTATTTTGGGGTGTTTGGGGCATCAGGTTGGTAACTTACTCTCAAATGTGTTCACGATTACCATTATCTGTACTGTACTTGTAACTTTTCTGTACCTTTCAGATTGTTTTTCTTAATTAATAAACTTTATATTTAGAGCAATATTATTTTATTTTTAATAAGATGAGCTTATTTATTTATTTTTATGTATTTATTTCAGAGAGGAAGAAAGAGGGAGATACAGAAACATCAATGATGAGAGAGAATCATTGATTAGTTGCCTCCTGCATGCCCCCCAATGGGGACCAAGCCCACAACCAGGGCATGTGCCCTGATCAGGAATCAAACCACCACCTCCTGGTTCATAGGTCAATGCTCAACCAGTGAACCATGCTGGCCAGGCTATTTTTTAGAACAATTTTAGGTTCACAGCCAAACTGAGCAGAAGATACAGAAAGTTCCTATATATCCCCTGTTCTCTTACACACATAACCACCCCCCACACCCCACTCATTATCAACCACCTTCACCAAAATGGTACGTTAGTTATAATTGATGAATCTACATCAACACATCATTATCACTAGAGTCCAGAGTTTACATTAGGGTTCACTCTTGGTGTTATGTATTCTAGGGTTTGGACAAATGGGTAAGGACACGTATCCGCCATTGTAGTATCATACAGAATAGTTTCATAGCTTTAAAAATCCTCTGTGCTCCACTGACTCATCCCTTCCTCTCCCCACCCTGGCAACCACAATCTATCGTATCCATAGTTTTGCCTTTTCCAGAATGTCATGTGCTTGGAAGCATACAGCATGTAGTCTTTTCTAAATTATTTTCAACCAGGTGAAGCTTGTAAAAAAACGTGATATTAAATCCCACAAGCTGGGGCCTCCATGATCTGCCCACCTTCCTTCCCAACCTCATCTCATACCCTCCCTTTCTCCCCACCTCCCTGCCCATAAGACACTGAATCACGGGTAGCTCCTCCTGAGTACACCAGGCATCCTTTCACCTGAGCCTTTACTCTTTTCTCTGCCCAAAACACCCTTCCCAGTCCCCTTGAAAAAAAAGAAAAAACAAAAACAAAAACAAAAAAACGTGATATTTTTCTCCAGAAGGGCAGTTCCTTGTCTCTATGTACATAAAGTAGGCTTTTAATAATTAAAAATATGACTATGGATATAATTACATCATTTTCCCAACAATCTATAAGGATCTGGTCCTGGCTTGCTCTCTGCTGTCTGTGCCTCCACCACCTGGCAGTGTCTCCAGGACAGATGTGACACAGAGCATCACAGCCATCACTCTGAACCCTTCACGTTGCCAGGGCTCTCTGTGCTGCCCAGCTATGTATGTGTTGGGCTCTGCCCTGTCTCTCATCTTCCTCCTGGAAGAGCAGGAAAGCCCAGTCATGTCTTCCCTTGGCAAAGGCAGAGGCACAAGCGAACCTTTGCATGTTAAAGCCTCCCTCAGCTGTGAGGCATTAACAATTGTTGTTTTTTTAAAAAATATATTTTATTGATTTTTTACAGAGAGGAAGAGAGAGGGATAGAGAGCTAGAAACATCAATGAGAGAGAAACATCGATCAGCTGCCTCCTGCACACCCCCTACTGGGGATGTGCCAGCAACCAAGGTACATGCCCTTGACCGGAATCGAACCTGGGACCTTTCAGTCTGCAGGCCAACGCTCTATCCACTGAGCCAAACCGGCTCCGGCAACAATTGTTTTTTTAAAATATATTTTTATTGATTTCAGAGAGGAAGGGAGAGGGAGAGAGAGATAGAAACATCAATGATGAGAGAGAATCATTGATCGGCTGTCATCTGCACGCCCCCCACTGGGGACTGAACCTGCAACCTGGGCATGTGCCCTTGACCAGAATTGAACCTGGGACCCTTCAGTTCCCAGGCCAACACTCTATCCACTGAGCCAAACTGGCTAGGGCATTAACAACTGTTTTTGATGGCCTTTTCTTTCCTTTCCATAAAGTCCTCATCCTCAGGAAGACTAAAGGCTGTTTGGACCTGGGAGATAGAGAAAGAGCAATGTGGATGCCCATTTCTTCTGTTGTTGCTCCAGAACCACCCCATCTTTGTTTGCCAGCAAAATGCATCCCCTGCACTCTCTTCTTTCCCCATGTGACTCCATTCTGAAACAAAGTCTTGAATTTGATTAGCAGAATCTACATTACATGTCTGCACCCTACCAAGAAGGGAAGCTGGAAAAGGGAAATGGTTCAGAAGACTTGAGGCAGCCATGAATGGCAGATGCTCACTACAGTGGCTCTACTTGTATCATGTGACCTGGCTTCTTAAGACATAACTTTTCATCTATAGACTAACCATAAGGGAAATGTTCACCCTTTGAGGTGGCTTGTGGGAGAACTCTTTCCAATAAGAACAGAGAAGAACAAACTGACCCAATTGAACCCTCTCTCAGGACATCTGGGAGACATATACAGAGGCAGCAGTTAGACAGCAAAAAGAGGGGTTACAAGGATGGAGAGAGACAAGAGCAGGAAGCAGAAAGCCACAATCACCAGATTTCTTCATCTTGTAAAAGCCACTGTGGTGTCACTAGATTTACCACAGTGTCTGGACTAACGTCCTACTTTTATATGGAGCCTGACATAGAACTCACATGACAAGAGAGGACCCGAACATATCTGCTCCTGCAATCCGAAACATGAAACCCGCTGCACCCACCAAAAGTATCGCAAAGTCCGAGTGTCCAGTGGTGGACCACTAGATTTGAGCTCACAAAGGAACCAATGTTTAATCAATTTACGTTTCATTCCAAAGCATCTAGTACTTACAGAAAACACTCAGGATTCGTCTGTTGAAGTGGAAATGAGGGTATACGCAGTAAGAGCTATGGGATTCAGAACAGAGAACAATCGCTGTTACAACCCCAGTATGCTAGGTGTTCTGGGTTTGCCCCCTCCCCACAGATTCACTATCTGCTCTTCTCTGCCTTGCTCTGTGTCTTGGAGGGTGACTTCCAAGGACTGCATGACCTATGCTCCCTTATCTTGTGGCTTTCCCCTGGGGATAGCCAAAGAGAAGTACTGCTCCTGAGAATGGATGGGAGGGAGACAGATGGGAATTTTGTCCCTACCACCCTATGTTCTCTTGCAAGGGCTGTGGTACCATACTATGGCCACAGCTACTGCCAGGCGTCTCTCTCCCACCGTTTTGGCTCTCAGGTTTTTGGTGGCAATGCTCACTTCCCTTGCCTCTTCAGGCCTTTGTTGTGTTCCTAAACCCTGCCCACACCTCTGAAAATAGTCCCTTTTTAAACCCTTCATATTCTAAAAAGATATTCATATTCAAGAAAAAGGAGATAGTATTATCCTTGTCCCCAAGTAGTCTTACCACTTCGAGACAGGTCAAGTTCACAAAGTCAGAAACAATATACAAAACAGTCTTTTACTTCTAGCATTGAAGATACAGGAGTGACTCCTCTGTTTTCTTCTATCAGTTCTACTCCCCAAATTCTCTCACTGGGCCCAGATCTCAACCTCTCTCTCCCTCACCCCCCTTAATCAGGGAAGCCTCCTTCTCTGTAGCTATAGATTTCTTTGTTTAGTTTTTAATCTCCCTTTCTCCTGGCTCCTGGCACCCATTGCTTCTTCTTCAGTTTGTCAGTCTTTTGACCTAGTCAAGCTCTTTGCCAGATGGTGTTGGGGTTTCTGACCCTGGAGGCTCATGATCGAAAGAGGAAAAAAAGGCCTTTTTAATGGTCTGCCCTCACGTTGTGCAGTCTGTAAAATGTCAGATCGCTCACGAATTAGGTAAACTATCCTACTGTCTTTAGTGTTTCCTGCACTTGCTGGGAGGTTTGCTAAAAGGCCAGACATCTTCTGTTAGGCTGGCCTGACATGGATCTGACTCTACAGTAAAATCAAATTTTCAAAATCATAATAAATTATATAAAGCAGTCCAAATTTCAAATATAGAGTTTTGCATAAAGAATGGAATAAGTTCAAAAGAAAATATCTCATCTGCTTTATGTTGTTTCCTTCTGTTTTGTACTGGAATTCAGTATCAACAGCTGTGAACATTAAAAATAAAAAACAGTGAAAACCAGACTTTCTTTAAAAAGAACACAAAGGGATTGAATCTGAGCCTGATAAAGCCTCTGGATTCAGCTGCCAGTTTCTAGGAAACGCGGAGGGCTCAGGGACATGCTGAACTAGATCAGGAGTGTGCAGTCGGCAAAGTCCACACTGCAAGGTACTCTGTGTGCCAACCAGACTGAGTTCCACAACAAATAAAGTACAAGAAAGGATGGGGGAGACCCTACATTAAAAGACATAACAAGGTTTGCTTTTATTTTTAAACAGGCAAGAGTAAACTACAGTGTAAAGCAGCAATTTTGGACCTTTTTCATCTCATGGCACACATAAACTAATTACTAGAACTCTGTGACACTCCAAAAGAGATTCGTTTTGCTAATCTGACAAAATCCTATATAATAAAAGGCTAATATGCAAATCTACCAAATGGCTGAACAACCGGTTGCTATGACATGCACCGACCACCAGGGGACAGATGCTCAGCGCAGGAGCTGCCCCCCTGGTGGTCAGTGCACTCCCCCTGTGGCTCACGGCTGGTGAGCACAGTGGCGGTGGCAGGACCCTCTCCCTCCTACTCCACAGTGCTAAGGACTCCTTGGGGGATGTCCGACTATTGGCTTAGGCTGGCAGTCGGACATCCCCCAAGGGGTCCCAGACTGCGAGAGGACACAGGCCAGGCTGAGGGATTCCCCCCCCCCTCCCGCCCCAGTGCATGAATGTCGTGCACTGGGCCTCTAGTAATAGATATAATGTTGATTCATTTACATCAGACGGTTGTTGTTGTGTTGGCTGTTGTGTTTCTTTTTTTTTTTTTAATAAGAAAACATCAGAGGACATCTTTTTCATTGATTTTCAAAGTGGAAAGCAGTGGGGTGGGGAGGAGAGAGAGGAAGAAGAGAGAGAGACACACCTATTGGTTGCCTGAAGCACATACCCCGACAGAGGCCGAGAATTGAACCAAGACCCTTTGATGCAAGGCCCAAGCTTCAATCACTGAGCCATACCAGCCAGGGCGCTGTTGTCATTTTTTTTATTTGACTGTCTAAGGGAAAAGAGGTCAGTGCGCTGACTAAACAGTCAGATATTGCACGTTTTAAAATTTTCAATGGGGCACACCCATTGAAAATCGTTGGTCTAAACATTTGCCTTTGACCTCACACATCTGGGGAGGCAGTTAACTCATAATTAAGATCACAGGCTTTGGGGTTAGGCAGTGTCACCCCATTCTCCTCATTTCCTTCTATTCTTATAAGAGGAAAATCTTTTTTAAAAACAGAAAAAAATTTTAACTAAATTTTATTGCTTTATTAAGAACACTCTTTTTAAAAAAATATATACTTTTATTGATTTCAAAGAGGAAGGGAGAGGGAGAGATAGAAACAACGATGGGAGAGAATCATTGATTGGCTGCCTCCTGCACACCTCACACTGGGAATCGAGCTCGCAATCCAGGCATATGCCCTGACTGGGAACCTGGTTCATAGGTTGATGCTCAACCACTGAGCCACACTGGCCAGGCTAGGAGGAAATTTTAATACCACAACACACTATGACATCATATTAGGAAAAGAACCAGAGAATGTCAGTTGAGTTAGCATGTGAACCAGAGACTCTCCCACAGGGGCTGTATTTCCATGGTGTCTCACTTTTCTGTTTATTTCAGTTTGACATTTTAACAGAAATTGTGATCTCGTGCCCGGGTGGTATGGCTCAGTAGTTGAGTGTTGATCCATGAACCTGGAGGTCACATTCAATTTCAGGTCAGGGCACATGATTGGTTTGCAGGCTTAATCCCCAGTAGGGGGCATGCAGGAGGCAGACAATGGATGATCCTCTCTTATGATTGATGTTTCTATCTCTCTCTCTCCCTCTCCCTTCCTCTCTCTGAAATCAATTTTTAAAAATCTTAAAAAAAAAAAAGTGATCTCATGAGTACAGCCTTGAACTAAAATTAGGGTACTATTTTTCATTTCCAGTACAACCTCTGATAAGCACTATTACCACAGGCAAACTATTTAACTTAAATGCACTTATTTCTTCATCTATAGCAACAGCAAAATTCTGATTTTCAAGGAAGCAGATATGATGATAAAAATAGCATAATAGGCTATTTTTATCTCAGCATATGAAGGAAGCAGCAGGGTGTGGAGGAAAGTGCAGTGGGCTAAAAGAAAATTTGTATTCTAGTTCTGATACATCGCTAGATGACTGGGTAGTCTTGTACACATTACTTAACCTCTGTGGGTGAGAATCTAGCTGCTAAATAATCTCTAGGATACTTTCCAACTTTTAAAAAAAGTTTAAGATTCTAATCATTACTTTGTGAATGACTATTGTGCATGTCTAAAACGTTTCTGTAAATTGTTTATTTTATTGCCTCATGCTGGGGCCTGTGAGGGGGACAATAACTATCACCCCTCTTTCCTGCCCTAATTCTGAACCAAATGAGATGTAATATAGAGTATAAGGCAGTAGGGGCTAGAAAAAGGCAAAATATCACCTTTATCCTATATAATAAAAGGCTAATATGCAACTTGTCCCCTCGACCGGGAGTTTGACCAGGAGTTCAACCAACCACCCACGGTCCCTTCCCCTGGCTGGCCCGGCCAGATCGGCCCCAATCAGGGCAGGCTGGCTGGACCCCACCTGTGCACAAATTCGTGACTGGGCCTCTAGCTAATAATAAAGATTAGAGTGGAAAATATGGCATATACCTGTGTGCAAGTGGACTTCTTAAAACTGAACCCCACACTTAGAAGACAGTCTCAAGCATCCAGGCTCCAGGCAGTGTACTATCCCAGACTGCCCTACATGGAATCAGTTATAAACAAAATTTTTGGAATGGAAGAACAAAGTAAAGTATAGGCTCCCCAGAGAAAATTTTTGTATATGTCCTTTAGTAGGTTGAGGAAGTTCCCTTCCATTCCTGGTTTATTGATTGTTTTTATCATAATTGAATATTATCAAATGCTTTCTCTGCATCTATTGAAATAATTATGTGGGTTTCATCCTTTATTCTATTGATATAGTGTGTTACATTAATTCATTTCAGGTATTAAACCAACCTTGCATTTGGGATAAGTTTCTCTTGGTTATAGTGTATAGGCCCAGTGCACGAGTTTGTACACCAGTGGGGTCCCTCAGCCTGGCCTGTGGGATCAGGCTGAAACCGGCTCTCTGGCATTTCCCGAGGGGTCCGGATTGCAAGAGGGTGCAGGCCAGGCTGAGGGACCCCACTGGTGCATGATCGGGTCCGGGGAGGGACGCGGGAGGTTGGCCAGCTGGAGAGGGGCCGCAGGAGGGCTCCAGGGCATGGCTGGCCCATCTAGCTCAGTCCCGATCGGCAGGACCCCAGCAGCAAGCTAACCTACCGGTTGGAGCATCTGCCCCCTGGTGATCAGTGCACGTCATAGCGAGCGGTTGAGCGGCCTTAGCATATCATTAGCATATTACGCTTTGATTGGTTGAATGGATGACTGGACACAGCATATTAGGCTTTTATTATATAGGATAATCCTTTTACATGCAGCTGGATTCAGTTTGCCAATATTTTGTTGAAAATTTTTATGTCTATATTCGTAAGAGATATTATTCTCTAATTTTCTTTTTTTCTGTTGCCTTCAATTTTGGCATGGCCATATAGAATAAGTTGAGAATTGTTCACTCCTCTTCTATATTTTAGAAGATTTTGTGAAGAATTGGTGTTAATTCTTCTTTAAATGTTTGATAGAATTCATCAGTGAAGGCAGCTGGGCCTAGACTCAGCCCTCTTTTAAAAGTCTTCCAATTGATTAAGTCAGGGCCACCCAGGATCATCTCCCTTTTGATTAACTTACAGTCAACTGTTGAGACACCTTAATTACAACTATAAAATCTTTACATAGGCCCAGCCGGTGTGGCTAAGTGGCTGAACATCGACTTATGAGCCAGGAGGTCATGGTTCAATTCCCGGTCTGGGCATATGCAAATGCCCAGTGTGGGGCATGCAGGAGGCAGCCAATGAATGATTCTCTCTCATCATTGATGTTTCTATCTCTCCCCCTTCTTCCTTCCTCTCTGAAATCAATAAAAAATATTTAAATATATATATATTTATTTAAAAATCTTTGCACAGTAACATTGAAATTGTTTGATTAAATACCTAGGAAAAGGTGTGTGCATACTATAACATCCCTGCTGCATCCTTTTTCTTTTCTTTTATTATTATTATTTTTCTTTATTGATTAAGGTATTACATATGTGTCCTTATCCCCACATTGCCCCCCCCCCCCCGCCCCACTCATGCCCTCACCCCCCCCCCCCCACCTTCCCCGCATCGGTGTCTGTGTCCATTGGTTAGGCTTATATGCATGCATACAAGTCCTTTTGTTGATCTCTCCCCCTTACCCCCACCCTCCTGTACCTTCCCTCTGAGATTTGACGGTCTAATCCAGGCGTCCTCAAACTACGGCCCGTGGGCCACATGCGGGTGTTTTTGCCGTTTTGTTTTTTTACTTCAAAATAAGATATGTGCAGTGTGCATAGGAATTTGTTCATAGTTTGTTTTTTTTAAAAAACTATAGTCCGGCCCTCCAACGGTCTGAGGGACAGTGAACTGGCCCCCTGTTTAAAAAGTTTGAGGACCCCTGGTGCTTCTCTGTCTATGGATCTGTTTTTGTTCATCAGTTTATGTTGTTCATTATATTCCACAAATGAGTGAGATCATGTGATATTTATCTTTCTCTGACTGGCTTATTTCACTTAGCATAATGCTCTCCAGTTCCATCCATGCTGTTGCAAATGGTAAGAATTCCTTCTTTTTTACTGCCGTGTAGTATTCCGTTGAGTAGATGTACCACAATTTTTAATCCACTCATCTGCTGATGGGCACTTAGGCTGTTTCCAAATCTTAACTATGGTAAATTGTTCTGGTATGAACAAATTGTGCTAGCCTGGCATATATCCTTTCTGATTGGTGTTTCTAGTTTCTTGGGATATATTCTTAGAAGTGGAATCACTGGGTCAAATGGGAGTTCCATTTTTAGTTTTTTGAGAAAATCCATACTGTTCTCCACAGTGGCTGCACCTGCATTCCCACCAGCAGTGCACAAGGGTTCCTTTTTCCCCGCATCCTCGCCAGCACTTGTCATTTATTTGCCAATGTTATAACCAATAAGGGTTTAATCTCCAACATTTACAGGAAACTCGTACAACGTAACAAAAGAAAGATAAACAACCCAATCAAAAAATGGGCAACGGACCTAAATAGATACTTTTCGAAAGAGGATATAAGGAAGGCCAAGAGACATATGAAAACATGCTCAAAGTCACTAATTATCTGAGAGATGCAAATCAAAATGACAATGCGGTACCATCTCACACCTGTCAGAATGCCTCCTTTTTCTTCTCCAATAATAACAAGAGAAGATCTCTTGTCTTCCATCTGAACAGGAAGCATACTGGAAAGGAAATACTGGGGACTAGCCAAGTTGACACATCATAAAGCCATCAGTTTCCAAACTTATAACTGCATCATTATGATGAAGAACTTATTACAAATGTAGATTTTTGATATCATATTCCAAAAGGGTGTGGTTTCCATTCCTGGTCAGAGCACATACCTAGGTTGCAGGTTTGATCCCCCATCAGGATGCATTTGGGAGGCAACCAATGTTTCTCACATCGATGTTTCTCTCTCTCTCCCTCTCTCCCTCTTTCTCCCTCCCCCCCCTCACTCTCTCTTTCTCATCTATAATAATAAAAGCGTAATATGCAAATAGACCGAACGGCTGAACAGAGGAACGACTGTCCAGAGGACCATGCTTCAGGCACCAGGCCAGCCAAAGTGGGTGAGATGCAATTGGTTGGGGCCCAGCCATTGCCCCATGATCACCCCGGCCAGTGGGGCAATCAATCGTGGGGCTCCATGATCGCCCCAAAGAGGGAGCCCAGGCTACCTGGCCGGCGGCACTGAGGCGGGTAGGTGGGGCCTCCTTTTGCAAGGTGATCAATCACAGGGCTCCCAGACTGTGAGAGGGCACAGGCCAGGCTGAGGGACCTCCCTGACCCCCTGCCAATGAACAATTTTTGTGCACTGGGCCTCTAGTCAATAATAAATCAAAATACATACCAGCCAAATGCTATGTGTAGATCTTATTTAGATCCTGAGTCAAACAAAATAATTACAAAAATTTTTATTACATACTCCAGAGGATAGAGCATTAACCCATAGGTGGACTGAAGGGTCCTGGGTTCGATTCCAGTCAAGGGCATATGCCCAGGTTGTGGGCTCGATCCCCAGTAGGGGGCATTCAGGAGGCAGCTAATCAATGATTCTCTCTCACCATCGATGTTTCTGTCTCTCTCTCTCCCTCTCCCTTCCCCTCTGAAATAAATAAAAATATATTTTTTAAAAAATTTATGGGACAATTGGGGATATGAACACTGACTGGATATTTATTAAATTTTTTAAGTATGATCATGGTTTTATAGTTATTCTTTTAAAATATATTTTACTTTTAGAGATACATACTAAAATAATTAAGGATGAGAACTACATAATATCTGGAATTGGTTTTAAAATATTTCTTTTGGAGGAAGAGGGGACATTGAATGGAGTGTAGTGAACATCACTGACCATGAGTGGATGATTGTTGAAGCTAGGTAACAGGTACATAGAATATTACCCTCTTCTCCCAACTTTAGAATATGATTGAAATTTTCAATAATTAAAAGTTTTAAAAAGGTATTTTTGTAATGCTATCCCCCCATGTATTATCTCATTTAATCATCATAACTGTCTTGTGAGGTAACAGGAATGACTCTGTTTTACAGATGAAGAATTTGAGGCTCAGAGAGATTCGGTATCATGCCTGACACAGCTAATTAGAGGCCCGGACCCAAATCCAAGCAGTATACCTTCAAATACGTTGTTATGCTATCACTCCAAACTCTGTATGAAAAACTGAATAATCATTATGGGTTGTTTGATGAACAATAAAGGGAGAAGGAGCAGAGAAACAGATTAAACATCATTACTCTTATTCAGAATGATGAATTCGTAGCATGTTCTTCTCTAATTAGGGGAGAGATTAATAACAACCATCAGCTGCTATGAGTTTACTAGTGAGCGCAAAGAGACGCAAGCTACTAAATAGGATTGATTTATAGTTCCAGATGTGAAAGAGAGGATCTATTAACTTTTTTTTTAACAAACCATCAAAGATGATAATAAAAGCAATTTAAGACATTAAATACATGAACTGACACTGCTCTTCTCAGGACTCAAAGGTTATATTATGCTCCTTTCCTTCAAAATATAGTCAATATGTGCTGAGAAAAACAAAATTTCTCAGGGTAATATCTGAAACAGGGACAAGTAATTAAATCATATTTGGATCTTGTTAATGCATCTATTGTCATATTAAATGATTTTTGTCTATGATCTCTCACAACTTTCTAGAAGGCCAGGTGCCTATTGGCATATGATGGTATGTTTACATATATAAAATTTTTACAGCAGGAATACAGCTCAGCCAATGTTTTTATTTTTAAATATATTTTTATTGATTTCAGAGAGGAAGGGAGAGGAAGAGAGAGAGATAGAAACATCAATGATGAGAGAGAATCACTGATCAACTATCTCCTACACACCTCCTACTGGGGATGGAGCCCACAACCCAGACATGTACCCTGACCAGGAATTGAACCCTGACCTCTTAGTTCATAGGTCAATGCTCAACCACTGAGCCACGCTGGCCGGGCTCAGCCAATGCTTTTAGCCAATATTTTCACTTCTTGACAATTTACAATACAGTGAAGTATCTTTCTTAAGCTGATAAATTGACCACTTCATATCTAGTAGGAACCACAAAAAGAGGTATTAACATACGAATTACTACTGTGTATCTAAATGCTTCCCTACATATAGATTGATCTTATGATAGTAGTGACTCACCAATGAATAATTTCATGTAGCTTCATCCCCTCTAAAAAGATTTGCACACCTTTGACTAATGCTGTCAAAATGTCCTAAAAGGAACAAAAAACAATGGGTTAATAGTGATGGGATTTAAACATTCAGGAAAAAAAGAGTTATGAAGTCAATCTTGAAAGAATTAAACTAAGTGTCCTACAGATACTTATTTCTGGGTTGTGTGACGACCTTGAAGAACTTTAGACTTCTTGCTCAGATCAAATGCCTGCTTCCCAAGCAGCGGTTCTAAATCCAATACCTCTATCATCTGCAGCAGCAGTCACTTCCCCCTTCAGGTCTGAATTTACCCATTTCACCTGAGAGCTGAAGGCAATGAAAGGTAGAAATGAGGAGGAACCAGGAAGGCAGACAGAAGGTAAATGGCAAGCACCAATTTATGAAACAGTGAGTTCCAATAACTACATTACCAAAAAACGGTACAGTAATCCCTCCTTATCCACAGGGAATATATTCCAACACCTCTAGTGGATGCCTGAAACTGTAGATAGTGCTGAATCCTATATATGGGCATACTATGTTTTTTCTTATACATACATAACTATGATGAAGTTTAATTTATAAATCAGGCACAGTAAGAAATGAACAACAATAACTAATAATAAAATATAGTAATTATAACAGTGTACTGTAATAAATGTTATGTGAATGTGGCCACTCATTACAGAGGACGCTTGCTGAAAGGATCATCTTCGTGTAGGCCAGTGGTCGGCAAACTCATTAGTCAACAGAGCCAAATATCAACAGTACAACGATTGAAATTTCTTTTGAGAGCCAAATTTTTTAAACTTAAACTTCTTCTAATGCCACTTCTTCAAAATAGACTCTCCCAGGCCGTGGTATTTTGTAGAAGAGCCACACTCAAGGGGCCAAAGAGCCGCAGTTTGCCAACCACGGGTGTAGGCTCAGTGCTTTTGGCGCAACACATTGCCCTCATTCAGAACACTTTTTCTGTTCATGTCTCCCACCCACAAACTTAGTGCCTTTTCCCTCTTAAGTTAGCCCTTACCGCACCCTGTGGCTGCAACCTTTGCCGTTTGAGGTCCAACAGCAACACTAGCATGGGTCTCTTTCCTTTCTTTTCTTTTCTTTTCTTTTCTTTTCTTTTCTTTTCTTTTCTTTTCTTTTCTTTTCTTTTCTTTTCTTTTCTTTCCTTTCCTTTCCTTTCCTTTTCTTTTCTTTTCTCTTTAATATATTTTTATTGATTTCAGAGAGGAAGGGAGAAGGAGAGAGAGACAGAAACATCAGTGATGAGAGAGAATCATTGATTGGCTGCCTCCTGCACACCCACCACTGGAGATTGAACCCACAGCCAGGCATGTGCCCTTGACCAGAATCCAAACAGGACCCTTCAGTACACAGGCCAACGCTCTATCCACTGAGCCAAACCAGCTAGAGCTATCATGGGTTTCTTTGTCCTTCTTCACAGTTTTATGGGTAGAAGATTCATTCTTACTGTAGATCTTAGCAGCCGCAGCATATGATTTTTTTTCTTTCCCTGTTAAGTCAAGAACTCTTGCCTTTTCACTTAAGGGAAGAACTTTATGGCTTCTCTTCTGCATATCCAGATTGCCAGCATCACCACGCTGCGCTTTGGGGCCGTTACTAAGTAAAATAAGGGTGACTTGGACACAAGCACTGCAATACCGTGCCAGTCAATCTGATAAACGAGATGGCTACTGAGTGACTAACAGGCAGGCAGCGTGTACAGTGTGGACACGCAGGACAAAGGGATGATTCACGTAAGAGTGGGGCAGAGCGGGGCAGCATGAGATTTCATCACGCTGCTCAGGACAGCGCACAATTTAAAACTTACAAATTACTTATTTCTGGAATTTTCTATTTAATATTTTCGGACCATCAGGGTCTGAGAAGGCTTGTAAATTAGTGATATCTTTCCATGTGTCTTGAGCAAAGACTTATTTGTTTTCTTTAAATTAAAAAAAACAAAACAAAAAACCCCCACAAAAACCCGCAGGTCTGTCCAAAAAGGGTGTAAAGACTTTGTCACCTTCTAAAAATCATGAATATTGAAAACAACATGACTTTCCATATGCAGGTTTTAAACTTTTCTAAAATAATTGGGCTCTCTTCAAGGGAGGTTTCCCACATACTTTGAGGGAATGCACATCTTGGGGCAAAAATTCTTCATTTAGGGACATTTAGATGGTGAAAGAAAGTACCCCTCCCCCCCACACACAGATAGTGTAATAAACAGTTGCTAGATTTTATACTATCATAAAACAATGTTTCATAAAAAAAAGATTGGACATGTAATAAAAAAGAAAATACTCCTGATTGCTCTGCATTAAGTAAAAATTATCAGTTCATGTCAAAAAGCCATTCCTGATTACCATACCTGCTCCATGCCTTGCTCACTCTGTAATGTATTGCTTGTTTTTACAGGACAGCTCAGCAGATGTGACATCTGGTTATCCTGCAGGTTTGGAGCTCTAGTTTATTTTTAGTTGGGATGGCATGAGAAAGTTTAATACCTTGGGGAAGCTTACACTGCAAAAAATTTTAGCTTGAACTTTGTTACATCTAGGACTTTCCTGAATCTTTAAGGTTGACCTGATAAGAAAGAGAAAGTGAGCACTATTCAACAGAAGTAGGACAAGGAAGATAGGGGGAAAGAAAGGTCAGTACTGAACCCCTCCAGATTCACTCACTATTCACCCTGGACCCGATACAGTTATGAATGCTGCCTCAGATAACCCCGTTATGAGCAGTGAGCAGAAACCTTTCAATGAAAAATGTCTGGCTATTCCATACAGTGTTTGGCCCAGTTTTCTGAGTTTAATTTAACTTTATTGTTAGTCCTTCTTACTCTTTGGCAGGCAAAGTGCTGTCCAACCCAATAGAATCCTGCTGCGGAATTACCAGACTTCTGGCCTATTAGCACTGTTCTCTTTTCGTTTCACTTTTGCAAAACAAAATGAGCAACAAAACTTTATGTGCACATTAAGCTGCAATAACTATTTACTACCAAAACTAAACATGACAAAAACCCTCTAAACATGACAACACACACACACGCGCGCACACACATATAACATAACATATACAGGCTAGAAGCCTAAGACAATGGTTTGGTAAATTATACTACTATCAAAATCATACACCTCCAAAACAAAAATTTGAGACAGAAAGGATATGGGTAAACAGGAACCCTCATTTACTGCTGGGAAAAGTATAAGTTGTATGATACAACGCTTTTGAAGAGCAATTTGGCAATATCCAGTAAAGAAGTGTGCAGGAATCACAACATGCAGTCTCACTTGTACATCGATACACTAGAGAAATTCTCAGACGTGTGCACAAGGAGATATGCTTGGTGCAGCATTATTTTGACTAAAAGAAACAAGGGGAATAACCTAATGTTTATTAATTTTCAAATAGAGTTTCCAAAAAGGAATACTATTCAGTAGTTAAAATGACACTCAACTTACATGTATCAACATGGATAAATTTTGAAGACACGCTGAATAACAATGATGAATTGCAGAACGATATTGTATTGCAGAATTAAATTATATTATACACATTTTTTTGTTAATCCTCACCTGAGGATATTTTTCTATTGATTTTTAGAGAGGGTGGAAGGGAGGGGAAGAGACAAAGAGAGAGAAACATCGATATGAGAGAGAGACATTGATTGGTTGCCTCCTGCTCACACTCCAACCCAGGCCAGGATCGAGCCTCCAACTGAGGTACATGCCCTTAACTAGAATTGAACCTTTGGATTGATGCTCTATTCACCAGCTAGGGCATTATACACATTTTAAAAAGACACCTAGGTCTGTGAAAAAGTATGAAGACATAGAAGTATACTGCTTAAGATGCTTGTCAAAAACCACAGGGGACTCCCTTGTTTAGACTAAGTCTAATTTGGGTTCATTAAAAAATGAGGAATGAGCCCTGGCCACTGTGGCTCAGTTGGTTGGGTGTCCTCTCATGCACCAAAAGGTTGTTGGTTCAATTCCTGGTCAGGGGACATGCCTGGGTTGCAGGCTCGATCCCTGGTAGGAGGTGTGCAGGAGGCATCCCATTGATGTTTCACTCTCACATCCATGGTTCTCTATCTCTCTCCCTCTTTCTCTAAAAGCCAATAAATTTTTTTAAATTAAATTAAAATAAGCAATAAGGTAGAAGTTTCAGAATACCAAAACACTAGAGATTACTCAAAGATTTTCATGTCTTTTAAGTCTTTCTGCAAAAATGTTCAGGCATGACCACACTGGTTTCATCACTCTGCTTATGAAATTTCTTCATTTTTTAATATGTCCAGGCATATCTGAACATCCCTAGCCCCCATGACCATCTCCTTTTATAGAGGCAGACAAGAGGGTTTTGACCCCAAGTAATGTATGCTTCAAAGTACAGAAAAAGGTATTATGGCCTTATAAAAATTACCTTCCCCTGGGGTCAAAAGAAATTATAGTATAATATCTAATACAGATCTGATTATAACTCAGTGACCTCATTTGAAGCAAGTTTGATGGGCAGATTTTTCTCTGTTCTTCATTAGCAAAATTAATCTGAAGGCTGACACCGTTTGTGAATAGCTTCTCTCGGGAACTTTACAAGCCTCACTATTGCAATAACCTGAAATTAATCTCTCTTAGAAAGATGCTTGCGGATCCTGGTGAGACTCCCTCAGGAACAACTGTTGACAGTCAATTTGTTATTGCTGTCTTTTCTTTTCCTCTGAAAGACATAGGAAAATATTTAAACCTTTGGCTGGAGGGGGTTTCCAGGGATATAGAAAGGTCTCCAAAAAGAGATGCACATCCACCTTCAAGGTGGTGTTCACCTAGAGAGAGATGGAGACCAATGGGACCAGTGAAAGCATAAAAGAAGCTGCAATTGTATCTTTAACATTGTAGTCTTTTTTAATTAAAAATGTGAAGCAAATATTGAGAAATGGTAATATTTTTAAAACCGGATGGCAGACATATACCGGATGGTATGTCCTCATTACATAATTATCTCCCGTTTTCTGTATTCTTGAATGTTTTAAAAGAAAAGAAATAAAACAATGCTGTCAGTGTGGCTCAGTGGTTGAGCATTGACTGTGAACCAGGAGGTCATGGTTCGATTCCCAGTCAGGGCACATGCCCAGGTTGTGGGCTTGATCCCCAGTGTGGGGTGTTCAGGAGGCAGCCAATCAATGATTCTCTATCAGCAGCATTGATGTTTCTATCTCTCTCTCTCTCTCCTTCTCCCTATTTCTCTGAAATCAATAAAAATATATTTAAAAAAATGAAGAGCAATTCCATTTCTAAGATGTTTTCTGTTGGATAGAGTTGCATAAACGCACAAAGATATATGTATAAAAGTATTGCTAATCATAGTAAAAAATGAAGAAAGATCACTTCTATCTAAGAAAGACAGATTAAATTGATGATGCTATGTCCAATTTACAGAATACTATGCATCAACAAATGAAGATGATCACAATATAACCTAAGTTCAAAAATGAGCAAGTGGTGGAACCTCATATACAATACAATTCTATTTGCACAAAAAGGCATGCTTTATGCCTATATGTGCAAACAAGTGTCTGAAAGAAATGTACAGTTATTATCTCTAGGAGATGAGAATGGAGCCTGGGAATGGGAAAGAAACATGTTATTTCTTCTGTGACTTTTATTACATCAGCTAGGACTCTGCTGCCAATGACAGAAAACAGAAACTCTAACTGCCCGAAGAAATGAGTGAATTCATTGCCTCAATTTAACGGAAAAATCTGTGGGGGGTTTCAGGTTAATCAATTTATTTCCTGTTGCTACCTACAAGGTAGCCCTGTGCCTAAATTTTTGGACACAGGCCTCATACAGCGCTACATGATACTGGTTTTGGGGCTTTTGGCTGCCACCACGTGGTGAGTATGCTGTACTGCTTCTAGGTTCCATTAAAGAAGGACTCAAGTAATTCAATTTCCAAAATGAAAAGTGGTAATACTACAGACTCTGATGCGACTAACAAAGTAGATGAATTAATGTTTCTATTCAAAGATAAAAAAGGATTTATCTTCCAAAAAAAGGGTTTAAGATCAGGTATATAATGACTTCATATACATTTATAGTTAAATTGAATATATTACTTTCTGCTTGTATGTTTAGCATATAAAGAAAAAATGAAGAAAAAAATGACATTGCAAATATTATGAGCCACTAACTGTAAAATGCCTTAAAACTAGTAATGCATAGAAAGTATATGAATAAAATTACATGCCAGCGATTTATTCAAACCTTTAAACCTACTAATATATTTTTTATTATTGTGCTTTATTCTGAGTACAGATTGCTGTAATTTTCTTTGGAATGATGCCATTATACAATGGCTACATAACAGTAATATCTCCTAAATTACACTGAAATTTTGAATGCTCGGTAGAGACACATCATTCAAATAGGTCTTTCCAGCGTTTTACATTTGGGGAATGGGGAGAAAAGAGAACACGAGCACTGAACATTTTAATGAAAATTAGAGGAAAAGTGTAAATTAATGAGAAATGCAATGCACACACGCAATGCACACAAAAGAGAGGGGAGCCAAAAAATGGATGGACTCTAAACGATGTTTTATTCCGCTAAATGTAAAGCTTATTATTAAGAATATCTTATAGGAAAGGCTTCAGATCAAGGTGTAGACTGTGACACGTAACTAATTCCACACCCTCCCACCGACATTCCAACATAGATATTTTTTTTAAAGTACAAACACTTTTAGAGTATCATCAGTGTACCAGAAATTTTGAAGACTACCTGGAAAATAGAAAGCAAATGGGGTTGGATTTCCTGAGAAAAATAAAAAGAGGAGAAATTGCATCTCAGGACACAAAGGCTACATAGGTTTTTTCTAAGAAGTCTCAGATTAGCTCCAGGCTCTTAGCAAATTCAAGAGAGGAGCTGACTGTGGAGCAACCATCAGTGTAGTTCATTAAAGATGCTTCCTGGTGAGAGTGTTGGGGCCTGAGAGAAAAATCAAAGCCAGACTTTAGTAACTTCATAATTTGACCCCCCCCTCAAAAAAAATTAAACAAGAGACTTTGTAATATTAAAAGCAGAATTCACAATGAAGGCATAAAATCTATGCACCAAATAACATAGCATCAATATTCATAAAGCAAAAACTCTAGAAGATACAAGGAAAATCAGAAACACAATAAAGAAAGAGACCTCAATTCACTTCCCTTAATCTATGTTGGAGCAAATAAAAAACAAGAATATGGAAGAAAAGGGAGTAATGTCTTCAAAGGCTTAAGAAAAAATTGTTGGGCTTAGCTTTATTATTAACTAATCACGAAGACAAAATAAAGGCATCTGGGAATTTAAAAGTTTACCTACATGAAAAAAATTACCTGAAGAGTTCAGCATAAAAAAAAAAAAAAGGAATCCAAGGCATCACATTTTACAATAATGGTGTCAAGTAAGTGAACCAGAACGGTGGTTGGCAAACTCATTAGTCAACAGAGCCAAATATCAACAGCACAACAATTAAAATTTCTTTTGAGAGCCAAATTTTTTAAACTTAAACTTCTTCTAACGCCATTTCTTCAAAATAGACTTGCCCAGGCCGTGATATTTTGTGGAAGAGCCACACTCAAGGGACCAAAGAGCTGCATGTGGCTCGTGAGCCGCAGTTTGCCAACCACTGAACCAGAACAAGCAAAGGAAAGATTTAAGCAGCACAGTTTTAATGTCATGGGATTCCGTTTCCTTCTAAATCCAATCATAATATTTGGTTACAGTGAATAACACTTATCTATATATATAAAAGCCCAGTGACCGAACAGCAGAATGACCAGTCACTATGATGCACACTGACCACCAGGGGGCAGACGCTCAACACAGGAGCTGCCTCGTAGTGGTGAGTGCGCTCCCACAGTGGGAGTACCACTTGCTGACCGGGATGGCAGGAGCAGCTATTCAGAGGGCGGGTCCACAGCCACTCAGCTGACCAGGATGAGTGGTGCTCCCACAGTGGGCCGATCCCACAGGCCACGCCCCCACCAGTGTACGAATCCGTGCACCAGGCCTCTATTATAATTTTAATAACTGCCATACATTTGGTTTTCACCTTTGAGTGTCAAATAATGCCCAAAGCATAGAAGAGTTAATAATTATATTACAGAGTAGCATGTAAATGTCATAAACCTTGAGAATTAAAAAAATTACATGGCAGGGTATAAATGTCAGCCAACAAACTGAAGTGTAGAAGAAATATCACTTTGTTTTCTACACTTCAATTTAATTTCTGCCTCTGATAAATGTCCCCTATCTCCTTCCACCACCCCCATACAATCTGCTGGATGGGAAATATAACCACAGACATTCTTGGGGTTTCTCTGCTCTCCCTGGGTCCCATCAAGGTACACAATTGCCAAAGCTTCAGAGAGAAGAGGGACCCTCCAGGTAACAGAGAGACTCGACAAATGATTGTTCCCAATGCAGCAGATCTCTGCTCTTTTGGGGTCCCATGAAGCAGGGGAGTCTTAGCCAAGGTTGGAAATCCTGTGCTAGGGTCCCGCCTTTCCCAGGTGTCTGACATTGCTATCTCTTCTGGGGGTTGCTCCCTTCTCAGGGCTCCTCCATGGAGCAGTGTTTGGGTCTCACATAGCTTCTCACCACCACCCAACCCTCATGGAATTTCTGGGGGAGAAGGCTCTCCCCAATTTCTGCTTCTCCTGGTCACCATGCTTCCCTCCCTCAAATCCTGTGCTCCTCAATGAGTTTAGCTCATGGAAAGCAAAAGCCAAGAAACATTTTACAGGCTAGTTTTGTTTTCCTCCCCATCCTGAGGTGATAAAATTCAGAGCCTGTTATTTGCTTGAATGGAGAAATGGAACAGAAAAATAAAAATCAATATCATACAATGTTATTCAAACACATAGTAATGTAATTAAGGAAATATTGGGATGTAGATAGAAGTAGAAAGATTAGTATTCTCATTTTTCATTGTGGGTACTTAGTCCATATTAATTGGATAAATCAAGAATTAAACATTTAAATATATTATTTAAAGTCAATAAGGCAACCATTAGAAAATAAAATAATTAGATAATAGTAAAAAAGATAAATATAATAAAATAAAATGTAAGCAGAGATGGGAGGATAGTTCACAACAATTATTAATCTTTCACAGTGGGATATTAATAGATTCTGTATTAAATTTATAAAACTTGAAATGAAAGAATGTGATATTAAATTAAAAGCAGAATCTGTTTAACAGGGGTGATTTCTGGGAAATGAATTAGGGCTGGGGAGAAACGGAGAGTTAGGAAGGAGAGGGAGAATTTTATTTTTCATTTTAAGCGTTCTTATTCTAATTTTTTATTATGTGCATGGAATTTATTTCTAACAAAAATTATATTAATTCAAAATAAATAAAACTATTTTAGCATATTGCTTCATTAATATTAATAAGATATATTTAATAAAGAACTAATTAAAATATTCATATGGCATTAGACCTTTACTTTAAAAATTGACTATTAAATTCCTCACAATATTATGAACAGCTGCTAAAAAATACACCAAAAAGACAAAAGCAAACAAAATATGAGAAAAACATCAAAATTAAATTTTTTTAATTTTAAAAGTATATATACATATATTATTAAATTGAAAATTCACATCAAAAAACAAATTTCTTTAGCCTTATATAGATAAACAAATAATTTACCCAAAAAGAAACACTTGGAAACAACTAGAAGGGAAGAAACACTAACAAAAATGATCAAGAGTGGCAAAGCAATGTTTATGAGCATGCAGTCTTTCACTCAAAACATTTCATTATTGCCCTGGTTGGTGTGGCTCAGTGGCTAGGCATCATTTCATGCACCAAAAGATTGCTGGTTCAATTCCCCGTCAAGGGCCATGCCCGGGTTATGGGCGCCATCCCTGTAGGGGCCCTGCAGGAAGCAGCCAATCAATGTTATGCTTTCACATCAGTATTTCTCTCTCTCTCTCCCTCTCTCTTCTACTCTCTCTAAAAATCAATAAACTATTCTTTTTAAAATATATATATTTTTATTGATTTCAGAGAGGAAGGGAGAGGGAGAGAGAGATATAGAAACATCAATGATGAGAGAGAATCATTGATTGGCTGCCTCTTGCGTGCCCCCCCCCACTGTGGACCGAGTCCACAACCCAGGCATGTGTCCTGGACCAGAATCAAACCGTGACCTCCTAGTTCATGGATTCATGAGTTGCTGTTCAACCACTGAGCCACAGCAGCTGACAAGATGTGTTTTTTAAATAACAAAAATCTAACATTTGATTAGATCCTCAGGGACATATAGTTAGATTCAGCTATTTGCAAGAATTTTTAAGCTATTTAGTGTACAAAAACCATTATTACAATGCTGACAGATATTAAAACACAAGAAAGTCTCAACAATTTTGCTATATCAAACAGTTCTTTCCAGGCTTTGTCAATATGTATGCATAACTTAAATAATTGTAATTTGTCAACTCTTACACATATTCAGAGATGATTTTGGAGGTATATACTTAAATTTTACAGAGATTTTTAAAAAGTGTTTTCAATCATATTTTATGAATTCATAACACCATAAAAAATGAAACAGTTGTCACTTCATATAAAACCTCTATGTCATAAAAATGTCAATCAACATATTTATTGCATAACTGCTATATTTTCTCAGACAGTTCTGAGAGAAGAATCATAAACAAATTTTAATTATTCCTAGAAGAGAGCAGCAATAAGTGGATAAGAAAAGTTTGAATAAGTTCTACATTCTTTAAATTTCAAAATGAACCTTGGGGTAGGGGTAGGATGTGGAATGCTGTAAGCAATGGCTTACAGAGTTATGAATTGTGTGAAACCTTAACCACCTTTTACACAAGTAAGACTGATTGGGGCATGAGCGGGGGTGGGTGAGTGGGTAGGGGGACAATAGGGAGATAAGGACACATATGTAATACCTTAATCAACAAAGAAAAAAATCAGAGAAGAAAAAAAGAGACTGATTGGGAAACATCTCATGTTTATTTGCTAGAAAGATTCTGCCAGTTTATAGCGGTGACCAACTAATGTTAAATTTGGTCATTATTACTAATTTTTTATAGTAATATCTCTTGCCCTTTATTTCTCAATATTTTAATTAAAAATGCACTTGGTTTCTATTGGTAAATTCAAGGATTTTGTTATTGTTGTATTTTAAAGTACCATTTATTGAAAATTATTATTTACCAGATACTTTTATATAATTTATCTTTAGCTTAAAATCCATGGGAAAGATACTGTTATCAAACTGGAGGCTCGCTGCTCTAAAATGGCTCAACAGAGGACTGGAGGATCCTCTTTCAAGACAGCTCACTTGGCCCTGGATGGTGTGTTCAGTGGTTAGAGCTTGGCTCACACACTAAAGGGTTTTTGATTTCTGGTCAGGGGCATGTATCTGGGCTGCAGGTTGGATCCCTGGCATGGTCCGGTTGGGGTGTGTGCAGGAGGCCATATGTGGTCTTTAACCTATGGATTCAGAAAATGGCAATTTGGGGATTTAAACTCAAGTCTGTGGGGCCCGAACCCACATTCTTTCCCTACTACTTTAAATTCTCATCTTGGTAGCCTGCAAATCCAAGTCCTGGTTTAAACGGATTCTGTCCCCTGGGCATTAAACGTTTATTAGGCATATAAAGTAAGAGCATCTTTAAAACATGGGAAAAAAGATATGTGATTCCTTCATCCTTTAATTGCCATGGAGAATTTAGAGCCCTTTCACCCTCCTTTCAGCTTTAACTGTTAAAGGCAAATGGATTTATTACATAATTAATTTGCCACCCAATCCCCACTCCCTGCTTTGCTGGAAATAGAGCCAGTCCAGAGAACAGAGGAATGCCCACGGGATTTGGGCTTCATCCTAACTTTCCCCCTTTTGTGGTCATCTAATGGTAATCACCATCTTTAAAGTGCTCACTCTATGCCAGCGTCTATGCTAAGCTCTTTAGGTAGGGTATTTAATTCTCGCAACAACCTTAAGAAGCAGGTATTGATATTATCCCTGTCAATGGCGATTTAAAATGGTTGGCGATTTAAAAACAGAAATGGAGCAGCTCCAGGACTAGAGCCCAGGTGGGTTGGACTCTAAAACTGCTCTCCACTCTTTACATTATAAACTTTTCTTGAATCAATCAATGATTCCACTTGTTCCTTTTTGGTAATCCATCAAGAATTTGTATATTACATTTGCTCTTTCTACCTGTGAATTGCCTACTTTCCCTTTGAAATTCCAGACCCCTGTCCCCCTTCTCCTTAATCCAGAATGGTTTTAAACTTCAATGACCCAATGCATCCTGAAGTCTCATATTCATGTATATATTTTTTATTGATTTCAAAGAGAGGATGGGAGAAGGAGAGATAGAAATATCAATGCTGAGAGAGAATCATTGATTGGCTGCGTGCCGTGACCAGGAATCGAACTGTGACCTCCTGGTTCATGGGCCAATGCTCAACCACTGAGCAAAATGGTCAGGCTTTGGGTCTCATATCCTAATGGCATTCCTGAATGTGTATCTGTAATAAGTCTTTGACATTTTCTTCTGTTAATCTAACTCATGTTGATGTAATTATTAGCCCTACCAAAAGAACTTTGAAAAGTGGGAGGAAAGTTATTTTTTGACCCTCACATCTCTTATCTGAAGTTCTGGGTTGGCAGCTGAGGGTGCTTCTGTGTGCTCAGATCTTTTGAGGAGGGGTGAGATGGTCCCTTCTCCCTGATATTTCAAATAGCAAAATTTCTTATAAACTATGACAGCATTTTCTAATAGAAGTGTAATGTGAATTACACATGTAACTTAAAATTTCCTAATAGCCACAGTAAAAAGTGACAGGAAAAAATTCTGAGATATCCTAAATTAAAATACAACTAGGGGCCCGATGCACGAAATTCATGCAAGGGGCTCAGCCCTGGCTGCCTCATCCCTCACAGCCTGGCCACGGCCCAGCTGCCTGGTCTAATTAGCATATTAGCTCTTTATTATATAGGATAGGCCAAAGAATGAAAAGAAGAGACAAGAGCGGTTGATCAGTTAACAACTGCAGGGCAAAACCAACAAAAGACTGCTCACATTCTTTTCTTTTTTTTAATATATTTTTTTGATTTTTCTACAGAGAGGAAGGGAGAGGGATAGAGAGTTAGAAACATCAATGAGAGAGAAACATCAATCAACTGCCTCCTGCACACCCCCTACTGGGGATGTGCCCGCAACCAAGGTACATGCCCTTGACTGGAATCAAACATGGGACCCTTATAGTCCGCAGACCAATTCTCTATCCACTGAGCCAAACCAGTCAGGGCTGCTCACATTCCTGAATGTTACAATAACTTGGAGTTTTTTTCATTCTGAGGCTCCTCTGAAGTTGATACTTTTCAGCATCTTGGTGGGCAGCAGAACTGGAACTGATCATTTCATTTCATCCTCCCAACATTCCTAAGAGATAGATAAGGAAAAGGATATTCAGAGAAGTACAGAAAATTTGCCCCATATAAAGTGGCAATTTAAAATCACATCTATTTGGGGTAATCGCCGCCAGGCCCCCCCTCCCCCGCCCCCACTACCTCTTCCTCTAAACAAAATTTAAAAAAATATTTAAAACAAACCAGATACTATTTCACACCTACTAGAGGGGTTTACTGTTACAACCACTTTGGAAAACTGCTCGGCAATTTCTTATAAAGTTAAGCATATACAGAATGACCCAGAAATTCCACATCTCTATTTCCCCAAGATAAAGTAAACATGCCCACAAGAATATTTACAGCAACTTGATTCATAACAGCTAAAAGCTGGAACAATCCAATGTCCATCATCAGGTGAACGGATAAAGTATTCAATAGAATACTTTTCATCAAATAACTGCTGCTTCATGCAACAGTAGGGATGAGTCTTAAAAACAATATGCTGTGAGAAAAAAGACAGACACTAATGAGTACCTACCACCTTTATTTTTGAGATGATAGGAATCAGAGGAATGGTTGCTTAAGGCATATTGGAAAGGGGTCTGTTGGGTGATGGAATTGCTCTATATCCTGATTGGCTGGCAGTCACACAGCTGTTTACATTTAGCAAAACTGATCAAATCGTGTATTAAAAAACTATGCTTTTTCACTGTATTTAAATGTTACCTCAATAAAAAAAAAAATGGACGGGGGTAAGAAAAGACTGGTGGCTTTAAAAAGTAACACTAACTCATGTAAGGAGAAATTTGGTATGGGAAGCCCTTTTTAAAACAGACTGTTGAACCTCAGAGGGAAGGCAGGGGAGGGAGTGGGAAGAGATCAACCAATGAACTTATATGCATATATGCATAACCCGTGGACACAGACAATGGGGTGGTGAGGGACTGGGGGGAGGAGGGAGGACCGACGGGACTGGAAGAGGTTAATGGGGGGGGGGGGGGGAGAGAAAGACCTATGTAATACTTTCAACAATAAAGATTTTTTTTTTAAAAAAAGGAAAACGAAACAGTCCAATAAGCTCTGCTGGATTTATGCAACCAAATAAGGACATTAAAAATCCCTGCAAACTTTCTGAGTGCCCTCTCCGTCAGAGTTCCTACATCTTTTCTTGGCTACCCGCGGGCCCCTGGGAGGTCGGGGCGGATGCAGACCCGACCTCACCCGCCCGGGTTCCCGCTCCTCTCCCACTGCCCCGCCCCCAGTCCACAGCGCGTCGCGGACCTGTCAACAACAGCGCGTCGCGGGCCCGCCCATTGATCCCGCTCACACCCATCTCAACAGTCCGCTCACCTGTCAATCAATTCAAATATCGCAAGGAGCAAACCAATCGCAAGCTTCTTCGAAGGGAAGAGGCGGGCGCGTTTCCCCGGAAGTGTTGGTTAAAATCCCTCCAATCAGAGGCTGGGTGTGGGAAGTTTGAATTTAGTTGGGGCCCGTGTTGTAGACGTTCCTGCTTTAGGGGCAGCGTTGGTTTCCAGACCGAGAGAGTTCTTTGCTCTTTGCTTGAGGTTTCACGCTGGACCTGCCTCAGGTAGGGGGGTGCTGGGGTGCCGGAGGGAGAGCGCTGGCCTGCTTCCTTCTAGAAGGTCTAGAAGGTCTAGAAGGATCTGAGGACCTGCAGCTGCGAGCTGGACGCGCCGCGGACAGGGGGAGGGTCCGCTGGCACCACGTTACCTGTCCTTCCTGAAGCTGAAAACACAGTCCTCCGGATTAAATATTTGTTTGCTTGATCTAGGTAGCTGTCAGCGTTTCACCACCGGGGCGTAATCGGCCTGTGGAGCAGGAGGATACTTAGCATCCTTGGCTCTGACAGCAGATTTCAGTAGCTCCTCTCCTCTCCTGGGACAACTGTAAACACCCGGGGTGAGAACGTGCAGGCAAGCAGGAATAAGGCATTGTAGACTGTGAAGCTGGAAGGAACCCCAGGCAGCCAGAGGCGAGAATTTACATGTATGTGAAGAGCCAGACTGCCCGGCTTGGGGTCCCAGCTGCAGCACTTGTTAGCTGTGCTCACGCGGGCAGTTAATTTACCTCATTTGTATAATGGCGAGAATACCTAATGACCCTTTAGGGTTTAGGAGAGAATAAGTAAATATGCCTTTAGTACTAGTTCTCTCTCTCTGCTGTGTATAGTGCTACGTTGTATTTCAAAATAACTAATATATGTTTTATTTCTTCTTTAATATTTAGCAAGTTAATGCTTGTGGGAGGTGGCATATCATATAGGGGAGAGTTCTTGATGAAAAGCACAGCCTTTTGTTACTTCCCCGGGGCTCCTAAAGGAGAATGTTATTAGCATCCAGGTTAGAAGAATTCTCATTTTTTTACCCTCTTGTTGATTGCTTAAAAATCATGTAACATTTGAATTTGTTGCATTTCTTGTGCGGATGTTTCTTTTATTTGGAGTTTTCTAATGGACTTCCTTAGTTGTTATTGTTGAAGAACATAGTGTGCTTATAACTTTTTAAACTTCCTAATTGCAGACCCTCCCTCTTTCCCCCACCCCCTTTTTCTTTTAAGCTGGCAATAATTTTCTCTGGAAAACCAGTCCTTTTTCTCCAGTTTGTCTTGGTTGTTCTCTATACCAGAGGCACAGGTAACTCCCTTAGACTTTCCACTTGCCTTTATTCTTTTTGTCAGTTTGGTCCATAGTTTCTTGGAACCCATGGCATCCTCTTTCTTGTCCTTCTCCCTTGTATTGCTTTAATACATTCTCCGAGGATCTTTCTATGAAAAGGGTATATGCCAACTAAACTATATAATGTCTTACATGGCCGAAAATAATTTTATTCTGCCCCCACCCCCTGGGGGGGCAAACTGATTCGATTATCCTTCTATGGCACCATGGTAATTCTTCTGAAAACCCTCCTTTTTCGTAGTCTCATATATTCAGTGCCTTCCTTACTTGTCTACTAGGCATCTCATATGTTTTTTGTTTGTTTGTTTTGGCTTGGTTTTGGCTTGAGAAAAATATAGCAGGTTGCCTGCATTCATCACTAGGGGACGGTTAAGAAACTATCCTATATTATTATTATGGACTGTAGCTTCCTGAGCTTCACTTTATCTGTCAAACAAGGTCCTATGTAGAACCCCAAAATAGGTCGTACTGTCTTATCTTTTGATTACCTCCTTCCCACTCTTCAGTGTCACATTCCATTTTGTATTTGAACATTTTTATTTCAGAAGGCGCTGAGGTTGGGACAGGAGGTAAACTGGAATCTTATTATTATTATTTTTTTACATAATAAAATGAAAAACCATGTAAGTTGGTCTCTCTCTCTCTTTTCCCTGACAGGATGGCTTCATCACATTTTGCCAGTCGACGCAGAAAGGATTTAAGTACTGATATGATTAGAACTAAAATTGCTCATAGAAAATCTCTGTCTCAAAAAGAACACAGACATAAGGAATATGAACGAAATAGACACTTTGGCTTGAAAGATGTCAACATTCCAACCTTAGAAGGTAGACATCTTCTTGAATTAGACGAGACATCTCAAGAGCTTGTTCCAGAAAAGGCCAGTGTCAAGCCAAGTAAGTAAAGGTTTATTGTAATTTTAAGTGCTTGGAAGAGCGAAGAAAAATTGATTTAATAAGTGAGGTTAAAAAAAAAAAATCCCTGACCAGAAGAATGGAGTTTTGTAATACCATTTTTGAATAACTTGATGTTTTCTACTGTCTATTTAAGGTAAAGGCTAGGCTAAAGCTATTTTAGCTAGGTTGGAGCCATTCACCTATGGAATATTATAAAACTTTATTTTCTGTATTGCCTTATAGGAATTCTAAAGTTCTTATTTCTGGAGCTTGGGTAGGATAAGTGTTGACAAGATAAATTGAAAAGGGACATAAAATAGAACTGATTGAAGAATCTATGAAATGAGATACTTTGCCAATGAAAACATTTCTTAGAAAGACAAGGAATTCTTCCTTGCAGTTTGCCTAAAAGGGTCATCAGGAAGGAAAAAAAATCAACTGATAAAAGAAATGATCTCAACAAATGATAGTGTCTTAGAAGGCAAGGGATGCTATAGAGAAGAAAGAGAACTGGGAATTAACTTTTGCATTTAACCAGAGGAGTCACTGGACTCCTATTTAGTTGTGTTCATATAGTAGGCACTAGGAGCTAGATTACAGTGAAATAAAGCAAGGATAAGGGAAGAAATGGCAGAAAGATATAAAGTCTTCTTAGATGAATTATAGAGAAAGAAATGAGATGTAAAGTTGTTTAAATGTTCACTGCTCCAATTCTATCATTTTCCAGGACCAGTGTAAAATGTGGCACTTACAAGGCATTCAACATAGAGCATTTGAGATCTTGCTTCTTGGCATATGTCATCAATTTGGCTCAAATAAACTTATAAAAATAAAAAGACATTCAACATAATTGAGCGTAATTGATTCTATAAAAGAGGGGGTTAGGCTAAAACATTTCAGATTTTTTTTTTTTTATGATTCTATCGGAAAGAGTAAAAATTGGATAAATGTGTTCAGCCAGAAGAGAGTGGCATCTTAGAAACCAAGTGAAACAAGCATGTCAAAGAGGATAGCCTGATTAATTATGTCAGTGCTTCTTGTTAGGCCAAGAAATATTAGAAATGTGAATTTGAACTTCACTGAGGAGGTCACAGGTGATCTTGGTAAGTAGTTTTTGTAGAGTGAAGTTCAGGAAGTGAAAGCCAGATTGACATGGATCAAGAGAGATTGGCAGTACCACCTAGGATGTATTCTTGCCCCCAAAGTTGAACTTGACGCTAACCAAATCCTTAGATATAATTTCCAGTTTATAGAAAACTTACCAGGGCTAGAGGAATGAGCAAGAAATAGGAGAAATCAAACAAACAAATGCAGAGTGTAGGACATTCTCTAGGACTTAACTTTTATTAACAGGATAATTGCATGAAAAGAAGGACAAGGAGGAATATCTTGATGAAGAGACTTAAAAGACAAACAGATACAATATATAGGTCTTGTTTGGTTCCTGACTTGAACAAATCAATGGTTAAAAAAAAAATAGACTTATTTGAAACAAATAGGAGTTCTAAATCTGCTCTCTGTAATAGGTGGAATTACTGCTAATTTTGTTAGGCATGTTAATGATATTGTGACTCTGAAAGAAAATGTCTTTAATTTTAGAGGTGCATACTGAAATATTTATGGATAAAGTTTTTTGAGTAGAATTTGTTTTCAAATACTTCAGAAACAAAGCAAGTGCAGCAAGTATTCGTACTTGTTGAATCTGGATGATAGGTATCCTACATAATAAAATGGTAATATGTAAATTACCATCACTCCGCTACGCCCACGATTGGGCCAGCAGGAGGCGCAGGGGGCGGGACTCAGGGTGGCCGGGGTAGCTGATTGGGCCAGCAGGACGCTGAGCTTGCCTCGAGCTCAGCGTCTGTGTCATGGCTGCGCCGGAGGCTTTCGGAAGGCCTGGGGCACCAGCGGACAGACAGACAGCCGGCTCCCCCGCGATCAAAAGCCAAAGCGGGGGAGCTGTCTGTCTGTCTGCGCCGGCGCAAGGCCTTTCGAAAGCCTCCACCGCGCTGGAGGCTTTCAGAAGGCCTGGGGCACCAGCGGACAGACAGCCAGCTGGTGCACCAGGTGCATGATTAAATCATGCACTGGGCCTCTAGTATTATTATAGTCTACTGTGTGTATATTTGAATTTTTTCATAATTTTGAAAAAAGTGAGGGGGATGGAAGGAGAAGAATTGGAAATATGGATATAAATAATTCTCTTGAAGAATTTTACCTTAAACTGAAATAGAGATATGAGGCAAGTAGCTAGGTGAGGATGTGTGTTGGGAAGAATTACTGCATGTTTGTAACTTCATGAGGGCAACAACCCAGTATAAAGAGAAAAATAGATGAGTGAGAAGGTAAATTACTGGAAGAATGTCCTTGAGTAGGTGAGAAGAAACAGAATCGAGGGGTATGTGGAGGGGGTGGCTTTTAATAGGGGCATACCTAGCTTATCTAGAAAAGAAGGTGAAGTGTGTGGGCTCGGATACCAAGGTGGGAGCTTTGAATGCAGATGGGAGAGGAGCCATTTCAAATTTGAGGAGAGGATAATGTATGAAATAGTAATTGAGGAGAATAAGAATAATGAGATGGGAAATGTAGGGTCCAGCTGAGTTTTATAGTCACAAATAGAGATGAGGTAGCATGCTTTTGTCTATTTTTCCAACCCCATTCAGTTATGCATTGCCAAGTGGAAGATAAGCAGTTGGAATTTTGCCAGGGTACAGCATAGTGAGAGAGGGGTCAAAAGTTGAAGTAGTGATTGTGATGATGAATCATGGAATCTAAATTGGTTAAGAAGAAACTTGAAAACACAAGAGAGGTAAGAGACAGTAAAAGGATGATTGTAGAGCAGTAGAGTGTAGGTCTTGGTGGGACCCAAGGATTGTTGGAAAGGTAAGATATGGTAATCAGAGTGGATTGCTTGAAATTGGGCTCATGAAGGACATATAGTTATTCATTGATAATAATGAAGTCTCAAGGGCCTAGCTGTCTCATAAATGAATACAGGTATGGCAATATATGGGTCTTCTCAGCCCTTGAAGTTTCAGGCAGGGCCTGGGTTGGTCAGAGCTCTCTCTCTTCGACTAGTTGCATTTGATCACAAGCAGCCTCTCTCTGTTCTCCAGTGTGCTGTGTAAATGTTATTTTTTATGTTTGCTATAACATGAAAAAGGTTGAAATACTGGTATGGATGTGACCCAGCTGAGGTATAGTAGAAGCAAGATCCTTGGAAGAAAGGAAGCCTAAGAATTGAGAGGCCAGGGTATTGGAGGGTTCATTAAGATTTGTACAAGAACAGTGATGGAGACAGTGACAGTGAACTAGGAGCTAAAGCTTTTGAGGAACAAGGGTGACACCTGGAGGGTCTATAGATGACTAATTGTGGTACTTGATAGTATGACCTGTGAAGCTGGCATCTTTTAGGGAAGAGGAAGAAATAGTGGGAGGCAGAGATGAGACACCTCCCCTCTTTAGGCCCAGTGATATTACCAGTGTGGGAGGAAAAAATAGTCAAACACTGGAGAGGACAACTAGGGAAGCAGGGTCTTCAAGGGAGAGCCAGTTTTACTGAGATCAAAAGATGAAGGGAACAGTCAGAGAAGTTGAGGATATAGGGGTTTTGTTGTTGATTGACCACTTCATCATCTGACCTTTTGTACGTTCTATTCTCTGTCTGGATTATCTTTTTAAAGCAACTTTATGAAGTCTGATTTCCAGCATAAAATTCACCTATTTAAATATATGCTTTTTTAAAAGTAAATTTACTGAGTTGTGCAGGTATCTTTCAGGAATTTTTTTAACCCTTAGCCAGTGGCAAACATGTACTTATTCTTCAGAACCCTTCTCAGGTAATCTCTCTTCTGAGAAACCTTTCCTGATCTCCTCAGACAGGTTTGTACCGAGTCTCTATTGAGCGTGTATTCTCCTACTATTTGATCTGTGCTAAACCAAATTGAAATTGTGTTCATTTCCCTACAATACTGTGTGAGCCCTTCAAGGGCAGAAATTCTCTTACTTATTC
Source organism: Cnephaeus nilssonii (assembly GCF_951640355.1). NCBI lineage: Eukaryota > Metazoa > Chordata > Mammalia > Chiroptera > Vespertilionidae > Cnephaeus > Cnephaeus nilssonii. The sequence goes on along the minus strand of NC_137075.1, from coordinate 72,752,985 downwards.
TTACTGCCTAAAAATGTCTGGCACATAGTAGCCACTCATATTTTTCAAACCAGTTTAAATAACATGAGAATACCTTAAGTTAAGAATAACAAGTGGGAAGACTCATACAACTTAACAATAGGAAAATAAACAACCCAATCAAAAAATGGACAACAGACTTAAATAGATACTTTTTGAAAGAGGACATAAGGAAGGCCAAGAGACATGAAAACATGCTCAAAGTCTCTAACCATCTTTAGAAAGGATATATGCACCCCTATGTTCATAGCAGCACAATTTACCATAGCTAAGATTTGGAAACAGCCTAAGTGCCCATCAGCAGATGAGTGGATTAAAAACCCGTGTTACATCTACACAATGGAATATGACATTGCACTAAAAAAGCAGGCATTCTTATCATTTGCAACAGCATGGATGGAACTGGAGAGAATTATGCTAAGCGAAATAAGCCAGTCAGAGAAAGATAAATATATCACATGATCTCACTCATTTGTGGAATATAATGAACAACATAAACTGATGAACAAAAACAGATCCAGAGACAGAGAAGCATCAATCAGACCGTCAAACATCAGAGGGAAGGTAGGGGAGGGTGGGGGTAAGAGGGAGAGATGAACCAAAGGACTTGTTTGCATACATACAAGCCTAACCAATGGACACAGACAACAGGGGGGTGAGGGCAAGAGTAGGGGAGTGGTAATGAGGGGATAAGGATACATATGTAATACCTTAATCAATAAAGAAGAAAAAAAAGAATAAGTGGGAGCTAGAGAAACTGACAAGTAGTTTTAATATCAAAGGAAAAAAATTGTAGCCCTAGCTGTTTTGCTCAGTGGATAGAGCATTGGCCTGCAGACTGAAGGGTCCCAGTTTTGATTCTGTTCAAGGGCACATGCCTGGGTTGTGGGCTCAATCCCCAGGGAGGTCGTGCAGGAGGCAGCCAATCAATCAATGATCCTCTCTCATCATTGATGTTTCTATCTCTCTCTCCCTCTCCCTTCCTCTCTGAAATCAATAAAAATATTTTTTAAAAAAGAAAACATTGTATTAGTTACCCCAAAACTTAGTGGCTTAAAACAACAAAGAATGTTATTATTTCACACAGTTTTTGTGGGTCAGGAATTTAGGGGCAGCTCAGTCGGGTATGGTAGTTCTGGAGGTTGCAGTCAAGATGTCACCCAGTAGTGCATCTGAAGGCTTGACTAAGACAGGAGAATCTGCTCTAAGATACTCACAGACTGGCAAGTTGATGCTAGCTTTTGGCAGGCAGCCTTAGTTTTTTGTCAGGTAGACATCTCCATAGGGCTGCCTAATTCTCTTTCTGGCTCCACATAGCCACTGGCTTCCCCCAAAGCAAGTGATCCAAGAGAGAGCAAGGCAAAGGCTGGAATGTCTTCCATGATCTAGTCTTGGAAGTCATACTCCTTTTCCATAGTACTTTTTTTTGTTATAGCCCTGTTCATTGATGGAGGGGACGGCAACACAGGGGCATGACTTCACCAGGAGGTTAGAATCACGGGAGGTCAGCTTAGACACTGACTGTTATAGAATTTAATTAAGTGAAAAAGGTAGTAATACACATCTTGGTACATAGCAAGCAGTTAATAAATATTTGAACAATTAAAAGCAAAAGAAATAGAAATTTTAAAAGAATAGGGATTGAAATAACTTGTGATTAGAGTGCTAAGGAGTTAAGTTTCTCAAAGCATTTCTTAGTTGCTGTTGAAATTAGACAAAATGATTTTTTTGACATTTGCATAACTTTGATCTGAAATTTTCTATATACTGTGTTTGGTTTGTTATTCCTGCTTAGAGTCAGTGAAAACTCTTCTACATGAGCAACGGAAACAAATGCTTCAGAAATACAAAGAAGAAAAGCAACTTCAAAAATTGAAAGAGCAAAGAGAGAAAGCTAAACGAGGAGTGTTTAAAGTGGGTCTTTATAGACCTGATGTGCCTTCATTTCTTTTTTCAAACCGGAATACTACGAAAGCTGAGCCAATAAAGGTAAATTTAGTATCCTAAGTAGATATAGAGGAATAGTTTCTTTTAACAGTTCCTTTTTCTTTAAGAGATTATACTCGATTTTAGCCAAAAGGCTGAGAAACAATTCTTTTAAGAGATTAAGTGACTAAAATTACCCATTCCCCTTAGTCCCTTTATTCACTCAGCTAATTACTAGGAGGTGGGAATGACAGTAGTAGCTCAAAAGATGAAAATCAGGTCTCTCATTGTAACTGTAGGTAGATTGCAATAGGATAAAACAAGGAAAGCAAGTAGATCCAGGCTGGACAATGAATGTTATGCCAGAGAACTTGGCATTTATCCTGTGAGATATGGAGAGTCAAGGGAGGCTTTTAAATGATGTTGTACCATTATCAAATTAATAATACAGGTCCAGCGGGTGTGGCTCAGTGGTGAGCGTCTCCCTATTAACCAAGAGGTCACAGTTTGATTTCCAGTCAGGGGACATGCCCAGGTTTTGGGCTTGATCACCAGGAGAGGGTGTGCAGGAGGCAGCCAATCAATGATTGATGTTTCTATGTCTCCCTCTTCCTTCCTCTCGAAATCAATAAAAAAATATATTTTTAAATTAATAATGCAGAAAGAGCCCTGGCCAGTGTGGCTCCGTTGGAACATTGTCCTGTATACCAAAAGTTGGCAGGTTCAGTTAACTTAAAGATAATTTAAATCAGGTCAGAACCAGAAAAAAATAGTAATTTATGTTAGCAAGTATCTTTTTGACATAAATGACTACAGATAAAGTTTAACTTTAAAATGAGAACTTTATTTCATAATGAAACATGGAGGTAATTTTGCAAGTTCATTTTTAAATTTTTTAATCTTGTTTTGATTGTTTTAAGGCTGTTCCATCTTTTGTACGGATGACAAGGTCAAAGACCAAAGACCAAATGGAGCAAACTAAGGTATAGTTGATAATAGATAATTGTTACTAAAATGACACATTATACTTTATTTTCTCAGAATAAGTAAATTTATTTTTAATTTGCCAGCTTCAAGTATAGTGATTATTTTACTAGAGTTAATATTACCGGAATCACTGTTATTAGTATGGTGACATAGAACAGTTTTTACTAAATGCTAAGGAAATATTCTTTTAAAATAGTCTTTGCCCACCCAGTGTGGTGTATGCAGGAGGCAGCTGATCAATGATTCTCTGTCATCACTGATGTTTCTCTCACTCCCTCACCCTTCCTCTCTGAAATCAATAAAAATTTTTTAGCCGAAACCGGTTTGGCTCAGTGGATAGAGCGTCGGTCTGCGGACTGAAGGGTCCCAGGTTCGATTCCGGTCAAGGGCATGTACATTGGTTGCGGGCACATCCCTGGTAGGGGGTGTGCAGGAGGCAGCTGGTCGATGTTTCTCTCTCATCGATGTTTCTAGCTCTCTATCCCTCTCCCTTCCTCTCTGTAAAAAATCAATAAAATATATTAAAAAAATAAAATAAATAAAAATTTTTTAAAAAGTAGTCTTTGCCAAGTCATCCCTTATGAGATCTATACCAAACTTTGTCTTTGAGTCACACCCTTTTTTGTTTGTTTGTTAGTTTACTGCTATTCTATTATGTAGTTCATGACACCATAAAATGCAGATAGGAATATATAGCATATAGGGTGGGTGTTATAAGTTATAGATTTTCAAAGCACTCTGATGGATAAAGTTACTAGGAAGATTACTAAAAGTAAAGTGAGGAAGGGGCAAGTAGCATGCCTCTTTATCAGGTGAGGAAGCTAACGTTCATGTATCTAATACATTTTGAGTCACTACCATGTTCTTCTAGGCTCTAGGTACGATATAATAGGGAACAAAATAATTCTCTTTTTATCTGAGATAGGCAATAAGAAAATAAGTACATATTATGTCAGATGGAATAAAAAAGAAGGGAGATGATGGTTACTGAATTAGGTAGAATTTTGATTGGGCCTCACTGAGATGGTAGCATCCTATCTAATAAAAAAGTAATATGCAAATTGACCATCACTCCAACACACAAGATTGCTGCCCCCATCTGGTCAAATATGGCTGCCCCCATGTGGACACAAGATGGCCACCACAAGATGGCTGGAAGGGGAGGGCAGTTGGGAGGGACCAGGCCTGCAAGGGAGGGCAGTTGGGCGGTACCAGGCCTGCAGGGGAGGACAGTTGGGGGGGGGACCAGGCCTGCAGGGGAGGACAGTTGGGGGGGACCAGGCCTGCAGGGGAGGGCAGTTGGGGATGATCAGGCCTGCAGGGGAGGACAGTTAGGGGTGACCAGGCTGGCAGAAGTGGTTAGCGGCAATCAGGCAGGCAGGCAGGCGAGTGGTTGGGAGCCAGCAGTCCTGGATTGTGAGAGGGATGTCTGACTGCCCGTTTAGGCCCAATCCCATGGTTCAGGCCTAAACGGGCAGTCTGACATCCCTCAAGGTGTCCCAGATTGGAGAGGGTGCAGGCTGGGCTGAGGGACACACACCCCCTCCTTGCACGAATTTCGTGCACTGGGCCTCTAGTTTTTAATAAAGTCTTTAAGGAAATACAAGAGAGAACTCTGGCAGAGTTTTCTATCTAGGAGAATGATTTTCTAGACAAAATTCAAAAGTCCTGAAGTAAAGACATGCCTGGTATGTTTAAGGACTCTCAGATGATTATAGTCAGTTCTTTTTAATAACTTTGATTATGTTTAAAATTTAGAATTTAGAAAAATGCTGAATTATTAGCATTTTCTAAATTTTAGGAATCTAAAAAAAGGTGGTAAGAAAATTTATAATGGAAAACTTTTTTCCTTATCTCATTTTATTTGATATAGTGGATATTTTGCTGGGTTATTTACAATAGTCAGATTTCAGATGAGGGGGTCAGTTTACAGATTAGAAATGTGGTGGTTTGATTCATTATGCAATTAAATCACATAGCACCTAATCTTTTAAATAGATTACTATTGGGAATGATGTTCAAACAACTCGGCCTGGTCAAAGACCAACTTCTGAAAAGAAAGTGTTGAACAAAGAGAAAAAAGGTAGGAATATTAGCAATTATAAGCTCTGATGTTGCCATAGCAATAATTTAATAATTACAAAAAGCATTTGATTTGATTATTTTTCCCCACAGTTGAACAGCCTGAAATGCCCACATCAATAAGAATGACTCGATCAGCTACTCTAGCAGCAAAGCAGATGGCTAGAACAGTCTCATCTACTACAACAAGAAAGCCAGTGACAAGAGCTACTAATGGTAAGAACTGCTTCTTGGTCAATGACTAAACTAGAATGTTTTGGTCCTTGAGGTATTCATCATGTACTCCCTTGAGTAAGAGAGGAGGAAATGAGAGATTCCAGTTACCTGAAGATAGGTTCTGTGCCCCAACATCGAGTTAGCAGTGGGTGCTTGAACATGGAAATACCTCAATTGGTATAAGCAGTGCTTCAAAGTGAAGAATTAATAGCCCCAATAAATTACAATCCATCTATTTGGAAAATGGGGTGGTGTAACATTTAAGAACAATGTGGAAAAATGCTTAATAACATGGTTCATGGTATATTAAGTGGGGAAAGAAAAACAGGTTAAAAGGTGAACAGTATGAGCACAGTTCTAAAATATGTATGTGAATATGTGAACATAGGAAACAACTGGAAAAATGTACCTGAGGTCAACAGTGATTATTACTGTTGGGTGATTATTTTTTATTGTTGTTTTGTGCTTTTTAAAAATTTTCCTAATTTTCTACCATATATATTTGATATTCAGAGGCAAAAGGTAAAGTACTTTAACACCTTTTTTTTCTTAAATATATTTTTATTGATTTCAGAGAGGAAGGGAGAGGGAGAGAGAGATAGAAACATCAATGATGACAAAGAACCATTGATTGGCTGCCTCCTGAACACCCCCTACTGGGTATCGAACCCACAACCCCGGGCATGTCCCCTGACCTGAATCAAACCCAGGACCCTTCAGTCTGCAGGCTGATGCTCTGTCCACTGAACCAAACCAGCTAGGGCTTGTTTTGTTTTTTAAAACAGATGGTCTATACTTGGCATGAAATTTAATTTGTTTTTACCTTATTTTATAATAAGACTTTTAATCATTAAATTCTTTAAGATATACATTCCTATTGTTACCTTTTTTTTGTTCCCTTTCCCAAATTACCTACTGCTTTTAAAAAATATATATTTTTTGGGGGAAGGTCAATGGGGGAAGAAAAGGAGACATATGTACTACTATTTGTAATACTTTAAACAATAAAATAAAATTTAAAAAAATATATATTTTTTTATTGATTTCAGAGAGGAAGGGAGAGGGAGAGAGGGTTAGAAACATTAATGATGAAAAAAGAATCATTGTTTGGCTGCCTCCTACACGCCCCCTACTGGGGATTGCAGCCACAACCTGGGCATGTGCTCTGACTTGGAATCGAACTGTGACCTCCTGGTTCATAGGTCAACACTCAACCACTGTGCTACGTTGGCCAGGCCCTAGTGCTTTAAATGAAGCATTTTCTGTCTAGTCAAAATGGATGACTTATTTTATTTTTATTTTAGCTAATGAAGCAGAAAGAAAAGCAACAAATCAAGGAAGGCCTGCGAAAAATGTAGAAACTAAACCTGACAAGGTAGTCTATAAACATCTGTTTATTTCTAGATACTTTGGAAACCTTATTGCTGCTTTCATAAGGTTGAAATTAAACATACAGAACTGCTCAAGAAGTTAGTCTACATGAGTTTTAAAAACTCTTGAATCATAAAGAAGCGTAAGAGGATTTACTGTTGTTTTCAGGTATCTTATCCTCAGAGCTTTATAGGTAGAAAAAACATAATTTTGTTAACTGGACATAGAAAAGAAAATAAGAACACGGTTGACAGAAACCTTCCTATGAGAATTAGCTTTGATGGGGAAGGGTGAAATGCATTGACTTTGGATTTAATTAAGCCTGAATTTGAATATTGTCTCCATTCCCCAATTAATTATATAACCTTGGACAAGATATGCATTTCTTTTCCCATGTCTAACATGTAATATCTATATAGACTAGTATGAAGAATTAAATAACCTAACATTTCTGGTAACATCTAGCATAGGGACTAGTAGAGTCTTCAAAAAAGCCACAGTTTTGAAGACCAATCCCTTGGTTTATAATACATACTACAATTCCATAACCTTAAAGACAAAACAAAAAAAAAACACATTATGTCAAAGTATAAAAATCTGACTAGATTCTACTGAAAATCAAACAGATCCTCCAGGAAGGCAATATAGGGTGAATCTTCACAGACAAGCAACTGTACCTCAGAGCTCCTCCCTTCAGACTGATTTTCTTCTTAAGGATTATCACTAGTTTTCTTTTGTTATTGTCTATTTTTTTTAATGAAATGTATTGGGGTGACATTGGTTTAATTGGTTTAATAAGATTACATAGGTTTCAAGTGTACATTTCTATGACACATGATCTGTATATCACTAGTTTTTACTTTCATTCTCATGCTGGCCTCAGGGATAGTGTTACCGTGAAACTCGTGTCCAGATTGAAAAAAAAAATCTGGTTTCAGTTCATAATTCATTAAGCATCAGACACATAGAAACCTCTAAAAATTATGTTTAAGTGGGTGAGTAAAAGTGGTCAAAGGTATAAACTACTAGTTATTAAATAAGTAAGTCCTGGGGATATAATGTACAGCATGGTAACTATAGTTAACTAGAGGCCTGATGCACAGATTTGTGCACCGGTGGGGTCCCTTGGCCTGAACTGCACCCTCTTGCAATCCGGGACCCTTCGGGGGATGTCGGACTGCCGGTTTCGGCCCAATCCCTGCAGGCCAGGCCCAGGGACCCCACTGATGCATGAATCTGTGCACCAGGCCTCTAGTCTATACTAATAAAAGGGTAATAAGCTAATTAGACCAGACATCTTCTGGATATCCATCCGGATGTCCTTCCAGACAAAGCCACGGTGGCGGGGGCCGAGGCAAAGTCAGTTAGGGGTGACCAGGCCAGCAGGGGAGGGCAGTTAGGGGCAACCAGGCCGGCAGGCAGAGAGGTTAGGGGCGATCAGCCAGGCAGGCAGAGGTGGTTAGGGGTGATAAGGCTGGCAGGGGAGCAGTTAGGGGTGATCAGGCCGGCAAGCAGAGGTGGTTAGGGTGATCAGGCAGGCAGGCAGAGGTGGTTAGGAATGATCAGGCAGGCAGGGGAGCAGTTACAGGCATCAGGAAGGCAGAGTAATTAAGGGCGATCAGGCAGGCAGGCAGGTGAGCAGTTAGGAGTCAGCAGTCCCGGATTGTGAGAGGGATCGGGCCTAAACTAGTAGTCAGACATCCCCCAAGGGGTCCCGGATTGGAGAGGGTGCAGGCCGGGCTGAGGGACCCCCCCCCATGCATGAATTTCATGCACCGGGCCTCTAGTATTCATATAAAATCTTTGGTTAATTTCTTTCCACCTTCCCCCTTCCCTCTGAGATTCATCAGTCTGTTCTATGTTTCCATGCCTGTGCATTGAGCGTCTGCCCCCTGGTAGTCAGTGTGCATCATAGCTACCAGTCGAACGGTCACTTAGGCTTTTTTATATAGATAGATAGATAGATATAGATTATACTGCATTATATATTTGAAAATTACCAAGGCAATAAATCTTAAAAGTTCTCATCACAAGAAAAAAAATTGTAACTATGTGTGGTGATTATTTTGCAAAATACACAAATATAGAATCATTATTCTGTACACCTGAAACTAGTATAATATTAAATGTCAATTATATTACCAGTAAAAAAATCAAGTAGCATTTAAATTGACTTGAAAAAGAAAATATGCTTCACATTTTATATGGTTAATCTTATTGTGTCACATAGAAAAATATTTTCGATGATGTGATAAAGGATTTAGTCCTTGACAATAGTAGTCATCCAATAAATTTTGGATTTATGATTCTCACACCATTGTAATGATCACTATAATTAAAGTAAAAAGATATGTGTTTGTTAGGTGAGTAAATTTTTCCACCTTAGTTTTCATATATTTCAATTTGTTGTAATACCTAAAACTTATTATTTAGTTCTTTTCATAGGATTGGTCCTCTCTCTTTCTGGATCAGAGCAATGGTTTAGTGTAGCTGATTCTCTGATTCCTTGTATACATTTAGATGTATTTGTTTTTCACTCCTAAATTATGTACATGGCACATATATCTCAACTTGCACATTTTCAGGCCTGTAAAAATTGGCCAAATATATCCTCAGAAGAGAAATTCTCACTTTATTTTGTTTATTCACATCTAGGTCATTTCTTTTCAAGTTGATAGTGAAGAAGATAATTTGGATTCGAAAACCACTGCAACAAATGATGGAGTCTTATCAAAAATGGGAAACTTACCTAACACAAATACTGCAAAAATGAAAGGAAAGAATTCCTTCGCACCTAAAGATTTTATGTTTCAGCCACTAGATGGTCTGAAGACCTATCAAGTCACACCTATGACTCCAAGAAGCGCCAATGCTTTCTTGACACCCAGTTACACCTGGACCCCTTTAAAAACAGAAGTGTAAGAATGTAATATTAATAGCAGGTTCCTTGCTAAGATGGATAACAAATGCCTTTCTTGGATTTGTCTTGTGCTTTTTAAAGTTGTTATTTAGTTAGTAAATGATGTAATTACAAATCATGAAAATTTGGTCTTTTAAAAAAATTCTTCAGAAGGCTACAATAATGTTTGACAGTTTTGACATTTCCTATGTGTTCTTATTATCATTTTTATGATACTATTTGTAGTTTTTTGCATTTAATAAATGACTTTATTATAATACTTAGAAATAATTTTTGGAAAGAAGAAGCTGCTATAATACTGTAGTTTAGACATCGTTTGGGTTTTTGTTTGTGTATTTTGCTGAGTATTACTTTAGAAAAACTATAGAGACAAAAATGCTTGGCTTGCAAAGGGGATGGGTGGGAGGAAATGAGTTGTAATCTTTAAAAGAAAGGAAAAGGTTGTTTTGCAAAGACTGGCTGGCAGCAAATTTACTAGATACTGCCCAGCAGCATCCAAGACTACTAAGTGCTTATGTTTTATTAAGAGATCCTCAGAATCTTTGGGTCTCATTACATTTAGTAAAGATGGACATTCTCGCTGTGATCTTTAAATTTTTTCCCTTATAGTTTAGACACATTTTTAAAAAAAATAGAAACTAATTTCTATTTTATCACAGGTTTTTAAAAAGCAACATATTTTTGAGATCCTTTAATCAGATATATAGGGTTCATGTTTCATGAAGTATATTTTTGCTATTGTTTTTAGTGATAAGACTCAAGACACAACAAAAGAAATCTTGGCACAAAAATGTAAAATTGACTCTGCCAAGACAGTACATCAAGATTCAAATAAATTACAGTATCCTCTGGATTCTCTAACAGTTTGGAATAAAGGTATGTGTGGTATTTCAATTAAATTTTTACTTCTCTGGATTTTTATTTACTACAGATTTGTTTTAGAGCCCCTCTTCACCATATAGTTCAGGGATGTGATCTCAGGGTCAGTAGAGGTTAGAAAGCATAGGAAAAGGTCCAGGGAGAGGGACAGTTCATATAAGGAATACAGACTGAGAAGAGCGGGCATAAATTTTAATTTGAAGAGATGAAAATATTGAAAGACACTTTAGAGATGTGTTGAATGAAATTGAAGCAGAAATAAAGCTTTGAAATTCAACTGAAAAAAATTGAAGAATTAAAAAATTTTGTCTTGTGGGGGATGTCATTTTAGGAGTTGCTGCTTTGAAATTTATATGTAATATTTTCTTTAACCTATAGAAAATGTCTTAAATACAAATGATACTACTAAAAATTCAAGTGGCTTTCCAATAAAAGAAGTCCCATCACTTGAAATAAATGAAGATCAGTTATCTCAGCCACAGCATGATGTGCCATATTTCAGGTTTGTCCATTTGTTCCTACTGTAAGAAATTTGTAATGTCTAGACATTTAAGACCAAAATTAAACTGCTTTCACCTTAATGTAATAGTTGATTTGGGAGAAACTGATTTTGGGTGATTTTCAAAAGGTAGAAAAAGGTACACATGAGAAGTCTCCTTTCCCAACTCTATCTCCCAACCCCATAGTTAAAACTTCCATGGAGGCAAATGTTATTTCTTCTGAATATTTCCAGAGATGGATAATGCATATGTAGACAAACAGAAACATGTTTTTTTGGTGTGTTTTTTTTTCCCCAAATTATAAGAGAAAGTGTCTTTAGAAAGTTACAGAGGTAGTAGAAGTGAGCCAGCTGGGCTGCGCAGGCTCAGGAAACAAGTTATAGAAACAAAAGAAGGGCCCTTGGAGCTTAGGAGAAGGAAAGGCAAAGGTAACGAGCCTGTAGAGAAGAAGAGGGGGAACAGAAAGGCGAGGGTGTGCTTCAAAGAACAACCTTGTGTTTTTCAGTTCTTTCACATAAAGATCTTTATTGACATTCCCTCCAGCAAGGTATGGGAATTTCTGTTTTCTCCACTGCCCCCCCCCCAAGAAACCAAGTTAATGTTTACTTTATAAAAGACTAGTAGCCCTGCGCATGAATCTGTGCGCCAGTAGCTTGCCAGTAGCTTGCTGCTGCCCTCCTGTAGCTCTCCACCCGCTGCCCCGCCCTCCTGTAGCTCCCTCTGTCCACCCCCACCGCTGCTCCCCATAGCCTGCCTCCTCCTGTAGCTCTCCGCCTGCTGCCCTGCCCTCCTGTAGTTCCCTCCACCCCCCTGTCCCCCCCCATAGCTTGCTCCCCTGCCCCCTCCTGTAGCTCGCCGCCGCCCACTTATAGCTCACTGCCCCACCCTCCTGCTGATCCGTCATCCAGTCATTATGCGGTTGGTCGTTACTCTTCACGGCGTAATGACCATTTGCATATTACATCTTTATTACATAGGATGGACAGTGGGAGATGGTAGGAGGCTCTTTGGCTCACTAAATAATGAGATGGGATTGTTTCTCCAACTGGGAAGAGTGAAAATTAACAGAATTCATGTCACCTAAATCTCTTGGAAACAAATCAGAGTGCTGCAATTGGAGAAAGACCCTAACACATCACATAGGAAGTGGTTACATACTATTATTCTTGAGTGAATGTAGCAGGAAAATTCTAATACCTTTTCTAATGCGATATTAATAAATTTTTGAGCTTTGCCAATCAAATAGGAATAATATCTTGCTGTAGTTTTAATATTCATTTGCTGTATGATGAATGAGTCATCTTTTTTATATGTTTGAGAGCCACTTTAATTGTTTTTATAACATAAGGTTTTAGAATTGTAAGTGATTTTAGAGATTACCTAGTCCATTGTGTTGTTCAACTGAGATGATAAGCAATGCCTCCAGACATTGCCAACTAAATAATGTCAAATCTAAGCCAAGTCTCCTTCCTCATTAATTAACCTTTTGCACTCGAATGTCGAGTGTGACTCGACACGGTTAGCATCGAGATTAAAATTACTCTTTGAATGTATCAATAATTTGAAATATTAAAAAATCCAAATAAATAAGTTTGTATGAAAAGAAACTCCAGTTTTTTATTCTACTGCCGCGCTTTGTAAAATCTGGGGTATTTAAAAAATTAAATCCCGAGTAAAATAAAGGAATCGAGAAAAAAGCAAGCGAGTGCAAAGGGTTAAATTGTTTTCTTTTATATCACATTCAGTTTACCTTAGGCCAGGGTTTCTCAACCTTGGCTTGTTGACATTTTAGACTGGATAATTCTCTTTGGGTGTGGGTATGGGGAGGGGTCCTCTACACATGTCTTGTAGCTTCCCTGGCCAGTAGCACTCCTTTAGTTCAAAACAAAACAAAACAAAACAAAAGTCTCCTAAACACACACACACACACACACACACACACACACAAACACAAACAACAAAAAATGTCTCTAGACATTGTCAGATGTCAGTGGTAAGGGGGATGAAGGTACAAATTAACTCCAATTGAGAACCACTGCCTTTGGACAGGCAAAGTTTAATAATCAGAGAATCTATAAGGCCCTATCACTGAAATTCCAGACTTAACAGTTTTTATCTTCAACTTAGTCTTGGTAGTTGGATTAGTCTTTATTCCATAGACTAGGAGCCCGTTTGCAGGAAGATTCCTGCAAGCGGCCGCTGCCGCCACTCGCGCTGCCGCTGTAGCTGCCGCCCTCCCCGCCCCACCCACGCTTTCCCTCTGGCAGCCACCTTGCTTTCCGCTTTTCCTCCCTCTTCTAAGTTGTCTTCAGTCTTCACTCCTCCCTCCCTCCCTCAGCGTATGCAAATTAACTGCCACCTTTGTTATAGGTTAATTTGCATACTCGCTCTGATTGGCTGTGGGCGTAGCGAAGGTACGGTCAATTAGCATTTTTCTCTTTTATTAGTGTAGATGGTAACAGAGAACTAAGAACTATAGGATGTCTGATTCTTTCTGTTCAGCTTCTGAAAAATAAGAATAGAAAGATTAGCGTGAAAAGTGGGTTCTTGGCATTAATCATCCACATAAGTTTTAGATGTAGAAGGATGGACATATATGTAGGATATGCACTTGTATTGTTTGGGTTTTAATATATCACAGTTCCTAAAATATCTCTGGGAAATTAACATTTTATAAGTGTCATACTGTTAATGCTTAGATATTAGTGTCAGAAACATTTGTACAACTGAAATGTATGTCATAATTTTAGAAATATTCTCCAGTCAGAAACTGAGAAATTAACTTCACACTGCCTCGAATGGGACAGGAAGCTTGAATTGGACATCCCAGATGATGGTGAGGGAAAATTTATGTATTTTTTACATTTTAGCTTTGTTCATCTTAATTTGGTTACATTGATCTGAAACTTTAAAAATCTAGTTTTGTCCAACTTTATACTTTATTCAAAAAAGCAAGAATTTTTTCATTTCTCAATATATGTTCACTAACATCTCTGTACTAAAATGATACATGATTTAAAAGATGTAAATAATTAGAATATTTTTAAACATTATATTTTATTGATTTCAGAGAGGAAGGGAGAGGAAGAGAGAGATAGAAACATCAATAATGAGAGAGAATCATTGATGGCTGCCTTTTGCATGCCCTACACTGGGGATTGAGCCCACAACCCAGGCTGACATCCTGGTTCATAGGTCGACACTCAGTCACTGAGCCACACCAGCTGGGCTAGAATATTGTCATTCCTGAGAATTAGACATTTGCCTTTTTTATTATCAGATTTCTTCATATGACTCAATGAGTGACATCCATATCTGGTATTGTTTAATTATATAAAAATATTTTCTGAATGAAAATTACTTAAATCAATATGGAACAGTATTTGTATGACAACACTTTGTAGAAGAAATTTTTGTTTTGCTTTAAGGTAAGAATTTGATTCTGCAAGCCCTAGGGTATTTGGGGTAAGGTCTTCTCATCAGTTGGTTGGCTTTGCAATAAAGGTCATGTTTTGTCCTTTAACTTTAAAAAACCTCCTATTTCCTTTAGCTAAAGATCTTATTCGCACAACAGTTGGTCAAACAAGACTCCTTATGAAAGAAAGGTTCAAACAGTTTGAAGGCCTAGTGGATGATTGTGAATATAAACGAGGTGAAAAGGAGACTACCTGTACAGATCTGGATGGATTTTGGGACATGGTTAGTTTCCAGGTAAGTGGTCAAGTGTTTTGAATACACTAACTTTGAGTCTGGCCTTTTCTTTTTTTCTTTAAGTGAGGTAACAGTAGTAAAATAGAGGTATTAGTAGTTGCTTAGATACCTATAATAGTAAATGAGATATTACATAGCACCTTTATAAACTGTAAAGCACTGTCTATATTTTTTAACTGATGTCCCCCTCCCCATATTGTCAAGATAATTTCTATATGAGTTGGAAGTTGAAATTAGTCAACTGTTGAATAGTCTATAATGATTATACATGTGAGAAAATGAGTAACTCTAGTCTTTAGTATTTCAGTTCATCTAGCCGTTGTCGAGTCCCTACTGTGCCAGGCATTGTACTAGGAGTTGTTAATAAGGCACATTAGTGAGTCAGATACAACATGCAATTCCAATCTAATGTAAAAAATGCTGCGATAGAGGGAATTACTAGGAAGATCAGTAAAGGTGTGGAGAGGATGGCACTTTCTAGCTTTTTGAGCTTATTTCAGAAACTAGAGGCCCGGTGCACAAAATTCGTGCACGGGGGTGCGGGGGAGGGGGTCCCTCAGCCCTATCTTGGTCTGCAAATACACCAGCATCCCTCACCCTGGCCTATAGCTAGAGGTACCTCCCCTCCTTCTGCACAGCCTCTGGGAAGATGCTTGTCCTGGGGCCTCCTCAAGGCCCTGGCCCACGACGCCCTGCAGTTCGGGTACCCGGGGGCTTGGGCTTTCAGGTCTGGCTTCCTCACCTGGCATAGTGAGCATCAGCTGCCATGGGAGCCTTGCCTTAGGAGTCACCCCCTTGGACCATACTACTTGCGAGTGTGTGTGTGTGTGTGTGTGTGTGTGTGTGTGTGTGGCCTCAGTGGCAGTGATTTGATGCCTGTAGCATGCCCGCTGACACCCACTACTGCGGCGCAACACTGGTCCCGTCTGGCTTCCAGTCTGTGACCTGGGCTGATGGGCTGCGACGGGGCTGCGGGTGGAGGACCCCGGCACCCATAGGGCTGTCAGCATCAGGAACTGGAAAGATTCATTTTTCTGGTTCCTCCTCTGCCATGCAGATGCTGAGCTCCGGGCCCCACAGGCCCGTTCACTCCCGCCGCAAGGCTGGCCAGGGCCGGGGCATGGGCTCGCTGCTCCAGAGGCCCCTTCTGTGCCCCAGCACAGCCATGGCGCAGACACTGAGCTCGCGCCCCCGCTGGCGATGCGAGCTCAGCATCCGGCCGGCCCCATTCGGCCACGCCCGGCCTTTGCCTCCGTTTGCCTCCGCCGCTCAGCGGCGCAGGGGGGCTCCGATCGCGTCCGGAGGGAGGCAAGGGCGGGGGGCGGGGACCCTCCGTCCCCGCCGCCAGGCCTTTGCCTCCTGCCAGCCCAATCGGCTGCCCCGGCCACCCTGAGTCCCGCCCCCTGCGCCTCTCACCGGCCCAATCGTGAGCGTAGCGGAGTGATGGTAATTTACATATTACCTTTTTATTAGGTAGGATAAGCAGATAAAATACTCTTTCAATAACTAGTAGCTAACAATCATTACTCATCATAATGCATTACTTTATACCAGTTTTAATATATTTATCAGTTTTCATAATAGTTTACTAGCATCCTTTAGTGATGACTATTTACATTTGTTTTTAAGTATCATTATTTCTGAATTTAAAGGTATTTGATGTGTTTGCATTGTTTATCCTTTTAATCGTGTTTTTTTTCAAATATTATTTTTATTGTTGACACTATTATAGATATCTCCATTGTTTCCACCCCCCCCCCCCCCTTAGCCTGTCCCCACCCAGCCCCCTATAATTATTATCTTTACTGATGCTCATTTTTCAGCTTTGGCCAGTGGGGGACCTCTTCAAGTTGGCTCCTGGGGCATTTATTTATTTATGTATGTATGTATGTATGTATGTATGTATGTATGTATGTATATACGTATGTATGTATGTTTAAAGAGCTGTATTGAGGTACCATCTACATATTATACAATTTTTTAAGGAGAGATTGTGAGTAGCTATGTGTATAGATGCATAGTAAGGGGATTCAAAACATGTTTACCAAGCTGTTGACAGTGACTACCACTTTGGAGGAGACTGGAAATACCAGAAGAATGGGGATCATATATTCTCATCCTGCTGCTAATACATTATTTGAATCTTTTAAAATGAGCTTGTGTCAAGAGAATGAGAAGGCAAGCCACAGATTGGGAGAAAATCTTTATAAAAGACATTTGATTATGGACTGGTTTCCAAAATGTACAAAGACCTCTTAAAACTCAACAATAAGAAAACAAACAACCTGATTTAAAAACAGGCAAAAGACCTGAACAGACACTTTACCAAAGAAGGTATATATGGCAGGTCAGCATATCATTACAGAATTGCCAATTATAACTACAGTGAGATACCACTACATACCTACTAGAGTTACAAAAATCTACCCCACTACTAGCTGGTTTGGCTCAGTGGATAGAGCATTGGCCTGCGGACTGAAGGGTCCTGGGTTCGATTCTGGTCAAGGGCCCATGCCCGGGTTGTGGGCTCGATCCCCAGTAGGGGGTATGCAGGAGGCAGCCGATCAATGATTCTCTCTCATCATTGATGTTTCTATCTCTCTCTCCCTCTCCCTCTCTGAAATCAGTAAAAATATATTTTAAAAAAAATCTAAACCACTGATAGCACCAAATGCTGGTGAGGATGGAGAGCAATAGGAACTCTCATTCATTGCTGGTGGGAACACAAAACAGTACGGCCCCTTTGGAAGACAGCTTGGCAGTTTCTTACAAAACTAAACATACTCTTACCATAGGATTCAGCAATTATACTTCTTCGTATTTACCCATAAGAGTTGAAAACATATGTCCACACGAAAACATGTACACAGATGTTTATAACAGCTTTAGTCTTAATTGCCCAAACTGGAAAGCAACCAATATATATCCTTGAGTAGGAGAATAGATGAACTGTTTAAAAAGAGACAGTTATTTTGTTCATCTTGCATAACTTAGAATATATCTCTTACCGTTTTAGTGATCAAAAATAATTTAGGGGAGCCCTGACCGGTTTGGCTCAGTGGATAGAGCGTCGGCCTGCGGACTCAAGGGTCCCAGGTTCGATTCCAGTCAAGGGCATGTACCTTGGTTGCGGGCACATACCCAGTAGGGAGTGTGCAGGAGGCAGCTGATCGATGTTTCTCTCTCATCTACGTTTCTAACTCTCTATCCCTCTCCCTTCCTCTCTGTAAAAAATCAATAAAATATATTTTAAAAAATAATAATTTAGGGGAGTTATTCATATATGACATGATTTTTGTAGATTGTGGAGGTTTATAAGACCAAAAGTAATGAACAATTTTACCATAAGAATTCTTCATTTGAATACTAAATTGAGAATGATTTAATCTAATTTTATATGTCACCAATCCAAGTCACTCTCAATTTTTTTTTGAAGTCTCAGTTCATTAGTTTGTTATATATAATATGGTTAGCATTAAACTGATAAGCTTGTGCTTTGTTTATTAACAGATAGAAGATGTAAACCAGAAGTTCAATAATCTGACCAAACTTGAGGACTCTGGGTGGCAAAATAATAATAATAATATAAGCAAAAAGGTCTTTCGGGTGAGTTTGTGATTTTCTAATATAGACTCTTCTACTTTAATGAATTTTTATTTTCAAGCTTTAAAAACATTTCGCTTCAGATTTTTCATCATTTTACAAAATGAGTTCCATACATTACTTACAATATACTGATGGTCTTTGAAGAAAGAATAAGGAAATGATCAACACAAAATTCAGGAAGGTTATCTTTGCAGGGGGAGAAGGAGGGGTTGTGATTGAATTAGGGCCCCCTGAGAGCTTCTAAGTTGCTAAGTAGTGAATATGTGCACTTTGTTTTACTCTTTAAACTATTCTTATGTATTTTCTGTACTACTAGTAGTAGTAGGTAATTTATATTGTACCAAATATTGTTCCAAGTACCTTACATGTATTAACTCATTTAACTTCACAACAATCCTATGAGATGTGTACTATTATCCCCATTTTACAGTTGAGGGATCTGAGGCCAGAAAGATTAAATCACTTGTCCAGGTTAGAGCTGGGTTTCTGGCCACATTTTCTCAGTCCAGAATCCTTGTTCTTAACCAGTAGGCTATGCCGCCTCTCTGTTATATATACCCTTTTGAGTAATATATTTCAAAATGGAAATAAGTTTTTAAATAGAAAAGAGGAACATCTACTTTCTTTCATTTACTTTCTTATAAAATTTCCTGTTACTTTTCTCTGAAAAATTCTCTTTGTTAACATGATAGAGTCTGTTCTTAATCTATTTGTAGTAATTTCTTTTTTCTAGTAGTGTTTTAACTCAGAATTTTTGGTTCAAATGGAAACTTCTCAAACTACCCTGGAGCATTGCCAGTTTTTCTTTTAGATTTTAGAAAAATGCCTTTGTTTATAACAGTGGTCGGCAAACTCATTAGTCAACAGAGCCAAATATCAACAGTACAACGATTGAAATTTCTTTTGAGAGCCAAATTTTTTAAACTTAAACTTCTAACGCCACTTCTTCAAAATAGACTCTCCCAGGCTGTGGTATTTTGTGGAAGAGCCACACTCAAGGGGCCAAAGAGCCGCATGTGGTTCGCGAGCCGCAGTTTGCCGACCACGGGTTTATAAAATCAGGTTTCTAGGTTGGTTTTTTTATTATGCTATGTAATCTAAATAAAAACTCTGTTTTGAATCTGTTAAAGATGTTAAAGTATTGAGAGAACCTTATTATAAAATTATTGTAGTAATTAAGTCTCATGACAAATATTCTGAGGACAGTAATGAAATAGATTGAATGAATTTCAAATCTGCTAAAGAGTGAAGGATGCTTGAATTCTTTGAAGCTACTGTGGGTATTTCTTATTGAGTCATGGAAACATTAATATCAGGGATGTAGATAATAGCTGTATGAGTATAGTATTATTTCAGAGCCTTGTAATTCTGCCCCTTATCACCAGATGTCTCTCTCCTTCTACTTTATTTTTTAGGCCACTGTTAAGATTATCAAATCAAATAAAATGAATCTTTTATCTGTACTTTGATACCATTCCCTCCTACTTCTTATTCATTGACTTCTTATTCCATCAGTTAGTTAGCTTTGTTTTCTCTCTTTCCCTTTTTCCACATCAGTTTTTAGACATGTTTAGGATCTTATATTTGTTCCAATAAAAAAAGAAAAAGAAAATTGTGTTGTCCACACCTCCCTCTAGTTATCTGTACCCCTTTTCCCATTTTTCTTGCAATGACAGACAAGCTTCCTAAAAAACTTGTCCATACTATTTGGGTTCCCATTTATTTATCCAGCTCACTGCAATTCAGCTTGACCCCTCTTTATGCCTCTAGAACAGATATCACCAAGGTTATTGATCCAGTAGTTGCTGATGTTACCAGACACTTAGTTATAAAATGATCCTTCTGCAGTATTAAACACAGTGTACTTGCTTTCTTAAAATTATATTCTACTGATTTTCTTCCTACCTCTTTAGTTATGTTTGCAAGTTTTTTTTCCTTTTTCATTTATCTCTTCAAAGTTTGTCATATTCAGAATTCCTACCTCAATTCTCTTCTCTCCTTCCATATTCTTCCTGTGAAATCCTATCCACCCTGTCATGATTCCCAAAATCAGACCATACTTAGTGCTAAGTTTCATGTATCCTGATTCACTATACCTTAAATCAGTGTATCTCAAACTGAAATCACCTCCACACACACTGATGTTTCCCTGTCTCACAGAATGCTATTACAGTCCCACCAAGATAGAAACCTGATATGTTCTTTGTTCTTTCCTTTCTCTATTGCACTATCTCCACTCCACACCCATCTAATACACTAAGTCCTCTCAGTTGGGCCTCTAAATATCTCTTCACATTTTCCCCTTTCTTCCTCAATTTAACTACCCTCATCTTTTCCCAGTATCATTGTAGCAGTTTCCTTTCTTCCTTGCTTGTAACCTTCAAGTCTATTCTCTAGGCTATAGCCAGAGTGACCTTTTTAAAATACAAATGCAATAATCTTAATCTCATGATTAAAAATCATCAGTAATCTCTATTCCTTTGTTCTCTGTATAAATGTGGCTCCGTAACATGTAAGGGATTTTATAATCTAGCTGTTGTGGGTCTCTTGCCAACTCCTCTGTGCTTTCTTTTGCTTCTGGTTTTGCAAACATACTATTTTCTCTATCTAGCCCTTCCCTCACGTCACTTTTTAGCCTGGCTAACTGTGATTTTAGCCTAGGTGCTACTTCCTGCAAGCCTTTCTTGATGCCTCTGAGATTGATTTAAGTGTTATCCCTATGTTCTACAGCCCTCTGAATTTGTCTCTAACATGACATTTGTCCCGCTCAGTGTCCTTACTTAGCTCTTCCACCGTGAAGTTATGAACTCCTTGAGAGCAAGAACTTTGTCCTTTACCTTTTGACCCCCAGCATTTTTAGCACACAGGAACTTGATAAGTATATGATGAATGTGCAAAATATTTTATGTATGCTTTATTTTTCGTATAAGGTAATAATGAGTAGCTTTAATAAATTCCATCATTTCTTTTTGCAGAAAAAAGTCATCTCGGGTATAGCAAGTAAACCAAAACAGGACGATGGTGGAAGAATTGCAGCTAGGAATCGCCTAGCTGCCATAAAAAATGCCATGAGAGAGAGAATTAAGCAGGAAGAGCATGCTGAGGCAGCAGCCTCTGTAGTGCCAAAGGAAGTTGATAAAATTGTGTTTGATGCTGGCTTTTTCAGAGTTGAAAGTCCCGTTAAATCATTCTCAGGTTGGTTTTTCTGCTGAGACTAAAGAGAAATAATTTGGGTTGGATGAGACGTTGTAAAGGAAGTGAAAGATAGTTTTCACATGAAGGGATATAAGCTCTCTGTGATTTCTGGAAAATAGAGTACATACTCACAGACACATGCAAATCTTATTTGGATGGGTACTTTAAGTGTGATATATCTTCTGAAATTGCTTTTATGTTTTCTAAGTGATTTCACAACTGTTAATATTAACCCCCACAATCCTGTGAGGTAGGTTAAGGATCCCCAGAGGTAAGAAACATAATGGGAGCATGAGAAATTAGGGATTTTCTTAGTTTGGAAGTTGGATTAGAATTTAAATGCCACGAGCTATCACATCACAGCACTAGCTGTGCTTTAAAATGAAACTTATGGGTGGTTTTGGTTTTATTTTCATTTGTATGAAAATTTTCATCTTTTGGGGACAAATAAGTATACTAATTTCCTAACTTTAAAAAATTCCAGTGAAACCAGTTTTTAGTATTTCAGGAAACAATTCTTAAAATTTTCTAACTTGGGGTATATTTTTCAATAGCAATTTTTCATAGACTATCTTTATTAGATTGGATTTATTTATCTTGATTGAATTTATTTCTATTAGTTTCAGGTGTACAGCATAGTGATTAGTAATTCTTCACAGAGTTTCGGAGTCTTGTTTACAGCCCTCTCTAAACAAGTGTAGTTTTTTTCCTTCTTGAATTATTTCTTTGATTTACTCGCCTCTGTGTTCTCTCTGATCTTTTTCTTCAGAAATACATATTTTTCCTCCTGGTAAAGAGATTACATTTATATTTCTTTCCTGTGCTTGTTTTCTCCTACTTTCTGGATTTCCTCAACTTCATGTTAGCTATCGTGTTTTTAATTCCCAATAGTTCTTTCTCATTCTTTGGATGTTTCATTTTATTACAGTCTGTACTTGTTTCGTAACTGCACTATCTTATCTTTCTGTGGGCATTAATGATAGCTTTTATGTTTCCTCCCCCTGCGTCGTCAGTGTTTGTTCCAAGATACTTTCACCTGTGTGGTTTTGGTTTCTCTCTCACATTAGAGGCTTTCCTCGGATGCTGGTGGTTCACAGCCTGCTCATGGTTGCGGGCAGGGTCCTTACTGTGGGTGGTTTAGCTGTGCCCTCATGCTGGGAACCTGCATATCACTGTTTTTGTCTTTTCTCTTGGGCTAGATTCCCCAGAGAACGTTCTTTTAGTCTGTTGCCTGGAGGGTATAATTCTGGCTGCCAGTCTTTCAGGAACCATGTGGGGAAGTAACCTGAGTGTCTCAACAGCTTATTTGCAAATGCTCACTTAATCCCCTTGTTTTCCATATAGTACCCATCTTTTAGCCTTACCTGTTATCCCTAAGCCAGAGATCCTCTGTTTCCTTTTTTGGGATAATAGGCCTCCAGTATTCTGATACTGGTGGTGGGAGGGGATGGTGACAGTTGCCCAGCTGTGCAGAATGAGGAAAGAAACCTGGGCTCTAATTGTTCTTTGAAGTGACTTTGAACCAGTCTTGTTTTAGCTCCATCTTCATCTCCACTTCCAGAGAAACTTGAGGCTACCAGCTTTTTTGAGGGGTGCTGTGGGATAAATTGGGTTCTCATCCTTCCTGACTAGTTCCTTAGGATTTCTTTTCTTGAGTCTAAGTTCTACTCACCCATCTACACCTCAGCTTCCAAAATTTTCTGGTTATTGTCTTTTTTTTAGTTTCCTAGGTCTTTGTAGCATTCTGCCTTTTAAGTTGATCTCTTTCTGCTTACAGTAGTGCAGTGGTCGGCAAACTCATTAGTCAACAGAGCCAAATATCAACAGTGCAACGATTGAAATTTCTTTTGAGAGCCAAAAACTGAATTCTGCGCATGGGCCACAAAGTTTCAATCGCACAGTACGTGCGCGCCCGCACGTGGTATTTTGTGGAAGAGCCACACTCAAGGGGCCAAAGAGCCGCATGTGGCTCACAAGCCACAGTTTGCCGACCACTGCAGTAGTGGGATGTCGAGATGAAGCAGAGTGTAATGTGCGTGTTCAATACTGTCTTTAACTGAAGGTCCTGGGCATTTGACTTTAACAAACATTATTTTACAGGAGAAAGAGAGTACTTGGTAGGGGAGTTGGAAGAATTCTCACTGCCTTTCTAGTTATAATGAAACGTAAATGAAAGAACTTTTGATATTGAGGTGATTTCTCTCATCTTCTAGGACTTTCTATCTCTTCTGAACATCTTTCTCAAAGACTTAGGACACCTACGTCTGTCAGCAAAGCTGTGTCTGGCGGCAGGGCTGATCTGGGCCTTCTAAGCCAAACTGCGTCACCAGACAATCCTGGTCCTCAGAGTACCCGAAGGGAACACGCTGATGAGAAGACTTTGCTTTCAGATATTCCTGAAAACAGGTAGTTCTTTAATGTGTTATTAAGAGTTTAATAGATATTGACATTAAATACTATTTCAGATTGTTAACCTGGTAAAATATACGAGACATATTTTTAATTTAATTTCACAATGTCCATATTACTTTGAAATAGGGGAAACAAATGAAAATTACTGTTTTGTTTTGTTTTTAATACTCACCCGAGGATATTTTTTTTCCCATTGATTTCTAGAGAGAGTAGAAGGGGAGGAAGGAGGGTGGGGAGAGAGAGAGAAAGAAAGAAACAGAAACACATCAACATGAGAGAGACACATGGATGGTTGCCTCTCGAGCGAGCCTGTACGGGGGCTGAGGAAGCTGTAACCAAGGTATGTGCCCTTGACTGGGAATTGAACCCTCTACCCTTTGGTCTGTCGGCCGATGCTCTAACCACTGAGAAAAATCGTCCAGGGCAAAAGTTGTTGTTCTTAAATAATTCATGGAGTAGGTTTTAGAATTTTTTTAAAAAAGCACATCCTCTTTCTTTTATTATCTATGTATTTTAGTCAGCTGAACATCTTGTCTCCAACTATTATCAGACAGAAAGGAAAATAAAACATTTAATAATAACTAGGCATAGAGGAAATGATGGGCAAACAGAAAAAAGTATACCAAATTAGGACAGGGAACAGAATTGTTGCTTGCTAACATTGGCAATGGGAGAATATATCCAAAACTAGAAAATGAAATGTAGAACTGAAACATGGTTGATGAGCATATTACCCTCACCCCCAAGGTTGACAAGAAATGTTTCTATAACCTTTGTTTCAAGTTGTAGGAAATAAGAGAACTACATGTCTTGTGGGAGAAATGTAATCTTCCTGAAGCACTAGCCTTACATAAGACCTAACCACTTTTCAAGGAGAGTGTACATTAAGCATGTCAAACTCAAAGGCTAACATAGGCCAAATTAAGTTTATGTGGGCCACAAAAAACCAAAAGCTTCAATTTTCATAGAAACATAGGTTTATTTCAATAGAAACATGCTGAATACAAAGGGCTGAAATAAATAAGTAATCATTAACATAAAATAATAGAATATTTTAATAAAAATTAATATTTTTTCTTGAACATTAACTTACCAGACACTGAATAACTGCACAAATTAATAAGTGTAACGCAAATAAACTTATTTTTCTTGTTCTCCAAAAGCGAAATATTTCCTGTTGTGCACACCAACAAGTCAGTCCAAGATTAATGACGTGGCATTTGGCTGCTAAAATATTCGCTGCTAGTATTAGTGGAGTGAAATGGTATGTCTGTGTGTAAGGCACATAAGAGAAATGAATGCAACATGATTATAGTAATTAGTCATTAGCGAACATTGTAGTTTGTTAATAGTAACTAGAGGCTCAGTGCACAAAATTTGTGCACAGGTAGGGTCCCTAGGCCTGGCCTGCGATCAGGACCTAGTGGGGCCTTCCTTCATCTGCGCTGCCCCCTGGTGGTCAGCACAAGTCATAGCGAGCGAGCGAACTCCTGGTCTCTCAGTCGATCTCCCAAGGGGATAATTTGCATATTAGGCTTTTATATATATACTAGAAGCCCAGTGCATGATTTAATCATGCACGTGTAAGCTGTCTGTCCGCTGGTCGGCAGCTCTGAAGTCCCTGGGCCCCTAGGGCGAGGCGGGGCGGGGGCGTGGTCCTCCTGCGGCAGGAGCCCAGGCCGGGGTCTTGCCTTTGCCTCCTGCCCAGGAAGGCTGGGGCCGCTGCCATGTGCTCCTGCGGCCCAACTGCCTCCAGACTCCTCCCCGGGGAGCCGCGCCGCCCGCCCACCGCCCGCTGCCTCCAAACCTCCAAAACGCCGGCTCGGCTCGCTGCCCCAGAGGCCTGTCTGTGCCGCAGCACAGCCATGGCGCAGACGCTGAGCTCGCGTTGCTCAGCGTCCTGCCGGCCCAATCACCACCCCAGCCACCCGAGTCCCGCCCCCTGTGTCACCCGCTGGCCCAATCATGGGCGTAGCGGAGTGATGGTAATTTATTTTTTTTTTTAATTTTTTAATGAATCTTTATTGTTCAGATTACAATTGTTTCTCCTTTTTCCCCCCATATCTCCCCACCACCCAGTTCCCACCCCCCCTCTGCCCTTACCTCCCCCCGCACTGTCCTTATCCATAGGTGTATGATTTTTGTCCAGTCTCTTCCCATACTCCCCACACAGACACCCCTTTCCCCCTGAGAATTATCAATCCACTCCCATTCTATGCCTCTCATTCTATTAAGTTCACCAGTTTATTCTGTTCCTCAGATTTTTAATTCACTTGACTTTTAGATTCACTTGTTGATAGATATGTATTTGTTGTTCATAATTTTTATCTTTCTTCTTCTTTTTCCTCTTTTTAAAGAATACCTTTCAGCATTTCATATAATACTGGTTTGGTGGTTATGAACTCCTTTAGCTTTTTCTTATCTGTGAAGCTCTTTATCTGCCCTTCAATTCTGAATGATAGCTTTGCTGGGTAGAGTAGTCTTGGTTGTAGGTTCCTGCTATTCATCACTTTGAATATTTCTTGCCACTCCCGTCTGGCCTGCATGGTTTCTGTTGAGAAATTAGCTGATAATCGTATGGGAGCTCCCTTGTAGGTAACTAACTGTTTTTCTCTTGCTGCTTGTAAGATTCTCTCTTTGTCTTTTGCCCTTGGCATTTTAATTATGATGTGTCTTGGTGTGGTCCTCTTTGGATTCCTTTTGTTTGGGGTTCTGTGTGCTTCCTGGACTTGTAAGTCTATTTCTTTCATCAGGTGGGGGAAGTTTTCATTCATTATTTCTTCAAATAGGTTTTCAGCATCTTGCTCTCTCTCTTCTTCTGGTACCCCCATAATTCTGATGTTGGTTCGCTTGAAGTTGTCCCAGAGGCTTCTTACACTATCTTCAACTTTCTGAATTCTCTTCTCTTCATGTTTCTCTGGAGGAGTGTCCTTGGCCTCTTTGTATTCCAAATCTTTGAGTTGATGCTTGCGATCCTCTAGTCTGCCGTTGGGTCTCTGTATAATATTTTTTATCTCAGTCAGTGTATGTTTAATTTCTAGTTGGTCCTTTTTCATATCCTCGAGGGTCTCATTGAATTTATCGGCCTTTTCCATGAAATTCTTGAAAAACCTTATAACCGTGGTTTTGAACTCTATGTCCAGTCGCTTGTTCTCCTCCATTTCTTTGGTTTGTGATCTGTTTCCTTGCCTCCTCATTTCGCTGCTTCCCTGAATTGGTAGAGTAGCTTTGTGTACTAGATGTCCTATTGGTTCAATGGGTCAGCCTCTCAGTTACTTGAGGTGGACACTCTTGGTGTACCCTTGTGTACTGTGTGTCCCCCAGCAGGAGCTACAGCAAGAACTAGTTTTCTCCTCCTTTGCTTGGGCGGTTTTGGAGCAGTCTGACTGGAGCTGCAGTTTATTTGGTTAAGCTGCCACAGAACAGGCCATTTATATGCAAAAGCCGCTGTGTGGAGCCTGGGCGGGTTTGTAGAATGTGCGGGGCGGGCCTCAGGGCGGGGCGGGATCTCAGGGCGTCCCTAGGCTAGGGCGTGGCCAACGGAGATGGCTGGCGTCAGCCGTCTCTGCCTTTCCACGTTTCCAAGTCCCTGCGCCCCACGTTCCAGCGCAGTAAAACAATGATTGCTGGGCGCACCTCTGCAAAAAAGTCACTCTCACTTTCTGACCCCATGGCCGAGAGTCCAGCTTCTCCCCGTAGGTGTCTGGGTCCCCCGCGAGTCCCCAGAAACTGGGTTTCAGAGTGATCGGGAGCTTGTCTCCCTGCGGGTTGAAGAAAAACCGCGCGCCCAGTCGCCCGCCGCCAGCCTGATTCGCGCGCCTCCGTACCTCAGCTTTTCAGCGTTTGTGCTCCTTTCTCTCCTTAGTTGTAAATCTTCCACTCAGCCAGCTTTCCCGTGGTTCTGGGTGGTAGACGTTTTGTCTTTTAGTTGTATTTTTGAAATTGTTGTGCGAGGCAGCAGATTAGTTGTTTAACCATGCCGCCATCTTGGTTCCTCTCCGAGTGATGGTAATTTAAATATTACCTTTTTATTATGTAAGATATAGGTTATGTATAATAGGATATTGTAAAAATTAAGTTACGAAATTTTTATTAAAACTTTCTTGTATACCATTATATCGGCTGAGCCGCAAAAATATTTGTTGTGGGCTGCATGTGGCCCATGGGCTGCAAATTTGACATGCTTGGTGTACATGGTAAAGATTGATAGGAAGCACAGAATGAAAACAGCCAGGGGCACATTTTCTAAGGCCAGCATGCCTAATGGATATTGGGTGCTACTGTCTGTCCTTCAGCAGTATGTGTAGATCAGACCTTGAAGGTGATCTGTCTGGGAGTGGCCCATGCTTCTCTCCCCCTGGCTAATCCCATCTGCTTTTGTTGGTAGAGTCTGCAGGGCTGGTAGCTGGAAACCAGGAAGCCTCTCTAGTGGGCTTCTACTTTCCCTCTGACCTGAATTGTTGGGGGTGAGTACTTGTATGTGGCCTGAATCCCTGCTATTTGGGGATGGTCTGAAAGAAAAAATCCCCAGTCCAGAGGAGGCAAATGAAGTTCTGTAAGATAGGCCGTGAGTGGAAGCTGGTGAAGGGGTTTCAGTATGAGCCTCTGGGAGAGCTCCGTCCCTGAAGGCCTCTGGCTCCTTGTCCCACGCTACTAAAGCCAGCCACCCTATAAGAGATAGACGCCACTGAGGAGGATGGACTGACCACTTGACTGCTATGCTGAGAACTGACTGTGTTCGGGAAGTAATGCCCACTGGTTGAGGTGTGGTCGGCCTGCTTCTTTGGTACCAACTTGTGATTCCTTCAGGATGGCTAGAAGTTTCTTTAGTTCTCTGTTCTCTTTCCTTAAGACTGACAGCTCTTTGTTCTGGCTGGTCAGTCCTGCATGGCTGCGCCTCTGCATGGCTGCTTCTAACTTTGTAATCTGTGTTTACAAAAGTCAGTGAGATCTGTTTGTATTCTGGAAACTCCACACCTGAGAGATGTGACTAAAATGCTGCAAAGCTGTCTCCACAGGGTTTTTGAAGTATATCTTCTCCTGAGGTTTCAGATTATCAGAAAGAGCCAGTCATGGAGCAGGTTTTAGAGTTTTTAATTTTTGATATAAATCAAAGTATATTTAGCCTTTGTGGGGACTAAAATATTTCAGATGTTCTAGAAATCTATGGATTATAAAATACCAATTTATTGTCATTTCTTAAATGCAAGTTATATTACTTTGTTTGTATGTCCTGTAGTTTATTATCTTGTTGTAAGAAGATCCATAATTGTATTTAAGTGATTAGTACAGGTACTCTTTAAAAATTTTTTTGCTTAATTCCCAAAAATAGTCTTGAAAGAAAGTATCTTGCAAATAAATGACTTTTTGCAATGAAGGCAAAATGAAGTCGAAGACTAGAAAAATTGAGTATATTAAAAAAAACACACACAAAAAAACCCACAACTTGCATGAGGTTGAGACAGATATTTTAAATAAAATTGCAAGTTAAGAACTTCAGTATTATGTACTATGTATTCTATAACTAACAAGTAAATGTAGCCAACTCCAGCTATACAATAATTGAGTTGTCGCTTTACCCCTTCTCCTTACCCCCCAGAAGTCAGCTTTCTCCTAACCTTTCTCTAGTATGTAGCTCTGGATTTTCATGAGGTTCAGAGAGTTGCTGGTGAACTGACCAGCATGGAAACAAGCTCATGAGCTTTCTGGGGAAGAATGCATTTGGTTTGTAAGACCATCCTGTAGTAGCTATAGTCCTAAACTAATCTATTTGGATCAGGCCTGATCTTGGACCAGGCGCCATCTTTGACCATAAAGGATAGTCTCAAACACAAAAGCTTGCAATATGTTTGATTATCTGAGTACAATGCTATATTTTTCTTTTTTTCAGGAACAGCATAGTAGAAGATGCTCAGTGTCCTAGATTACCGGATTTAATTGAAGTAAACCATGTAAGTCCTGTTCTAGTGTACTAGACAGCCCAGCATGTTACTTACTTATACAATTACACATAGTAACTCCATAAAAAGCCCCCAAAATTTCCATTAGAAATCTAAAGTCAGGCCTGGCCGGTGTGGCTCAGGTTGCAGGCTCGATCCCCAGTGGAGGGCGTAAAAGAGGCAGCTGATCAATGATTCTCTCTCATCATTGATGTTTCTATCCCTCTCCCTTCCTCTTTCTGAAATCAATAAAAACATATTTATAAAACGAAATCAGTAATGTTAAATGATAGTTCTTGCTTTAGCTTCTTTGAGACCATAGTGCCATTTTGTATTTTCCAACTCACATCAAGATTATTTTTGTAAATTGTTTCCTTATAGCAGAGCCACACTTGTTTGTTTATGTCTTTATGTGGTTGCTTTTGCAATAGAATAGGGTTGAATAGTTGTGGCAGAGACCCTATGGCTCAAAAAGCCTTAAAAAGATGTACTCTTTGGCCCTTCACAGAAAATGTTTGCCAGTCTCTGAAGTGAATACAGATACTTGGTGAGAAACTTCCCTTCAATCATACCGCTGCTATAATATTATCTGAACTCATTATTTAAGAAGAAAATAGTAGGATTTACAGTGTTCTTTAGCCTGTGTTCAGAATGTTATCTTTCTGTTTTTATTATTTTTAATAGCAAAATGATTTTTTATAATTGTTTCAATGTTTGATAATTAAATATAATAATCATTTTTCTTTCCAGGTTGTAAGTAAGATAAACTTTGAGATGGATTGTTTACCCAGTGAAAGAATGAGCTTGCCTCTACTTACTGGTGAAGTGGCATGTGATATTAATACTAACAAAACAGAAGGAATTTCAGATGTTGTGGAAGGAATGGAACTAAATTCTTCAATGACAACACAAGATGTTTTGATGAGTAGCCCTGAAAAAGATATACCATCACAACATAACATCTCACAGGAAGAAGAGACTAAAATTTTCCAGTCAGGTGAGGTCTTTTTAATATATTTAATGAGGCTTTGTTAAATAAATGAAATTGCACTAATGCATAGATTATTGTAAATAGCTCTGGGTACCAGTTTCTAAGAATAAAGGTTGAAAAATTGGACAAAGTCGATATTTTATGAGAATTAGTTTGTGTTGTAGTGCCCCATTCTTCACCCAGACCTTCTGAGGTAAACCTGTTAAAAATCAGCAGCAGATACTAGTCCACATTGGACATAAGTAGCATTTTACATTAGACCTAACTTTTTTTTAAAGTATATTTTTATTTGATGTCAGAGAGGAAGGGTGAAGAAGAGAGAGAGATAGGAACATCAATGATGAAAGGGAATCATTGATCAGCTGCCTCTTACATGCCTTCCATTGGGGATCGAACCTGCAACCTGGGCATGTGTCCTCACCGGGAATCGAACCATGACCTCCTGGTTCATAGGTAGATGCTCAACCACTGAGCACACTGGCCGGGCTAGACCTAACTTTTTGGGATCCTTCATTATTTATGAAAACTCAGAATTAGAAAAATTCCCTGAAGTGATTTTTAGTTCCCCTTTCAATGCACATACATCCTCAAGCCTTTCTTCAAAATGCCCTATTTTTCTTCCCTAATGTTTTTATTCCTACCTACTTTGTTGTGATTGTTCTGCAGTAGGAAACGGCTCTTGTATTTTTGGTCCTGGGAGCATGTCTGTGTAGTATCCACTTTCTCCGCCGCCATTTATAATCCTGGTTCTTGTATTTTTGTTATAATATATGACAGTTTCACCTACTGTTTACATCTGCTACTCTGTGGTGATGTCTTGGCTGGGGCCTAAGGCAAAACATCATTACTTTGGCCAGGCATTTAATACACTCCAGCTATGTTCTTCTTCTAGCATCTTTTACCTATCTTTACTATCACAAGCATGAGATTTGTTTATAGAAGACTCTTTAAAATACTAAAATTAAGGATAAGAATTTTATTAAGAAAGTCTAACATATTTTTTAAAAATATGTTTTTACTGATTTTGGAGAGAGGAAGGGAGAGAGAGAAATATCAATGATGAGAGAGAATCATTGATTGGCTGCCTCCTGCACATCCCCTACCGATCGGCATGTGCCCTGACCAGGATTCGAACAGTGATCTCCTGGTTCATGGGTCAATGCTCAGCCATTGAGCCACACCGGCTGGGCGAAAGTCAAACACATTTTTAAAAACCTTATAACATAAGATAGCCTATATTTTTGTCTTAGCATTTGATAATATGGAACTTTTCATATTTTTCAGCGCTCTATTTCTAACTGCAAGAACATTATTTAAAAAGTTAAAAATAATTCTTTTTTGTTTTTCAGTATTATTTGATAATAAAGGTCTTACTACTGAATGCCATCTTCTTGAGTCAGTAAGTTTTTCAACTTAATTTGAAAAGTGTCTTTATGTATTAGATTTGTTTTATAAAAAGAATATTACTCACTTTTTAATTTGTGTACAAAGTTTAAAATTTACATCTTTTCATTGTTTTCTTTACTGTGACATCCATTTGCTAATTTTACCAAAATGGAAACAAAGTTTTCATGTTTATATACTTTAAAATATAGTAATTTTTAGTATTAAACTCTGAAGATTTATTTTGCCATGTGATTTATGTGTCAAATTTGTTATGACAGATTGATTGAATATTTTAATATCTAATATGTGACTTGGATTATGACAGGTATTTCTAAGTGATACAGGAAAAATGTAATGCAAGGTTTCTGCCCATCTGAACTTGGGGAGATAATGTCTCTGTTACCTTCAGTCATTGGTTATTTTCATCCCATTCCTTTTAGATTACTGTGTTTGGAAGCTATTTTATTTGAAAGCTCCATTGGCTTTACTTTTGGTGATCTCTTGCCTCTAAGTCTAGTTCAGACACTAGCCTTTCTGTGAAAAGGCTTCCTATAAAACCTCTCATCTCTCCATGTTAATTAATGTATAGGCACAGGTGCATACAGTTGGACACATTTAATCTCTTCTTTTTTTAAAAAAAATTCTTTATTGTTGAAAGTATTACATGGGTCTCCTTTTCTCCCCATTGACCTCTCCCAGCCCGTTCCTGCCCCCCAGCACAGGCCCTCACTCTCCTATTGTCTGTGTCCATTGGTTATGCTTATATCCATGCATACAAGTCTTTTGGTTGCTCTCTTAACCCTCCTTCTACCTTTCCCTTCCTTCCTTCTGAGGTTTGATGGTCTGTTCGATGCTTCTGTGTCTTTGAATCTATTTTTGTTCATCAGTTTATGTTCATTATATTCCACAAATGAGTGAGATCATGTGATACTTATCTTTCTCTAACTGGCTTATTTTGCTTAGCATAATGCTCTCCAGGTCCATCCATGCTGTTACAAATGGTAAGAGTTCTTTCTTTTTTACAGCAGCATAGTATTTCATTGTGTAGGTGTACCACAGGTTTTTTAATCCACTCACCTGCTTATGGGCACTTAGGCTGTTTCCAAATCTTAGCTATTGTAAATTGTGCTGCTATGAACATAGGAGTGCATATATCCTTCCTGATTGGTATTTCTGATTTCTTGGGATATATTCCTAGAAATGGGGTTACTGAGTCAAATGAGAGTTCCATTTTTTTATTTTTGAGGAAACTCCACTGTTTTCCACAGTGGCTGCACCAGTCTTCATTCCCATTAGCCGTATAAAAGGGTTCCTTTTTCTCCACATCCTCGCCAGCAGTTGTCGTTTGTTGATTTGTTAATGATAACCATTCTGACAAGTGTGAGGCGGTACTTCATTATTGTTTTGACTAGAGGCCCGGTGCACGAAATTTGTGCACGGCGGGGAGGCGGGGTAGCGGGGGGTGTTGTCCCTCAGCCCAGCCTGCAGTCTCTCCAATCTGGGACCCCTCAAGGGACCTTCATTTTTTCCTTCAAGAGTGTGGTGGAAAAACCCTAGATTACCTTCTTGGATTCTTATAACCCAAATTACCAAGAACACTGCAATTGGTGGCCTACAGGGAGCTTAGCCAATGAGTTGTCAGAAAAGGTATTTACTCTCAAAATGGTTTGGCTCAGTGGATAGACCGTGGGCCTGCAGACAGAAGGGTCCCAGGTTTGATTCCTGTTAAGGGCATGTACCTTGGTTGGAGGCATATCCCCAGTGGGGAGTGTGCAGGAGGCAGCTAATGGATGTTTCTCTCTCATTGATATTTCTGACTGTCTATCCCTCTCCCCTCTTCTCTGTAAAAAAAAAAAAAAAAAATCAATAAAAATTTTTGTAAAAAGGTGTATCCTCTGCAGCTCATGCAGCCCCTGGGTTGTGTCCACTGGGCTAGGGGCGTGTCCCTGCCACCTGGTGGTGGCTGCCGGGGTCTCCGCACACCCCAGAGGCCAGCGGCAGCCCCAGTCCTGGGAGCCTGGCTGGGGGCGTGGCCCCAAACAGCTTGCAAAGGCTCCTGCACAAAGTGGCGGTTTGGGGCCACCCCCCCAGCCAGGCGCTCAGGCTGGGGGCTTGCAGGGACCCCGGGCAGCACACAGCAGTGGCCGCCAGGGTCTCGGCACACCCCGGAGGCCAGCGGCAGCCCCCGGTCCTGGGCGCCTGGCTGGGGGCGTGGCCCCAAACCGCCACTTTGTGCAGGAGCCTTTGCAAGCCGCTGGGGACGGGGTGGAACATCCCCGCATCGCTATAGGATGTTCCGCCCGCCAGGTTGCTTGGCGCCTACACCCATAGGCTCTGAGTGGCCAGGGGGCGTTCTGGGACCCCTGCCGCTCAGGACCTAAGCACGGGCCTACAGGCTAGGAGCGGCCTGGGTCCGGAGGATGTTTCCTGGACCCAGGCCGCTCAGCGCCCGCATATGCAAATTAACCGCCATCTTGTTCGCTCTGATTGGCTGTGGGCGTAGCGAAGGTGTGGTCAATTTGCATGTTTCTCTATTATTATTGTTTTGATTTGTATCTCTTGGATGATTAGTGACTTTGAGCATGTTTTATGTGCCTTTTGGCCTTCTGTATGTCCACTTTCGAAAAGTGTCTGTTTAGGTCCGTTGCCCATTTTTTGATTGGGTTGTTTATCTTACTTTTGTTAAGTTGTATGAGTTCCCAGTAAATTTTGGAGATTAAACCCTTATCGGAGATAACATTGGCAAATATGTTCTCCCACTCAGTGGGCTCTCTTGTTGTTTTGTTGATGGTTTCTTTTGCTGTGCAGAAGCTTTTTATTTTGATGTAGTCCCATTTGTTTATTTTCTCCTTAGTTTCCGTTGTCCATATTGCTGCAAGATATGTATGATATTTTGCTGCCTATGGATTCTTCCAAGATTTTTATGGTTTCCCGTCTTACATTTAAGTCTTTTATCTATTTTGAGTTTATTTTTGTATGTGGTATAAGTTGGTCTGGTTTCATTTTTTTTGCACATATTTGACCAATTTTCCCAGCACCATTTACTGAAGAGACTGTCTTAACTCCATTGTATGCTCTTGCTTCATTTGTCAAATATTAATTGAACATAATGTCTTGGGTCAATTTCTGGGTTCTCTGTTCTGTTCCACTGGTCTATATGTCTGTTCTTGTGCCAGTACAAGGCAGTTTTGAGAACAGTGGCTTTGTAATATAAGTTGATAGCTGGTATTGTGATCCCTCCAACTTTGTTCTTCTTTCTCAAGATTGCTGTCACTATTTGGGGTCTTTTTTTTATTCCATATGAATTTTTGGAGAGTTTGTTCTAGATCTGTGAAATATGCCGTTGGTATTTTAATGGGGATTGTATTGAATCTATAGATTGCTTTGGATAGTATGGACATTTTAGTGATGTTGATTCTACCAATCCATGAACATGGTATATTCTTCCACTTGTTTATATCTTCCTTTATCTCTTTTTTCAACGTCCTGTAGTTTTCCAAGTACAGGTCTTTTACCTCCTTAGTTATGTTTATTCCTAGGTATCCTAATTTTTTTATTGCAATGATAAATGGGGTTTTTTTTTTAGTTTCTCTTTCTGTGAGTTCATTATTGGTATATATAATCTCTTCTTAAGAGAATAATATGAATATATTATATTCTGAACTTATTATCATTTTAGGAATCTATTTCCCTTATTGACTATAAATTCCTCTATAGGCAGAGCTGATTTATATTCACTGTGGCACAAATGAAAAAGTGCTCTGTTGCCTACTCAGTGTTTACAACATTGTTTTTCAGCCCTACACCAGAGATTTTTATTTCAATGAACTGTAGTAGGTCCTTCATCAAGTGATTTTACTGGGTAGCCAGGGTTGACAACTCTGGTTTACAGCCTTACCTTGAAATTTTCCAGTGCCCACTGCCAAATGGGTCAGGGACCTTAATTAAACAGAACTGAGCAGCCTACCTGAGAAAGAGTTCAAAGTAATTTCATAAAGATGCTCACCAATCTTGCAAGAAGAATTGATTAATTCAGTGAGAACTTCCACAAGGAGATAAAAAGTGCCAAACAGCAATTATAATTGAAATGAAAAATATACTAGAGGGATTCAACAGGAGACCGGATAAAAATTAACCACAAATCAACAAGCTGAAAGACAAAGCAATGAGACAGAGCAATAAAATGAAAAGGAATTTTTAAAAGTAAAGACACTTTCAGCAACCTCTGGAACAACATCAAGCAGAATGACATCTGCATTGTAAGGGTCCCAAAAGGAGAAGAGAGGATCAGAAAAAATTATTTGAAGAAATAATAGCTGTAATCGTCTTATCTGGGAAAGAAAACATATCCAGGTCCAAGAAGCTTAGAGAATTCCAAATAAGATGAATCCAAAGAGAACCACACTAAGACATATTATAATTAAAATGGCAAAAGTTAAGGAAAAAGAGAATCTTTAGTGCAGACAGAGAAAAACAACTTATTATGTACAAGGGAATTCAGCAGAAACTTTATAAGCCTGATGGTTCTGATATATTCATAATATGATTCAAATTGTTTCATAATTATACATTATCTTATTGGTAAATCTTAGTACCTTATACTTTTTTTCTCCTTGTGAATTCTTTTCTACTTTCATAAATATTAGAAATTATATTTAAATGTTTTTATATGTTCATCTATTTTAGACCAAAATTATTACTTCAGCCTTAGCTGGTTTTGCTCAGTAGATAGAGCATTGGCCTGCGGACTGAAGGGTCCTGGGTTGGATTCCAGTCAGGGGCACATACCTCGGTTGCAGGCTCGATCCCCATCCCTAGTTAGGCCGGCGTCTGGCTGTGTGCAGGAGTCAAGTGATTGATGTGTCTCACATGAATGTTTTTCTCTCTGTCTCTCTCTCCTTTCCTCTCTAAAAAATCAATGGAAAAATATCCTCGGAGGAGGATTAACAAAAAAATATAAAAATAGGCCTTCAAGTAAAAGGCCTATTAAGTGCTGTTATATGGTTAGAGTAGGTTTGTGAAATCTGCATATGATGTAAGATATGGCCTCAATTGTATTCCTCATGCAGATGCTACTGAAGTGCATTTGCATATTACTAATCACCCTTTTAGGCATGTATTGTTAATATACCTTTTCAATGAAAAACTATTTGAAATTAGATCTACTAGTTGGTCCGACGGTTGTGGGTTATTGTTAAGCTGAAATTAGATCTACTGGAAAGTTGCACAATCATTATGTTATTAACTTATTGTTATGTGGAAATGTTATTTATGTTATTAATTTACTATTAACTTGCAATGTTGAAGTCAGTTGGTGAAACTCTTAATGGTTCCTTAAGTGACTTCTCTGAATTTATTCTCTAGACGGACCTAAACTGCAGTAATCCATTTACTCCTGTGGAGAGGAGACGTCGAGAACATGCCAGACACATTTCCTTTGGTGGTAACCTGATTACCTTTTCACCGCTAAGGGCCCTCAGTGGGGAACAACCAGAAGAACTCTGAATGTAAAAATAATTCCAAACATTTTCCTTCTTAATATCAATGCTGTGGGGTATATTCTTAGAATACCGAAAGGTTGAAGACTGTACTTTTGTTCGCTTCTATTCAACCCATTTATATGGTGTCATGTAATATTTTAATACTCAGTGTTCATCCAAGTGTGTTTTAGATATGATACTGTTTCTAAGGGAAGTGGGGATATTTTGTACAACAGCCATGCAGAATAAAAGATATACCATGCCTTGCCTCTCTTCTTTAAGATGTATAAGCTTAAAGCTAAGAACACTTACTCAGCTTATGAGTACTCTTCAGCTTAATCAAAATATAATACTAAACTTTGACAGAAATATTTGTATCCTTTCATACTTTATTTTTAGTTTGAACTTTAAATTTGTCAATGTTGAACAGCTTTGCATATTGATTTTCCAGGGTATACTGAGTTT
Source organism: Cnephaeus nilssonii (assembly GCF_951640355.1). Taxonomy (NCBI): domain Eukaryota; kingdom Metazoa; phylum Chordata; class Mammalia; order Chiroptera; family Vespertilionidae; genus Cnephaeus; species Cnephaeus nilssonii. The sequence goes on along the minus strand of NC_137075.1, from coordinate 72,714,901 downwards.
CTTTGGATGAGCTTTCTGGCTCATCTGATGTCAGTTTACATGTTACAGTTTCAAATGGTTAACTAGGTGCCCATTAAATTCCTGCCTTTCCCATTTTCCCCTTGACATGAATGACAGGCTTTGAAGGAAATGCCTTCTTCCTTTGAAGAAAATTATGTCGATCACTTAATCTCTTTTATAAAAATCTTAGCTATAGATTTGTAGAAGGCAGGGCTGTCAGAATAACAGAGCAGCAAGAAGATTCAGAGTAGCTAAAGCTTGTACCCAGACCCAGGCCCAGTTATTTTTGCCTTCCAATGAGTTGAACAATAAGCAAGAACTTTATGGATAAACTGCCCCCCCACCCCAAGATTAGGGGTTTTCAAACAAGAAAACACATGTTGTTTTGTTGTCAGAGGAAGGGTATTAGGCTTGTGGGAAAGACAGTATTTATTAAATACATGCAAGCAATTGGGAAGCTGTGTGGGGTGCTGACTTAGAAGAATGTTCTCTAAATGCCTAAAGTCTTAGCAAAAGATGAAAATAGCTTTTATTCATTAACAGCCTGTAATTGAACAATTCAAGCAAGACAGGCAGAACAAAGTAGCATATATAAAAGTTAGGGTTTTCTAAGGGCTTAGGAATGAATATGTAAAAGATGTTGGTGCAAAGTAACCCAAGACTTAGAATCTATGGTGGTAAGTTTAGTAAGGTGTACTAGTGAATCATTTAGAAATCTTTTGCTGCTATATAATAGTAAAATGAACTCAAACTGGCTTAGCAATAAGGAAATGTATTTCATAAGTTGTCAGGGTGATTCTAGGCACTTTATAATTAACAGTTCAATGTTGGCATCAAGGTCCAACACTCTATTGTCCTTGGCACATGTCTGAGGCTGGGTCCTTTGGGGTCATAATGTGGCTGCTAGTGGTAATCAGAGCTATGTCCTTCCCTGTGGTCTAGTTAGACCAGCTAATGCCACATGTCTGTCTGCAGTAAGACTGAGGGAGTGGGGGATTGGCTTAAACTAATGATTCCCTACTGAATCTGGGATCATACCTGAATAAAATCACAATTATTAGGACATCGGGAATGGATTTTTGTGTTGGCAGCTAGCAGTGTCCCCTACAACTAGATAGTGTTCTTGGGCTATTGGACTCCAGAATTATGAGGTATTAGGAAAATCCTTAAAGACTAAATGAAAGAAAACTGCTTGGGTAGAACAAGACCCTTTCCAAAATCAAAAGGGAATTTTCATTTATTGAGGACCTATTATATCATAGCCCCTTGGCTACCTATTTCTTTTTCTTTTTTAATATATTTTATTGATTTTTTACAGAGAGGAAGGGAGAGGGATAGAGTTAGAAACATCGATGAGAGAGAAACACTGATCAGCTGCCTCCTACACACCCACAACTGGGGATGTGCCTACAACCAAGGTACATGCCCTTGACCGGAATCGAACCTGGGACCCCTCAGTCCGCAGGACGACGCTCTATTCACTGAGCCAAACCAGTTAGGGCACTACATATTTCTTTTACCCTTGAGTCCATTGTTCATTATCAAGAATAGACTGCCCCAGATAAATGATAAATAAACAGTTAACTCTTAGAATATTTATTAAATGGATGATTTATAAGAAGGATGTTGTTGAATAAAGGCAAAATTTTTTACTTACAGTGAGCATGAAACTTTTAAATGGGTAAGGTTTACATTCGTTTTTATTTTTTAAAAGATTATCTGCCCCTTTAAGATTATATCATAGTGTGTGAAACACTATTGAGACTGATGTCACCACTAACTCCCAATACTTTGATTTCACTGAGATTTTTCACCCGGTGATTGTACTGCAACAAGTGAGCATCATTGACCGCAACCTTGAAGTGGTCGGATTCAACCAGTACTTGGATCTGAAATGGCACATACACAAAACTGTTAGAAATGCCCATTGATTTTAAAACCAGTCTGTCCTGAGCTCAGGGTGTCCACATTTCATCTTTTGTGGAACAGATTAAAATCCTGAAAAAGTAACTTTACAGCAAAAATAAACTCCAGACTATTCAAAGATTTACACAAAATAAAAATGACAAAATTTTTAGAAGATATATAGTTGAAGCCACAAAGGAATAAATAAATGTCTACATAAATGATGTATCTACATAAAATAATGTGTCTACATAAAAAGTTTTCATATGGCCTACAGCATCTAAAAGTAAAAATAAACACTAAAGTAGGAATCCCCTAACAGAGCAGCAAATGCTATGAAGTTGGATAATAACCACTTTGGGCAGGAAGAGGGAAAACATAGCCTCCCAATAGTGGATGTGTTTAACCCTTACATCCTTTTGGAAGTAGCACTTTGGCAATATCTCAGTTTTAAACATGTATATTTTAATAAAATTATTCTTCTAGAAACCAAAGAAGAATAAGCAAAGTTAGTACAGTATTGTAGTAAAATAAATAAAACCTTCCCAGATTTTATTGGTAATATTTCCAAAGTTTCATCAATAGAGTACTGGTTGAATTATCACATATCTAAACAATGTAACATATCTATGTTCTGATACTGAAAGATGTCCATTAAATGTAGAATATGGTCCCTATTTGTCTCTGCCCTTAAGGAGCTTATAGTCTAGTTGCGTTATTACCCAGTCTACAGTCAATCCAACTAGTACTGTGAACCTACTAAATATGGGGTGAAGCAGTGCTTAAAAATCAAAAGTGCTGTATGTCATAGAAAATACTGGAAAGATATTCACTAAGTTGCAACCTTTAGGATGTAAAGGATAGAGAACTTTTTCAGTTAATTTAAAAATCTATATGTTTTTCTTTTCCTAAGCATGTATTAATTTTAGGATTAAAAAATTTTGACTGTGCTGTACACCTGAAACTAATATAATATTGAATGTCAACTAATTTAAGTTAATTTTTAATTTTAAAATGTTTAGTTTTGGTTTCTATGTCACTATGTTTTTTAAGGGACTAAGTCTCAGTCCTTCTGAGACTTTCTGCCTCTGCCTTTTTTTATTAAAGATGCTATTTTTCTCATTTCCAGAAAAGCTTCAATTCAGAGGTGGTCACAGTGTGGAGCTGGGGAGTGTGCCACTCCTAGCCCTGTTCCAGCCTGCTGATGATCATGGGCGCCTGGGATGGGGAGGAGCTGGTTAGGTGTCCCAGGATAGCTCCCCCAAATTCACTTCAAGTGCATCGTGATTTTAGAGTGATTTCCCCATGAGCGATATGCATTATCAATACACAACAATAGCAGTAACTTACTTTGAATGGTTTACCACTTTCAAATGGGAAAATCGTCTGTCTTTCTTCTCGTCCCCAGGTATTATTCATGTTTGAATTGCAAACAATGACTTTCTTGTTGTTCTCATTGAAGCGTGGGTTAAAGTGGAAGGCCACATCATTCCCGCTCTTGAAATCTAAAACAAGTCTGTACAAACCAAAGGCCAGAGTTAGTAAAATGATTCAAGTTGTGTATTTGCATCAAGTGAAGAACACACAGAAGAATACAGGAAAATTTTCTTGACAGAAAACAAACCAGAGAATGTGTTCCAACTGTATACTAGGCCCAATATTAGTAAAATACTAAAAGTAAGCAAAACAGTACGTGTTGAATTGTTTTGCCTTGCTGTCTTTGGTCATATCGTTCTCTTCATTTGTAATCCCCTATTTATCCTTCTACTCATGAAAACCCTTCAAGGTTTCCTTATAGAGGTTTGAAGGCCACTTTAAGGGCAGGTTATGCTTTCCATTGCAGATGACATGCCCTGCCAGGTTGCTTTTAATACCTATTGATGGCAAGCCAGTCACATAAATAAGAGGTCAACTTCCTGCCTTCCTCCTAGTTAACCAAAAACCTAGTCCTGAAACAGAAAGAATGATATTATGTACTTAATGTCCTGTTGCTAACTTGTAAAATCATGACAATGTGTTGAACTTTCCATAATGTGAAGTGGAATTGATGCAAGTGCTGGCTTAACTTTTTGACCTCTTTCCTTCTTCTTGAATGTTAACACAAAAACAAGTCCCCTGACTGTTAAAGTGCTAACCCCCCTCCACCCCCCCAATTTCTCAAAGAGTGCTCCACAGAGCACTAACATCAGAATCTGCTAGTACTCTTGTTTTAAAACAGAATCTGCACTCCTGACCCACTAATAATAATCCCCTGGGTATTTGGATTCACCCAGTGACAGACCCAACCATAGATGTATTCACAGGGAAAGGATCAAAAGAGTCAAATGGCAATAGAAATTGTATTTGACTAAATATCCAATGGCTGAAGATATGGTCATCTCTACCACCTGAAGCGTTCTCTTTTCTTCTTATTCCTTACACAGAATGTGCAGGACCAAGCAACAATTAATTTCAGTTTCCTATCACCTTGGCTATTTCAACCAAAATTAGTTTTGATCAGTCTACATCTCTGATGTAATTGGAGTTTAAGTTTCCAGTACAATAACCCTAAATAAAGACAAAGATACCAGTGTGGTTCTGTGCGATAGGGGTTGGAAGAGGGGAGCAGAACTTAACAAATTGTGCCCTAGGTGGTTTGGCTCAATGGATAGAGCATCAGCCTGCACACTGAAGGGTCCCAGGTTCAATTCCAGTCAAGGGCACATGTCTGGGTTGCGGGCTCCATCCCCCCCAGTAAGGGGTGTGCAGGAGGCAGCAGATCAACGATTCTCTCTTATCACTGATGTTTCTATCTCTCCCTCTCCCGCTCTGAAATCAATAAAGATACATTTTTTAAAAAATTAACAAATTGTGAATGCTGTATGCACAGAATACGGTGTACTTATTGGGAGGAAAGATGGATAAGAGCATAGGCAGAAGGATATATATGTTTTGTAATTTTCTGTGAGATAAGCTTTAGAGTAGAGGCCAGAGGAGGCTGGCTAGAGGTTGGAGTGAATGGGCTATTTGAATGTAAAATGAACAGATCAGAAGCCAGTCCATCTCCTGGGAACAGAGGAGGTGGTTCCTGTTGGTTCATCAGGAGCAAGGTGATAGACACTCATCGAGGCTGTCTGTGGATCCTTGAATAAGCCTGTGTACACAGCTTGAGTTAGTATCTTTTGTATACCACTTATAGGACCCAGAGACATTAATTGATGGCTGCAGGAGCTTTAGTGGTACCACTGACCTCAGCGACAGGCAGACGGGAGGGCTCCAGGATAGATATCCTTAGCCTGTTTGTATTATATGTAAGCATAGCCAGTGGTGATAACCAGAGCCAGGCGTCCCAGAACAGCCACAAGTCAGCATGGGATTTCTCTAAAGCAGTTTAAAGTCTTATCCCTCCTAACTCACCTCAGTCAAACCAGTTCCAATGGCAAAGGTTGACTTCTTTGGATGAAGTCTTTAACTTGAACAATCTTTTCAAACCTTTCAAGTAAATAGTGACTACTCAGAAGACGGGGTTCCCCATCCTGCCACTTGTCATCTGTAGACCAGGCCAACACCATGGGAATCTGTGACCCTGCAGCTGCACCCACTGTGAAGACGGGCATGGCAGCCAAGCTCGAGAGCTGAGACCGCACTGTGACCTGTGCAGCTGCAGGGAGACTTGCATGAGTGAGGACACAGTGGGATACCATCCAGGCTCTCGGATCACCTCGTCACTATGTCACGTGGGACCTCTTGCTTTGGAATCCTCACTTTTTATGGTTATCTAAAGTGCATGCTTGGCTTTTCAGACACTGTATGGTTCCGAGTGGAGGCATGGCCAAACAGGACATTACAAAGACTCTACTGGCCTTTAATGCTAAAGCCTTCCCTGCCAGGAGGAACCCTGCTCTTCCTTTCTCCTCACAATGTAGAACTCAGTTCTATTCAGGTTCTGGGAGAAAACCAAGATTTGGCGAGGGAAACCTTGTCCCCTTGGTGGGAACACGTATTGATTTATGGGATAATCCCAAGACTCTTAAATGTGTAGTTTTAAAAATTCTATTAAATTTCAATAGAGATCAGTCTTTATTCAAAAACCAATCAACAAATGTGTTAGATGTTTAAAGTTTGCTGTTTACCTGTTTGCATTGAGTTTTATTATCCCCATAACTGTTATCAGCATGCGAGGCATCACTCCTGCAGGGAAAGCCATTTCATAAGGCACAGTCTGGGGATGAAAAATATGTGTATTAATCCAGAGTCATGCTTTCTTGGGGAAAGAAAGAAAAAGATGTTGCAACCATTCAAACAATACATGTGACTAACACATAACCTTAAGTTAAGCCATCTGTCAGACTCTCGGACCACCCTGCCCAGGGCCTGAAGAGGTAAGTTCCCTATGTGCACAACTAATAATTGAGAATTAAGCCATTCGTTAATTGGTGCCAAAGGCAGAACGTAGTTCTTTTTGCAGCACTGTAGCTCTTATTACTAGGGCCATCCCAACCTGTAACTCATTCGTTTAGACTATCTTTTGAAAGGGCTTAAGCTAGACCTTGCAATCAACATTAACAATTTTGTGCCACTCTTAAGACTCTTGTCACATAACATACTTCATTATGTCACATTCTTCGGCTTCTGGGTTCTCATATGTTTTACTCTCAGCATCAGCAGAGTACTTAGTGTGTGGCAGATACTCAATATTTGTGGAATAAATATCTTCCAGTTAATACATTTCCTAGTTCATTCCGCAAATACTTATGTTCAAGGTACTGTAAATATTCCCAGAAACTCCATCATTGGCCTCTGCTTTTTCCCCTTTAAATTCCCCCCACCCTCAGGTCCAACTATCATCCAAGTCTTTTATCTCTAGCCCTGAGCAGTACCAGTCCCATACTTCCTCCTCCTGGATTTGCTACTGGTGCTGCAGATGCAACAGGTACGAACTGGAATGGTCTCTCCTGCCTCCTCCCCCACCACTCCCCTTCCTGGTGCCCTAGCTGTCCTGTCTTGAAAAGCCAGTCATGTCTGACTCCTAGGACTTAACCAGCAGATCCTAAGGTTCTTCCTCTGTAGCCTCTCTCCACCTGCCTCTCCCTTTGTACAGACTCCTTGTGCCTCTGTATCTGCAGTGGACTAACCGTCTGGGTCTAGACCCTGCCCAATGCCACCCACACCCCCAACGCTGTCTCTGCACTTTCCTCTAAGCCAGTGGTTGGCAAACCGCGGCTCGCGAGCCCTATGCGGCTCTTTGGCCCCTGGAGTGTACCTCAATCAGATTGAGGACCTTTTTAGCAAAGGCCAGCTTAGGAGTACCCTAATTAAGTTCATCACAATGTGCCTACCTATATAGTTTAAGTTTAAAAAATTTGGCTCCCAAAAGAAATTTCAATCGTTGCACTGTTGGTATTTGGCTCTGTTGACTAATGAGTTTGCCGACCACTGCTCTAGGCTGACCTAAAAGCAGATCAGATGCCACCTGTGCCACCTTCTACCTACTCCTGAAAGGGTCTGCTCCCAGGCTGTTATTGAACTCTTTCCTCATATCTGCTTACTTCCCAGCTGGACTATAACTCTAGAAGGGAAGGATCTGTGTCTGAGATGTGTCTAAAGCCCTACAGACTTAAGGTTTTGTGCGTAGAATTTATTTACTAAAATGCGTGTTAATATAAATGAAAATTCAATCCTTAGATCACAAAATTATCTTTAGAAGGTTTTTCAAAACTAGATTATCTTGGTTCCCCCTCCCACCATGTTCTCTCTATGGTCCTGGGCAAGCTAATATAATACTATTGTCCCATTTCTTCATGTGGAAAGGGGGGATAATAACAGTATCTTATCGGGTGGTTATGGGTTCAAATGAAGTCATCCATGTAGAAGCACACTGCTGGACATGCTGTCTATGTAGTGTTTATTAATACTAATAATGAAAACTTTCCCCCATTACTATGCTCTTAAATTGATTTTTATGAAAGCTGCTTTACAGATGCCTTCAAAAGACGCATTAGCTTCTCTTTATGCCAACACTGCACATGCTAAACTCAATACAAATAACGATTTTTTTCTATTGGACGAGCATACACTGTGGCTAGTCCTAGAATATGGCCCTAAGCAGTGAGAGTAAAGCTTCGGGTCTCCCTGCAACACTTTGCAGGTGTGAGTGCCCAGCCAGAGCGCTGCAGAGTGATGGCACCACAGCCCACACAATCGCCGTGTTCTCCATTAGCTTTGTCCTGGTCACAATCAAGTGCATGAAATGACTGACTCCATCTTACCAGTGGTCCAGCAGGGATGTCAGCGGGGCCGGCACCAGGGTAGGCCGCAGGCCCACTTGGTTGTCCGGGGTAGGCTCCTGGGGCATTGGGTCCGGGATAAGCAGGTGCTGTAGGGCCAGGGTAGGCGCCAGGAGGTGCCTGTCCAGGGTAGGCGCCAGGAGGTGCCTGTCCAGGGTAGGCACCAGGAGGTGCCTGTCCGGGGTAGGCAGCAGGAGGTGCCTGCCCGGGGTAGGTCCCAGGATAGGCAGCCCCCGGGTAGCCTCCTGCCCCAGCAGGCGGGTTTCCCCATGGACCGGGCCATCCTTGAGGGTTGGGGTTCCCAGACCCAGATATGGCATCATTAAGCTAGAAAAAAAGATACAAACAATTCCTGGATGAAAAACATTCACAAAAACAGAATTTTCAGGAAAACAGGAATAAGAGATCCAAAGCGGAGGGACATATGAAGATAATACAACTCATATCCATAAAAAAATTTCCATCTATTAAATAGTTTTGAGTTCCCAAGACTAAAACTAGACTTTGGGATGATATGCACTTTATCAGTACATGTTGCCCATCATCTCATATTGTGCAGGGTTGCATTTTTGTAACTTGCTAAAATAGAGCTATCCATCCTCAATGTAAAAGCATGTATTTTCTAACTGACATGAGAAAAATAATCACAAAAATCAGGATGCTCAGACTGTACCACACTTCCCATTGTCGGCTTATTTCTCAGGTCCTGGCCCACGGAATCCACCCACTTCTGTCCCAGGCCTTTTGGTTGAGGGGCTGCTCTTAGTGAGGCCCAGGCCTCTCTCTACCTGGCTTTCTTCCCAAATCTATTACTGGAAAAACATGACTTCGGCCAACAAGCCCTCATTGGACAGGTGAGGCCAGAGCAAGGCACCAAGAGTTAGAAGGGAAAGTCTGGCGTTGAAAACAAAACTCTCCACCTACATGGGATTAGAAAGGAAGAGAGCAGACATATAACACTTACCGAAAAGCTGTCTGCCATTTTCCTAGGAGAAAAAAAAAAAAAAAGATAGGTTATTATGTGATCTGAAAAGATTTCATGAGTTTCCATTTAAATTTAACATCACAAATAGTTTGTTGTGTAGTTCTAGTCCATTTACAGGCATTCTTCTAGCACAAGGCAATCTATTTCAAAAAATACGTCTAAATCAATAGCATGGAACCACAATGGGGTCTCATCAAAGAGTGGAGATGCACTCCAACTAGATTAGCAAACCCTCTTTAACCCGTAGCTTTCAGCTCCAATCCCACTAGCGGGTGTTCTGAATCCTGGGAGTGCCAGGCCGTACAATGCAGGAGAGAGAAGACTGAGGGCGAACATGTTCTGCCCCTTTCCTGGGTAACGAATGAGCACAGTCCTGGTTTCCCTTTGGTCCTCCTTCAACCGTCCTTCCTGTGTTCCTTCCCCACCACCTCTTACAAAGGGTCTGCCTGTTAATATCAACCTCCCCCCACCCCCTGGTTCTCACGGACAGCCCCTTGCCCTCTTCTGGGTTTTAGGAGGAAAGCAGAGGTGGTTGAATCTTAGGATCTGAAAGACATGCCCCTCAGATGTAGTTCTGCCGATTATTTGTTCCTTCTTATTTGTTCCTTCGTGTGCACACATTTGTTTTTTTTTTGTTGTTGTTTTTTAATATATTTTATTGATTTTTTACAGAGAGGAAGAGAGAGGGATAGAGAGTTAGAAACATCGATGAGAGAGAATCATCTATCAGCTGCCTCTTGCACACCCCCTACTGGGGATGTGCCCGCAACCAAGGTACATGCCCTTGACCGGAATCGAACCTGGGACCCTTGAGTCCGCAGGCCGACGCTCTATCCACTGAGCCAAACCGGTTTCGGCAGTGTGTGCACACATTTGTGCCTGCTCTGCACGGGCGTGGTGCAGGCTCCCGCCTGGGTGTGAAGATGGATAGGCCAAGGCCTGTGTGGTCAAAGGCTCCACAGGCCGGGGGGATCACAGCCATGCCATGAGCCAGACCGTGTGCTTCGGGAAGTCACAACCAGGCTCTTAGAAGCAAGGGGCGGGGGGGGGGGGGGGTGTTGTTTGAGCTAAGCCTTGGATGTGGAGCAATGAAAAAGACAGGCAGGCACAAAATGCTTGCTGTTTTGAAAAAGTACTTGTTGTTCCAAGTGAAATATTTGGCATTATAACAGATTCAAGTTAAAAAAAAAAAGTTGGGCAATGTGGAGGAAAATATTTTGGGGTTTGCCTTGCCCAAAGCTGCCTCAAGGGATGGCCTTGCTTGACACACCATTCCTGCCTTCTCCTGCTCCTCCCTGTAACTGCCAGATACCTGCTCCCACGGCAGACACTCCAGCACTGAGGGGAGGAGGGCGGCTTCCCAATCCTGAGGCCTGGGTGAGTTTTCTTGACTCAGGATCACCTAGGCTATGGTCAAAATTCCCTGGACCTTACACAGTCAGAATCTCTGTTTTCCTTGAGTTGCTCACTCATGATATTTACTCGATTATTTTCTTTTTTAAAATATATATTATTGATTTCAGAGAGGAAGGGAGAGGGAGAGATAGAAGCATCGATGATGAGAGAAAAATCATTGACTGGCTGCCTCCTACACGCCCCACCCTGGGGATCAAGTCTGCAACCCAGGCAGGGACTCTGACCTCCTGGTTCATAGGTCGACACTCAACCACTAAGCCACGCCAGCCGGGCTCAATTATTTTTAAAAATGACAAGGGATCCAACAAATGGTGACTATTTGATAGGTCCTAAAAATGTAAAATATTAGATTTTTTGGTAAAAACTCAGACAGAGCTCCTCTAGGACGGGAGTGGAGAATAAATACACACGGTATTTATTTCTTGCACATCTCTGTTATAATCCGGGCATTCTCAGACGTATTTGGAAGTAGGTTATCACCGTGTCCACCTCCCAAGGTGGGAAACCCCTGACCGGGAGGTACCGTGACTCTCCCAGGGCTTCCACTCACTGCGCTTCCTATAGGAATCGGCCTTTGAAAGCAAAAGGAGGGTGCTCTTCTGCCTCTGCTTCCTTCCCCAAAAGGCTGCCGCTGCCTAGGAAACCGCTGCTACCGCAGGGGGAGCTCGAGAGAAGGGTTGTTACGGAAAAGGAAAAGAAAGGACGACACTTAAGTCAAGAAAATAAAGCCCCTACCAGTATCATTTTGGATACTAGTAGAAAACAATCTTGAACTTCAAGGTGGACAGAGAGCTTAGTTCCTTTTATTGCATAAACGTCCACTCCTGGGCAACATACCAAAGACCCAGCAATAACTTGATAAGTGTCTTCACTTCTTTTAAATATCCCCCCTGTGTAGGGGCTAATTCTTAACCTCGGCACCACTGACATTTCAGGTCGGATGCTTTGTGTTTTTTGGTTGTTTGTGTGTTTGTTTGTTTGTTTGTTTGGGGGGGGGGGTTGTGCATTGTAGGATGTTTAGCAGCATCCCTGCCTGGCTTTAATGCGCAGTCAGCAGCACCCCACCCTCCCCACCAATTGTGGCAACAAAAATGTCTTCAGGCATTGCCAAATATCACTGGGGGAAGTGGGGAAAAGGCAAAATCTGTCTGGTTGAGGCCTACTGGTCTAGACTGATTCGCATGTGGTTCCCCTACATATATGTACACACACAGGTCAATAAGAAACAAGGGTAGTTTCGATGATTAAAACTAGCCAAATCTGTGCCATTGGCCTGATAAAGTGGCTTATTATCGTAACTCCAATCAAACTAAGATGTGTTTAAAGGCAACCAGAAATTCACATAAAAATGGCATTCCCAAGATGTAACATTTATTCTTTATAGAGTCTCTGCTCAAGCATATTCAGTTCATTTTCCAACGTGACCAAGACGATCTGAGGAACAAAGCCGATTTCCCTTCACGTCCACTGTGTTTCACACACGCCTGGGACGGCAGCTTGGGCTGTGCTGTGACACATTAGGCGAGCCCATCAGAATAACTGCAGCCTGCGTTTGTGCAGCGCTTTGCAGTTTACAAAGCACTTTCACATACCTTACCTATTCTGAGTCTGATAATAATCTTATGAAATGGACAGGGAGAAGTAAATATTCCCACTTTTAGAGGTGAGGCGACTGAGGCTCAGAGAGCTGACATGGTGGCCCAAAGTCATTCTGTCATTAGCAGGCCAAGGACCAGGGTCCAAGCAACTTGACCCTTAACTCAGGCTCATTTTACACTAATATTAAACCTCACACTTTGAAATTTGAAAGTGTTAATTACTTCATTTAGAAAATGATGTAGCTTATTCGTTCAGAACTACACAACATGCTGAGGTTGTAAACAAATTTAAAAAGAGATCATGTTTTTGTCAGGAACCTAGCTGGGTGACTCATTCAGTGGGCAACGATATTGAACACAGGAATGCCATTGTGCACAGTTGCTGGGCTGATTATAAACACATTTAAACCAACAACGTGTACTTTTCCAAAAATTGGGTGTGTGCTGTTTTGATTTTGTCAACTCATAACCATCAGGTCTCTTTTTTTGAAAAGGATTATACCAATGATCCTTTTTTGTTGTTAATCCTCACCTGAGAATATTTTTTTCCGTTGATTTTGAGAGAGAGAGAGAGAGAGAGAGAGAGAGAGAGAGGAAGGGAGGGGAAGAGAGACACTTTAACTGTTTGCCTCCTGTACCAATGGGCCCCAGGGATCCAGCCTGCAACTTAAGTGTGTGCTCTTCACTGGAATTGAACCTGCTACCATTCAGTTTGTGGGCCGACGCTCTATCCACTGAGCCAAATCGGCCAGGGCAACCAATGTTCTTTTGAAATCAAGGTCAGCAACCTTAGAACTTAAATAAATACAACAATAAAGAACAACATCTATTTAGATAAATACCTTCCTTACTTGCCTGGGAAATTTATTTCTTTTTCTTAGATGAGTAGTTTATATCTAGAGAGACAATCAAATGTAAGAAAACTCTCCCCATGCAACTGAATCTATAATATGTGAACTCCATTCTGGCATTTCCAGAATCAGAGGATTCTGAAGAGTCAGAAAAGAAAGACTCCATTAACGACAAACCAAAAAGGACGGGAATTACTGCTGGAGTCTTCACATTTGGAAAGTCCTGCAGGAAGTGCTTCAGTTTGGTTTGGAATAAGGAATTTAAACATGAGTCTGCAGGTTGACCGTCTGTTAATTGTAACTTTTCCCTTTAATAAAGAGCAGTGTCCACACTACTATGTTATTCTAGGCTCACCTAGCAATTAATCCAGTAGCTCCGGCTCCCAGGAGCTCTTCTGAAATTTCTGCTCACAAAGGGCCCTGACTTTTACACAAGCCGAAAGGGAAGTCGATCATGAGTGCATTTCCTCAGAACCCCAAGGCACTGCCCACACCTCTCTCCAAAGAACACAGGCGGGGCGTCTACTTCCTGTCCTTGCTGAAACACGGAGCAGGACTTGAGGAAAGTCCACTTTCCAAAGCCCAAGTCAGTGAGAATGAGCTGGAATAAAGGAAACTGGTCCCTCACTAGGATTTCTTTCTCATCATACTTCCTCAGCATCAAGAAAGGTAAAGTTACTTTGTGCCTCTCAGTGACTGATTTTCCCCCCATGGAAAAGCTGATCATCAGTCCAGATAGAACACATGATACTTAGTCAGCAGCAAATTGTAAGCCTGCAGCAAGCACTATCTGGCAGGCTTACCACTCAGGATTTAATGAGCAGAACCCGCGTAGGCACCAGACGCAATGTTACCCCGCTGTCCCCAGCAGGAGCCCGTGTTCCCCAGGAGAGGCTATCGTTCAGGTCAGTTACCACGAGTCTCAGGAACATCCAGGGACTGTCACCAAATGTGCTGATTCTAAGTGTAACCCCCCAACATAATGAATTCAGGAAGCAGCTCCAACCTCCCAAAGATCAAGCATGAGGCACAACCATCAAAGAAATGAGAAACTCTAAGGATTCAAAGTCAACGTCTTTTCCACAATGACCATCGTGGAAAAATACATTTTTATTATTAAATGTTACCTTTTATGGAAACAGACTTCCCTAGTATGAAAGAGGAATGTTATCAACTTGAGACAAGTGAGTCAGAATTTTGGAAGTTGGTGCAATTTTTTTTCTCACGTTCTGTGCCCAAGTTGTCAATTTTTATTGCTATCATTTAATTATTGTTATTACTATTGTCGGAATTAACGGAGCCTGCCTCCTATTTCTTTCCCAGAATACTAGAATCAGACTGGGTCACGGAGGACCAACTGTCCTCATTGTCCAGCAACCCAACTCCCGGGAGTCACTTTACCAATATTCCACAGTATCTGGAACAGGAATCCCTAGCTTTAAGGGCTAGCCTGAAACCAGTCACAGCCTCCTCCTATGTGTCCCTGATTCCCTGGTATTGAGCTCCTAATCCTCAGAGTTGAGGCATTGTAGTGTTTTTATTTGCATAACTGATCATTCAGAATAAATCCTCAAACGTGTTTTAACACGCGCGCACCCCCCCCCCCCCCACACACACACACACGCAACTTCAACTAGAACGCTGCACACTCGGACCAACATTTTGCCACACCCTACACATCCTCAGCACAGCTCTGCGATCCTTCATGCTCAGACAAGCCAATCTGATCAGGGATCTGCAAAAGTTTAGGGTTTTCGGTCTTTGCCCAGCCGGTCACCTGCCCCCTCAGGCCGTGGGGCAGCACCTTTTTCTGTGGGATCAGCATCCAGAGGGCAGCTGTACCCCTGACGCTGCAGGGCTTGGTAGACAGCTCGCAGCAGGATCAAGTGGCCGGGCAGCCAAGCCACGGGTGCCTGGTGGCGCCCTGGAGACCCTGGGCAGTGCGTCCTGCGTCTGGGCTCGGGCACCTAGTGCCCAGGTGGTCCCGTGGCGGGAGGCGGGGCGCGCGGCTCAGCCTCCCAGTTGCCGCAGAGGGTGCCCTGCGCCCACGCCCGGCGTCCGGACACACCCGTCCCCACCACACCCAGGAGGAGCGTGTGAGTCTCAGGGAGACGTTGCTAACTCCGCCTGAGTCCGCTTCTCGAGGGTTCTCGAGGGGTCAAAGACGAGGGACCCGCGCCCAGGCGGCGCCCACCGCTCCGCTCGGGGCTCTCCAGCCGTCCCCGCCTGCAGCCCGCCGCCCAGGGACCCGGGAAGCCAAGCCCCGCCCTAGGCATCCCCGCCCCCCTTCCCCCAGCCCTGCAAAGCGCCCCGCGCACCGAGCAGTGCCCGGTGCCCTCGCCCCTGCCCGAACCGAGCCTCCAGCAGGTCGGGTCCCCGTCCCGGGTCCTGGGCGCCCGCGCCACTCACCTTGCGCCTCGACACTCGCTCGCTTGCTCCGGGTGTGGCTCCTGGGGAGGTCGTGCTGTCCTGGACGGGGCGGCAGCTCCGCGCCTCAAATACGCCCGGCCTGGCCCGCCTCTCTCAGGGCGGGGCCGCCACCCCTGCCCACCCGGCCTCTCCCTGCGGAACAGGCTGGGCGAGCCCCAGGCCCCGCCGGGTGCAAAGGACACCCTCCGGACCCGGGAGAGGGCGGGTGGGACCCTGAAGGGCGGCCCCCTCCCCAGCCCCCCGGGCCTGGAGGGTGGTCACGTTCACCATCCTCACCTAAGACGTGCGGGGGGTTGGGGGGGGGGGAGAAGGTGGGGAGAAAGGGAGAGTCTGCAAAGCACGTAGTGCGCCTGCCTGCTTGTTTTAACGGGGTTTACTTATTTTTTTGCCTGAATTGCAGGCTATCTCATCCCTTCTGCACTGACTTGATGTACCCCTTCTCTCAGAATCAAAGCCGACCCAAGAAGTGCACAGTCACTTGCGTCGGGGGAGGGGCCCTGTCCAGTTTCCTGAGACCCCAGGTGAGTTGCTCCCATGTTCTTGGCTTTCTGAACTGGGATGGGGGCACACCCCTCTCACACTGAGAACGCATTTGCTTTTGCTCTTTGCTCCCCACTGCATCCTCGGCGTCTGCCCAGTGTTGGGTGCGTAGCAGGTTCTCCGGAAATATCTGCTTCATGAATGAATGAATGAGATAATGAATCACTTCCTAGAAAATCTGACTATCTTTTTTTCACCAAAGGTGGAGAGAGTCCTGATGAGGGAGGGAACAGTTAAATACAAGTACCTTTAGTAAAGGGAGAATAGGGCATAGCTACTCCTCCGGGAAAGGCTGTGACAAAGAATATTGATGCTTGGGAGAGAGATTGCATGTAGTATTTGGTTTCATTTAACTGGGTAATAGCTGACTGAAATGGTTAAGGATGTCCAAGATTAATTTTTAAAATATATTTTATTGATTTTCTACAGAGAAGAAGGGAGAGGGATAGAGAGTTAGAAACATCGATGAGAGAGAAACATCAATCAGCTGCCTCCTGTTAATAGGTAAACACTGTTAATAAGTAAACACCCACCACTGGGGATGTACCCGCAACCAAGGTACATGCCCTTGGCCAGAATCGAACCCGGGACCCTTGAGTCCGCAGGCCTACGCTCTCTCCACTGAGCCAAACCAGTCAGGGCAATTTTTTTTTTAAAGTTCAGATAATTAACTTTATTATCTGAAATGAATTAAGACTTGAATGTAAGACCTGAGAATATAACATTCCTATAAGAGTCCTGGCCAGATAGCTCAGTTGGTTGGAGCATGGTCCCCATATACCAAGGTTGCGGGTTCAATCCCTGGTGGGGCACATACAGGGAACAACCAGTGAATGTGTGGATAGGTGGCGATCTCTCTCTCTCCATTCCTGTCTCTCTCTAAATATCAATAAATAAAAATGTTAAAAGAAATTCCTATAAGAAAACAGGGGAAAAGCTCCCTAACATTGGTCTTGGCAATGATTTGTTTGGATAACACCAAAGCGCAAGCAACACAAGCAAAAATAAACAAGTAGGACTACATCAAACTAAACAGCTGCACAGTGTGGGGGTCCAGAATGAGTCACCCCAAGCTATGCCTCTGTAGTAAGCAAACTGTTTTGAGCTAAAGGCAACTTTAGCTTCAGGGTCAGGAGAAACATCTACCCTCTACACCCCCTTTAACTGCTTAGCGGCCTTGCCCATAGAGATTATCAGTGGTAACCTTTTCAACCGACCTATATGGAAGGCAAACTTTTATTAACTAAGCATCTGCTCTTCTTATCATCCTGGAATGACCCTTTGAAGCCCCCAAGGTGTGTTACCTCATTCCTAGCTCAGGACGTCATGTACCTCCATCCCCCTTTCTATCTCTGACCCTCTCCTACATGTGGGACCTCTGACTCTCTCATGGATGCGTGGTTCCCATACGTTTGTGTGTATTGAATTTGGTTATGTCCTCTTGCTAATCTGTCTCATGCCTATTTGATTATTAGATCAGGCAGAAGAACCTTGAGAAATTTTGTTCCTTTCCCACAATAGCAAAGGAGACAATCAATAAAATAAAAATGCAACCTACAGAAAGGGAAAGAATATTTGCAAACCATATAGTTGTAAGAGATTAGTCCTCCAAATATACATGAAACCCATACAACACAGTTGTAAAAAAAAAAATAATCCAGTTTTTTAAATGGGCAAAGGACCTGAATAGACATACAAATTGCCAACAGGTACACAAAAAGGTGCTCAACATCAGTAATCATCAGGGAAATGTAAATCACCTCACACGTGTTGGAATTGCTATCACCAAAAAAACAAGACATAACAAATCTTGGCGAAGATGTGGAGAAAAGGAAACCCTAAGTGCAGTTGGTGGGAATGTAAATTGGTACAGCCATTATGGAAAACAATATGGAGGTGCCTCAAAAAATTAAAAATAGAACTACCATATGATCAAGCAATCCTGCTTCTGGGTTTATATTCGAAGGAAATAAAATCACTATCAGGAAGAGATATCTGCACCATGCTCATTGCAGCATTATTCACAAGAGCCAAGACATGGATATATTAATGTTTTTAAAATATATGGTGCTAATGGGCTGCAATGTTTCTATGAACTTAGAAGTTACAGAAAGTGACCCAAGTAGCCTTATCATGTTGGCGATTTGGGATCCGGTGATGTCAGAGAACAACGAGTACGTGATACACAAAGCTGTAAGAAACCAGAAGAAAGCAAATATTTACATTTGGACCTTCCCTGCTATGACCCTGCCTCTCGATTACCCCACCTAGGCCATGAGGTCCCCCTAGCTGGTCTTCCTTGCACACAAGACTCACTCTTCGCTCACATCCTGGCACAGGCTGTTGCCTGTATCTGGAACTCTCTTCTCCCATTATCTACTAACTCCCTCATCTCCTTCAAGTCTTGGCTCAACTGTGACGTTCTCCATGAGTGTAAAATCACTATCGTGATGTTACCACTGTGTTTAAAATTGCAGCCCCAGGCCCTGGCTGGGTAGCTCAGTTGGTTAGAGCATCAACCTGCTATGCCAAGGTTGCGGGTTCCATCTCTGGTCAGGGCACATAAAAGAAGCAACCAATGAATGCATAAATAAGTGGAACAACAAATTGATGTTTCTCTCCCCTCCCCTTTCTCTCTCTCTCTAAAATCAATAAATAAATTTTAAAAATAAAAATAAATAAAAGATTTTTTAAAAGTTGCAGCTCCGCCGAAACCGGTTTGGCTCAGTGGATAGAGCGTCGGCCTGCGGACTGAAAGGTCCCGGGTTCGATTCCGGTCAAGGGCATGTACCTTGGTTGCGGGCACATCCCCAGTAGGGGGTGTGCAAGAGGCAGCTGGTCGATGTTTCTCTCTCATCGATGTTTCTAACTCTCTATCCCTCTCTATCCCTCTCTCTTCCTCACTGTAATAAATCAATAAAATAAATAAATAAATAAAAAAGTTGCAGCTCCAACCTTCCCCAGTTCCTCATGCTGCTGATCCTCCTTTAGGCTGTTCTACTTTTTCTTATTTTTTCATAGTATTAATCAATTTCCAGCATGCTATAGACTTTACTTCTTTCTTTTTTTTTTTTTTTTTATTGATTTTTCACAGAGAGGAAGGGAGAGGGATAGAGAGCTAGAAACATCGATGAGAGAGAAACATCGACCAGCTGCCTCCTGCACGCCCCCTACCGGGGATGTTCCCGCAACCAATGTACATGCCCTCAACCGGAATCGAACCTGGGACCTTCCAGTCCGCAGACCGACACTCTATCCACTGAGCCAAACCGGTTTCGGCTACTTATTTCTTATGTGTACTATTTATTGTTGGTTCCCCTGCCTTTCTTTCACCCTCCCCCCCCTGCCCCGTCCGAAGAGTTCTTTGCTGTTTTATTGATTGATTGATTGATTGATTATTGTTTAAAGTATTACAAATAGTAGTACATATGTCTCCTTTTTCGCCATTGACTTCTCCCCAGCCTCCCTGCCGCACCCTTTTCCCCTGCCCCCCCGCACATGCCCATGTGTCTTTGCTGTTTTATTGACTGATGGATCCAAGTGGTACATGGTAGTCATTCAATATTTGCTAAATGGTACATGGTAGGCATTCAATATTTGCTAAATGATTAAATTCATATAGTGTGGGGACTGGAAGAAAATCCTTTGGCTATTTGCTATTATCATTTTAAATGCTTTTCCCGTTAGTTAACTTTTATTTTTTTTTTAAAGTTTTATTGATTTCAGAGAGGAAGGGAGAAGAAGAGAGTGATTGAAACATCAGTGATGAGAGAGAATCGTTGATCGGCTGCCTCCTGCACGCCCCGAGTATCGAGCCCGCAACCTAAACATATGCCCTGACCAGGAATGGAATCGTGACTTCTGGTTCATAGGTCAACACTCAACCACTGAGCCACGCTGGCTGGGCTAGTTAGCTATTTAATCCCCCTTAAAAATGATAAAACATATAAGAATGAAAACTTCAATGAATGGGTTACTATGTTTGTAAAATACAATGAAAAAAATTTAACGTCTATTCCCCAGGAAACTGATTCAAGACTGACCACTTATTTTGGATAAATAGACCTAGTCTCAAAGCAACTTCCTTAGGAAGCAATTATCAACCACCTCTTTAATACATTTTGCACAGGAAATTCAAATTATGTATACTCTCTTTTCGTTGGGAGAAATAGACAGGTATTATCATCTCATTTTTACTGTCAGGGAAAGTGATTTGCTTATCCAAGGTCATCCTTCATGTCTAGGGACAGAATCCAGAGTCCTGACTTTTACAACTCAGCTGGAAAAACACTGATTAAAGAATGCTTGCAGGGACTGGCTTATGTGAACTAGGGAGAAAACCAGGTATATAATCTGGTTCCTCAGTAATTCCTGTACCCCCTAAAATAACCAAGTAATTAATAAATGGTGGAAAGACAAATTATTTCACCCAGTTTTTAGCGTAGGGGGAAATGTAGGATGAAGGACCCATTGCTGGGATTGAGAAGTCGTCTTGGCTTCCTCTAGGGTAAATTCGAAAGGTCCTTAGTGGCTGGGACTGTTCTTGCCTCGTTGTTACCTCCGGGCTGGCACACAGAAGTCACTGTGTGCTGGGGACTAATTATGAAAACATGACCTCTCCTCTGAAGAGGGAACCTGGCAATCAATTTACACGAATGGATCATCTGCAATAAATGACTAACCTATGGGTGTTGAAAATGAGTTACCCGCAGGCATGGCCTTTGTCTCTTAAGAAAATGCTGTAAATCTTAAGACTCTGAGTCATGAGGCCACATAGGCAGGAGTGGCACCCCTGCTCTTAGTGGATTAGCTGCTGGTAAATAAGAAAAAGATGACCAGTGAGTCACCCCCTTATCTTTCTCTCTGGTAATCTTTGGTGATTTCAGGGATAGGTAAAGCTCATGCTCTTATTCACTTACACCTGGGCTCACATACACCTTGCACATAATGTGATCAGACATATTTTTGGCTTCACTTCCTTACTTATACATCCCCATGTATCCTTGGGTGCCAACTTCATACCCCTTAAAGCTAACAGGATTTTGCTGTGATCTGGGTGTGCATGGGAATTTAAATTTGTACCCATGCAATAAATGGCTCATTAATACCCAACCTGAAGACTATATAAACTCTTCCAAGATAAGTGTAAAAAGCAATCTAATAAAAATGATAAAAATATTGTCAAGTAACTGTTATGTATGGACCGCTGTGCTATTTAAAATAAGGGATCAGGACCAGCTACACGGCTTAGTGGTTGAGCGTTGACCTATGAACCAGGGGGTCAAAGTCCAATTCCTGGTCAGGGCACATACCCAGTTTGTAGGCTTAGTCCCCAGTGTGGTGTGTGCAAGAGGCAGCCAATCAATGATTCTCTCTTATCATTGATGTTTCTATCTCTCTCTCCTTTTCCCTTCCCCTCTGAAATAAAAAAAAAAAATATTTATATGTAATATTTTTTTAAATAAAAACTTAAAAAATAAAATAAGGGACCAGTGTAGTATTAGCCCTCAAGCAACAGGATAGCTGATTTCTACTAATACAGAGATTTGGGGACCCTGATAAAAATCCAGAACCATAGGAGAGGCATCCCTCCAGGACTGGGAAGAAGAAGTTTGAGGGAGCTGGTGGCAATGCCAAAAGGTCAATCTGGATGAGTGGAACTTGGGTTAGAGTGAGCCAGGAGCGAGTAGGAGATGAAAATAAGAGCAAAGAAAGGGTTTTCAAGGATGATTTAAAAAGAGAAAGAAAAAAACTGGAGGAGAGAGAAGAGCTTTTTTTTTTGCAAGGCAAATATTTTTACTTCTGCAGAAGGGTACATTCCAACACAGAGTTTGGCAGCACATACACTGAGTGGGTGGTCTGCTTAGGCTTTTATTCTGATGCATGTGATCTGTCCTTCACTCTTGATTGGTCACAGAGCTTAGGCTCACACTCTTACGTGATTGGCTAATTTAAAGGGAGGGGTTGACCTTTGCAATTTCAAAATGGCAGCCCACAGGGGAGCTGCAAGTCATGCAAGCCAAAATGGCGGCTGCCTAAACTCCCTGCTTTGACAGAAAAGATTACTTGCTTATTCTCACAATTCCCCCCTTTTCTTATTTAACTCTTTTCTTCAAACTTGGTTAATATTCGTTGACTTTCATGCTCTGCAGTGTCTAAGGGAAGATTATTTTGCTGTGTGGTCAATGCAGTTTCAATTAACCTTTGGATAAGACCTCTTATACACGGGATGATATAACATCCACTACTGTCATTTCCTTCCATTTTCTGAACCATTGCTAAATCGGAGAAAGGATTCTCAATTCCAGGATTCTCAGCTGACTCATTAGCTAAAGTTGTTAATCCCTGTTGGGCCTTAGTGATGGTTTTGTCTGGAGCTGTGTTGTCAGGGATGAATGTACAACACTGGTCCTCAACATTACACAAACTCCTCCTTTTCTGCCAGAATCATATCCAAGGCCTATCTATCCTCCCACGTCGTTCTGCTGCTGGCATCTAGCTATTTAGCTATCCCTTTAACTGCGTCTTGAGTATAGTTAACAAGCCTTTGCTGGTTCTAGTAAATATAGTTAATCCAGCCACATTCTTGTTTACAGTGGACCATCAGAACAGGACAGACTCAAACCCTGCGGCAATCTGATTTCTAGCCTTAAACTCCTTGGCACTCCTCCTGGAACCCCACTAGAATATGTGTATATATGGGGATCAAAGGAGCCCCCTGAACTCTCTATCTTCTTGCTACTCTGTCCATTGAAAAAGGTTTACGATATGCCAACGTGAAAGCGATAGCCAATTGTATCAGAGCGCAAGTCCCACTCCATTTGCTGGGCAAGGCCGCAAGTAATGGTCCCCTGCAACACCACCAGACATCAGCACGGGGTATCGACAGTGCAGCATGATTGGCTTCTGAGGATACTTGGCCATTTACGCATCCGGATAAATGTCTCATAAACTCTGAGTACTGTTCCTCCCCTTGAGAAGCAGGAGGTATAGTTCACATTGGAGGACAGGGGTCAGTTTTGGGGGTCTTTGCTCTTTACCTCTGTTGGATGGGAACAACAGGGAGAGAGTCTTACAGGAAGCATTTCCCCAAGTGGTTTCCTCCTGATACAGGGCAAGCACACATTCCATCCCATTACTGTCTGAGGTCCATCCAAATGGGAATGGGACCACTTGGGCCTCTAGCCTTCTTGCTGTGCAAGCGTAACAGTCGCTTTTATTTAGGGCTCATGCAGAATATTCAATCCATTCCACCCAGGCATTCATTCCCTTATATTCTACTTCTGTTTGCATGATGGTGTTAGTGGCAGGGGATCTTGTCCTGTGACATCTATTCCTAAATCTAGTCCTAGCCAATCTTTTGGCCTAAAGGCTGAAATATCCAAGTCATTCAAGTCATCTATGATCAATAACTTAACTGGGTAAACATGATCTGGATTGTACACATTTCCCCAGCCCACATTGTAAGCCCCTGCAATTTGCCATAGCCCTAAGGCAAATAGACAGCTTACAGTTTCTTTAATGTTAATTTCAAGGGCTATGTTCTGGTATGGCCGTCCAACTTGAGGTGTCTCCACTGGAGAAGCTGGTGGTCCGCCCTTAACCCGTGTGTGATGGGTCCAGACTCGTTCTGCAGTTTGAACAGCAGTTTCCGTGGTAAGCTAGACAAGGTAGAGTCTTTCCCAGGAGAGTTCCAACTTGTTTCCCTTCCAAGTCTTGATTAGAATGAATGTAGTCTCCCAGTGGATGCTAATGAACTGGAAACTCAAGAGGAGGGCTTTGAGCCAGGAGGCCTTCTAACCTGAGAGACGTTAAAGTAGAAGAGATGCCCAGTATATAGTTCTTAAGAAATTGGTCCCTAGTCTCCATTTTAGGAAGATCTTGAGGCATTCCAGGGCCTAATGGAATCACCGAAGGCCAATTCTAGGTCAATAATAAAAGTTTAACTCCATTTGTCCTTGGGTATGGTCAGCAAATGACACTAATTGGACTTCTGCTATCTGTCTCCCTGAGTATTTTGATATAAGCTTATTAGCCCTCTGGTTAGGGAGGAAAAATGCAAATCATTTACTCTTAAGTGTCCTTGGTTTAGGGAAGATGGGATTTACTAGGTAGCTCCAAATTGCCCTTTAACCATCTCAGTTTCCCTATTCTACTTGTCCTGGCTTACTGGTATGTGTCATTTATATAACTTACAAACATTACCCTTCCTCACAAGCCTTACAACTTTCAGAACCCACTTTTTCCTTCAAAATGACACCAGGAGAGTCAATTTTTTTATTGATCTCAAAGAGGAAGGGAGAGGGGGAGAGAGAGATAGAAACATCAATGATGAGAGAGAATCACTGATCGGCTGCCTCCTGCACACCCCCTACTGGGGATTGAGCCAGCAACCCCAGGCATGTGCTTTTCACCGGAATCGAACCTGGGACCTTTCAGTCGGCAGGCCAACGCTCTATCCACTGAGCCAAACCAGTCAGGGCAGGAGAGCCAATTTTTAAGTTGGAAAATAGAATTGTGAAGTAGAGATGAGCACAACAAGACCAAATAAGGAAAGAAGATCTCACAAAGATGAAGCTCTTATGAGGTATAAACAAAAGTAGTATATTGATGGTAAGTCTTGTAGACAGCAGAATACAGGAATGGCCAGAAAAGGGGAAACAAACAGATCTTTCCAGTTTTTACATTTGAACGCTCAGGAACTGATGGCAAGTTTAGCAATTCTGTGTCCACAGACTGTCGACACTTCCAGGTGACAAGTGAGAAGCTGAGTCAGGCATTGGGACATTTGGTCTATTTGATGCCAACACTGGATTCGGAGTTTGAAACATGTGGAACATGTGGCTGGCAGATGGAGGATTGAAGGAGGTGCTGGGTGTCATGGGGACACAATTTATGCTTTGAAGACAGAGCAATTTCCAAATCCAGAACAAAATGACTGGGCCTGTTGCTGTTTCTATTTCGTTATGTGCACATATGCTCTTCATTTCAGAGGTGTTTAGTGGGGGTCCTAACATATGCCTCAACCATTTCACAAAACCCACCCCTTCCAGCTCATCAAATGAACAGGTTCAGCAAAACCTGGTCAACAAATGAAATGGGGTCGGTGGCAGTGACATGCCAAATGCTGGTGTGCAAGGTTCCCTGCCACACTGCATACCCTCCGGGGGGTGCAGAGGAGGTCATAACCTGCTTAGGAGGGGACCCTTCCCCGTTCTTGGATGGGGAAGCAGCAGCACCAGGGAGTGAAAGGTCTCCCTGATGCGACAGCAGGTCCTTCCCCAGCCCAGCCTCAGTCCTTTCTTGTCTGTCTTTCAAGCCGGACCGCAGGCCTGCCTTCTGCATTAGCTACCACCAGAACCCACATTCCAACCACAGCCGCTTCTCTACGCCCACAGATCTCTGGCATACCCACCAGACCCGTCATAGCTTCTGCTAGTCCTGTTGACTGAGCCCAGATCTAGGGTGTATGCACTTGACCACTATGCAAACTGCCTCTTTGAGGAAACATAAAATGAGGGGAAGGGATAGAGTGTATTAGTTTGTTAGCGCTGCTGTAACAAAGTACCACCGAATAGGTGGTTTAAAGAACAGAAATGTGTTTTCTCCCAGTTCTGGAGGCTGGAAGTTGGAGATCAGTGGATTGGCAGGGCTGGTTTCTTTCAGAGGCCTTTCTCCTTGGCTTGCGGATGGCTGTCTTCTCCCTGTATTCTCACGTGGTCTTCCCTCTGCCCATGTCTTTGTCCAAATTTCCTCTTCCTGTAAGAAGACCAGTCATATTGGATTAAGACCCACTCTAATAACCTAATTTTAATTTCATTACCTCTTTAAAGACCTTATCTTCAAATACAGTCACATTCTGCGATACTGAGTGTTAGGACTTCAACACCTGAATGTTGGAGTGGCACAATTCAGCCCATAACAGGGAGAGAATGGAAAGGGGGGGGGAGAGGAAGTTGTTATTTTAGCAAGTGTGCTCAGGGGACATTTCTCCAAGGAGGTGATATTGGAGTGGAGACCTCAGTAGTGAGAAGGGTGCCGCCATGTAAAGGTCTCAGGAAAGAGAGGGCAGCAAGAACAACACTGAGAGCGGCAACAGAGACAAGGGACAGAATAGACATCGGTTGGACATTTCTCCTGCCCACTTGTCTCAGAACTCCCTCCATGCCATCCTCACAGGGGTGGCTCCTGCCAGCCATGTTGGCACTTGGTGACCTTGCACCCCAGCTGGAGTTGATAAAAATCAGGAGTGAGCTCTTGAAGCAAGCTGGCCATTTGGATTCTCTCACCTGGGAGCTTGGGTTTGGGCCCCGGAGAGACCATCAGTCAGTTGGTATATGTGGCAGCGTCTGTACCAGGAAACTTGGGAACCGCAGGAAACTCTCTGCCCCGAGAAATGAGGAGCAGAGAAAGATGGTCGGCAGAGACAAATCAAGAATCTGCGCAGGAAAAGGGGAAAAAAAACATCTGCATGGGGAGGAAGACGAGACCCACAGAGAGTTCTGAAGTATTTCAGTCCCTGTTTCCAGGCCCTTGCGGGGGCCTAGTCTCATTTCTGCATTTGGATTTTATATGTCACTTTTGCCCCGCCCACCCCTGCCCTTTTCTGTTGGGGCTTGCTGAAGCTGGTCGCTTGCAGCAGGAAGCCCCAACACAGCCCTCAAGGGACCTCAGGGAGGGCCATGTGACTTGTGGGAGGCTGGGTCCTCTGCGTGTATTGCTCCAGACTTGAGCCAGACAGAGCTGGCTTTCAGTGTTGTTGCCATCGCTACTGCTCTTTGACTCATGTTCCAGAATTTCCCCACTGAATCCCACACTGCCACCCATGGCTCAGGGGCCCTAGAGACACCCTGCTCCTGGGAAGGCTTTAATGGGAACTGCATTGGGCTGGGCCGTCTCTGCTAAGCTGCCTGTCCACTGGTGGCTCAGGCTTGTTCAGATCCACGATGTTCTGGTCTTCACCCCTAACAAATCCTCCTGAGTCTGGCCTCCACTTGGCTGCATTCTCCAGGACTGTCATTCTGCTTACCACTCCCTCAGCAGATTCTGTCTTATTTTCTCTCCCCTAAAATCATACTCTCCACTCCCCAAACACACAGGCATACTTTATATGGATTTCCCCCAGCATTTTACTAAAAGTGGAACAGTCAAAAATATTCTCAGGGTACGTCTTTTCCAACCTGCCTGTTAGGTTAGGAGAAGCAGAGAGGAGTCAGCTAGAAAGCCGTCTGCCACCAGCTATTGATAAGCATCTCTTGCCTCCACCTCGGGAGCCCGGTTCTCTCAAAGCAAACAGCTCTGCCTCCAGTGCGGTGGCGGGGTGGGGCGGATCAGGACTGACAGGTTCCTGCTCAGAGATCCGTCCAGATATGCACATCGGGAACACGCTGTGCATATTTTCAGTGCATCTGGTACTTAGCAACTATAAATGTTTGGGGGATGTGGTTTATGCAGAAAGTAGGAGAACCTAGAGAGAGATTTTCTCTTTGCACTTTTGAAGGGCAGGCCAGGTGCTCTGAATCTACAAAGGCAGAACTGAAGTCACAAACCTTATAGAGAAGCTAAGAGGTAGATTGTTATGCCTGGATGCTTTCGGACAAACTGTGAAGTCTGTTGCCCACAAAAGCACATTCTAAATCACACCCAGAAAATGTGGCAGCAGAGTGGTAGGTATTTTTCAGGAGCGGGCTGATTCTTTCTCTTCCAACTTGTAAGTCAAAGCTCTCCAAGTCCCTTGTTATTGATATTAATTGCAATGATATTCTGCACTGACCCTCAGACCTCAGGCCCATCGTGCCATCAGGACTAAAGGTCAAGAGTCTTACAATCAAATAGCGAGCTTCTGGTTTTTTGTTCTAAATCTAGCACAGAATCGGTGGGGTTGGAATTGGGTTAGGAGAAATGCAGTGCATGTTTCTAGAGATGAGAATGAGCATTATAGCCGAAACCGGTTTGGCTCAGTGGATAGAGCGTCGGCCTGTGGGCTCGGGGGTCCGGGGTTCGATTCCGGTCAAGGGCACGTGCCTTGGTTGCGGGCACATCCCCGGTGGGGGGTGTGCAGGAGGCAGCTGGTCGATGTTTCTCTCTCATCGTTGTTTCTGACTCTCTGTCCCTCTCTCTTCCTCTCTGTGAGAAATCAATAAAATATATTTTTAAAAAAATATGCTGAGAATGAGCATTATAACATTTAAGTTAGTAAAAGCCCTTGATGGTGGTGGGGGGCGGGGGGCGGGGAGAAAAAGTCCGAGGTGAGTAATTGGTTCCTGGCGATGTACTGGTAGATCAGGAGAAAATTTACCTGCTACTGCGATAGTATTCCAGAAGATAAACTATTATTTAGTATTTAGGATCTACCCCATGCTAGAAGTGGAGGGTATAAAAGTAAGTAAGACACGTTCCCTGCCTTCAAGGAACCCCCAACTATTGAGTCAGACAAATACGCTACAATGTGATAGCTGCTGGCACAGAGGGGTGTGGCATGTGCTATGGGAGGACAGAGCAAGGAACAATGCATTCTTCCTGGGAGTGGGGAGAGTGGGGCAGGGCAGTGGAAACAACAGGGCATCCAAGAGTACAGGTTGAGATGGAAATGCGGATCTGAACTCAGGAGAGATCAGACTGGAGCTATGATTACAGAGAGTGTCACTGGAGCCTGGAAAGTGAGGGCCACCTCCCAGAATGGACAGAGACAGGGACAGTTGAAGACAGAACTCTAGGAGCACCGCTCTCTCAGCGGTGTAAGGAGAGAGAAAAAGCACTATCCGATAAGGAAAGAAGATTAGCAGGTGGAGGTAGTCAAGGTGTTAGACACTGTGGGGAGGTTGAGGATTCAGTAATGGGGAGATCCTTGTCGCCAGTATTGAGGGAGCGTTTTCAGTGGTGTGGTGTCAGTGGGAACCAGCTTACACGGTTTTGAGGCTGCCAAGAAGGTGAAGAATCTAAAACTACTCTTTCAAGATGTTTGGAGGCAGGATTAAAGGGGGACAGCAGAGCATGCTGGGAGGAAGGATCTAGTGAACAGGAAGAGATTGAAGTTGGAGAGGGGAAGCCACGGGTATACAAGGAAGCAAGAGGGATGAATTAAGAACAAGGGGTACTTCTTCTTAGGAAAAGTAAGCAGTTACAGAGTGTAATTTTACATCTACTGGTGTGGTTCTTATCACTAGTTCAAAGCTCTCTCTTTTTTCCCCAGCCTGGTCACCCCTAACTGCCCTCCCCTGCTGGCCTGGAGCTTTGATCTGCCCCAAGGGACTACACCCTTTCATGTTGGCATATCATAAACCTTTTTCCCCCCAAAGCTCCTCTCCACCCGGTTCCCACCCTACCCCATGCCCTCCCCCGCCGCCACTGTCCTTGTCCATAGGTGTAAGATTTCTGTCCAATCTCTTCCTGCACCTCCCCCACCCCCTTTCCCCCGAGAATTATCAGTCCACTCCCATTCTATGCCCCTGATTCTATTATATTCACCAGTTTATTCTGATCATCAGATTTTTTATTCACTTGATTTTTAGATTCACTTGTTGATAGGTATGTATATGTTGTCACTTTGTTGTTCATAATTTTTATCTTTACCTTTTTCTTCTTCTTCCTCTTCTTAAAGAATACCCTTCAGCATTTCATATAATCCTGGTTTGGTGGTGATGAACTCCTTTAGCTTTTTCTTATCTGTGAAGATCTTTATCTGACCTTCAATTCTAAATGATAGCTTTGCTGGGTAGAGTAATCTTGGTTGTAGGTTCTTGCTATTAATCACTTTGAATATTTTTTGCCACTCCCTTCTGGCCTGCATAGTTTCTATTGAGAAAACAGCTGACAGTTGTATGGGTACTCCCTTGTAGGTAACTAACTGTTTTTCTCTTGCTGCTTTTAAGATTCTTTCTTTGTCTTTTGCCCTTGGCATGTTAATTATGATGTGTCTTGGTGTGGTCCTCTTTGGATTTCTCTTGTTTGGGGTTCTCTGTGCTTCCTGGACTTGTAAGTCTATTTCTTTCACCAGGTAGGGGAAGTTTTCTGTCATTATTTCTTCAAATAGGTTTTCAATATCTTGCTCTCTCTCTTCTTCTGGCACCCCCATAATTCGACTCCTTACACTATCTTCATATTTTTGGATTCTTTTTTATTTTTGTTTTTCCAGTTGGGTATGTTTTGCTTCTTCGTATTTCAAATCTTTGACTTGATTCTTACGGTCCTCTAGTCTGCTGTTGGATCTCTGTATATTATTCTTTATTTCAGTCAGTGTATGCTTAATTTCTGATTGGTCTTTTTTTCATATCCTTGAGGGTCTCACTAAATTTCTCGGAGGTTTCTAGAAGATTCTTGAGTAACCTTATAACCATGGTTTTGAACTCTATATCCAGCAGTTTGCTTTCCTCCATTTCTTTCATTTGTGACCTGTTTCTTTGTCTCCGCATTTTGGCTGCTTCCCTGTGTTGATAGAGTGGCCTTGTGTGCTAGGTGTCCTATAGGGCCCAGTGGCTCAGCCTCTCCAATTACCTGAGGTGAACACTCTTGGTGCACCCCTTTGTGGGCTGTGTGCACAGTCTTGTTGTAGTTAAGCCTTGATTGCTGTTGGTATCACTGGGAGGAATTGACCTCCAGGTCAATTGGCTGTGAGGACCAGCTGTGTCTACAATGGGAGAACTGCTGTGCTGGAGACACCCTTATGGGGCAGGACTTGCTTCAGTGGGGCTTTGGTGCTCACTGAGTCTGCCCCTTGAGTGTGTTGCTTATGGATGTGAAGAGTTGTAATCTGGATGGTCCCACTCTGACCCCTGGGTAAACTGGCTCTTGGATTTCCAAGGAGGTGCTAATTTAGCCTCCGCCTGAGGCCACCCTGCAGGTGCTACAGAGAGATCTGCAGATTCCTCCTCTTTGTTTGGGGTTTGGAAGTGCCCAGATGAGGCCCAGCTGTGAAGCAATGCAGGCTGCTGCTGCAGGGCCTTAGGCCTTCTTTTGGATGCTTTGGAGCCCTCTGACCCAGCTGCAGTTTGTTAGGTTTTAGGTTGCAAGAGGGACAGGCCATTCATATGCAAAAGCCTCTGCGAACAGCTTGGATGGGGTTGTAAATTGGGTAGGGTGGGGTCTCAGGGAATCACCAGGGCAGAGCAAACAGCAATGGCTGCCAGTCTGCCCTGCCCTTGGAGAGGTCCCCGGGTCTCTGTGTCCTGTGGCCCTGTGCAGGAACAATGATCACTGCAAGAACCTCTGAGAGAAAGCCGCCCTAGCATTCCTGCCCGATGCCAGACAGTACAGTTTCTCCCCGTATGAGTCTGGGTCCCCAGAGTCTCGCCTGGAACTGAATTTCAGAGCAATCGGGAGCTTGTATCTCCCTCCTGATTGAAAAAGACAACAGCGCACCCAGTTGCCAGCCTGTTTCGTGCACGCCTCTGTACCTCTGCACTTCCGCACCTCCGCACCTCCTACCAGTCTCAATGCACTTTTTTCTTTCCTTCTAGTTGTAGAACTTCCACTCAACCAGGTTTCTCGTGGTTCTGGATGATATTTGTTTTGTCTTTGAGTTGGAGTTTTGATGTGGTTGTGAGAGGCAGCAAGTATAGGAGTTTACCTATGCCGCCATCTTGGTTGTCTCTGCATTTTTTTTCTTAGACATAAAGAAGAGTCACTAGGACCAATGTTCTTGCTAGCAGGAGATGGAGATCTTGTGGCAATCACATTTACCAGGATTCATATAAAATCTATACCTGAATTTTCACTCTTAAAGGCAAAGAAAGGGAAGGAAACAGTAATTATTTCCTTTAGAATTATACACTAAAAGTCACTTGATGGAGGATGTCCAAAGCTCAGTAGTCAATGATGGAAGTGGTACTATATAATTTCCTCTTCTTTCAAGAACTAACACCAAGATAAACACAGAGTAATTAGCTTTGTTTTCTAGCATTTCTCTAGTGGACAGAAACTTTCTAAAATAAATATATTTAAGGGTGTCCTACTTTTTCAAATGTGTGATCAGGTCTGGGGAAAAAAACAACC
Source organism: Cnephaeus nilssonii (assembly GCF_951640355.1). NCBI lineage: Eukaryota > Metazoa > Chordata > Mammalia > Chiroptera > Vespertilionidae > Cnephaeus > Cnephaeus nilssonii. Next base: position 72,682,920 of record NC_137075.1, on the reverse strand, counting down.
TGAATCTTCTACTTGTGTCTTTTTTCCTCCTTGGATGAAAAACATTTTTTAAATGTTTCCCTTTGCAACAGCCTGTGAAGAAACAAAATTACATAGCTGTTTGCCAAAAATCACAATCGTGGTGACTACATCATTATATTTGTACCTCTTTATAATTAAGATGAGGTTGATATGAAAAAATATTTTTATTCCTTTAATGATATCATATTATTATTAGATTCTATATTATTCCTTCCGCTCTTTCTCACCTGATTATCTGCTTTTTCTGAAGAGTAGGCACTTTTCCACGTCAACACTCTCCAGGTTACCAAGTTCTCAACAGCTCTCTCTACCTGCGTCACTCCTTGGTCCTCCCCACCTCTTTGTATTTTCAGCTGTCAGTGAACTCTGGGGCAGGAATCAGGCCCACCACCCAAGACACAGAACAGGCGCCAGGGTCTCAGATTCCCCACTTCTAGAAGAGACAGACCTCCCTGTTCTTCACAAAGATGGTGAGGGTTGAGTGCTAACTCCTTAATCCTCTCAAAACTGACTTGAAATTCTTAGGGGGAAAGTCTGAGTAAGGAAAACCCAGCAAGGTTTTGACTCGGAGGTCAGTTGACCTTCTAGGAGCCCCCAGTGTGGGTCCCCTCAAAGCTGGAAAAGAAGCAGATTTCAAAGAAATAGGTCCCTCTGACCATTGCTCCCTAAAACCAAAACCTTGTAGAGTAAATATGTTAATGCTTTGGGTTAGGCCCTTTTGGCTGTTTCTTTAAAAGAGGGTGCTGGCAGTTCCTCATATTATCACGATGGAAATCAAATCATGTGCTTCTGTGTTTGGACATCGGGGCACCTCCTATTGCTGGCTCCGTGGTTTAGAGGCGGTTGTCACGTGCCCACGCCAAAGAGTCTCTCTGGGGAATCCCTTCTTTTCCTGTTGCTACAGGTGAGCGTGCCTAAGCCTTTAGAAATAGGGCGTTCTCACGTTTTTTAGTGCTTATGGAGAATCACAGAGAGAACTCAAGCCAAGAAGCATGGTTTATTGGATGAGATGGCAGGAGAGGCTCTCACGACCCAGGAGACTTGCTTCAGACATGGACAGAGTCTTGCATCTGGGTGTAGTCCCTTGGGGCAGATCAAAGCTCCAGGCTCGATTTGAAGTCTAAGGGAGATCCCTCTGTGGTTGAATGAAAGCAGTGAACAGTCTGGCATTAATCAAAGCCATAATGAGAGGGAGTTCCGTCTTCTGTGCATCAGGGCCTTGGAGGGGAGCACTGGGTGAGATTGGGGTGGGAGGGTGGAGTGGCAAGAGATCAGGCTCCATGTTCATAAAGAGCCTCGAATTTGGACTTCTGTGTTTTCTGCAAATGAAATTATGAATTCAGACACAAGTTGTACTTGCAGGAGGAAAAGAAGACAATATTCATCATGCAATTTTAATTTTAAAAACACAAACATTACAAAACACTATGATTTTTAGCCCTGGCCTGTGTGGCTCAGTTGGTTGAACATCATCCCATGCACCAAAAGGTTGCTGGTTCCATTCCCAGTCAGGGCATATGCCCAGATTTCAGGTTCTGTCCCCGTAGGGGTGCATAAGAGAGGCAACTGATTGATCAATGTTTCTTTCTCTCTCAAATCAATAAAAACATATTTAAAAAAAAATAAAATACATTATGATTTTGAAATCTGTAGCCATTTGTATATTTAAAAATATATACTAGGAGCCCCAAAAGTGGCCCAGCCAGTGTTGCTCAGTGGTTGAGCATCTACCTATGAACCAGGCAGTCATGGTGATTCCTGGTCAGGGCGCATGCCCAGGTTTTGGGCTCGATCTCCAGTGGGGGGCATGCAGGAAGCAGTTGATCAATGAGTCTCATCATTGATGTTTCTATTTCTCTCTCCCTCTCTGAAATCAATACAAATATATTTTAAAAACTAAAGTGGAATTGACCTGCCTTCTCTCTGTTTTCCTGCTGGCAGAGGGGCTTTTAGTAGGAACCATGGAATCTCACTAACGGGTGCTTATGGAGAGTTAACCAAGAGAAACCGTTCTGTGCCCTTTCCCTGGCAGTCAGGTGCCCCCTGTCCACCCCCAGCCGTGTGCTGCCCCAAAGGGACCACAGCCGGCCTCTCCTGCCTGTGGTGGGGCTGCCAGAACTGTCTGCGGTGGGACTCACACAGATTCCAGCAGCCCCAGCACAAGACGGAGCGTCCCCGCAACCCCCACTACGCCTGGAGGGGCTCCACCCAGCCACTGAGCACCTTGGGTGGTGGGAGACTATGTTGTTTATGACAAATCTGGAAGACAGCACACGAGGAGAAATAGGAATGGTACTGGTTTCCCTCTGCACGAGGGGAAACAAATCTCAAGACCACACAACTCGCACTTCTCCCTCAGCCGTTCACACACCATTGTCATCGAGGCTGCACCTCAAGCCTTTCATCTCGAAAGACATTCAGGTTAATGAATTCATAGCATCAACATAATCCACCAGAGAGCATTGGTATTCAGGCTTTTTCAGGTACACAGTGTAAGGTGCCGACACCAAGAATCACCAGTGAAGGCAGACAAACAGCCAGTGACATCTGTGGGGTGATCATAATCCCTTTTCAATCCAATCCAACACACGTGTATGTAGGCTAACTCTGAATGAGCAGTGCACTGGGCCCAGGAGAAGAGAGAATTGGCTTCTGATCCTCAGACCTTGTGGGCAGTGTGATGTCACTCAGACTTCAGGCTGTGAGTCAGACCAGCGTGCGAAAGTGCTTGGTAGTCAAACTGTCACATAAAGGACCTGAGGAGAGGGTGGTTCCTCTTCTCTTCCGCCAGAAGCTTTGCTCTCAGCAGTCCTGTCAAGGAGTGGCCTCCTGCTCCAGAGTCCCAATTCCTGGCTCTGCCCCGGTGCTGTGCTGCCAGAGCTGGGAGGAACCAGCACCTTCTTGGCCCTCTGCTCAAGTCTGCCCCTTGTATCTCGACAATGTGTTCCTTCTGCTTTCCAGAAGGCTTATCTGTGGCCGGAGCTGAACCTCCTCGATGTTGCCTGCCTGGGTTTCTAGGACCCATCTCTGGTCTGGCCTGTCCCAACACCAACTGCATCCAGGTTATGTCCATTTTACTATTGAAATAACCTCTGATGTCCCCAGCTCCAGGCAAATCAGTCTTCTTAAACCTCACCTTTGCTCTCGTGTCACATCTACTCAGAAAATACTAATGATTCCCCATGACTTCTAAATTAAGATGAAATCTCAGTCTGAGAGTTTAAGTTTGACATAAACTAGCTTAGCCCACCTCTTTGGTTTCATCTTTCTTCCCACCGGTGTCTAAAATACCAGGCTTAGTGGCTCCAGTCTTACTGGACTAATTGCATTCCTTGAGTATGTCCTGACCTTTTCTTCTTGTGTCCTTTGCTCTTGCTGGATTTTGATGGGATTTCAATGGAGGACGCTAGAGGAGGCAACACGATCAAAGACATAGATATGGGAGTGTCTGGAGACCAGAGAAGAGAGATGTGTGGTTATTGGATATTGGGCGTTTACAATCCCAGAATCATAGCTGTTATAGAAGAAACTAAATGGAGCATCAGGTCTATCTCTGGCCTTCAGGCTGGGGGAATATTTTTCCCATTTGATATATCAGACCATTAAGGACCAGAGATGTTAAATGACATGAATGGAAATAGGTACCAAAATGGTTAGACAGAAAAATTGGGGTCATTCTCTAGAAAGAAGCCTTTAATGCTAGGTTAAAGAACTTGCAGTAAACTCAGTCAATGATGGGGACTATCCAAAGCTTTCACTAGGGTGGTGACATAATTAGAGCGACATTGGGCAGTGTTTTCACATTGTGGAATATGATCCATTAGTGGGTTATAAAGTCAATTTCATGGTCATGAATAAAAACAATATCAAAGCACAGTATTGCTTTGTGAGTTTTGTATGTATGTACAGGGTCGGGAAGTAAGATTTATTTCTTATTGTGAGTCATTGCCAAAAAAACTCGGTAAACTCCAGCTGTAGGAAAATTAATCTGGTGGCAAATCATAGGCTAATTTAGGAATGCAGAGGAGGGACTTGGAGGCTGAAAGTCTGGGATGCTCTTGTCATAGCCCAAGTGGGCAGTAAAGGGGATCTGAATGGGAAGGAGATAGCGTGGGAGGGGAATGGAGGGGGAGGATCTGAGGGATTCCGGGGGGTAAGAGTCTCGGGATTTGAGGACTTTTGGATTGTAGGGCCTCAGGGAGAGGGAAGAACCACTCAGGGTTGACTAAAAGTCACACTCAGGTGCTTGGGAGAATGCTGGTACCCACCGCCAAGTCGGGAGAAGGGGCTTGTTTGAGGACTAGCACAAAAGACTGATGCAAAGACACAACACCATCAGGTACTGGGACAGTCAGGTTCCCAGCAGAAAAAAGAATCTACTGAGATGGTTTCAATGCAGGGACCTGAAGGAAGGAAGGATGTCAGGAGCTGTGGGCAGGCTTGTGGGGACCAACCCGGAATGAGAGGTGCCCAGAGATTAATCACAGTAGGAAGCTCTCCTTCTCAGATTCCTCTGGGCCCCAAGCCAATAGGGCGCCATTTCCTAATCCTCTTCTACTCTCCTCCTCCCCACCCCCTCATCTCTGAAACAAGTGCATGACCACTGGTTTGCCATTGCTTCTACTGCTACCAGTATTTCTACCCTCACCATCAACACAGGCAAGTGGTTATTGAACCTTTACCCTGTGCCATGGGCTTTTACATCCATAATCTCATTTAATTATAGTTACCCCATGAGTTGGTCCTATTGTTATTCTAACTTCACAGAGGGGGGCGGGGAAAGAAACTGAGGGACATTTAACAAGTTGGCCAAGTCCACACGGTTAGTAAGTGGCAACGTTGGAATATGAAGCCAGGCAGTCTGGTTGACCACCATAACCACTGCTGTGTGCTGATAACTACTGAAAAATAGAAAATAACAAAGGTAGCAAGTCAGGGGGTGGGCAGTTAACCACAGCAAAGCAGAATAAGTCACTGGTGATGTCAAAAATGGGACCGGGCATCTCGTGGTCCCACTTCCCTAATTCCTTCCTAGGTTTTATCTAGAAAGTCATCCTCCCCCACCCCCGCAGCCTACAGGGTTGGATGCACCAGTCATGCTCTGCAATTATAGCGGGAGGGGAGTGGAATTAGGTTGCCCTCCTTGCCTGACTGTGAGCCGTGCAGCCTCTTTCAGAACCTCTTCCTCAGTTTCCATTCTGGTTAGACCCTCTGGGTTGCTTCTTGGCCCTTCTACTCAGCAATTACTTGAGTCTAGTCCCGGTTGGGAACCCCGTGACTTCTCTCGGAGCCTCAGGATTTTGCACTGAGTTGCCCATTCTGCTCCCACTCTCCTCTCCCGCTTCCCACCATGAAGTCCTGCCTGTTTCCATGGTCCAGTTCAGTGTGTGTTGCCCAACCAAGTGTTAGGTTGGTTCTATCCTGAGTCCAGCTTCACACAGTCCAAGCAACTTTCTGAGCCTCCATTTTCCAGCAGCTGAGAGGCCCCAGCCGACATCCCAGGACCCGTCTGCCTTCTACCTGTACCTCCAACAGCCCCTGATGACCACCATCTTGTACATCCATCCGCCCCCTCTGGTCCTCGTGTCAGAAGGGCCCGATGTCCAGCTCAACTCACTGACCTGAGTCCTGTGGGGATAAAGCGAGGTTCCCCAGCTCACCTGCTCACAGCCCTGTGCTCTCTCCAAGCTGCTTTGTGATGAATCACTGCCCTCAGGCCCATGCATTCCTCCTCTCCCCTCCTACCCCCACTTTAAGAAATGACTTTTGAGAATGGCCTCTCCCTCTCTTTTTTAAAAGAATAAGCCCTGGCTGGTGTGGCTCACTTGGTTGGGTGTCATCCTGTGCGCTGAAAGTTTGCCGGTTTGATTCCTTGTCAGGACACATGCCCAGGTTTCCAGCCGGATCCCTGGTAGGGGGCGTGCAGGAGGCAGTTGATTGATGTCACACACTCACATCTATGTTTCTCTCTTCTCCCTTCCTCTCTCTTTCTCTCTCTAAATCAATAAACTGGTTTTTTTTTTAAAGAATTAGTAAAATTCTTTTTAGATATGTGGAACAAAAATGACATTCCCCAATGCTATTAACACACACACACACACACACACACACACACACACACACTCCCCACAATCCAGGCCTACAAGGAAAGGCTCAGGTGGGGCTCTCCTGGTGAAGGTGGCAGAATGGTAACTACTTTGTTTCCCTTGTGCCCACAAATAGAGGAAGTGCTTCAAACTAGATAGGAAAAGGACAACGGTAGTCCAGAAAAATGTAAGTCTTAGGTAAATTGCATGTCAAAAAGAGAAAAATCCACATAAATAAATAAATTAATTAATTAATTAATTAATTAAATTTAATTTAAAAAAGAGAGAAAAATCCATCTACTTGAAGGGCATCACATTTCTATGCCCCAACAAATTATGTCCTAGGATGTGGATTGCAAACTTTTTCAGACAAATCTTATATGAACCCTAATTTTTAAATATTTTAAAAATAATTTACTTTTATACATTTTAAGTTAAAAATTATTTCGCTTATACTTCTCATAAAATTAACCTATGAGGAAAAATTACTATTTTGATGAATACCAAAATTTGAAGTAATTAATACAGATATAACCATTGCAACTTTATATCAAGCTCAGAATTTAATTTACTTCTATTATTTTAGTTTCAAAGAGTAAGCAAATATTTTTTTAAAGCGTGCCTTGTCATTTTTTTATAGGCACACCACATTTCATTGTGTTTTTCACAGATGTTTTTTATTTTATTTTTCAATTACAGTTGACATACAATATTAGTTTTAGGTATACAACATAGTGGTTGGATATTTAATAACAGATTGCTCTGATAAGTTTAGTATCCACCTAACACTAGAACATTTAAAAATTTCCTAATCAAATTATTATTAGGACTATTACATTTCTTGACCTGGATACAAAAGTCAGACCTGAAATACACAACACTTTTTATAAGCAGTTGAGCCACGTAGCAGCTTACACAGGCCCGAGAGGAGCATGGACCAAATACATGCTTCTAAGCCTTGTGTGGCTGTTGACTGAGCACTGCATTCTTGGAAGTGCAGACCCACAACCTTCCTAATCAATGGTATATGATTAACTAGTCTATAGTTCTAGAGTCAGACTAGTGAGGGGGCAGGGGTGCTAGTGACTTGAAAGGGGCACAAGGGAATTTTGGGAGTGCTGGACATTGTGGCTCTCTTGACAGAGGTGGTAGTTATGTGGAGTGTATTATACTGTTTGTGTGAATATTCATGGCCTGTGTACTTAGGAACTGTGCATTTTACCATAGGTACATTTATATGTAAATGTTCTGTTAGGAGCCCTGGCTTGGTAGTTCAGTTGATTAGAGCGTCATCCCAATATGGCAAGGTTTTTGGGTTCCACCCCCAGTCAGGACAGCTAAGAAGCAACCAACGAATGCATAAATAAGTGGAACAACAAATCTCTCTCTGTCTCTTTCCTCTCTCTGTCTAAAATCAGTAAAAAAAATTATTTTTAAGTTCTGTTAGGGGAGAGAGAGAGAGAGAGAGAGAGAGAGAGAGAGAGAGAGAGAGAGAGAAGGAAAGGAGGGAGAGCCCAAAAAGATTTATCTCCAGATTGGCTCAATAATCTGTCAGCACAAGTTTATGTGCCATTGGTTTCCACTGTGTTATAATTTGGTAGCTAACAACTGTATGTTTGTGTTTTTAATTATAATTTTTAAAAACAGTTTTAAATGTATTTTAAAATGAAATCCAGCCGAAACCGGTTTGGCTCAGTGGATAGAGCGTTGGCCTGCGGACTCAAGGGTCCCGGGTTCGATTCCGGTCAAGGGCATGTACCTTGGTTGCGGGCACATCCCCAGTGGGGGGTGTGCAAGAGGCAGCTGGTCGATGTTTCTCTCTCATCGATGTTTCTGACTCTCTATCCCTCTCTCTTCCTCTCTGTAAAAAATCAATAAAATATATTTTAAAAAAATGAAATCCAAGCATATTAAAAATACAAAATTCAAAGCAAATATATTTTTAAAAAGAGAAAGCAAATATATTTAAAATATAAAATTCAAATAAATTTAAAATATAAAATTTAAATCAAATATGTTTAAAAGATGAAATTAAAATCACTAGTGCCAATCACTCCTGGCACTCTGAAAAATCATGGAAATTTAAGAAGTGCTGGATGACCAGAGGTGGTTATAGCACAGGATGCATGATCCTGTGGAAAGCACATGGACTAACTCACCAGCTTTCTCAGGTCCTATGGTTAGAACCTATCAAACGCACAGCCCCAGTTTCATCATCTGTAAAATGGGGAGAATGCCGTCTGCCTCAGACTTGTTGGGGGGATAAGTGAGAACATAACTAAAGTGCCCAGCACACTTATAAATGTTAGTTCTCGTCTCTTCTGTATCCCACACCGCAGGAAAATATACTGGTTTAGAGAGGATCTGGCTACCTACAGCCAGCCCTACCTTTTGACTTGTTTTTCCAGAGGCAAAGATGAACTTGCATCTCACCATCCACAGCCACACCTAGACCTCCTTGCTGCCAATGACACGTTTGCAAGGCTGTCCGCAGGCCCTGGATGGAGACATTCAACACAAGTGGAGGCACTGGTCAGCCTTGTTTTAGAGAGAAAATGAGCAGAATGTGAGTGGGGCAGACCAGCCAGAGGAGCACAGCACAGATTTGTCAAAGGACCAGAGCAGCTTCTCTTGTCTTCCTGGGTTTCTCCTTCCCTTTCTTTCTGACTCTCCCCAGCCCAACTCAGGAAGCATCTCCCCGGATTTTCATTGAGAGAGTGAAAACAGCGTCTCATAGCTTATTAAAAGCCAAGGTTGAGATGTCCTGTCGGGGAAGTGGTGTCCACACTGGGGACAGGTGTGGCCATCGCACCAGCGTGTTAGTCTCGGCATTCTTTGCTTCTTGTGGGTTCCCACCATTTGCTCTGTCAGACGCATTTACTCATAAGGATGAACATTTAGTCTGGGTCTCAGGGCAGGTAGCGCACTGCAGATCATTGCCTCAAAGAAATGGTGCTGAGCTCCGAGGAAAACAAGTCAGGCCTGCCTCTACTAGTCCGGTGAAACCTTAGGTTCCGACAAACCTGCCTCTCAGGTGCTTTTGATCCCTAATAAACTGGGTTTTTGTTTTCCGGTTTCAGAGGTCTGAACCCATTATGTCCTGGAAACAGATCTCAGTTTCAAAGCACTCCTCTCTGCCTGGGCCCTCGGGCTACGAAGGGCTACTTCCTGTCTTGGTAAATTCTGTCCGGCTAGGAGTTCAAGACCAAGAATAATTACAGCTGGAGACCAGAGGCTGGTAAGAGATTTGCCGCGATGCCCCGGGAGAGGTCCTTTCCCAGTCTTAAGCCTTTTTCATGACGAGGACTTCATGCCCTTTCTCTGCCGAAGCCTTCGGACCCCAGAGAGTATCTGCCTTTCAAGAGGCCTCTTCCTTTGCTCTCATGGGCCAGCCCTGGGCTCACCTGTTGAGCTGGGACTGGCCTGAGTTGGGAGCTGTGGCTCTGCTCACCGTTTACTTCACTCTTGCAGAGCTGTGAGTGCTTTTGTGAACTGGCCTTGAAAAAGGATTTTGGTGGATTTTTATTTTAAAAACACAACCTCTTTATTTCTTCTTGAGACATAAATGTTCAGTTTGGACAATGCGGATGAGCCAAGGACCAAAGACAATGGCTAGCTCTTCCATTTGTTCCAATGAATTCCAATGGAGGAAGAGGACACAGTATCTAGACTGTTTAGGTCTATTAATATTCAGCTTATCAAATCTACAGCTCGGTACCTCTTGAGCAGGACTGTCCCAGGAAGGCCGGATATGATAACGGTCAAGGATGGAGAGGGCAAACATGGAGAATTCAACACGTATACGCAGCTTAGTCCCCTGTCCCCATATGCTCTCTAAAATTCCATATTTGGTCAAAGCTGGCTCATCTTGGCTCCACTGTGCCTCGGATTCTGCGTCCCGGCTTCTGAGGGAGAGCAGGTTCAGATCGTCTGGAAGCTGGGCCACTCCCTTGGCAGCTTGCTGGCTAAGCAGTACTTCCATCGTTTGGTCTTGGGCCCTCAAAGTTCACCGCAGTCACAGCTACCCTGACAGTGTCAGGCCCGTTCACCATCCCGCACACCAACACTCGCCCCACCGTGGGACGGGCTCTTCTGGTAACTTCAGTGCTTGAGGGGCTACCACAACACCGCGATTATTTTCTTCAACCTTTTAAATTATATTTTTATTTTTTACTTTATTATTGTTGTTGTTGTTGACTCTATTACAGATTTTTGGGAAAGTAGCAGGCACCTGGTTCAGGGTTGAGCTCCCATTTGACATTGTTCTTCATCCCCACCTCCCGTGACAGCTTCTCAGAAATGTCACTGTCGCCTCACCTGCCTTGGTCTGGATCTTTTCTCATTTTCCCTCTCGTCTTAGCAGTTTCTCCTCCTCAAACAGCTTCTTGTTCCCAGGGGGTGCATGTGCAGCCAGTCTTTGAGGAAGGAGTCATACGGCCCATAGATTTCTTCCCTGAAACCAGGTCTCCCGGACTCCAAGCTCCTCTACCGACTGCGTGAGGTTGGGCTCCAGGTTGTCTTTAGGCCGGTGTTTCGTGTCCCCCACCAGCTGGTAGACACAGAGTCGCCAGTACAGGCTCTGCTTCCGGCCCTCCCGGCCGGTGGCACCTTCCCCTTCGATCCACGATGACTGCTGACCTTGCCCTGGCGGCTGGCCGGAGAGTGAGGGCGAGCCTGACCTTGAAAGAGTTTTATAGAATCTCTCCCTGTTCTCGGTTTGTTTGTTATGTTGCAAGAATGTGACTCAACAGCCTCCACACCCCAGTGACTCAGCCCAGCTTTAATGAGCTGTGTTTTTCAGGCCTTCCTGGGGCCGCGCCTCCTCCAATGTTGTCCAGGGGCTGCCCAGGCCAGGGCACTGCCCTGCTCGAGCCAGGATGGGAGTGAAGAACGCTCCCCACAGGCAGGCTGAGGGAAAGGCAAGCTGAATTCTGGTTGTTCCGCTCCCTAACAGTGCAGTCTCTTGTCCCTTCCCAGACCCAGCCTGGGAGGTGAAAACTAAATGTCAGGAGGAACTTACACAGTGGGATCGATTTGAAGGCATCTGGCAGGGTGATTTCCTCTTTGAGAAAAAGACAGTTACTAGGGGTTTCGTGGAGAAGTCTGTTTACTTTTTTTTTTTTAATTGATTTCAGAGAGGAAGGGAGAGGGAGAGAGAGAGATAAAAACATCAATGATGAGATTGAATCATTGATTGGCTGCCGCCTGCACGCCCCACATTGGGGATCAAACCCGCAACCAGCATGTGCCCTGACCAAGAATCAAACCATGATCTCCTGGTTCATAGGTCGATGCTCAACCACTGAGCCACGCTGGCCTGGTGAAACCTGTTTACTTTTAATTAATTGGGTCTTTGATTTGTGGGGCATTCAGTTTGCTAGGGAAAAAACGATCTATTAAGCTTCTGGGGGCAAGCTGGAGAAAATCATATAATTAGCAATTCAGAGATTTTCAGAATCTCTGGCCACATAAAAAGATGGCACGGGAAAAGAGATCACTGTGCACTAGAGCTGTGGCAATGGCTGGGCACTGGATAATGACCACAAAGAGATAGTGATGGATTATGTTTGCTTGTAAATGTATGCTTCTCTTTGGGAAGGATTTGCTTAGGGAAATGTTATATCTATACTAATAAAAGGGTAATACGATAATTAGATGGGGTCAATTGGACATCTTCCGGTCATCCTGCCTTCCTTCCGGTGGCAGGGGCTGAGGCAGAGGCAGTTAAGGGCCATCAGGCCGGCAGTGGGGAGCCAGGGATCTTGGCTTGCGAGAGGGAAGTTCAACTGCCAGTTTAGGCCCAATTTCTGCTGGATCAGGCCTAAACTGGCAATCAGACATCCCCCAAGGGGTCCTGGATTGGAGAGGGTGCAGGCCGGGCTGAGGGCACGCCCCCCCCCACACCCCGCCGCAAAAATTTTGTGCACCAGGCCTATAATAAAATATTATATATATATATGTATATATTATTTCTAGAGACAGAGAGAAAAGGGAGGTAGAGAGAGAGAGAGAACATTGATTTTGTTGTTCCACTTATTTGTGTATTCCAGGGGTCCTCAAACTTTTTAAACAGGGGGTCAGTTCACTGTCCCTGAGACCGTTGGAGGGCCGGACTATAGTTTAAAAAAACACACACAAAACTATGAACAAATTCCTATGCATACTGCACATATCTTATTTTGAAGTAAAAAAACAAAACGGCAAAAACACCCGGCGGGCCGGATAAATGTCCTCGGCGGGCCGCATGTAGCCCGCGGGCCGTAGTTTGAGGACGCCTGGTGTATTCATTGGTTGATTCTTATATGTGCTCTGACCAGGGGTTGAACCTACAACCTGGCTAGCTGGCCAGGGCCTAGGGAAACAGTATTTTTAATTGTACTCTTACTAAATGAGAAAACTTTTATTTTACCTTAAACTCTTTTAACCTTAAACTCTTACCAGGTTAAAAAAGAAATCAGCCCTCCTTTAAAAAATGCCAACACATTTCTATTTCTTGATGGGCTGTAACAAAAACACAAGACTTACACAATTATTAGTTTTATAAAAAGATGAAATCTGAGCACAATTCACACATTTACCAATGACTTCTCTGTTTGCTGCATGGTATCTATGAATCATCTGACACAAAACTGCTATGGACAAGGCCTCTCTGCTGTAAGAACATGATGGTCACTGTCAGGAACTGCACACCAATTTGCGGCTTATTCACGGACAGAATTTTCATAATACCTGTTGCAGCCAACTAAGCCGACCCCACAGGGTGACTACCCATCCCCTCCTGCAGGCTCTGAAATGGCCATACTCTGGGCTGGCTCCCGCCCCAACAGGAAGCACAGGCCTCCTGGCTGCGGTGAGCCTAGTGTTGGTTGCCAGGCTACTGACCACAGCCGTAGGTTTATTTGCTTGTTTTGTTTTAGGAAGGATCTTTTTATTTTGATATAATTTCCATTTTACAGAAAGATTACAAAAATAGTACAAACTTTGACCCATTTGTTTGCATTTTTGTTTGCATTTTTGCCTTCTTCTCTGTCTTTCTCTCCCTCTCTCTCCTCCTCTCTCTCTCCCAATTAACAGTAAGTTGATGTGGTGCCCCTTTACCCTTAAATACTCCAGTGAGCATTTTCCAAAAGCTCCTTGAGAGAGGTGGCTGTACTCTTACATAACCACAATTCAGTTACCACAAACAGGAAAATAAACATCAATATAAACATCAATAATAAACTACTATCTACAGGGTGGGGCAAAAGTAGGTTTATAGTTGTTCATATGGAAAATAATTAATAATGTCATATGGACAATAATTAATAAATAATAATAAAAACTGTGGTACATTTATACCATGGAATATTATGCAGCTGTAAAAAAGAAGGATCTCCTACCTTTGAGACAGAAAGAGGGACCTGGAGAGTATTATGCTAAGTGAAATAAGCCCTCAGAGAAAGATGAGTATCACACGATCTCACTCATATGTGGAATCTAATGAACAAGATAAACTGATGAACAAAATAGATCCAGAGACATAGAGGCATGGAACAGACTGACAAATCTCAGAAGAAAGGCAGTGGTGAGGGGCTGGGTAGGGAGAGATTAACCAGGGAACTTATATGCATATATGCATAGCCCATGGACACAGACAATAGTGTGGTGAAGGCCTGGGAGGGGTGGGTGGGGGAGAATGAGGTCAATGGGAAAAAAGGGGGACATCTGTAATACTTTCAACAATAGATAAATAAATAAATGAACAAACAAATAAATAATATAAGCATAAACTGTACTCATAACTGTAAACCTACTTTTGCCCCAACCTGTATTTCATCAATTCCCCCAAAATGTCCTTCCCCCAAGTCCCCGACCCCTTCTCCTGATCATGCACAGCATTTAGTTGTCATACCTATTTATTTTCCTTTATTCTGGAACATCTCTTCAGCCTTTCTTTGCATTTCTCAACCCTGACATTTTAAGAGTACAGGTCTTTTGTAAAATGTCTTTTAATTTGGGTTTGCCTCACGTTTCTTCATGATTAGATTCAGATGATGCATTTTTGGTAGGAATATCATAGAATTGAAGGTGTGTCTTTCTTCAAGCATCCCAACAAAAGGCACATAGTATTCAATATTGGTTTAAACCAATACAGTGATGTTAGATTTGATGAGTTGATTAAGTGGTATCTACTACTGTGAAGTTAATTTTTTCTTTGTAATTAATAAGTACTTTGAGAAAGCATACCTTGTAGCTCTCTAATTATCTATTTCTTATCAAACTACCCATCGGTATTATTATTTTTATTTTATTTTAGTTAATCCTCACCAGAGGACACTTTTCCATTGATTTTTTTTTAGGGAGAGTGGAAGAGAGGGAAAAACAGAGAACATGGATGTGAGAGAAACACATCAATTGGTTGCCTCCTACACAAGCCCCAACCAGGGCCCCGGACAGGGAGGAGCCTGCAACCAAGGTATTTGGCCTTGACTGGAATCAAACCTGGGACCCTTCGGTCCGCAGGCCGATGCTCTATCCACTGAGCCAAACTGGCGAGGACCCCATCAGTTTTAGTATCCATTAATGACTTTACCTCTGTCCTTCCTTTTATATTTATTAGTTGGCATTCTACTGTAATGAGAGGTTTCCTTTCACCTCTTTTATTTGTTTATATTAACATGGATTCTTATTTATTCAATGGGGTCTAATCCATTACAAATATTACTTATTCTGATACTCAAATTGTCTTCAATTTGGCCAGTGGGAGTCTCTTCAAGTTGGCTTCCAAGTTCTTTCAACATATTCCCATGATTCTTTAAACACTTTTTTTTCTTTTTGCATAAAACAAGATGTGCCAAACTCATCCTCTACTTTCCATGGCATGATCCTGGGATGAATAATTTCTCAAGGATTCCTGGTTCCTTTAGAGGGGAATGGTGTTTAGAAACCAAGATATAAGTACTAAATGTGCTCATTCCTACTGGTGTGCTATTGCTTCTAGGCACTCTTAGCAGACAGAATTAGGTAATAGGTAACATTACATACACAAACACACAGAGAAGTATATACACTGAGTGGCCAGATTATTATGATCTCTGAATGCATAATAATCTGGCCATTCAGTGTATATCCTATATAATAAAAGGCTAATATGCAAATTGTCCCCTCGACCAGGAGTTCGACCAGCAGGCAGGCCGGCCAACCACCCATGTCCCCTCCCCCTGGCCAGGCTGGCCGGACCCCCACCCATGCACGAATTCATGCACCGGGCCTCTAATACACACACACACACACACACACACACACACACACACACTGAGTGGCTACACACACACACACACACACACACACACACACACACACACACACTAGTGGCCCGGTGCATGAAATTCATGCACAGGGGCAGAGGTGTCCCTCAGCCCAGCTTGCACCCTCTCCAATCTGGGACCCCTTGGGGGATGTCTCTCGCAATCCGGGACTGCTGGCTCCTAACCACTCACCTGCCAGCCTGCTCACCCCCAACTGCCCCCCCCACCCCCGCCAGCCTGATCACCTCCAACTGCCCTCCCCTCCTGGCCTGATCACCCCTAACTGCCTCTGCCTTGGCCCCGCCACCATGGCTTGGTCTGGAAGGACATCTAGAAGGTCTCCCAGAAGGTCTCCTGGTCTAATTAGCATATTACCCTTTTATTAGTATATATATATAGAGAGAGAGAGATTAAGATTAGACATAGATATATAGTCATACTGATAATTGCAACTCCAATGCAAAAATACCCATTCTGCATTTGTAACTTCTTTTGCCAACAGTGAGGAATCCAGCTTCCATTAGCCTCCAGCTCAATAATACACAGATTGTAGTTTCAGAATTGCTAAAAGTAAAACTATGAGAGTTCAAATTGTTTATAATTTTAAGGTAAAATTTACAAACCTTGAAATGCACAAAACCTACATATACAATTCAATGACTTTTGACAAATGGATACACCTGTGTAACCCACACTTCTTTCAAAATACAAGATACTCACCTTGTAATCAAAATCCAGGTTCGGCTGCCTGCCATCACGAAAGCCAAACTTGTGAGACAGGTGCTGGTGAAAAAGGAAAGAGGTTTATTCAAGTGTTGGCCACCTGAGAAGATGGGGGACTCTTGTCCAAAGGCCATCTCAGCATCTCAGTTCAGGCAGAGGTTTTTATGAGGAGGGAGAGGGAAAGCAGAACACATAGATCAAGAGGAAGAGGTTGTAAAGTTCTCTACACACAGACCAGCACAGTCCATTCCAATAAGGACCTCAAAACTGGTCAAATGATGGTCTGGTGTATGTCAGCTGGTCTTTGTCATCTGGTTCTATGTCATCCTGGTTCTGTGGCATCCTGGTTCTGTGATTGAAGGTCAGCAAATCTCCCGGAACTGGGATGACTGCTGGTCAGAGTCTATATCTTATGAAGTTAGCTTCCAGGATTCTTATACAAACATGCTGTTTATCTACAAGCTACATATTAGTCAGAGTCAGCATTTACTGAAACAACGTCAAAAGAATGGTGGGGTGGGTTGCAATTCCCCACTGTTACAATCTCCGTATCTTCTCAGAAAGTTCCCTCTCTATCTTCCCAGTCAGTCCTACCACCACCGGGAGCAATGAATATTTTGCTTATTCTGTAGACTCAATGAACTTCCTGATTTTGTGCCCACTCTGTGCTCTTTCCCCTCTGAGGCTCATGCCCCCTCAATGCCTGGCCTCAGGTTGCGTTTTGTCTATTCTTCCTGGATTTCCAGTTCGGCCCCCAGTCTTTCCCTATCCCCAGAGCCAGCAAGCTTGCCCCACCTTCAGGCTAGATATCGATTTGGTTCCTGTACTAGTCCACATTCCTCCTTCCTCCCGGGCCCTAAAGGATCTCTGGCCTCAGATGTGCTTCCAGGATAACATAATTTACCAATGACAATTTCATAAAAAGGCACGGTTCTTCAAGATTTGGTAATATTACCTGTCTGGCCCTGCATGATGCCTGGATTCTGAGCCATGTCTGTTCCTCTGTTACTAAATCTTGCTTTCTTACTCCAATTGGGTGACTGTCACAGTCATCCCTCTCTAGTGACAGCCAGAGCCAGCAGCTGGTAGGCTTTTCTCAGGAGGATATCTGGTGGACATGACTCTGATAAACAGAAACTACATTATCTCGTGGGTGTTCAAAGTGAAACCTGAACTCAGACCTGGCAAGTGGCCAGCGCTGGGAGCACAGGCAGAGAAGGGCCCCTATACACCCTATAAACAAATGCTCAATGAATAACTCCCTTTCAGTAGTGCTCAGCATAGCCAGAGCTGTATGGTGTAGGGCAAAAACTAAGGTGAGGCCTCAGAACCAGGAAGTCACACCCATGTTACTATTCAGAAAACAGTGGGTTTATAATAGCTTCTTTTCCAGGCTTCCTAATGAAAAGAGTTAGTGTGGTTCAATCGTGAGCATGTCTGAAAAGGCTCTTTGACATGCAGGCATTTAGTCCCATTCTTCATGTTGGCCCTTGATTATATTAGCAGTTTAATAAGCAGTGGCTTTTTATTATTTTTATTTTTATCGATTTCAGAGAGGAAGGGAGAGGGAGAGATAGAAACATCAATGATGAGAGAGAATCATTGATTGGCTTTCTCCTGCACGCCCCCTGCTGGGGATCGAGCCCACAACCTGGGCATGTGCCCTTGACCAGAATCGAACCTGGGACCCCCCCAGTCCACAGGCCGATGCTCTACCCACTGAGCCAAACCGGTTAGGGCAGCAGTGGCTTTTTCCATCTGTCTTTATGTGCTGGATTCCCCCAACAAAGCTAAAAGCTCCTTGAAGGAGGTGACAGTGTTGTGTATTTTTCTGTTTCCTCCTGTCTCAGCACCAGCTCCCTATCAGGTGACAGGTGTCCAGTAGGTACTTCTGAATGGAATTGAGTCTTAGCACCTCGACAAAGTCTTCTTTCCATTGTATCCTACCTAGCTCCCAGTGTAGTACCAAGTACCAATGGGTACTACAATGTACTCAAATTGACTGAGTAAATCATAATTCCACTAAGTTGTTGCTGAATCAAAGTGTTACTACTTTCAGGAGTCTGCATTTTATAAGAGGCCAACCATAAATATGTAACGCTCAATAATCCTAGTGGAATTGACCTAAGGGTGGATTTATAGGCAACAGGGAGCCTGGGTGAGGAGGACATTTGTGAGCAGGGGGCTCTTTGGTGCCCCACCAATCATGCCACATCACTGCCAGTCTTTCCCTGAGGGCCTCAGAAGGTTGGTTCATAAAGGGATCATTATATTCTGCGAATAGACCCCTTTGGCTGTCTGCCTCTCCTGAGTTTTCTCTCTCCTATTACATTTTCATGTTTCCTTTGGCCCAACAACAAATAGACAGTACCATCTTCTTGTTAAAGAGCCCTGTAGGCATGCATCTCTTGCCAGAATCTCCTAGTTGCAAACCTTCTAAGCTTTCTGCTTTTATTCCTAATAATAAGACTGTGGGAGGTTGACACCCACAGGCAGACAACCAGGGGCTCTGCAGGGCTGGATCCCCTCCTCAACACGCCACCTACATTCCAGGATTTGGTTCCAACTCCGTAGTCTCCTTCATTTGCTCAGGTGTCCAGCTGTGTAGGATCTGCCTCCCACTGCTGTCCTGACCCAGTTCAAGCCCTCACTCTCCCCTAGATTATTTTAACTATCTATTTCCTAATGAGTAGACCTGTCTCTGGTTGTGATTAGATGTAAAGGTATTTGGCCATGATCCCAAGTTTATTATTAACTTCCTACTGGGGCCACCACATGACCCACTAGTCCCCACATATACAGGGACAAGGCCAGGGATATTTGGTACCTTATGTAGAACTCCATCTAGGAGAGCTGGAATGGGCCATAGCTGAGTGGGGAGGTGTCATTCGGATCCAGGCCAGTGGTTCTCTCTCAGCCTGGGCATCAATCAGAATTCATTGGGGAAACATAAAAAGCTTCAGAGAACCAAGAGCACATGACCCCAAAGACAGAGGACCAAGAGCACATGGCCCCGAAGACAGAGAACCAAGAGCACATGGCCCAAAGAGAGCAAACAAGAAGAAGAAAAAAGGATTGGTTATGCATCATCAGGAGTTTGGAGCCTCTCCCTTAACCGTGGGAGAGCCACTTCCCAGCCTCAGTCCTGACTCACAGAAGCTTCTGACTATGCTGACCACTCCCCATCAAATGTGCCTTTCTCCACCTTGCCTTTATCATTTCGCATTATAGCATGGACCACTTGGTGTTAGTTAATACAGAGCTGCCTCATTCTTTTCATGGCTGCGTGATAGCCCACAACGATATCATATGATATAATACTTTTGTTGCTGGATGCTTCAGTGGCTTCTCATTTTTTCTCTGTAACAACAATGCTACAAGGAACTCCTTTGTATGCATGTCTCTGTGCCATCTACCTGGCCTTGGTATTGCTACTGCCAGAAAACTCCTGGTGTGGGGTTCCAACTATGCATACCCTACGGCATCTCTGCTACTTCCAGGACTCAGTTAGACCCTGGAAGAATGCCCCTGGCTCGGTGCTGCCTCCACTCTCACCCCACCCATTATGCTGCTGTGGTGGTCACAGCATACCTCATGGCCCAGCCATCACCGTTCTGATGACCCTTCCATAACATGGAAAGGTGCAAAAGTACAGCTAGTGGCCCTCTGACCATTTGGAGGAAAGAAATGGGGCCAGCTTCTTCAAATGCAATTCAGCTAGAGAAAGCATGAGAGTGGGTGTCTGTCAAAGTGGTTTTCAAGATTCTCTTTTGCCCCTGGGATGGAGTGTGGGACTGCAACGGCAGTGAATCGCTGACAGAGAAGATAACAAGGAGCTGAAGTGATGCTAGTAGCTCTCCAAAGCAGCAGAGGGAGCTAGGGAGAGTGGTGTGTGTGTGTGTGTGTGTGTGTGTGTGTGTGTGTGTGTGTGTGTGTATGTGTGTGTGTGTGTGTGTGTATGCGCGTGTGTACACATGCAAATGTGTATAGCCCTGAACCAAATGTCCTTGGCTCATGGACGGAGAGAGCCAACCTTTGATCTAATGTGTCGTCGTATTTTTTGTCCTTTAAGATTTTCAAGAACCCTGGTCCTGCAAGAAGCCATAAGGGCTAATGAGAAGCAGGCTATACTCCGGGAAACAGGAAATCTGGTTCCATTTATGACTTCACCAGGGCCTGCCATGAAATTCTGAGCAGCTTGTTTGCTGCTCCATGCCTCCGGCCTCTCTCATCCAGAGGTGCCATCTGCGCCTTTGGGACACAGGGGTTAGGTTTCTCGTTTTCCCCGCAAAATAGTGCTAGTGTCACAGGCTGTTAAAAATGGACAGTCATTTGAATGAGATGTTTGCTGTGTTTGGCGTACCCTAATGGGAAGTTTCCTTCTTCCTTACAGAAGGAACATGTGTTTGTGGTATTGGAGGCAGGGGATGAACTTCCTGTGTGGCAGCCTCCTGAAATGCATTCTTGCACACACAGATGCAAAGGCAGATGTTGACCTGCTCTCTCAACCCTTCAGAGACTCTTCAGGGAATGGTGGTGTGATCACTGTCAGGGTAGAACAATAAACAAATCTGCTTTAATCAGGGATAAGCTACGTATGGGCAGTTCAAGCAAAACTAAAGTTTGCTCATGGAAAAGTAATTTATTTAGACAAATCAGGATTTTTAAACTTTCTATTGAAGTGGGACATACATACAGAAAAGTGCATGCATCCTAAATGTACAGATTGGTGAGTGTGTGCGAAGTGGACCCAGCCACTCCCTAGGTCGAGAAGGAGAACACTAACAGCACTCCTGAAGACCCCATGCCCCCTCCCAGTTACTACTTCCTTGAGGTACAGCCATAGCCTGACTTTCAACACTTCATATTAATTATGCCTGCTCTTTTTTTTTTTACAGTTTGACATACTATGTATTTAGTGATTAAGGTGGACAGTCTATTATGCAACATTACAGATGTCTTTCAAAACTATAGTAAAATGCAGTCCACTCTCCAGCCCAGGAGAAGACAATAAAGATCGTTCTTATAGTAAGTGTAGCATAAGCACTCGTAGTCAGAGTGTCTTTCTTGGACATTAAAGGGGATAATCAATCAGTCAAAGGGTTCTTTACCTCCACTGGGGTGTTAACTTTCTGGAATTATAGCTGTTTCAGAGTCAAAAGTTCGACTTCATTCACCCTAGAGATGTACACGAATTATGCCTGTTCTTGAACTTTGTAAAGATAGGTGAAACTTATTCACATATTGTGAACTCTTATTCATTTATTCTCACTAGTATATGGTATTCCATGATAGGAATATATCACAGTTGCCCAGCTGGGGTGGCTCAATTGAATGGGACATTATCTTGCACACCAAAGGTTGTGGGTTCGATTCATGGTCAGGGCACATACTCAGGTTCCAGGTTTGGTCCCTGGTTGGGTGCATACAGGAGGCAACTAATGGATATTTTTCTCACATTGATTTTTTTTTCTCTCTCCCTTCCTCTCTCTCTAAAATCAATAAACATATTTTTCTCACATTGATGTTTCTCTCCCTCCCTTCCTCTCTCTCTAAAATCAATAAACATGTTCTTGGGTGAGGATTAAAAATAAAGAATTAAACTAAAAAAAAAAATAGACCACAGTTTATCCATTCTATGCTAATGAAATTTGGGGTTGTTTTTGGCTATTTCAAATGATGCTATATGAACAGTGCAGACACTTCTGTTGCGGACATTCCTACAAGTGGAATTGCTGGGTCCCAGTGTTTGCATACATTCAGCTTTAATGGACCTTGGAAACAGCAATGTGTGAGAGTTGGGAATGTATTTTTAATGGGTGACAGAGCACAGAGCTAAGACCAGGCCCCAGGCCTCTGGTCCCCTCCCAGGCTTGAATTACAGGGCAGCCAGAGCAAACCGACTGTCAATTGGAAATAATTAGTACTTGCTCTAGTACTTGCTGTGGGTGGGAAAGCCCTCCGGGAAGTCTCAAGCTGCTCAAGTGTAAGCTGTCATTAAAATGAGAGCAAAGGAAGAAGGCTTTTAATTATTAATGAGAACTAAAGAAAAACTGTATTTATGTGAATTTCCATTTCGAATTAAAAACCCAGAGATCAGATTAACTGCTCTGCTAGACAGAATTGTAGTGCCGGTGGGGCCTGCTGTAGTATTATTCTCTCAAACCCAAACGCAATGAGTAATCTCCCAAGCCTGCCCTCTGTATCTCACTAGAAGATTTCTCAACTGCCTAGAGTCCCAGGGGTCCTCCTAGTGTTTTCTCTCAGTTGCCAACAGCCCCAGCTTCTTCCTTCTCCTGCATCAGCCTGAGCTGGCCTGATCCGGAAAAACTGGTTGGGCTGTGCCTGACTAGACCAGTTACCACACACCAGGAAACCAAAGGTCACAGTCATTTTATGTCTGCAGTGTCGAACCTAAAGTGTGAGCACTGTCAATGAGGTGCTTTGGTCTCATAGTGAAACTAAAAGTTCATGGGCCCTTATTTTACCAAAATTGAAATCAGGGGCTGTAAAAATAATTAATTGAAAGTGGTGTCAAAAATCTCTTCCATCCTATTAGTTCCCATGCGGATTGTTACACAAGTAGAAGGCAGCGCCCTCTTCTGGCCAATGCCACACTTGCATGGCTTAAACACGGGGGTTGCCAACTCCCGGGACTGATTTTCACTTGGGAGCAGGATCCCTTGGGATGAGTCTTAAGTAAAGCATGTTTGGGGATACACCCTCTTCAAAAAAAGAAAACTCAAA
Source organism: Cnephaeus nilssonii (assembly GCF_951640355.1). Classification (NCBI taxonomy): domain Eukaryota; kingdom Metazoa; phylum Chordata; class Mammalia; order Chiroptera; family Vespertilionidae; genus Cnephaeus; species Cnephaeus nilssonii. The sequence goes on along the minus strand of NC_137075.1, from coordinate 72,660,056 downwards.
ACTGTGCTGGTTATAATGGGACTAAGTAGTATTAGTTGGTAGTTACACAATAGGCAGAGGGGTGAAAGGTAAAGCTTAGGGAATACAGTCAACAAGGTTATAATAGCTACCGTATTTTTCCGTGTATAAGACACTATTTTGTTCTAAAATTATTAGACTGAAAGTCGAGGGGCGTCTTATACACGGAAAAATATGGAGGGAGCCGAGGAGGGAGCGGCGTGGGTGCCTGGCTGCCCATACCTTGTCAAACAGGCTTCCTCTAATCACGAGCCTTATTATTACTGATGTCAGCTGATGCCCTAATTGGAGGTGGAGGTGGAGGTGGAGAGTGCGCAGATGCAACAGGGACTGGAGCATTCTGAGCCCATAAAGATGTCAAAAAATAAGAAGATAAATACCTGTAAGCAATTGTCTTACTCTGCAAAATTCAAACTGAATGTAATCAGCTATGCAAAAGAGCATGGAAATAGAGCTGCAGAGAGACAATATGGACCTCCTCCCACTGAGTGTATGATCAGACAGTGGGGAAAACAGGAAGAACAACGCCTTAAGACGCCAAAAAAGAAGGCCTTAAGAGGAAACCCAGCAAAATGTTTAAAATATTGATATCTTAATTTTGGGTGGGAAAAGTGGCGGGCATCTTATACATGGGGATGTCTTATACACGGAAAAATACGATATTTATGAGTGTCAGGTGGACACTTAAAATATCGGAGGGAACAGTTTGTAACCTATGTGACTATCCACTGTGTGTACACCTGAAACTAATATGAAAGTGTTGAATGCAAATTGTAATAAAAAAACGGTGATGGTTGATTTTATGTGTGATTAACATTTAAGTTTGTACTTTTTTTTTTTAACCTTCCATAATGTGGGTGAGCCTTATTTTTTAAGAGTAAAAACTGAAGTTTTCTAAAGAAGAAATTCTACTTATAACAGTGACATCTCCTTTGAATGAACATAAAGAGACATGAAGTGTAGCAATTGACCTTTTGGTTTGAGGTTTAAGTCCTGGTCCTATCTAGCTACTTATTCATCCTTAGCCTTGGCTTCTTCGCTTGTATAAAGAATAAAATAGTAACATTTACTGAATAGGTTGTTATAAAGATGAACTAAGAGAAAACATGTGCTTAGAATAGTGTCTGGCTCTGCGTACTTGATAAATGTTGGTAGTTATTATTATTAAGGTTACTGCGGGAAGCTGTCAGAGGAGAGTGAGGGGTACATGGAAGGGCAGCGAGTCCCGTTCACTCTCCCGGCCCTTGTCTCCCAAAGCCCACACAGACAGGCAGTCTCTGCTTTTCACTGGGACATTAATAAACCATTTCTTATCAAGTGCTGTATCTCCTCCCATAGGAACCCAATCAAGATTGAAAGTCAGATTCCACATTGAGGACTAAGTCATAGAGGAAACCATTATTATGGCACAAAAGCCAAGTTCAGTAAATCTTGGTAACCATTTAAAACAGCGAAATTATTCTTTTAACACTTCACCTGGGGCCTCTATAAAACTTAATCTTTTCTCCACAACGCAACTTACGGATGTAATTATAAGTTTTGTTTGCTTCTCACAAGTGAGAAGGATTTTTGCAAGATGATTTGGTTGGTCAAAACCTGTTTCTAAAGCTAGCCAATGATCTCTAGGTGGAGGGATGTGGGTTAATTTATATTTTCTTTCTTTCCTTTTTTTACGTGTGTGTGTGTGTGTGTGTGTTTCATTAGGTGATTCACCGGAAGGACCCACAAGAGTCATCAGCAGGTGATCCCCTTACGGAGATTTATTATAGCAAAGGGTGCATAGCAAAAACTGTAGGAAAGGATATGCCTTAACGGGGACCAGACAGGTTCAACACAGGCTTCCAATGCCACTCATTGTCTGAGGCAACACAGAGTACTCCCCTCGCCCTTAACTACGGGGACATGTGTGGAATGTGTTTGCACGTGGAAGCCTGTTTGAGTCTCAGAGTCCAAGGCTTTTATGGGGAGCTGGGCACGTAGGTATATTTTGCTACGCAACCACCTATGACAAACAAAACTCAGGACCCTCACAATGAAACCAGGTGCACATCGTCGATCTCGATGTTTGTGCAAAGCAACCCGACAAGCAGGTAGAGCCGTTGCTCCAGGTGTATAGAACCAACCCATCAATCACGAACAGAAAGAACACTCTAGAGACGGCATTCCCAGCACTGGCCCAGGGTTAACCATGGGTCCCTTGGAGACATGGAAGGAGTAAGCAACCAGATATACTGTGTTAACTCTTTCCTCTCAGCCTGCATTTCCTAAGATGCCCATGACGAACCTGTATTACTTTTATAATCAGAAAAGTGACCATTAATATAAAGGCACCCACCGTTAATGATTTTCCTTTTTGGCGATTTCGTGACGCTGCTTTGTGATCTCAGTACATTTCCCTGTCATCAGGAGAGCTGCCGAGAGAAGTCAAGTCATCCTCCTACATGTGTCAGTGATGCCCACAGAGCCTTTTATGGAAAACCATACAGGCCAGGCCAGAGCACGGGAGACCGAGGAGGGACCACAGCAACAACACCTGTCAACTTCCCCAACTTGGGGATGAGGAAGTGGGAACACTGAGCAGTTAAAGGACTTACTCACGGTTCTAAACCTCGGGTGTTTTCTATTTAAAATTTCTCTCAGAACTCCTGAAGTGGAATAAGGCAATGTCCGCTTTGTTGCTTCTGACTGTCTCTTATGTGGGCAGAACTGGAGGAGCCGTGACTGGGGGAGCTGCCTGAGCCAAGTGTGCGTGGTCCCATCTGCTTTGGTCTCGGCCATAGGCTGCCCATCCTGCCCCGGGGCTCTGGGTCCAGAGCACTGCCCATGCTATTGGGGTCAATGGTCCAGTTTGAACCCAGAGATTAGTTTCACCTTCACTAAAATTTCCTCTTCACGGACTCTCTTGTAAGTTGGGGGAAGGGGTGTTTGTCTGCAATTTCCTCGAAGGCCTCCTGGAACCAAGTTATACAGTGGTTATAATTGTGGGTAGTGAAATGAAATGACCCCAGGTTTGAATTCTGGCTTAGCATCTCACTGGCTTGTGTGATTTGATTACCTAATGGAAATAACAGTACCTCTGTCATAAAGTTATTGAGGGTATGAAAGGATGTAATAATTATTTAATTTTATTTATTGATGAGAGAGAGAGAGAGAGAGAGAGAGAGAGAGAGAGAGAGAGAGAAACATTGCTCTGTTGTTCCACTTGTTTATGCACTCATTGGTTGATTCCTGTATGTGCCCTGATTGGGGATCAAACCGGCAACCTTGGTGTATCAGGATGATGCTTGAACAAACTGAGCTCCCTGGCCAGGGCGGTAGTAATAATTCTTAACTAGCATAGAGTTTGGCATATTAAAAGTGTTCAATAAATATTAGCTATTATTTTTTTAAATAGATACTCCATTCATTTCAGAAAATTATTTTCTGATCTTTTAAAAACAGTTTTATTGAGGTAATTGACATATAATATGCACTATACATGTTTAAAGTATACATTGTCATAAGTTTTGACATGTACATACCTGTGAAACCATCACCAGGATCAAGTTAATGAACATATGCATAACCCCCCAAGGTTTCCTTATATTCTTTTGTAATACTTTTCCCTGTCCTCAGACTATTTCTGTCTGTCTCTACACATTAGCTTACACTTTGCAGAATATTATGTGAATTGAATCATATTTTGACATTTACCCATGTTGCTGAGTGTATCAATTGCTCAATAGACTTAACTACAATTTGGTTATCCATTCACATACTAATGGACATTTGGGTTGTTTCTGGTTTTGAAGTATTAGAAATAAAAATTCTATGAAGATATGTGTACAAATCTTTGTAGACATATACTTACATTTGTCCTAAAGTACAATGGGTGGGTTATACGTATGTATCTGTTTAAGTTTTTAAGAAACTGCCAGTTTGTTTTCCAAGCATTCATACTATTTTGCATTCCCACCAATAGTGTATGGGGGGTCCAGATGTTCCACATCCTCGACAGCGGGAATACCCTCAGGTAGTCTTGCTGTGGAAACGGAGTTATTCAGACAAAGAGTTCCTGTAGTTAAACACACGAGGGACATATTGGGTTTCTTTACAGTAAGACTGGTTAATGCCTTGTACGCTGGTGGTACCTTCCCACCAGTAGGTTATCATATGTAGTCTTATGACCATGGAACTCTTTATTTGAAGTGCGTCTCTAGCAATTAGTGTTCTACAGAATATGTCTTGGGAAATGCGGTCTTGGGGGTTGCTGTGCAAGGGCTGGGAAATGTAGATGTTACCATAGCAGCCATACACTAAGCAGTTGATCTGAAATCCCCTTGTGTACCATTTAAGGGATTAACATTCTGCTTTTCTGGGTTAGAAAGAAAACTATGCCAAGAAGCCAGATAGGGAAATTGAAGATACTCAGGGTGTAAGCTGACCAAATTATTCTGTCAAGGGTTTCTCTAATTTCCCTTTTGGAGTAAATCCAGGAGTGAGACCCCATCCCCCAACCAGCACAGTGGGGACAATTTCCCACAAATGGCTTATAGATTGCTGCATAATCAGGTGCTTTGAAATATATTAACCCTTTGCACTCGCTTGCTTTTTTCTCGATTCCTTTATTCTAATGCTAACCGTGTCGAGTCACACTCGACATCCGAGTGCAAAAGGTTAAGATTATAAAAAGGGGACTTTCCTCTTCCACCAGGCTGGGAACATGAGACCTCAAGGAACCAAGATCTCTTTGCCAAGGATCGCCCTGATATGGTTACCCTGGAGGGCCAAGCGATTCTAGAGACTTGCAAGTGAGTTTATTGGAGCCCTCTTCATTTGCCAATGGGAGGGCAGCTAACTTAATCTAGTAGACAAAACAGAGTAGAGCTGATCATAGGTTTTCTACCCTATTGTATTCCTTTAAAAATGTGTTTATTGATTTCAGAGAGAAAAAGGGAGAGGGAGAGAGAGAGATACATCAATGATGAGAGAGAATCACTGATCGGCTGCCTCCTACACGCCCCGCACTGGGGATTGAGCCTGCAACTCAGGCATATGCCCTGACCAGGAATTGAACCTTGACCTCCTGGTTCATAGGTTGACGCTCAACCACTGAGCCATGACGGCCGGGCCCCTATTGCATTCCTTTTCACATCTTCTGACTCCACGCCATCAACATGTAGGCACGTACCTGCCCGCATTCCTGGCCCATTCCTTCCTGCGCACAAGGGAAGCCTTTTTCTTGCTCCTCTGGCATCCTCTTCCTGGCACCCTTCCCCAAGTTGTCTCCTGCCTAAATCCTGCTCATCCCTCAGATTGCAGCACAAATGTTTTCCTGGTGAACTTTACCTGACTCCGACATACTAGGTTATACTTCCCCCCATCGCTTCTCATAAGTGTAATTAAAATTATTTAATGATTGTCTCTTCCGCTAGCATGTGAGCTGCATGAGGGCAGAAATAGTTCGACAAGTTCACTCCCGAACTACCAGCACATGGCACAGAGTAAGTGGGCCATAAGTAAATGTGGAATGGTTCAAAAATCTAGGTGCTGGTCATTTAATTCAGGGCTGTTCTGTCTCCCTTTGTCCTAAGTCAAAGTCTTCCCAGTTCCCTTTGTCCAAGGGTCAGATCCTCCCATACTAATTCCAAGACACGCCTCTATTATCTATCCCCCCCGATCAGAACAGTTGACATCCTGTATACAGGCTAGTCTCTCAGGTAATCTGGAGCCAAGGAACCTGGGAAAAGCCACACTCTCCTTCTAAATATGAGGTTTTGGGGGAAAGCGGGGGGGTGGCAGAAGGCAAAGTGGGTAAATGGGGTCAAATACATGGTAACAGAAGGACACTAGACTTCAGGTGGTGAGCACACAATAGGGTATACAGATGTCGGAATTATGATGTTGTACGCCTGAAATTTATATAATGTTACTAGGTTACCTCAATAAATATAATTATTTTCAATGAGGTTTTCAAAGTCTGTAGTGGGTCTGAGACTCTGTAATGAATAGCTCATGTGTACTCGCAAAACCCAGCAAGAATGACGGTGTAGCTGCGGGCAGCCACGAAGCGGGTTATGTTCACAGGTATGCTGCTGACGTCATTGGGCACAACTCGTGGAAAGCTGTTCTGGGTGCGGGCGTTCTCTGGAATGCTGGGAACAGGGCTAGTCAGAGGTAGCATAGTTACACTCAACTGTTTCAGTCCGTTCCTTGCCTGCCTCTCATCTCTCCCCAAAACCCATGCGCATACCCAGGCCCGGAGTCTGAGATTTCCATACCCTGTGAGAAAGCAATCTCCAAAGTCAATTGCTTTCACACAGGGTATGGATGTGATTAGGAAAATATGGCTAGAGTCCAAGTAGCTGGAGGGGAGGGCAGCCTCCCTCTTGTACACCCTGGGAGACAGGACTTTTTCTAGTGAAAGGTACTTGGAGGCCCTGATGCAGACCTGCATCGTAAAGGGGGGAGAAGAGGCTCTGCCTTTGACAAAGCCGAGCTGTGCCTTTGACTTGAAGCTGTTGCGAGGACCTAATGAGATAATGTGATTACATCCTTCGGACACTTTCTGGTACATCGTTAGTGCTCAAAACATGGTGTTTAACTACCAGGTGCTCCTCGGGTGTTTTCAGAGTAACCTACGCCTCCTGCATCAGTAACATCACACTGGATGAAAATGGCCTGCTCATGGCCCTGGTCGGGTGCTCAGTTGGTTAGAGCGTTGTCCCTTATGCCAAGGTTGCAGGTTTGGTCCCCAGCCAGGGAACAGATGGGAGTCAACCGAGGAATGCAAGACAGTGGAACAACAAATCAATGTTTCTCTCCCTCATTCCTTCCCTTCTCCCCCCCACCCCCCTAAATCAATCAATAATAATTATTATTTTTTTAAATGGCCTGCTCACTTTTCTCTTTCCTCTGCTAGACTAATACCCTTGGAGTCCCAACACCTAGAAACGTGCCTTCCAGGTCCCACCAGCTCTCATCTGTTGAGTGCTTATCAGTCAATTAAGTGCTTTACATGGATTACTTCATTTAATTCTCCAAACCCTATGAAGCTGAGAATTATCGTTATCTCCATTTTACGGAAGAAATGAAGGCACAAAACGGTTAAGTTCATGCAAAAGTAGGGTTTCAGTTGTTCGTATGGAAAATAATACAACAATCAATCATAATACAAGAATAAACCTTTTTGTGTCCTCACAACTGTAAACCTACTTTTGCCCCACCCTGCACCTGGTGAGTGGTGGAGCCAGTATTTACACAGAGCTGGTCAGCTCCAGAACCTGTGCTCTTCACCACTGCACCCCACCTAAGCTGCACTCCAACATATTTTCCTCCTGATATCACCGAGGAAGATGTCATCCTCTTGTCTCCTGTGTTTGTGGGGCTCAGTATTCTGTGATTCTCCTTGTGCTGGCCCAGCACAAAGCCTTACACAATGGAAGATTTTCCAATAGCCTCTGCACGTCTAGCGCTGGGTGTGGCTTGCTGGGTTTATGTTGCAATTACGCTCTTTCACAAAAACATCTCTTGGGGCCGTTGTCAGACTCCACACTAGACTCAGTGGCCCACTGCGCAGACCCTGTATGCTTACAACTGTTTCCTAAAGCAACCGAGAGCTTCGCTGTAGCATGAAGGAAATCACACCGACTCTAGGCACTACTGTTACATGCCTCAGGATCTGTCACCACTACAATTAGGCCTTTCTCGGAGAGCCTGGGTGAAACTGGGGTTTCCTTTCAATATTAGGTGCTCAGATTCCATATGCTTTTAGAAAAACATGGGAATTATACATACAAGAGTATTGCATGTTTTTGGAGTTAAATAAATACAATGAATACTCACGTATAGCCACCACTCCCTCAACAGAATATTATCAAACTGTACCAAGTCCTCTAGGTCCCCCTCCCCCGTTGCATCCCTCCTCCAGTCCCCCTTGAGTAATGCAATATGCTTTTATTATATGAGAGTATGAATAGAGAGTGATGATTTTCGGATAAATAAGTCAGATGTGATTCCTCAGTCCTTGTTATGAAAGGTGCTAACAGCAAATGCATATTCAAATTTAGGATATTTTGAGGTTTCACGGTCTATTCAAACTCATGTTTTCAGTGAGCTGTTTCCGATTCTAACTTCACAAACCCTGCAGCATAACGGTGTACCGAGAACAGCTGTGCCACAAAATGTGGTCAACGTGCAAAATGAATTTTTGCCATTTGGGGGACAGGCACTTGCATGGCAACGGCTGTTGGAATGTTAAGCTGACAGGGTGCTACAGATGGTGAGGAGCTGCAGGAGGGAAGAGGGAGTATCCCTTTAAGCCAGCAACAAAGAAGAAGTGTTTCCTGCGACGTGCGAGAAACTGGTGTAACTATGTAAAAGAACTTGGCTGTGGTAGTAGGCATCCTATTAAATAGCCTGGTGAGTACTAGTGTGCTAACTCATGCAGCCTTTAATCCTTAGAGGAGAGCTACAGGTCCTAGTATTAAAAAACGTGCCCCAGCCGAAACCGGTTTGGCTCAGTGGACAGAGTGTCGGCCTGCGGACTGAAAGGTCCCAGGTTCGATTCCAGTCAAGGGCATGTACCTTGGTTGCGGGCACATCCCCAGTGGGGAGTGTGCAAGAGGCAGCTGATCGATGTTTCTCTCTCATCGATGTTTCTAACTCTCTATCCCTCTCTCTTCCTCTCTGTAAAAAATCAATAAAATATATTAAAAAAACCAAAAAACGTGCCCCAACCCAGCCGGCGTGGCTCAGTGGTTGAGTGTAGACCAGGAGGTCACAGTTCGAGTCCCGGTCAGGGCACATGCCCGGGTTTCAGGCTTGATCCCCAGTGTGGGGTGTGCAGGCAGCTGATCAACGATTCTCTCTCATCATTGATAGTTCTATCTCTCTCTCCCTCTGAAATCAATTTTATATATATATATATATATATATATATATATATATATATATATATTTTTTTTTTTTTTTAAAGTGCCCCAAACACCAAACTAGTGAGAGCTAGTACTTCAACCAATAGATATTTCTGAAGTGGTTTAACACATTTCTGTCACTTACTCCTGCCACTAATGCACCTATGAAATAATTTCACTGTCTCCTCCCCACCACCGTTACTGTGATTTAGAAAGTCCTGTCAGCCCAGGTCTGGAGGAAATAAAATGCAGCTCTACCACAGATGTGGTCATGTTTGTATGCAGCAGTTGAAAGAACCCCCCTCCTCTCCCTCAACAACAAAAAAACCACTGGAAATAATTTCAGTGCTACTCAGTTTATGAGAGGATTAAGTTAGGGGAAAAATTGGAACTTTTAAGGGAAATTGCTTTCCGAATTGGGGGAGAAGAGACACAAGTCATGAGGCAGAAACTGTTGGCGAGATGCCCAGAAAAGTAGGAAACCTTATTCCCCTCTCTCCTTCTCTAAAGAGCTTCTCTATCCCCACAAAAAGCCTGGCTTCCTGTCGGAGTGAAATGTGCTCCCTTCTAGCTTTGGGATTTGCTGAAGGCCATGCAGCTGCAATGAAGTGACGTGGATGCAAGTGTAAGTAATACCAAATAATATACTAGTATGGGAACCAAAGATCAACTTCGAGACTAAGACATGATTTTCAGGACAAGTTTCTTATCTCAGGAAATAAACACGGAAAATCATCACTCGTATTTTTTATTCTAGTTAGAACAACCATATAATTTATCCTTCAAACCAGGACATTTTTGAGAATGCATTGCGTGTGCTATTAATAACTACGCCTGAACAACATAAACCGAATCGTTCCAGGCAAACTGGAATATCTGACCACTTACAGTGCAAGGTTGGTGTTCAATAAATGTTCATGTATTATCACGTTGTGTAACTTTTAGCTCTCAAACTTGACAAACTGAAAAAAATAAAAGGAACATTCTTATAGATACTATTCAATGTGTATTCTTTTAGTTATGCTAATACACTAAATAGACCCCTTTGTCTAGGGAAGGAAGAATGTTCCATTTTCCTGTGGTACTTTGAGCAATATTATCTGTGTTACAGACAATACATGAGCACAGGAAGCTAGTCAGTTGTACCAAATCATTGTAGAGCTGTGCTCAGAGCTCACAACTCTGCCTCTCCAACCCCCAGCAATTGTGCTGCTCACTGAATCATGAAGCTTGCCATCTAGAACATGATGGGATTTCTAATACAGATTCCCCCCAGGTGGAGAGTTGTTACCACCTTTCAAATAAGATATCTCGTGAAGGCCTTGGCTGGGTAGCTCAGTTGGTTAGAGCATCATACGCCAAGGTTGTGGGTTCCATCCCCAGTCAGAGCACCTACAAGAAGCAACCACTGAATGCATAAACAAGTGGAACAACAGATCGATGTCTCTCACTCTCCCTTCCTCTCTCTCTAAAATCAATGGGAAAAAAACATCTCATGAAGTTTGTAAAGAGGTTCTTCCTAGTTCACATTACTATACTCCTTTTCATACCACTTCTATAAAAAGCTCAAGTACAAGTCCTGATCGTTAGTCACGTACTTTGGTCTTTTTTTGGTAAAGATTTCTTTGGGCATTCAAGGGACCCAGGTATTAAGCATAGTACTTGGGATTTTTGTGTTACGGTAACTAAGCAACAGTGGAGATGTTTTAACTTAGCATGTCCTGTATTGGCAAGTTTAAAAAAGAACTGTCAGGCCATACTTGGCAGAAACTCCCTTGGACTCCCCCACCCTCTATACAGTTTCTGTACATCTTGGCTGCTCATCCACTGCTAACAGAGACCTCTCTGTCTCAGCCACTGGGACAGCCTGGCCTGAGTCTTCCCCCTGCAGGGCAGCTGGACACCCAAGGTCTTCAATAACTGGCAGGACTGGAACGAACTAGTGGCCTGGTCATTCAGTAGCTTTTACAATTCTCACATCCATATCTAAAATCTACTCTTAACTGCTACCCCTTGGACATTATTTGCTTTTGCTTAAAAAAATATAACTAAGCCCTTAGTTTAAGAACTGTGCCAAACCACTAAACTGGAAGGACGTACATCTCGAACATAAGCACTAGCTTTTTAAAGTGAATATCCAATAAAACTCAGTGACAAAATGTGTGAGAACGTCTGCTACAAAATGTCTGATAAACATTAGATGGACATGACCTTCCAGGTGTAATTTTGGAAACAGAACTACGGCACTAAGGCAGCCATGGCAGGAACATAGAGTACAGAGAACCCGTTCTTAGGAAAGCAGCATTCTGCAGTGTAGTGGTTTACAGCAAAAACTTTGATATCAAGTTGCACACAAGATTGTGTTCCATAACATATGACCTATGTGGTTACCTATAGCTTAGCCTCAGTTTCATCATCTGTAAATTGGGGATAAGAACTATCCTTGTCTTAGAGGTTTGTTGGGAGGCTTAACCAAGACTGTTCTAGGTTTAGTAGTGTCAACTAGACTTATTTCTGTCTCCTCCTAGAGTGCATCTCAAAGGCAGGAGTATTAAAAATTGATGTAAAGTATACCTAAGAGCTCTCATTATTAGCTGCCAGGACATGAAGCTGTAAGAATGACACTACCTGCTGCTCAATTTAACTTGGCCTCTCTATCTAAGCGTTTAACTGGTTGAGTGTTATCTTAGCAAAGTTTCCCAAAGCTTTGGAACCTCCTCAGTGGTGTCTTAAGAGGACAAGTACAAGTCAGGATGTCTGGTGGATAAGAGAAAGCAAGGATCTAGACTGGTAATCAAGGAACTGCATAAAAAGGGCATTGGAAGCTTGAACAAAATGTAATATAGTGGAAAAATCCCAAATATTTATGACTAAAGAGCTGGTCATTTATGTAGTATGACCATGGGAATTTACTTAACCTCTTTAAAGGTTTCCTTTTTTATTTTAGGGAAAAGAATATCTTTTAAATCTAAGTAAGCTTTAAGGAATGCTAGTCTAAATAACCATTTTAAAATGTCTAACATAAAATATGACCATAGCAAAAACTTAAAATGTTAAATTTCCTCATGTCTTAACATTTTAAGCATGACTTAGAATTCTAGATGTCCTGAGATTCTATTATATTTGTGAATCTGTGATTAAGATTTTAGCAAATCTCAACTAGGAGACATCGTTATCTATTTTTAAAATTTAAAAGCAGCTAACTTTTGTCTCCCCAAACAACTTATCTTTAAGTGCTATAGAGCAAATGTGTACCCTACCAAATTCATGTTGAAGCACTAACCCACAATGTGATGGTACTGTGAGATGGGACCTTTGGGGAGGTAATTAGGTTAGAACAGGTCACCAGGGTGGGGCCCTTATGATGGGATTAGTGCCCTTTTGACAGACATCAGAGAGCTTCAACAGAAGGCTCCCCCACTTCCCAGCCTCCAGAACTATGAGAAATTGATCTTGTTTAAGCCACCCAGTCTGATATTTTGTTATGTCAGCCCAAGCTGACTAATACAGTAGGTAAAATAGATGAAGTCGAAGAACAGACCTGGCTAGGTAGCTCAGCTGGTTAGAGGGTTGTGCTGATATGCCAAGGTGTCGGGTTTGATCCTTGGTCTGGGCACATACGAGAGTTAACCAATAAATGCATAAATAAGTGAAACAACAAATCAATGTTTCTCTAAAATCAATAAAAATAAAGTGGAAGAATGGGATTGCCCTAGTGAAAGCAGGGAGCAGAGAGGAAGTAAGCTTTACCTGCTTGGTCCCCTTCTCAGCTGGAGCCCCAGGGCACCACAAAACACAGTATAAAAATAAATTGTTTAATGCAACAGCATAAAAACCTGCCCAAATAGGAATAATGTTCAAATGCTACAGACACAAACTCTAGGAGATGGCCCAAATTCTCTTCTGGTATTGAAATTCTATAGTATCGTCTTATTGAAACTAAGTAAGCATGCTAATAGTTAGGATTCTATATTGCTTTACAGATTTGTTGCAAAAGGATGCTAAGTTTTAGTATGGTGGTAACAAAAGAAGCTGCTTGGGCCCTGGCTGCTGTGGCTCAGTTGGTTGGAGAGTTGTCCTTTATACTGAAAGGTAGTGGGTTCGATTCCTGGTCAGGGCACATACCTAGGTTGCGGGGCACTTACGGAAGGCAACCAACGTTCTATCTCACATTGATGTTTCTCTTTCTCTCTCCCTCCCGCTCTCTCTAAACCAATAAGCATGTCCTTGGGTGAGGATTTAAAAAAACCATACCAAACCTACTTGGGCTACCCAGGAAAGAATGCTTGTTAAAGCAATGTCATTTCACAATGGGGGGAAAAACTGCCTTTCCCAAGTTGTCTTATATCTCACAGCTTCATCTTCTATCTCACAGCTTCTAGGGGATATGAAGTAAGACATCAAATGCAATTTAAAAATTTATAGTTGCATTTTGTCCAATTATAAGGCAAAAAGCAGAACTCCCTTTCCAAAGTAGAACCTACTACAAATTATTCATTCATTCACAGCCCCTTCACACTGGGGTTAAAGAATGGCTAGTAACGCCACGCCCCCTCCGTGGAAAGGAAATGGCAAACTATACCAAATTTAACAATGTGATCGTCACTAATGGCATAGCAGTTAAGGAAAGAGCAAAACTGTCTTTCATAAAAGAAAGTGGGGGTGGTGGCAGCGGGGCAGATAGGGAAGGCCCCCTAACTTTGTATGTAGATAACTTCGTTACAAAGAACAGCTCGGCCTTTAAGGGAGAAGAGGAAATCCTCACAGTGGCACAAGTTGCTAAAAAGAGGGTTTGTGGAGGGAGGGTTGTTCCCAGAGAGCCTACATAAATGCCTCAGTGAATGCAGGTCACACACACAGGGGTGTCAGGCCCTTTGTCTTTATGTCAACAAATTTGCAGTTAATTAGGCTCTGGACTTGTTCGGGGAAGCCCAGAATTGGGCCTAAGAATAAAATACATGGAAAAACTGTGAAGCCATGAAAATACATTTTTTAAAAGTTTTCAGGTATAATACACAAAAGCAAAAAAGTTTATCTTTAAAAATATCAAGTATCACATCCATTGTCTAGTCCTAATTATAATTACTTCTTAAAGCAACATTTGTCTTTGTTTACAAATACAGCAGCAGGTGATAAAACCTAACGTCTCAAACACATTGCTTACAGTTCATAATACAAATGTATATGTCTCAAATCACATTCTAGGCAGTTTAACTTAAAATGCATAGACAATTACATACATTAAATTTGTCATTATTAAGTCAATGAAAAAAAGAACAATATCAAGAAAAAAATTACAGAAAACCTTTAGAGAGCACGAAGAAACCAAGTTTACTTAATGGCAACAAATCAGTATCTGCTAATCAATGGTAGGCAGTGAAAGTGCCTTCATCCAAGGGAAAGTGAGGAGGAAAAACATCCCATTACTTTGCATGCTTGAAAAGTTATACTGACAAAAACCATCATCTTGGAAAACATTAACTTCAAAAAGAAAAAAAAAGTATAGCATACTTTGCTCTTTAAAATGCCCTAAGGCTGGTCTATAATTTCCACCAGCAGGAATACCAAAATATGTTGATGTAGGTTAAATAACGGGCATACTAATGAATTCTGTAATGCCAACCCTAGACTGGGACCCTCAAGGACAGGCATTCGCTTTCATCTCTATCTCTGCATCTGGCAAAGCACCTGGATCACAGACATTTAAGTGTCTGTTGGATGAATGCAGTTCTCAGAAAGCCAGAAGATTGCATTTCTTTAACACTGATCATTTTATTGGCAATTTTTGTTTTACTTGGTAGAATTCTGAAAATAAAGTGTCTTCATACTAAATATTGCTCTATTAGGATTATAGTCTTCCCTGAAAGCCACTCACCACTTTCTATGTATAGCGAAGTGCGTCAGCATGATTCATCTGAATTTAGCCTTCTTTTCAAAAACATTAACACTGGAAGGTCTGTGCTCAGGTTTAATTCCCAGGTTTATAGCTGTGGCACTTAAAGCCAGCACTAGATTATTCAGGGTAAGGAAGGAAGACATGGCACTAATCATTTACAAGTGTAGGCAACTGATTGATAGGCAAACTAGGCACAGTGTTTTATTGAAACTTTGAGAACTATGTTCACCTACACAAAACTTCAAAAGCTGTACATCTGAGTACAATAGGTAGCACTAATTATTTATGAGGTAAAATATGGGCACAACTGACTTCTTTCCCAGAAAATATTCTAATATTCCATTGTAGTGGTATGACAGACCAAGGCCAAAAATGCACCCCTTTTCTTCTCTGTTCTATTACTGTTATCTACTCAAAACAATAAACAGTAAAATGGACAAAGAAGGGAGGAAGCCCTTGGGTAATTAAAAATGTCTTGTTGCTTTTTGCAGCCAAGAGCCATGGACTGCGGTGATCTCACGAGGCACAAGCTCCTGCGAATATACTTTGAATACACTAAGATATGCAGACAGCATCACGGAGCTGAGCCCCCAGAGTGGGCCCAGTGGGGAGCAGCCAACTCAAATGGAAACAGAAGACAGAAGCCAGCTCTCATGGGTCCCTGATCGCAGGCGATTTTTCTGAAGAGGAGGAACTGTCTTCCCAGATGTTGAGCTTTACTGAGGCCATGACTCTGATCAGGGAGCTGGAGGAGAGGGACCATGGGAGAGCTCAAGGAGATTAAACAGCAAGGGCCAAGGGCCAGGCTGGCTTGGGCTCTCCGAGATGACCAAGCAGCCAAACTATGATTGGGAAACCTTTGTGAACAAGGCAGACCCTGTCTTGGCTCAGCAAGCCAAGCATTTCTTACCCCTGCGGCAAGAAACAGCCTCAGTGATTGCAAATATAGATTGTTGGGTTAAAAAAAAAAAGTTTTGTCTGTTTCTGCATAATCAATATATAGCTTTAAACAAAACAGGGCTGAGGAGTCAGAGCTGCAAGCAGCCATCCTCAAGCATGAAAAGGTGTCAGGCCGAGTCCAGCAAAGCCAAGCCAAGATATTAAACTTCTTTAAGGCGCCTTGATTCTTGAAAACTGAATGTGTGACTATAAAATCCAAACTTTAATTTTTCATTGTCATTTTTTAGGTTCAACATTTCAAAGTCTAACCTTCAAACTCCAGAAACACTATTCTTAAACACATCTCAGCTATCTCCATCAAATTTATTTTAAAATTCTTGCTCTTCAAGTCCAAATGCCAGCATATTCCATACTTCACATTCCCTTCAGACTAAGAAGTAGTTTTCCATAAACTCATTTTAGCCTAGCATGACTTATTTTTGAAAGCAAATTATTCCTTTGTAAAAAGAAATCTTCCTTAGATGCTTCCCACACTGAAATGTCTGATTTTCTTAACTCCACCTTGAACCTAAAAATACTTTTTGCCCAGAGTACCTTTGAGAATTGAGAACCTCTCCCTCGATTTGAGAAATGATTCTCTAAAGAATTGCAAATATAGAAGCAAATTCTGTTCCCTTTGATTTCCATTAAAAAAAATTTTTTTTTAAAATTCCGTTGAAAAGTCTTGGAAAGCAAAGGTTAAAATACAGTATTGTCTAGGGTGCAGTGTGGGTCACTAGCAAAGTTAATAAACTTATTAGGAATAGTAATTCCAAATCTTGTGTTCATGGTCTTTCAAATCCTTTAACAAAAGATTTTCACCAATAATAAACGGGCTCCTCAATTACAGACTCCCAAACTTGCTACCTCTTCTTTTAGTCAAACATCATCCTTCCTAGTATTACATTAATTATCCCATCTTAAGTCAGAGTTGTCAACTTAATCCTAGTAGAGGACAACCAAAATAAGCATAAGGAGTAATATATTTGCTGCCACCTTACTTTTCCTCATTTTATGCCTCGAGTTAGCTGACAAGAAACTGACTGGATAATTTAAGACAGGACACTCTAAGGCTACCTGCCTTGTGAATTGGAGGCTACCTTGACAACAGAGTCCCGAAGTGTTGTAAATAGCTGCCACTTGGCCTTGCAGTGAGGTGAAAGATAAAAAGACCATTTGTGCCACTATGTAAGAACTGTCTAACAACATTCACCAGTCTGAAAATATCTAAACAAATTAGTTTCAATTCTGTAAGCTTGAATCTATCTTCTACTTTAAAGGGAGGTTTAAACACTGAAATTTTCCTCCCAAAGGTGACCATCTTGCTTTCGTAAAAGGAGGTAGCTATCAAATCATTAAATTGGCAGCATTTGGCATTCTCCACATTTTAACTATAAGAAAAACAAACTACTAAATATTTCTAAGCAAAAACAAGAGTTCTAGCATAAATCTGTCTTATACAAATGAAGAAATTAACAATACATTTTAGTAACCCAATGGATATATTAAAAGTTTCAAAATGTTACTTCATGAATAACACGGTCAGTTCTATCCCAAAATTAAGAATCTGATTTAAAGATAAGGTGCCAAGAAACTACTCAGACTATTTTGGTGGTTACAAACAACACTTATTTAAGTAATACAATCACACTTCTTTAAACTCAATTGCAGAGATCTACACTTTATTATTGTCACTGTTGGAATAAAAGGATAATTTATAAGGATGGCACTTAATTCTACCTATTTACCTGTCAACAAATACAGAACTGAACTGTTAGCTGTAAGCACTTTACAAACAGATCCAGGAAACTATGCAAGAGACAATGACATAGCTTAACCAGACTCTGACAGATCGTATTTTGATCAACTTGTACAAAGAGAACAGTCATGCCTGTGTGACTAAGGTTCTTTAAACATAATTGCTACATGTGTTTATGATAGCCCCTAGAGTGTGCCAGTTTTCCGTATCAGGGAGGAATCAAAGGATGTGCTCCTAAAAAACTGAGGAAGAAGGGGCTATAAGGTAGGGAGTGGGTGGAAGAGTGATTTGTGGGAATACAAATTACTTGTCCTTATGAAGCAACTCCTAAGGTTGCCTCTATTGTGAGGTTCAAGACAAAGGAGAGAATTATTTCCTTCCTTGAGCTCTTCTCAAAGCAATATGGACACCTCAAATCTATTCCAAAGCAATACAGAGATCACCAATGCTTTAAGAGTATAATTTACATACATGCTGGCCTTCATTAAAAAGAAGTTTCCACAAATGGCAGATTTAAGAGCTGTCTGACCCATTTGGTTAAAAGTAAAACAAATCAGGTGAAATTCAAAACGAAAGCTTTTACTAAAATTTCAAGGATAAAAGTTAACACTTCCTAATAAACTCAACATCTGATAATAATTACTGCCAGTTTTAAAATGTATATTCAAAGTATAACCTCAAGAGGACTATATTTGTTTATTCTATGGATAGAGCAGCTCAAGATGTTGAGAGGCATAATTTTTTAAATTATGACATTTTTCAAAGTGTGTTCATTTAAGGAAAAAATGATTATAGAAAAATATTTGAAATAATTTGTCAATGAGGTTGCAGGTTCTAACAATAATCCACACATCATCTTAGATTTTTAAATTTGTAGTTTCATAATTTAAACAAATCCAAAATTTGTTTTAAACAAATTATATCAAAGAGCTATTCAATATACTTATTTTCACTTTCCATAAAAACTGAATAAAAATCACATTTGAATGATTTACATTTTTATCTGATTGTAGCCATCTGATATATTATACATCCAAGTACAAGAGGCAGATATCTTCTGAGAGGCGCAAGAGTTGTTCTTTCATGAATGCCCTCTAATAGTGAAACCAGCAATTTTTATATATGCATTCATGTGCATATATATGTACTTCAAAAAGCAAAGCGTCATCTCTTCATCCATTAACTTAATGGTAAGACTGCAATAGAAAAAAAAAAAAAAGTAAACTTCTAGATTTTGTAAATGGAGTTTAACTCCTGGCTATGGCTTAAACTTATTGCTTAATAAATCCAAACAGCAAACTATCCAACTTATTTTGGCATACAATTTACAAAAATAATTTTTAAAGCGAATATATAGCAAAAAGTTAAAATAATGAAAGGAAGCTTTGGAGGTACTTAACTAAGATTTTTTTCCTTTACAGTTGAGGTAGATGTTTAGTTAATCTAGTTGGAGATTGGATTTTTTTGTTAAGAGTAAATAGATTTTTTCCCCCCTCAGGGAGCATCCTGACTGTGTTTGAATACTCACTTAGCTTACTTCATGGGAGAAGTGGGCTGCTTCTCTATTTGGTCATATGCCCAAGACAGGCTCCTCAACTAAGATGTCAACAATACTCCAGCTTGGCTGACAGTAAAGTATAAAGCATTAAACATAGCTGACAATTTAGAACAGTGGTAGGACCTTGAGCTAAATGCTGCTAAGAATCTAACAAAACTTTGGCTAAAAAACACTACGGAAAGTTGCACCGAAGACCAGCAATGTTACATATTCACTGCCCTGGATGATCTAAAAATATACCTCTAGTAACCAACTGTTTCTTCGGTCTGCTTGTAACAGAATAGTTTGTGTATAAATGTTATACAAAAATAAATATAATGAGCTCTGGCCAGGTAGCTCAGTTGGTTAGAGCATCATCCCAATGTACCAAGGTTGTGGGTTTGATCCTGGTTCAGGGCACATACAGGAATCAATCAATGAATGTATAAATAAGTGGAACAATAAACTGATGTTTCTCTCTTTTTTAAAAAAAACACCTCAGTAAAAAAAAATATATGTAATAAAACTGTATACCAC